>NC_052944.1:92873186-94110686 GCF_013358895.1 Oreochromis aureus | reverse complement strand
GCCAACACTGATATGGGTGCCTCGGCCTCTCGGCCCGGGCTCGGTCACCAGGCACAGCTGGCTGCCGGCGAGCTCACGGCACGCCACTGCAACCCCCTGGCTTCTGTTCCGCGGCTGCTGAGTGACCCCCTCATCTGGGACTCTCCTCAGCTCTTTCTGGGATAGCATGCTGCCCCCTCTGTTGGTCTCTCCTTGGTCTCTTGTGTTCTACAGGGGGCCTCTGGATGTCTGGAGTTTGATCCTCCATACCTGCTTCATGCCCTGGAGGTCGGGGCAGTGCCCCCACACCCTCTAGCAGATCATTACATGAAGGAACCTTTAAAACAAGCTGCTTCATGCTCATAGGTGTACACACGGGTGATCACACACACACAACCACACCCTTTTTGCTTCCTACCTCAAAGCACACTGTGCGCTGTTGATCTCATGCGGCTGCACCATAATGTTTAATATTTAGTATTTACTGTTATATTCTACAGATCATTGTGATCTTTGTTTATTACTCTTGTCTTCTTCTGCTTGCTTTTCTTTTTCTTTTTCTCAACAGGTGATCCAGGTGATCGATATATGTATTTTTTTTTTTTTGTCTGCTTATTCTGTTGGTTTTGTTTTTTTGCCCTTTTCCCCGTCCCTCTTCTCAGGTTTTTCTTTCTTCCCTCTTTCTTTCTCCCTTTCTTTCCACCAGTCAAGTCTGTCCCTTTATTCAGCAAGTGAAAATAAAATAAAGCAGGAATCAGATGGACCATTACGGCAAGGCTGGGATGGTCCATTTGGTGAAGTAAACTGGCTAGCATCTTTCTTCGCCTTTTAGACAATAATTTGATGGCAAAAGAACCAAACGGGACAGGTTAAAAAAAAAAAGAGAAAAAAAAAGAAGGGAGAAATAAGGAGGTCTTCATGTTCACAGCCAGATACCCTATGGGAGAATGGACTCTCGCCTATTGAGGGTTGTGGAAAGCGGGGCCACTGTCTTTCAATACGAGCTGGGAGAGCTTTTGCTCTATCAGCTTAATGAAGGAGAAAATCCTTGACTGAATCGAAAGCAACCTCAGGAAGCTGACTTCCGGTGACTGGGCCGCGGTTGAAGCTGTTGATTGCGCTGGTTATCGAGAGGTTAACGAGGATTTTCCTATTCCAGAAGAGGAAAATGTTACCCTAAAGACGCTGGAGAGGAGGATAATCCTCCTCCTCCTCCTTCTCCTTCCGACCTCTGCTGAGAATGATGAAATAGAGGTTGATGATCCTCCCTGCCCGCACCTCTGCTGAGAACGATGGGGATTCCACCGCTGAAATAGAGGTTAATCCTCCTGCCACCATCGCTGCTGAGAATGATGAGGATTCCTCCGATGAAACAGAGGTTGATCCTCCTCTTCCCCGCCTCCCCTGCTGCAAAAAAACTCTGGACAACATGTCCCCGCTGAAATGCCTGATTCTTCCTCGGATGAGGACGATGAGGATGATTTTCATCCGATGAGGATGATAACTTCCACATCATTACTGAAGAAGAAGAAGAAGAAGAAGAAGATCAGCCCCTGGCTGAAAAAATCCTCAGAAGATGCCCCCCAGCTCCAGAAAAAAAGAGGAGAAAGCAACCCCTGCTTCAGCGGATGAGAATAAAGAAAACATCCCAGCCCAGAAAAGCTTTGAAGAAGAAGAAGAAGAAGAGGATAGTCCTCCTCCTCCTCCTCGAACGGGGCATACGCTTAAGGACGGAGAACTACAAGACTAAAATAATCTTTGTCAACCGCCTGGTCTTTCAGGAACCACAGCCACGGGCAGATGGAGATTGCGGGCCAGCTCGCGCCAACGGATGAGTCTGATGCGCCTGACATTTTCGCTGGCGGAGAAATTCAACCTCGACCGCGTGTTTATTTCGCAGCATGATGGTTTTACCCGCCAAAGAATGGGTCGTAAGGATGCTGCAAGTGAGGAAGGATATTACAATTTTTTTTTCAAAGTTGCTGCCGCTGGAGAGACGCCGTAGTGGTGAAAAAACCCTGAGCTTCTGAAAATCCCCACTCATCCCGGACCACGCCCCTTCCTTTTTGTTTTAAAAGGAAGCCCGCCGGGTCATTCAAAAAGCCTTTTTAGCTCTGAGAGAGAGATGGACTCTGCACCTCTGCTTCGGGCGGCGAGGAGGTCAGTTCCTCGGATTTAGTGGTGAGCTGGCACCACACCCGGTTACCACGAACATCCGAGCAGCAGCATGCTGACGAGATGGACGGCCGGGCGTCTTCTTTATTCATTGACGCTGTGAAAACTGCTGTGTATCATCTGGTCAACTTGGTGATCAACAAGCACCGCGACCGAGGAATACAACGGGCCGTAAGATCGATCATCCCAGCCAGAGACAACACGAGTGTCTGCAAATCTTGGAGGATGATTTTACTCGGACAATTATTACACCATCAGGAAGAAACCGCCTCCCTCGTTTCATCCTTTTCCATTCAACGTCTGCTGATTGCCCGCAACATCAAGACGGATGACGTCAAAAGTCAGCACGGTGGCGGAGACTCTGCTCCATGAACTGAAGTCGGTGAGAGAGTTTTGACGCAATCACCGAGGCTTACGAACAATCTGGTGGGACAGGATGTGGTCAAAATCGGGCAGTTAAGATTGGTCACAGAGTGCCACAGAGGGGACTGATTTCTTTTTTGGTTTCTTAAAGCATGTATCCTATATTTAACCTCGTTTAAACACGCATCCTCTTTTCTTAAAAAACTCACCTCGTTTTTTAATCATGTGTGTTGCTTTTTTAAAACAAAAACATGTATTGTAAGGTTTTAAAACCTACCTTGTTTTTTAATCATGTGTGTTGCTTTTTTTAATAAAACAAAAAACATGTATTGTGTTTCTTAAAATCCTACCGTTTTTTTTAATCATGTGTGTTGCTTTTTAAAAAAACCAAAACAAAAAAACCCCATGTACGCTGCTTTTTTTTTAAAGCATATCAGGGTTTTGAAAACGCTGATCATCCTGGGCATTTAGCACACTTTTAAAAACATGTATCCTGTTTTTCTTTCTGTAACCTTTTTCAAAAGCATGTTTGATCTCAGGTTTTTTTTGAATTAAAAATGTATTCTGCTTTTGCATGTTAAAAGCATTTATCTCTGGTTTTGAATAAAATGTATCCCTGCTTGATTCTTTAAGCGTGTTTTATCTCAGGGTTTTGAAAAATAAATGTATTTCTGTTTTGCATGTTAAACCCTCTGGTTTTGAATAAAAATATTTTTAAAAAGCCTTTCATCTCTGGTTTTTGAATATAAAGTATGTTTAAACAGATCCCCGGTTATTGAATAAAAAAAAAATAATAAAAGCCGACTCCTCGCGACGCGATAACGCAGACGGCTTTATATCACAAGACGGGATGGCTGAGAGAAGAGCGATGAAAAAAGTGCATTACGAACCCTTCAACTCCCGGTAGTTTTTCGGAGGAGTAGATAGGCTCAGGCGGGTGTGGAAGAGGAGACGGTAAAAAAGTGGATGTTCGCAAGGTGCAAGATTTTTTTTATCCGAAAGAGGACGCTTATACTCTGCACAAACTGGTGCGAGTAAGATTTAAGAGAAACAGAGTGTTTAGACCAAACCGCTGAAGCAGCTTCAGGCCGACCTGTGCGACATGAGACACCTGTCTGAATACAACGACGGATTTAATTATTTATTGACCGTCATAGACGTGATTACAAAAAGGCTTATGCGCGCGCCTCTTAAAAAGAAGACGGGTCAGAAGTGACTGAAGCCGAGTCTGTGTTGAGAGAGAGTCAACACCCGAAAATGTACAAACCGACAATGGAAAAGAGTTTTTCAACAAGAGTTTTCAGGCTCATGATGAAAAAAATCACGGCATCACTTCCATTTTGCCACCCGCCACTTACCTTCAAAGGCCTCAGTGGTGGAGAGGTTTAACCAAGACGCTAAAACGCGAATGTGGAGGTATTTCACTGCCCACAATACCAGACGCTATCTGGAGGTGTTACCCGGGATCTGTTAGAAGGGTATAACCGCAGTTATCAATACACCGCATTAAATGACGCCTGCCGAGGTGTGCCCCGAGAACCGGGATCATGTTTCATCCCAGGTAACGGAACGACCCCGCCTCGTCCGAAAAATAAACATGAAATTTAAGAGGGGGATCTGGTGAGAATATCCAGTGAATGGGAGTATTTTTTGTAAAAATACGAAAGCAGAGTTTCACGGATCTAAACCTTTATCAGGACCTGGGCCTTCGTGCTCACCCCCGTGTACAAGCTGGAAGATTATGACGGGAGCCCATCAAGGGTCGTTTTATCACCAGGGTTTACTATCCTGCGCAAATTTGCGTAACTTCCTAAACCCAAAAACCCCTAGAATTACTGGCTTTTTTATTTTCTGGTGCAAGTCCCGAGGTGTTAAGCACCCCTGCTGAGATTTTCACAGGTCGCCAGCTTGTTTCTCCTGGCTGTGCTTTTTGTTGTGCAAACCACCCATTATCCTTGAGGCCTGGCAACATTTGCATTTGCTCACCAGAGTTGTTTCAGATCCAAGCAGGCCAAACCTCTAGGTGTTACAACTTTCAGAAATGCCTGGTAGAAACCTTCAACTTACTCATGAGATTTGACCATTATTTCGCGGTAGTCACAGCTATGGGTTGTTTTTGGATGATGGGAGAAATGTCACAACGGACAATTTCTTTACTTCACTGTCACTGTCGCACAGACTGCTGCAGCGCAAAAACAACGTTATTGGCACGGTGAATAAAGTCCCGCGTGAACTTCCTCAACTTGCAAAAGATACCTGCAAAGCGGAGAGGCATTCTCCACTTCAGTGCTTAGAAGTGGCAGTGTCTCCTTGACAATTTATGCACCTAAAAACAAGACTGTGTGGTGTTCTAAGTTCTATGCACCAAGACGTGACGATCGGTGACGGCAGAAAGAGGAAACCCAACACGATAACAGACTATA
The DNA here is from genome assembly GCF_013358895.1 of Oreochromis aureus. Classification (NCBI taxonomy): domain Eukaryota; kingdom Metazoa; phylum Chordata; class Actinopteri; order Cichliformes; family Cichlidae; genus Oreochromis; species Oreochromis aureus. The sequence continues at coordinate 94,105,746 of NC_052944.1, read as the reverse complement.
ACCACATGAAGGTATGTGAATGTGTGTACAATTTTACACCAGTGCTACAATGTTTTCTGATGTGTGCTATATAGGCTCATAGAAAAAAAACATACTCATGACTCTCTCTGCTTTTACAGTGTGGTGTAGACGTGTTGGACAAAAATGACATGGATGTATTCTCAGAAGATCAGCAACACGCAGGGGTGGGCCAGTAGCGGTTTTCACAACATGTTGGATTTGGCGGCAGTGAATGCCTCACATTTTGTACAAGGCATGTACAGGGTGGACAGGCAAAAAGAAGATTGCTGTGCCGGGACTGTAAAGACAACGCAGTGCCAGGTGCAAGAGAGCTGCAACAGGAATCGCAGCAGGTTTACCTGTGGAACATGTCAGAAATTCACCTGTGCCAAATGCAGGGATGATGGACACTGGGTCTGTAAACGCTGTAAAGTTTGAACACTTTGAAATAAAACAGACTTGTTGTGAATATTGTGAATGTGTTTTTGTATGTAGGTTGTAACACAGAGGTTTGGCTCTGCCTTGGATCTGAGTAAACAAATGCCAATGTTGCACCAAACACACACACACACACACACACACACACACACACACACACACAGCAACAGCAAATCTGCATTTATTTGTCCCACAAGTGGAAAATCTGCATTGTCATTGCAAAAAGTGACAGAGCACGGTATAGAAAGTGCACTATACAAAAACAATCTGGAAACATATATATGGACACGAGTATTCAAAAATACAGTGTATGTATACACACATCTATCTATCTATTTATTTATCTGTCTGTGTTCAGTGTATGTATATATATATATATATATATATATGATATAGATGTGTCTGTGTGTATAACTAGACTTTATGGATATTATATAAGGTGTGCTATATAAATATATGTACAACTCTGTGTATATATGTTTATGGCCAGGCATCCAATGTAGTGACAAGGATTGACAAGAACTATTATTGCATATGAGAAATATTGCACATAGAAACTACCATCATGGGTATAGTACTGCAGGTAAGGAAGGAAAGTAGGTTTGCAGGGAACACAGCAACTCCTTAGTTAACATATATATCAGTTGAAAAGAATGAACACTTTGGCAAAGAGAGTATTTTATTGTTGTTTGATATATATTACGATTTAGAGAAAGCGATTTTCAACACCGGACCATAACTCAAATGCTAGGAAATATTCCAGTGTTAGAAAATCAGCACTGCTCTGTGTCAGTCGTTGTAAATCTTCAAACTGACTTGTTACTTTGAAAAAATATAACACTGCCAAAAGTGTTCATTTAACACTCAACAGTGTTATATTTAACACTCAGAGGTGTGTGATTATTATTGAGAACACTCCAGTGTTAATTTAACACTGAGTTTTGCTGTGAAGGAAAGACCTGAATCTCTCATGGTTAGGGGTTGGGGAGGGTGTGTTGCACAACAAAAGCAGAAGAACGAATGGAGCTGAAGACCCTGTGGAAAATCTCAGCGGGGTGCCAAGAGGTGTTATGTCGGGGAATTTACGCAAATTTGCAGGCTAGTAAATCTAGTAGTAGGGACTTCTGCACCAGGGAAAAAGGCTCAGTAATTCTAGTGTTATGAGGCCGAGCTGCAGAAAGTGAAATGACCGAGGACAAAGCCGCTTACATGTGGAGAAGAAAGGCGACAGTCAGAGGCGAAAGCAGGTTTTTGTCAAGTGGAAAACTGGCCGGAGAAATTCAACAGCTGGGTGAAAGCCTCGAAGTGGTCAGCGATAAAAAAAGAGCCCCTGATCATTCGGCTCATTTTTTAATTTTCACCGCCTCATGGAGTCCGGCGGGTTTTACCGCGTGACCCTGCCCTCCAACGCCAGCAAGGAATTATTTAAAGATAATACTGCCGGGATGCTAAGCACCGCGGGACCTGGCCAAACCCATAGAGCTATGACCGGAGAATGGACCGTGGGTCTTCATGACTTATTTACCGCCAAGACTTGGTGCCAACCTACCCCTGGACGCCCTACTTGGAGTTGATGCGAACGGCGGGAGAGGAGGAGGAGGAAGATCAGCCCCGGTGATTTTAAAATTTGGCAGGAGGTCATTACGGGTCAGACAAAGATCTATTGAGCACCTGCGTGCGGCGATCCAGCACGACACTGCTCGAGGCCTCTTTCAACATCACCAAACGTCTGGATGAAAGGCAACGGGAGCCATAAAAATCAAGGCCTTCCTCCTCTGGCTTACATGTTGGGATTGAGAGCTAACGAGTGGTGGATCAGTCGGCCGCCTACCCCCTATCCGCGCGATATGAGCGCTGGAGTATATAACCTGTTTTCACAATCGACATTTGTTCAGTATCAACCGGTCGGCGACAGCTACTCCCTGCTGCTGAGCCGTAGTGAACGTGAAAGGCGCATTACGGAGACGCAGAGCATCAGGTACAACACGGTGCATTACCCGCGCCGATTCAAAAAAATACATTAAACCATTCGCCGAAATTAAAACGGACTGCGATAGGTTCGCGGATTTTGTTTACGGAAAACGATAGTCAAGCTGCACTTTAAACCCGCTGAGAATGGCGGCGCGCTTCCTCAGGACCCCCACCGCTTTGTGCGCCATTATGAAGGGCAGCAGGGCGGATCCCTTCCGGGTTTTTTACGGAGCCCCTGCGGATGTAACGGGCAGAGGGACAGGGTCCATCTTCTCCAGGCTGTTTCGTCAGATCTCCTCTCTTCAAAACGGGTTCGCCAGCCAAACCTCATCTGAAAAACAGCCACCAACATCACCACAGACGCTGTGAAAAAGAGTGATGGGGAAGCTGACCTGAGCCCCGCCAGGAGGGGCGGAGGTACGTTGGTGCTGTCCCTGCAGGAAGAGGAAACGCTCCGGCGGTAGCGGGTTAAAATAAAAAGCCTCGGAGTAAAACCAAATCAGTCAAGACCCAGCGTATGGAAGAGAAGATCCTCAACGGAGCTCTCGACATATTTTAATAACGATATTTTTGAGAAAGAAAAATTTTTTTTTTTTAAAAATGTCTCTATTACACAAGAAGAAGCTCCGCCGAACGCACCCTGGTCGAACTGGATCTATTTTCGCTCCCATGACCCAGCTATCCATAGAGGATAAAAATATCAAGAATGTGTTAAGGTTCAGATATTGAGGGAATCCAAAATAACCACAGATCCAGCCGGGTAAAAATTAGACGGCATTTTTAATGAACACATGTGTGAGCCCAATCAGTATTGAACTACTTTACAATAGTCAGACAAAGGTTTTATAGAAGTGAGAATTGTACCGCTCTCTTCTGTTGCTAGGCAGATTTAATACAGCACACGCCAACTCAAAACCACAATGACTTTAACATAGTTTAAAACTAACATCGCCTTTCGCCAGCCAGGTGCTTCCTGTCTCCATCCTGCCCAGGCTTATCTTCTGGAACATCAGGTCCACGTTCTGTACAAAATGTCACTCATGCAGGCACAACCTTCAGTCGCAAAGCAAAACATAATTAAACTCTGCTCATCTAACTGAGTCTCTATCACGCAGGTGTGCGGCATCGCAAGCGGAAGCGCTGCGGCGTGTTGTGTACTGCAAGACGTGTCATGACCCTCTCACTATATGTGTCTGTATGTGTGTATATGTGTATGTCTGCACACACGCTGCTGTAAACTTAATTGACCTCATCAGCTTAAGCAACCAGGCTAAGGCCATCCTGTGTGTGTAATGATTCAACTTCTATGTAAAATGTATAAAACAAATGTTTCCAATCTAATACAACTACTTAAAGCTTAAATCAAAGATAAATGCATAATAAAACACCCTGCTCAAAAAATTCCTGCACCCAGACTCTGCTGCCGGTTTCACTTCTGCAAGCCTGCAACTTCAAAAGCCTATAACTTCCTGTCTCATTTTGGAGTTACTTCTTACGTGGGGCCTTTTTCTTTCACCATGCAGTCTACATACAAACATTTAAGATTATAAATTCAACTCAACAGCTTAAAGTGGTTATAACTGCTTCTGTAATAAAGACTAATATAATACCAATATATTTGAACATCTGAATGCATCTGAATGCAACATCACTATTAATAATGAAATGGTAACGATGATTATAAAAATAGCAGCAAATAATAGCAGTAAAATATTTCTATTCTTCACAAATGCCAGCCCCTCTCTGCACTGAACTATCAACCTCACCCATTGAATTTTTCATCCCAGGATGGGGAAAAGTATCTCGATCTGAACGACACCATGCTCCATCTGAGGGTAAAGATTACGGAGAGATCGGACCGACATCCCACCCGATGTCGTCGCGTAGTGCTCATCAATTACCCCCTCAATACAATTTTCAGCGTCAGTGCGACGTTATTCTGAGGGATCGCTCTGGATTTCACAGTCCAGCGCCACCCACCCCTTACAGGACCATGATCGAGACGCTGCTCAACTTTTCAGAAGACACTTTAAAGAGTCAATTCAGCGCCGCCTGTTTTACAAAGACACGGCGGGAGCCATGGACCTTATAGTTTTAAACAACGGGTCGAACAAAGGATACAGCAGAGAGTCAGCCACCGCAGCAGAGTCACTACCGACATTTTCTTCTGGGCGTAGAGGCTCCGCTGAACTCTGTGGATTTGAGAATTAAAATTGACACGCAACAGCGACGCCTTTTCCCCGATGGGGACCCGATTCACAGTTTACCCTGAAAATAACCGCGCCTCTATTCGCCGAAAAGTCACGGTTTCCCCCGGTCGTCAGGCTGGGCCACACGCCACTGCCCTGATGAAAGGAAACTCTATCCTCTTTCACCGCTTGTGAAAACCTACTCCATCCCCGAAAATTGCAGGATCTGCAACCAAGACAATCTCTTTCTGGGAGCCATGCCTAAATACGTGGTCCTGGGCATGGTTCATCACCCCACGCCACCGGAGGAGGGATCTGTCGCTTTTCAACTTTTAGACACAACGACGCGGAGTATCTGGCGCCAGGTCAGGACTCCTGGGCAGGCAGGTGCCCGCCCAAAGCTTTTCCAGCCCCAGTTTCTGACCGCTGAAATTCGGTCAGAGAGTTTACCACATAGCTTCCGCCACTGGGAGACACCTCAAAGATTTATTCGAGCATCGACCGGAATTTTAACGAGGGCACGCCTGTTTGCCTTTTAATCTGAGCCCAGCGAGGACGCTGGACGCCTCCCTGTCTCCAGTCTCCAACGGAAATTTGAGGTTGGAAATGAGATTCAGAGTTCCTCTCACCCCAGACCACCACGCCATCGCGGCAGCGCGCGCCACTTACGACCATTTTGGAGATTGACTTAAAAGGCAGGTGCTGGTGGATTATTATTAAAAAAAAATACATGGATAATCTTCAACTGGAGCAATATTCTGCATCGCGCTTTTGGGAGACGTTTTTGCTGGGTTTGGGCTCCTCGGTCCAGCTGGCCTTTTGAGACGCGACTTTAAAAGCACCCGCCTACTTTATAGTAAACACTCACCCATCTCACTTGAGGGGAGAACACTGGCTGGCTCTGACCCTGAAAAGGATGGTTTCTCCACTTTTTGACTCACGATTCCTCCCCGACTTTCTTTTCACTATCCCTCGTCATCTCAGAGTTTCTGGAAGACCGCTTCTGACAAAATACTTTATCATGATCGTCAGCTTCAGCACCCTCTGTCTGTCGCTTGGCGGGCAACATTGCATTTTTGGCTCAGGGGTTATCCGTCGACAAAACACTTTCTCTGTACTATAACGATGTGTTTAAAAATGATGGCATGGTGTTTGACTTTTGAAAGGGCGCCATCCCGCCGGGATCTCGCAGAGGTCATCACGGGCGTGCCCTCATAAAAGCTTAAAATGCATGTATCAAATAAAGAATCATAAACAATGATCAATTTGTTTGCAGCATTTTTATTTCATTTGTGAAAAACATAACAACAACAGAACACGGTTTTATATAGAGGTCCAGGTCGGGAAAGCATCTTTTGAACCTGAGCGGTTTTTCCCCTTCAAGAGCAGGTGTCAGTCCTCGCCTCCTCCTCCTCATCCTCCTCCTCGGATTTAAGACGCTGCACTGGTCGCGGTCGCGTAGCTCCCACGGGTTATGTATGGAGGATGAGGATGTTTGATTCGACTAAAGTAGTTAAAAATCGCCGCCCATCCTTTTCGGGACGCTGCTGGTTTTACTTTTAAAAAGAGAGGGAGAGGTTTTAAATAGATCGATCCCGTGAGAACCCCGCACCGCATTCCCCTGTAAACAAATTCTCTTGTCCATCCTCCTCCTCCGCTAATTTCTGCATAATGTAGCGGGCGCTTTTGGCGGTCTCGAGGGGTAGGGATTTAATACTTCTTCCACAATTTCATCCCCTTCCCTGGTTGCTCCTGTTGGTGTGGATGCACCTGCTGCCGCAGATGCACCTGTTGCCGTTGATGCACCTGTTGCTGCTGCTGCTGCCCTCGGCGGCAGATGGAAAAGTCACCCAACTCTCCCTCGTCCCGACCCCTGTTTATAGAGCGTGAGATATTCTCCGCAGCAGAGACTCGTAGACGGCTTGACTTTTTCTGTACAGTTTAGCCGTGATCCTCCAGTATAGCTTTTCATCTTTCGCCCAAATCGTTTTTGGCGTGCTTCTGACCGCGGGCTCGGGCGGTCGGGTCAGTTTTTTCATCTCGTGAGAGGGAACGAGAATCATTGTTTTAAACATCTCAGCTGCTTCTGAAATAGGGAGAAGTGAATAGAAACCCTCCCTGCCTGTTTCTTTAAAGCTCGCTTTTTCTTGTCGGCCAGCAGTCTGATGATCTTTTTCAAGCTTCAGTTTTGGTATTGAGAAGGAAAGAGGTATGTTCCCTTTAAAAGATTGGAGGTTGCCCTCAAGACAGCGCCTGGAGGAAAATCCGAGAGTTGTGAGCCAGAATGTCTTTATGCTTTATGCGAACACGCGTGGTACAGAGCCTGTAAGACTCCATGCCTTTTATACGCTGAGCATGATGGGGCGCAGCTGTTACTTGGATTTTGGCAGTAGATGACGTGGGTGTTGTCCCTGAGCAGACCGCGCCAAGCACTTCTGTAACGTTTCTGGGCAGGAGGAGTGAGAGAGATCGAGGATTAAATACACGTGGGGCTCCTCCGCATGCCTTTTGAAACTGTTCGAGTAAAAATAATGTTTTTAATGGCGGGAAAATCTGATCGGCCAAAATCTCAATCTGCAGCTTGTCTCTGGGTTTTAAACAGCACCATATAACTGAGCTTGCTGATGGTGCGGCCAGAGCTTGTCTTGACGGAAAACGCTCTGGGTCAGCATCATGACGGAGACGCTTTTATGGTAAGGTATTGAGGAGGCTCATAATCACCAAGAGATCCGAGGCCCTGAAAGACGATTGCTATCCAGCACCACCAGAGCTGCTCTTGGAAAACTTCGAAAGAATCAGGCAAACCCTCGACAAATTTTATGTGTTTTATTGGTCTTTGATAGCCTCTAATATGGGTTGAAAAGAAGTATAATCCACACACACTACAAGGGCACAGTATTCACGGGAGCTGCTCAGTTACAGTTTTCCAAAACACACTTACAAAATGAGCTTCCCACACCGCTAGGCTCCCACAATGAGACACATGTGAAAAGGCAATTTTCAGTCTGTGATCAAAATCACCCTCCATTAAAAAACAAACTACTAAAAACAAACAAACAAAAAACTCAAAACACACTAGTACCGGTAAAGGCAGAGTTGAATGGCCTGGAAAGAGGCGCCTTGTCGTAGACCACGCCGGAAACTTTTTCTGAAATGTTCTGTTTTTGGAGTTAATGAAACCCTCTCTTATCCCTCTGAATGAAAGGTATCTTCCACTGTGCCTCGAAGCCATACCGTCAAAATTGACCCGCCAGAATATTCTCTTCGCCTGGCATTATAACCTTTCATTTTTACCACAAGTTTCTTCTTGTTTCTGGTCCGTAGGCGTGAGTTTTTGGACCTGCGGAGGTCAAATTCTCGGATGGTGTCCCCGCTAATTCGTCAGTGAGATCCCTAGATAATTGCTCAGTTTAAAGGTTCCTCCCCTCTTTCACCACGTAGATCAGAAAGTCGGTGTCGGTGTACAGTACGTTGCGCTGCAATTTTTCTAAATACTGTGAGAGTTTTAGGTGGCTGAGGCTGGTGAAAGTCGCTTGATGAAAAACGTTATATGCTCGCTACCGGAGGTATCACGCTGCGCAGTTATAGCTCCATTTAATTAGCCAGCCATGTCCTGTTATTTGGTCTTTAAAAAGAGACGAGTTGAAAGTCGTGTATTGGCCAGAAAACATCGAGTTAAAAACCTGACTGGGTTTTCTGACCAGAGGCGGTTCGACTCAGGTTGGTTCTGAGCAAACTTTCCCCAGAAACCGTTGAGACACAATTTGATACCCGTCTGGGCCGGTTCACCTCGATTTTTGACGGGTCTAAATGTATGTCCTGATGCCTGTGGTACTCTTCACGATTTAGCTCCTCTCCTCGTCATGAAGCCCGGAGGATAATGGAGGCTTCCTGTTTGCCTCGAGAAAGTGTTAATATACGCAAAGATGTCAACAAGGCGACGACCAAAGTGTGCCAGACCTCTGTGATTTTAGCCACCCTGTAACCCAGTTCTAAGGCTTTGTTAAACTCCTCTGTGAGAGCTCTGGCCTCGCCGTCGTGAGGGCACGCGCCGCTTTGGTGATTAGTCTCGGCGCAGGGTGCAGCAGGTGGAAAATAATTATCCTCCGGGGTTTTTGTAACGTAGAACGGGAAATAGAGTCATCGGGCGAGCAGTAAAACGGTGGCTCTGATCAGCCTGAAATAACGACGAGGGGTCTACGAAATTCTCTGATGATTTTTGGGTGATGGAGAGGTAAGCGCCGCCATGCTGGCGGCCAACGCAGAAACTCTCTCTCGCTCAGGGAGGGACATGCGCCACCCCGTAATCCCAAGGAGAGGGTACGGGCCCATGATTTTAATCGGCCCCATGAGCTGAATTTGTGAGGAAAACCCTTGATTTGTCCTCAAGCCTAAAGCTTTTAGGCATAGCGCTGAGACGCATGGTGAGGAAAGAAAGCGAGTCTATGAATTTGAGAAGGAAATCGGATTCTGTGAAAACATATAATTTACTGCCTTGCATGATGAGCGAGGGCGTCATGCCCTCTCCCACCAGGTGGCTGAGAATTAAATAACTGTCAAACCCTTTCGCGTTGTGGGCAATGAATGTGGTCTCTCTATATCTTTTCCTTCTGTATCTTTGAACAAACTTTTCAACGCAGTCTACACCGTATGCGTGCCACTCTTCTCCTTCTAGCGATTTTGTACACACTAGGTAAGGGACGCGGCGCCTCCCGGTCTGGGAAGGTTTCAAAGTCATAAAAGATTATGGATGCGGTTTCGAGGCTTTCGTGTTTCAGAGGTTGAATGTAACACAGGTGCTGATCTTTGTCGGAGGAAGCTCAGCGCGGGCAGATTTTACATCTGGCGGCTGTGCACCTGTGCTTTCCGCGACGGAGAGGAGTTTGCAGTCCGGCATTTATACATTTGTTGACAAACGCTGAGGCCGGAGCTAGAGTGAATTCTGGGTTGTTTGTGCTTCAAGTAACATCATGAAAAGCGGCATGACCTGTTACAATCCAGACAGATTACGGCGTCCAGAAAGTGAGAGGGCATGCGCGGTCAAAACAGAGATTGCAGCGATTTTGGCAAAAGTGTTCCTCTATTATAGTACCCATGTGACACACTCGCAAATGTACGGGACTCCTAAAAATGTTTTTAGATTTTTATCCCGTAATAGTGATGCCGGAATAAGAATAAGTACAGCGGGTGAGGAGTGTTTGGGGACTCTGTCTCGATTAGCGAAAGAGTCCTGTCCTCGGGCGGGCGGTAAAACACAACGATTTTACGATTTAGTATTCGCTCAAATTTATCTATGTCGGTGAGGGTTACCTGTTCGATCGCCAGTTCTCGCTTAAACGCTGCAGCTCTCTGCCGCTCCAGGGCCTGTTTATCTGTGAAATGAGGCTCGTGAGGTGAGCCAAGTTAATGGCGGCACAGATTATCGCTTTTGTTTTTTACCACGCACAGACAGCGCCGCTTTTTTGACTATGATTTCATCGCTCAACGCTTTTGTGAATCTTTTACGTCCGCCGCCTCTAGGATTTCTAATTACTTGCACTACAATTTCTAGGGAGAGTTTCTACCACGATCGCTACCGCTTGATTGTATCAGCCTGGCCAACAGGTCCTCAAAGGCCGGTACAATGTTGTCGGCGCTTGGTCGACGTTAAAAACGGGCGTGCTTTTTGGCGCTGCGTGTCGCTGATGATCTCCAGTTGAACCCGATCATTACGACTAACTTCCTGTCTGATCCTATCCGCTAGATCTACAAAATTGTCCCTGACGTCGAGGTAAAATTGAGCGAGGTCGGGCGCGTCGTCCTGAGAGGGAATGTTAAATACTCGCCTTATTTCAAAATTATTAAATTGTTCACGGCGAGTCACCGCATCGTTCTGTACCCGAGATCCTCCTCCGTGTTGATGCTCCGCAGGCTGATCCTCCGCAGGCTGCACCTGCTCCTGCCGCTCCGCAGAGCGCTCCTCCCTCTGCCGGTCGTAGAGCTGAAGAGCATTTTCTAACGGCTGCAAAGGGTCAAAGTTCAGTCGCTCGGCACGCCGTTCGTTTTCAATGTTTTGAAGGAGGGCCTGCAATGCGTTTTCTAAAGGCTGTAGGGGGTCGATCGGTGGTGCTATATGATCAGCGTCTCTGTTCAATTCTGCCACGGCTTCCAACAAAGCGTCAGGAATGCTGTGTTCTTCCGACATGATTTTTCTTTATTTCTTAATTCACAGACTTTTACATGTGTATGCTTTTACTTTGCATCCCTTTTACAGATCCTTGTGTCGGTATATTGATTCATATGCACGGACTGTTATGGCGTACATGAATTTGAGGTCTCCGAGGATCCTCCTCTTATGAAGTCGCCGTCGGGCTGTAAGAAAAGACAAACAAAATGTACTTTTTAGTCCTTGGAAAAGGACGATCGTGTTTTGCACAAACATTTTATTTTATTCTTGCTGTATAAAGTCGAGAGTAAAAAAACCACACATTTTTTATTTTATAGAGCGGAGAACTTTATTAATACAACATAATTATTTATTAGGAACGATTCATCCACCCTCATCAATTACCTCTCAGTCTTCTGAGAGGAGGAGCTCTGGATGGTTCCTCCGCCTGATTTTCTGTATCGGCAGGTATATTATCTGTCGAGAAAACAAGAGAAAAAGTTTAAGAAAACACATTGAGTCGGCATGCGTGGGTTATTCTTTGTTTTTTTTTTTTTTTTTTTTTCATTATTTACCTCGCTCCTCCTCCTCCCTATCGCCTGTAGAGGGTTTTGAACGGGTATATTCTCTGTTGAGAAAACAAAAGGGAAAAAGGTTTAAGAAAACGCATTATGCCTCTCTGGGACAGCATGCTGGTTATTCTTTGTATTTTTTAAAAAGAAAAACTTTATTTACCTCGCTCCTCCGCCCCCTATCGCCTGTAGAGGGGATTTGAACGGGTATATTCTCTGTTGAGAAAACAGAAGGGAAAAGATTTAAGAAAACAAATTTTCTCTGGGACAGCGCATGCTGGTTATTTTATGTATTTTAAAATCTTTTATTTACCTCGCCTCCGCCCCTATCGCCTGTAAAGGGGTTTGAACGGGTATATTCTCAATCTCGCTGTCAAGAAATAAAACAAAGAGAAAAAGATTTAAAAACTTTCTAGCACACGCTATACCACCCGAGTCTGAGGGGCGGTATAGCATGCTCGGCTTTTCAACACGTTATTTTGTAGAGATATCGTTTACCTTGGGATTTAAAAGGTATTGTCCTGCAGTTCTCCCGGTATGCGGTGACGAAAACAACGTCGTCTTCTTGTTCTTCTTTTCGCTGCGGCGGGGTCTGTATATTCTCGATTACCGCTGTCATGAAATAAAACAAAGTTTTAAAAATCCGCCCGGTCGGAGGGGCGGTATAGCGTGTTTCGGATTACTCCGTCACATCCTGTTATTCAACAAAATGGCGGATAATACAGCATATTGTTTACCTTGGGTTTTAAAACTTATTTCTCCGCAATTCTCTCGGTGTGCGGAGACGGAACTAACGTCGTCTTCTCGCCGCGGTCTTTCACCGATCAGCAGCGGAGGTTCTGCGGGGAGGATGGCCTCTAAATCGCCTCGGAAAACGGCTGGATTTATGCTGCTCCTCACCGTGCTATCGATAGCATCTGTAAGTAACAGAGTTTCATTAAAAAAACCAAGTCCGTCTTAACTTATTTAAAAGTGATATATACTTATTTAAACGCACCGTAGTCCACTTGCGAGAAATCATCGGTGTAGAAAGCTAAAAGAACGTAATCAAATTATTAACATCTCTGATGATATATAATTTTAAATCATAAAGAAAAAAAAAAAAAAAACTTACCGGAGTGAGACTCAAAAAGGTCTGGCGAGCTGGCCCTGGCGCTCTGATCGACGGCGTTATTTGGACGGAATGCAGACATAATATGCACGGACTCTTCCTCGCGATTGGTAGAACTGTCACAGTAGGGTCTGAGCAGATAACGGTTCTTTTGACTCCCCTCTCGTTTCTTCTCTCATTTTATCCTCGTCTAGCGAGGCATCTGTTTTTTCGCATCTTTCTCCTGACAATATTGTCAGTTAGAGAGGGGTTTTTTTGTTTTTTCTTCTCACCTTTGGGTCTCCGTTTGTGTGTGTGTGTGTGTGTGTGTGTGTGTGTGTGTGTGTGTGTGTGCGCGCAGAGTTGGGAGAGGGGGGAAAGAAAGTTGGGGTGTCCAATTTCTTTTTTGGGTGCCTTCTTGTGAGGGTTGTCTGTTTTCCACATTCTCCGGCGGTAAAATACGACTTAGAGGTGGATATTTGTTTTACTTTATGGGTAACAGTTGTCTGCGCTCGTTCTTGTTCGTGACAAAACTCGTCTCCTGTTGACAAAACTCGCCTCATGGTGTAAACTTGACTCTGAGAAAATATCTCTTTCCCACAGAGGGGAGGGTGCTTTAATAAACTTATTTAAATATAAGTTTTATTCCACTAAGGGTTATTTTATGGGGAGATGGTTACAAGCATTGAGAGATGATAATATTGTCTGTTGACTCCTTAGTGTGTAGTACAAGATCGTTTTCTGTCTATTGAGAAAAACATGCTGTAAAAGTAGCTCAAAATAATGAAGAAAAAAAACTCTCTACTCTGGTCCGACAAGGAGCAGGCTGCGCAAAACATACCTCATATAGATGTTTTAATAATAATATTTTTTGAGGGGCGCGTTATAGGTTATAAGCAGTGAGTAAAAACTGATATCTGCTGTCTCACTCCTCCTTGACCCGCAGTGTGTGTGTGTGTGTGTGTGTGTGTGTGAGAAACAAGACCTCCTGCCTCGGCAATTATCTTTTATGGCACGCGTGTGTGAGTGAAACGAGATCGTCTGCCTCAGGAATTATCTTTTATGGTTTGTTTTTTCAGCCCCTTGTAAAAGGAACTCTCAAAAAGTAAAAGTAGTATTCACTAAGGGTTATTTATTTATTTACAAGAATGAGGTGGGCGGTCTGTAGGTTACAAGCGGATAGAAAGTTCTTCTTTTCATTACAAGCGCCTGTATCCACCCCACTCTATAAAAATACAATTTGTTGCTAGGCAAATAATGTTAAAGTTTTTTTATTGCGTCTGTATTATAAGAAAATAAAATACTATTGAAAGAAACGGTTCTCTACAGGCAATAGGAAGTCACTCTTTTTTCATTACAAGCGTCGGTGCATCATAAGAAAGTAAAATATATCCGCTATTGTTAAGAAAAGAAATACAGAGAAAATTGTGATAATATTTAAACAGAATTCGAACTATGAGTTTGTGGAAAACTAACTGCCTCTCTGTCTCTCTATACAGCACAGAGTCATCAGCTGCGTCACCCCTATGCTTCAGGAACCCTCCCTCCCTCTCTGATCTCCCCAGCAACCATACCCCTCCCCTCGTGCTTATGGAACATGTTGCAACAGGTCTGAAAATGACTAGACACTTCCGGAGTATTTCTGGTAGGGTCAAAAGGTCTGGATTGAGGCCTTCAATAGTAAAATATGCTGTATTTGAATATGTCATACTCAGAGACGTAGCCCCACTTTCCACAGCCCTCAAAAGGCAGAGTCCATTCTCCCCGCAACTTCCTCGGTGCCGGTATCTGGCTGCGGAACATAAAGACTCTCTTATTTCTCCCTTCTTTCCGCGGAGCAGCGGTCGCTTCATATCTGTTACTGTAGACGGTGACGGGGGTGTCGCTGATAATCGACGAAGACCACTCGCCGCCGCCGCCGCCTCCCATGCTTTCAACCTCGGGAGAGCAGATCTCTTCCCCGTCCAAGTACACAGGAACGTAGGGGTGGAGGATGTAAGGATCCATCTTGTGTCTGTGCATACGGTAGTATAGTGCGCCGCCCCTCCTCTCTGTTTTTTATTCACTTTCCTCCACAGACCCCCCTCCCTCTAAAAACTTTTTTTTATTTTTTCAAAAACAACAGGTGCCGCAACACGTGACGCGACTATGGATCAAATTACACACTTCCAGTGGGGGAGGGGAAAAAAGGGGTTTGGGGGGCGAGGGGGGGTGAGGGAGGAGGGGGGGCGAGGGGGTCATCAATCAAATTTTGACACAAGGTGTATGGGATTAGTTTTTGACATACTGCAAAATACATAAATATTCCTGCCAATAGGTACATTGGAAGGACTTTTTAGTATATTATTTTAAGAAATTTTAATTTCAATGACAAAACGATGTGCCACTGTCGTTGCTGTAACATGTCAGTATTTACTTGTATTTTGGATTTACATATTCAGACCAGACTAACTAAAACCTGATGAGGTTTTCTGTTACTTCTGATTTAAACAATTATTTTGCATCCAATGTCTTTAATCTGAAATGAGATTAAAATTTGTGGTTCTTCACATTTTATTAGAAACATTTGGTATATCCTGCATTTGTGCCAACAAATATTTGTGCCTATTTTTTGCACTTCTGTAGTAATGAATGCTTTTGTTACACGTGATAGCCGCGTGAGACCTAAAAATTAAGAGTACAGTAAGTTTATAAAGGCTTAAAGAAGTTGAGGATTTTACTAGTTATTTTATTAAAAAGTAAATTTAATTGCGTGTGAAGAGGCTCAACAGTCTGAGTGATTAAACAGTGATCTGATATATTGTTTCCTTTCTCTAGACTACTGATCTGATCGTCTCCACTCTGGTAAGTAAAGGTTTTGTCTGAGGTACAGTCCTGGGAAAAGTATTTTTTTCCTTGCAGATTCATTTTGTTTATGCTTTCTTTTTTTGTCACGTTTCAAAATCATCTAACAAGGATGACCTTGATACACCGAAACCTGCCTATGTATACCTAAATACAAAAAGCAGTTTTAAAGGGATGATTTCATGTAGAAAGTGGAGAAAAACAAACCAGAGTGAGTCAGCACAGCTCTTGGTGATCATCAAGATGTTTTTGGCAAATGTGAGAAAGGATTTGTGTTGTTTTTGCTAGTGAATCAATACATTTGAGTTCAGTGGATTTAAAGTGTTTAAAGCAGGAAGCCTGAAGCTGTCTGCTCTAACCTCAGTGTGCAGATATATTTGGACCATATAATATTTACAGTAAGTTGCTGTAGCAGCACATCTTGGTTTGATTTTATAGACTGTTTTTATTGTTTTAATAGAACGCAAAGCTGTCTTTATAACAGCTCCACCACCATTTGTTAAACATTGTCATTCAGTTCAGTCCAATAATTTACTGTAGAAATCTTAATTGTGTAAAGCTCTATGTACTGTATTTTTCAGATTACAAGGCATGTAAATAAATTAATCTGTTTTTAAACATTAGGTACATTAAAGTAAACAAAACGGTCAGATAATTCGATCTTCATTTAACTCATAGCAACTCTAAACATTGTTAATTTGTAGCACAGAAAATACAGAACAATACACTCACTTTATCAGTTAATTCCTCTTCCACAAATCCATCAAATTCTTGATGGGCTGATCAGTTTGAAATCTGCTTCGTAAGCATGTCTCTTAACAGTTGCCCACGTCCTTGTACACACACCATACTATTATGTTAAAACACTGTACGAATTACTCCAAGAGGCTCCTGGCTATGGTAGCCATAATGCTCCAACAGTACATCAAGCGGTGCAGCTTTGTAGCTTACCAAACTCTTACTAAATATTTGACAGAATTTTGAGCACCGTGTACCACATAAATCCAGTTCGAGGTCAGTAAGCACAACCAGAATCAATACATAATGCACACAGTTTATTTTATTTTCTTATTTTAGAAAATGACAGGATTTTAAGTGCGCCTTATAGTCTGAAGAATATGGTAAAGCCAAGCTTATTGGAAATACCGCTAATTCCAGTCCGTTTGTGTCTTACAGGTGACCTGCTGCAGACAACCCTCTCCCTCTATCATTATCAAGCAATTCTGTCTGTCCTATCACTCTCCCTGCTCTATCTAATTTGACAGCCATTCTATCTTGTATCAATCTATCCCATCTGCTCTATCTAATTTGACAGCCATTCCATCTTGTATCACTCTATCCCTACTGCTCTATCTAATTTTATCAGAACCCAGTTTTTGAGAAATCCAAGTTTTCAGAAATTGTTATCAGAACTTTGTCGATCTGTATTCAGAATTCTGAGAGATCTCCACTCTCACTGCTCCTTCTTTCCTGTCCTCTCACATCCAGTCATTTTGTTAGAAATTACAAGTAGAAGGTTGAATATACAGTAGTAGAATTACAGTAGACTTTATAGTAGAAACTACTTACACAGCCCTACATTTGCAGTTTTAGTCTCAGCATTACACTTTGGAATAAACACTGATAGTTTGGCTTACAGGTGAAATTCCTTTGATAAATCATATAACATATACACCTTTTTAAAGGTTTATTTGTAATAAGATAATCTTGTTATTCTGTAATATATCCAAAGTGCTATATTCACATAAATATTAGATTATTTCAAATGCATTTGGCTAGTCTGTTTCATTGACTATAACATTTGACTGCAGTAAGTGTGTACTGTTATTATTTAAAGACAAAGCCATTTCTGTAAGTGTAAGTGTTCAGCTGCAATTATCATCGAGAAGCTGCCCTGGGGACCCAGACCCAGTTTCCTGACTGCTGCAGAACATTCAGCTGAAGAATCCTCATTGCCTCTCATTTGATCACCACACCACCACAGCTGTTTATATTTGCTTTAAAATTTAGATATCTGAAAAGCTAAGAGTTTTATTATAGTATTTTGATTGTTGCTATTTATTCTGCATATCCCTTTACAGATTAACCAGTCTGGTTAAAAGAAATATATGTAAGATTATAAACATTTTGAAAAAGCTAAAATAAATCTGAGCCAAGTGTTTTGAGAGACCTTTGAATATCTTTCATATTGAGTTTAGATTAAAGTCAACCTTGTACATCTATTACATATTCACAAGAACATTTCAGTAACTGTACATTTATCAGATTCAATAGTAGAAGAGCTACAAGTTTTTCAGTGTTTCCAGGTTGAGTGTTTTTATTTGTCTATAAATACATATCAGCTCCAGCTTGTACTTAAGCAAAATGCCAAGAAAAGGTAAAAGGTCACAGGCCCAGAAGCTTAGATGGCAAAAGGAGAAAGAACAGGTAAATGTTTCTCAGAGTGGTGAGCAGCTAAAGGTGTCTGTTACAACTATTCCCAGCCCAGAAGTGCAGCGCAATATTCAGACATCCGCAGTGTCCTATGCAGACGTGGTAAAGAGAGGTGCTCAGTCAGTGTCTGTACCAAAGGCTAAAGTACAACAGGTAATCCATACAGAACCGCAGGTAACTCTGCAAACGCAGCATGATGGAGAAGCTCCAGGACCGTCTCATGTACAGGTTACAAACAGTGAAACTCGTCCACGAGTGAGTAGCATCTGTGCATCCCGAAGCCAGGCTTCTCCTAGGTATGGAAAGTACCGGAATCAGCAATGCATGGCTAACAGTTTGGTTTTCCTCTCATTCTTACACGAGGATGAATTTATTACCAGAGCAGATCTTAACCGAGTGTTGGACAAAGGCCATGCCGTATATTCAGATGCCAGAAAGAGGTTTGTGAACAGCGTGTTTCTAGCCTGTGATGAGCTTCCCACAGTGGTCACCAGCCGCAGACACGAGTATCAAGTGGATATGTCTCAGTTTGCTCGTTATGGCACATTTGATGGTACAGATCATCTTCCAAGCCTTGAACAGGGACTACAGTGTTTAGTTTCAGACATTCGCTATGCTTTGCTAGTCATGGGAGGAACAGTCATTGCAGTCTGCAGGCTGACTTCAGGTGAATATGCATATTTTGACCCTCACCCACGTAAGTCTACAGGAATGCCATTGTCACTAGCTGTAAGTGGTGGAACTGCAGTTCTGTTAAAGTTCACACGTCTTAACGACATGATTGACAGGATCAAACGCTTGTACCGAATGTTTAGCATCGCACCAAAAAGAGAATGTGTCATAAGGACGTATAAAGACAACCCTATAGTCAGAGAAAAGCTGAAGGAACGTATAAGAAGTGCATATAAAGATTCTTCCATATTTAGAGAAAAACAGAAGGAACGTATAAGAAGTGCATATAAGGATTCTTCCATATTTAGAGAAAAACAGAAGGAACGTATAAGAAGTGCATATAAGGATTCTTCCATATTCAAAGAAAAACAGAAGGAACGTATAAGAACAACCTACAGAACTTGTGCAGAATTCAGAAAGAAACATAAAGTTTACATGAAGTCATATGTCTATAAGCAATATAAAGCAAGTGAAGAATTTAAACAAAAAAAACGATCTTACATGATTAAACGTTATGGAGAAGAGAGACAATTTCAGCAACAACACAAGGACAATATGAGAGAACGAATGAGAGTAAAATATTTGAACAGTTTTTCTTTTAGACAGATGCATAATATCAGCTGTGCAATGAACATAAAAAGAAAATATCGTCAGATGCATCGACCAGCTGAAAGTTTACAGTCTCATCCAGATAACACTTTAATGAATGAGGCCATATCTCGTTTCAGATCAAACATTAAGTCAGCACCATCGTATGTTTGTACTGTTTGTCTAAAAGCTTCTTTTCCTAATCAGGTGAAAATCTGCAAAAGAGAAAATTACTCAAAACACCAAACTGTAGCTCAACAGTGTCTAACTGGTAAATTTGTTCATATGTGTGATGAAGCATGTAATGATCACTGCAGCTTTCCTGTTGAGAGAAAAAAGGAGTATATCTGTCACACGTGTCACAGTTCCCTCAAAAGTGGATGCATGCCAAGGCTTGCTGCTGTTAACGGTTTAGAACTGCAGGATATTCCAGCTGAACTGTGTGATCTCAACATTCTGGAGAGACATCTGATTGCCAAATGCATACCATTTGCTAAGATTATTCCTCTTCCAAAGGGGAGACAGAGACTCATACGTGGTAATGTGGTGTGTGTACCATCTGAAGTCCAACAAACAGTTGACTCTTTACCGAGGCTCAGAAGCCAATCACAGATAATGAGGATAAAGCTGAAAAGACGACTGTGCTACAAAGGCCATCAGCTGTTCCAGACTGTCACCTGGTCTAAACTGATCCAAGCCCTGCGTAAACTCAAACAGATTCATCCACAGTACACAGATATTGTTATCAGAGATGATGCATTGCTTTGTGATCCAACGTTACCTGATGATGACAGCAGTGATGAAGCCAGCATGGCAAGTGATGATTATGATGAAGCAGATTTAATGGAAATTGACAACTATGAAAAAGATGCCCTTTTGTGCGAAAGTGAGTCTGAAAGTGAACAAGCTATTAATATGCAATCCTGTGATGAACAACCAGAGGAACAAAATCCAGAGGAACCAGAAAGTGATTTGAACAATGGAGGTTTTGCTCTAGAAAGTTGTCTGCAGCCTGTAGACATTTCAGAAGAGATTCTCTGTTTCACTGATAACACATATTGTGTGGCTCCTGCAGAAAGAAACAATCCTGTTAGCTTCTTCAGAACTCCTCATTTGGAAGCCATGGCATTTCCTGTGCAGTTTCCTACTGGTCAGAATACACTGGATGAGAAGAGACGTCTCAAGCTCACACCGAGTGCTTACTTCAAGTCAAGGCTTTTCAACATTGATGCAAGATTTGCTAAAGATACAAATTACCTGTTTTTCTCACAGTTTGTCACTGAAATACATTTGGCTAATTCCAGCATGACAATACAGCTAAGGAAAGGTAAAACTATGACGAAAGATGGACGCAAAATCACATCAGGAATGTTACAAAGTAAGACAGAAGTAGAGAAGCTGGTAAGAAATAAAGATGCAATCAGATTTATGCAGCCACTCAGAGGAACTCCAGCTTACTGGCAGAAAACTACCAGAGATCTATTCAGTATAGTTCGTCAAATAGGAACACCTCAGTTCTTTGTCACTTTCTCTGCTGCTGAGATGAGATGGCCGGAAGTGATTCAAGCAATAAAGAGACAGCAAGGTGAAGAGGTTGATTTTGAAGCCCTGGACTGGTCAGAAAAGTGTGAAATTCTAAGATCAAATCCAGTAACCACCATGCGAATGTTTGATAAGCGTGTTGAGGCTTTGTTCAGAGATTTGCTTTTTTCTCCAGCACAGCCCCTTGGTGAAATCATTGATTACTTTTACAGAGTTGAGTTCCAGCACAGAGGTAGTCCACATATACACATGTTGCTGTGGATTCGAGAAAAGGTAGAAGTAGATGTGGATGATGACCAAACTGTCTGTGACTTTGTGGACAGATACATCTCAGCTCAGCTCCCTGATCCAGAAAAACAACCTGAACTGCACAAAAAAGTCACTGAACTACAAAAGCACAGCAAAAACCACACAAAGACATGCTTTAAGAGTGTGAACTCTGGTTGTAGATTTGGGTTTCCAAAACCACCATCCACAAGAACAATGATTGTGAGACAGGATGAGGATTCAGACACTGAAGCTGCAAAAGCCAAACTCAGACCTTTGTTGAACCTGCTGAAAGAACCTGAAGCTGCTTCTCTCACCATAGAGCAGATTCTGTCACGATGCAACTTGACAATGAATGAGTATGAACAATGCCTCCAAGACATAAACAAGAAAACAGCTCTGATTCTGAAACGTGACCCAAATGAGTGTTGGATCAACAATTACAACCCAGACCTGCTTGAAGCCTGGAACTCTAATTTAGATGTCTCATTAATATTGAATGCCTATTCATGTATAGAATACCTCTGTAAATATATAACGAAGAAAGAATCTGGCCTCTCTGAATACCTGAAGACAGTTATTGACAACTCTGATAAGAACACGGTCAATGAGTGTGATGAAATGAGAGCTGTGATGCAGGCTTACTCAAAAAAGAGAGAAATCAGCGCACAGGAGTGTGTGACTCGAGTCTGTGGCCTAAAAATGAAAAAATGTTCCCGCAGTGTTGTATTTGTACCAACAGATGATAACCCAGTAAAATGAGTCGCCCGATGAGCTACCTGGAAAGCACAACACACGACAGCTGTAATATTTGGATGACAAGTTTGAGTGATAAATACAAATGCAGACCTGAGACACCAGAATATGAGGAAATGTCCCTGGCTGATTTTGCTGCCTTGTGCAGGTTGGTGAGTGGTCCAAATGAAGGAAAAGATGTGCTTCCTCTTCTAAACCAGCTTGGATTTGTACAAAGGCGAAAGAATGATAAACCAGCTATAATCAGGTATTACCACAGCTCACAAGAAAAAGATCCTGAGCAATATTATGGTCGACTGTTGAGACTTTACCTTCCACACAGATCAGAGCAGGATCTGAAACCACAAGGGTTCCAAACCTATCAGTCCTTCTACAACTCAGGTTGTGTACGACTTCCATGTTCAGACCACAGTGAGTCTGTGAAAAGGATTGTGAAGAGAAATAAAGACAACTATGAAAAGAACTCTGAGGATATTGAGAGTGCA
The DNA here is from genome assembly GCF_013358895.1 of Oreochromis aureus. Classification (NCBI taxonomy): domain Eukaryota; kingdom Metazoa; phylum Chordata; class Actinopteri; order Cichliformes; family Cichlidae; genus Oreochromis; species Oreochromis aureus. Next base: position 94,083,754 of record NC_052944.1, on the reverse strand, counting down.
CTGGAAGAGTTTGAACAAAATAGGGATGTTGTGATTGATGAATGGTGTAATCTTGCTCCTGAATCTGAAGTTGTGAGGTTGCAATGTGATGAGAATCTTCCTGAGAGACATTCTGATGATGAGAACGAACAGGAGAATGTCCCCGACTACAGTCGTCAGTCTGATGCTGTAACAGAGATCAGAGCCATCAGAGAACAACCTGCAGTAGATCCAGCCGTGGTACGTGTAATGTATCAGAATCTGAACCAGAAGCAGGCCTGCGTTTTCTATGCTATAAGAGACTGGTGTATTCAGCGAGTTTGTGGTTTGAACCCAGATCCATTTTTCTTCTATATCAATGGTGGTGCAGGAACTGGAAAGTCACATCTGATTAAGTGTATTCACTCTGAAGCATCAAAGATCCTGACCAGACTGCCTGCTAATGCAGAAGAAGCTGACATATCAAATCCAACTGTTTTACTGACTTCATTTACCGGTACAGCAGCTTTTTCTATCAGTGGCTCTACATTACATTCTCTACTGAAACTACCCAGGAGTCTGAAACCACCCATTCAAGGACTTGGTAACCAACTGGATGAAGTCAGATCTGAGCTTATAAATGCTGAAATTATTGTTATTGATGAGATTTCAATGGTTTCAAAACCCCTTTTTGCCTATGTGGATGCAAGACTGAAACAAATCAAAGGCACTCAGAGACCTTTTGGTGGAATGTCAGTTTTAGCTGTTGGAGATTTTTACCAGCTGCCACCAGTGCGACAGTCTAAAACTCTCTGTGTTTATGATCCAGAACAGATTGACCTATGGCAGGAACATTTTCAGATGATCACTCTAACCGAGATCATGCGTCAGAAAGATGATGTGGCCTTTGCAGAGATGCTGAACAGGATTAGAGTCAAAGAAAAGACAGATGAGCTTTCTCAGTGCGACAGAGATTTGTTGTCACAGGCTGTGACTGCACCAGAAGAATGTCCAACTGAGGTCTTACACATTTATGCCACCAACAAGAATGTGGAATCCCACAACACAGATACCCTGAAGAAGCTTCATTCAAACATTATAATCATCAATGCAGACGATTTCCAGAAGGATAAATGTACAGGCAGAATGGCACGAAGAGACAAACCATTTACAGGTGGGCGAAATGATTTGCCCGACACTCTGAACGTTGCAGAAGGAGCTCGAGTCATGCTTACCAGAAACTTGGACACACTAAACGGTTTAGTCAATGGTGCTTTTGGTATACTGGTAAAGGTGGTGAGATCTGAAAATGATGGACAAATAATTAAACTGGGGCTCAGAATTGACAACAGGCAGCCTATGAGACACAACCGCAGTGCTAATGCAGCATCTGATGATCTGGTTTACATTGAGAGAGCAGAGGAGAGTCTGAAGTTTAAAGGAGCGGTACGCAGACAGTTTCCTGTAAAGCTAGCATTCGCGTGCACAATTCACAAAACTCAGGGTCTTACAACACAGACAGCTGTAGTTTCAATGAAGAACATTTTTGAACCAGGTATGGCTTATGTTGCTCTCAGCAGGGTGACGTCTCTCAGTGGACTCTATTTGCAGGACTTGGATGAGAAAAAGATTTATGCCAATTCTGAGGTAACTGCAGCACTCCAAACCATGAGACAAGCCAGTGTTGAGGAAATGATGCCTCTTCTTCAGGTCAGAGAAACAGCCAGCAGACTTGACACTCTTACACTGATCCATCACAATACAGAAGGTTTGCCATCTCACATCAGTGACATCAAGAGTCATCATGAAATGTGTTTAGCAGATGTTTTGTGTCTTACTGAGTCTCACCTCCAAGGCTCCTTTGTTGCAGACAGTCTTCATTTGGACGGCTACACAATGTTCAAACGCAACAGACATGTGTCCTACACAAACTTTCCTCACATGGCCAGCAGAAGTGGTGGGGGAGTTGTTGTGTATTTGAGGAATCATTTTCAGGTTCAGGTAAAACAGTATCTGCATAATGTCACTGATCTTGAATTTTTAGTGTTGAAGGTTCAGGCTCCATTCCCTGCGCTCATTGCTGTTGTGTACAGACCCCCAGATTACAGTTTGACACCATTCATGCAAAACCTGGTAAGTCTTTTAGATTCACTTGAAATAATGGACTGTCACCCAATAATTGTGTGTGGAGATTTTAATGAGAACCAGTTACAGAGTGGAAGAAAACAGATTCTGGAGCAGTTTCAGTCTAGAGGGTATTCACAGCTGATCACTTCTGCCACTACAGACAAGAACACCTTGCTTGACCTCATTTTTATTTCTCAGCCACAGCAAAGCCTACATTCAGGTGTTCTAAAAACATATTACAGTTACCACAACCCTGTGTTTTGTGTCCTGTCCTTGAGCCAATCATGAAGTCGTCTGGTGAGTTTTGAAACAATTACAGATCATGTTTGTTACAGAGTTTACTGATTGTACAGCATGAAAAAGATTTTTCATTGAAAAAAGGGTCTTCAGAAGACCCTTTCTTATTGCAATGTTATTAATCATTTCACCAAATCATTGCTGAGCTTCATGCAGAGCAGGGAGATCTGCTTTCTGCTATCATGCACCTCTGATCCGAAATGTGCTGCAACATTTGATAAACCAACATCATTTTTTTTATTCTCATGTTTTAAATGTCTACATTTTAAACTATCTTTAGGCTACCAGAGATGTCTATAATGATACATTATGTAGAGAAAAACATTAGTACAGCTTACAGAATATGTATAAAAACTGATTTAGAAGTAAATGGATAGTTTTCTGAAAGTTCCCGACTACAGTTTAACACCACCCACCCAGCTCAGCCCCCAAGTGTCTATGTAATGCTTGTATGGTGTGTGAGTTTGACTTGGCCTTTATCCGGGTGGGTTTGGGTTTGGGTGGATAAAGGCCAAGTCAGAATTCTCTGAGCAACTGGAAAAAGCTGCTAATAAACAAAGACATCAGAAAGTGTGGGCTTTAGGTGTAGCCCACGCTTTCTGATGCACTAATTAGACTTAGTAACCGACACCCCATACCAGCATTACATAGACACTTGGGGGCTGAGCTGGGTGGGTGGTGTTATAAGCACTTGTTTTGTTAGATGTATTTTTTCAGACAGGGCACAGTCTCCTTTGTGGCAAAACCTTCAAACTTCACCATCCTCAGCTGAAACAACAACATCTTAACCCCATCTTCATGAACTGCTGAGCCAAACCTGATCCATCAGTGCTGGACTGCACAGATAACTACATGCCACAAGGAGACTGTGTTATGAACTGCCATACCAGTGTGTCTTCAATGGAGAAGATGACACACCCATCACCTGACCTCCTGCCTGATCTGGAGACCATCATCATGCTGCCACACTACACACCTCTGAGACCATCAATGATGACTCATACTGAGGAAACTGTATTTCCTGTCAGAGATGCTCAGTGATCCTCAGAGCAGAGAGAGGTACAATTCTTTATCTTTGATAAAAAATGTCAGTGCTTTTAATTCAATTAATTAATTTAAATCCTGTTTATTGCATAAATAATTTCATACTCAAATGATTATACTTGTTGACACTTTTTGAGTTTTAATTCACATTATGGATTACAAATCTATGCTTTTTCTACTCTGTCTCTCTGTGCAGGTATTGCTTTCTTCTGAGTTCTTCAGTGTCCCAACTGAGACATTCAAACCTCATTGCAGAGCTCATGTCTTTCCTCGCCATCATGTGAGTGTGAGATTGCTCTGGATTCTGGTTATTTGGCCTGCAGCACCTATAAGGTATTTCAATATTGTTCATTGTATAACTTATTTTTAGTTTTTAGGCCTTTACACAAATAAAATGTTCCTTTTTCTGTATTTTTTAGAACAAGCTCGTCCAGTGTACCGGCATTCCATCTTCTTAGACTCTATGCAATTGGACAGAGTATCAGTGTTTGGCCACTCTTACAGACACCGACTTCTGTCAACTCACTTCTACTGATCAGGCACCTCACTCCAGGAAGACAGAGGGCTGCAAGCCTGTCATGGTTTCCAGTGTGGCTTTGTATTCTTCGAGTAGCATCAGATTTTTCCCACAAATATTTAAAGGTAACACTTATTTTAGGCTTATTTATTATATCAAAAGACTTCATTTGTGACAGTTATATTTTATTTGTTTCTGTCTTCTTTTAGATTTAGATGCAGTGATTGGATGTGGCGGAGTCTTCCTCTGTGACAGCAAATACTAAACTGGTCAAAATAACCAGCACATCATTGGTCAAAGGTAAAAAGAGCCACATGTCACACCAACAATGGAGTTTTGACTGTGTTTGTGTCACCACCCATATGGAAAAGAAATAAAAAAAAACACAAAAAAAAAAACGTATAAAATACCTGAATAAGATGTGGCCTACTTCATTTAGTGAATCATATAAGGCTTATATGATTTACTCATGAAAGTGGCCAGTTTCTCATTACTTTTATATATTGTTTTAGTAACTATCCAAAACATAAAAGTTTCATTCATATAATTTTTCAAGGACTACCAGACTTATGAAACTGAACTTTGGATTAATGTGCAAATATATATTTTTTGGTATTTTTTATTGTTGAATAATTATTTTGTAGAACAAACCCAATCTATTTACCCAAACAAGTTACATTGTTTTGGTAAGTAGTGGATTTATGTAATTTTAGTCTGTAACTATAGCTCGCATGCCAACCAAGATGGCGGCGCGTGAACAACGCGAGGCTCAGTGTCTCTCCAGAATCTGCTATTTAGGGTTTTTTTAATCTATTTTTAACCGGATTATTCATTCATACTTTTATTCATTATTCATCCAGAATTGCTGTGCGTTGCTAACCTACAGCAGACAAGAGCTTCTGGACATCTGGACTCATAACTCCAATAGTTTTATCGCCGATCTCCGACTCATCCCAGAGATCTCAAGAACACGGAGGCTGCCCACTCTCCCCGCCCGGGCGGAAGTGCACGCAGACGGAGCCGAGAACGTAAACAAAGGCGAGGTAGGCGCGGAGGGCTACGGGCTAAGCTAAAGCTAACACCACACCGGCTGCCTTTACCTAGTGTTTTCCTCGCCAATGTACGTTATCTGGCAAACAAAATAGATGAGATACGGCTCTCCATCACTAACAACAGATGGATTATAGACTGAAATGTCAAGTTTTTCACCGAAACATGGTTGAACAACAGCTGCCCGGAAAATGCTATTGAGTTAGCAGGAAGCTACACACACCGAGCCGACAGGCTAGCAGATGACTCCGGCAAGACCAGAGGTGGAGGTTTGTGCATTTATATTAACCATGCTTGGTGCATGAACTCCACCACTACTGAGAGTCACTGCTCACCTAATGCGGAGTTTTTAATGGTCAAATGCAGACCTTATTATCTCCCCAGAGAACTAACTTCTATCATACTCACTGCAGTGTATATCCCCCCTGACGCTAATGCTAGGTTGGCCATGAAAGAACTTTCTGCAGCCATTAACAAACACCAGAATAAACACCCCAAGGCTGCTTTTATTATTGCTGGCGACTTCAACCACACCAGCTTAAAGACATTCCTCCCCAGATTCCACCAACATGTCTCCTGTCACACCAGATGAGACATGACTTTAGACCATGTTTATTCCAACCTGGCTGGAGCTTACAAAACAACACCCCTGGACAATCAGACAATCTCTCCCTGTTCCTCACACCTCAGTATTCACCACTCATCCAACGTGTAAAACCTGCTGTGGGAACAATTAAAGTGTGGCCAGAGGGAACAGATGCAGTGCTCCAGGACAGATTTAAAAACACAGACTGGAATATGTTCACCCACATAGACCTGGACCAGTACGCCTCATCTGTACTGGAGTACATCTCCAAAACCACAGACAGCATCACCACCCAGAAACGGATCACCATGTAGCCCAACCAGAAGCCTTGGATGAACCGGGATGTTCGTCTCCTCCTGAAGGCCCGCAACACTGCCTTTAGGTCAGGAGATGCACACGCCTACAGTACAGCCAGGGCTAATCTAAAGAAGGGTATTAAAAAAGCCAAACACCATTACAAAAACCCAACCCCTCACGCATGTGGCAAGGACTCCAGACCATTACAGACTACAGGACTACCAACCCCTCCCCCGCATCCTCTGATGTCTTCTTTCTCAACGAGCTCAACAACCTTTATGCTCGTTTTGAGCTAGGAAACCCCACAATCACAACCCAAGCAGACATGACACCAGACCACCAACCACTGACTCTCCCCCACCGATGTAGGAGCGGTGCTGAGCAGGATCAATGTCCACAAGGCTGCAGGTCCTGATGGCATCCCTGGGCGTGTTCTCAGAGTGTGTTCTGGGGAGCTTGCAGGAGTGCTGACAGACATATTCAACCTGTCCTTGGCCCACGCCGTGGTACCAGCCTACTTCAAATCCACCTCCATCGTCCCGATCTCCAACCCATCTAGCCTCAATGACTACTGCCCAGTAGCACTCACCCCCATCATCACAAAGTGCTTAGAGCAGCTGGTCCTAGAACACTTCAAATCTGTGAGCAGCTTCAAGTTCCTGGGAGTCCACATCTCCGAGGATCTCATCTGGACGACCAACTGCTCCAAGCTGGTCAAGAAGGCTTACCAGCGCCTCTTCTTCTTGAGGACTCTGAGGAAGAACCACCTGTCCTCAGACATCCTGGTGAACTTCTATCGCACCATCGAGAGCATCCTGACCAACTGTATAACAGTCTGGTACGGGAACTGCTTTGCCTCGGACCAGAAGGCGTTGCAGAGGGTTGTGAAAACTGCCCAGCGCATCGCCGGAGCACCACTTCCTGCCATAAAAGACATCTACAGGAAGCGGTGTCTGAAAAGGGATGGGAAAATCATCAAAGACCCCAGTCACTCATCACATTGACTCTTCACCCTCCTGCCCTCTGGGAGGCGCTACAGGAGCCTCCGGACTAAGACCACCAGGTACCGGAACAACTTCTTCCCCACAGCTGTCAGACTCCTGAACTCTGCCTCCTGACATCTGACCCACGTTAGCACATGGACTGAACCACCACTCACAACCACCAGCACTTTATATAGTCTCTGTAGAAATTATCCACATATCTCACTGATCTTAACTGCACTACTGTATAATTCTGTGTAAATAATCATTCTGTACAATACGATAATTTTTAATTCTACAACTGTTATAACCTTCATAGTTCATATTTCTGTATAGTTTTTTTTATTTCATATTCTGTACAGTTTTTCATATTTATATCCTGTTCATAGCCTGTATATACCTTGTACTCACTACAGCCTGTACATACTTATAGTTATAGAATATTCATAACATACTTCATACCGTGTACATTATACCATACCATAATAGACACATTTCTGTAATATACTCACATATCTATATTATTGCTAATATATATTGTAATATATCTATATCATGGCTAAAGCACTTCTAGATGGATGCAAACTGCATTTCATTGCCTTGTACCTGTGACATGTGCAATGACAATAAAGTTGAATTCTATTCTATTCTATTGTTTTCCATGCTGAATTCATACAAACACATACCTATATATCTTGGATTGCACAATAATGTTGATGTGATTATGGACATTTAAATAACAATCTATTGAATCATTACACATATTCTTTTTAGAAATTATACAACCTCAAAATGTGAAAAAGAAAGTGTTTAAGAGGATAAATAATGAGTGTGTTTGTATGAATCCTGCCTTAGTATGGGGTGTCAGTATGTACATTAGTATTGAGTAGGTCTAACAGTGGTTTTCTACATCTGTACTGAAACCGCTCTAATTGATAATGGGTCAGACATATAAAGTCTCTTTGAAAAGTCCATGAAAGTCACATGCAGTAATATGCGTTTCTGTTTATCAATTTATATGAGGTCGCACAGCTAACTTGAGTTTTGATCAGAGTAGAACCATAACATATTAATGAATCTACTGTTTACAGTTACTTTATGGTGGATTTCATCCTGATCACAGCACTATGTGAAAAGCTGTTAGAGGTAAAGTTAACCCAATTAATACCTCATCATAAGTCACTCTCTAACACAGGGCAGTCTTTATTTTTCAATGTAATTTATTCCACAACAATGTTATTTATGTTATCCCTGTTTCTTTAAATATGCAGATCAATTGTTCAGCTGTATGACTCTCCATACCTGAAACGTATCACAATGTGGACTTAATTTCAACGGTATTTTGTAGTTTGGTACCATATTTGTCATCAAATCAGGAAGATGTAAACAAATTTTCAAAAAAAGCTCTTGAAAGTTTTAATGTGGCATTCGAATATGTTGTTTAATGTTATGCAGAAATACTACGATTTTGCAGAAATAGTATGATTTAGCAGATGAGGATGAGTATGAATTGTTCTACTTGTTTGACAAATCACTGAATGCACATTTCAAACACTTCAATTTTAAATGTTTTGTTGGTTGTTTTAGTTTTTTGAACAAAGTAACTCAGTGTTTGAATATGTCAGGTACAATTCATTATTGTATACAAACTAATATCCTATTTTTTGTTTGTTCTTGTTTGCTGAATTTTCTGGATTAATCCTGTAATATAAGAGTGGGTAACTCCAGGCCTCGAGGGCCAGTGTCCTGCAGGTTTTAGATCTCACCCTGAGCAAACACACCTGAATCAAATGATTTGTTTGTTACCAGGCCTTTGTAGAACTTCAAAACATGTTTAAATCAGCTGTGTTGGATCAAACATACATCACAAACATGCAGGATGCTGGTCCCCGAGGCTTGGGGTTCCTCACCCCTGTACTAATACGTTGAGTATTGTTAGATAAACTCCTGGCCTTATTAATAAAATTTGAATACCTTGTTTAACTGATATCATATCCACCCAGAAGTATTGACTTGATGATTTTTTCCTTCAATAATTATTTGAATAAAGCAGCAATTAATACATAAACAGCAGGAATATTAAAATGAACAATTAAATTAATTTGTTGGCTTTTTCAAAGGTACCAAATAAAATATTGTTTATGGACCTGCCCCCTTTAATACACACAGAAATATACAGAATGCAGAAGTACTATGACTTAGCAGAAAAGTAATAATCTGGACACATATACATACACATGGACACACGCAAAGAGCCCGTAGGAACCTGTGAGTATCAATACCTAATGCCGGGCACTGTGCGATTTTTGGCCCATTTTGAGTGCGACCGTGTAACGTTTGTCCTGTAAAGCATCCACGGGACACAGGTGTGGGAACAGCAATACTTTTATTATTACTGTGGTTTTAGGTTCACTGGGACAGAGTCACCCGCGCTCTCTGCTGTCACGTCCACTCTTCCGGAGCTTCTCTCTGTCTTCATCAGGCTGTGTACTTGTATGTATTTCTGCCATGGAGCGTTAAAAAGAATATTCGGTCCATATTAGAAAAGCTGCTAAAATCCTAAAACTTTGCAGAATTATAATAAATTAGCAATATAAAAGTCTGTGATAGTGTATAAATTTGTAGTTGAAAAAAAAAGTTGAACAAGGTGGAATTGAACCCACGACCTTTGAGCCACAGACCCGTGTTATCACCAACTGCACCATCTGGAAAGGGGGTGGGTGCCTGGAAAACAGATTGATGAGCAGTCAGAATTAGATCACGGAATTGTATGATGAGCTATGAATATTATAATTTTAAATGAATACTATGTTTTAGCACAAATAATATAATTTGACAGAAATAGTATCATTTGGCAGAAATACTATGTTTCAGCACAAATACTCTGGTTTAGCACAAATATTATAACATAAATATAATATAGTAGAAATACTATGATTTAGCAGAAATACTGTAATCAGCACATATACTGTAACATGACAGAAATTCCTCCACTTAGTAGTAATACTATAACATAACACAAATGTTATGATTTGGCACAAAAACCATGATTTGGCAAAAATACTATGATTTAGCAGAAATACTATGATTGAAGACAAGTACTAAGATGTAGTAAAAGTACTTTGATTTAAGAGAAATACAATTATGGAGGAGTAATACTTTAAAATGGGAGAAATATTGATACACATACACATTCACAGAGCCTAAAGGGAAGAGTATTTGTGCCATGGAGTGTTAAGAAGAATGTGAGGTCCATATTAGAAAAGCTGGTAAAAAGTTTTCAGAATTGTAATAAATGATGAATATGAATTAGTGGTCTGTGATAGTGTATTAATTTGTAAGTGAAAAAAACATGTTGACGAAGGTGGAATTGAACCCATGACCTTTGGGTTGCAGACCCGTGTCATTACCAGCTGCGCCACTGGGAAAGATGGTGAGTTCCTGTAAAACAGGTTGATGAGCAGTCAGAATTAGATCGCGGTGAGAGGCGAAGAATGCCGTTTTTTGGAGTTACAAAACGTTGTGTAACTCAAAAGCTAGGTGGACTAGAAGCATAATTCTTGTACTGGGTGAATCAGCGGACCAGAGAGAGAGAGTGAGACTGGTTCTTGCTGTCGATTTTCTCATATTGAGGATTCCCCTCAAACAAATGGCTGTAATTTCCTAACCATAGGGGCTAGAGCGGTCATTCTTATACCGTTTTGTTCAGAACAGATGTGGGATTTATTATGTTTTGTCTATTTAAAATAAAAACATGAATTTTTAAAGATATATGACATGAATGACTGTTTGGCTTACAAGCCATGAAGGCCCCAATATGCAAATTTGAATGCCTCAGCCCTCAGATATGATTGGCTCGCTTGGAAGCTGTGCAGGCCCTGATTTATAAATTTGAATGCCTCAGACCTCAGATATGATTTGCTGGTTGGGAAGCCGTGCAGGCCCTGATATGTAAATTTGAATGTCTCAGTCCTCACAGAGGATTGGCTGCCTGGGGAGCTGGCAGAAAAATATAGAAATAGTATGATTAAGCATAAATACTACATTTAGTAGAAATACTTTGTTTTAGCACAATTACTATAAAATGGCAGAAATACTATAATTTAGCAGAAATACTATATTAAGCACAAATCATATTAGAAAAGCTGCTAAAATCATAAAAGTCTGCAGAATTGTAATAAATGATGAATATGAATCACTGGTCTGTGATAGTGTATTAATTTGTAGGGCAAAAAAATATGTGGACCAAGGTGGAATTGAACCCATGACCTTTGGGTTACAGACGCGTGTCATTACCAGCTGCGCCTCTGGGAAAGACAGTGACCTCCTGTAAAAGAGGGTGATGAGCAGTCAGAATTAGATCGCAGTGAGAGGTGAAGAATGCCGTTTTTTGGAGTTACAAAACGTGGTGTAACTCAAAAGCTAGGTGGACTAGAAGCATGATTCTTGTACTGGGTGAATCAGCGGCCTTTGGTGTACTTTGACTGCGATTTTCATTGCTCTTTGTACATCCGTCGCTGAGATATGACGAGAGAAGAAAGGGCAGACCTCAGATATGATTGGCTGGCTGAGAAGCCGTGCAGGCCCTGATATGTAAATTTGAATGTCTCAGTCCTCAGAGGATTGGCTGCCTGGGGACCTGGCAGAAATATATAGTAATAGTATGATTAAGCATAAATACTACATTTAGCAGAAACAGTGTATTAAGCACAAATCCTATAAAAAGCAAAAATACTATATTAAGCACAAATCCTATGAAAAGCAGAAATACTATATTAAGCAATATAAATATCCTATAAAAATCCTATAAAAAGCAAAAATACTATACTATGATTTGTGGGTGTATTTGTACTATTACACACACACACACACACACACACACACACACACTCACACACACACACACACACAGGGAGAGAGGAGCAACTTTCTAGATCAGTGAAGCAGCCTGGTAGCTGCTAAATTTGAATCCACCAATCAGAGAGGCTGTGTACTTTTTCCCGCCAAAACAGGTGTAGGCTTTGTACACACAGCACAGAGAGAGACAGGATTTCTGAAGTGTATTTCTCATATTGAGGATTCCCCTCAAACAAATGGCTGTAATTTCCTAACTGTAGGGGCTAGAGCGGGCATTCTTACACTGTTTTGTTCAGAAGAGATGTGGGAATCTTTAAGTGTTGACTATTTAAAATAAAAATATGAATTATTAGAGATATATGACATAGATATTTGGCTGGCTTAGAAGCCATGAAGGCCCAGATATGCAAATTTGAATGTCTCAGACCTAGTATATAATTGGCTGGCTTAGAAGCCATGAAATCCCCAATATGCAAATTTGAATGCCTCAGACCTCAGATATGATTGGCTGGCTGGGAAGCCGTGCAGGCCCTGATTTGTAAATTTGAATGTCTCAGACCTCAGATATGATTGGCTGGCTTGGAAGCCGTGCAGGCCTTGATATGCAAATTTGAATGTCTCAGTCCTCACAGAGGATTGGCTGCCTGGGGACCTGGCCTAATATATGGAAATAGTATGATTAAGCATAAATACTACATTTATTAGAAATACTATATTTTAGCAATAATACTATAAAAAGCAGAAATACTCTATTTGGCACAAATCCATTAAAAAGCAGAAATAGTATGATTAAGCATAAGTACTACATTTAGTAGAAATACTATATTTTAGCACAAATACTATAAAAAGTGAAAATACTATAATTTAGCAGAAATACTATATTAAGCACAAATCCTATAAAAAGCAGAAATACTATATTAAGCAATATAAATATCCTATAAAAATCCTATAAAAAGCAAAAATACTGTACTATGATTTGGTAGAAAAACTATAATTAATCAGAAATACTATATTTGGCAGAAACACTATATTTAGCACAAATCTTATAAAATAGCAGAAATAGTATGATTTAGCACAATAGTAATAACTTAAACAGAAAAATTGGAAAAGCAAAATGGACAGCTGAAAAAATGCTGAACATTCTGAGGGTCCCTCAAATATACTTGATAAATGAAAAAAAACTCAGCACAAAAAAGTATAACAGTCAAACAATCACAAATATGGACACATATGGAAACACACATGCACAGAGAGACACACACAGGATCAAATTCAGTCAACTAGTCTAAATTTATTGAATTTAAATCATACAATAACATGCTCCCATAAAAAGGCTCTCTCTCCCTCTCTCTCTCTCTCTGTCACACACACACACACACACACACACACACACAGACACACACACACACACACACACACACAGGGAGAGAGGAGCAACTTTCTAGGTCAGTCAAGCAGCCTGGGAGCTGCTAAATTTGAATCCACCAATCAGAGAGGCAGTGTACTTTTTCCCGCCAAAACAGGTGCAGGCTTTGTACACACACTCAGCACAGAGAAAGACAGGATTTCTGCAGTGTATTTCTCATAGTGAGGATTCCTCGCAAACAAATGACCATAATTTCCTAACCGTAGGGGCTAGAATGGTCATTCTTACACCGTTTTGTTCAGAAGAGATGGGGGAATCTTCAAGTGTTGACAATTTATCATTAAAATATGAATTATTAGAGATATATGACATAGATGTTTGGCTGGCTTAGAAGCCATGAAGGCCCAGATATGCAAATTTGAATGTCTCAGACCTCATATATGATTGGCTGGCTTAGAAGCCATGAAATCCCCAATATGCAAATTTGAATGCCTGAGCCCTCAGATATGGTTGGCTGGCTGGGAAGCTGTGCAGGCCCTGATTTGTAAATTTGAATGTCTCAGACCGCAGATATGATTGGCTGGCTTGGAAGCCGTGCAGGCCTTGGTATGCAAATTTGAATGTCTCAGTCCTCACAGAGGATTGGCTGCCTAGGGACCTGGCAGAAATATATAGAAATAGTATGATTAAGCATAAATACTACATTTAGTAGAAATATTATGTTTTAGCACAAATACTATAAAAAGCAAAAATACTATAATTTAGCAGAAATACTATATTAAGCACAAGTCCTATAAAAAGCAGAAATACTGTACTATGATTTGGTAGAAAAACTATAATTAATCAGAAATACTATATTTGGCAGAAACACTATATTTAGCACAAATCTTATAAAATAGCAGAAATAGTATGATTTAGCACAATAGTAATAACTTAAACAGAAAAATTGGAAAAGCAAAATGGACAGCTGAAAAAATGCTGAACATGCTGAGGGTCCCTCAAATACACTTGTTAAATGAAAAAAAACTCAGCAAAAAAAAGTATAACAGTCACACAATCACAAATATGGACACATATGGAAACACACATGCACAGAGAGACACACACAGGATCAAATTCAGTCAACTAGTCTAAATATATTGAATTTAAATCATACAATGAAAAGGCTCTCTCTCCCTCTCTATCTCACACACACACACACACACACACACACACACACACACACACACACACACACACACACACACAGGGAGAGCAACTTTCTAGGTCAGTCAAGCAGCCTGGGAGCTGCTAAATTTGAATCCACCAATCAGAGAGGCTGTGTACTTTTTCCCGCCAAAACAGGTGCAGGCTTTGTACACACAGCACAGAGAGAGACAGGATTTCTGCAGTGTATTTCTCATAGTGAGGATTCCTCTCAAACAAATGGCCATAATTTCCTAACCGTAGGGGCTAGAACGGTCATTCTTACACCGTTTTGTTCAGAAGAGATGGGGGAATCTTCAAGTGTTGACAATTTATCAGTAAAGTATGAATTATTAAAGATATTTGACTTGTAATGCACCATAACTGAGTAGAGGCGAAGCAAAAACTGCCTTGACCTCCCCTCAAACAAGGCTTTCTAACTCTAAATCTATTTGGAGTATCGATATCATTCTTTCACCGTAAGAGACAGCAGGCTTTGGTGAACAGTCATGGAAATTTTCAGGTCTCTGTGGAAATCCAACAAAAAGTTATGACGAGAGAAAAAAGTGGTTCATTTCCAGCGTTTGAAAGCTGAAGAAATCTGAGAGAAGGACGAATTTCCTACCCTCATACAAGTCTAACTCATTTCAGAACGGTAATAGGTGAGAAAAAAATTCTTGAATTGTGAGCGTCAGGAGTGTCTGAAGATATTCGGGGACAAGCCTCATGTTTTAACTTCGCATTGTTAAGTAGATATGACGATTCGAAAATGCCTCTCATTACAGAAATTAAGCAGTGATTTTGATCAAACTCTCCACTGACTTTCTATGGAGAGTTTTTCGACTTTGTGTTGGTCTGAGGAGATTTGCCAGAATTCTATAAATCCCACAACAATGATAGTGACATTTTCTGAAAGCCAGCAAAAATACCTACGTTTTGATGTATAATTTGTGGGAGTTGAGTGAAAATTAATCAAGTAGCAAGAAGTTGTTCGGACATGAAGAGAAGTCTGCGAAACCTACAGTGGCACACTTAGAACCAACTGCATAGCAACCATAACAACGCATGTATTTTGTGAAAAATCACAAAAATGAAACTCAAAACTTAAAGAGGGACAGGATGAAAATGGAAACAGATATGAAAAAGCTGAATCATTCATGAATAGCCTAATAATTTGTGAACATTTTAAAATTTGAATGGTTGTTCTAGGCGCAAATATGACAACGTAGTTAAGTTTCAAAAACAAGCAAGTTTTAGCAGAATTGTGGAAGTTTCCCATTCATTTCAATGGGACAAATTAAAGGAAAAAAGCTTAATATTTAAAAAAGTATAACAGTTAAAAATACCAAAAGTCATAGCAGTCATTAGCAGAAAAAGCTGAATAGTTTAAAATTTGAACGGTGAAAATCGGCTGAAAATTGTTAAAGTAGTTAAAGTCCAAAAAATGTACGGAAGCAACTAGAATAATAATAATAATAAAGACTAGAAAATTTGCATTTCCTGCGAAAATGCTGTGTGGATGCCTTAACGCTGAAGCTGTCTGCTGAAAAGCTGAAAAAGCAGAAAAGTTGCAAAAAGTTGTATGGTGGTGAAAAAAAAAATTTCACCCTGAGTAGGATTCGAACCTGGCCCTGCCAGACTCAGAGCAGTTACTCATCTCACTGACCCAAACTCATTTACATAAAGAAGAGGTGGACAGACTGACAGTTCTGCTGAAATGAGCAGAAACTGCTGAGAATTGTGCTGATAAGAGGTGAAAAGGCTGTAAATTTTGCAGAAAAGAGGTGAATCAGCAGAATTTCTGCAGAAAAGAGGCAAAGAAGCAGAAAGTTGTGCTAAAAAGAGGTGAATCAGCAGAGTTTCTGCTGAAAAGAGTTTTTTTTCTGAAAACAGCCAAAAAACCTGGAATTTGTGCTGAAAAGGGGTGAAAAAAATGAAAACTTTGCTGAAAAAGGGTGAAGAAGCTAAAGTATACCAAATCAAAGTATTTGTGCCAAAACATAGTATTTCTGCCATATTGTGGTAGTTGTGCAACAAAAGTTACTACATTACAACATGAATACGGATTAAAGATGAAAGAAACTGGCAACAAATTCCTCCACTACAAACCAGTCTGATACCACTGTGCAGTGTTCACGTTTACTAAGGCACTACCCAAAAGGCACCACAAGAGGGCACTCCAACACAAGAGATGACCTATGTACACTGATGCACTTAGTAACAGTCAGCCTCCTACTTTGCCACTACGTAATACAGCGGAAATACAGTAGCAGAAATACAATGTTTTTGCAGAAACACTGTAATTTCACTCAAATAATATGAAATAGCAGTAATACTATGATTTGGCAGAAATACTATGTTTCAGTACAAATACTATGACAAAGCAGAAATACTATGACTTAGAAGTAATACTATAACAAAAGGGATTCCTCAAAATACTATGAAATTGCAGTAATTCTATGATTTGGCAGAAATACTGTACTTCGTACAAATACAATGCTTTGGTAAAAATACTATATTTTGATTTGAACTCTATGATTTAAAAAGATGAAAGCATTAAAAAAGGTGAAAAGGCTGAAAATTTTGCAGAAAAGAGATGAATCAGCAGAATTTCTGCAGAAAAAGACGCAAAAGAAGCAGAACGTTGCACTGAAAGAGGTGAATGAGCAGAATTTCTGCTGAAAAGACATAAAAGAAGCAGAACGTTGCACTGAAAGAGGTGAATGAGCAGAATTTCTGCTGAAAAGAGGCAGAATTTCTGCTGAAAAGAGGCAGAAGGTTCTGTATGTAGAAAAAGAAACACAATGAACCATGTGTGAAATAAATAAAGAAATGAAATGAAAGAACAACCTGATTCTGCTCAAATTCACCAATCAGAGCTACTGCCTCTGTCTGCTTCATTAGACTGGGTACTTGTATGTATTTCGGTCCATATTAGAAAAGCTGCTAAAATTATAAAACTTTGCAGAATTGTAATAAATGATCAATATAAATGACAGGTCTGTGATAGTGTTCAAATTTGTAATGAAAAAATAATGTTGAAGCAAGGGGGGATTGAACCCACGACCTTTGAGGTGCAGAGCCGTGTCATTACTGATTGCGCCACCTGGGAAGGGGGCGGGCAGCTGAAAGACAGACGTTTGGGCAGTCAGAAAATAGATCGCGGTGAGCGGCGAAAAGCGCCGTTTTTTGGAGTTACAAAACGTCGTGTAACTCAAAAACTAGGAGGGCTAGCAGAATAATTCTTGTACTGGGTGAATCAGCGGACTTTGGTGTATTTTGACTGCGATTTCCATAGCTCTTTGTACCTCCGTCGCGGAGACATGACGAGAGAAGAAACGGCTTCATTTCCAGAGTTTGAAAACTGAGAGAAGGACAGATTTCTGCTAAAAAAAAAGAGGTGTAGACGCGCTTGATGGAAATGGCTTCATGTGTAAGGATACACTGAAGAGTGTCAAGAAAGAAGAGTGCATGCAAGTAAGGAAGATGTGTAACAACTGTGACAGGCAGGACTCAAACCTCTGCCACCGGGTCCCACAGCAGCGGCTCAACCCTCTGAGCCAAATGAGGTCTGGTGACAAAGGGGGCGGGTGTCTAAGACACAGAGACTTGAGCAGTCAGAATTAGATCGCGGTGAGAGGCGAAAAACGCCGGTTTTTGGAGTTACAAAACGTCGTGTAACTCAAAAACTAGGAGGGCTAGCAGAATAATTCTTGTACTGGGTGAATCAGCGGACTTTGGTGTATTTTGACTGCGATTTCCATAGCTCTTTGTACCTCCGTCGCGGAGATATGACGAGAGAAGAAACGGCTTCATTTTCAGAGTGTGAGAACTGAGAGGAGGACAGATTTCCACCCCTCAAACAAACGTAATTTATGGCTCAACGGTAAGATGAATGTAAAAACTGATTCCACTGTGAGTGTCAGCAGTGTCTGAAGATATATTGGCACAAGCCTCATGTCCTAACTTTGCTTTGTTAATTAGATATGGCGATTTGAAAATGCCTCCTGTTACAGAATTTCAGCTCTGAATTTCAAAACCTCCACATAGACTTCGAATGGGGACTAAGCAGACCATGTGTCACTTCGAGGCAAATTGCGAAAAAACAGTAAATGTCACAATAAAGATAGTAATATTGTCTGAAAGCCAGCAAAAATACCTACGTTTTGATGTATAATTTGTGGGGGTTGAGTGGAAATTGAGCGAGTAGCAAGAAGTTGTTTGGACATGAAGAGAAAATTCAGAAAAGACCAGCTCTCACTCTGAGTTAATTGCATAGCAACCATAACAACGCATGTATTTTCTGAAAAATCACAATTTTGCAACTGAAAACTTAAAGAGGTATAAAATTAAAACGGTAGAAGATCTGAAAAAGCAGAATCATACAGGAGTAGCCCAATAATCTGAGAACATTTTAAAGTTTGAATGGAGTTTCTGGGTGAAAGTATGAGGAAGTAGTTAAGTTTCAAAAACAAGCAAGATTTAGCAGAATTTCTGAAGATTTCCATTGATTTCAATGGGACAAATTAAAGGAAAAAAGTGTAATATTTTAAAAAGTATAATAGTAATAAACACCAAAAGTCATAGCCATCATTAGCAGAAAGAGCAGAACAGTATAGGGTTTGAACTGAGAAAATCGGCTGAAAACTGAGGAAGTAGTTAAGTGCCAAAAAGTGTACGGAAGCAACTAGAGGAATAATAAAGAATAAAGAGAAACAGGAACTCAATGGTGTGGAAGCCCTTTAGGGCATCCACACAAATAAAGAGAAACAGGAACTCAATAGTGTGGATGCTTAAAGCATCCACACAATAAAGAATAAAGAGAAACAGGAAAACAATAGTGTGGATGCTTAAAGCATCCACACAATAAAGAGAAACAGGAAAACAATAGTGTGGATGCTTAAAGCATCCACACAACTAGAAAAATTTGCATTTCCTGCGAAAATGCTGTGTGGATGCTTTAAAGCTGAAGCTGTCTGCTGAAACTAGCTGAAAAAGCTGAAAAGTTGCAGAAATTGTAAAAACTTTGCAGAAGCAAAGGAACTTTGCTAAAATGTAGTGTTAAGATGGAGTGTTAAGAAGTGTTAAGAAATGGAGTGTTAAGAAGAATGTGAGGTCCGTATTAGAAAAGCTGGTAAAAAGTTTTCATAATTGTAATAAATGATGAATATGAATTAGTGGTCTGTGATAGTGTATTAATTTGAAGGGCAAAAATGATGTTGTCCAAGGTGGAATTGAACCTGCGACCTTTGGGTTGCAGTCCCGTGTCATTACCAGCTGCGCCCCTGGGAAAGACAGTGAGCTCCTGGAAAACACGGTGATGAGCAGTCAGAATTAGATCGCGGTGAGAGGCGAAGAATGCAGTTTTTTGGAGTTACAAAACGTGGTGTAACTCAAAAGCTAGGTGGACTAGAAGCATAATTCTTGTACTGTGTGAATCAGCGGACTTTGGTGTACTTTGACTGCGATTTTCATTGCTCTTTGTACATCCGTCGCTGAGATATGACGAGAGAAGAAAGGGCAGACCTCAGATATGATTGGCTGGCTGGGAAGCCCTGCAGGCCCTGATATGTAAATTTGAATGTCTCAGTCCTCACAGAGGATTGGCTGCCTGGGGACCTGGCAGAAATATATAGTAATAGTATGATTAAGCATAAATACTACATTTAGCAAAAATACTGTATTAAGCACAAATCCTATAAAAAGCAAAAATACTATATTAAGCACAAATCCTCTAAAAAGCAGAAATACTATATTAAGCAATATAAATATCCTATAAAAATCCTATAAAAAGCAAAAATACTGTACTATGATTTGTGTGTGTATTTGTACTATTACACAAACACACACACACACACACACACACACAGAGGGAGAGAGGAGAAAGTTTCTAGGTCAGTCAAGCAGCCTGGGAGCTGCTAAATTTGAATCCACCAATCAGAGAGGCTGTGTACTTTTTCCCGCCAAAACAGGTGCAGGCTTTGTACACACAGCACAGAGAGAGACAGGATTTCTGCAGTGTATTTCTCATAGTGAGGATTCCTCTCAAACAAATGGCCATAATTAGCAGAAGCTGCTGAGAATTGTGCTGATAAGAGGTAAAAGGGCTGAAAATTTTGCAGAAAAGAGGTGAATCAGCAGAATTTCTGCTGAAAAGAGGTAAAGAAGCAAAAACTTGCGCTGAAAAGAGATGAATCAGCAGAATTTCTGCTCAAAAGAGTTTTTTTCTGAAAAAAGCTGATATTTGTGCTGATAAGAGGTGAAAAGGTTGAAAATTTTGCAGAACAGGTGAATAAGCAGAATTTAGCCTTAAAAGAGGTGAAAATTCTGTTGAAAAGAGTTCAATCAGCAGAATTTCTGCTGAAAAGAGTTCTGCAGAACTCTTTTCAGAATTCTGCTGATTGTAGAAGAACAGGGTATACATTACAACATGAATACAGATTAAAGATTAAAGAAACTGCCAACAAATTCCTCCACTACAAACCAGTCTGATAGCACTTCTCGCAGTGTTCCCATTTACTAAAGCACTACCCAAAAGGCGCCACAAGAGGGCACTCCAACACAAGAGATGACCTATGTACACTGATGCACTTGGTAACAGTCAACCTCCTACTTAGCCACTACGTAATACAGCGACATTACATTGTACAAATTCACATAAATTTGCAGGAACAAAGAAACAAAGCAGGAACAAGCCCAAAACAATCAAAATAACTGGGCTGCCATAGCTATCGCTAACTAGCACATACGCTAAAGGTAACTAAAACCAATACACACAAATAGCAGGGTAAAGATCTTAAGCATGGAACATTAACTCACATTTATGTGACACACACCGTCCCCAACAAATACAGGATGGGCTATTTGCTCCCCTTCCCAGCAGCTCTCTCCTCAATCGTTAGCACAGGAACAAAGGAAGACCATCTAGCTCAGAAGTCCCATGAATTCCCTCACTGCTCAGAGGCTGCTGGGTAATGTAGCTCACACTAACACAGGCTTTTCTACAAGCACAAATACTATAACATAGCAGAAATACTGTGATTTTGTTGAAATACTATGTTTTGGGACAAATACTATGATTTGGCAGAAATACTATGTTTTAGGACATATACTATACTATGATCATAAAACTTTGCAGAATTAGATAATTTTGCTAAATGAGCAGAAGCTGCAGAACTGCAATATCAAAGAGGAAACATAATACTTGGCAGAAATACAATAGCATAGCAGAATTTAGCAGAAATATTGTAACTTACCAGAAACATGATAACTTCTCAAAAATACAAGAATTTAGGAGAAATAGTATAAGATAACAGAAAGAATATATTTTGCCAAAAATACTTAAACATTACAGAAACACTATGATTTAGAAAAATAGTACAACATAGCAGAAATATTGTGATTTACCAGAGACACTGTGATGAACTATGAATATTGTAATTTTAAATTAATACTATGTTTAAGGACAAATACTATAATTTGACAGAAATACTATCATTTGGCAGAAATGCTATGTTTCAGCACAAATACTGTGGTTTAGCCCAAATATTATAACATAGCAGAAATACAATTATATAGCAGAAATGCTATATCTGGAAAGAAAAAATATAATATAGTAGAAATACTATGATTTAGCAGAAATACTGTAATCAGCACATATACTGTAACATGACAGAAATTCCTCCACTTAGTAGTAATACTATAACATAACACAAATGTTATGATTTGGCACAAAAACCATGATTTGGCAAAAATACTATGATTTAGCAGAAATACTATGATTGAGCAGAAGTACTAAGATGTAGTAAAAGTACTTTGATTTAAGAGAAATACAATTCTGGAGGAGTAATACTTTAAAATGGGATAAATATTGATACACACACACATTGACAGAGCCTAAAGGGAAGAGTATTTGTGCCATGGAGTGTTAAGAAGAATGTGAGGTCCATATTAGAAAAGCTGGTAAAAAGTTTTGAGAATTGTAATAAATGATGAATATGAATTAGTGGTCTGTGATAGTGTATTAATTTGTAGGGCAAATATGATGTGGACCAAGGTGGAATTGAACCCCCGACCTTTGGGTTGCAGACCTGTGTCATTATCAACTGCGCCACTGGGAAAGGCAGTGAACTCCTGCAAGACAGGGTCATGAGCAGTCAGAATTAGACCGCGATGAGAGGCGAAGAATGCCGTTTTTTGGAGTTACAAAACGTGGTGTAACTCAAAAGCTAGGTGGACTAGAAGCATAATTCTTGTACTGGGTGAATCAGCGGACTTTGGTGTACTTTGACTGCGATTTTCATTGCTCTTTGTACATCCGTCGCTGAGATATGACGAGAGAAGAAAGGGCAGACCTCAGATATGATTGGCTGGCTGGGAAGCCGTGCAGGCCCTGATATGTAAATTTGAATGTCTCAGTCCTCAGAGGATTGGCTGCCTGGGGACGTGGCAGAAATATATAGTAATAGTATGATTAAGCATAAATACTACATTAAGCAGAAATACTGTATTAAGCACAAATCCTATAAAAAGCAAAAATACTGTATTAAGCACAAATCCTATAAAAAGCAGAAATACTATATTAAGCAATATAAATATCCTATAAAAATCTTATAAAAAGCAAAAATACTGTACTATGATTTGGTAGAAAAACTATAATTAATCAGAAATACTATATTTGGCAGAAATACTATATTTAGCACAAATACTATAAAATAGCAGAAATAGTATGATTCAGCACAATAGTAATAACTTAAACAGAAAAATTGGAAAAGCAAAATGGACAGCTGAAAAAATGCTGAACATGCTGAGGATCCTTCAAATGTACTTGTTAAATGAAAAAAAACTCAGCAAAAAAAAGTATAACAGTCACACAATCACTAATATGGACACATATGGAAACACACATGCACAGAGAGACACACACAGGATCAAATTCAGTCAACCAGTCTAAATATATTGAATTTAAATCATACAATAAGATGCTCCCATAAAAAGGCTCTCTCTCCCTCTCTCTCTCTCTCTCTCAGTCACACACACACACACACACACACACACACACACACATACACACACACACACACACACAGGGAGAGAGGAGCAACTTTCTAGGTCAGTCAAGCAGCCTGGGAGCTGATAAATTTGAATCCACCAATCAGAGAGGCTGTGTACTTTTTCCCGCCAAAACAGGTGCAGGCTTTGTACACACAGCACAGAGAGAGACAGGATTTCTGCAGTGTATTTCTCATAGTGAGGATTCCTCTCAAACAAATGGCCATAATTTCCTAACCGTAGGGGCTAGAACGGTCATTCTTGCACCGTTTTGTTCAGAAGAGATGGGGGAATCTTCAAGTGTTGACAATTTATCATTAAAATATGAATTATTAGAGATATATGACATAGATGTTTGGCTGGCTTAGAAGCCATGAAGGCCCAGATATGCAAATTTGAATGTCTCAGACCTCATATATGATTGGCTGGCTTAGAAGCCATGAAATCCCCAATATGCAAATTTGAATGCCTGAGCCCTCAGATATGGTTGGCTGGCTGGGAAGCCGTGCAGGCCCTGATTTGTAAATTTGAATGTCTCAGACCTCAGATATGATTGGCTGGCTTGGAAGCCGTGCAGGCCTTGACATGCAAATTTGAATGTCTCAGTCCTCACAGAGGATTGGCTGCCTGGGGACCTGGCAGAAATATATAGAAATAGTATGATTAAGCATAAATACTACATTTAATAGAAATATTATGTTTTACCACAAATACTATAAAAAGCAAAAATACTATAATTTAGCAGAAATACTATATTAAGCACAAGTCCTATAAAAAGCAGAAATACTGTACTATGATTTGGTAGAAAAACTATAATTAATCACAAATATAGTATTTCTGCCAAATATAGTATTTCTGATTAATCATAGTTTTTCTACCAAATCATAGTACAGTATTTCTGCTATTTTATAAGATTTGTGCTAAATATAGTATTTCTGCCAAATATAGTATTTAGCACAAATCTTATAAAATAGCAGAAATAGTATAATTTAGCACAATAGTAATAAGTTAAACAGAAAAATTGGAAAAGCAAAATGGACAGCTGAAAAAATGCTGAACATGCTGAGGGTCCCTCAAATATACTTGTTAAATGAAAAAAACAAAATCAGCAAAAAAAAGTATAACAGTCACACAATCACAAATATGGACACATATGGAAACACACATGCACAGAGAGACACACAGGATCAAATTCAGTCAACCAGTTTAAATGTATTGAATTTAAATCATACAATAAGATGCTCCCATAAAAAGGCTCTCTCTCCCTCTCTCTCTCTCTCTCTGTCACACACACACACACACACACACACACACACACACAGGGAGAGAGGAGCAACTTTCTATGTCAGTCAAGCAGCCTGGGAGCTGCTAAATTTGAATCCACCAATCAGAGAGGCTGTGTACTTTTTCCCGCCAAAACAGGTGCAGGCTTTGTACACACAGCACAGAGAGAGACAGGATTTCTGCAGTGTATTTCTCATAGTGAGGATTCCCCTCAAACAAATGGCCATAATTTCCTAACTGTAGGGGCTAGAACGGTCATTCTTACACCGTTTTGTTCAGAAGAGATGGGGGAATCTTCAAGTGTTGACAATTTATCATTAAAATATGAATTATTAAAGATATTTGACTTGTAATGCACCATAACTGAGTAGAGGCAAGCGAAAACTGCCTAGACTTGCCCTCAAACAACGCTTTCTAACTCTAAATCTATTTGGAGTATCGATATCATTCTTTCACCGTAAGAGACAGCAGGCTTTGGTGAACAGTCATGGAAATTTTCAGGTCTCTGTAGAAATCCATCAAAAAGATATGACGAGAGAAAAAAGTGGTTCATTTCCAGAGTTTGAAAGCTGAAGAATTCTGAGCAAAGGACGAATTTCCTACCCTCAAACAAGTCTAACTCATTTCAGAACGGTAATAGGTGAGAAAAAAATTCTTGAATTGTGAGCGTCAGGAGTGTCTGAAGATATACCGGGACAAGCCTCATGTTTTAACTTCGCTTCGTTAAGGAGATATGACGATTCGAATATGCCTCTCATTACAGAAATCAAGCGATGATTTTGAACAAACTCTCCATTGACTTTCTATGGAGAGTTTTCCGACTTTGTGTTGGTCTGAGGAGATTTGCCAAAATTCTATAAATCTCACAACAATGATGGTGACATTTTCTGAAAGCCAGCAAAAATACCTACGTTTTGATGTATAATTTGTGGAAGTTGAGTGAAAATTGACAAAGTAGCAAGAAGTTGTTCGGACATGAAGAGAAAATTGCCAAAGTTACAGTGGCTCACTTAGAACCAACTGCATAGCAACCATAACAACGCATGTATTTTCTGAAAAATCACAATTTTGCAACTCAAAACTTAAAGAGGGATAAAAATAAAAGGGTAAAAGATTTGAAAAAGCTGATTTATTCCTGAATAGCCCAATAATTCTAGAACATTTTAAAGTTTGAATGGTTGTTCTACGTGAAAGTATGACAAAGTAGTTTAGTTTCAAAAACAAGCAAGTTTTAGCAGAATTGCGGAAGTTTCCCATTCATTTCAATGGGACAAATTAAAGGAAAAAAGCTTAATATTTTAAAAAGTATAATAGTTTAAAATACCAAAAGATATAGCCGCAAAGAGCAAAAATAGCAGAATAGTTTAAAATTTGAACGGTGAAAATCGGCTGAAAATTGTGGAAGTAGATCCACGGCGAAAAGTGTACGGAAACACCAAGAATAATAATAATAACTAGAAAAATTTGCATTTCCTGCGAAAATGCTGTGTGGATGCCTTAACGCTGAAGCTGTCTGCTGAAAAGCTGAAAAAGATGAAAAGTTGCAAAAAGTTGTATGGTGGTGGAAAAATAAGTCACCCTGAGCAGGATTTGAATCTAGCCCTCCTAGTCTAAAGGCAGCTACTCATCTCACTGAACCAAACTCTTTCACACAGAGAAGAGGTGGAGAGACTGACAATTCAGCTGAAATTAGCAGAAGCTGCTGAGAATTGTGCTGATAAGAGGTGAAAAGGCTGAAAATTTTGTAGAAAAGAGGTAAATCAGCAGAATTTCTGCAGGAAAGAGGGAAAGAAGCAGAACGTTGCGCTGAAAAGAGGTGAATGAGCAGAATTTCTGCTGAAAAGAGGCAGAACAACCTGGTTCTGCTCAAATTCACCAATCAGAGGTACTGCCTCTGTCTGCTTCATCAGGCTGCCATATTGTGGTATTTGTGCCAGAAAGGTTACCATATTACAACATGAATACGGATTAAAGATGAAAGAAACTGGCAACAAATTCCTCCACTACAAACCAGTCTGATACCACTTCTTTTCAGTGTTCACGTTTACTAAGGCACTACCCAAAAGGCGCCACAAGAGGGCACTCCAACACAAGAGATGACCTATGTACACTGATGCACTTAGTAACAGTCAGCCTCCTACTTAGCCATTATGTAATACAGCGATATTACAGTGTACAAATTCACATAAATTTGCAGGGGGAACAAACAAAGCAGGAACAAGCCCAAAACAATAAAATAACTGGGCTGCCATAGCTATCGCTAACTAGCACATACGCTAAAGGTAACTAAAACCAATACCAACCAATGTTTTTGCAGAAACACTGTAATTTCACTCAAATACTATGAAATAGCAGTAATACTATGATTTGGCAGAAATACTATGTTTCAGTACAAATACTATGACAAAGCAGAAATACTATGACTTAGAAGTAATACTATAACAAAAGAGATTCCTCAAAATTACTATGAAATTGCAGTAATTCTATGATTTGGAGGAAATACTATACTTCGTACAAATACAGTGCTTTGGTACAAATACTATATTTTGATGTGAATACTATGATTTGGCACGAGTGGTATGATTTAGTACGAATACTACGAATTGGCAGAAATACTGTGAATTACTAGTAATACTATAAATTAACAGATATACTGTGATGTTGCAGACATAGTATGTTTTTGCACTACTCATTTGTAGTGAAAAAAAACATGTGGACCAAGCTGCTGAGAATTGTGCTGATGAGAGGTGAAAAGGCTGAAAATTTTGCAGAAAAGAGGTGAATCAGCAGAGTTTCTGCTGAAAAGAGGTTCTTTTTCTGAAAACAGCCAAAAAACCTGGAATTTGTGCTGAAAAGGGGTGAAAAAAATGAAAATTTTGCTGAAAAGTGGTGAAAAAGCTAAAGTATACCAAATCAAAGTATTTGTGCCAAAACATAGTATTTTAGCCATATTGTGTTATTTGTGCCACAAATGTTACTACATTACAACATGAATACGGATTAAAGTTGAAAGAAACTGGCAACAAATTCCTCCACCCCAAACCAGTCTGATACCACTTCTTTGCAGTGTTCACGTTTACTAAGGCACTACCCAAAAGGCGCCACAAGAGGGCACTCCAACACATGAGATGACCTATGTACACTGATGCACTTGGTAACAGTCAGCCTCCTACTTAGCCAAAATGGCATAATCCCATAATTTGGCACAAATACTATGATTTGGCAGACACTATGATTTAGCAGAGATAATATGATTTGGCAGAAATACTAAAACTTTGGCACAAATACTATAATTGAGTACTTTAAGATGAGAGAAATACTATGATTTAGCAGAAATACAATGTTTTTGCAGAAACACTGTAATTTTACTCAAATACTATGAAAAAGCAGCAATACTATGATTTGGCAGAAATACTATGTTTCAGTACAAATACTATGACAAAGCAGAAATACTATGACTTAGAAGTAATTCTATAACAAAAAGGATTCCTCAAAATACTATGAAATTGCAGTAATTCTATGATTTGGCAGAAATACTGTACTTTGTGCAAATACAATGCTTTGGTACAAAAACTATATTTTGATGTGAATACTATGATTTGGCACGAGTAGTATGATTTAGTACAAATACTACGAATTGGCAGAAATACTGTGACTTAGTAGTAATACTATAACATAACAGATATACTATGATTTTGCAGACAGTCTATGTTTTTGCACAACTAGCACAATATGCCAGAAATACTATGATTTGGCACAAGTACTATGATTTAGTACAAATACTCTTATTGGCACAAATACTATGTTTCAGTACAAATACTACGATTTGGCAATAATACTGGGTTTTAGAACAACTACTGAGATTTGGGTGAAATACTATGATTTAGAAGAAATACTATGACTTCGTACAAATACAATGTTTTGGTTCAAATAATATGATTTGCAAGAAATACTATGATTTGGCACAAGTACCATGATTTAGTACAAATACTATGATTTCGCTCAAAGACTATGAAATTGCAGTAATAGTATGATTTTGAAGGGATACTATGATTTGGTAGAAATACTATGCCTTAGTAGTAATACTATAACATAACAGATATATGATGATTTTGCAGACATTCTGGTTTTACACAAATACTATAATGTGGCACAAATAATATGTTTTAGAACAAATACTATGATTTGCTATAAATACTATGATTTGGCACATATACTGTATTGAGTAGATATACTATAAATAAATAGAGAGTGTACGACTTAGTAGTAATACTATAACATAATAGATATACTATGATTTTGCAGACAGTCTATGTTTTTACACAACAAGCACAATGTGGCAGAAATACTATGATTTGGCACAAGTACTATGATTTAGTAGAAATACTCTTATTGGCAGAAATACTATGTTTCAGTAAAAATACTATGATTTGGCAATAATACTGCGTTTCAGCACAACCACTGAGATTTGATTGAAATACTATGATTTAGAAGAAATAGTATGACTTCGTACAAATACTATGTTTTGGTTCGAATACTATGATTTGCAAAAAATACTATGATTTGGCACAACTACTATGATTTAGTACAAATACTACGAATTGGCAGAAATACTGTGACTTAGTAGTAATACTTTAACATAACAGATACGCTATGATTTTGCAGACATAGTATGTTGTTGCAAATATACTACGATTTTGCTCAAATACTACGAATATGCAGTAATACTATGATTTTGAAGTAATACTATGATTTGGTAGAAATACTATGCCTTAGTAGTAATACAATAACATGACAGATATACTGTGATTTAGTAGACATAGTATGTTTTTGCACATATACTACGGTTTTGCTCAAATACTATCAAATTGCAGTAATACTATGATTTTGAAGGAATACTATGATTAGGTAGAAATACTATGCCTTAGTAGTAATACCATAACATAACAGATATACTGTGATTTTGCAGACATAGTACGTTTTTGTACAAATACTACGATTTTGCTCAAATACTATGAAATTGCAATAATACTATAATATTGAAGGAATACTACAATTTGGCAGAAATACTATGTTTGGGCACAAATACTGTGATTTGGCACATATACTATGATCAGCAGATACACTATAACATAACAGAAATTCTACGACTTAGTAGTAATACTATAACATAACAGAAATTTTAATTGGGCACAAATAACATGATTTGGCACAAATACCATAATTTGGCAAAAAAAATACCATGATTTGCACAAATACGATGATATGGCAGAAATACTATGACTGGGTACAAATACTATGATTTGGCACAAATACTATGATTTAGCAGAAATACTATGTTTTAACATAAATAATATCTTTTGACAGAAATTTCTGCTAAAAGGTACTATTTCTGCTTTTTAGCAGAAATACTGCAATTTTGCATAAATACTATGATTTTGGATAAATACTATGATTTGGCAGATATACTATATTCAGCACATATACTATAACGTAACAGAAATACCTCCACCTACTAGTAATACTATAACATATCAGAAATGTCATGATTTGACACAAAAAAACATGATTTGGCACAAATACCATGATTTTGCAAAAATACTATGATTACCTAGAATTACTATGATTGAGCAGAAGTACTAAGATGTAGTAGAAGTACTTTGATTTAGCAGAAATACTATTATGGAGGAGTAATACTTTAACATGGGAGAAATATTGATACACACACACAAACATACACATACACAGAGCCTAAAGGGAACAGTGGCTGTTAAGAGTCTGGGCTTGGTATATCTAGGTCAGTTAAATTGGCTGCACCTGCTGTAATCAGCCCTTACACACACAGACACAGAGAGAGCTATAAGTTTTCTGCAGTGTATTTCTCACATTCAGGACTCCCCTCGAACAAATGGCTATAATTCCCTTACCGTAGGGGCTAGAATGCTCATTCTGACACCGTTGTGTTCAGAAGAGATGGGGGAATCTGCAGGTCTTCATAATTCAGCGATAAAATATAAATTATTGAAGATATATGACTTATAATACACTGTAACTGAGTAAAGGCAAAGCAAAACTGCCTTGACTTGCCCTCAAACAACGTTTTGTAACTCTAAATCTATATGGAGCATCAAAATCATTCTTTCACCGTAAGAAACAGCAGGCTTTGGTGAACAGTCATGGGAATTTTCAGGTCTCTGTGGAAATCCATCAAAAAGATCTGACCAGAGAAAAAAGTTGCTCATTTCCAGAGTTTGAAATCTGAAGAGATCTGAGCAAGGCATGAATTTCCTACCCTCAAACAAATGTAATTCATGGCCAAACGGTAATAGGTGAGAAAAAAATTCTTGAATTGTGAGCATCACGGGTGTCTGAAGATATATTGGCACAAGCGTCATGTCTCAACTTTGTTTCATTAAGGAGATATGACGATTTGAAAATGCCTCTCATTAGAGAAATCCAGCGCTGATTTTGAACAAACTCTCCATTGACTCTCTAAGGAGACTTTACAGACTTTGTGTTGCTCTGAGGAGATTTGCCAAAACTCTGTAACTCCCACAATAATGATAGTGACAATTTCTGAAAGCCAGCAAAAATACCTACGTTTTGATGTATAATTTGTGGGGCTTCAGTGGAAATTGAGCGAGTTGCAAGAAGTTGTTCAGACAAGAAGAGAAAATTCAGAAATTTCCACTGTCCACTCTGAGTTAATTGCATAGCAACCATAACAACGCATATATTTTCTGAAAAATCACAATTTTGCAACTGAAAACTTAAAGAGGTATAAAATTTAAACGGTAGAAGATCTGAAAAAGCTGAATCATACAGGAATAGCCCAATAATCTGAGAACATTCTAAAGTTTGAATGGAGTTTCTAGGTGAAAGTATAAGGAAGTAGTTAAGTTTCAAAAACAAGCAAGTTTTAGCAGAATTGTGGAAGTTTCCCATTCATTTCAATGGGACAAATTAAAGGAAAAAAGTGTAATATTTTAAAAAGTATAATAGTAATAAACACCAAAAGATATAGCCGGCATTAGCAGAAAGAACAGAACAGTTTAGAGTTTGAACGGAGAAAATCGGCTGAAAACTGTGGGAGTAGATCCACGGCGAAAAACGTACGGAAGCGACAGGAATAATAAAGAATAAAGAGAAACAGGAACTCAATAGTGTGGAAGCCCTTGAGGGCATCCACACAACTAGAAAAATTTGCATTTCCTGCGAAAATGCAGTGTGGATGCTTTAAAGCTGAAGCTGTCTGCTGAAAATAGTTGAAATAGCTAAAGAAGCTGAAGAAATCAAAGTCAGTGTTTAAAAAGTTGTTGAAATTTTAGTAACTTTGCAGAACAACATCAAGTGAACAAAAATGTAATAACATAGCAGAAATGCAATAACTTAGAAGAAACATAACAATTCACCAGAAATATTGTAGTTTACCAGAGGCTACAACTTAGCAGAAATGTAATAATTTAGAATAACACGACTTAGGAGAAATGATATAATTTAGTAGAAAATTAATAACTTGCCAGAAATATTACAACTTACCAGAACTGCTATAATTTTGCAGAAATGTAACAATTAGGCAAAACTGTCAACAGATAACAGCTGAAAACGCTGAAGTAACCTCAAAGTTTCTTGTTTAACTGTGAAAAATTACCTAAAACATTGGAAAAGGAAGAAAACCAATTCAATTCAATTCAATTTTATTTATATAGTGCCAAATCACAACAAAAGTCGCCTTAAGGCGCTTCATAGATACAGAGAAAAACCCAACAATCATATGACCCCCTATGAGCAAGCACTTTGGCGACAGTGGGAAGGAAAAACTCCCTTTTAACAGGAAGAAACCTCCAGCAGAACCAGGCTCAGGGAGGGGCGGCCATCTGCTGCGACCGGTTGGGGTGAGAGAAGGAAGACAGGAATACCAGGCAGCAGATAAACTGATGTGGAACAAAACCAAGGTAAAATTGCAGAGTTTACACAGCTGGTGAAATGTAAAAATTCCAAAAAAACAAACAAACAAAAAAAAAACCCCACAAACAACATTTAGGTAATAAATGCACAAGATGATTTGATAAATATGGTACCAATCTACAAAATACTGTCGAAATGAAGTCCACATTGTGATATATTTCAGGTGTGGAGAGACACACAGCTGAAAAATTGATATGCATATTTAAAGAATCAAATAAAGAACATTGTTGTGGAATAAATTACAGTGAAAAATAATCACTACCCTGCGTTAGAGAGTGACTTATGATAAGGTATTAATTGGCTTAACTTTACCTCTAACAGCTTTTCACATAGTGCTGTGACCAGGGTGAAATCCATCATAAAGTAACTGTAAACAGTAGAACCATTAGCATGAATGTTATAGTATATAACACATATAAATGGATGTGACCTTTGAACTTTTCAAAATGACTTTATATGTCAGACCCATTATCTATATATATTAGAGCAGATGTGGAAAACCACTGTTAGACCTACTCTATACTAACACAAACACAGTCAAAAATTCATTGCTAGTGTGACATGTGGTCCTTTTTGCCTTTGACCAATGATATGCTGGTTACTTGGACCAGTTTAGTATTTGCTGTCACAGAGGAATGTTAACCATAAATCCAAAAGACAAAACTGAAAAAATATGTTAATTGCAAACATGTTTTTGCTTAGTAAAAGGATTGGAATAACATGGAAACTGTCACCTTAACGCCTCATTGTAAATATCATCACAAACAGATGTTTTCCACATAAACAACAAAGCTCCACCACATCCAATCACTACATATAAATATAAAAGAAAACAACAACAAATAAAATGTAATTAACACATGGGAAGTCTAATGAGCTTGGAAAGAAAAGCGTCTGGACTTCTTTGAGTTGCTTGAAGACGTTTCACCTCTCATCCGAGAAGCTTCTTTTTTCTAAGGGTCAGTGGTGGAGAGTCCCAGATTTAAACCAGTGGGAGTTTCCCCAAAGAGGGACAAAGGACCCCTGATGATCCTCTACCTAATCACATGAGCCAAGGTGTGAAAGTGGGTGTGGGTCCCAACCAGGCAGGGTTTCGGGTGAGCTTATTGTGAAACCTGGCCCCACCCTATCATGTGATTTCCCTTAGGTCAGATGGCCCAGGATGTGAGTGGGCATTAAGGTGTCTGGGAAGGGATCTCAAAACTGGATTATAGATGGCAGACAGTTGGTGTCATAAACCACCGCTTCTGTTCAAAGATGGTCGCTCACAGTGGACGTGAATGTCTTCTTTCACTCCTCTTTCAAACCATCTGTCCTCTCTGTCCAAAATGTGAACGTTGGCATCCTCGAAA
This sequence comes from Oreochromis aureus, assembly GCF_013358895.1. Taxonomy (NCBI): domain Eukaryota; kingdom Metazoa; phylum Chordata; class Actinopteri; order Cichliformes; family Cichlidae; genus Oreochromis; species Oreochromis aureus. The sequence continues at coordinate 94,049,832 of NC_052944.1, read as the reverse complement.
GACTGACCTTTGTCCTTTAGATGCAGATGAACTGCTGAGTCTTGTCCCGTGGAGGTGGCTCTTCTATGTTGTGCCGTGCGCTTGTGAAGTGGCTGTTTGGTCTCTCCAATGTAGAGGTCTGGGCATTCCTCACTGCACTGTACAGCATACACCACGTTGTTAAGTCTGTGTTTAGGAGATGTGTCTTTCGGGTGAACCAGTTTCTGTCTGAGTGTGTTGCTGGGTCTGAAGTACACTGGGATGTCGTGCTTGGAGAAAACTCTCCTTAGTTTCTCTGATACACCGGCTACATAGGGGATGACAATGTTGTTGCATCTCTCTTTCTTATCCTCCCTCGCTGGTGTCTGATGTTCTTTTCTGTGCATCTTTGCTGACTTTATAAACGCCCAATAAGGATAGCCACATGTTTTAAGTGCTTCCTTTACATGTGTGTGTTCCTTCTTTTTCCCTTCAGGCTTAAAGGGAACATGTTCTGCCCGGTAGTGCAGGGTCCTGATTACTCCAAGTTTGTGATCCAGAGGGTGATGGGAGTCAAAGAGGAGGTACTGGTCTGTGTGTGTGCGCTTCCAATAAACTTCAATGTTGAGGTTGCCATTCTCTTCAATGTGCACGGCGCAGTCCAGGAAAGGCAAACAGTCGTCCTTTGTCTTCCCTGGTGAACTTGATGTTTTTATCCACGGCGTTAATGTGCCCAGTGAAGGATTCCACTTCTTGTGTTTTGATTTTGACCCAGGTGTCGTCTACATATCTGTACCAGTGGCTGGGTACTCTCCCTTTAAAAGAGCCAAGAGCCTTCATTTCCACTTCCTCCATGCAAAGGTTGGCTACAATAGGTGACACGGGGGAGCCCATGGCGCAGCAATGTTTTTGTCTGTAGAAACCCTCGTTGTATTTCAAATATGTAGTGGTAAGGCAGAGGTCTAACAGTGTGCAAATCTGATCGGGTGTGAAGTTGGTCCTGTCTTCCAAGGAGCTGTCTTCTTGTAGTCGTTTTCTGACAGTCTCCACTGCCTCTGTAGTGGGTATGCAAGTGAAGAGAGAGACTACATCAAAGGACACCATGAGAACCTTCACAGACATAACACAAGGGAAGACTTTTGATTTAATAACTAAGCTTAAAACAAGTGTTACCTTTTAATATTTGTGGGAAAAATCTGATGCTACCCCAAGAATAGCCACACAGGAAATGATGACAGGCTTGCAGCCCTCTGTCTTCCTGGAGTGAGGTGCCTGATCAGTAGGAGTGAGTTGACAGAAGTCGGTGTCTGTAAGAGTGGTCAAACACTTATACTCTGTCCACTTGCGTAGAGTATAAGAAGCTGGAATGCAGGCACACTGGACGAGCTTGTACTAAAAAATACAGAAAAAGGAACATTTTAGTTGTGTTAAGGCCTAAAAACTACAAATGAGTTATACAATGAACAATATTGAAATACCTTATAGGTGCTGCAGGCCACATAACCAGAATCCAGAGCAATCTCACACTCACATGATGGTGAGGAAAGACATGAGCTCTGCAATGAGGTTTGAATGTCTCAGTTGGGACACTGAAGAACTCAGAAGACAGCAGTACCAGCACAGAGAGACAGAGTAGAAAAAGCATAGATTTGTAATCCATAATGTGAATTAAAACTCAAAAAGTTTCAACAAGTATAATCATTTAAGTGTGGAATTATTTATGCAATACACAGGATTTAAATTAATTAAATGAATTAAAAGCAATGACATTTTTTATCAAAGATATAGAATCATACCTCTCTCTGCTCTGAGGATCAATGAGCATTTCTGACAGGAAATACAGTTTCCTCAGTATCAGTCATAATTGATGGTCTCAGAGGTGTGTAGTGTGGCAGCATGATGATGGTCTCCAGATCAGGCAGGAGGTCAGGTGATGGGTGTGTCATCTTCTCCATTGAAGACACACTGGTATGGCAGTTCATAACACAGCAGTCTCCTTGTGGCATGTAGTTGTCTGTGCAGTCCAGCACTGATGGATCAGGTTTGGCTCAGCAGTTCATGAAGATGGGGTTAAGATGTTGTTGTTTCAGCTGAGGATGGTGAAGTTTGAAGGTTTTGCCACAAAGGAGACTGTGCCCTGTCTGAAAAAATACATCTAACAAAACAAGTGCTTATAACACCACCCACCCAGCTCAGCCCCAAGTGTCTATGTAATGCTGGTATGGGGTGTCGGTTACTAAGTCTAATTAGTGCATCAGAAAGCGTGGGCTACACCTAAAGCCCACACTTTCTGATGTCTTTGTTTATTAGCAGCTTTTTCCAGCTGCTCAGAGAATTCTGACTTGGCCTTTATCCACCCAAACCCAAACCCACCCAGATAAAGGCCAAGTCAAACTCACACACCATACAAGCATTACATAGACACTTGGGGGCTGAGCTGGGTGAGTGGTGTTAAACTGTAGTCGGGAACTTTCAGAAAACTATCCATTTACTTCTAAATCAGTTTTTATACATATTCTGTAAGCTGTACTAATGTTTTCTCTACATAATGTATCATTATAGACATCTCTGGTAGCCTAAAGATAGTTTAAAACTTTTGACATTTTTTACCTGTAAAACATGATAAGCAAAACCTCATTCATCACAAAAACTTTTGATTCTACAAAATCTACTATAATCAAGAAAATATAATTGTCTCCCTGCTCTGCATGAAGCTCAGCAATGATTTGGTGAAATGATTAATAACATTGCAATAAGAAAGGGTCTTCTGACAGACAGAGTAGGGAAGACCCTTTTTCAATGAAAATCTTTTCATGCTCTACAATCAGTAAACTCTGTAACAAACATGATCTGTAATTGTTTCAAAACTCACCAGACGACTTCATGATTGGCTCAAGGACAGGACACAAAACACAGGGTTGTGGTAACTGTAATATGTTCTCAGAACACCTGAATGTAGGCTTTGCTGTGGCTGAGAAATAAAAATGAGGTCAAGCAGGGTGTTCTTGTCTGTAGTGGCAGAAGTGATCAGCTGTGAATACCCTCTCGACTGAAACTGCTCCAGAATCTGTTTTCTTCCACTCTGTAACTGGTTCTCATTAAAATCTCCACACACAATTATTGGGTGACAGTCCATTATTTCAAGTGAATCTAAAAGACTTACCAGGTTTTGCATGAATGGTGTCAAACTGTAATCTGGGGTCTGTACACAACAGCAATGAGCGCAGGGAATGGAGCCTGAACCTTCAACACTAAAAACTCAAGATCAGTGACATTATGCAGATACTGTTTTACCTGAACCTGAAAATGATTCCTCAAATACACAACAACTCCCCACCACTTCTGCTGGCCATGTGAGGAAAGTTTGTGTAGGACACACATGTCTGTTGCGTTTGAACATTGTGTAGCCGTCCAAATGAAGACTGTCTGCAACAAAGGAGCCTTGGAGGTGAGACTCAGTAAGACACAAAACATCTGCTAAACACATTTCATGATGACTCTTGATGTCACTGATGTGAGATGGCAAACCTTCTGTATTGTGATGGATCAGTGTAAGAGTGTCAAGTCTGCTGGCTGTTTCTCTGACCTGAAGAAGAGGCATCATTTCCTCAACACTGGCTTGTCTCATGGTTTGGAGTGCTGCAGTTACCTCAGGATTGGCATAAATCTTTTTCTCATCCAAGTCCTGTAAATAGAGTCCACTGAGAGATGTCACCCTGCTGAGAGCAACATAAGCCATACCTGGTTCAAAAATGTTCTTCATTGAAACTACAGCTGTCTGTGTTGTAAGACCCTGGGTTTTGTGAATTGTGCAGGCGAATGCTAGCTTTACAGGAAACTGTCTGCGTACTGCTCCTTTAAACTTCAGACTCTCCTCTGCTCTCTCAATGTAAACCAGATCATCAGATGCTGCATTAGCACTGTGGTTGTGTCTCATAGGCTGCCTGTTGTCAATTCTGAGCCCCAGTTTAATTATTTGTCCATCATTTTCAGATCTCACCACCTTTACCAGTATACCAAAAGCACCATTGACTAAACCGTTTAGTGTGTCCAAGTTTCTGGTAAGCATGACTCGAGCTCCTTCTGCAACGTTCAGAGTGTCGGGCAAATCATTTCGCCCACCTGTAAATGGTTTGTCTCTTCGTGTCATTCTGCCTGTACATTTATCCTTCTGGAAATCGTCTGCATTGATGATTATAATGTTTGAATGAAGCTTCTTCAGGGTATCTGTGTTGTGGGATTCCACATTCTTGTTGGTGGCATAGATGTGTAAGACCTCAGTTGGACATTCTTCTGGTGAAGTCACGGCCTGTGACAACAAATCTCTGTCGCACTGAGAAAGCTCATCTGTCTTTTCTTTGACTCTAATCCTGTTCAGCATCTCTGCAAAGGCCACATCATCTTTCTGACGCATGATCTCGGTTAGAGTGATCATCTGAAAATGTTCCTGCCATAGGTCAATCTGTTCTGGATCATAAACACAGAGAGGTTTAGACTGTCGCACTGGTGGCAGCTGGTAAAAATCTCCAACAGCTAAAACTGACATTCCACCAAAAGGTCTCTGAGTGCCTTTGATTTGTTTCAGTCTTGCATCCACATAAGCAAAAAGGGGTTTTGAAACCATTGAAATCTCATCAATAACAATAATTTCAGCATTTATAAGCTCAGATCTGACTTCATCCAGTTGATTACCAAGTCCTTGAATGGGTGGTTTCAGACTCCTGGGTAGTTTCAGTAGAGAATGTAATGTAGAGCCACTGATAGAAAAAGCTGCTGTACCGGTAAATGAAGTCAGCAAAACAGTTGGATTTGATATGTCAGCTTCTTCTGCATTAGCAGGCAGTCTGCTCAGGATCTTTGATGCTTCAGAGTGAATACACTTAATCAGATGTGACTTACCAGTTCCTGCACCACCATTGATATAGAAGAAAAATGGATCTGGGTTCAAACCACAAACTCGCTGAATACACCAGTCTCTAATGGCATAGAACACGCAGGCCTGCTTCTGGTTCAGATTCTGATACATTACACTTACCACGGCTGGATCTACTGCAGGTTGTTCTCTGATGGCTCTGATCTCTGTTACAGCATCAGACTGACGACTGTAGTCGGGAACATTCTCCTGTTCATTCTCATCATCAGAATGTCTCTCAGGAAGATTCTCATCACATTGCATCCTCACAACTTCAGATTCAGGAGCAAGATTACACCATTCATCAATCACAACATCCCTATTTTGTTCAAATTCTTCCAGTGCACTCTCAATGTCCTCAGAGTTCTTCTCATACTTGTCTTTATTTCTTTTCACAATCCGTTTCACAGACTCACTGTGGTCTGAACATGGAAGTTGCACAAAACCTGAGTTGTAGAAGGACTGATAGGTTTGGAACCCTTGTGGTTTCAGTTCCTGCTCTGATCTGTGTGGAAGGTAAAGTCTCAACAGTCGACCATAATATTGCTCAGGATCTTTTTCTTGTGAGCTGTGGTAATACCTGATTATAGCTGGTTTATCATTCTTTCGCCTTTGTACAAATCCAAGCTGGTTTAGAAGAGGAAGCACATCTTTTCCTTCATTTGGACCACTCACCAACCTGCACAAGGCAGCAAAATCAGCCAGTGACATTTCCTCATATTCTGGTGTCTCAGGTCTGCATTTGTATTTATCACTCAAACTTGTCATCCAAATATTACAGCTGTCGTGTGTTGTGCTTTCCAGGTAGCTCATCGGGCGACTCATTTTTACTGGGTTATCATCTGTTGGTACAAATACAACACTGCGGGAACATTTTTTCATTTTTAGGCCACAGACTCGAGTCACACACTCCTGTGCGCTGATTTCTCTCTTTTTTGAGTAAGCCTGCATCACAGCTCTCATTTCATCACACTCATTGACCGTGTTCTTATCAGAGTTATCAATAACTGTCTTCAGGTATTCAGAAAGGCCAGATTCTTTCTTTGTTATATATTTACAGAGGTATTCTATACATGAATAGGCATTCAAAATTAAGGAGACATCTAAATTAGAGTTCCAGGCTTCAAGCAGGTCTGGGTTGTAATTGTTGATCCAACACTCATTTGGGTCACGTTTCAGAATCAGAGCTGTTTTCTTGTTTATGTCTTGGAGGCATTGTTCATACTCATTCATTGTCAAGTTGCATCGTGACAGAATCTGCTCTATGGTGAGGGAAGCAGCTTCAGGTTCTTTCAGCAGGTTCAACAAAGGTCTGAGTTTGGCTTTTGCAGCTTCAATGTCTGAATCCTCATCCTGTCTCACAATCATTGTTCTTGTGGCTGGTGGTTTTGGAAACCCAAATCTACAACCAGAGTTCACACTCTTAAAGCATGTCTTTGTGTGGTTTTTGCTGTGCTTTTGTAGTTCGTGACTTTTTGTGCAGTTCAGGTTGTTTTTCTGGATCAGGGAGCTGAGCTGAGATGTATCTGTCCACAAAGTCACAGACAGTTTGGTCATCATCCACATCTACTTCTACCTTTTCTCGAATCCACAGCAACATGTGTATATGTGGACTACCTCTGTGCTGGAACTCAACTCTGTAAAAGTAATCAATGATCTCACCAAGGGGCTGTGCAGGAGAAAAAGCAAATCTCTGAACAAAGCCTCAACACGCTTATCAAACATTCGCATGGTGGTTACTGGATTTGATCTTAGAATTTCACACTTTTCAGACCAGTCCAGGGCTTCAAAATCAACCTCTTCACCTTGCTGTCTCTTTATTGCTTGAATCACTTCCGCCATCTCATCTCAGCAGCAGAGAAAGTGACAAAGAACTGAGGTGTTCCTATTTGGCGAACCATACTGAATAGATCTCTGGTAGTTTTCTGCCAGTAAGCTGGGGTTCCTCTGAGTGGCTGCATAAATCTGATTGCATCTTTATTTCTTACCAGCTTCTCTACTTCTGTCTTACTTTGTAACATTCCTGATGTGATTTTGCGTCCATCTTTGGTCATAGTTTTACCTTTCCTTAGCTGTATTGTCATGCTGGAATTAGCCAAGTGTATTTCAGTGACAAACTGTGAGAAAAACAGGTAATTTGTATCTTTAGCAAATCTTGCATCAATGTTGAAAAGCCTTGACTTGAAGTAAGCACTCGGTGTGAGCTTGAGACGTCTCTTTTCATCCAGTGTATTCTGACCAGTAGGAAACTGCACAGGAAATGCCATGGCTTCCAAATGAGGAGTTCTGAAGAAGCTAACAGGATTGTTTCTTTCTGCAGGAGCCACACAATATGTGTTATCAGTGAAACAGAGAATCTCTTCTGAAATGTCTACAGGCTGCAGACAACTTTCTAGAGCAAAACCTCCATTGTTCAAATCACTTTCTGGTTCATCTGGATTTTGGTCCTCTGGTTGTTCATCACAGGATTGCATATTAATATCTTGTTCACTTTCAGACTCACTTTCACACAAAAGGGCATCTTTTTCATAGTTGTCAATTTCCATTAAATCTGCTTCATCATAATCATCACTTCCCATGCTGGCTTCATCACTGCTGTCATCATCAGGTAATGTTGGATCACAAAGCAATGCATCATCTCTGATAACAATATCTGTGTACTGTGGATGAATTTGTTTCAGTTTACGCAGGGCTTGAATGAGTTTAGACCAGGTGACAGTCTGGAACAGCTGATGGCCTTTGTAGCACAGTCGTCTTTTCAATTTCACTCTCAATATCTGTGAATGGCTTCTGAGTCTGGGTAAACATTCAACTGTTTGTTGGACCTCAGATGGTACACACACCACATTACCACGTATGAGTCTCTGTCTCCCCTTTGGAAGAGGAATAATCTTAGCAAATGGTATGCATTTGGCAATCAGATGTCTCTCCAGAATGTTGAGCTCACACAGTTCAGCTGGAATATCCTTCAGTTCTAAACCATTGACAGCAGCAAGCCTGGGCATGCATCCACTTTTGAGGGAACTGTGACATGTGTGACAGATATACTCCTTTTTTCTCTCAACAGGAAAGCTGCAGTGATCATGACATGCTTCATCACACACATGAACAAATTTACCAGTTAGACACTGTTGAGCTACAGTTTGGTGTTTTGAGTAATTTTCTCTTTTGCAGATTTTCACCTGATTAGGAAAAGAAGCTTTTAGACAAACAGTACAAACATAAGATGGTGCTGACTTAATGTTGGATCTGAAACGAGATATGGCCTCATTCATTAAAGTGTTATCTGGATGACACTGTAAACTCTCAGCTGGTCGATGCATCTGGCGATATTTTCGTTTTATGTTCATTGCACATCTGACATTATGCATCTGTCTAAAAGAAAAACTGTTCCAATATTTTACTCTCATTCGTTCTCTCATATTGTCCTTGTGTTGTTGTTGAAATTGTTTCTCTTCTCCATACCGCTTAGTCATGTAAGATCGTTTTTTCTTTTTAAATTCTTCGCTTTCTTTATATAGGTTATATACATATGACCTCATGTAAGCTTTATGTTTTTCTCTGAATCCAGCACAAGTTCTGTATATTCGTCTTATACGCTCTTTCTGCTTATCTCTGAATATCGGAGACTCTCTATATGTTCTTGTTACACGTTCCTTCTGCTTATCTCTGAATATGGAAGACTCTCTATATTTTCTTGTTATACGTTCCTTCTGCTTATCTCTGAATATCGGAGACTCTCTATATGTTCTTGTTACACGTTCCTTCTGCTTATCTCTGAATATGGGAGACTCTCTATATGTTCTTGTTACACGTTCCTTCTGCTTATCTCTGAATATGGGAGACTCTCTATATGTTCTTGTTACACGTTCCTTTTGCTTATCTCTGAATATGGGAGACTCTCTATATGTTCTTGTTACACGTTCCTTCTGCTTATCTCTGAATATGGGAGACTCTCTATATGTTCTTGTTACACGTTCCTTCTGCTTATCTCTGAATATGGGAGACTCTCTATATGTTCTTGTTATACGTTCCTTCTGCTTATCTCTGAATATGGAAGACTCTCTATATGTTCTTGTTATACGTTCCTTCTGCTTATCTCTGAATAGGGGATTGTCTTTATATGTCCTTATGACACGTTCTCTTTTTCTGTCTCTAATTTTAGCACTTTCTCTATACATCTTTCTCAAATGTTCTTTCTTTTTCTCCTTATAGGTAGCATTTAATTTATACAGTTCATTTCTGTACAGAATCCTTTTCTGTCTGTGATCAGGATCATTAGACTTCCTAGCTGAGTTTTTTTTCTTTGTCTTGAAGCTTTCATCAAACCTGTACATCTGCCTTTCTTTTGTCTTCTGATTTTCCTTTCTCTGTGGTACTTTTTCTTGGGCTAATAATTTTCTCCTCATTTTTTGCCTTTCCTGTTTATTACGTTTCAGCAGTTTATCTGAGAGTTCCTCTGTTATCTTAGTTGAACTGGAGGCAGTGTTTGAATCATTCTGAGGAACAGAATCTGGTGTTACTGGAGTTTCTCTCACAGAAGATGCAGAGGTTTTCTTTTCAAAATAATCAGAAGGTTGTTTTTTTTCTGGAGCAGCTGTCTCATTTGAAGAATCAGCTCTGGATGACATTACTTCACTGGTTAAATCTTTGGTCACAGGTTTCCGTGTCTGCTCAGTGTATATTTCGGAGTTTGATTCATGAACACATTCACTTAAAGCTGGTGCTGGTGCACTTGTAGCTGTTTGTCTGTATTCGGTGGTCTGATTAGCATCGCTTTGGTCAGCAGCGTTTTCACTGTGAAACTCGATGGGCTGTAGCTCATAAGTGCAGCTTGGTGCGATGCTAAACATTCGGTACAAACGTTTGATCCTGTCAATCATGTCATTAAGACGTGTGAACTTCAACATAACTGCAGTTCCACCACTTACACTTATGGACAATGGCATACCAGTAGACTTACGTGGGTGAGGGTCAAAATATGCATATTCACCTGAAGTCAGCCTGCAAACGGCGATGACTGTTCCTCCCATGACTAGCAAAGCATAGCAAAACTCTGAAGCCAAACATTGTAGTCCTTGTTCAAGGCTCGGAAGATGATCTGTACCATCAAATGTGCCGTAACGAGCAAACTGAGACATGTCAACTTGATACTCACGTCTGCGGCTGGTGACCACTGAGGGAAGCTCATCACAGGCTAGAAACACGCTGTTCACAAACCTCTTTCTGGCATCTGAATACACTGCATGGCCTTTGTCCAACACACGGTTAAGATCTGCTCTGGTAATGAACTCATCCTCGTGTAAGAATGACAGGAAAACCAAACTGTTAGCCATACATTGCTGATTACGGTACTTTCCATACCTAGGAGAAGCCTGGCTTCGGGCTGCACAGATGCTACTCACTCGTGGACGACTTTCACTGTTTGTAACCTGTACATGGGACTGTACTGGAACTTGTCCATCATGCTGTGTTTGTACAGTTAGCTGGGGTTCAGTCTGGATTACCTGCATAACTTCAGGATCTGGGACAGACACTGAGGGAACACCTCTCTTTACAACATCTGCATAAGATACTGTGGCTGTCTCTCCATCATGCTGTGTTTGTACAGTTACCTGGGGTTCAGTCTGGATTAGCTGCATAACTTCAGGCTCTGGGACAGACACTGAGGGAACACCTCTCTTTACCACATCTGCATAAGACACTGTGGCTGTCTGAACAATGCTCTGCACTTCTGTGCTGGGAAAAGCTGAAACACACACCTTTACCTGCTCACTGCTCTGAGAAACATTCACCTGTTCTTTCTCCTTCTGACGTCTAAGCTTCTGGGACTGCGACCTTTGACCTTTTCTTGGCATTTTGCTGAAGTACAAGTTCAAGTACCTGGAGCTTATATGTGGTTATACACAAATGTAAACAAAACTCAACCTTGAAACAGAAAAACGTAAAACTCCTCAAGTTACTGTTAAATCTGAGAAATGTACTATTATACTACTTTAAAATGTTTTTATGAATATATAAATAGACGTTAAGCTGATTTGTACTCCAAACTCAAAAAAAAGGAAATTCAAAGTTCTCTGGAAACAATTTGGTCCGTTTTATTGTAGCTCTTTTACAAACTGTATAATTTTACTTATATTTTTTTAACCAGACTGGTAAATAATTACAACTTCTGTAAAATGATATCCAGAATAAACCTCAACAATCAACAGGCTATAATAAAAGTCAAATCTTTCAGATATCTAAAATTTAAATCAAATATATGGAGCTTTGGTGGTGTCGTGACAAGATGACAGGCGATGAGGATTCTTCAGCTGGATTTTCTGCAGCAGTCAGAAAACAGGAAGTCTGGGTCCTAAGGCGCTTCTCGATGACAATACTAACTGAATACTTACACTGAGTGCCAAAATGGGTTTGTCCTTAAATAATAATACTATAAACTTGCAGTCAAATGTTATAGCCAATGAAACAAACTAACAGACTGGATCTAATTTATTATTTATCTGAATGTATGTATTACAAAATAACCAGATTATCTTATTACAAATAAACTTATAAAAAGGTGATATTTTATACAATTGATCAAAGTAAGCCAAACTAGCAGTCCAAACTAAAGTCTAATGCAAAATTAAAATGACAAATGTAGGGCTGTGTAAGTAGTTTCTACTATAAATTCTACTGTACTGTAATTCTACTACTGTATATTCAACTTGTAATTTCCAGCAAAATAACTGAATGTGAGAGAGCTTAATGACAGGAAAGAAGGAGCAGTGAGAGCAGAGATCTCTCAGAATTCTGTAACAGATAGATCAAGTACTGGTAACTTGGATTTCTGAAAAATTGGATTCTGAAAACTTGGATTTCTGAAAACTTGGATTCTCAAATTAGATAGAGCAGTAGAGATAGAGGGATACAAGATGGAATGGCTGTCAAATTAGATAGAGCAGTAGAGATAGAGGGACACAAGATGGAATGGCTGTCAAATTAGATAGAGTTGGGAGAGTGATAGGATAGACAGAATTGCTTATAATGATAGAGAGAGAGAGGATCTTCTGCAGCAGGTCACCTGTAAGACACAAAAGGCCTGGAATTAGTCGTATTTCCAATATGCCTGGATTTACCATATTCTTCAGACTTTATGGCACACCTAAAATCCTGTCATTTTCTCAAAAACATACAATGTGCCTAAAGTATCGATTCTGGTTATGCTTACTGACCTCGAGCGGGATTTCTGTGGTACACAGCGCTCAAAATTCTGTCAAATATTTTAGTAAGACTTCATAAGCTACAAAGCTACGCTGCTTGATGTATTGTCAGAGCATTATGGCTACCATAGTCAGCACCTCGCAGAGTAATTTGTACGGTGCTTCAACATAACATTATGGTGTGTGTACAAGGACCTGGCACGTGCTAAGAGACATGCTTATGAAGCAGATTTCAAATTGATCTGTTATAAGGACATTTTTACATTCTATTAAAACAATAAACTAAGTCTATAAACTCAAACCAAGACGTGCTGCTACAGTAACGTCCTGTAAATATTATATGGTCCAAATAAACCCGCACACTGAGGTTACAGCAGAGTTTCAGGCCTCCTGCTTTAAACACTTTATATCCATTAAACTCAAAATTATTTATTGACTGGCCAAAAAGAACACAAAACCTTTCTCACATTTGCCTAAAAACATCTTGATGATCAGCAAGAGCTGTGAAATGATTTCAAAACACTATTTTGGACCTTAATTAAGACAACTGAAATTCAAACAGCAGTCGCTTTCTAAAATATCGGATTTGTGCCGTTCACACTGTCATACCATGATACCATCACTGATACCAACATGACAAAAAAATCTGATTTGATGCGCTTTCGCCTGCAGTGTGAACGTAGCCTTAGTCACTCAGGCAAAATACTTCTACCGTTTTGACTTCATGCTAATTCATAAGTGGAATGAGAGAGAAAATAAAAATCGATAGCTGTGGTGCGCTTAAGTGTTTAAGGTACCACCTATACTCACACTTAAATCCACAAACATAAGGAGAAATCGAACAACTGCATAAAGATATCTCTGACATTTAACTATGTTTAGACTTGATAAGCCATCAAAAATTAAAATCAGACATTAATGGGCTATTAAACTTCATTGACATTTTCAGGGGCAGTCAGTGGTCCTGTGTGGGGGCTTTGCTGCTACAGATTCTAAATCCTGACTATTTGTCTTTGCCCATGAGTGAAGGGCAAGATAACACAAATAGCCAAACTACTGTAAGTAAATTACTAAACATTACCATTACTGTCTACTTACCAGCAAAGGCAAAGCCAAAGATCTGTTCACTCTGTGTAACAAAAGACAAAGAACAAAAATACAGGCTCAGACAACTCCAATCAGCATTAGACAACAACAACTCTCCTCTGTTTTCTTTTTCCGCACCCTAATAAAGATTATCATCTTCATAAAGGTAATATGTAGTTTTATCCATTTGCAATAAGCCACACAAGTTTCTGAGTCATGTAATGCTCCAAAATTTAGGTTCAGTTACATAAGAGAGTAGATATTGTAACCAATGATTTGCTTCACCTAGCACTGCACACTTTATCAAATGGTGATGTCACAATTTAAAAGTAGGCAACAATCACAAATGATAGCTTGTATGGAATGTTTGTAGGCTTTAACATTTGAGGTGGCCTGCATTCAAATTCTATTGACACAATAAAAACAAACACTCTATAAACTTACACCAAGATGTGCTGCTACAATAACTTACTGTAAATATTATATGGTCCAACAAAACCAACACACTGAGGTTAGAGCAGACAGTTTCAGGCCACTCTGTATGTATTTTGGCAAAATGAGAAATTTGGAGACAGCTAGTTTCTACATATTTCAGTCATATTTGGGGCATGTTTGATACACAGCAATAAGCACTCCACTAAATCTATGATTAACTTATCATAGCTGATATTAAGGCCTAATTAGCAAAATTTAGTATGATGATAATTTCTTTGTAGATCATTTCATGATAAAAAGAACAGAAGTGAGTGCTGTATCTGAGCTGTTGCATGTAAGATCTTTGCTGGATATTCCCACATTTCTTAAACAAACATGACTTTCAGACACAGTTCATCTTTTGTAAATTAGGCCAGGATTATTTTCAAAAAACAGCCTTGATAAAAATATCAGGACACTATAAAATTTCTTATGTTTATGTTTTCATCCCACCTATATTTTGCAAGTCATTATGACAAATTACAAAAAGCAGTTTTCAGGCAGTGATTTAAGGGAAGAAGCTTTTGAAATCCACAATGCCCTACCACCAGCGGTCTCAAACTCTGGTCCTTAAGGCCTGGTGTCCAGAAACTTTTGTATGTGTCCCTGTTGCAACACACCTGCATAACATTAGTAGGTCATTAGCAAAACTCTACAGAACCTGACTGCATGCTGAGGTGGTAATTCAGCCATTTGATTCATGTTATAGCAGCTCATGAGTGAATGAACATGATGTAATACAAGTACTTTTAGAAGTACATTTTTCCAAACACTTAAATTACTTAAATTTTAGTAGTCTTAGGGGATGCCACTTCAGCATGCAGTCAAATTCTATACTCTCACTAATGACCTACAAATGTTATTCAGGTGTTTTGTAACAGGGACACGTGGAAAAGCTTCAGGACACCGGCCCTTGAAGAGTGGAGTTTGAGACCCCTTCCCTATGTGAATATTTAATTGTCCCTAAACTGCTAGTCATGAGCTGCTCTAATGTGAAACAAACAGATATAGTTCTGTAAAGGTTTACAAAGAGATTTCTAAGGATTTGGAGACCCCAGAAAACAAAAACCCTCCCAGATGTTGTAGCTGAACAGGCAAAAACAAGTTGCATAATAATATCTCGATGATAACCAAGAGCTGTGCTGACTAACTGCACTAAACTGAATCATCTATAGTGAGAGAAAAACACCAGCATTAAAGTCAAACATGGTGCTGTTACTGTGATGTCCCAGAGTTCCTTTACTACTTCAGGACCTTCAAGACCATCAACTCATCAGGTCCTGGGCTAAGTTTAATCACACTTAGGATCTGAAGCACACAAGCAAGTCCAATTGAATGAATAAAACAAAACTTTTGGTATAAACTAATCAGTCTGGACTTTAATGAAATTAAGATACTTGGTATGACTTGAAAACCCTATATTGGGCCTTAATTAAGACTTTTTTTCTTTTTTTGCCTGTCCTGTTTGGATCTAATTAAGACAATTCTGAAATTATAGTGGACCAAAATCCCCCAGTGATGTAAACCAGTCATTACCAATTACTGTAAATGCTTGATGGTAATTGTTGCTATCAGGGCATCCACAGCTGGGTATTAGAGACCAACATATTTTTACATTAGACCAGGTTGTTCTGGTTGAAAAATGAAATCATCACTTTAAAACTGCTTTTTGTATTTATCCAGGTCATCCTTGTTAGATGATTTGAAACATGTGAAAAAAGCATAAACAAAATAAATCTGCAAGGAAGAAAGACCTTTCTCAGCACTGTACCGCAGACAAAACCTTTACTTACCAGACTTGCAACGACCAGATCAGTATCCTAGAGAAAGGAAACAACACATCAGATCACTGTTTAATGACTTAGACTGTTGAACCTCTTCACACACAATCCAATTTACTGTGACATGAAATAACTAGTAAAATCCTCAATTTCTTCAAGTCTTTATGAACTCACTGTAGTCTGAAGAGGACAAACTTTAGTTACAGACTCTCACATGGCAATAACATGTGTAATAAAGGCATGCTTACTACAGAAGTGCAAAGAAGAGGCACCAATATTTGTTGGTACAGATTATGGCTTTTTAGCTTCATCATTTTCTATCACAAGTCAGTGCTTAATAAAGTGTGGAAAAACCACAACTGTTAGAATCAACGGAAAACCTCATCAGGTTTTAGTTCTGATCTGAATATGTAAATCCTAAAATACATGTAAATTTTGACATGTCATAGTAACAACAGTGGCACACCATTTTTGCAATTACAAAAATTATAATAAAAAGTCCTTCCATTGTACCTGTTGGCAGGAATCTTTTTGTATTTTGCAATATTTCCCTTTTATATATGATTTTCAAACACATTGTATCAAGCAAATTATTAAGAAACTGATTTAAACTTAGTGTATATAAATTACACACAGGCTTTAACATACACAACATTGCCTACTCACAACTCTGGTTCTCTGAGTTTTTTATTATTGCTTAAATGTTTAACCTACCACTTCTATTCACTCAGGCAAAAAAACTTCTATAGTGGTCTGACTTTAATGTAATACATAAGCGGAATATGAGTGAAGATATAAATCAACAACTGTGGTGCTCTTAAGTGTTTAAGCTACCACTTACACTAACTCACCTAAAATGCGTTCATAGTTGTGTCTGCTACGTAAATCCACAAACAAACGGACAACACGAACAACTGTATAAAAACAGTTGTTCGTGTTGAAACATAAAAATCAGACACAAATGGCCTATTAAGCTTCAGGGACAGTCAGAGGTCATGTCTTTGCTGCTACAAGGTAAAAATTCTGACCATTTGTTTTTGCCCATCAGTAAATGGTAATGTCACAAAAACCAAACTACGTTAGGTAAGTTGCTAAACAAGATACACAGTGACAATGTCATATTACTGCAGTTACAATTGCTGCTTACTTACCAGCAAAGGCAAAACTGAAGTTCTGTTTCACTCTGTAACAAAAGAACAAAAATACAGAATCAGACAACTGAAATCAGCATCAGAGTCAATACTGCATCACAATCTGTAGTGAAAAAAAAAATCAGTTAAATTCTTTGTTTACAACAGCTTTACTATAAACACCCCATCTTCTCTTTCTGCACCTTATTAAAATTTCCGTCTTTATTAAGGTGATGTGTCGTTTTATCAATCTGCAATAAGCCACAGAAATGTCTCATTAACGTTAAGCTCTAATACTTTGGTGCTATTACATAACACAGCAGATACCACAAGCAATGATTTGCTCGCACTGCACACTTGATCAAATGATAACATCACAGTTTCAAAGCATGCAACAATCACAAATGATACTTGATACTATAAATGCTTGATGGTAGTTCTTGCTATCAGGGCTTCCACAGCTGGGTATTAGAGACTAGCATGTTCTCACATTAGAACAGATAGCTCTGGTTTGGTTTTCTCTGCTTCATACGTGAAATCATCACTTTAAAAATGCTTTTTTGTATTTATTCATATCATCCCTGTTAGATGATTTGAAACATGTGACAAAAAAGCATGAACAAAATAAATCTGCAAGGAAGAAAGACTTTTCCCAGCACTGTACCTCAGACAAAATGAACTCACTTTAGTCTAAAGAGGGCAAAATTTAATTGCAGAGTCTCAAATGGCCTTAACATATGTAATAAAAACAATAATTACTACAGAAATGCTTTGATAAGCCTTTAAAATTAAAATTAGATATAAATGGCCTATTAAACTTCAGGGACATTTTTAGGGACACTCAGAGGTCTAGTGGGGGGGCTTTACTGTTTATAAATCCTAAATGTGTTTTTGCCCATGAGCAAATGGCAAGATATCACAAAAAGCCAAACTATTGTATATAAATTGCTAAACATGTTACACAATCCCAGTTTCATATTGCTTCAGTTACAATCACTGTTTACTTACCAGCAAAGGCAAAACCAAGCTTCTATTTCACTCTGTGTAACAAAAGACAAAGAACAAAAATACAGGATCAGAAAACTCAAATCAGCATCAATACTGCATCACTCTGTTGTCAAAAAGATTCACTAAACTTCTTTGTTTACTACAGCTGGAATACAAACAACAACAACTCTCCTCTGTTTTCTTTGGTCTACATCTCATTTAAGATTGCAATAACACGCATACATGAAAAACTGCACGGTATATTTTTAAGGCTTTAATATTTGAGGTGGTCTGCATTCAAATTCTACTTTCTAAAATATTATCAACTGCAAATAGTATCATTAAATATGCTGTCGTTTTAAAATAAATATGTATGTACCATTCTAATAATAATATACTGCCATATTTTATTTATGTGAAGGTGGGCTGTTGTTTATTTCATTAATTTTCCACAAAGTGAGAATTTAAACTGTGCTGCAGATTTAGGTTGGCACAAACATGCCTTTGTTAAACAGTTCTTAAAAATTAAAGTCTCCTGTTTAGGAGTTCTTATTATTCTTGAGCTATGTACACAGGTACTTTTGAAAATGGAGATTTTTCTATGCGTTTGCACCTTTCGTCCACACTTAAACGGCGTTTTCGGTGACTGAAAACGGAGATTTCTAAAAACGATTGTACTTGTACTCTCTGCAGTGTTTAAATGCTTACATATACACACACAGTTACTGTCCCCCGCTTTTATGCCCCATCTTTGTTTGCTTTCCCACCGAGGCTTCTAGACTTATGATTGGCCAACATTTCTACAGGTTAGGAATATATCGCCACCTGTTACATTGGCATGTTCCTAGCAGAGTTTTCTTTCATTTCTGCATTTACGTGTGGACGGATTGTTTTTTTAAAACGAAAACGGAAAGTCTCAGTTTTCAAAAATACCCGTGTATGTGGGGACATAGCCTATGTTTAATCCTCAGTTTCTCCCCCCCCCCTCCTTTCTCTTAATTAACCCACAAGACCTGGACAAACGTGACTCTTTTTCTCCCGTGTTCGGTCAGAGGCAGTAAAATGGCTCCTTTGATCTTGCCGACAGCTGAAACTGAATCTAAGATGGCGGTTTGTTAAAAACGTTACAGCCTAAAGAATGAGGCTGTTTTAACCAACTGATTTGTGAAGAGAACTAACTGCACCTTATTTAACAGACTGAAAAACACGAACACACCAAATGTAATTAATAAAACAACACAATAACCGTGGTTTACAGTCAAATGAATTATCTTCATTTCACACTGGGCTCATAAGAACGCTAGTCATTAGCATTGGGTTGTTAGCGTTAGCTCATCAAACACTGCTTTTACATACAAAAATGACAATTTTTCACTAAAAAGCAACCATTGTGTTACTTTAACATGAGTTATACCTCGGCTGGCTTTATAAATCACTAACAAGAACTTGTTAAATCGCGCAAACAGAGTATAGACATTTAGGAGAGGAGAGGAGAAGCAGAGGCGCAGCACTCACCGAGAGCGGACTCAACGAAGTGTGCGGAAAGGCGGATGTCCGGCAGTCAGGTAAAAGATGAGGCGTTCACGGGTAGTAGGAAATTCCAGTATTACACACAATGGGCATTGTAAACATCAAAAATGTAGGTAATTTTAAATATTTTATACAATATTTATTTGCTACAGAAAAAAAATAGCAGAACTTTATTTCTATAAGTTGAATAAATATTATTAGAAGGCTCTTCTCCTGAACACCAACACCAAATAGCTGGTGATAGAGTTTCCTAACTGTAAGGGCTAGAACGGTCATTCTTACACCGTTTTGTTCAGAAGAGATGGGGGGATCTTATTTAATCCTATTTTAATTCCTATTTTAATTTATCATTAAAATAGGAATTATTGAAGATATTTGACTTGTAATGGACCAAAACTGAGTAGAGGTGAAGCAAAAACTGCTTTGACTTGCCCTCAGCTGGCTGGAAAGCCATGGAGGCCTCAATATGCAATTTGTATGTCTCAGCCCTCAGATATGATTGGCTGGTTGGGAAGCCGTGCAGGCCCTGATATGTAAATTTGAATATTACAGTTCTCACAGAGGATTGACTCCCTGGGGACCTGCCACAAATATATAGAAATACACACACGCAGCACAGTGAAACAGGTTTTTTTCTTTTTCTCATATTGAGGATTCCCCTCAAACAAATGGCCAGAATTACCTAACCGTAAGGGCTAGAGCGGTCGTTCTTAGACCGTTTTGTTCAGAAGAGATGGGGGAATCGTAAACTGTTGACAATTTATCATTAAAATATGAATTTTTAGAGATATATGACATGGATGACTGGTTGGCTTAGAAGCCACGAAGGCCCCAATATGCAAATGTGAATGCCTCATCCCACATATATGATTGGCTGGCTGGGAAGCCGTGCAGGCCCTGATATGTAAATTTGAATGTCTCAGTCCTCACAGAGGATTGGCTGCCTGGGGACCTGGCAGTAATATATAGAAATAGTATGATTAAGCATAAATACTACATTTAGCAGAAATACTGTATTAAGCAATATAAATATCCTATAAAAATCCTATGAAAAGCAAAAATACTGTACTATGATTTGGTAGAAAAACTATAATTAATCAGAAATACTATATTTGGCAGAAATACTATATTTAGCACAAATCTTATAAAATAGCAGAAATAGTATGATTTAGCACAATAGTAATAACTTAAACAGAAAAATTGGAAAAGCAAAATGGACAGCTGAAAAAATGCTGAACATGCAAAGTGTCCCTCAAATGTAATTGTTAAAAGAAAAAAAAATCAGCAAAAGTATATCAGTCACACAATCACAAATATGGACACATATGGAAACACACATGCACAGAGAGACACACACAGGATCAAATTCAGTCAACCAGTCTAAATATATTGAATTTAAATCATACAATAAGATCCTCCCATAAAAAGGCTCTCTCTCCCTCTCTCTCTCTCACACACACACACACACACACACACACACACACACACACACACACACACACAGCAGCAGCAGCAGTAAGTGAACAAAGAGGGGCTGTACATACAGTGATTCCTGTACTTTCTAGGTGGGTCAAAAAGCCTTGAGCTACTAAATTTGAATCGACCAATCAGAGAGGCTGTGTACTTTTTCCCGCCAAAACAGGTGCAGCCGTTTTTACACACACGCAGCACAGAAACAGGATTTTTGTAGTCTATTTCTCATATTGAGGATTTCTCATAGCACATTCACAGAGCATAAAGGGAAGAGTATTTGTGCCATGGAGTGTTAAGAAGAATATGAGGTCCATATTAGAAACGCTGGTAAAAGGTTTTGAGAATTGTAATAAATGATGAATATGAATTAGTGGTCTGTGATAGTGTATTAATTTGTACGGCAAAAAGCATGTTGACCAAAGCGGAAACGAACCCATGACCTTTGGGTTGCAGACCCGTGTCATTACCAGCTGCGCCACTGGGAAAGACAGTGAACACCTGGAAAACAGGGTGATGAGCAGTCAGAATTAGACCGCGGTGAGACGCATAGATTGCCGTTTTTTGGAGTTACAAATCTTCGTGTAACTCAAAAGCTAGGTGGACTAGAAGCATAATTCTTGTACTGGGTGAATCAGTGGACTTTGGTGTACTTCGACTGCGATTTTCATTGCTCTTTGTACATCTGTCGCTGAGATATGACGAGAGAAGAAAGGGCAGACCTAAGATATGATTGGCTGGCTGGGAAGCCGTGCAGGCCCTGATATGTAAATTTGAATGTGTCAGTCCGCACAGAGGATTGGCTGCCTGGGGACCTTGCAGAAATATATAGTAATAGTGTGATTAAGCATAAATACTACATTTAGCAGAAATACTGTATTAAGCACAAATCCTATAAAAAGCAAAAATACTATATTAAGCACAAATCCTATAAAAAGAAGAAATACTATATTAAGCAATATAAATATCCTATAAAAATCCTATAAAAAGCAAAAATACTGTACTATGGTTTGGTAGAAAAACTATAATTAATCAGAAATACTATATTTGGCAGAAATACTGTAGTCAGCACATATACTGTAACATGGCAGAAATTCCTCCACTTAGTAGTAATACTATAACATAACACAAATGTTATGATTTGGCACAAAAACCATGATTTGGCAAAAATACTATGATTTAGCAGAAATACTATGATTGAGCAGAAGTACTAAGATGTAGTAAAAGTACTTTGATTTAAGAGAAATGCAATTCTGGAGGAGTAATACTTTAAAATGGGAGAAATATTGATAAACAACACACACACATTCACAGAGCATAAAGGGAAGAGTATTTGTGCCATGGAGTGTTAAGAAGAATGTGAGGTCCATATTAGAAAAGCTGGTAAAAAGTTTTGAGAATTGTAATAAATGATGAATATGAATTAGTGGTCTGTGATAGTGTATTAATTTGTGGGGAAAAAAAGCAAGTTAACTAAGGTGGAATTGAACCCACGACCTTTGGCTTGCAGACCCGTGTCATTACCAGCTGCGCCACTGGGAAAGACAGTGAGCACCTGGAAAACAGGGTGATGAGCAGTCAGAATTAGATCGCGGTGAGACGCATAGATTGCCGTTTTTTGGAGCTACAAAACGTGGTGTAACTCAAAAGCTAGGTGGACTAGAAGCATAATTCTTGTACTGGGTGAATCAGCGGACTTTGGTGTACTTTGACTGCGATTTTCATTGCTCTTTGTACATCCGTCGCTGAGATATGACAAGAGAAGAAAGGGCAGACCTCAGATATGATTGGCTGGCTGGGAAGCCGTGCAGGCCCTGATATGTAAATTTGAATGTCTCAGTCCTCACAGAGGATTGGCTGCCTGGGGACCTGGCAGAAATATATAGTAATAGTATGATTAAGCATAAATACTACATTTAGCAGAAATACTGTATTAAGCACAAATCCTATAAAAAGCAGAAATAGTATGATTAAGCATAAATACTTCATTTAGTAGAAATACTATATTTTAGCACAAATACTATAAAAAGCAAAAATACTATATTAAGCAATATAAATATCCTATAAAAATCCTATAAAAAGCAAAAATACTGTACTATGATTTGGTAGATAAACTATAATTAATCAGAAATACTATATTTAGCACAAATCTTATAAAATAGCAGAAACAGTATAATTTTGCACAATAGCAATAACTTAAACAGAAAAATTGGAAAAGCAAAATGGACAGCTGAAAAAATGCTGAACATGCTGAGGGTCCCTCAAATATACTTGTTAAATGAAAAAAAAAAACTCAGCAAAAAAGTATAACAGTCACACAATCACAAATATGGACACATATGGAAACACACATGCACAGAGAGACACACACAGGATCAAATTCAGTCAACCAGTCTAAATATATTGAATTTAAATCATACAATAAGATGCTCCCATAAAAAGGCTCTCTCTCCCTCTCTGTCACACACACACACACAGCAGCAGCAGCAGGTGAACAAGTGCTGTTAACAGCATGTTTCTAGGTCAGTCAAACAGCTGTGAGCTTCTGAATTTGAATCCACCAATCAGAGAGGCTGTGTGCTTTTTCCCGCCAAAACTGGTGCACCAAGTGCAGGCTTTTACAGCACAGAGAGAGACAGGATTTCTGCAGTGTATTTCCCATAGTGAGGACTCCCCTCAAACAAATGACCATAATTTCCTAACCGTAGGGGCTAGAACGGTCATTCTTACAGCGTTTTGTTCAGAAGAGATGGGGGAATCGTCAAGTGTTGTCTATTTAAAAATATAAATATGAATTTCTAGAGATATATGACTTGGATGACTGTTTGGCTTGGAAGCCACAAAGGCCCCAATATGCAAATTTGAATGCCTCAGCCCTCATATATGATTGGCTGGCTGTGAAACCGTGCAGGCCCTGATTTGTAAATTTGAATGTCTCATCCCAAAAAAAGCAAAAATACTGTACTATGATTTGGTAGAAAAACTATAATTAATCAGAAATACTATATTTGGCAGAAATACTGTAATCAGCACAAATCTTATAAATTAGCAGAAATAGTATGATTCAGCACAATAGTAATAACTTAAATAGAAAAATTGGAAACGCAAAGCAAAATGGACAGCTGAAAAAATCCTGAACATGCTGAGGGTCCCTCAAATGTAATTGTTAAAAGAAAAAAAAATCAGCATAAAAAAAGTATAACAGTCACACAATCACAAATATGGACACATATGGAAACACACATGCACAGAGAGACACACACAGGATCAAATTCAGTCATCCAGTCTAAATATATTGAATTTAAATCATACAATAAGATCCTCCCATAAAAAGGCTCTCTCTCCCTCTCTCTCTCTCTGTCACACACACACACACACACACACACACACACACACACACACACACACACACACACAGGGAGAGAGGAGCAACTTTCTAGGTCAGTCAAGCAGCCTGGAGCTGCTAAATTTGAATCCACCAATCAGAGAGGCTGTGTACTTTTTCCCGCCAAAACAGGTGCAGGCTTTGTACACACAGCACAGAGAGAGACAGGATTTCTGCAGTGTATTTCTCATAGTGAGGATTCCTCTCAAACAAATGGCCATAATTTCCTAACCGTAGGGGCTAGAACGGTCATTCTTACACCGTTTTGTTCAGAAGAGATGGGGGAATCTTCAAGTGTTGACAATTTATCATAAAAATATGAATTATTAAAGATATTTGACTTGTAATGCACCATAACTGAGTAGAGGCAAGCGAAAACTGCCTTGACCTCCCCTCAAACAACGCTTTCTAACTCTAAATCTATTTGGAGTATCGATATCATTCTTTCACCGTAAGAGACAGCAGGCTTTGGTGAACAGTCATGGAAATTTTCAGGTCTCTGTGGAAATCCATCAAAAGATATGACGAGAGAAAAAAAGTGGTTCATTTCCAGAGTTTGAAAGCTGAAGAAATCTGAGCGAAGGGACGAATTTCCTACCCTCAAACAAGTCTAACTCATTTCAGAACGGTAATAGGTGAGAAAAAAATTCTTGAATTGTGAGCGTCAGGAGTGTCTGAAGATATACCGGGACAAGCCTCATGTTTTAACTTCGCTTCGTTAAGGAGATATGACGATTCGAATATGCCTCTCATTACAGAAATCAAGCGATGATTTTGAACAAACTCTCCATTGACTTTCTATGGAGAGTTTTCCGACTTTGTGTTGGTCTGAGGAGATTTGCCAAAATTCTATAAATCTCACAACAATGATGGTGACATTTTCTGAAAGCCAGCAAAAATACCTACGTTTTGATGTATAATTTGTGGAAGTGGAGTGAAAATTAATCAAGTAGCAAGAAGTTGTTCGGACATGAAGAGATAATTGACAAAGGTACAGTGGCTCACTTAGAACCAACTGCATAGCAACCATAACAACGCATGTAATTTGTGAAAAATCACAATTTTGCAACTCAAAACTTTAAGAGGCATAAAAATTAAACAGTAAAAGTTTTGAAAAAGCTGATTTATTCCTGAATAGCCCAATAATTTGAGAACATTTTAAAGTTTGAATGGTTGTTCTACGTGAAAATATGACAAAGTAGTTAAGTTTCAAAAACAAGCAAGTTTTAGCAGAATTGCGGAAGTTTCCCATTCATTTCAATGGGACAAATTAAAGGAAAAAAGCTTAATATTTTAAAAAGTATAATAGTATAAAATACCAAAAGATATTGCCGGAAAGAGCAAAAATAGCAGAATAGTTTAAAATTTGAACGGTGAAAATCGGTTGAAATTTGTGGAAGTAGATCCACGGCGAAAAGTGTACGGAAACACCAAGAATAATAACAATAACTAGAAAAATTTGCATTTCCTGCGAAAATGCAGTGTGGATGCTTTAAAGCTGAAGCTGTCTGCTGAAAATAGCTGAAAAAGCTGAAAAGTTGCAGAAATTTGTAATAACTTAGCAGAAGCATAAGAACCTAGCAAAAATGTAATTACATAGTAGAACTGCAATAACATAAAGAAAACATAATACTTGGCAGAAATACACAACATAGTAGAACTTAGCAGAAATATTGTAACTTAGCAGAAACATGATAACTTCTCAGAAATACAGGAATTTAGCAAACATGGTACAAGATTACAGAGATACTTTATTTAACCAAAAATACCTAAACTTTGCAGAAATACTGTGATTTAGGACAAATACTACAACATAGCAGAAATGCTGTGATTCAGCAAAATACTATGCTATGGCACAAATAGAATGAATATGCTCAAATACTATGATTTTGCTCAAATACATTGATTTAGCAATAATACTAAGATTTGGCAGAAATACTATGTTTTACCAGTAATACTATGATTTGGTAGAAATACTATAATTACTCAGAAATACTATATTTACCACAAATCCTATAAAACAGTAGAAATAGTGTGATTTAGAGAAAATACTGTATTTTAGCACAAATACCGAAAAGTAGCTGAAATACTATAATTTAGCAGAATAGTAAAAACGTACAAATATGGACACATATTGAAACACAAATGCACAGAGGGACACACACACACAGGATCTAATCCAGTCAACCAGTCTAACTATATTCAATTTAAATCCTACAATGATATGCTGCCAAAAAAGGGTTGGGTTCTCTCCCTCTGACTAAACACACACTAACACACACACACACACACACACACACACACACGCAGCAGCAGCAAGTGAACAAGCAGGGGCTGTACATACAGTGTTTCCTGTATGTTTCTAGGTTGGTCAAAAAGCCTGGAGCTGTTAAATTTGAATCCACCAATAAGAGAGGATGTGTACTTTTTCCTGCCAAAACAGGTGCACCCTTACACACACACAGGAACAGAGAGAGAGAGACAAGTTTTTGCTTTCTATTTCTCATATTGAGGATTCCCCTCAAACAAATGGCCATAATTTCCTAACCGTAGGCGCTAGAGCAGTCATTCTTATACAGTTTTGTTCAGAAGAGATGGGGGAATCTTCAAGTGTTGTCTATTTAAAATAAAAATGAAAAAATGAATAAAAAACATGAATTTTTAGAGATATTTGACATGGATGACTTGTTGGCTTAGAAGCCACAAAGGCCCCAATATGCAAATTTGAATGCCTCAGCCCACATATATGATTGGCTGGCTTCCCAGCCATCCAGGCCCTGATTTATAAATTTGAATTTCTCATCCCTAAGATATGATTGGCTGGCTGGGAAGCCGTGCAGGCCCTGATATGTAAATTTGAATGTCTCAGTCCTCACAGAGGATTGTCTGCCTGGGGACCTGGCAGAAATATATAGAAAAAGTATTATTAAGCATAAATACTACATTTAGTAGAAATACTATGTTTTAGCACAAATACTATAAAAAGCAGAAATACTATAATTTAGCAGAAATACTATATTAAGCACAAATCCTATGAAAAGCAGAAATACTGTACTATGATTTGGTAGAAAAACTATAATTAATCAGAAATACTATATTTGGCAGAAATACTATATTTAGCACAAATCTTATAAAATAGCAGAAATAGTATGAATTAGCAGAAATGCTGTATTTAGCACAAATCTTATAAAATAGCAGAAATAGTATGATTCAGCACAATAGTAATAACTTAAATAGAAAAATTGGAAAAGCAAAATGGACAGCTGAAAAAATGCTGAACATGCAAAGGGTCCCTCAAATGTACTTGTTAAATGAAAAAAAAACTCAGCAAAAAAAAAGTATAACAGTCACACAATCACAAATATGGACACATATGGAAACGCACATGCACAGAGAGACACACACAGGATCAAATTAAGCCAACATGTCCACATATATTGAATTTAAATCATACAATAAGATGCTCCCATAAAAAGGCTCTCTCTCCCTTCCTCTCTCTCTCTCTGTCACACACGCAGCAGCAGCAGGTGAACAAGCACTGTTAAAAGCATGTTTCTAGGTCAGTCAAACAGCTGTGAGCTTCTCAATTTGAATCCACCAATCAGAGAGGCTGTGTGCTTTTTCCCGCCAAAACTGGTGCACCAAGTGCAGGCTTTTACAGCACAGAGAGAGACAGGATTTCTGCAGTGTATTTCTCATAGTGAGGACTCCCCTCAAACAAATGACCATAATTTCCTAACCGTAGGGGCTAGAACGGTCATTCTTACAGCGTTTTGTTAAGAAGAGATGGGGGAATCGTCAAGTGTTGTCTATTTAAAATATGAATATGAATTTCTAGAGATATATGACTTGGATGACTGTTTGGCTTAGAAGCCACAAAGGCCCCAATATGCAAATTTGAATGCCTCAGCCCTCATATATGATTGGCTGGCTGTGAAACCGTGCAGGCCCTGATTTGTAAATTTGAATGTCTCATCCCTAAGATATGATTGGCTGGCTGGGAAGCTGTGCAGGCCCTGATATGTAAATTTGAATGTCTCAGTCCACACAGAGGATTGGCTGCCTGGGGACCTGGCAGAAATATATAGAAAAAGTATGATTAAGCATAAATACTACATTTAGTAGAAATACTATATTTTAGCACAAATACTATAAAATGGCAGAAATACTATAATTTAGCAGAAATACTATATTAAGCATGAATCCTATAAAAAGGAGAAATACTATATTAAGCAATATAAACATCCTATAAAAATCCTATAAAAAGCAAAAATACTATACTATGATTTGGTAGAAAAACTATAATTAATCAGAAATACTATATTTGGCAGAAATACTGTAATCAGCACAAATCTTATAAAATAGCAGAAATAGTATGATTTAGCACAATAGTAATAACTTAAATAGAAAAATTGGAAAAGCAAAATGGACAGCTGAAAAAATGCTGAACATGCAAAGGGTCCCTCAAATGTAATTGTTAAAAGAAAAAAAAATCAGCAAAAGTATAACAGTCAAACAATCACAAATATGGACACATATGGAAACACACATGCACAGAGAGACACACACAGGATCAAATTCAGTCAACCAGTCTAAATATATTGAATTTAAATCATACAATAAGATCCTCCCATAAAAGGCTCTCTCTCTCTCTCTCTCACACACACACACACACACACACACACACACACACACACACACACACACACACACACACACAGAGAGAGGAGCAAGTTTCTAGGTCAGTCAAGCAGCCTGGGAGCTGCTAAATTTGAATCCACCAATCAGAGAGGCTGTGTACTTTTTCCCGCCAAAACAGGTGCAGGCTTTGTGCACACAGCACAGAGAGAGAGACAGGATTTCTGCAGTGTATTTCTCATAGTGAGGATTCCTCTCAAACAAATGGCCATAATTTCCTAACCGTAGGGGCTAGAACGGTCATTCTTACACCGTTTTGTTCAGAAGAGATGGGGGAATCTTCAAGTGTTGTCAATTTATCATTAAAATATAAATTATTAAAGATATTTGACTTGTAATGCACCATAACTGAGTAAAGGCGAAACAAAAACTGCCTTGACCTCCCCTCAAACAAAGCTTTCTAACTCTAAATCTATTTGGAGTATCGATATCATTCTTTCACCGTAAGAGACAGCAGGTTTTGGTGAACAGTCATGGAAATTTTCAGGTCTCTGTGGAAATCCAACAAAAAGTTATGACGAGAGAAAAAAGTGGTTCATTTCCAGAGTTTGAAATCAGAAGAAATCTGAGCGAAGGACGAATTTCCTACCCTCAAACAAGTCTGACTCATTTCAGAACGGTAATAGTTGAGAAAGAATTTCTTGAATTGTGAGCGTCAGGAGTGTCTGAAGATATACCGGGACAAGCCTCATGTTTTAACTTCGCTTCGTTCAGAAGATATGACGATTCGAATATGCCTCTCATTACAGAAATCAAGCGGTGATTTTGAACAAACTCTCCATTGACTTTCTATGGAGAGGTTTAAGACTTTGTGGTGGTCTGAGGAGATTTGCCAAAATACTATAAATCTCACAACAATGATGGTGACATTTTCTGAAAGCCAGCAAAAATACCTACGTTTTGATGTATAATTTGTGGAAGTTGAGTGAAAATTGAGAACGTAGCAAGAAGTTGTTCGGACATGAAGAGAAGACTGCGAAACCTACAGTGGCACACTTAGAACCAACTGCATAGCAACCATAACAACGCATGTATTTTGTGAAAAATCACAATTTTGCAACTCAAAACTTTAAGAGGGATAAAAATAAAACGGTAAAAGATTTGAAAAAGCTGATTTATTCCTGAATAGCCCAATAATTTGAGAACATTTTAAAGTTTGAATGGTTTTTCTACGTGAAAGTAGGAAAAAGTAGTTAAGTTTCAAAAACAAGCAAGTTTTAGCAGAATTGCGGAAGATTCCCATTCATTTCAATGGGACAAATTAAAGGAAAAAAGCTTAATATTTTAAAAAGTATAAGAGTATAAAATACCAAAAGATATTGCCGGAAAGAGCAAAAATAGCAGAATAGTTTAAAATTTGAACGGTGAAAATCGGTTGAAAATTGTGGGAGTAGTTCACCGGCGAAAAACGTACGGAAGCAACTAGAATAATAATAATAACTAGAAAAATTTGCATTTCCTGCGAAAATGCTGTGTGGATGCTTTAAAGCTGAAGCTGTCTGCTGAAACTAGCTGAAAAAGCTGAAAAGTTGCAGAAATTGTAAAAACTTTGCAGAAGCAAAGGAACTTTGCTAAAATGTAGTAACTTAGCAGAACTGCAATATCTTGGAGGAAACATAATACTTGGCAGAAATACAATAGCATAGCAGAACTTAGCAGAAATATTCTATCTTACCAGAAACAACATAACTTCTCAAAAATACAAGAATTTAGGAGAAATAGTATAAGATAACAGAAAGAATATATTTAGCCAAAGATTCTTAAACAAGACAGAAATACTATGATTCAGAGAAACAGTACAACATAGCAGAAATGCTGTAATTTGACAGAAATACTACATTTGGCAGAAATACTATATTTAGCAGAAATCGTACGATTTAGCACAATAGTAATAACCTAAATAGAAAAATTGGAAAAGCAAAATGGACAGCTGAAAAAATGCTGAACATGCTAAGGGTCCCTCAAATATAATTGTTAAATGAAAAAAATCGGGAGAAATATTGATACACACACACATTCACAGAGCCTAAAGGGAAGAGTATTTGTGCCATGGAGTGTTAAGAAGAATGTGAGGTCTGTATTAGAAAAGCTGGTAAAAAGTTTTCATAGTTGTAATAAATGATGAATATGAATTAGTGGTCTGTGATAGTGTATTAATTTGTAGGGCAAAAATGATGTTGTCCAAGGTGGAATTGAACCTGCGACCTTTGGGTTGCAGTCCCGTGTCATTACCAGCTGCGCCACTGGGAAAGACAGTGAACTCCTGGAAAACAGGGTGATGAGCAGTCAGAATTAGATTGCGGTGAGAGGCGAAGAATGCCGTTTTTTGGAGTTACAAAACGTGGTGTAACTCAAAAGCTAGGTGGACTAGAAGCATAATTCTTGTACTGTGTGAATCAGCGGACTTTGGTGTACTTTGACTGCGATTTTCATTGCTCTTTGTACATCCGTCGCTGAGATATGACGAGAGAAGAAAGGGCAGACCTCAGATATGATTGGCTGGCTGGGAAGCTGTGCAGGCCCTGATATGTAAAAACGGTCATTCTTACAGCGTTTTGTTAAGAAGAGATGGGGAAATCGTCAAGTGTTGTCTATTTAAAATATAAATATGAATTTCTAGAGATATATGACTTGGATGACTGTTTGGCTTAGAAGCCACAAAAGCCCCAATATGCAAATTTGAATGCCTCATCCCTCATATATGATTGGCTGGCTGTGAACCCGTGCAGGCCCTGATTTTTAAATTTGAATGTCTCATCCCTAAGATATCATTGGCTGGCTGGGAAGCTGTGCAGGCGCTGATATGTAAATTTGAATGTCTCAGTCCTCACAGAGGATTGGCTGCCTGGGGACCTGGCAGAAATATATAGTAATAGTATGATTAAGCATAAATACTACATTTAGCAGAAATACTGTATTAAGCACAAATCCTATAAAAAGCAAAAATACTATATTAAGCACAAATCCTATAAAAAGCAGAAATACTATATTAAGCAATATAAATATCCTATAAAAATCCTATAAAAAGCAAAAATACTGTACTATGATTTGTGTGTGTATTTGTACTATTACACAAATACACACACACACACACACACACACACACACACACAGAGGGAGAGAGGAGAAAGTGTCTAGGTCAGCCAAGCAGCCTGGGAGCTGCTAAATTTGAATCCACCTATCAGAGAGGCTGTGTACTTTTTCCCGCCAAAACAGGTGCAGGCTTTGTACACACAGCACAGAGAGAGACAGGATTTCTGCAGTGTATTTCTCATGTTGAGGATTCCTCTCAAACAAATGGCCATAATTTCCTAACTGTAGGGGCTAGAGCGGCCATTCTTATACTGTTTTGTTCAGAAGAGATGTGGGAATCTTTAAGTGTTGACTATTTAAAATAAAAATATGAATTATTAGAGATATATGACATAGATGTTTGGCTGGCTTAGAAGCCATGAAGGCCCAGATATGCAAATTTGAATGTCTCATACCTCATATATGATTGGTTGGCTTAGAAGCCATGAAATCCTCAATATGCAAATTTGAATGCCTCAGCCCTCAGATATGATTGGCTGGCTGGGAAGCCGTGCAGGCCCTGATTTGTAAATTTGAATGTCTCAGACCTCAGATATGATTGGCTGGCTTGGAAGCCGTGCAGGCCCTGATATGTAAATTTGAATGTCTCAGTCCTCACAGAGGATTGGCTGCCTGGGGACCTGGCAGAAATATATAGTAATAGTATGATTAAGCATAAATACTACATTTAGCAGAAATACTGTATTAAGCACAAATCATATGAAGAGCAGAAATACTATAATTTAGCACAAATCCTATAAAAAGCAAAAATACTGTACTATGATTTGGTAGAAAAAGTATAATTAATCAGAAATACTATATTTGGCAGAAATACTATATTTAGCACAAATCTTATAAAATAGCAGAAATAGTATCATTCAGCACAATAGTAATAACTTAAACAGAAAAATTGGAAAAGCAAAATGAACAGCTCAAAAAATGCTGAACATGCTGAAGGTCCCTCAAATATACTTGTTAAATGAAAAAAAAACTCAGCAAAAAAAGTATAACAGTCACACAATCACAAATATGGACACATATGGAAACACACATGCACAGAGAGACCCACAGGATCAAATTCAGTCAACCAGTTTAAATGTATTGAATTTAAATCATACAATAAGATGCTCCCATAAAAAGGCTCTCTCTCCCTCTCTCTCTCCCTCTCTCTCTGTCACACACACACACACACACACACACACACACACACACACACACACACACACACACACACACAGGGAGAGAGGAGCAACTTTCTAGGTCAGTCAAGCAGCCTGGGAGCTGCTAAATTTGAATCCACCAATCAGAGAGGCTGTGCACTTTTTCCCGCCAAAACAGGTGCAGGCTTTGTGCACACAGCACAGAGAGAGACAGGATTTCTGCACTGTATTTCTCATAGTGAGGATTCCTCTCAAACAAATGGCCATAATTTCCTAACCGTAGGGGCTAGAACGGTCATTCTTACACCGTTTTGTTCAGAAGAGATGGGGGAATCTTCAAGTGTTGACAATTTATGATTAAAATATGAATTATTAAAGATATTTGACTTGTAATGCACCATAACTGAGTAAAGGCGAAGCAAAAACTGCCTTGACCTCCCCTCAAACAAAGCTTTCTAACTCTAAATCTATTTGGAGTATTGATATCATTCTTTCACCGTAAGAGACAGCAGGCTTTGGTGAACAGTCATGGAAATTTTCAGGTCTCTGTGGAAATCCAACAAAAAGTTATGACGAGAGAAAAAGTGGTTCATTTCAGAGTTTGAAATCTGAAGAAATCTGAGCGAAGGACGAATTTCCTACCCTCAAACAAGTCTAACTCATTTCAGAACGGTAATAGGTGAGAAAAAAATTCTTGAATTGTGAGCGTCAGGAGTGTCTGAAGATATACCGGGACAAGCCTCATGTTTTAACTTTGCTTCGTTAAGGAGATATGACGATTCGAATATGCCTCTCATTACAGAAATCAAGCGGTGATTTTGAACAAACTCTCCATTGACTTTCTATGGAGAGTTTTAAGACTTTGTGTTGGTCTGAGGAGATTTGCCAAAATTCTATAAATCTCACAACAATGATGGTGACATTTTCTGAAAGCCAGCAAAAATACCTACGTTTTGATGTATAATTTGTGGAAGTTGAGTGAAAATTGGGAACGTAGCAAGAAGTTGTTCGGACATGAAGAGAAGACTGCGAAACCTACAGTGGTACACTTAGAACCAACTGCATAGCAACCATAACAACGCATGTATTTTCTGAAAAATCACAATTTTGCAACTCAAAACTTTAAGAGGCATAAAAATAAAACGGTAAAAGATTTGAAAAAGCTGATTTATTCCTGAATAGCCCAATAATTTGAGAACATTTTAAAGTTTGAATGGTTTTTCTACGTGAAAGTAGGAAAAAGTAGTTTAGTTTCAAAAACAAGCAAGTTTTAGCAGAATTGCGGAAGTTTCCCATTCATTTCAATGGGACAAATTAAAGGAAAAAAGCTTAATATTTTAAAAAGTATAATAGTATAAAATACCAAAAGATATTGCCGGAAAGAGCAAAAATAGCAGAATAGTTTAAAATTTGAACGGTGAAAATAGGTTGAAAATTGTGGGAGTAGTTCACCGGCGAAAAACGTACGGAAGCAACTAGAATAATAATAATAATAATAATAATAATAACTAGAAAAATTTGCATTTCCTGCGAAAATGCAGTGTGGATGCTTTAAAGCTGAAGCTGTGTGCTGAAACTAGCTGAAAAAGCTGAAAAGTGTCAGAAATTGTAAAAACTTTGCAGAAGCAAAGGAACTTTGCTAAAATGTAGTAACTTAGCAGAACTGCAATATCTTAGAGGAAACATAATACTTGGCAGAAATACAATAGCATAGCAGAACTTAGCAGAAATATTGTAACTTACCAGAAACATGATAACTTCTCAAAAATACAAGAATTTAGGAGAAATAGTATAAGATAACAGAAAGAATATATTTAGCCAAACAATCTTAAACATTACAGAAATACTATGATTTAGAAAAACAGTACAACATAGCAGAAATACTGTGATTTACCAGAGACACTGTAATATACTATGAATATTATAATTTTATATGAATACTATGTTTTAACAAAAATATTCCAGTTTAGCACAGATTATAATATAGCAGAAACACTATTCTGTAGCAGAAATGCTATATTTAGAAAGAAAAATGTAATATAGTAGAAATACTATGATTTAGCAGAAATGCTCTATTTAGCACAAATCTTATAAAATAGCAGAAATAGTATGATTTAGCAGAAATGCTGTATTTCGCACAAATCTCATAAAATAGCAGAAAAAGTATGATTTAGCAGAAATGCTG
Organism: Oreochromis aureus; assembly: GCF_013358895.1. NCBI lineage: Eukaryota > Metazoa > Chordata > Actinopteri > Cichliformes > Cichlidae > Oreochromis > Oreochromis aureus. Next base: position 94,014,799 of record NC_052944.1, on the reverse strand, counting down.
TATTTAGCACAAATCTCATAAAAAAACTAAAAATAGTATGATTTAGCAGAAATGCTGTATTTAGCACAAATGCTGAAAAGCAGCAGCAATGCTATGACTTAGCACAATAGTAATAACTTAAATAGAAAAATTGGAAAAGCAAAATGGACAGCTGAACAAATGCTGAACATGCTAAGGGTCCCTCAAATGTAATTGTGAAACGAAAAATAATCAGCAAAAAAAGTATAACAGTCACACAATCACAAATATGTACACATATGGAAACACACATGCACAGAGAGACACACACAGGATCAAATTCAGTCAACCAGTCTAAATATATTGAATTTAAATCATACAATAAGATGCTGCCATAAAAAGTCTCTCTCTCTCTCTCTGTGTGTGTCACACACACACACACACACACACACACACACACACACACACACACACAGGGAGAGAAAATCAAGTTTCTAGGTCAGTCAAGCAGCCTGGGAGCTGCTAAATTTGAATCCACCAATCAGAGAGGCTGTGCACTTTTCCCGCCAAAACAGGTGCACCTCTTTTCACACACACGCAGCACAGAGACAGGATTTCTGCAGTCTATTTCTCATAGTCAAGATTCCCCTCAAACAAATGGCCATAATTTCCTAACCGTAGGGGCTAGAACAGTCATTCTTACACCGTTTTGTTCAGAAGAGATGGGGGAATCTTGAAATGTTGACCATTTAAAATACAAATATGACATATTAAAGATATATGACATAGATGATTGGTTGGCTTAGAAGCCATGAATGACCCAATATGCAAACTTGAATGTGCCAGGGCTCAGATATGATTGGTTGTCTTAGAAGCCATGAAGGCCCCAATATGCAAATTTGAATGTGCCAGGGCTCAGATATGATTGGCTGGCTGGGAAGCCGTCCAGGTCCTGATAGGTAAGTTTGAATATTACAGTCCTTACAGAGGACTGACTCCCTGGGGACCTGGCAGAAATATATAGAAATACAATGATTACCCAGAAATACTGCATTTAGTAGAAATACTATGTTTTAGCACAAATACTATAAAATGGCAGAAATACTATAATTAAGCAGAAATATTATATTAAGTACAAATCCTATAAAATAGCAGAAATAGTATGATTTAGCACAAATGCTGTATTTAGCACAAATACTGTAAATCAGCAGAAATGCTATGACTTAGCACAATAGTAATAAGTTAAATAGAAAAATTGGAAAAGCAAAATGGACAGCTGAAAAAATCCTGAACATGCTAAGGGTCCCTCAAATGTAATTGTTAAGTGAAAAAAAATCAGCAAAAAAAAGTATAACAGTCACACAATCACAAATATGAACACATATGGAAACACACATGTACAGAGAGACACACAGTATCAAATTCAGTCAACCAGTCTAAATATATTGAATTTGAATCATACAATAAGATGCTCCCATAAAAAGTCTCTCTCTCTCTCTCTCTCTCTCTCTCTCTCTCTCTCTCTCTCTCTCTGTGTCACACACACACATGCAGCACAGAGAGAGAAAGGATTTCTGCAGTCTATTTCTCATAGTCAGGACTCCCCTCAAACAAATGGCTATAATTTTCTAACCGTAGGGGCTAAAACAGTCATTCTTAGACCGTTTTGTTCAGAAGACATGGGGGAATCTTGAAATGTTGACAATTTAAAATACAAATATGGAATATTAAAGATATATGACATAGATGATTGGTTGGCTTAGAAGCCATGAATGCCCCAATATGCAAATTTGAATGTGCCAGGGCTCAGATATGATTGGCTGGCTGGGAAGCCATGAAGGCAACAATATGCAAATTTGAATGTGCTAGGGCTCAGATATGATTGGTTGTCGTAGAAGCCATGAAGGCCCCAATATGCAAATTTGAATGTGCCAGGGCTCAGATATGATTGGCTGGCTGGGAAGCCGTCCCGGTCCTGATAGGTAAGTTTGAATATTACAGTCCTTACAGAGGACTGACTCCCTGGGGACCTGGCACAAATATATAGAAATACAATGATTACCCAGAAATACTGCATTTAGTACAAGTACTATGTTTTAGCACAAATACTATAAAATTGCAGAAATACTATAATTAAGCGGAAATATTATATTAAGTACAAATCCTATAAAATAGCAGAAATACTATGATTTAGCAGAAATGCTGTATTTAGCACAAATCTCATAAAAAAGCAGAAAAAGTATGATTTAGCAGAAATGCTGTATTTAGCACAAATCTCATAAAAAAGCTGAAAAAGTATGATTTAGCAGAAATGCTGTATTTATCACAAAGGCTGAAAAGCAGCAGAAATGCTATGACTTAGCACAATAGTAATAACTTAAATAGAAAAATTAGAAAAGCAAAAATGACAGCTGAAAAAATGCTGAACATGCTGAGGGTCCCTCAAATGTAATTGTTAAATGAAAAAAAATCAGTAAAAAAAGTATAACAGTCACACAATCACAAAAATGGACAAGTATAGAAACACACAAGCACAGAGAGACACACAGGATCAAATTAAGTCAACCAGTCTAAATATATTGAATTTAAATCATACAATAAGATGCTCCCAGAGAGAGAGGCTCACTCTCTCTCTCTCTCTGTGTCACACACACACACACACACACACACACACACACACACACACACACACACACACACACACACACACACACAGGAGAGAAAATCAAGTTTTTAGGTCACTCAAGCAGCCTGGGATCTGCTAAATTTGAATCCACCAATCAGAGAGGCTGTGTGCTTTTTCCCGCCAAAACAGGTGCACCTGTTTTCACACACACGCAGCACAGAGACAGGATTTCTGCAGTCTATTTCTCATAGTCAGGACTCCCCTCAAACAAATGGCCATAATTTCCTAACCGTAGGGGCTAGAACGGTCATTCTTACACCGTTTTGTTCAGAAGAGATGGGGGAATCTTCAAGTGTTGACAATTTATCATTAAAACATGAATTATTAAAGATATTTGACTTCTAATGCACCATAACTGAGTAGAGGCGAAGAGAAAACTGCCCTGACTTGCCCTCGAACAAAGCTTTGTAACTCTAAATCTATTTGGAGTATCGATATCATTCTTTCACCGTAAGAGACAGCAGGCTTTGGTGAACAGTCATGGAAATTTTCAGGTCTGTGTGGAAATCCATCAAAAAGATATGACGAGAGAAAAAAGTGGCTCATTTCCAGAGTTTGAAATCTGAAGAAATCTGAGCGAAGGACGAATTTCCTACCCTCAAACAAGTCTAACTCATTTCAGAATGGTAATAGGTAAGGAACAAATTCTTGAATTGTGAGCGTCAGGAGTGTCTGAAGATATACGGGGACAAGCCTCATGTCTTAACTTCGCTTCGTTCTGGAGATATGACGATTCGAATATGCCTCTCATGACAGAAATCAAGCGGTGATTTTGAACAAACGCTCCATTGACTTTGTATGGAGACTTTTCCGACCTTGTGTTGGTCTGAGGAGATTTGGCAAAATTCTATAAATCCCACAACAATGACAGTGACATTTTCTGAAAGCCAGCAAAAATACCTACGTTTTCATGTATAACTTGTGGAAGTTGAGTGAAAATTGATCAAGTAGCAAGAAGTTGTTCGGACATGAAGAGAAGACTGCAAAACCTTCAGTGGCACAGTGGAAGTCAAGACCATAGCAACCATAACAACGCATGTATTTTGTGAAAAATCACAAAAATGAAACTCAAAACTTTAAGAGGCATAAAAGTAAAACGGTAAAAGATTTGAAAAAGCTGACTTATACCTGAATAGCCCAATAATTTGTGAACATTTTAAAGTTTGAATGGTTATTCTAGGCGAAAGTATGAGGAAGTAGTTAAGTCTCAAAAACAAGAAAGTTTTAGCAGAATTGCAGAAGTTTCCCATTCATTTCCAATGGGACAAATTAAAGGAAAAAGCTTAATATTTTAAAAAGTATAATAGTATAAAATACCAAAAGATATAGCCGGAAAGGGAAAAATTAGCAGAATAGTTTAAAATTTGAACGGTGAAAATCGGCTGAAAATTGTGGAAGTAGATCCACGGCGAAAAACGTACGGAAACACCAAGAATAATAATAATAAAGAATAAAGAGAAACAGGAAAACAATAGTGTGGATGCATAAAGCATCCACACAATAATAATAATAATAATAAAGAATAAAGAGAAACAGGAACTCAATAGTGTGGATGCTTAAAGCATCCACACAATAACTAGAAAAATTTGCATTTCCTGCGAAAATGCTGTGTGGATGCTTTAAAGCTGAAGCTGTCTGCTGAAACTAGCTGAAAAAGCTGAAAAGTTGCAGAAATTGTAAAAAATTTGCAGAAGCAAAGGAACTTTGCTAAAATGTAACAACTTAGCAGAACTGCAATATCTAAGAGGAAACATAATACTTGGCAGAAATACAATAGCATAGCAGAACTTAGCAGAAATATTGTAACTTACCAGAAACATGATAACTTCTCAAAAATACAAGAATTTAGGAGAAACAGTATAAGATAACAGAAAGAATAGATAAAGCCAAAAATACTTAAACATTATAGAAACACTATGATTTAGAAAAATATTACAACATAGCAGTAATATTGTGATTTACCAGAGACACTGTGATGAACTATGAATATTGTAATTTTAAATTAATACTATGTTATAGGACAAATACTATAATTTGACAGAAATACTATCATTTGGCAGAAATGCTATGTTTCAGCACAAATACTGTGGTTTAGCCCAAATATTATAACATAGCAGAAATACAATTATATAGCAGAAATGCTATATCTGTAAAGAAAAAATATAATATAGTAGAAATAGTATGATTAAGCAGAAATACTGTAATCAGCACATATACTGTAACATGACAGAAATTCCTCCACTCAGTAGTAATACTATAACATAACACAAATGTTATGATTTGGCACAAAAAAACATGATTTGGCAAAAATACTATGATTTAGCAAAAAAACTATGATTGAGCAAAAGTACTAAGATGTAGTAAAAGTACTTTGATTTAAGAGAAATACAATTATGGAGGAGTAATACTTTAAAATGGGAGAAATATTGATACACACACACACATACAAAGAGCCTAAAGGGAAGAGTATTTGTGCCATGGAGTGTTAATAAGAATGTGAGGTCCATATTAGAAAAGCTGGTAAAATGATAAAAGTTTGCAGAATTGTAATAAATGATCAAAAGGAATTAGTGGTCTGTGATAGTGTATTAATTTGTAGGGCAAAAAACACATTGACCAAGGTGGAGTCGAACACACAACCTTTGGATTGTGAACCAGTGTCATTACCAGCTGCGCCACTGGGAAAGACAGTGAAAACCTGGAAGAGAGGTTGATGAGCAGTCAGAATTAGATGGCGGTGAGAGGAGAAGATTGCCATTTTTTTGGAGTTACAAAACGTGGTGAAAACTCAAAAACTAGGGGGACTAGAAGCATAATCCTTGTACTGGGTGAATCAGCGGACTTTGGTGTACTTTGACTGCGATTTTCATTGCTCTTTGTACATCCGTTGCTGAGATATGACAAGAGACGAAAGGGCAGACCTCAGATATGATTGGCTGGCTGGGAAGCCGTGCAGGCCCTGATATGTAAATTTGAATGTCTCAGTCCTCACAGAGGATTGGCTGCCTGGGGACCTGGCAGAAATATATAGTAAGAGTATGATTAAGCATAAATACTACATTTAGCAAAAATACTGTATTAAGCACAAATCCTATAAAAAGCAAAAATACTATATTAAGCACAAATCCTCTAAAAAGCAGAAATACTATATTAAGCAATATAAATATCCTATAAAAATCCTATAAAAAGCAAAAATACTGTACTATGATTTGTGTGTGTATTTGTACTATTACACAAATACACACACACACACACACACACACACACACACACACACACACACACACAGAGGAGAGAGGAGAAAGTTTCTAGGTCAGTCAAGCAGCCTGGGAGCTGCTAAATTTGAATCCACCAATCAGAGAGGCTGTGTACTTTTTCCCGCCAAAACAGGTGCAGGCTTTGTACACACAGCACAGAGAGAGACAGGATTTCTGCAGTGTATTTCTCATAGTGAGGATTCCTATCAAACAAATGGCCATAATTTCGTAACCGTAGGGGCTAGAGCGGCCATTCTTATACTGTTTTGTTCAGAAGAGATGTGGGAATATTTAAGTGTTGACTATTTAAAATAAAAATATGAATTATTAGAGATATATGACATAGATGTTTGGCTGGCTTAGAAGCCATGAAGGCACAGATATGCAAATTTGAATGTCTCAGACCTCATATATGATTGGCTGGCTTAGAAGCCATGAAATCCTCAATATGCAAATTTGAATGCCTCAGCCCTCAGATACGATTGGCTGGCTGGGAAGCCGTGCAGGCCCTGATTTGTAAATTTGAATGTCTCAGACCTCAGATATGATTGGCTGGCTTGGAAGCCGTGCAGGCCCTGATATGTAAATTTGAATGTCTCAGTCCTCACAGAGAATTGGCTGCCTGGGGACCTGGCAGAAATATATAGTAATAGTATGATTAAGCATAAATACTACATTTAGCAGAAATACTGTATTAAGCACAAATCATATGAAGAGCAGAAATACTATAATTTAGCACAAATCCTATAAAAAGCAAAAATACTGTACTATGATTTGGTAGAAAAACTATAATTAATCAGAAATACTATATTTGGCAGAAATACTATATTTAGCACAAATCTTATAAAAAAGCAGAAATAGTATGATTCAGCACAATAGTAATAACTTAAACAGAAAAATTGGAAAAGCAAAATGAACAGCTGAAAAAATGCTGAACATGGTGAGGATCCTTCAAATGTACTTGTTAGAAGAAAAAAAACTCAGCAAAAAAAAGTATAACAGTCACACAATCACAAATATGGACACATATGGAAACACACATGCACAGAGAGACACACACAGGATCAAATTCAGTCAACCAGTCTAAATATATTAAATTTAAATCATACAATAAGATGCTCCCATAAAAAGGCTCTGTCTCTCTCTCTCTCTCTCTGTCACACACACACACACACACACACACACACACACACACACACACACACACACACACACACACACACACACACACACAGCAGGTCAGTCAAACAGCTGTGAGCTTCTGAATTTGAATCCACCAATCAGAGAGGCTGTGTGCTTTTTCCCGCCAAAACTGGTGCACCAAGTGCAGGCTTTTACAGCACAGAGAGAGACAGGATTTCTGCAGTGTATTTCTCATAGTGAGGACTCCCCTCAAACAAATGACCATAATTTCCTAACCGTAGGGGCTAGAACGGTCATTCTTACAGGGTTTGTTAAGAAGAGATGGGGGAATCGTCAAGTGTTGTCTATTTAAAATATAAATATGAATTTCTAGAGATATATGACTTGGATGACTGTTTGGCTTAGAAGCCACAAAGGCCCCAATATGTAAATTTGAATGCCTCAGCCCTCATATATGATTGGCTGGCTGTGAAACCGTGCAGGCCCTGATTTGTAAATTTGAATGTCTCATCCCTAAGATATGATTGGCTGGCTGGGAAGCTGTGCAGGCCCTGATATGTAAATTTGAATGTCTCAGTCCTCACAGAGGATTGGCTGCCTGGGGACCTGGCAGAAATATATAGAAATAGTATGATTAAGCATAAATACTACATTTAGTAGAAATACTATGTTTTAGCACAAATCCTATAAAAACCAGAAATACTATAATTTAGCAGAAATACTATATTAAGCATGAATCCTATAAAAAGGAGAAATACTATATTAAGCAATATAAATATCCTATAAAAATCCTATAAAAAGCAAAAATACTATACTATGATTTGGTAGAAAAACTATAATTAATCAGAAATACTATATTTGGCAGAAATACTGTTATCAGCACAAATCTTATAAAATAGCAGAAATAGTATGATTTAGCACAATAGTAATAACTTAAATAGAAAAATTGGAACACACACACACACACACACACACAGAGGGAGAGAGGAGAAAGTTTCTAGGTCAGTCAAGCAGCCTGGGAGCTGCTAAATTTGAATCCACCAATCAGAGAGGCTGTGTACTTTTTCCCGCCAAAACAGGTGCAGGCTTTGTACACACAGCACAGAGAGAGACAGGATTTCTGCAGTGTATTTCTCATAGTGAGGATTCCTATCAAACAAATGGTATGGGCAGAAATCTGTGCCATCAGAAACTGAATTTGAATAAGTTAAATTTGAATTTGAATTGCTCGGATTGAATCTGAATTGTAACTTGAATAAAAGCTTTTGAAAATTGAATTTGAATTAGTCTAATTTGAAATTGAATTTATGGTTTGAAAATGAATTGATTTGCTTTGAAACTGCATTTTATCCTTTAAAAATTCAGCTCTCGAATAATTTCAGTTTCACTTCTCACCATTCAGTTTCAGTTCTACAATTCAATTTCAGTTCCAAAATTCAGTTTTTTGGGACTTACTTCCGGTTCCGGTTCAAGCGCAGATTAATAGAACTACATTTTGCCAGCGGACTGAAAGTGTTATTGACGGGACTCTACGCCGTCTTGAGCTGAATTAAGACTTGAGAAGTCATTCGTCATGTCGAATGACCAGCGGATAAACTCTCAGGTTGGTAATAAATGTATTACATGTATAAGAACAAGCGTCATGTTAACAAATGATAGCCGTACAGTAACTTATTGTAGCTGCTAGCTAAAAACGCTAATTTAGCGTGGTTTGCCCTGAATTTAGCTTTGAAAAACAAATATGATCGACTGTTTCTAGTAGAAATCCAAAGTTGTTATCTTGGACCCTCTCAGAGCCCTGTATGCTTGCAGAGATGCAGAGACCCTACAGTAGGAAAACATGCAAAACGGTGTCCAAACCTTTGTATTTGAGCTTTATTTATGTCTTACACAGCATCCCAACTCTTTAGCTAACTTAACTTTAGCTAAAGTGAATAGTTAGTCTAATTCATCAGTGCAGCATTACTGGATCACCTCTATTTGAAGTAATATAATATGATATACAACTATCACTGTGTTTAACTACCATGATAATTCTTAGTGTACTGAGTGCATGCTAATTAGATTTTTTTTAAACATACTGCTCCATTGCTATGTTTGACAGGCTGAAGTTGTCATGTCACCTCCTAAATTGACCATCTTTTACAGGTGTTTTGTGCCAGAAATGGAGTGTCCACTGAAGACTGAAGATACTGAATCTCTACGCCGTGCCATTGATCCCTCTTGTGCATTCATCTAGACAAGAGACATCAACTTAACCACTCTCACATGCTCTGTACCTACATCACCTTCCCTGACAGTCGTAGCTTAGCTCATCTGAGGTTGAAATTATAAGAATGTGTTATTTTGCAAAGTGCTCTCTAGGGTTCCTAAATAAAATATGGCATTTAGGTCATTTCTTTTGAATTAATCCCTTCTTCTGAAATATAAGAACCTCTCCTGGTTTTATTGGCACTTTCTGTTCCACTCCCAACCTCAAATAGATGCTGACAAGCTGACACAGTAACATGGAAGAGGGAAAGAAGTTGGAAAGGACTACTACAAATAAACCCAATGCTTAACAATGAAAAATGTAAAATAAGAACAATAATAATAATAAAGATAAAAGATTAAGTAACAAGTTTTTAGTTTTTTGTTTATTCCAAATGATCATCCAGATGTCTGTGACATGTGATGACAAACACAATAATGGAAGGCCTTAGTCATCACATGCTTAAACTCATCATATATTTTTGCATATGCTGAACAGGCAGTCAGACATGCTGTAACTGTGGGGTAGAAAATTGCATGAACACCATATGGCAGGGGTCTCAAACTCCAGTCCACTGGAGTTTGAGACCCCTGTCATATTTCATATGACAGGTGTGGTTGAACTGCATGAAGACTGCATGAAGTTTCTCTTCTCTCCTGGCAGGACAGGAATGTGGCCTTGTCCTGTGAGCCACCGTAAGGATGTACTTGGAGTAGAACTGGACCGTCACCGGCCTCAGGCTCTTCACCTTTTCAAAGACAAAGCAGTCATTTAGATAAAATATTAGATATTGTTTACCTGTAAATGCACAAAGAGAATTTAGAAATGTAATTATTGTCAAGAGTGAACAAGCACTCATAGTGTAATCTACAGCTGTGGCCAAACGTTTAGAGAATGAGAAGTGTTGTTTGTTTATTTACAAAGTTTGCTTGTTTCAGTGATAGTTGTATATCATATCACTTTAAACAGGTGATCCAGTAATGCTGCACTAATGAATTAGACTAACTATTCATTTTAGCTAAAGTTAAGTTAGCTAAAGAGTTGGGATGCTGTGTAAGACATAAATAAAGCTCAAATACAAAGGTTTGGACACCGTTTTGCATGTTTTCCTACTGTAGGCTCTCTGCATCTCTGCAAGCATACAGGGCTCTGAGAGGGTCCAAGATAACAACTTTGGATTTCTACTAGAAACAGTCGATCATATTTGTTTTTCAAAGCTAAATTCAGGGCAAACCACGCTAAATTAGCGTTTTTAGCTAGCAGCTACAATAAGTTACTGTACGGCTATCATTTGTTAACATGACGCTTGTTCTTATACATGTAATACATTTATTACCAACCTGAGAGTTTATCCGCTGGTCATTCGACATGACGAATGACTTCTCAAGTCTTAATTCAGCTCAAGACGGCGTAGAGTCCCGTCAATAACACTTTCAGTCCGCTGGCAAAATGTAGTTCTATTAATCTGCGCTTGAACCGGAACCGGAAGTAAGTCCCAAAAAACTGAATTTTGGAACTGAAATTGAATTGTAGAACTGAAACTGAATGGTGAGAAGTGAAACTGAAATTATTCGAGAGCTGAATTTTTAAAGGATAAAATGCAGTTTCAAAGCAAATCAATTCATTTTCAAACCATAAATTCAATTTCAAATTAGACTAATTCAAATTCAATTTTCAAAAGCTTTTATTCAAGTTACAATTCAGATTCAATCCGAGCAATTCAAATTCAAATTTAACTTATTCAAATTCAGTTTCTGATGGCACAGATTTCTGCCCATAAAATGGCCATAATTTCGTAACCGTAGGGGCTAGAGCGGCCATTCTTATACTGTTTTGTTCAGAAGAGATGTGGGAATCTTTAAGTGTTGACTATTTAAAATAAAAATATGAATTATTAGAGATATATGACATAGATGTTTGGCTGGCTTAGAAGCCATGAAGGCACAGATATGCAAATTTGAATGTCTCAGACCTCATATATGATTGGCTGGCTTAGAAGCCATGAAATCCTCAATATGCAAATTTGAATGCCTCAGCCCTCAGATACGATTGGCTGGCTGGGAAGCCGTGCAGGCCCTGATTTGTAAATTTGAATGTCTCAGACCTCAGATATGATTGGCTGGCTTGGAAGCCGTGCAGGCCCTGATATGTAAATTTGAATGTCTCAGTCCTCACAGAGAATTGGCTGCCTGGGGACCTGGCAGAAATATATAGTAATAGTATGATTAAGCATAAATACTACATTTAGCAGAAATACTGTATTAAGCACAAATCATATGAAGAGCAGAAATACTATAATTTAGCACAAATCTTATAAAAAGCAAAAATACTGTACTATGATTTGGTAGAAAAACTATAATTAATCAGAAATACTATATTTGGTAGAAATACTATGTTTTAGAAGAAATACTATATTTAGCACAAATCTTATAAAATAGCAGAAATAGTATGATTTAGCAGAAATACTGAAAATCAGCAGAAATGCTATGATTCAGCACAATTTTAATAACTTAAATAGTTGCTCAACATGCTATGGGTCCCTCAAATATACTTGTTAAATGAAAAAAATTGCCAAAAAAAAAAACTATAACAGCCACAATCACAGATATGGACACATATGGAAACACACATGCACAGAGAGACACACACACAAGATCCAAATCAGTCAACCAGTCTAAATATATTGAATTTGAATCTTACAATGCCATGCTCCCATAAAAAGGCTTTCTTTCTCTCTCTCTCTTTCTCTCTCTCTCTCTCTCTGTGTCTCGCCCACACAAACACACACACACACACACAAAGAGGGAGAGAGAAGCAAGTTTCTAGTTCAGTCAAGCAGCCTGGGAGCTGCTAAATTTGAATCCACCAATCAGAGAGGCTGTGTACCTTTTCCCGCCAAAACAGGTGCAGCCGTTTTTACACACATGCAGCACAGAGAGAGACAGGATTTCTGCAGTGTATTTCTCATAGTGAGGATTCCCCTCAAACAAATGACCATAATTTCCTAACCGTAGGGGCTAGAATGGTCATTCTTACACCGTTTTGTTCAGAAGAGATGGGGGAATCTTCAAGTGTTGACAATTTATCATTAAAATATGAATTTTTAGAGATATATGACATGGATGACTTGTTGGCTTAGAAGCCACCAAGGCCCCAATATGCAAATTTGAATGCCTCAGCCCACATATATGATTGGCTGGCTGGGAAGCCATCCAGGCCCTGATTTGTAAATTTGAATGTATCATCCCTAAGATATGATTGGCTGGCTGGGAAGCCGTGCAGGCCCTGATATGTAAATTTGAATATCTCAGTCCTCAGAGGATTGGCTGCCTGGGGACCTGGCAGAAATATATAGTAATAATATGATTAAGCATAAATACTACATTTAGCACAAATACTGTATTAAGCACAAATCCTATTAAAAGCAAAAATACTATATTAAGCACAAATCCTATAAAAAGCAGAAATACTATATTAAGCAATATAAATATCCTATAAAAATCCTATGAAAAGCAAAAATACTGTACTATGATTTGTGTGTGTGTATTTGTACTATTACACAAATACACACACACACACACAGGGAGAGAGGAGCAATTTTCTAGGTCAGTCAAGCAGCCTGGGAGCTGCTAAATTTGAATCCACCAATCAGAGAGGCTGTGTACTTTTTCCCGCCAAAACAGGTGCAGCCGTTTTTACACACACTCAGCACAGAGAGAGACAGGATTTCTGCAGTGTATTTCTCATATTGAGGATTCCCCTCAAACAAATGGCTGTAATTTCCTAACTGTAGGGGCTACAGCGGTCATTCCTATAATGTTTTGTTCAGAAGAGATTTGGGAATATTTAAGTGTTGACTATTTAAAATAAAAATATGAATTATTAGAGATATATGACATAGATGTTTGGCTGGCCTAGAAGCCATGAAGGCCCAGATATGCAAATTTGAATGTCTCAGACCTCATATATGATTGGCTGGCTTAGAAGCCATGAAATCCCCAATATGCAAATTTGAATGCCTCAGACCTCAGATATGATTGGCCGGTTGGGAAGCCGTGCAGGCCCTGATTTGTAAATTTGAATGTCTCAGACCTCAGATATGATTGGCTGGCTGGGAAACCGTGCAGGCCTTGATATGCAAATTTGAATGTCTCAGTCCTCACAGAGGATTGGCTGCCTGGGGACCTGACAGTAAAATATGGAAATAGTATGATTAAGCATAAATACTACATTTATTAGAAATACTATATTTTAGCAATAATACTATAAAAAGCAGAAATACTCTATTTGGCACAAACCATTAAAAAGCAGAAATAGTATAATTTAGCAGAAATACTATATTAAGCACAAATCCTATAAAAAGCAGAAATACTATATTAAGCAATATAAATATCCTATAAAAAGCAAAAATACTGTACTATGATTTGGTAGAAAAACTATAATTAATCAGAAATACTATATTTGGCAGAAATACTATATTTAGCACAAATATTATAAAATAGCAGAAATAGTATGATTCAGCACAATAGTAATAACTTAAACAGAAAAATTGGAAAAGCAAAATGGACAGCTGAAAAAATGCTGAACATGCTGAGGATCCTTCAAATGTACTTGTTAAATGAAAAAAAAAACTCAGCAAAAAAAAGTATTACAGTCACACAATCACAAATATGGACACATATGGAAACACACATGCACAGAGAGACACACACAGGATCAAATTCAGTCAACCAGTCTAAATATATTGAATTTAAATCATACAATAAGATGCTCCCATAAAAAGGCTCTCTCTCCTTATCTCTCTCTCTCTGTCTCACACACACACACACACACACACACACACACACACACAGGGAGAGAGGAGCAAGTTTCTAGGTCAGTCAAGCAGCCTGGGAGCTGCTAAATTTGAATCCACCAATCAGAGAGGCTGTGTACTTTTTCCCGCCAAAAAAGGCGCAGCCTTTAGTACACACACTCATCACAGAGAGAGACAGGATTTCTGCAGTGTATTTCTCATAGTGAGGAATCTTCTCAAACAAATGGCCATAATTTCCTAACCGTAGGGGCTAGAACGGTCATTCTTGCACCGTTTTGTTCAGAAGAGATGGGGGAATCTTCAAGTGTTGACAATTTATCATTAAAATATGAATTATTAGAGATATATGACATAGATGTTCGGCTGGCTTAGAAGCCATGAAGGCCCAGATATGCAAATTTGAATGTCTCAGCCCTCATATATGATTGGCTGGCTTAGAAGCCATGAAATCCCCAATATGCAAATTTGAATGCCTGAGCCCTCAGATATGGTTGGCTGGCTGGGAAGCCATGCAGGCCCTGATTTGTAAATTTGAATGTCTCAGACCTCAGATATGATTGGCTGGCTTGGAAGCCGTGCAGGCCTTGATATGCAAATTTGAATGTCTCAGTCCTCACAGAGGATTAGCTGCCTGGGGACCTGGCAGAAATATATAGAAATAGTATGATTAAGCATAAATACTACATTTAGTAGAAATATTATGTTTTAGCACAAATACTATAAAAAGCAAAAATACTATATTTTAGCAGAAATTCTATATTAAGCACAAATCCTATAAAAAGCAGAAATACTGTACTATGATTTGGTAGAAAAACTATAATTAATCAGAAATACTATATTTAGCACAAATCTTATAAAATAGCAGAAATAGTATAATTTAGCACAATAGTAATAACTTAAACAGAAAAATTGGAAAAGCAAAATGGACAGCTGAAAAAATGCTGAACATGCTGAGGGTCCCTCAAATGTACTTGTTAAATGAAAAAAAACTCCGCAAAAAAAAGTATAACAGTCACACAATCACAAATATGGACACATATGGAAACACACATGCACAGAGAGACACACACAGGATCAAATTCAGTCAACCAGTCTAAATATATTGAATTTAAATCATACAATAAGATGCTCCCATAAAAAGGCTCTCTCTCCCTCTCTCTCTCTCTCTGTCACACACACACACACACACACACACACACACACACACACACACACAGGAGAGAGGAGCAACTTTCTAGGTCAGTCAAGCAGCCTGGGAGCTGCTAAATTTGAATCCACCAATCAGAGAGGCTGTGTACTTTTTCCCGCCAAAACAGGTGCAGGCTTTGTACACACAGCACAGAGAGAGACAGGATTTCTGCAGTGTATTTCTCATAGTGAGGATTCCTCTCAAACAAATGGCCATAATTTCCTAACCGTAGGGGCTAGAGCGGTCATTCTTATACTGTTTTGTTCAGAAGAGATGTGGAAATCTTTAAGTGTTGACTATTTAAAATAAAAATATGAATTATTAGAGATATATGACATAGATGTTTGGCTTGCTTAGAAGCCATGAAGGCCCAGATATGCAAATTTGAATGTCTCAGACCTCATATATGATTGGCTGGCTTAGAAGCCATGAAATCCCCAATATGCAAATTTGAATGCCTGAGCCCTCAGATATGATTGGCTGGCTGGGAAGCTGTGCAGGCCCTGATTTGTAAATTTGAATGTCTCAGACCTCAGATATGATTGGCTGGCTTGGAAGCCGTGCAGGCCTTGGTATGCAAATTTGAATGTCTCAGTCCTCACAGAGGATTGGCTGCCTGGGGACCTGGCAGAAATATATAGAAATAGTATGATTAAGCATAAATACTACATTTAGTAGAAATATTATGTTTTAGCACAAATACTATAAAAAGCAAAAATACTATAATTTAGCAGAAATACTATATTAAGCACAAGTCCTATAAAAAGCAGAAATACTGTACTATGATTTGGTAGAAAAACTATAATTAATCAGAAATACTATATTTGGCAGAAACACTATATTTAGCACAAATCTTATAAAATAGCAGAAATAGTATAATTTAGCACAATAGTAATAACTTAAACAGAAAAATTGGAAAAGCAAAATGGACAGCTGAAAAAATGCTGAACATGCTGAGGGTCCCTTTAAATACACATGTTAAATGAAAAAAAAACTCAGCAAAAAAAAGTATAACAGTCACACAATCACAAATATGGACACATATGGAAACACACATGCACAGAGAGACACACACAGGATCAAATTCAGTGAACCAGTCTAAATATATTGAATTTAAATCATACAATAAGATGCTCCCATAAAAAGGCTCTCTCTCTCTCTCTCTCTCCCTCTCTCTCTCTGTCACACACACACACACACACACACACACACACACACACACACAGAGAGAGCAACTTTCTAGGTCAGTCAAGCAGCCTGGGAGCTGCTAAATTTGAATCCACCAATCAGAGAGGCTGTGTACTTTTTCCCGCCAAAACAGGTGCAGGCTTTGTACACACAGCACAGAGAGAGATAGGATTTCTGCAGTGTATTTCTCATAGTGAGGATTCCTCTCAAACAAATGGCCATAATTTCCTAACCGTAGGGGCTAGAACGGTCATTCTTACACCGTTTTGTTCAGAAGAGATGGGGAATCTTCAAGTGTTGACAATTTATCAGTAAAGTATGAATTATTAAAGATATTTGACTTGTAATGCACCATAACTGAGTAGAGGCGAAGCAAAACTGCCTTGACCTCCCCTCAAACAAGGCTTTCTAACTCTAAATCTATTTGGAGTATCGATATCATTCTTTCACCGTAAGAGACAGCAGGCTTTGGTGAACAGTCATGGAAATTTTCAGGTCTCTGTGGAAATCCAACAAAAAGTTATGACGAGAGAAAAAGTGGTTCATTTCAGAGTTTGAAATCTGAAGAAATCTGAGAGAAGGACGAATTTCCTACCCTCAAACAAGTCTAACTCATTTCAGAACGGTAATAGGTGAGAAAAAAATTCTTGAATTGTGAGCGTCAGGAGTGTCTGAAGATATTCGGGGACAAGCCTTATGTCTTAACTTCGCATCGTTAAGTAGATATGACGATTCGAAAATGCCTCTCATTACAGAAATTAAGCGGTGATTTTGATCAAACTCTCCATTGACTTTCTATGGAGAGTTTTTCGACTTTGTGTTGGTCTGAGGAGATTTGCCAAAATTCTATAAATCCCACAACAATGATAGTGACATTTTCTGAAAGCCAGCAAAAATACCTACGTTTTGATGTATAATTTGTGGGAGTTGAGTGAAAATTAATCAAGTAGCAAGAAGTTGTTCGGACATGAAGAGAAGTCTGCGAAACCTACAGTGGCACACTTAGAACCAACTGCATAGCAACCATAATAACGCATGTATTTTGTGAAAATCACAAAATGAAACTCAAAACTTAAAGAGGATAGGATGAAAATGGAAACAGATATGAAAAAGCTGAATCATTCATGAATAGCCCAATAATTTGTGAACATTTTAAAATTTGAATGGTTGTTCTAGGCGAAAATATGACAACGTAGTTAAGTTTCAAAAACAAGCAAGTTTTAGCAGAATTGTGGAAGTTTCCCATTCATTTCAATGGGACAAATTAAAGGAAAAAAGCTTAATATTTTAAAAAGTATAACAGTTAAAAATACCAAAAGTCATACCAGTCGTTAGCAGAAAAAGCTGAATAGTTTAAAATTTGAACGGTGAAAATCGGATGAAAATTGTTAAAGTAGTTAAAGTCCAAAAAACGTACGGAAGCAACTAGAATAATAATAATAATAACTAGAAAGCGAAAATTTCCGAAGAAATTTTAAGTGTGCCTATGCTACTGCCGGATCGGTTGTCCAAAATCATCAGGATGTATGTATTTAGAGCAAAAAACTGTTGAGTTTTAAGCAGAGAGTCATCAGCTGTTCCTGCACTCAGCTGTTAGGGCCTGTTGCTATAGTAACTCCTGTGAGTGGCAGGAGGGGATGGGACACACACACAAACACTCTGCAGTTGGGGTCAGACAGAGAGATGGGCAAACAGGAATTAAGCTCTGAAACAAATGCTTGCCAAGAGAAAACTGTAGGTCCGATCGCAATAATTCTTTCACCGTGAGTGGCAGGAACTTCTAGACTACAACATATTAAATTTTCATGCCTGTAGAGTGTATTATACTGACGTGGTGACAGTGTAAAAACACCCTTCGATGTTAGGTTTGAGCTGAAAATTGAGAGCAGTTTTAGAATGGTCGTCTATGGGGGACAGAGAGGGAGGAGGCTGCGCTTTGATGGCATTTGTGAGAAAACCGTAAATCTGATCTTGATAAGAAACACATTGGATGAAAGAAGACAACGATAGCTACGTTTTGCTGTATAAATTATTGATGTAGGGTAAACGGTTTGGGTGGGACAGGACGAGAAAGACAAATTTTTTAAATTATTCTCCACACTCTGGTTTTTTGGCAGTTGACAGTGGGGCGAACATTCCGTGAAAAATGCCAATTTTCCTAAAACTTAAACTGCTCTTGTGAAACAACCGTAAAAGATATCGCAACGAGGATTTGGTCAAAAAAAGTCCAAAATCTTGTGACCCGTTTAAAGTTTAAATGACGTTTCTACGACAAAGTATGGCCGAGCGGTAGGCCTTCAAAGTGGCCTGGGTTGGCGCGTTTTTGGGGGGCCCTTCCCAATCGAAATGAATGGGGAAAAATGGGGTCTTTTTTGGGGAATTTTGGGAAAACCGTGCGACGAATCCCTACCAAAAGTCATAGCACCCTATTCCTGATTGAGCCGCACGAAACGGTGTGACATACGTGGGGGTCGTCTCAAACCTGCGGGCTGTGAAAAAGTTCATAATTTCAGGCGGAAGAAAAATAATAATAACTAGAAAGCGAAAATTTCCGAAGAAATTTTAAGTGTGCCTATGCTACTGCCGGATCAGTTGTCCAAAGACATCAGGATGTATGTATTTGGAGCAAAAAACTGCTGAGTTTTAAGCAGAGAGTCATCAGCTGTTCCTGCACTCAGCTGTTAGGGCCTGTTGCTATAGTAACTCCTGTGAGAGGCAGGAGGGCATGGGACACACACACACACACTCTGCAGTTGGACTCAGACAGAGAGATGGGCAAACAGGAATTAAGCTCTGAAACAAATGCTTGCCAAGAGAAAACTGTAGGTCCGATCGCAATAATTCTTTCACCGTGAGTGGCAGGAACTTCCAGACTACAACATATTAAATTTTCATGCCTGTAGAGTGTATTATACTGACGTGGTGACAGTGTAAAAACACCCTTCGATGTTAGGTTTGAGCTGAAAATTGAGAGCAGTTTTAGAATGGTCGTCTATGGGGGACAGAGAGGGAGGAGGCTGCGCTTTGATGGCATTTGTGAGAAAACCGTAAATCTGATCATGATCACAAACACATTGGATGAAAGAAGACAACGATAGCTACGTTTTGATGTATAAATTATAGATGTAGGGTAAACGGTTTGGGTGGGACAGGACGAGAAAGACAATTTTTTTAAATTATTCCCCACACTCTGTTTTTTTGGCAGTTGACAGTGCGGCGAACATTCCGTGAAAATCTCAATTTTCCTAAAACTTAAACTGCTCTTGTGAAACAACCGTAAAAGATATCGCAACGAGGATTTGGACAATAAAAGTCCAAAATCTTGTGACCCGTTTAAAGTTTAAATGACGTTTCTACGACAAAGAATGGCCGAGCGGTAGGCCTTCAAAGTGGCCTGGGTTGGCGCCTTTTTTCGGGCCCTTCCCAATCGAAATGAATGGGGAAAAATGGGGTCTTTTTTTGGGAATTTTGGGAAAACCGTGCGACGAATCCCTACCAAAAGTCATAGCACACTATTCCCGATCGAGCCGCACGAAACGGTGTAACATACGTAGGGGTCGTCTCAAAGCTGCGGGCCGTGAAACGGTTCATAATTTCAGGCGGAAGAAAAATAATAATAAGCAGAATAATAAATCTGTCGAATAGTAATAAGTGTGCCATTACATAGGCACACTTAATAATAAGAACTAGAAAGCGAAAAATTTCCGAAGAAATTTTAAGTGTGCCTATGCTACTGCCGGATCAGATGTACGAACACATCAGGATGTATGCGGTTTGAGCAAACAACTGCAGAGTTTTAAGCAGAGAGTCATCAGCTGTTCCTGTGCTCAGCTGTTAGGGCCTGTTGCTATAGTAACTCCTGTGAGAGGCAGGAGGGCATGGGACACACACACACAGACTCTGCAGTTGGGCTCAGACAGAGAGATGGGCAAACAGGAATTAAGCTCTGAAACAAATGCTTGCCAAGAGAAAACTGTAGGTCCGATCGCAATAATTCTTTCACCGTGAGTGGCAGGAACTCTCAGACTACAACATATTAAATTTTCATGCCTGTAGAGTGTATTATACTGACGTGGCGACAGTGTAAAAACACCCTTCGATGTTAGGTTTGAGCTGAAAATTGAGAGCAGTTTTAGAATGGTCGTCTATGGGGGACAGAGAGGGAGGAGGCTGCGCTTTGATGGCGTTTGTGAGAAAACCGTAAATCTGATCTTGATAAGAAACACATTGGATGAAAGAAGACAACGATAGCTACGTTTTGATGTATAAATGATTGATGTAGGGTAAACGGTTTGGGTGGGACAGGACGAGAAAGACAAATTCTTTCAATTATTCTCCACACTCTGGTTTTTTGGCAGTTGACAGTGGGGCGAACATTCCGTGAAAAATGCCAATTTTCCTAAAACTTAAACTGCTCTTGTGAAACAACCGTAAAAGGTATCGCAACGAGGATTTGGTCAATAAAAGTCCAAAATCTTGTGACCCATTTAAAGTTTAAATGACGTTTCTACGACAAAGTATGGCCGAGCGGTAGGCCTTCAAAGTGGCCTGGGTTGGCGCCTTTTTTCGGGCCCTTCCCAATCGAAATGAATGGGGAAAAATGGGGTCTTTTTTTGGGAATTTTGGGAAAACTGTGCGACGAATCCCTACCAAAAGTCATAGCACACCATTCCCGATCGAGCCGCACGAAACGATGTAAAATACGTGGGGGTCGTCTCAAAGCTGCGGGCCGTGAAACGGTTCATAATTTTAGGCGGAAGAAAAATAATAAGGATAATAAATCCGTCGAATAGTAATAAGTGTGCCATTACATAGGCACACTTAATAATAAATCTGTCGAATAGTAATAAGTGTGCTATTACATAGGCACACTTAATAATAAATCTGTCGAATAGTAATAAGTGTGCCATTACATAGGCACACTTAATAATAAAGAATAAAGAGAAACAGGAACTCAATAGTGTGGATGCTTAAAGCATCCACACAATAATAATAATAATAAAGAATAAAGAGAAACAGGAACTCAATAGTGTGGATGCTTAAAGCATCCACACAATAACTAGAAAAATTTGCATTTCCTGCGAAAATGCTGTGTGGATGCTTTAAAGCTGAAGCTGTCTGCTGAAACTAGCTGAAAAAGCTGAAAAGTTGCAGAAATTGTAAAAACTTTGCAGAAGCAAAGGAACTTTGCTAAAATGTAGGAACTTAGCAGAACTGCAATATCTTAGAGGAAACATAATACTTGGCAGAAATACAATAGCATAGCAGAACTTAGCAGAAATATTGTAACTTACCAGAAACACGATAATTTCTCAAAAATACAAGAATTTAGGAGAAATGGTATAAGATAAGAGAAAGAATATATTTAGCCAAAGATTCTTAAACATTACAGAAATACTATGATTTAGAAAAAAAGTACAACATAGCAGAAATGCTGTAATTTGATAGAAATACCACATTTGGCAGAAACCCTATATTTAGCACAAATCTTATAAAATAGCAGAAATAGTATGATTTAGCACAATAGTAATAACTTAAATAGAAAAATTGGAAAAGCAAAATGGACAGCTGAAAAAAATGCTGAACATTCTAAGGGTCCCTCAAATATAATTGCTAAATGAAAAAAAATCGGGAGAAATATTGATACACACACACATTGACAGAGCCTAAAGGGAAGAGTATTTGTGCCACGGAGTGTTAAGAAGAATGTGAGGTCCATATTAGAAAAGCTGGTAAAAAATTTGAGAATTGTAATAAATGATGAATATGAATTAGTGGTCTGTGATAGTGTATTAATTTGTAGGGCGAAAAGGATGTTGACCAAGGTGTAATTGAACCCACGACCTTTGGGTTGTGGACCAGTGTCATTACCAGCTGCGCCACTGGGAAATACAGTGAGCTTCTGGAAAACAGGGTGATGAGCAGTCAGAATTAGATCGCGGTGAGAGGCAAAGAATCCCGTTTTTTGGAGTTACAAAACGTGGTGTAACTCAAAAGCTAGGTGGACTAGAAGCATAATTCTTGTACTGGGTGAATCAGCGGACTTTGGTGTACTTTGACTGCGATTTCCATTACTCTTTGTACATCTGTCGCTGAGATATGACGAGAGAAGAAAGGGCAGACCTCAGATATGATTGGCTGGCTGGGAAGCCATCCAGGCCCTGATTTGTAAATTTGAATGTCTCATCCCTAAGATATGATTGGCTGGCTGGGAAGCCGTGCAGGCCCAGATATGTAAATTTGAATGTGTCAGTCCTCACTGAGGATTGACTGCCTGGGGACCTGGCAGAAATATATAGTAATAGTATGATTAAGCATAAATACTACATTAAGCAGAAATACTGTATTAAGCACAAATCCTATAAAAAGCAGAAATACTGTATAAAGCAATATAAATAACCTATAAAAATCCTATAAAAAGCAAAAATACTGTACTATGAATTGGTAGAAAAACTATAATTAATCAGAAATACTATATTTGGCAGAAATACTATATTTAGCACAAATCTTATAAAATAGCAGAAATAGTATGATTCAGCACAATAGTAATAACTTAAACAGAAAAATTGGAAAAGCAAAATGGACAGCTGAAAAAATGCTGAACATGCTGAGGATTCTTCAAATGTACTTGGTAAATGAAAAAAAACTCAGCAAAAAAAAAGTATAACAGTCACACAATCACAAATATGGACAAATATGGAAACGCACATGCACAGAGAGACACACACAGGATCAAATTCAGTCAAGCAGTCTAAATATATTGAATTTAAATCATACAATACGATGCTCCCATAAAAAGGCTCTCTCTCCCTCTCTCTCTCTCTCTCTGTCACACACACACACACACACACACAGGGAGAGAGGAGCAACTTTCTAGGTCAGTCAAGCAGCCTGGGAGCTGCTAAATTTGAATCCACCAATCAGAGAGGCTGTTTACTTTTTCCCGCCAAAACAGGTGCAGGCTTTGTACACACAGCACAGAGAGAGACAGGATTTCTGCAGTGTATTTCTCATAGTGAGGATTCCTCTCAAACAAATGACCATAATTTCCTAACCGTAGGGGCTAGAACGGTCATTCTTACACCGTTTTGTTCAGAAGAGATGGGGGAATCTTCAAGTGTTGACAATTTATCATTAAAATATGAATTTTTAGAGATATATGACATGGATGACTTGTTGGCTTAGAAGCCACGAAGGCCCCAATATGCAAATTTGAATGCCTCAGCCCACATATATGATTGGCTGGCTGGGAAGCCATCCAGGCCCTGATTTGTAAATTTGAATGTCTCATCCCTAAGATATGATTGGCTGGCTGGGAAGCCGTGCAGGCCCAGATATGTAAATTTGAATGTGTCAGTCCTCACAGAGGATTGGCTGCCTGGGGACCTGGCAGAAATATATAGTAATAGTATGATTAAGCAAAAATACTATAATTTAGCAGAAATACTATATTAAGCACAAATCCTATAAAAACCAGAATTACTATATTAAGCAATATAAATATCCTATAAAAATCCTATAAAAAGCAAAAATACTGTACTATGATTTGGTAGAAAAACTATAATTAATCAGAAATACTATATTTGGCAGAAATACTATATTTAGCACAAATCTTATAAAATAGCAGAAATAGTATGATTCAGCACAATAGTAATAACTTCGACAGAAAAATTGGAAAAGCAAAATGGACAGCTGAAAAAATGCTGAACATGCTGAGGATCCTTCAAATGTACTTGTTAAATGAAAAAAAAACTCAGCAAAAAAAAAGTATAACAGTCACACAATCACAAATATGGACACATATGGAAACGCACATGCACAGAGAGACACACACAGGATCAAATTCAGTCAACCAGTCTAAATATATTGAATTTAAATCATACAATAAGATGCTCCCATAAAAAGGCTCTCTCTCCCTCTCTCTCTCTCTCTGTCACACACACACACACACACACACACACACACACACACAGCAGCACCAGCAGCAGGTGAACAAGTGCTGTTAACAGCATGTTTCTAGGTCAGTCAAACAGCTGTGAGCTTCTCAATTTGAATCCACCAATCAGAGAGGCTGTGTGCTTTTTCCCGCCAAAACTGGTGCACCAAGTGCAGGCTTTTACAGCACACAGAGAGAGACAGGATTTCTGCAGTGTATTTCTCATAGTGAGGACTCCCCTCAAACAAATGACCATAATTTCCTAACCGTAGGGGCTAGAACGGTCATTCTTACAGTGTTTTGTTAAGAAGAGATGAGGGAATCGTCAAGTGTTGTCTATTTAAAATATAAATATGAATTTTTTGAGATATATGACTTGGATGACTGTTTGGCTTAAAAGCCACAAAGGCCCCAATATGCAAATTTGAATGCCTCAGCCCTCATATATGATTGGCTGGCTGTGAAACCGTGCAGGCCCTGATTTGTAAATTTGAATGTCTCAGTCCTCACAGAGGATTGGCTGCCTGGGGACCTGGCAGAAATATATAGAAATAGTATGATTAAGCATAAATACTACATTTAGTAGAAATACTATGTTTTTGCACAAATACTATAAAAAGCAAAAATACTATGATTTAGCAGAAATACTTTATTAAGCACAAATCCTACAAAAAGCAGAAATATTGTACAATGGTTTGGTAGAAAAACTATAATTAATCAGAAATACTATATTTGGCAGAAATACTATGTTTTAGCAGAAATACTATATTTAGCACAAATCTTATAAAATAGCAGAAATAGTATGATTTAGCAGAAATGCTGAAAAGCAGCAGAAATGCTATGACGTAGCACAACAGTAATAACTTAAATAAAAGAATTGGAAAAGCAAAATGGACAGCTGAAAAAATGCTGAACATGCTGAGGGCCCCTCAAATATACTTGTTCAATCAAAAAAATCGGCAAAAAAAAATATAACGGCCACACAATCATAAATATGGACACATATGGAAACACACATGCACAGAGAGACACACACACAGGATCAAATTCAGTCAACCAGTCTAAATATATTGAATTTAAATCATACTATAAGATGCTCCCATAAAAAGGCTCTCTCTCCCTCTCTCTCTCTCACACACACACACACACACACACACACACACACACACACACACACACAGGGAGAGAGGAGCAACTTTCTAGGTCAGTCAAGCAGCCTGGGAGCTGCTAAATTTGAATCCACCAATCAGAGAGGCTGTGTACTTTTTCCCGCCAAAACAGGTGCAGCTGTTTTTACACACACTCAGCACAGAGAGAGAGACAGGATTTCTGCAGTGTATTTCTCATAGTGAGGATTCCTCTCAAACAAATGGCTGTAATTTCCTAACTGTAGGGGCTAGAGCGATCATTCTTATACTGTTTTGTTCAGAAGAGATGTGGGAATCTTTAAGTGTTGACTATTTAAAATAAAAATATGAATTATTAGAGATATATGACATAGATGTTTGGCTGGTTTAGAAGCCATGAAGGCCCAGATATGCAAATTTGAATGTCTCAGACCTCATATATGATTGGCTGGCTTAGAAGCCATGAAATCCCCAATATGCAAATTTGAATGCCTCAGCCCTCAGGTATGATTGGCTGGCTGGGAAGCCGTGCAGGCCCTGATTTGTAAATTTGAATGTCTCAGACCTCATATATGATTGGTTGGCTTGGAAGCCGTGCAGGCCTTGATATGCAAATTTGAATGTCTCAGTCCTCACAGAGGATTGGCTGCCTGGGGACCTGGCAGAAATATATAGTAATAGTATGATTAAGCATAAATACTACATTTAGCAGAAATACTGTATTAAGCACAAATCATATAAAGAGCAGAAATACTATAATTTAGCACAAATCCTATAAAAAGCAGAAATACTATATTAAGTAATATAAATATCCTATAAAAATCCTATAAAAAGCAAAAATACTGTACTATGATTTGGTAGAAAAACTATAATTAATCAGAAATACTATATTTGGCAGAAATACTATATTTAGCACAAATCTTATGAAATAGCAGAAATAGTATGATTCAGCACAATAGTAATAACTTAAACAGAAAAATTGGAAAAGCAAAATGGACAGCTGAAAAAATGCTGAACATGCTGATGATCCTTCAAATGTACTTGTTAAATGAAAAAAACTCAGCAAAAAAATGTATAACAGTCACACAATCACAAATATGGACACATATGGAAACACACATGCACAGAGAGACACACACAGGATCAAATTCAGTCAACCAGTCTAAATATATTGAATTTAAATCATACAATAAGATGCTCCCATAAAAAGGCTCTCTCTATATCCCTCTCTCTCTTTCTGTCACACACACACACACACACACACACACACACACACACACACACACACAGCAGCAGCAGCAGCAGGTGAACAAGCGCTGTTAACAGCATGTTTCTAGGTCAGTCAAACAGCTGTGAGCTTCTCAATTTGAATCCACCAATCAGAGAGGCTGTGTGCTTTTTCACGCCAAAACTGGTGCACCAAGTGCAGGCTTTTACAGCACAGAGAGAGACAGGATTTCTGCAGTGTATTTCTCATAGTGAGGATTCCTCTCAAACAAATGGCCATAATGTCCTAACCGTAGGGGCTAGAACGGTCATTCTTACAGCGTTTTGTTAAGAAGAGATGAGGGAATCTTTAAGTGTTGTCTATTTAAAGTTTAAATATGAATTTCTAGAGATATATGACTTGGATGACTGTTTGGCTTAGAAGCCACAAAGGCCCCAATATGCAAATTTCAATGCCTCAGCCCTCATATATGATTGGCTGGCTGTGAAACCGTGCAGGCCCTGATTTGTAAATTTGAATATCTCAGCCCTCACAGAGGATTGGCTGCCTGGGGACCTGGCAGAAATATATAGAAATAGTATGATTAAGCATAAATACTACATTTAGTAGAAATACTATGGTTTAGCACAAATACTATAAAATGGCAGAAATACTATAATTTAGCAGAAATACTATATTAAGCACAAATCCTATCAAAAGGAGAAATACTATATTAAGCAATATAAATATCCTATAAAAATCCTATAAAAAGCAAAAATACTATACTATGATTTGGTAGAAAAACTATAATTAATCAGAAATACTATATTTGGCAGAAATACTGTAATCAGAACAAATCTTATGAAATAGCAAAAATAGTATGATTTAGCACAATAGAAATAACTTAAATAGACAAATTGGAAAAGCAAAATGGACAGCTGAAAAAATCCTGAACATGCAAAGGGTCCCTCAAATGTAATTGTTAAAAGAAAAAACAAAATCAGCAAAAGTATAACAGTCACACAATCACAAATATGGACACATATGGAAACACACATGCACAGAGAGACACACACAGGATCAAATTCAGTCAACCAGTCTAAATATATTGAATTTAAATCATACAATAAGATGCTCCCATAAAAAGGCTCTCTCTCCCTCTCTCTCTCTCTCTCTCTGTCACACACACACACACACACACACACACACACACACACACACCCAGGGAGAGAGGAGCAACTTTCTAGGTCAGTCAAGCAGCCTGGGAGCTGCTAAATTTGAATCCACCAATCAGAGAGGCTGTGTACTTTTTCCCGCCAAAACAGGTGCAGGCTTTGTGCACACAGCACAGAGACAGACAGGATTTCTGCAGTGTATTTCTCATAGTGAGGATTCCTCTCAAACAAATGGCCATAATTTCCTAACCGTAGGGGCTAGAACGGTCATTCTTACACCGTTTTGTTCAGAAGAGATGTGGGAATCTTCAGGTGTTGACAATTTATCATTAAAATATGAATTATTAAAGATATTGAACTTGTAATGCACCACAACTGAGTAAAGGCGAAGCAAAAACTGCCTTGTCCTCCCCTCAAACAAAGCTTTCTAACTCTAAATCTATTTGGAGGATCGATATCATTCTTTCACCGTAAGAGACAGCAGGCTTTGGTGAACAGTCATGGAAATTTTCAGGTCTCTGTGGAAATCCAACAAAAAGTTATGACGAGAGAAAAAAGTGGTTCATTTCCAGAGTTTGAAATCTGAAGAAATCTGAGCGAAGGACGAATTTCCTACCCTCAAACAAGTCTAACTCATTTCAGAACGGTAATAGGTGAGAAAAAAATTCTTGAATTGTGAGCGTCAGGAGTGTCTGAAGATATACCGGGACAAGCCTCATGTTTTAACTTCGCTTCATTAAGGAGATATGACGATTCGAATATGCCTCTCATTACAGAAATCAAGCGGTGATTTTGAACAAACTCTCCATTGACTTTCTATGGAGAGTTTTTTGACTTTGTGTTGGTCTGAGGAGATTTGCCAAAATTCTATAAATCCCACAACAATGATGGTGACATTTTCTGAAAGCCAGCAAAAATACTTACGTTTTGATGTATAATTTGTGGGAGTTGAGTGAAAATTAATCAAGTAGCAAGAAGTTGTTCGGACATGAAGAGAAGACTGCGAAACCTACAGTGGCACACTTAGAACCAACTGCATAGCAACCATAACAACGCATGTATTTTGTGAAAAATCACAATTTTGCAACTCAAAACTTAAAGAGGCATAAAAATAAAACGGTAAAAGATTTGAAAAAGCTGATTTATTCCTGAATAGCCCAATAATTTGTGAACATTTTAAAGTTTGAATGGTTGTTCTACGTGAAAGTAGGAAAAAGTAGTTAAGTTTCAAAAACAAGCAAGTTTTAGCAGAATTGCGGAAGATTCCCATTCATTTCAATGGGACAAATTAAAGGAAAAAAGCTTAATATTTTAAAAAGTATAACAGTATAAAATACCAAAAGATATAGCCATCATTAGCAGAAATAGCAGAATAGTTTAAAATTTGAACGGTGAAAATCGGTTGAAAATTGTGGAAGTAGATCCACGGCGAAAAGTGTACGGAAGTCCTAAGAATAATAATAACTAGAAAAATTTGCATTTCCTGCGAAAATGCAGTGTGGATGCTGGAACGCTGAAGCTGTCTGCTGAAACTAGCTCAAAAAGCTGAAAAGTTGCAGAAATTGTAAAAACTTTAAAGAAGCAAAGGAACTTTGCTAAAATGTAGTAACTTAGCAGAACTGTAATATCTTAGAGGAAACATAATACTGGAAATCTCAAAAAAAAGGAGAAAAAGTATGATTTAGCAGAAATGCTGTATTTAGCACAAATCTCATAAAATAGCAGAAAAAGTACGATTTAGCAGAAATGCTGTTTTTAGCACAAATCTCATAAAAAAGCAGAAAAAGTATGATTTAGCAGAAATGCTGTATTTAGCACATATCTCATAAAATAGAAGAAAAAGCATGATTTAGCAGAACTGCTGTATTTAGCACAAATCTCATAAAAAAGCTTAAAAAGTATGATTTAGCAGAACTGCTGTATTTAGCACAAATCTCATGAAATAGAAGAAAAAGTATGATTTAGCAGAAATGCTGTATTTAGCACAAATCTCATAAAATAGCAGAAAAAGTATGATTTAGCAGAAATGCTGTATTCAGCACAAATCTCATAAAATAGCAGAAAAAGTATGATTTAGCAGAAATGCTGTATTTAGCACAAATCTCATAAAATAGCAGAAAAAGTATGATTTAGCAGAAATTCTGTATTTAGCACAAATCTCATAAAATAGCAGAAAAAGTATGATTTAGCAGAAATGCTGTATTTAGCACAAATCTCATAAAAAAGCAGAAAAAGTATGATTTAGCAGAAATTCTGTATTTAGCACAAATCTCATAAAATAGCAGAAAAAGTATGATTTAGCAGAAATGCTGTATTCAGCACAAATCTCATAAAAAAGCAGAAAAAGTATGATTCAGCAGAAATTCTGTATTTAGCACAAATCTCATAAAATAGCAGAAAAAGTATGATTTAGCAGAAATGCTGTATTTAGCACAAATCTCATAAAATAGCAGAAAAAGTATGATTTAGCAGAAATGCTGTATTTAGCACAAATCTCATAAAATAGCAGAAAAAGTATGATTTAGCAGAAATTGTGTATTCAGCACAAATCTCATAAAAAAGCAGAAATATTATTAGCACAATAGTAATAACTCAAATAGAAAGATTGGAAAAGCAAAATGGACAGCTGAACAAATGCTGAACATGCTAAGGGACACTCAAATGTAATTGTTAAATGAAAAAAGAATCAGCAAAAAAAAGTATAACAGTCACACAATCACAAATATGGACACATATGGAAACACACAAGCACAGAGAGACACACAGAGGATCAAATTCAGTCAACCAGTCTAAATATATTGAATTAAAATCATGCAATAAGATGCTCCCATAAAAAGGCTCTCTCTCTCTCTGTGTCACACACACACACACACACACAAACACACACACGCACACACACACACACACACACACACAGACACACTGGTGGAGGCAAGCTACGGTTGTAGCCACAGCTGCCCTGGGGCAGACTGACAGAAGCGTGGCTTCCATATCGCGCCATCGGCCCCTCTGGCCAACACCAGTAAGTGGTAGGGTAAAGTGTCTTGCCCAAGGACACAACGACCAGGACAGAGAGGTCGGGGATCGAACCGGCGATCTTCCGGTTACAGGTGGCCTATGATTTAGCAGAAATGCTGTATTTAGCACAAATCTCATAAAAAAGCAGAAAAAGTATGATTTAGCAGAAATGGTGTATTTTGCATAAATCTCACAAAATAGCAGAAAAAGTATGATTTAGCAGAACTGCTGTATTTAGCACAAATCTCATGAAAAAGCTTAAAAAGTATGATTTAGCAGAAATGCTGTATTTATCACAAATCTCATAAAAAAGCAGAAAAAGTATGATTTAGCAGAAATGCTGTATTTAGCACAAATCTCATAAAATAGCAGAAAAAGTATGATTTAGCAGAAATGCTGTATTTATCACAAATCTCATAAAATAGCAGAAAAGGTTTGATTTACCAGAAATGCTGTATTCAGCACAAATCTCATAAAATAGCAGAAAACGTATGATTTAGCAGAAATGCTGTATTTAGCACAAATCTCATAAAATAGCAAAAAAAGTATGATTTAGCAGAAATGCTCCATTCAGCACAAATCTCATAAAATAGCAGAAAAAGTATGATTTAGCAGGAATGCTGTATTTAGCACAAATGCTGAAAAGTAGCAGCAATGCTATGACTTAGCACAATAGTAATAACTTAAATAGAAAAATTGGAAAAGCAAAATGGACAGCTGAACAAATGCTGAACATGCTAAGGGTCCCTCAAATGTAATTGTTAAATGAAAAAAAATCTGTAAAAAAAGTATAACAGTCACACAATCACAAAGATGGACAAGTATAGAAACACACAAGCACAGAGAGACACACACAGGACCAAATTCAGTCAACCAGTCTAAATATATTGACTTTAAATCATACAATAAGATGCTCCCATAGAAACTCTCTCTCTCTCTGTGTCACACACACACACACACACACACACACACACACACACACACACACACACACACACACACACAGGGAGAGAAAACCAAGTTTCTAGGTCAGTCAAGCAGCCTGGGAGCTGCTAAATTTGAACCCACCAATCAGAGAGGCTCTGTGCTTTTTCCCGCCAAAACAGGTGCACCTGTCTTTACACACACGCAGCAGAGAGACAGGATTTCTGCAGTCTATTTCTCATAGTCAGGACTCCCCTCAAACAAATGGCCATAATTTCCTAACCGTAGGGGCTAGAACAGTCATTCTTACACCGTTTTGTTCAGAAGAGATGGGGAATCTTCAAGTGTTGACAATTTATCATTAAAATATGAATTATTGAAGATATTTAACTTCAAATGCACCATAACTGAGTAGAGGCGAAGAGAAAACTGCCCTGACTTGCCCTCGAACAAAGCTTTGTAACTCTAAATCTATTTGGAGTATCGATATCATTCTTTCACCGTAAGAGACAGCAGGCTTTGGTGAACAGTCATGGAAATTTTCAGGTCTCTGTGGAAATCCAACAAAAAGTTATGACGAGAGAAAAAAGTGGTTCATTTCCAGAGTTTGAAATCTGAAGAAATCTGAGCGAAGGATGAATTTCCTACCCTCAAACAAGTCTAACTCATCTCAGAACGGTAATAGATGAGAAATAAATTCTTGAACTGTGAGCGTCAGGAGTGTCTGAAGATATACTGGGACAAGCCTCATGTTTTAACTTCGCTTCGTTAAGGAGATATGACGATTCGAAAATGCCTCTCATCACAGAAATCAAGCGGTGATTTTGAAGAAACTCTCCATTGACTTTATATGGAGACTTTTCCGACCTTCTGTTGGTCTGAGGGGATTTGGCAAAATTCTATAAATCCCACAACAATGACAGTGACATTTTCTGAAAGCCAGCAAAAATACCTACGTTTTGATGTATAATTTGTGCAAGTTGAGTGAAAATTGAGCTAGTAGCAAGAAGTTGTTCGGACATGAAGAGAAGACTGCAAAACTTTCAGTGGCACACTGAAAGCCAAGTGCATAGCAACCATAACAACACATGTATTTTGTGAAAAATCACAATTTTGCAACTCAAAACTTTAAGAGGCATAAAAGTAAAACGGTAAAAGATTTGAAAAAGCTGACTTATACCTGAATAGCCCAATAATTTGTGAACATTTTAAAGTTTGAATGGTTGTTCTACGTGTAAATATGAGGAAGTAGTTAAGTTTCAAAAACAAGCAAATTTTAGCAGAATTGTGGAAGATTTCCATTCATTTCAATGGGACAAAAAAAAAGCATAAAAAGCTTAATATTCTAAAAAGTATAATAGCAAAAAATAGCAAAAGATATAGCCGGAAAGAGCAAAAATAGCAGAATAGTTGAAAATTTGAACGGTGAAAATCGGCTGAAAATTGTGGAAGTAGATCCACGGCGAAAAGTGTACGGAAACACCAAGAATAATAAAGAATAAAGAGAAACAGGAACTCAATAGTGTGGATGCAAAAAGCATCCACACAACTAGAAAAATTTGCATTTCCTGCGAAAATGCTGTGTGGATGCTTTAAAGCTGAAGCTGTCTGCTGAAACTAGCTGAAAAAGCTGAAAAGTTGCAGAAATTGTAAAAACTTTGCAGAAGCAAAGGAACTTTGCTAAAATGTAGGAACTTAGCAGAACTGCAATATCTTAGAGGAAACATAATACTTGGCAGAAATACAATAGCATAGCAGAACTTCGCAGAAATATTGTAACTTACCAGAAACACAATAACTTCTCAAAAATACAAGAATTTAGGAGAAATGGTATAAGATAAGAGAAAGAATATATTTAGCCAAAGATTCTTAAACATTACAGAAATACTATGATTTAGAGAAAAAGTACAACATAGCAGAAATGCTGTAATTTGACAGAAATACTACATTTGGCAGAAATACTATATTTAGCACAAATCTTATAAAATAGCAGAAATAGTATGATTCAGCACAATAGTAATAACTTAAATAGAAAAATTGGAAAAGCAAAATGGACAGCTGAAAAAATGCTGAACATGCTAAGGGTCCCTCAAATATACTTGTTAAATGAAAAAAATCGGCAAAAAAAATATAACAGCTACACAATCACAAATATGGACAAATATGGAAACACACATGCACAGAGAGACACACACACAAGATCCAATTCAGTCAACCAGTCTAAATATATTGAATTTGAATCTTACAATGAGATCATCCCATAAAAAGGCTTTCTCTCTCTCCCTCTCTCTCACACACACACACACACACACACACACACACACACACACACACACACAGGGAGAGAGGAGAAAGTTTCTAGGTCAGTCAAGCAGCCTGGGAGTTGCTAAATTTGAATCCACCAATCAGAGAGGCTGTGTACTTTTTCCCGTCAAAACAGGTGCAGCCGTTTTTACACACTCAGCACAGAGAGAGACAGGATTTCTGCAGTGTATTTCTCATAGTGAGGATTCCCCTCAAACAAATGGCTGTAATTTCCAAACTGCAGGGGCTAGAACGGTCATTCTTATACTGTTTTGTTCAGAAGAGATGTGGGAATCTTTAAGTGTTGACAATTTATCATAAAAAATATGAATTATTAGAGATATATGACATAGATGTTTGGCTGGCTTAGAAGCCATGAAGGCCCAGATATGCAAATTTGAATGTCTCAGACCTCATATATGATTGGCTGGCTTAGAAGCCATGAAATCCCCAATATGCAAATTTGAATGCCTCAGCCCTCAGATATGATTGGCTGGCTGGGAAGCCGTGCAGGCCCTGATTTGTAAATTTGAATGTCTCAGACCTCAGATATGATTGGCTGGCTTGGAAGCCGTGCAGGCCTTGATATGCAAATTTGAATTTCTCAGTCCTCACAGAGGATTGGCTGCCTGGGGACCTGGCAGAAATATATAGAAATAGTATGATTAAGCATAAATACTACATTTAGTAGAAATATTATGTTTTAGCACAAATACTATAAAAAGCAAAAATACTATAATTTAGCAGAAATACTATATTAAGCACAAGTCCTATAAAAAGCAAAAATACTGTACTATGATTTGGTAGAAAAACTATAATTAATCAGAAATACTATATTTGGCAGAAATACTATATTTAGCACAAATCTTATAAAATAGCAGAAATAGTATGATTTAGCACAATAGTAATAACTTAAACATAAAAATTGGAAAAGCAAAATGGACAGCTGAAAAAATGCTGAACATGCTGAGAGTCCCTCAAATACACTTGTTAAATGAAAAAAAAAATCAGGAAAAAAAAGTATAACAGTCACACAATCACAAATATGGACACATATGGAAACACACATGCACAGAGAGACACACACAGGATCAAATTCAGTCAACCAGTCTAAATATATTGAATTTAAATCATACAATAAGATGCTCCCATATAAAAGGCTCTCTCTCTCTCTCTCTCTCACACACACACACACACACACACACACACACACACACACACACACACACACACACACACACAGGGAGAGAGGAGCAAGTATCTAGGTCAGTCAAGCAGCCTGGGAGCTGCTAAATTTGAATCCACCAATCAGAGAGGCTGTGTACTTTTTCCCGCCAAAACAGGTGCAGGCTTTGTACACACAGCACAGAGAGAGACAGGATTTCTGCAGTGTATTTCTCATAGTGAGGATTCCTCTCAAACAAATGGCCATAATTTCCTAACCGTAGGGGCTAGAACGGTCATTCTTACACCGTTTTGTTCAGAAGAGATGGGGGAATCTTCAAGTGTTGACAATTTATCATTAAAATATGAATTATTAGAGATATATGACATAGATGTTTGGCTGGCTTAGAAGCCATGAAGGCCCAGATATGCAAATTTGAATGTCTCAGACCTCATATATGATTGGCTGGCTTAGAAGCCATGAAATCCCCAATAAGCAAATTTGAATGCCTCAGCCCTCAGATTTGGTTGGCTGGCTGGGAAGCCGTGCAGGCCCTGATTTGTAAATTTGAATGTCTCAGACCTCAGATATGATTGGCTGGCTTGGAAGCCGTGCAGGCCTTGATATGCAAATTTGAATGTCTCAGACCTCAGATATGATTGGCTGGCTTGGAAGCCGTGCAGGCCTTGATATGCAAATTTGAATGTCTCAGACCTCAGATATGATTGGCTGGCTTGGAAGCCGTGCAGACCCTGATATGCAAATTTGAATGTCTCAGTCCTCACAGAGGATTGGCTGCCTGGGGACCTGGCCTAATATATGGATATAGTATGATTAAGCATAAATACTAGATTTAGTAGAAATACTATATTTTAGCACAAATAGTATAAAAAGCAAAAATACTATAATTTAGCAGAAATACTATATTAAGCACAAATCCTATAAAAACCAGAAATACTATATTAAGCAATATAAATATCCTATAAAAATCCTGTAAAAAGCAAAAATACTGTACTATGATTTAGTAGAAAAAATATAATTAATCAGAAATACCATATTTGGCAGAAATACTATATTTAGCACAAATCTTATAAAATAGCAGAAATAGTATGATTCAGCACAATAGTAATAACTTAAACAGAAAAATTGGAAAAGCAAAATGAACAGCTGAAAAAATGCTGAACATGGTGAGGATCCTTCAAATGTACTTGTTAAATGAAAAAAAACTCAGCAAAAAAAAGTATAACAGTCACACAATCACAAATATGGACACATATGGAAACACACATGCACAGAGAGACACACACAGGATCAAATTCAGTCAACCAGTCTAAATATATTGAATTTAAATCATACAATAAGATGCTCCCATAAAAAGGCTCTCTCTCTCTCTCTGTCACACACACACACACACACACAAGCAGCAGCAGCAGCAGGTGAACAAGTGCTGTTAACAGCATGTTTCTAGGTCAGTCAAACAGCTGTGAGCTTCTGAATTTGAATCCACCAATCAGAGAGGCTGTGTGCTTTTTCCCGCCAAAACTGGTGCACCAAGTGCAGGCTTTTACAGCACAGAGAGAGACAGGATTTCTGCAGTGTATTTCTCATAGTGAGGACTCCCCTCAAACAAATGACCATAATTTCCTAACCGTAGGGGCTAGAACGGTCATTCTTACAGCGTTTTGTTAAGAAGAGATGGGGGAATCGTCAAGTGTTGTCTATTTAAAATATAAATATGAATTTCTAGAGATATATGACTTGGATGACTGTTTGGCTTAGAAGCCACAAAGGCCCCAATATGCAAATTTGAATGCCTCAGCCCTCATATATGATTGGCTGGCTGTGAAACCGTGCAGGCCCTGATTTGTAAATTTGAATGTCTCATCCCTAAGATATGATTGGCTGGCTGGGAAGCTGTGCAGGCCCTGATATGTAAATTTGAATGTCTCAGTCCTCACAGAGGATTGGCTGCCTGGGGACCTGGCAGAAATATATAGAAATAGTATGATTAAGCATAAATACTACATTTAGTAGAAATACTATGTTTTAGCACAAATACTATAAAATGGCAGAAATACTATATTAAGCACGAATCCTATAAAAAGGAGAAATACTGTATTAAGCAATAAAAATATCCTTTAAAATTCCTATAAAAAGCAAAAATACTGTACTATGATTTGGTAGAAAAACTATAATTAATCAGAAATACTATATTTGGTAGAAATACTGTAATCAGCACAAATCTTATAAAATAGCAGAAATAGTATGATTTAGCACAATAGTAATAACTTAAATAGAAAAATTGGAAAAGCAAAATGGACAGCTGAAAAAATGCTGAATATGCCAAGGGTCCCTCAAATGTAATTGTTAAAAGAAAAAAAAAATCAGCAAAAGTATAACAGTCACACAATCACAAATCTGGACACATATGGAAACACACATGCACAGAGAGACACACACAGGATCAAATTCAGTCAACCAGTCTAAATATATTGAATTTAAATCATACAATAAGATCCTCCCATAAAAAAAGGCTCTCTCTCTCTCTCTGTCACACACACACACACACACACACACACACACACACACACACACACACACACACAGAGGGAGAGAGGAGCAACTTTCTAGGTCAGTCAAGCAGCCTGGAGCTGCTAAATTTGAATCCACCAATCAGAGAGGCTGTGTACTTTTTCCCGCCAAAACAGGTGCAGGCTTTGTACACACAGCACAGAGAGAGACAGGATTTCTGCAGTGTATTTCTCATAGTGAGGATTCCTCTCAAACAAATGGCCATAATTTCCTAACCGTAGGGGCTAGAACGGTCATTCTTACAACCGTTTTGTTCAGAAGAGATGGGGAATCTTCAAGTGTTGACAATTTATCATTAAAATATGAATTATTAAAGATATTTGACTTGTAATGCACCATAACTGAGTAGAGGCGAAGCAAAAACTGCCTTGACCTCCCCTCAAACAAAGCTTTCTAACTCTAAATCTATTTGGAGTATCGATATCATTCTTTCACCGTAAGAGACAGCAGGCTTTGGTGAACAGTCATGGAAATTTTCAGGTCTCTGTGGAAATCCAACAAAAAGTTATGACGAGAGAAAAAAGTGGTTCATTTCCAGAGTTTGAAATCTGAAGAAATCTGAGAAATCTGAAAATCACAAAAATGAAACTCAAAACTTAAAGAGGGATAAGATGAAAACGGTAACAGATATGAAGAAGCTGATTTATTCCTGAATAGCCCAATAATTTGAGAACATTTTAAAGTTTGAATGGTTGTTCTACGTGAAAGTAGGAAAAAGTAGTTAAGTTTCAAAAACAAGCAAGTTTTAGCAGAATTGCAGAAGTTTCCCATTCATTTCAATGGGACAAATTAAAGGAAAAAAGCTTAATATTTTAAAAAGTATAAGAGTATAAAATACCAAAAGATATAGCCGCAAAGAGCAAAAATAGCAGAATAGTTTAAAATTTGAACGGTGAAAATCGGTTGAAAATTGTGGAAGTAGATCCACGGCGAAAAGTGTACGGAAACACCAAGAATAATAACTAGAAAAATTTGCATTTCCTGCGAAAATGCTGTGTGGATGCCTTAACGCTGAAGCTGTCTGCTGAAAAGCTGCAAAAGATGAAAAGTTGCAAAAAGTTGTATGGTGGTGAAAAAAAAAAATTTCACCCTGAGCAGGATTCGAACCTGGACCTTCTGCGTGCAAGGCGGCTACTCATCTCACTGTGCCAAATTCACTCTCACACAGTAAGCGATGGAGAGACCGACAATTATGGTGAAATGAGCAGAAACTGCTGAGAATTGCGTGGATAAGAGGTGAAATGGTTGAAAATTTTGCAGAAAAGAGGTGAATCAGCAGAATTTCTGCAGAAAAGAGGTGAAAAAGCTGAAATTTGCGTGGAAAAGAGTTTAAACAGTTGAAGTGTTAACTGAAGAAGATGTTGCCATAAGCGGGATTTGAACCCGGCCCTCCTGGTCTGAGAACGGCTACTCATCTCACTGAGCTAAAACATGGCTCAGCCTGGCAAGCAAAACTGGTGATCACACTGATAATGTGCTCCCTGTCAGCAAAAAGGGCCAAAAAATGGCATAAAAAGCTTAATATCTCAAAAAGTATAAAAGTTATAAACACCAAAAGATATAGCCGTTATTAGCAGAAATAGCAGAACAGTTTAGAGTTTGAACGGAGAAAATCGGCTGAAAACTGAATGAGTAGTTAAGTGCCAAAAAACGGGGAGCAACTTGAAAAAGAACTAGAAAAATTTGCATTTCCTGCGAAAATGCTGTGTGGATGCCTTAAAGCTGAAGCTGTCGCTGAAAAGCTGAAAAAAGATGAAAAGTTGCAAAAAGTTGTATGGTGGTGAAAAAAAAATGTTGCCCTGAGCAGGATTCGAACCTGGACCTTCTGGGTGCAAGGCGGCTACTCATCTCACTGTGCCAAATTCACTCTCACATGGTAAGAGATGGAGAGACCGACAATTATGGTGAAATGAGCAGAAACTGCTGAGAATTGCGCTGATAAGAGGTGAAATGGTTGAAAATTTTGCAGAAATGGTTGAAAACTGAATGAGTAGTTAAGTGCCAAAAAACGCGCAACCTTTCAGGCATCCACACAACTAGAAAAATTTGCATTTCCTGCGAAAATGCTGTGTGGATGCCTTAACGCTGAAGCTGTCTGCTGAAAAGCTGAAAAAGATGAAAAGTTGCAAAAAGTTGCATGGTGGTGAAAAAAAATGTTGCCCTGAGCAGGATTCGAACCTGGCCCTCCTGGTCTCAAGGATGCTACTCATCTCACTTACCCAAAGTTAATCTCACAAAGAAGAGGTGGACACACTGACTATTTTGCTGAAATTAGCAGAAGCTGCTGAGAATTGTGCTGATAAGAGGTAAAAGGGCTGAAAATTTTGCAGAAAAGAGGTGAATCAGCAGAATTTCTGCTGAAAAGAGGTAAAGAAGCAAAAACTTGCGCTGAAAAGAGATGAATCAACAGAATTTCTGCTCAAAAGAGTTTTTTTCTGAAAAAAGCTGATATTTGTGCTGATAAGAGGTGAAAAGGTTGAAAATTTTGCAGAACAGGTGAATAAGCAGAATTTAGCCTTAAAAGAGGTGAAAATTCTGTTGAAAAGAGTTCAATCAGCAGAATTTCTGCTGAAAAGAGTTCTGCAGAACTCTTTTCAGAATTCTGCTGATTGTAGAAGAACAGGGTATACATTACAACATGAATACAGATTAAAGATTAAAGAAACTGCCAACAAATTCCTCCACTACAAACCAGTCTGATAGCACTTCTCGCAGTGTTCCCATTTACTAAAGCACTACCCAAAAGGCGCCACAAGAGGGCACTCCAACACAAGAGATGACCTATGTACACTGATGCACTTGGTAACAGTCAACCTCCTACTTAGCCACTACGTAATACAGCGACATTACATTGTACAAATTCACATAAATTTGCAGGAACAAAGAAACAAAGCAGGAACAAGCCCAAAACAATCAAAATAACTGGGCTGCCATAGCTATCGCTAACTAGCACATACGCTAAAGGTAACTAAAACCAATACACACAAATAGCAGGGTAAACATCTTAAGCATGGAACATTAACTCACATTTATGTGACACACACCGTCCCCAACAAATACAGGATGGGCTATTTGCTCACCTTCCCAGCAGCTCTCTCCTCAATCGTTAGCACAGGAACAAAGGAAGACCATCTAGCTCAGAAGTCCCATGAATTCCCTCACTGCTCAGAGGCTGCTGGGTAATGTAGCTCACACTAACACAGGCTTTTCTACAAGCACAAATACTATAACATAGCAGAAATACTGTGATTTTGTTGAAATACTATGTTTTGGGACAAATACTATGATTTGGCAGAAATACTATGTTTTAGGACATATACTATACTATGATCATAAAACTTTGCAGAATTAGATAATTTTGCTAAATGAGCAGAAGCTGCTGAGAATTGTGCTGAGAAGAAGTGAAAAGGCTGAAAATTTTGCAGAAAAGAGGTGACTCAGCAGAA
This sequence comes from Oreochromis aureus, assembly GCF_013358895.1. Taxonomy (NCBI): domain Eukaryota; kingdom Metazoa; phylum Chordata; class Actinopteri; order Cichliformes; family Cichlidae; genus Oreochromis; species Oreochromis aureus. The sequence continues at coordinate 93,973,417 of NC_052944.1, read as the reverse complement.
TTTCTGCAGAAAAGAGGCAGAACAACCTGGTTCTGCTCAAATTCACCAATCAGAGGTACTGCCTCTGTCTGCTTCATCAGGCTGTGTACTTGTATTTCTGCCATCGAGCGTTAACAAGAATATGAGGTCCATATTAGAAAAGCTGCTAAAATCATAAAACTTTGCAGAATTGTAATAAATTATCAATATAAATTACAGGTCTGTGATAGTGTATAAATTTGTAGTGAAAAAAAAGAACACATGGACCAAGGTGGGATTGAACCCACGACCTTTGAGCTGCAGAGCCGTGTCATTACCGATTGCGCCACCTGGACAGGGGGCGGGCGTCTGAAAAACAGATTGATGGCCTGGCCTGGCCTTTCTGGTCTCAAGGCAGAAGCTCATCTCACTGAACCAAACTCTTTCTCACAAAAACAAGAGATGGAGAAACTGACAATTTTCCTAAATGAGCAGAAGCTGCTGAGAATTGCGCTGATAAGAGGTGAAATGGTTGAAAATTTTGCAGAAAAGAGGTGAATCAGCAGAATTTCTGCAGAAAAGAGGCAGAACAAAAGTAAAAATAGGTATTGCCATAACCAGGATTTGAACCTGGCCTTTCTGGTCTCAAGGCAGCAGCTCATCTCACTGAACCAAACTCTTTCTCACAAAAACAAGAGATGGAGAAACTGACAATTTTCCTAAATGAGCAGAAGCTGCTGAGAATTGCGCTGATAAGAGGTGAAATGGTTGAAAATTTTGCAGAAAAGAGGTGAATCAGCAGAATTTCTGCAGAAAAGAGGCAAAGAAGCAGAACGTTGCGCTGAATAGAGGTGAATCAGAAGAATTTCTGCTGAAAAGAGGCAAAACAACCTGTTTCTGCTCAAACTCACCAATCAGAGGTACTGCCTCTGTCTGCTTCATCAGGTGGGTACTTGTATGTTTTTCTGTCATGGAGCGTTAACAAGAATCTGAGGTCCATATTAGAAAAGCTGCTAAAATCATAAAACTTGCGCTGAAAAGAGATGAATTAGCAGAGTTTCTGCTGAAAAGATTTTTTTTTCCTGAAAACAGCCAAAAAAGCTGGAATTTGTGCTGAAAAGGGGTGAAAAAAAATTACAATTTTGCTGAAAAGGGGTGAAGAAGCTAAAGTATACCAAATCAAAGTATATATGCCAAAACATAGTGTTTCTGCCATATTGTGGTACTACTACATTACAACATGAATACGGATTAAAGATGAAAGAAACTGGCAACAAATTCCTCCACTACAAACCAGTCTAGGACCAAGGTGGGATTGAACCCATGACCTTTGAGCTGCAGAGCCGTGTCATTACCGATTGCGCCACCTGGACAGGGGGCGGGCGTCTGAAAAACAGATTGATGACCAGTCACAATTAGATCGCGGTGAGAGGCGAAAAACGCCGTTTTTTGGAGTTACAAAACGTCGTGTAACTCAAAAACTAGGAGGGCTAGCAGCATAATTCTTGTACTGGGTGAATCAGCGGACTTTGGTGTACTTTGACTGCGACTTTCATTGCTCTTTGTACCTCCGTCGCGGAGATATGACGAGAGAAGAAACGGCTTCATTTTCGGAGTTTGAAATCTCAGAGGAGGACAGATTTCCACCCCTCAAACAAACGTAATTCATTGCTCAACGGTAAGATAATTGTAAAAACTGCTTCCACTGTGAGTGTCAGCAGTGTCTGAAGATATATTGGCACAAGCCTCATGTCCTAACTTTGCTTTGTTTAAGAGATATGACGATTTGAAACTGCCTCTCATTAGAGAATTCCAGCTGTGATTTTGAACAAACTGTCCATTGACTTTCAATGGAGCGTTTTCAGACCTTGTGTTGTTCTGAGGCGATTTGATAAAAATCTGTAACTTCCACAACAGTGAGAGTGACATTTTCTGAAAGCCAGCAAAAATACCTACGTTTTGATGTATAATTTGTGGGGGTTGAGTGGAAATTGATCGAGTAGCAAGAAGTTGTTTAGACATGAAGAGAAAATTCAGAACAGACCAGCCCTCACTCTGACTTAATTGCATAGCAACCATAGCAACGCATGTATTTTCTGAAAAATCACAATTTTGCAACTGAAAACTTAAAGAGAGATAAGATTAAAACGGTAGAAGATCTGAAAAAACCGAATCAGACAGGAATAGCCCAATAATCTGAGAACATTTTAAAGTTTGAATGGAGTTTCTAGGTGAAAGTATGAGAATGTAGTTAAGTTTCAAAAACAAGCAAGTTTTAGCAGAATTGTGGAAGTTTCCCATTCATTTCAATGGGACAAATTAAAGGAAAAAAGTGTAATATTTTAAAAAGTATAACAGTAATAAACACCAAAAGATATAGCCGGCATTAGCAGAAATAGCAGAACAGTTTAGAGTTTGAACGGAGAAAATCGGCTGAAAACTGAATGAGTAGTTCAGTGCCAAAAAACGCGCAGCAACTTGAAAAAGAATAAAGTTTAAAGAGAAACAGGAACTCAATAGTGTGGATGCCTCAGGCATCCACACAACTAGAAAAATTTGCATTTCCTGCGAAAATGCAGTGTGGATGCCTTAACGCTGAAGCTGTCTGCTGAAAAGCTGAAAAAGATGAAAAGTTGCAAAAAGTTGTATGGTGGGGAAAAAAAAAAAAGTTGCCCTGAGCGGGACTTGAATCTGGCCCTCCTGGTCTCAAGGCAGCCACTCATCTCACTGCGCCAAAGTCATTCTGACAAAGAAGAGGTGGAGAGACTGACAATTCTGCTTAAATGAGCAGAAGCTGCTGAGAATTGTGCTGATAAAAGGCTGAGAATTTTGCAGAAAAGAGGTGAATCATCAGAATTTCTGCTGAAAAGAGGTAAAGAAGCAAAAAGTTGCGCTGAAAAGAGGTGAATCAGCAGAATTTCTGCTCAAAAGAGTTTTTTTCTGAAAAAAGCTGAGATTTGTGCTGATAAGAGGTGAAAAGGCTGAGAATTTTGCAGAAGAGGTGAATAAGCAGAATTTAGGCTGAAAAGAGGTGAAAATTCTGAATATTCTGCTGAAAAGAGGTGAATGAGCAGAATTTCTGCTGAAAAGACTTTTTTTTTCCTGAAAAAAGCAGAACAAAATGAACATTTTGCTGAAAAGGGGTGGAAAAGCTTAAATTTGTGTTGAAAAGAGTTAAAAAAGTTTAACTGTTAACTGAAAGAAATGTTGCCATAAGCGGGATTTGAACCCCGGCCTCCCAGTCTGAGAACGGATACTCATCTCACTGAGCTAAAACATAGCTCTACCGGGCAAGGAAAACTAGTGACCCCGCTGATAATGTGGCAAAAATGGGCAAGCAATATTGCAAAAAAAATTCAATATCTCAAAAAGTATAGAAGTTATGAGCACCAAAAGTCATAGCACCCATTAGCAGAAAGAGCAGAATATGTTAAAGATTAAACATAGTATTTCTTCTAAAACATAGTCTTTCTTCCAAATCATAATATTTGAAACAATTGATATTATTTCTGCCAAATCACAGTATTTCTGGTAAATCAGTGTTTGTGCCAAATGACAGTATTTGTATGACTAGTGAATGACTAGTTAAGTGCCAAAAAGTGTACGGAAGCAACTAGAATAATATAGTGGAATAAAGAATAAAGAGAAACAGGAACTCAATAGTGTGGATGCCTTTCAAGGCATCCACACAATAAAGTTTAAAGAGAAACAGGAACTCAATAGTGTGGAAGCCCTTTTAGGGCATCCACACAAAAATTTGCATTTCCTGCGAAAATGTTGTGTGGATGCCTTAACGCTGAAGCTGTCTGCTGAAAAGCTGCAAAAGATGAAAAGTTGCAAAAAGTTGTATGGTGGTGAAAAAAAAAAATGTCACCCTGAGCAGGATTTGAACCTGGACCTTCTGGGTGCAAGGCGGCTACTCATCTCACTGTGCCAAATTCACTCTCACACGGTAAGAGATGGAGAGACCGACAATTATGGTGAAATGAGCAGAAACTGCTGAGAATTGCGTGGATAAGAGGTGAAATGGTTGAAAATTTTGCAGAAAAGAGGTGAATCAGCAGAATTTCTGCAGAAAAGAGGTTAAGAAGCAGAACTTTGCGCTGAAAACAGTTGAATTTGCAGAATTTCTGCTGAAAAGAGGTGAAAAAGCTGAAATTTGCGTGGAAAAGAGTTTAAACAGTTGAAGTGTTAACTGAAGAAGATGTTGCCATAAGCGGGATTTGAACCTGGCCCTCCTGGTCTGAGAACGGCTACTCATCTCACTGAGCTAAAACATGGCTCAGCCTGGCAAGCAAAACTGGTGATCACACTGATAATGTGCTCCCTGTCAGCAAAAAGGGCCAAAAAATGGCATAAAAAGCTTAATATCTCAAAAAGTATAAAAGTTATAAACACCAAAAGATATAGCCGTTATTAGCAGAAATAGCAGAACAGTTTAGAGTTTGAACGGAGAAAATCGGCTGAAAACTGAATGAGTAGTTAAGTGCCAAAAAACGGGGAGCAACTTGAAAAAGAATAAAGTTTAAAGAGAAACAGGAACTCAATAGTGTGGAAGCCCTTTTAGGGCATCCACACAATAAAGTTTAAAGAGAAACAGGAACTCAATAGTGTGGATGCCTCAGGCATCCACACAATAAAGTTTAAAGAGAAACAGGAACTCAATAGTGTGGAAGCCCTTTTAGGGCATCCACACAATAAAGTTTAAAGAGAAACAGGAACTCAATAGTGTGGATGCCTCAGGCATCCACACAACTAGAAAAATTTGCATTTCCTGCGAAAATGCTGTGTGGATGCCTTAACGCTGAAGCTGTCTGCTGAAAAGCTGAAAAAGATGAAAAGTTGCAAAAAGTTGTATGGTGGTGAAAAAAAAACACGTCGCCCTGCATAGGATTCGAACCCGGCCCTCCTGGTCTCAAGGCAGCCACTCAGCTCACTGAGCCAAACTCATTCTGACAAATAATAGGTGGAGAGACTGACAATTTTGCTGAAATGAGCAGAAGCTGCTGAGAATTGTAATAAATCAGCAATATAAATTACAGGTCTGTGATAGTGCATAAATTTGTAGTGAAAAAAAAAAAAGTTGAACAAGGTGGGATTGAACCCACGACCTTTGAGCTGCAGACCAGTGTCATTACCAATTGCGCCACCTCTAACAAACATAATTTATGGCTCAACAGTAAGATGACTGTAAAATTACTGGTCTGTAATAGTGTATTAATTTGTAGGGGGGAAGAAAACATATTAACCAAGGTGGAATTGAACCCATAATGTTTGAGCTGCAGGCGTGTGTTCTTACCAACTGCGCTACTAGGAAAGACAGGGAGCAATATGGAAAACAGGTTCATGAGCAGTCAGAATGAGATCGCGGTGAGAGGCGAAAGACGCCGTTTTTTGGAGTTAAAAAACGTTGTGTAACTCCAAAACTAGGTGGGATAGAAGCATCATTCTTGTACTGGGTGAATCAGAGGAGTTTGGTGAACTTTGACTGCGATTTCCATAGCTCCGTCGCGGAGATGTGACGAGAGAAGAAACGGCTTAATTTTAAGAGTTTGAAAACAAACGTAATTTATGGCTCAAGAGTAAGATGACAGTAAAAACTGCTCAGACCGCAGAAGTCGAGTCTACGATAGTACAACGTCTACGCTGACTGTAGATGATTACGTCGTTTTCATTGTCCCTGAGTCTACGGTGAGCGTAGACACTGTAGACTCAGGCCAATTGGAACGCCGAAACCCACTGTAGATGACCAATAGTCTGGTCGATGGAAGTTGCGTCACCAAAACAAAAACAACACACAGCGAAGAAGCCGGCAGGTCCGCTATTTTTTTAAATGGAAACTGGCATTTCTTCTATGTTTACGTGAAGTTACAGACTCTGGATTTAGCGGAAATTACACGACGCTGAATAGCGCATTTAAGCCTTTTTCTTTGTGGTAAATGTTAGCCGCGTGCTAGCCGACATCTAATGTATTACGCCCATTTCTAGTCTTTTCAGTGGCTGCAACTGATGATCGCGACATTAGCAATTCATGTTGTAAATCCAGACGCCCATGCACCTCGTCAGCAGGCCTGGTGAGAAGTATGGTCTTCACCAAACCTGCACACAGCAGCTGCTCAGCCGAGCCGCTGCCTTCACTCACGCACAGAGGGTATCAACGCGCCTTCAAGTCAACATGGTGCTTTCCGTGGCTCGTTACAAACGATCTGAGATATATGAAGTAGTAAGTGTATTTAATATCATACTAGGCAGATTTACCGCACTGCCATTTACTACACATTTACCCGTGTTTGGCTATTGTCAGTACATCTCGCTCGTTGTAAACTTTCTTTAAGTATGTGTAACATTCACAATGATATTGTTGACGGTAACGTGTATGATTCCAGCCTACCTGATAGGCACTTTTGACTTTTTGTAGTTCAGTTCACTGATTGACGATGCTGCAGTGCTCTTTTCCTGTATTCCTGTTTCTTCCACTTTAATAAAGTGTCCTGTGTTACAGTCCTGTGAGTTGTGGATTTACTTAATGAATGCCCAAGTTGGGCTTTAATCTGCCTTAGACATGTAGACACAACTATGTAGAAACACATAACAGAATGAACCAAAGAAGCAATCTGTACAAGCAGGCAAAGACAAGTTTTGGAAGTATTTGTACAACACATGCCTCCGCAACAACTTCAGTGTTTCCTGGAATCTATCTGTTATGTGTGTCAAATTTCCCCAGAATAGTCTTGGTTGACATCAGGTGACTGTGAAAGCCATGGTGTATGATCACGCCATTTTCATAATAAAGTACTCCGTCTATTTGTCATGGGACAAACATAATCTCTGATAGCAAGTTTGTAATGATTTTACAACTCTTTTACCTTTGACAAGTGAACCCTAACATGGCAGCAAAGAGCAAAGTGCAACAATGTCTCTCTGTGTAGGGGTCAAGAGTTCAGGGCATGCCTTTAATTTCTTGCCTGTCTGTAAATGACAGTGTCATGGCATGAATAATCCTTCAGATTTTACCAGTAGAAAAGTAAAACAATTACATTGTCTCATCAGGAAAACCTAAAAGACTCCTCTTATGGCTAGTCTTTGCACATAATAATCACAGAAGAAAAGAAAGGAATTGATTTTCAATTGCGCTTAATTTCAGGAGACTTTCCAACCTGTTGGTTCAAGAGAGTCAAAAGAAAATCCTCATCGATGTTGGAGTAAAAACTACATGCTTTTATTGGAATATACACTGATAATGCTTACTGTCCTGTCATTTTAAACCAGTCAAATACATAAATAACACATTGTGATCATGCTGAAGACCACAGACAGCAGTCCAGGCATCAGGTGGGATAAAGGAGCTGGAAACATCACCTGACAAAGAAAAAACAGACAACAGACTGAATGAATGAAAGAAGTCTTCTTCATTACACATTTTTAACCAATCACAAGCCTCTTCTTCCACTGTAGACTTTTGACCAATCACCGATCAGGATGAATTGCACTACTGTACTGTGCATGCAGATGAATCTTACAAAGAAGCTCAGAGAGAGAGAGAGAGAGAGAGAGAGAGAGCGAGCTTGTATTTCCATCCCAAGGTGGTAGGTAGTGCTCTTTATTAAACACTTGCTTGTACTACAATGTGCTTCAAGGGTCATTAACAGCATAACAGAACTCACTTATGGTACTTCATTCTTCCTATAAAACAATAACTGACTTTGTACCGTAGTATAAACACAACATTCAAGACAACAGTTAAAAGTAACGTAACCATAAACAATGAAACAAGAACATCTAAACAGCAGCACATGTCCCAAGGCATGATGGGCGAGAACTAGCTGTTCCACCAACACGCCACATTATTTATGATTTGTGATTTGGCAGAAACACTGGGACTTTGTATAAATAGTATGATTTACATGAAATACTTTGACTTAGCAGAAATTCTATAATCTAGCAAAAAGCACTTCAGCATAGCAGAAATTCTGTGATTGAGCAGAATTACTAGGATTTAGCACAAACACTATGATTTGGCTCAAAAACCTTTATTTTGCATTATATTGTGATTTGGCAGAAATACTATGCTTTGGAACAAATACCAAGATTTGGCAGAAATACTATGAGCAGTAATAATATAACATAGCAGAAATACTGTTATTTTGTGGAAATACTATGCTTTGGCACAAATACCATGATTTGGCAAAAACACTATGATTTAGCAGAAGTACTAAGATGTAGTAGAAGTACTTTGATTTAGCAGAAATACTATTATGGAGTAGTAATACTTTAACATGGGAGAAATATTGATACAGACACACAAACATACACATACACAGAGCCTAAAGGGAGCAGTGGCTGTTAAGAGTCTGGGCTTGGTATATCTAGGTCAGTTAAATTAGCTGCACCTGCTGTAATCAGCCCTTACACACACAGACACAGAGAGAGGTATAAGTTTTCTGCAGTGTATTTCTCACATTCAGGATTCCCCTCAGAAAAGCTCATTCTGACACCGTTTTGTTCAGAAGAGATGGGGAAATCTGCAGGTCTTCATAATTCAAAGATAAAATATGAATTATTAAAGATATATGACTTGTAATACACTGTAACTGAGTAGAGGCGAAGCAAAACTGCCTTGACTTGCCCTCAAACAACGTTTTGTAACTCTAAATCTATATGGAGCATCAAAATCATTCTTTCACCGTAAGAAACAGCAGACTTTGGTGAACAGCCATGGAAATTTTTAGGTCTCTGTTGCAATCCATCAAAAAGATATGACGAGATGTGCTGAAAACAAGTGAAGAAGCAGAAAATTTTTGCTGAAAAGTGGTGAAAAAAACCGTTGCCCTGAGCAGGATTTGAACCTGGCCCTCCTGGTCTCAAGGCAGCCACTCATCTCACTGACCCAAACTTATTCTCACAAGGAAGAGGTGGACAGACTGACTATTTTGCTGAAATGAGCAGAAGCTGCTTAGAATTGTGCTGATAAGAGGTGAAAAGGCTGAAAATTCAGCAAAAAAAGAGGTGAATCAGCAGAATTTCTGCTGAAAAGAGGTAAAGAAGCAGAACTTTGTGCTGAAAAGAGGTGAAGAAACTGAAATTTGTGCTTAAAAGTGCTAAAAAAGCTGAAGTTGATACTAGAGAAGTTGCTGAAATCATAAAAACATTGCACAATTGTAATAAATTAAATTTTTCCATAGATATATTTAACTGGCACACTTAAAATGTTTTCTAAAATTTTGCTCTCCAGTTTTATTCACTCTTTTTCTCACTCTCCGTCGCCTCACCAGACTTACCTTGTTTCCTCATTTATTTTCTCACCACTGATTGCCTTTGCAGTCTGTGCCTTCATTGAACACACCTGGCACACATTATACAAGGACTGCACTTATTTCCAGCTCATTCTGTGCAGCCCCTTTGCAGTTGAGGTGAGTTTGATTTGGTCTCCTGAGTTTTAACCTTTATGCTGAAGTTAGTGACTTACAATCTAACCAGTTTTCTTTTTGACAGTTTAGCAGATCACCTGTGTTTTCATTAAGTTAAGCTATCAGTAATAAGAATGAAATGAACCCACATAGACTTGTTTTCTGAAGTGTTTTGTAAAATATTTTCCAAAGGCAGTATTTGCTGTCAAAAAATAAGTTGCACAAAGAAAAGTGATGTTTTCTGTGGTTTTTGAAGAGGGAGTTGGACAGACTTTCATGTGTTGTAATATTTTTATGCATTTGATGATGCCTGATAAGGTTGAAGTTTTATAAAATATCCTTTCTTAATATAAAGATGGTAATTTGAGGGAAATACTGTAATGATTTGCGTGCTGTAGTTTTTGAGTAGGAACTTCAGAAATACACGTGGGGTGTAAGAAAGGGGAAGGCAATTCCAGGCCTTATGGGATGGTGTCCTGCAGGTTTTAGATGTGTCCTTGTGTCCATCACAGCTGATATCAATGGCTAAATTACCTCCTCAACATGTCTTGAAGTTCACCTAAGGCTCGGTAATAAACTAATCATTTGATTCAGGTGTGTTGACCCAGGGTCATATCTAAAATCTGCAGAGCACTGGCCCTTGAGGCCTGGAGTAGCCCACACCTGGTGTAAGACGCAAAGAGGTTTGTCTATATCAATATACAGAGACTACATGAAGGTAAAATGTTTCACTGTGATATCAGAAGTGTATCTAGCAGAAATGTATAAATCAGTTAATGTAATGTTGTTTTCTTTCTTTCAGAATGGCGTTGATGCAACTAATTAGTAACCGTCCAGAGACACCGTACTTCCGGCCACCACCCTTGCATGTCTGTGTGTTAAGAATTTGTGAACAGCCAAGGGTGATTACTTGGGATGTAAAGGAGGGAGTGGCAACATCTGTCACTAAAAAGTATAATAAAGTGGCAGCCATTTCTGATGGCAACACAGTTGTTAAGGTGACTTTTTATGAGGAGTTTGTGTCAAAAGTGCAGCAGGGCTTTTCGTACATTATGAAAGGGCATGAGCTAAGAGGGACAGCTCCCCCTTATGCTATTCCTATTAGTGCTTTGACACAATTCTTCAAGTCGTCTGCACTTTCTGTGGCACAAGAGCTTTTTTCCAAAGCAGAGGAGCTTTTGCATCCCCCGGCTCCTTTGATCGACCTGAAAATGAGCTCCACAAATGTGGGGCTTATAACAGTAGAGGGGGAGGTTGTGGAGGTAAGTGTTTGCGCTGTGATTCGAACTATTTCTGGTCTTTATACAGTCCATCTCCACAATGCTAACCTATATTTGTATTGGTGAGATTAGAATTAAAAGTTAGTACTGTATTCTGTAGTTGCTCACAACAATGGAATGATTATTTTATATACTTTGGTATAGTTTCCAGAGAAATGTTTATTGAGTTTAATGTGGCTAATAAACAGTTGCCATAGAAGAACATAAACAGAGTATTGAAGGAAGAAAGAGCCGTACACCAGATTTATACATTCACTGTAACTGACATGATATTTTAATGGACTTTTCAGTGTTTGGCCACCAGGAAAGTGCTGTCAGGGAAACAAGGAGTTCCCATCAAAAATTTGCAGCTAAAACAGGTAATGGTGCAACTGAAGTGTGATATTAAAAGTAGGAAAAGTAATGTCATATTTGAGATTGGTGGTAGCGGTATTGATTATATTGCGTTGTGGGCTTGAATTTGGTAGCGAGTGGCATTTTGTATTAGTTATGAACAGATGGTGTGTTCTATAATCTTTATGATTTCAGGATGGTTGTACCATGAGAGTGTGTTTGTGGAGGGAGGCGGCCATTCATCAGCTTCACGTGGGAGACCACATAAAGGTGTCCCATGTTAAGGTGAAGCAGTCAGCTTTTGGATTAGAGCTGCACAGTACGGTATTTACAAAGATTGAGGTATGAAGAAGCTATGTTTGTACCAAGAGCTAATAGCAATGTGATGTTTACGATGTTTAGTTTTATAAGTTTTGAAATATAAATGCATACTATCTTACAGTAGGTGAAAATATGACTGTGCATATAATTCTATAATATTGCAGATCTGTCTGTATAGCTCTATATTTGATATGTAGATATTTAGAAGTTTATCTATAGATAAAAATGTATTTAAGATGATGTAATGCGTTATGTGTAAACTGAGAATTTGGGGTGAAATGCTATATATGTGAAATATGGTTTATTATTATTATTATAATTATTATTATTTATTTATTTATTTATTTTTTTTTTTTTGAATGAAAGAAGGTAAAAGTTAAAATGGTTAGTAGTTGATTGTTTGTGTATTGACAGACAACTGAAGAGGAACGTGCACAAGTAAATGTCATCGGCGTTACCACCACCAACAGCTCCAACCAGCTAGAGGTACTCTTGGAGGGTGGAGAGAGCCTGTATATTGAAGCAGAGATGTGGCAGCCATTTGACAAAGACCTGGAAAAGGCCATGGTCTGTGTCAACATAAAAGTGAAAGGAAAGCATATTTCAGAGATGAAACAAAACTCAGCGTGAATAATTTGTTTGTGGTATAGAAAATGTTCATTATGTAAAAAGTTAAAAGGTTTCAAATGTTAGTGTTCATATGTCAAAAAAGTTGTAATAAAGAGTTGAAAAAGTATAAAACGGTGTTGTTAATGAAATTGCAACTTAAAAAGCATTGTTATTAGTTGTACTCCAGGCTGTTGGCAACAGCTCTCCATCTGAATTGTCAATATGGCTTCTTATTGTTAGGGTTTTTAACAATAGAGGAAAATGTTTTTAAAAAGAAAATACCATCAAAGTTTAGTATTCTATTTTGTAAGTATTAAATGGCCAGTTTCATGAAAAATGTGGTCCCTTATTTAAATAAGGGAAAAAATGTGTAGTATTTTAGTGTTACATTCATGCTGTTGTAATGCTTTGAACAAAAAGTTATATAAGGGCAAAATCATCAAGGCATAATATAGGAAATGAATGACAACCACATGTAGATTTTATGAAGGCCAGGATTTATGTATTACAGAAGTAACAGGAACAATCCCAAAATATCAGTTGGTGTACAATAATGAATTTCATGTCACATATTCTGACAGTCAGTGAATTTACTCAAAGAACATGAAAATACAAAACCTTTAACTTTCAAGCGTTTAAAACATCCATTTAGTGATGTGTAAAAATAGTAACAAAAGTACACTATTACATTAATGTAAAAACATTTACGAAAACAAGTGATACATTTAATAAAGTTGTTATGTAATAACAATGCTTTGGTGGTAATCGGGTAAAGTTTTCTGTCCAGAAAGCTTTGCATCACCTGACACAAATATAGAAATGGAAAATATGTTTGGGGAACATAAGAAAATGTGGTGAGATATTTCCAGTAAATACAATATCATTACAAAACTACAATTGGATTTGGGGATGTTTGTAACGGGAAATATTCATAGATAACAAGTGAAAGTATTTAAAGTCATACTTGTTAAAGTACGAACAATTGAAATATGTCACACAAAATTCCAATGATCTATTTGATATACCTTTATTTATACCTTTATTAGTCCCACAAGGGGAAATTTCATGTTAAGGCTGCCAACCTATTGCACGCAATGGCGGCGCCATCTTACCCTCTGACCACACATACATTACACAAAAACATCACATGGGGAAGACAGGTCAGAGAGGTATAACAATGGAAAATGCACCACATGAGGAAAGATGAGGAGAAAAAAATAACTCCCCCCAGACTGAGCTCCAAACAGGCAGATCAGTTTGAGAACAGAAAAAAAAAACACCTCTCCACATAGCACATGAAAAAACTCCTAATACACCAAAGAAACATGACAAGCAACAGGGGTGGGTAAAGGGTGAGAGACAGCCGATGTAGACAGTACATCCGGGCCTGCAGCCTATGCGCTGGTCTCCTTGATCCACCGTCAGCATCGGAAGGGAATAAGCGTCAAAGGCGTTTGGAGGGGGGAGGGGGGACGAGTGTATGTCTGCATGTGTATATATATGTCTGTGTGTATGTGTCCAGAGTTCAGCTGAGACAGTGTCCTTTGTCCTGCCAGGCTAAGTAAACAGTCTTCCAGCCAACCCAGGTGGCCTTGCATAGAATGGGAAGAACAGTCTCAACACAGTCCATTATCAGGGTGTTGTTGTTCAGCTCCAGCCGTGAGACCACAGCTGACGCCGAAGGGGTATGCCAAATATATTATCCAGTTTGCATAGGTTTTGTGCACATTTTGTATGGGAAGAAAAACAACATATTTCAAAAGCACATGAAAGCTAAGAAGAGGATTTTTGTCAATTTCTTTGCAAGATTCTGTTTTCACTTGTATGAATTTGGTAAACATAGGGTCTAAATAATATTTAAATAAAGTCCAGTTTGTGATACATTTCAGACATGGACAGTAACACAGCTGAATAATTGTTGCACATATTGAGAGAAAGAGGGATAAAGAACATTAAAGTTGTGAAATCAATTCGATGGGCAATAAATCACTGCCTTTTCTTAGACAGTGAACGATTCCTTGTTTTACCTTCTAAAGGGTTTTGACATATTGCTGCTACCAATGTGCCATAGCTGGGAATCTCTCATAAAGTAACTGTAAAGTCATATACATGAAAATTATGGTTGCACTGTGACGTAAACTGAAGTCAGCTGTGTTTCCTCAAAAGAAATGATAAACAGTAATTCATATTAGTATATTTTAACTTTATGCACTTTTCAACAGCTACAGGGGATTGTTAATCATGGTCTGAGAAGCAGGGGTTCATTTTGAAACAGACTTTACCATTAAGATCCTGCAGTGTGTGTGCGCAACTACCTACATATTAGAATACTATAACAAAGAATGTGGAGAAAGCAGTGTTACACAAGTGCTGTACTCATATACTAATTGACACCCCATATGAAGGGAGGATTCAAACAAACACTATATGAGATGTAAGGATTTATCATGTTCAATATGCTTTTTTTTCACATTTCAAATTAGAAACATTAAGAGAATGGATCAATGCAGTGTTTGTTCTTTTTTTCATTCTCAAAAAGAATTCCATGATTAATATTGTGTAGTCTACAACTGAAGTTTGAAAGCTGTGTGTTTGTATGAATCCAGCCTGCTATTGTTACAGAGTTAAGAAAAATGTGAATCTACTATTTCCCCAAACAAGTTATATACTTTGGGTAAATAAATTCTTGTGTTATTGCAACACAGTCAAGACACAATAAAAAAATAATCCACATATATGGAAAGCTCATTTTCATATATCTGATATTGTTTGTTAATTCTGGTGATACAAACTGATTCAAAGATTGGCTGCAGCCCTCTCATCTTCCTGGACCAAGGTGGTTGATCAGTAACAATGAAGTCAGTAAAGATGGTCACTATAAGAGTGTTCAAACAGTAATACTATGAGTACTTTATACAGTCTAAGAAGCTGAAATGCAGTCTCACAAAATAAGCATGTTTTGAAAGGTACATTGAAAACCATGTTATAGGTATTAAAGACTAAAAACTACAAAGAAGTTAAACGATGAATTATTTTAAAATACCTCATATTTGTTGCAGGTCACATAACCAGAGTCCAGAGCAATCTGACAGTCACATGATGGTGACAATAGACAAGAGCTCTGTGATGAGGTTTTAATGTGTCAGTTGTCAAACGGAAGAATTCACAAGACAACAATAGCTGCAGAGAGAGACAAAATGTAAATGTAAACTTGAAAAGTGCCTACAAGTTCAATTGTTTAAGTCCAGAATCATTTATGAAATAAGCAGAAAATAAATTCAAATTGCAGACATGTAATTGTCTTTTTTTTTTAAATCAAAGACAAAGAATCATACCTCTCTTTGGTCTCAGGAACACTGTAGCGTGACAGGAAGTACAGATTTTTCAGCATAACTCATCAATGATGGTTTCAGAGGAGTGGAGTGTGGCAAAATGGTGATGGTCTGCAGATGAATTAGCAGGTAGAGTGATGGGTGTGTCATCTTCTCCGCTGAAGATACACTGGTATGGCAGGTTATAAAGGCAGCAGTCTGTATTTGGCATGTAGTCTCTGTGTTGTCCAGCAGTGATGGATGAGGTTGGGATCAGGAGTTCATGAATATGGTGTTAAAGATGATGTTGGTTCAGCTGTGGATGGGGAGGTTTGAAGGTTTCACCACAAAGGAGACAGGACTGTTTTTGCCCTGTCTGAAGAAAATACATCTACACAAAAAAAGTCCTTTGAACACTGCTCACATACCCAACTAAGCCCCCAAGTGTGAATGTAATGCTGCTATAGGGTGTCAGTTAGTAAATTTAATTAATATATCAGAGAGTATGGGCTACACCTAAAGCCCATACTTTCTGATGTATTTTGTTTATTAGCAGCTATTTCCAGAAATAGCTGCTAAGAGAATTCTGACTTGGCCTTTATCCACCCAAACCCAAACCCACCCAGATAAAGGCCAAGTCAGAAAATGGATTTACAAACTTTACATTTACATTGAAATCAATTTTCATATATATTCTTTTACCTATAAAATATTTTGCTCTACTAAATAAATAATGATAGAAATCCTTGGTAGCCTAGAGATACTTGAAGAGTGTTGTACCTGTAAAACATGATAAACAAGATTAATTCACCCAAAAACCTGATTCTATAAAATGTACTGTAACAAAGAAAACACAATTAACTGTATTTTTTCATATGACCCATAAGAAATACCTGCATTTGTCAAGGATTTATGTATTTGTTGTGTAATATGTGGAGAGCCCTTTAAGGGAAAGGTTTCATTTAAACAGTGTTGAGATAAATACGTCAGAGTAAACTCAACTATGAACAAAAATAGATGACAATTAAAAATCATGACAAAAGCATTAGTGGAATTTGTCATTTCAAAATATATTTCAGAATGAAAAACAAATTATGTCAATTTAATACTTTGTTGCAGCATATTCCAGGCCTGAGGTGCATGAAAAAAGAAGGCAGATCTTCCCTGCTCTGTATGAAGTTTAGCCATGATTTCACTACAATGTGCTGACCATTTCAAGAAGCAAGGGTTGATAAAAATCAAGGTAGCTGTTGTAGAATGGTCTTCTTACAGACAGAGCAGGGAAGCCAATTTTTGGGAAGCCATCCGTTATCAACCAAAAATCTTTTTTTATCTCCTACAAACAGTAAACTCTGTAACAAGTATGATCTGTGTGTGTTTCAAAACTCACCAGACGACTTCATGATTGGCTTGAGGACAGGACACAAAACACAGGGTTGTGGTAACTGTAATATGTTCTCAGAACACCTGAATGTAGGCTTTGCTGTGGCTGAGAAATAAAAATGAGGTCAAAATCAATCCAAGCTGGTTTAGAAGAGGAAGTACATCTTTTCCTTCATTTGGACCACTCACCAACCTGCACAGAGCAGCAAAATCAGCCAGGGACATTTCCTCATATTCTGGTGTCTCGGGTCTGCATTTGTATTTATCAGTCAAACTTGTCATCCAAATATTACAACTGTCGTGTGTTGTGCTTTCCAGGTAGCTCATCGGGCGACTCATTTTTAATGGGTTATCATCGGTTGGTACAAATACAACACTGCGGGAACATTTTTTCATTTTTAGGCCACAGACTCGAGTCACACACTCCTGTGCACTGATCTCTCTCTTTTTTGAGTAAGCCTGCATCACAGCTCTCATTTCATCACATTCATTGACCGTGTTCTTATCAGAGTTATCAATAACTGTCTTCAGGTATTCAGAGAGGCCAGATTCTTTCTTTGTTATATATTTACAGAGATATTCGATACATGAATAGGCATTCAATATTAACGAGACATCTAAATTGGAGTTCCAGGCGTCAATTGATCCAACAGTCCTTTGGGTCACGTTTCAGAATAAGCGCCGTTTTCTTGTTTATGTCCTGGAGGCATTGTTCATACTCATTCATTGTCAAGTTGCATCGTGACAGAATCTGCTCTATGGTGAGGGAAGCAGCTTCAGGTTCCTTCAGCAGGTTCATCAAAGGCCTGAGTTTGGTTTTTGCAGCTTCAGTGTCTGAATCCTCATCCTGTCTCACTATCATTGTTCTTGTGGCTGGTGGTTTTGGAAACCCAAATCTACAACCAGAGTTTACACTCTTAAAGCATGTTTTTGTGTGGTTTTTGCTGTGCTTTTGTAGTTCAGCGACTTTTTTGTGCAGTTCAGGTTGTTTTTCTGGGTCAGGCAGTTGAGCTGAGATGTATCTGTCCACACAGTCACAGACAGTTTGGTCATCATCCACATCTACTTCCACCTTTTCTCGAATCCACAGCAACATGTGTATATGCGGACTACCTCTGTGCTGGAACTCAACTCTGTAAAAGTAATCAATGATTTCACCAAGGGGCTGTGCAGGAGAAAAAAGCAAATCTCTGAACAAAGCCTCAACACGCTTATCAAACATTCGCATGGTGGTTACTGGATTTGATCTTAGAATTTCACACTTTTCTGACCAGTCCAGGGCTTCAAAATCAACCTCTTCACCTTGCTGTCTCTTTATTGCTTGAATCACTTCTGGCCATCTCATCTCAGCAGCAGAGAATGTGACAAAGAACTGAGGTTGTCCTATTTGACGAAGCATACTGAATAGATCTTTGGTAGTTTTCTGCCAGTAAGCTGGAGTTCCTCTGAGTGGCTGCATAAATCTGATTGCATCTTTATTTCTTACTAGCTTCTCTACTTCTGTCTTACTTTGTAACATTCCTGATGTGACTTTCCGTCCATCTTTGGTCACAGTTTTACCTTTCCTTAGCTGTATTGTCATGCTGGAATTAGCCAAGTGTATTTCAGTAACAAACTGCGAGAAAAACAGGTAATTTGTGTCTTTAGCAAATCTTGCATCAATGTTGAAAAGCCTTGACTTGAAGTAAGCACTTGGTGTGAGTTTAAGATGTCTCTTTTCATCCAGTGTATTTTGCCCAGTAGGAAACTGCACAGGAAATGCCATGGCTTCCAAATGAGGAGTTCTGAAGAAGCTAACAGGATTGTTTCTTTCTGCAGGAGCTACACAATATGTGTTATCACTGAAACAGAGAATCTCTTCTGAAATGTCTACAGGCTGGAGACAACTTTCTAGAGCAAAACCTCCATTGTTCAAATCACTTTCTGGTTCCTCAGGATTTTGTCTGTCTGGCTGTCCATCACAGGATAGCATGTTAACATCTTGTTCACTTTCAGACTCTCTTTCACACAAAAGGGCATCTTTTTCATAGTTGTCAATTTCCATTAAATCTGCTTCATCATAATCATCACTTCCCATGCTGGCTTCATCACTGCTGTCATCATCAGGTAACGTTGGATCACAAAGCAATGCGTCATCTCTGATAACAATATCTGTGTACTGTGGATGAATTTGTTTGAGTTTACGTAGGGCTTGGATCAGTTTAGACCAGGTGACAGTCTGGAACAGCTGATGGCCTTTGTAGCACAGTCGTCTTTTCAGCTTGACCCTCATTATCTGTGATTGGCTTCTGAGCCGAGGTAAAGAGTCAACTGTTTGTTGGACCTCAGATGGTACACACACCACATTACCACGTATGAGTCTTTGTCTGCCCTTTGGAAGTGGAATAATCTTAGCAAATGGGATGCATTTGGCAATCAGATGTCTCTCCAGAATGTTGAGATCACACAGTTCAGCTGGAATATCCTGCAGTTCTAAACCATTGACAGCAGCAAGCCTTGGCATGCGTCCACTTTTGAGGGAACTGTGACATGTGTGACAGATATACTCCTTTTTTCTCTCAGCAGGAAAGCTGCAGTTATCATTACATGCTTCATCACACACATGAACAAATTTACCAGTTAGACACTGCTGAGCTACAGTTTGGTGTTTTGAGTAATTTGTTCTTTTGCAGATTTTCACCTGATTGGGAAAAGAAGCTTTTAGACAAACAGTACAAACATACGATGGTGCTAACTTAATGTTGGATCTGAAATGAGATATGGCCTCATTCATTAAACTGTTATCTGGATGATACTGTAAACTTTCAGCTGGTCGATGCATCTGACGATATTTTCTCTTCATGTTCAATGCACATCTGACATTATGCATCTGTCTGAAAGAAAAAATGTTCCAATATTTTACTCTCATTCGTGCTCTCATATTCTCCTTGTGTTGTTGCCGAAATTGTCTCATTTCTCCATAACGTTTAGTTAAGTAAGATAGTTTTTTGTGTTTAAATTCTATACTTTGTTGATATAGTTTATAAAAATATGACCTCATGTAAGCTTTATGTTTCTCTCTGAATATAGGACTGTCTTTATACATCCTTATGATACGTTCTCTTTTTCTCTCTCTAATTTTAGTACTTTCTCGATAGGCTATTCTCATTTGCTCCTTCCATTTTTCCTTAAAATAATCCTTTTCTCTATAGAGCTTTCTCATTTGTGCCTTCTGTTTTTCCTTAAAGTCATGCCTTTCTCTATAGATCTTTCTCAAATGTTCTCTCTGTTTGTCTCTATATGTAGCATTTAGTTTATACAAATTATTTTTGTACTCACTCTTCTTCTGTCTGTGATCAGGATCATTAGACTTTCTACTGGAATTTTTTTTCTTTGCCTTAAAGCTTTCATCAAAAGTGTACATCTGCCGTTCTTTCTTTTTCTGATTTTCCTTTCTTTGTGGTAGTTTTTCTTGGGCCAATAATCTCCTCCTCATTTTTCTCCTCTCCTGTTTATTGCATTTCAAAAGTTTATGCGAGAGTTCCTGTGTTGTCTTAGTTGAACAGGAGGCAGTGTTTGAATCATTCTGAGGAACAGAATCTGATGCTACCCGAGTTTTTCTCACAGAAGTTGCAGACGTTTCGTTTTCAGGAGCAGCTGTCTCATTTGAAGAATCCACTCTGGATGACGTCACTTCAGTGGTTAAAGTTTTCCGTGTCTGCTCAGTGGATGTTTGGGAATTAGATTCATGACCAAGTTCATTTAAAGCTGGTGCTGGAACACTTGTAGCAGTTTGTCTGTATTCAGTGGTTTCATTAGCATCTCTTTGATTGGTGGCGTTTTCAGTGTGAAACACGATAGGCTGTAATTCATAAGTGCAGGTTGGTGCGATGCTAAACATTCGGTACAAACATTTGAGCCTGTCAGTCATGTCATTAAGATGTGTGAATTTTAACATAACTGCAGTTCCACCACTTATACCTAGCGACAATGGCATTCCTGTTGACTTACGTGGGTGAGGGTCAAAATATGCGTATTCACCAGAAGTCAGCCTGCAAACTGCGATGACTGTTCCTCCCATGACCAGCAAAGCGTAGCGAACGTCTGAAACCAAACACTGTAGTCCCTGTTCAAGGCTCGGAAGGTGATCTGTACCATCGAATGTGCCATAACGAGCAAACTGAGACATGTCCACTTCATACTCGTGTCTGCGGCTGGTGATCAGTGTGGGAAGCTCATCGCAGGCTAGAAACACGCTGTTCACAAACCTCTTTCTGGCATCTGAATACACTGCATGGCCTTTGTCCAACACACGGTTAAGATCTGCTCTAGTAATGAATTCATCCTCGTGTAAGAATGACAGGAAAACCAAACTGTTAGCCATGCATTGCTGATTCCTGTACTTTCCATACTTAGCAGAGGCCTGGCTTCTGGACGCACAGATGCTACTCACTCGTGGACGACTTTCACTGTTTGTAACCTGTACATGAGACGGTCCATCATGCTGCATTTGCACAGTTACCTGCGGTTCAGTCTGGATTACCTGCTGTACTTTAGCCTTTGGCACAGGCACTGATTGAACAGCTCTCTTTACCACATCTGCATAAGAGACTGTGGCTGTCTGAACTCTGCTCTGCACTTCTGGACTGAGAATACCTGTAAAAGACACCTGCTCACCGCTGACAGAAACATTTACCTGTGCTTTCTCCTTCTGTCGTCTAAGTTTCTGGGACTGTGACCTTTGACCTTTCCGTGGCATTTTATTAAAGTACAAACTGGAGCTTATATGTATTTACACAGATATGAACACAACTCAACTTGGAAATGCTGAAAACGGATTACTCTTCAAATAGCTATTTAATCTGAGAAATGTAAGAGTATTCAAATGTTCTTATAAATATGTAATAGATGTAAAAGCCTGGCTTTGTTCCAAACACAATATAAAGAATATTCAAAGTTCTCTAAAAAAAAAACTTGGGTCAGTTTTATTGTAGTATTTTCAAAAACTGTATATTTTTTAACGAGACTGGTTAATGATTAGATCTATATTTCTGTAAAGGGATATGTAGAAATCACAACAATAAACAGGGTATAATAACTCTTAGCTTTTAAGTAGACTTTGTCTTAATCTTTCAGATATCTAAGATTTTAAGCAAATATAAAGAGCTGTGGTGATCAGATGACAGGCGATGAGGACTCTTCAGCTGGATGTTCTGCAGCAGTCAGGAAACGGGAAGTCTGGGTCCTCAGGGCAGATTATTGATGACAATACGAACACTTACAATGACTAACAGAAATGTGTTTGTCCTTAAAATAATAATAGTATAAACCTACTGTTCTCAAATGTTATCTCCAATGAAACAAACTAGCAAAAGGTATTTGAAGAAATCAAATTAAATATTTATGTGAATATAGCACTCTGAAAATATGTATTACAGAATAACAAGATTATCTTATTCCAAATAAACCTTTAAAAAGGTGAATATTTTATAGAATTTATGAAAGTAATTGCACCTGTAAGCCAAATAATCAGTGTTTATTCCAAAGTGTTACAAATGTAAAAATAAAAATTACAAATATAGGGATGTGTAAATAATTAATTAATATACTACTGTATAGTCAACTTTATACTTGTAATTTCCAGCAAAACGACTGGATGTGAGAGAGTTTGACGACAGGAAAGAAGGAGCAGTGAGAGCAGAGATCTCTCAGAATTCTGTAACAGATCGATGAAGTACTGGTAACTTAAATTTCCCCAAAACTGGGACCAGTCAAAACTTGATTATTCCAGTCAAAACTTGATTCCAGTCAAAACTTGATTCCAGTGAAAACGTGATTTTTGGTAAATTAGATAGAGCTCTTGGGATAGAGTCATACAAGATAGAATGGCTTGTCAAAATAGATCGAGTGGAGAGAGTGACAGGACAGACAGAATTGCTTGTTAATGATAGAGGAAGAGGGTTTCTGCAGCAGGTAACCTGTAAGACACAAATAGACAGGAATTAGGCATATTTCCAATAAGCTTGGCTTTACCATAGTCTTCGGACTATAAGGTGCACTAAAAATCCGGTTGATTCTGGTTGTGTCTACTGACCTTGAACTGGATTTATGTGGTACACAGCACTCAAACGTCTGTCAAAATGCTTTTGTACAACTCTGGTAAGCTATGAAGCTGCAGTGCTTGATGCACTGCTGGAATATTACAGCTACCATAGTCAGGAGCCTCATGGAGTAATAGCTACTGTGTGTCATCATAATATTTTGGTGTGTGTGTAAAAGGACCTGACACCTTTTAAAAGACATGCTTAAGAATCTGATTTCAATCTCATCAACCCATCAAAAAATTTGATGGATTTGTAAAGGAGAGATAAATTGAAAAAGTGATTGTGTTGTTTTGTATTTTATATGTTACAACTGAATAATGTTGAGAGTTATTGTGAATGAGTTAAAGTTTGACTTGTCTGTGTTGTTTGGCTTAATTCACCTTATAGTCTGAAAAATATATTACATATAGGGCTTTTACACACTGAAGAGTTCTACAGTACATTATTGGACTGAACTGAATAAAAATGGTTTAAAAAATGGTGGTGTAACTGTTATAAGAACATTTTTGAATTCTATTTACACAATAAAAACAAACAGAACAAAATTAAACCACGATGTGGTGCTACACTAACTTACAGTAAGTGTTTTATGGTCCAACAAAGTCCAGACAGAGATTAAAGCAGACAGTATCAGGCCACCTGCTTTAAAAACTTAACATCTAATCAACTGAAATTTATGTCACATCACATGTTTCTCAATCCCCACAGTTCTCAAATCCCTGTTTCTGTGTACTTACCAAGACAACAGTTTATCATAACATCTAGGAAGCAATAATGAATAATAATTTACTCAGTCTGACTTTGGCAAAATGAGAAATTTGGAGATGGACGGTTCCTGCTTACACATTTCTACATATTTCAGTCACATTTGGGGCATGTTTAATACACAGCCATAAACACTCCACTAAATCTATGATAAACTTATCAAAGTCAATATTAAGGCCTAATTAGCTAAATGTATTATGATGATAATTTCTTTGTAGATCATTTAATGATAAACATAAATGAGTGCTGTATGTGTGCTGTTTTGAGTAAGGTCTTTGGCGGAGTTTCTCCCATTTCTTCAAAAACCTGACTTTCAGACAGTTCAGCTTTTGTAAATGAGGGAAACAAACAACAAAAACCACAGTCCATTTCCAAATACCTTATATTTTCTTATTTTTTTTTAAATTATCACAAATTTAAAAAATGTACAAAAATAATAACACGAAGAGCAGTTTTCAGAGTCATCTATTAAGGGGAAAGAAGCTTTTGAAATCCACAAGGTACTAAGTGAAGAAATAATTGTCTCTGAACTATTAATCATGAGCCACTCTAATGTGAATCAAGGTCAGAAAGATCTGCAAGTCTGGGAAGGTTTATTTCTAAGAATTTGACGACTCTTGATGATCACCAAAAGCTGTGTGCTAAACTGAATCTTCTACAGTGAGAGAAAAATCTCAGGAAAACACCAGTCAAAAGCTGATGTGGTCCAGAGTTCCTTTACTACTTCAGGACCTACATCAAACCATCAGGTTCTGAGCTTAAGTTTAATCACACTTTATATTCACAGCAGGAAATTGTTCAGACACACAAGCAAGTCCAACTATGAATGAAACAAAACTCTTAGTGTAGACTAATCAGTCTGGACTTCAATGAAATTCGGATACTTGACATGACTTTAAAACCCTATATTTTGGGCCGTAATTAAAAAAAATTATGAAAGCAGAGTGGACCAAAATTCTCCCCCAGTGATGTAAACCACTCATTACTAGTTACTGTAAAGGTTTCATGGTACTTGTTGCTATCAGGGCTTCCACAGCTGGGTGTTCGAGAGCAACATGTTTTACGTTAGACCAGGTTGTTGTGGTTTGCAAATGAAATCATCACTTTAAAACTGCTTTTTGTATTTATCCAGGTTATCCTTGTTACATAATTTGAAATATTTAAATGTGACAAAAAAGCATAAATAAGATAAATCTGCAAGGAAGGAAGATTTTTTCAGCATTGTACCTCAAACAAAACCTTTACTTACCAGAGTGGAGATGACCAGATCAGCAGTCTAGAGAAATGAAACAACACATCAGATCACTGTGTAATGATTCAGACTCTTGAGCCACTTCACACACACAATCAAATTTACTGTGACATAAATTAACTAGTAAAATTCTCAATTTCTTCAAGACTTTATGAATTTACTGTAGTCTAAAGAATTAAAAATGAATTTTAAGGTCTCCCATGGCTATAGCATGTTATTACTACAGAAGTGCAAATAATAGGCACCAATATTTGTCGGCACAAATGGAGGAAATACTAAATATTTCCTACACAGAAGCTTTGTGGCTCCAACATTTTCTATCTCAAGTCAGTGCTAATAAAATGTGAAAAGCCACAACATTATTTTCATTTCAGATTAAAAACATTGGATAAAAAGTAATTATTTAAATCAGAAGAAACAGAAAATGTGTTTTCTGTTTCTTTAATGTAATATATATAAGCAGAATATAAATTTAAATCAATAGCTGTGGTGCTAGCTACTACTGATATTTAATCACCTAAAAACGCTTTGCTAGTTTTGTCTGCTACTTCCACAAACATAAGGACAACTGTATAAAGACACTAACATTTAGCTATGTTTGGACAAGATAAGCCATCAAAAATAATAATCAGACATAAATGGTCTATTAAACTTCAGGGACAATTTCAGGGACAGTCAGAGGTCCTGTGTGGGGGCTTTGCTGCTTCAGATTATAAATCCTGATTATGTGTTTTGCCCATGAGTGAATGGAAACATCACAAAAGAAAAACTATTGTATGTGACTTGCTAAACATTTTACACAACGGCAATTTTATATTGCTTCAGATGCTATCACTGTTTACTTACCAGCAAAGGCAAAACCAAAGATCTATTTCAGTCTGTGACAAAAAAGACAAAAATACAGAATGAGACAACTCAAAACAGCATTTGAGTCAAAATGGCATTACTCTCTGTAGTCAAAAAGATTCAGCTAACATTTTTATTTACCACAGCTGGAATAAAAAAAAAAACTGCTCTCCTTTTTTTCTGCACCTTATTAAAGATTGTCTTCTTCATTGCGGTAGTGTGTGGTTTCATCCATTTGCAATAAGCTACATAAGCTTCATGTAAAGCTCTAATAGTTTGGTGCTATTATATAACACAGTAGATATTAGGACTGCACGATTAATCGTTAGAAAATCTCGATCTCAATTCATACTTATGTGCAATCTCATTATCAAAATGACAACCATTAAAAAAAAGACGACTAAGACGATTGTACCGCATTTTGATCCAGGACGTGATCTGCATGAAAACAAGCGCTCACTCTTCCCGCTCAACAAATGACAAGGGCGGAGCCTTATACCACGTGATACAGAAGCTGTGCTGTGTGATGCTAAAATTGGTAGGGAAAAAACAACAGAGAACACATCAGGGATGACGTTAGACTGATAGGAGAAAATCCATCCCGGTCAACCAACCAAACATCAATAACGGGAACCTTATACAGCGCTTCCCTATACACGTTGAACTCCTGCAGGCACAAAGAAATTACGGAGGCTATTACTTATCACCTGACCAAAGATATGGCTGCCATCAACACTGTGCAAAACGAAGGATTGAGGAAAATGATCAACACCCTAGACAAACGCTACATAGTGCCGTCCAGCAAATATTTTTCTATTGTTGCACTACCTGCTCAGTACACGCAGTGTCAAGCAACGGTGGAGACGGAATTTCAAGCAGTACAACATTTTGCGGCAACGACAAAAAGTGAGACATTTATTGTTTTTATGTTTATTTATTGTTTTTATGTTCAGTCTTAACTGTTACGAAGTTGATGTGGTGTTAATAAGTGCAATAAATATTTATATTGGAAAAGAAAATCGTGAGAGAATTGTGATCTCAATTCTAAGCCAAAAAATCGTGATTCTCATTTTATGCAAAATCGTGCAGCCCTAGTAGATATCATAAGTAATGATTTGCTACACCCAGCACTGGACACTTTATCAAATGGTGACATCAGAATTTTAAAGCATGCAACAACCACAAATCAAAGCTTAAATGATATACTTGTAAACCTTAACATTTGAGGTGGCCTGCATTCAAATTCTATGTCCTAAAAATATTATCAACTGCACACAGTATAATTTAATATGCTGTTATTTTAAAATAAATATCTATATACCACATATATAATATTAATGGCCCACTGCTGCTGTTATTTACTTTAAGGTGGGCTATTTTTCATTTCACATTCATTTCCCATAAAGTGAGAAGGTTTTATTTAAAAGCAGCCCTGCACAAACAAGTGTTTGTAAAACATTTCTTAAAAAAAAAAAGTCTCCTTCTTAATTTGAGATCTTATTATTCTTGTATTAACTGTGTTTTATCCTCTCTCTCTCTCTACTGTTAATTAATGTCAATACAGACACACATGCACAGGCAGGTAACTCCTTTTCTCCCGTGTTCGGTCAGAGGCGGTAAAATAGCTCCTTTGATCTTACCGACCTCTGTCTAGCACACGGCAGCTCTTTGAACCTGCCTCTTCAGCAGTTCACTGGTTCTAAAATGGCGGCTCATTTTATAATCTTACAACCTAAAGAACAGGGCTGTTTTAACCAATCAATTTGTGAAGAGGAGAACTAACTGTAGCGTCCATAAAACACTCACAAACACAACACACCGAAAAATGCGAATAAAACAGCACAATAAACTGTATTGCACAGTCAAATGATCCATATTCATTTCACAGTGGGCCTATAGCAGCCCTAGGCGTTAGCATTGGGTAGTTAGCGTTAGCTCACCAAGCACTCCTTCAAATACTAAAATTACAACTTTTCACTAAACAAGCAGCAATTGGGTTACTTTAGTATGAGTTATACATTCACTGGTTTTATAAGCTACTAACAATAACTCGGTAAATCAGTCAAACAGCTTACAGAAATTCCTTTTAACAAAATAGAAGCAGAGAAACACCACTCACCAGCAGCCGATGTTGACGGAGATGCAGGAGTGAGCCAGACGTATAAGAGATGAGGCATTCACGGGTAGTAGAACATTCCGGCTTTACACAAAATGTGCATTGTAAATGTCAAAATGTGTGTAATTTTAAATATCATTATACATTTTTTTTGCCACAAAAAAATAAACCAGCAGAAGTTTAAGTTTGTAAGTGAAATAAAAATTCCTAACTGGGTTATCAGAATTAGAAATAATGGTTAAAAGTCATGAACAAATTCATTATGTTTTTATATGTCATTATGTTAAAATGTAATGGCTGGGAAAAAAAACGTATAAATTAAAAAAAGCCAACAACTGAGCATCATTTCATGAAACTTATTTTTTTTATACAAAAAGAGAAGCCAAAAAATGAAGCTGAAGCTCATAACGTGAAAAAAAAAACCCCACCTGAAACAAAGGCTGAACAAGAAGAAACCTGTCATTTAGTTAAAAGATTATAACATAGCAAAGTTAGCAGAAATACTATAACATAGCAGAAACACTATAATTTAGCAGAAATATTATATCATAGCATGCTGCGGCATACAGATACGATGCTTTGGAACAAATACAATGATTTGGCACAAGTACTATGATTTAGTATAAATACTATGATTGGGCAGAAATATTATGTTTCAGTACAAATACTATGATTTAGCAGAAATCAGCAGAAAGAATCTGCTGAGAATTTTGCTGAGAAGAAGTGAAAAGGCTGAAAATTTTGCAGAAAAGAGGTGAATCAGCAGAATTTTTGCAGAAAAGAGGCAAAGAAGCAGAACGTTGCACTGATAAGAGGCAGAACAACCTGGTTCTGCTCAAATTCACCAATCAGAGGTACTGCTTCTGTCTACTTCATCAGGCTGTGTACTTGTATATATTTCTGTCATGGAGCGTTAACAAGAATATGAGGTCCATATTAGAAAAGCTGCTAAAATCATAAAACTTTGCAGAATTGTAATGAATTAGCAATATAAATTACAGGTCTGTGATAGTGTCTAAATTTGTAGTGAAAAAAAAATGTTGAACAAGGTGGGATCGAACCCACGACCTTTGAGCTGCAGAGCCGTGTCATTACCGACTGCGCCACCTGGAAAGGGGGCGGGCATTTGAAAAACAGAGACAAGAGGAGTCAAAAAAATAGATCGCGGTGAGAGGCGAAAAACGCCGTTTTTTGGAGTTACAAAACGTCGTGTAACTCAAAAACTAGAAGGTCTAGCAGCATAATTCTTCTACTGGGTGAATCAGCGGACTTTGGTGTACTTTGACTGCGGTTTTCATTGTTCTTTGTACCTCCGTCGCGGAGATATGACGAGAGAAGAAACGGCTTCATTTTCGGAGTTTGGAAACTGAGAGAAGGACAGATTTCCACCCCTAAAACAAACGTAATTCATTGCTCAACGGTAAGATAATTGTAAAAACTGCTTCCACTGTGAGTGTCAGGAGTGTCTGAAGATATATTGGCACAAGCCTCATGTCCTAACTTTGCTTTGTTAAAGAGATATGACGATTTTAAAATGCCTCTCATTAGAGAGTCCCAGCGCTGATTTTGAACAGACTCTCCATTGACTTTCTATGGAGAGTTTTAAGACTTTGTGTTGCTCTGAGGCGATTTGATAAAAATCTGTAACTTCCACAACAGTGATAGTGACATTTTCTGAAAGCCAGCAAAAATACCTACGTTTTGATGTATAATTTGTGGGGGTTGAGTGGAAATTGAGTGAGTAGCAAGAAGTTGTTCAGACATGAAGAGAAAATTCAGAACAGAAGAGTGCTCACTCTGAGTTAATTGCATAGCAACCATAGCAACGCATGTATTTTCTGAAAAATCACAATTTTGCAACTGAAAACTTAAAGAAAGATAAGATTAAAACGGTAGAAGATCTGAAAAAGCTGAATCAGACAGGAATAGCCCAATAACTTGAGAACATTTTAAAGTTTGAATGGAGTTTCTAGGTGAAAGTATGACAAAGTAGTTAAGTTTCAAAGACAAGCAGGTTTTAGCAGAATTGTGGAAGTTTCCCATTCATTTCAATGGGACAAATTAAAGGAAAAAAGTGTAATATTTTAAAAAGTATAACAGTAATAAACACCAAAAGATATAGCCGGCATTAGCAGAAATAGCAGAACAGTTTAGAGTTTGAACGGAGAAAATCGGCTGAAAACTGAATGAGTAGTTAAGTGCCGAAAAACGCGCAGCAACTTGAAAAAGAACTAGAAAAATTTGCATTTCCTGCGAAAATGCTGTGTGGATGCCTTAACGCTGAAGCTGTCTGCTGAAAAGCTGAAAAAGATGAAAAGTTGCAAAAAGTTGTATGGTGGTGAAAAAAAAAATTTCACCCTGAGCTGGATTTGAACCTGGACCTTCTGGGTGCAAGGCAGCTACTCATCTCACTGTGCCAAATTCACTCTCACATGGTAAGAGATGGAGAGACCGACAATTATGGTGAAATTAGGAGAAGCTGCTGAGAATTGTGCTGATAAGAGGTAAAAGGGCTGAAAATTTTGCAGAAAAGAGGTGAATCAGCAGAATTTCTGCTGAAAAGAGGTAAAGAAGCAAAAAGTTGCGCTGAAAAGAGATGAATCAGCAGAATTTCTGCTCAAAAGAGGTTTTTTCTGAAAAAAGCTGAGATTTGTGCTGATAAGAGGTGAAAAGGCTGAGAATTTTGCAGAAGAGGTGAATAAGGAGAATTTGGGCTGAAAAGAGGTGAACATTCTGAATATTCTGCTGAAAAGAGTTGAATGAGCAGAATTTCTGCAGAAAAGATGGAAAGCAGCAGAACATTGCGCTGAAAAGAGGTGAATGAGCAGAATTTCTGTTGAAAATACTTTTTTCTGAAAACAGCAGAAAAAAATGAAAATTTTGCTGAAAAGGGGTGGAAAAGCTGAAATTTGTGTTGAAAAGAGTTAAAAAAGTTGAACTGTTAACTGAAAGAAATGTTGCCATAAGCGGGATTTGAACCCGGGCCTCCCAGTCTGAGAACGGCTGCTCATCTCACTGAGCTAAAACACGGCTGAACCGCGCAAGGAAAACTAGTGACAGCACTGATAATGTGCAAAAATGGGCAAAAAATATTGCAAAAAAAAATTCAATATCTCAAAAAGTATAGAAGTTATGAGCACCAAAAGTCATTGCAAACATTAGCAGAAAGAGCAGAATTTTTTAAAGTTTGAACTGAGAAAATCGGCTGAAAACTGAGGGAGTAGTTAAGCGGAAGCAACTTGAAGAATAATAATAAAGAACTGCGAAAATGCTGTGTGGATGCCTCAACGCTGAAGCTGTCTGCTGAAAAGCTGAAAAAGATGAAAAGTTGCAAAAAGTTGTATGGTGGTAAAAAAAAAAAATTCACCCTGAGCTGGATTTGAACCTGGACCTTCTGGGTGCAAGGCGGCTACTCATCTCACTGTGCCAAATTCACTCTCACACGGTAAGAGATGGAGAGACCGACAATTATGGTGAAATGAGCAGAAAGTGCTGAGAATTGCGCTGATAAGAGGTGAAATGGTTGAAAATTTTGCAGAAAAGAGGTGAATCAGCAGAATTTCTGCAGAAAAGAGGTTAAGAAGCAGAACTTTGCGTGGAAAAGAGTTTAAACAGTTGAAGTGTTAACTGAAGAAGATGTTGCCATAAGCGGGATTTGAACCCGGCCCTCCTGGTCTGAGAACGGCTACTCATCTCACTGAGCTAAAACATGGCTCAGCCTGGAAAGCAAAACTGGTGATCACACTGATAATGTGCTCCCTGTCAGCAAAAAGGGCCAAAAAATGGCATAAAAAGCTTAATATCTCAAAAAGTATAAAAGTTATAAACACCAAAAGATATAGCCGTTATTAGCAGAAATAGCAGAACAGTTTAGAGTTTGAACGGAGAAAATCGGCTGAAAACTGAATGAGTAGTTAAGTGCCAAAAAACGGGGAGCAACTTGAAAAAGAATAAAGTTTAAAGAGAAACAGGAACTCAATAGTGTGGAAGCCCTTTTAGGGCATCCACACAATAAAGTTTAAAGAGAAACAGGAACTCAATAGTGTGGATGCCTCAGGCATCCACACAATAAAGTTTAAAGAGAAACAGGAACTCAATAGTGTGGAAGCCCTTTTAGGGCATCCACACAATAAAGAGAAACAGGAACTCAATAGTGTGGATGCTTAAAGCATCCACACAATAAAGAGAAACAGGAACTCAATAGTATGGATGCTTAAAGCATCCACACAATAAAGAGAAACAGTAACTCAATAGTGTGGATGCTTAAAGCATCCACACAATAAAGAGAAACAGGAACTCAATAGTGTGGAAGCCCTTTTAGGGCATCCACACAATAAAGAGAAACAGGAACTCAATAGTGTGAATGCCTACAGCATTCACACAATAACTAGAAAGCCAAAATTTCAGAAGAAATTTTATGTGTGCCTATGCCGCTGGTAATCAGTGTAGTTTGCCATTCATACGGCTGCTTAGGGCAAAACTCAGAAGAGCAGCCATTCTCTACCATGAACTATGGTAAAAACAAACACCGCTCACGCTTCACAGATGACAGCTTACAATTTTGTGTAAAGATGAAGTTACTTCGTACAGCGCCGATTTGCAGACGCTGTGCACACAGGTTCATGAGCAGAAGTCCCATTGTACCACGGCAGACACGACAATGTTTGCATGAACACGCTTTGAAGCATTACGTTATGGACCACTTTTCACACATGGTTGGTTTACCCACACAGCCGGCTGTAGCTTTTCAACTCACAGCCCGACACACACCCAAAAAACAGCCGAGAGAGCACAGACTACGCCGAGAGGTGTGATTGCAGATGCCGCTCAGGTGGGTCCACCTCCCCTGCAGCGGCACTGCAGACCACGCCCCGCCACACACATCAAACACGTAAAATAAATATTTATGCACTTTTGCAATTACTTTTTGTTTTTTGTTATTTTTACACAGTGTTCTGAGTGATGAACAATGGTCTACAGCCAATCTTGTGTATTATTATACAAACTTTCGTTGTAAGATTCAGATAACTATATAATAAAAGCTAAATATTTTATATGAGAGTAAGAAAGAAAAGTATATCTTTGTGTCCACCTTTCTCTGTTAATGCCCTACCTGGCCCCCCGGCAAAAGCTTTGCTAGATCCGCCCCTGCACAGTTACCAGCTGTCAGCTACACAAAAAAGGAGCTTGGTGTTATTTGTCTCTCAGAAACAGTTCATACCTTCCCTTCAGCTCATTCATGTCACCTAAAGGGTAAACCTGTTTCTCCATCACCTGTTCAGCTCTGATGATTCAGTAAGGACATCTGGTTTGGACCAGCGGTTTTGACAGCTGTGGCTCCAGCAAACATCAGCTGATACTAGAAATTAAAAGCAAATGAATTCTAACAACAGCTGATCAACCTTAAACGTGCAGCTGTTGTTTAGCGCGATAAACAAACAAGAGCCAAAAGCCGATCATTGATCAGTTTCATGATTGAAGTTGCAACAGGCAGAGAATGACAGGGGAGGCTTCGTAACGACAGAATAAATCGTAATATTTTCTCTGAATGTGGGACAATTCCGTTTGTACGGCAACTCTACGAATTAACATTTATGAATAAAATAAAGTTCAACATCAGTAACTTAGCGCGCACACAGCTGTTTATAAACTCACGTCGTGCAGTACGATTGTAAAAGGTCAACGAAAATAAATTACACCTAATCTCGGTTTACATCTGACCCAAATAGAGTGCAGTTCATAACTTCTTTCCTGAAATTCAGTTCACCTCACGCTCCTGCCTTCGGTTTCCAGCATCATCGGCCCATATAAACGAAAAATAAGTCCAGCTAAACAAAGATCCTTGGCGAGCGACCGGGTGCTGTCACGACTTTTTGCCGCTTCACTATAAGCCAAACCTGGGTGCTTTTTCACGAAGGGACGCTAGCGGCGCAAGCTTGCGGCGCTAGCTAGCTAGCCGGCTATCAACAACACGTATAAGAATATGGGATGTCTTGATAAAACGAGCAGATATTTGAAGTTTACACACCTACATTCTCGCCTAAAAATATCGTAAAAGTTTATTTTGTGACCTAGAAACACGAAAAAAAGCATTATAGAATCCAATTGGTGTCCGCCATTGTTTCACTGGCAGAGGCTAGCGGCGCTAGCTAGCTAGCCGGCTATCAACAACACGTAAGAGAATATGGGATGTCTTGATAAAACGAGCAGATATTTGAAGTTTACACACCTACATTCTCGCGTAAGAGAATATGGGATGTCTTGATAAAACGAGCAGATATTTGAAGTTTACACACCTACATTCTCGCCTGAAAATATCTTAAAAGTTGATTTTGTGACCTAGAAACACTAATAAAAGACATATAAAACGAAGTGGTGGCCGCCATTGTTTACTCTGTAGAGGCGTGCTATGAATTGTGGGATATGGAGTTTTCCTCCAAAGCATAGCATACATTTTTTCGGCTGTACTACTCCGGTATACCACTAGAGAGCCAACACACCACAAATGAAGTCTGTTTCTATGGGGCCAAAAGAAGAATCTTTCTCAGGAGCCTAGAAATTGGACTAAATTTGCACTAAAATCTAAATATTTGAAAAACTATAAAACTCATGAACACCAAAAGTCATACCATACTAGCCCAGCTCCAGCCGCACAAAATGATGTAACATATGTAACCCTATTGTCAAAACTGTTAGGCAGAGAGGCGCGGGAAAATTTTCACTAAAATATTAATATTTAAAAAACTATAATAGTTATAAACACCAAAAGTCATAGCACGCCATTCCAGATCCAGCCGCACAAAATGAGGTCACATATATGAAGCTTGTCTCAAAACTGCGGGGCGAGATTCGCTGCAAAATTTCAGGCGGAAACTGAAGAATAATAATAATAATAATAATAAGAATAATAAATCCGAGCAATAGTAATATGTGTGCCTCTTGGCATAGGCACACATAATAATAATAATAAATCCGACGAATAGTAATATGTGTGCCTCTGGCATAGGCACACGTAATAATAATAATAAATCCGACGAACCGACAGTTCAAACTGTTGCCTTCAGGCAGCTGCTTGTTTACTAGGAAGTTCTGTTGAGTAAAAATGTAAAACCTGTTCCACGTCCTCTCTTTGTTTGGAGTGAAGAGTTTGTTGGATCACAGCCAATAGTTTATGATAATAATAATGTATAGTTCATAGATCACCGTGGGGAAAGTATTCTCTCTGCATTTGACCCATTCATTCAGTGAAGCAGTGGGCAGCCACACAGGGGAGCAGTGTGTAGGGACGGTAACATGCTCAGGGGTACCTCAGGGTAGCTGTTCAAAGGATTTGAACTCCTGATCTTGTGATCATGGAGCCACCACTCTTCCTACTGAGCTATCCCACTGCTATGATGCAGTAGTTTTAAGCAGAGGACTACACAGGTTTTTCTAAGCGGCAGAAGAACAATAATTTACAAACTCCACTTTCTTTCTCCAGGAATATAAAAAAAAAATCACTCAGGCCTGTCTTAGCCAGGAAAACATAACACACTGACTTTAATGGAGAGACCAGAAATACAAACACTCAGTTTGTTGTGTAAAGAAATCAAACATGAGCTGAACAAACAGTAAACTTCCTAAAGACAAACTGTTAAAGGAGGAAACAAAGCAAATTTACAGTTTCTTCACACACCAACAACAAGCTCAACTCCACACCTGGGCCCTGTTTCAGAAAGCCGGTTTAGTGCAAACTCTGAGTAAGTATACCCTGAGTTAACGAAAACTCTGGGTTTTCGGTTTCACAAAGCGAGTTTAGATTAATTCTGAGTGAGTTACTATGACGACACACTCCGTGAAGCTAACCTGCCCCCTAGCAGGTTTACTTCAACTAACCCTGACTGTCTCCGCCTCTTTGTCGGAAACCTGACTGTAGGAAGTGTCAGACATGGCGTGCCCCTTCCTTGAAGAGCCAGTAGATGTTGAAGCCCAAATTCTCCGCAGAGCTCTCCGCCGGGAGAGAGTGATTAGAGCGCGTTTGGACATTTTATCATTTCCTGATGATTTTCTGTGTGAATGTTACTGTTTTTCAGCACAATCTATAATTTATTTGAATAACATCCTCAGGCCTTATATTGCTCATGTGACACATCGCGGACATTCTCTCAGTTCTGTACATATTATTTGTATTGCACTTCGTTTTTTTGCAAACGGGAGCTTTCTGTATAATATTGGTGACGCTGAGCACGTTTCCAAGGCTACCGTCTGTCGGGCAGTCAGGAATGTTACAGTTGCACTGAAACGTCTCCTGTACTCGTTTGTGGTGTTCCCGGTCACAGACCCACAAGATTTATCAAAGAGGATTCCACAAAATTGCAGGTATCAGGATGAACAAAACCTAATTCATGATGTGGTGATACTTGAACTACTACTTAGATTTTACATTTATTTTCAGGGTTCCCAGGCGTGATTGGCTGTATAGATGGCACTCACATTCCAATCATTGCTCCTTCAGTAAATAAAGGAGACTATGTGAACAGGAAGTCTTTCCACAGCATTAATGTACAGGTACATAGTTCCCTGTAGCATTTCAAACTAACAAATTATTTCATTATAGTAATGGAGTATAGTATAGGCCAACTGCTCCGCCTCTGTGAGTGGTGGTGGTGGAGGACCCCCACCTGTTTTTCGGGCCTCCGCTTTTTTTCTGTTGGCTATAACGGGTCACATTTGAGCATACAGAGTAAGCAACTATGTATTTGTAATGTGCTCAGATAATTTCAATAAGTGCTTACAGAAAGAAAATTAATGTAGCCTCTAACTGCAATTGATTTACATAGGACAAACAGACCAAGCACTATGGCTCATAATACAATTACACCTTACCTGTTTGGACTATATTTTTATATTTCATTTTTACTTGCTGCCAGGAAACTTTGGGGCCTGTTGGGTTGCACCTACGCTCACATCACATCACAAAATAAAATGTATAAAATAAAAAATTAAATGAAATGTAATAAAATAACGTGTTAAATGGGTGGAAATCCCTAGATAAATGTTTAAATTAACACTCACGCATTGACTCTGTCGGCTATGTTTTGCCATGCATGCTCCCTTTCTTTTGCAGCTGAGGCTGTGTTACTTTTTTTCCGCAAAATCTGCATGTTATCGGTATATGCTGCCATCGGAATTTCGGCCTCAAGCGCTGTAAAATACATTGACCGCGCCTTCTTTCCCTCCGTCTCCATGGTGACTCGCTTAATCTGTGCTCCACTAATCAGGGCTTTATGCGCGCGCTTAACTTGGGGTTAAAGCAACTCCGGGTTGATTGAACTAACTGTTATCAGCCTTTCTGAAACCGAATATTCTGAGTTGGACAGTTCGGGGTTACTCAACCCTGAGTATCATTTTTAACTCTGAGTTTTCTAAACCGGCTTTCTGAAACAGGGCCCTGGACACTAAACACGGACACACAGGTGAGCTGCTTCCTGGAAGGAGGAGGGACGCCACCTGAAGCAGGACAGGTGGGAGGGACTCAGGTTTGTGTGTACTGATGTGTTAACTTTACAAATATGTTGTCTGACTGCTCAGACTGAGTCTGAGTCAGAGCAGCAACAACAACTGATCTTCAGACTCTGTTATTGAAGATGTTTGTTGTGTGAATGAAATCATTTAAATATCCGAACACTGGCGCCACCGGGCCCTCTGACCACCACCAGTGGGCAACGGGTGAAGTGTCTTGCCCAAGGACACACTGAGACTGTCCAAGTCGGAGCTCGAACCGGCAACCTTCCAATTACAAGGCGAACATCTTGACACACACACACACACACACACACACACACACACACACACACACACACACACACACAC
The DNA here is from genome assembly GCF_013358895.1 of Oreochromis aureus. Taxonomy (NCBI): domain Eukaryota; kingdom Metazoa; phylum Chordata; class Actinopteri; order Cichliformes; family Cichlidae; genus Oreochromis; species Oreochromis aureus. The sequence continues at coordinate 93,935,901 of NC_052944.1, read as the reverse complement.
ACACACACACACACACACACACACACACACACACACACACACACACACACACACACACACACACACACACACAGTGTTGGGTTACTGTAATTAAATTACTTTTCCACTGAAAAAGTAGAGTAACTGATTACTGTTCATTTTTAGGTATTTTAATTACAGTTACTTACAATGTATTTCCGTTACATTGTAAAATAATTAAACTCGCTGAATATCATTATTTAATTTCAGTAATTTATCTTTTAAAGGTAAAAGTAAACTTTGCCGCTTTAACATCGCGGAAGATGTCAGACTCGCTGAAGCGAGTGGCTGTTTTATGAAATGGACATATTCCCGTCTCTTCACTTTTCTGAAACAAGCAGACAAGAACATTACAGCAATCTGTAAGCTATGTCCTGCGTAGACGAACACTTCTGAGTGATCCTTGTTCAATATCCATGGATAACACGGCGGTAACTCAGGCTAAGCAGGCAAAACTTGATTTTACTTCAGCAGCACAGAAAGCGTCTGAAGGTGAGCTTAAAAAAATGATTGCAGCCTACATTGTGGATTAAACTTAAAATTATTTATTATTTAAAGAGCCATTGCCACGCATACAAATGGGTGCGTTCCATTCCTGTTTAGTCCTGCTCGTGTAGCAGATTTCAAATGGTTGACTGCGTTGTGACGACAGACATAGACTGGCTGGAAACTGGATTTATTTCTAAAAGACATAGTGCAGTAGCAAAATCAGTGTCACACAGCAACAGCAGGCCTCTGCTCATCCTTGTTTAGCACAAGTAAGGAACACATAAACGGATGGCGTATCAGATAAAAGGCAGATCCAATTACTATTTTCCTCGTTCAAGTAATCATAAACAGTTTGGGAGCTTTTAGCCATAAGAACTAATACTTAGCAAAGAAAAATACACAAAATTTAAACATATAATTTAAAACAGGGAGAGGAGCTACAGAAAGTGTGCCTCACCAGTGTGGAGTCCATGCAGCTCTGGCTCGGAACCCCCACACATGCAGGCTGTGTTCGAATTCAGGGGAAGGATGCTTAAAATGCCATATTTGGAGGCAATGACGTCACGGCGACCCGACGAAGGCTGTCTGAATTCAAAGAGCACTCAAAATGTGGCGACAAATGCGTCCTACTTTTCCGCAAATTTGAGAGTTAGTCGTTTCCGAATTCAGGGGAAGGATGCGCCAATGCCATATTTGGAGGCAATGACGTCACGGCGACCCGACGAAGGCTGTCCGAATTCAAAGAGCACTCAAAATGTGGCGACAAATGCGTCCTACTTTGCCCTGAATTCTAAGGATGGTCCGATGTATCCTTCATGTCCTACTATATCCCAGGATTCATTGCGGGTCATAGAGGAGATTTGTTTCTGATAACGATGGTGGTCGAAGCAGGAGAGGAAAACAATTTCATATGTAAGTATATGAAAATCTGGTTGTACAAAAGTTAAATTGTTATATCTGTCGTTTTGTTAAGCTTTGGGCATCTGCATAGACATGTTTCTTTTCTTTAAAATAACCATAAACCAGCTTGTATCGGGGGTCCCGCGATTTTTCATGTATTGCTGCTTACATACAGCTAATTTTGATTTTTTCGAATTGGTGATATGTTGTGGGGAACAAATACCAAATGGCTTAATTTAGTACAACGAGGAGAAAACGATCACCTCTTCACTGGGGTGAAGAATTGGGCCGCTACGGCGTGGATGTACAAGAATAATTCAATGTACACATCATATTCATATGAGTCCGGTCCTATTAACCCTCACGCTGTACAGCAGCAGTCCCCAACCTTTTTGAGCCACAGACCGGTTTATGTCAGACACGGAGCCTTTAAGGTATCGCGGATAAATACAACCACATAAAATGATCCGACCAAGACAAAAACTGTGGTATTTTGTAAATATAATAATAAACGTGAATGAACTTTATTAGCAGTGTCCTCCTGAAAATGCGCCAATATTGACAGTAACATCCTCCTCTCTGCCACTTAATGCTCTCTGGTCGCTATGGTAACGTGTAAATATTTCTTTCAAAATAAGACACACAACTACAACAAGGGAAAGACTCAGGGAAACCGAGTTAACGATAAAACCCCTGAAAACCATAAATTTCACACCGGAGCCTTAACTCTGTGGCCCGGTACCAAACGACTCATGGACCGCTGCTGTACAGAACCTCTGATGTCCAGACGGTGTTCCTCTGGTGTTCTGCTGTGACAATTTTTGGGTTTATATCATAGTTGCCATGGTGTCCTTTCTTCTCGTATTTGTTGTGTGTGATCTGGAGAAGATGGGCCTGCAGGGGAAAGTCACCCCCTTGCAGGCCAGAAGACATGAGATAACTTTAAAGAATACAAAGTATGTATGTGTGTTATCAAGAAGATAATTCTCAGGAACACAAGTTAATAAATGAGCAATTACTAAGAGTTGTTGTGGTGTTTATATTTGCCTGCTGTCATTTTTGATTTCCTCTGCCTTTAGGATTGCAAGTATCCAGGCTCAGGAGAGGGGGTCAGTGGGAAGCCCACTGCTGCTACTTGGCCCTGGTTTGCCCTCATGGATGAGGTGATAGGACAGATATCTTCCATTAAGCCTCCTGTCCTAATTTCCTCTCTCTCTGAGGACACTCAGGGCCAAGCACAGCAGTGGGTGACCAAAACGACAGCGATGACGAAGCGGCTCAGCCACCTACGACAGGGAGAAAGAGGAAAAGAGATGATGAGCTGCTAGACCTCATCAGAGAGGACATGAGGCAGCAAAGAGAGGCTGAGGAGAGGAGAGCAGGGGGAGGATGGACAGATTGTTTTCACTTCTAGAAAGATTAGTTCCCAAATGAGTTATGTATTGAGAAATTTATTTATTTGAATATATTTGTTACATTGTTATATGTGTTGCATTAGTTTAAAGGTTTTATGTTATTAATAAATTGATTCAAACAAACAGTAATTGTCACTGAACTCAATTTGATTTACAGGCATTTGTAACACGTATGAACATAACGCTAACTTTGAACAATATTACTTGGATATTTATTTGATAGCAATAAAGTAAATAACAATAACAATTAAACAAGAATATTTCAAATACACAGTATGTAAAGATGAAAAAACAACATTTACAGTTGTTCACACAGGATTAACCTGAGTGACCTGTTCCTGGACCGTTTCTTTAACAACTGTAATAGATTACAGGAAGTCTCTGGCAGTGTTGCTGAATCTGCCCGAGCAAGATCAGACGTGGATGAGCTGCTGCAACTGAGACCTGCAGTTTGTCTTTTCTGGTTGGCGAGTGGAGACTCACACAGGGTGGTCTGCAAAGAGCTTTAGGATGCTTCCTCCCACTGTCCACTGCATCGTCCATCCACAGGGTTTGCAGGGCTGGCTCACTCGTGGCTGCCACACCACTAAGATGTTTTCAGAAATATGCAAGCAGGCGATGGTGGATGCTATATTATTAGTATAATACTTGTAACTCTGTAGCAGACAACAGTTTGATAAAGTGCTATGTAAAAAAACAAACAAACAAAAAATTAGATTCTATACGTTTCAAAGATATTTAGTTTATATATTTTATATGATACAGTACATGTGTGAGAATGACCGATGTTGTGGCAAAAAATGATCGTCTGCCAAAAACTGATTTCCGTTTTTTGCCCTAAACTGATTGCTCGTATTTAACCTGCTATGAATAACTTGTTGGTCTATAATACGTGAAACATGTCAAATGTGTCCCTCATTAATGATATCAAGTCACCTGCCACCAGCAACATTCCAGTAACAAGATAGAAGCTGCAATCAGTTTTTGGCAGTGACTTTTATATATCCTTTATTTATCCAGTTAAAAAAAAATCTTATTGACATTAGAAATTTATTCTTTTAAGAGTAATCTGGCCAAGAGGACAGCAGACAGCACAACAAATATATCAATTGTACCTACATTATAACCAGAGTTATAAAGATACTTGAACAACAGGTAATTATTGTATATATAAAACCCCTTAGTAAACCATGTTCACCGAAGTCTATTTACCAACATACATAAAGATATTACACGTATTACACTCGGAAACAGTGGAAATCAGTTTTGGCAGGCGAACACTTTTTTGGCACAACGCCGGCGATATTTCAATTATCCGTGTAATTAGCTAAGTAATTCCTAAATGTGTGTAGATTAAAGGAAATTATTTTACCTGGATATGATTGTCTCTGATGAGCCTAAGGTACAAAACGTGCAGGCGACGACAATAAGGTTTTTCTAGCTCCTCGACAAATAAAATTGTCCAAAAAACGGAGCGACATTTCTGGGTCCATTTTAAAGTTTTCTCGCTGTGGCGCTAGCGACCGGAAAAACACGCAAGTAAGGGCGGAATTGAAGGCTAGGAGGCTGTCCACAGCCCATCTGTTATGTTGGACACATGTTTGTTCAATAAAGTTTCTATGGAGAAAAAAAGGGGGCTGTCCAGGTCTTCTCACTTCCTGACTACCCGTCAGGAAGCATTAACCACTAATGGTAGCCTATTTAGAATTAACTTCTTAATGCTAAATATTATCCATCAACTTCTTAATGCTAAATTAAGTGAATTAATGCTACATAAATAAATAAATAAAATAAATAAATAGGCTTAATGAATGGAAAGCAGTGTTAGCATTAGCTACTGATATTGTTATAAAGCAAGAAAATATGGTATTAGCATTAGCTACTAATGCTTTCACCTCAAATTAGTATTAGCTAATAACGGTAGCCTACTTAGCAGTAGCTGCTCAGATTGTTGTAATGCAGGGGAAAAGAGTGTTAGCATTAGCTACTCACATTGTTAAAAAGTAAGGGAAAACAGTGTTTGCATTAGCGCATAATGCTAATTCACATCAAATTAGCATTAACTGCTAACACCCCTAATAAGAATTAGCCGCTAATGGCAGCCTATTTAGCATTAACTCCTCACAGCGTTATAATGCAAGTGAAAAGAATTAGCATTATCGGATAATGTTGACCTTGGCCCACTGGAAAAGTTCAGGACTCTGTTTTCTAAAGATTTAGGAGTGTTTCTCGATAGCTCTTTCTCATTTGAGAAACAAATAAATTCTGTTATTAAAACCAGCTGTAAGGTTTATATTGTTGATTGTCATTTATGCTTAGATATATTTACTCATATATGCTGAGAGTTTTATAATTGATTGCATAATGATAGAGGTTTGATCCTTAGTAGTCTCTAAAGACTCTGTGTGCCTTCCAGAGTGCTCTGGCATGCACACACAACTTGAGGTCATGAGCAGCTGTGAGGAAACTCCAGATGTTCCAGATGAAGTGATCAGAGTGAGTGGAATCAGTGTGCATCTGGAATGTCTGCTGTTGGAGGATTCTCATGGATTCTTGTTGACTTTGGCTCAGCTTGGCTCAGTGATGGATGGAGGGAATTTTACTGCAGTCATCCTAAACAAGGAGGAGAAAAGGAGTTCCTCTGGAACTTCTTGTGTACTGTAATCACAGCTGATCTCTGACAAACCACATGTCCTCAATCTGTATAAAGAAAGAAAGATGTACGTTTATTAGACAAAGTGTGTGCTTGAAATCAAGGTGAAAGGAGTGGCACAGAACACCGTCCTTCAAACCTCGATGACAAACTGAGGTTAAAGGTCAATGATGTCATCCAGGGACAGTTTCTAACAGTCAGCTGGCAGCCCTCAGCTGACCGTCAGTTTGTAAATGTGCAATAATTCCTGCTCCAAACTGTTTCTGTTTCACAGATTGCTCTCTGCTCTGACCTTTGACCCGCTAAAGAGAGTCAGCTGTGGATTATTCATTGTTGTGTCTGATACTTAGAACTGTGAGGAAGAACGCTACACACTTACAGTTTTTTCTGAATGCTTAAACCCTAACTGTGATTCTTATAGCACAATTTCTAAAACTATTAATACTTATAGTTACTTATATAACCACTCACTGAGTTTGCAAAACTAAAAGCACAAACACTGCTTTGAACTCAGTTTGCCATTTTGTAACACACACTTTGCAACTTTGTAGCTACAATCCACTGCACAGCACTCTTTTTGCAGATCTGTAAACACAACTCATTGCTTTACACTCAATTTCCAAATGATCAACGCACTCCTAGCAAAACTATACACATTTATGGCCATTATTTACACTATTTTGCCAACTGTCTGGCACACTGTCACATGTGAAAACTTTTTTAGATAATTAGTTCACTTTGCAATCAGCCCAAGCCCTATAATACAGGTAAGCTCTGTGTGTGGAGTACAATGGAGTGAGCAGGAAGAGTGAGAAGTAGAGGAGGCCGAGGAAGAGGACGTGGAGGTGAAGAAGTAGGATGAAGAGGATGACAAGGACAAGGAGGAGCAAGGTGAGGACGAGGAGGGGGGAGAGGAAGGGTAAGAAGAGTAAGAAATAGAATTGCTGATGACATCAGACCTACAATAGTGGACCATGTAGTCAACCATGGAATGATGAGGGAAGCTGGCCAACGGGTTCAGCCTAACTCGAGCCGCTACACTGTAGCAAGCATCATAAGGACATTTTGAAATGGGAATCGGTTAGTACAGTTACTTTGCACTAAGTCTGTAAGCACTGCCATATTCTAATGAGAAACACAACAATACCATAGATGTAAAATTCCAGAAGATATTTTCCCCAGTGCTTGGACTAGAGGACATTGCATGTGATGTAGACGAAATTTTGTGGCCAGATCCAGAGAGACGACACGATGTAGACTGATGTCTTTTTCTTCCTCAGTGAAATTACTATTTCGTTTTGACTTGGAAATAAACACTTGTGTTTGTTTTGATGTGTGTGAATAAACACCAATACTTGAAGTTTGGATCCGTCTATGTTTACGGACCTATGACAAAAGTATGACCCCAAACTGACATAGCCTACCTTGTGCACAGAAAAAGCAAAAGCCAGATGTGTTTTGTATTCATACCATCAGTGTGTAGTTGGCGCATTGTGTGCTTAGTAGATGATGGCTTGTGTTTACTGTTTGATACGAAAACACCATTTTTACGAAGGTGTGAAGAGTTAATCTAGCTGTGTTCGCTTTTGCAAGGGAACTACAATGTTTTGATAATTGGGTGACAGGTTTTCTTATTTGTGTGTAGAGTTTTGCAAAAATAGCCAACAGTTACAAAAAATGTGCTCAAGCCATCAGAAAAAACTGTAATTATCCTGTATTTTACCTTTATATATTTTACCAAGTAATTCTTCTCAGTCACAGACATGTTTCTTTCAGTGCAAACTTCACTCATACAGCCAGTCACTCATACAACAGACTTCTTTTTCTTCTCCTGTCACCACTCATTCAACTGATTTGCATACTGAATCATATCTCAACAAGTTGCCTTGACAAGAGAAATGCATATTTAAAACATTACCAAATGATTAGATTATTTTTATTTTCTTTATACATGAATCACTTTTGCTCAATCAGCATGAGAGCACTTCCAATTCATTATTTTAAAACTACTTCAAGCTTGTAATCACTGGTTTGTCATCCCAGTCTCTTTCCTTTTCACAAAAATCACTCTATTGTCATGCAAGTCCCTGAGTCATTCCTCAGCCTTTAAGTATGTTAAATCTACACCATTTAGCATTTATGTCATGTATTCACATTCATGTATGCTGATCTTCATTGCCTCGATGTGTTTTTATAATCAGATTTAATTCATTCATCTTTGCACTGAGCTGTGGATTCAAACTGTCTCACTTCTGATTCACTCCAAAAATAATTTCCCATGTATCAATTTGTATATGTGTGTTTTTTATTCATTTATGTAATTGTTAGTTTATTTATTTCTTTATCTCCCTCTCTATTTTTTTTTTTAAATTTACCTTTCTGTTGTGATGCTCTGGACATTTCTAAACCACCACCAGTTCAGCCTCAATTTTCAATCCAATTCCCCATACGCTCTCACTTGAACTCGTCCGGCCTTCTCCTCTCACTGATCCTCGTCCCTCTTCTCACAGTTTCCTGTGAGGCCTCCCAAATCAAACACAGGCCCATCAGCTGTTTCTTCTCTCCATTCCTTTTCAGTCTTTTCTTCAAAGTTAACTCCCAGCATGGCAAATATGAACTCAGAGTCCAATCAAGTGCTTTCACAAAGTCATGTCACCAGTTAAAGTGCATGTTCCATCCACAAGTTATTCATAGATGCTGCTGGACCCTTCAGTGTTTTAGGTCAGTTGTCTCTTGCCTGCTGTTAATTCTTCAAGTCCACGGTGTTGCTCTGTCTGTCTTCTGTCTTCATCAGGAGATTGACTGTCCTTTAAGCTTCTTCTCAGGATGAGACAATGAGAGGTGAAGCTGTGGTTGCAAATTTTGAAGCCATCCTGATAACCTTCTCCCACCAACGATGTGGAGATCCAACCCTTTTAGATCCAATTAAAACCAAGACACTCAAAAAGATGCTCTGTAAAAGACTAGAATTCGTGGAACAGAGTTTAATACACTGAATCATATGAACAGCAGGAAAAATACAAACAGACATTTAGCAAGAAAATTACAAAGCAGAAAGCAAGCAAAGGAAAACCCCGGGGTGTACAGCCTTAAGCACAGACAGCAGAGCAACACAGAGATGGACAGGTAGCAGCAGCAGGAGGAAAAGAGCTCTGGGGCTGTCCTCTGGTCCCCTAATATAGGGACCAGTATCCCCGCCCCCTGCTGCTGAGTAACTTTCCCACGCACCCAGGAACAGCAGGTGCAGGGTCAAATACCGGCCAGAGTTCACACCTGGCGCTGGCTGAGGGCCCGGTCCAAAGTGACACCAATAGGTTAACCCTTTGCTTTACCCTCTGACAATAGGTCACAACATGGTCAAAGGTCACACATTAGTACAGCAAATAGCATAGTTTTTATGATAATCTTATGAGCAAGTGGCACAATCTTATAACATATAATACATAGGTTACATGCTTTCTCATATATAAAAACACTTCAGTGTGGGTTGAAAGTATGTGTGTGTGTGTGTGTGTGTGATTATATTGTATGATATTTTATTGTGATGTGTTCAGGATCTCTGTTACAATGTTACTGTTTTGGTTGTGCTGCATGAAAGACGTTGAGTGTGTATTGGAGGAGGTTAGTTACCAGAGCTGGAGAGTGAGTTATTCAGGTGAACTCTCAACAGCATTAACTGCCCTGTTACTGTACCACCTTAATTAGCCTCGGTGAAGCAAAATGTTATGTTATTATTATTTCTTTTTAATAAAAACAGGATTTTAAATAATTTTAAATTGTTAATCAAATAAATACTTCAATGGAACCAAAATGGATTTCAGATTACAAATGAATTAAACTGTCAATTAAAACCTAATTTCATGGCAGCATAAATAAGGGTTCAGGGTCACCTAATCCAGCAATAACTACACTGTGTGCATAATTATTAGGCAATTGTTTTGAATTTTGACGCCATCATTATTTCTGTGCATATTTTCCAACTTCAAGCTACATAAATGTAGTGCTGGTTGGATTTAAGCATCAGGTAACTTGTATTTGTGTAATGAAGAAGGGTGTGACCGAGAGTGATGAACACCTTCTATCAAACTGTGCTCCATTATTAGGCAGCTTCTTCACCTCAGGCTAAATGGGCCAAAAAGGACTTAATGAATACCGTGAGTCTTTCAGAAGGATGCAGAACTCCTCAAAATGCTAAGCTAATGAGGCGTGATCACTGAACAATTCAATTATTTGTTGCAAATGCTCAACAAGGATGTAAGAAGGGTGTAGAAAAGAAAAGACACAAATTAACTGTAAGAGACTTGAGACAAATTAAAATAACTCCATATTTCAGAACTGCAATCTAATCTCTTTTGTGATGAATGAGATGACTCTGGATGGACCAGATGGTCAATAATAACAGCAGATTCACAGATTAGAAAAACATCCTTGGTTCCATATTTTCTTACCATATAAATGTTCTAACCCACAAACAAAAATGCCAAAATAACATTGCATTACTTTATTATGACAAAGAGCTGAATTTGCTTCATTATTCATCTGATTTTAATAATCTGATGGAGTGACACGAATAGGTCAATGTAACTAATAAGGTGACATCAACATGAACTAATTAAACTTTTTCTGCTAAGTTTTTTTATTCCACAAAGACTATTAGACTGTTTTTTATCAGATAAACACCTCCTCCTGTTTGTTTGTTCTTCAGTCTTATTTTCATTTTTACCAGCTAACAGCAGAGGCGTAACCGTGGGGCTCATATCGGAATAAGGCTCTGCATTCCCACTGAGCCTTTGTCATCTGTCCTGTACATTTATCAGTGTTACAAATCACTTCCACAGAAGTTAGTCAAACACAGTCTGACTGAGTCACACATACTTTACACATACAGTCAGAAAGTCCATACATTTCCCAGAATAAACTCATCGACCAATAATTGTTTTCACAGAGGAGGGAACGCTGCTCTCAGATGGAGCCATTGCTGGAATCGCCATCGCTGTCATCATTGTTGTGGCCACAGTTATTTTTGGTGTTTGGTGTTACTGCCGACGGAAAATCCCGTAAGTACTCCTGCTTCCTGATATCTAAAAGGGGCATGTTGGTGGGCACCTCAGTCAGCCAATGGGAGGGTTGAGTTTGAGAGTTAATTTGTTTTTCATGTGTGAGCCTGAACCAACAAAACCTGTCTCACTGTGGCTGAAAATGATAGTAAAGTTGGCCTCTGCAGTAACTTTCTGTTTGAGTGGGTTAGTGAACCAGGCTGTTTACCCAAATGTAGTTTCCTGATTTTAACTGGGTGACGTGATCTGAGTCAGAGACTGTGCTTCCTCAACAAAAACAGTTTCTGTGGAACTGGAAATTCCATACAGGCTGAAATAGAAAGAAATATCTGTAAGATTCACCACCTGTGGACTCAAAAGCAGCTAAAAGCAGGAGGATAGGTGTCCATATACCTAAAGCATGAAACAGAGGAAGGCTTTGATGTCTTTGGGTCTTTTTGTGTTTGTGTCATGGTGATAATATGTCACTGAGATGTTCTATTAGCTGGTTTGCAATACAGAGAGTGAGCTGCCTTGTGAAAGGACTCCTCCTGTGGTTTCTTTATGTCTCTTTTTGGGGCCATCCACTGAGCCAGAAGGTTGCTCTAATGTGCTGTACTGTGAGAGAAAATCTTCATCATGCTGTGGAGAAACTCTGTAATCACATTGAATCAGTGTCAGCAGACTGATTTTCTCTGTCGTATCCACCACTTTATGACCTTCCTAGAAAGGTTCTTTATTCCTCTCATGCCTTCAAATATTGAAACATGCTCCCCTGAGGTGCCTTACATAGAAATTAAACCCCTGCCATGCCCTTCAGCACCATTTCCAAAGTAACTGTCAGTTTTGCACAAGCAAGCCCAGCCCCTGTTTCTTAGACGGCAGTTTTGGATCCAGTGCCTCCACCAGTAAGATGGTGGTAAAGATTAGATAGAACATTTGTTTTGCAGCACAATCGTATCTTTAGGAACAGTTTAGCAGAATATCATCAGAGGAAACACCTCCCTCTTATCAGCAATCAGATCTGCAGACACGAAGACATTAAATGCTGCCACAGTTAAAGTCACGTGATGATGGGCAGCATCTGTGGGACGCCTGAACGGCACACTCTTCCAAAGCAGAGCGAGTGAAGGAGTCACTCCACATTCTGTCACAGCTTCGACACACCGCCGGAAGCTGCACTGCTGAAACAATGAACAGTGGGGGGGTGGGGGGGCAGGTTGTTACCTGAAAGTCCAGTTAATGAATGAAGGAGGAGCGTCTGTAGCAGGATCTGGCATGATCTTTGCTTTCAGTCTAATGCTAGAGTTTTCTTTTCCATGCTGTGTGATATCCTGGAGGACATGTTGACCTGGTTAATGTTGGATTGTGCTTCTGTACTGACAGCTGATGGCCTTTTCACACTTTAAAGCCTCTCCATAAGCTATGGGGACACAACCACAAACTGATAGAAACGCTGTGCGATTAAGGGCCGGTTGGAGCACGGACAAAGCTGTAGTTGAGACTATAGCGGTCAGTCACAGTGGAAAACAAAAGGACAGGACCTAACTGTACATTCAGACAAAAAGAGCTATCACACACTGGCTAACTTGTGACTAACTCACAAACATGCTGCTGTTTGTGTGCTGCAGATAATATTTTAGATTCTTTTCTACATCTTTTATGATTGCAGCGTTTATCCTTGAAGTGGACATGTACTCTTATAGTAATGTTACACTACAGTACAGGTGTGAAACACAAGCTCAGGCTTCAAGCTCCTCCAAACACTCTGCTCCACGTTTTTTCCTGGTCTTGGCTCTGTATGATGTCACGGAGAGCTGATATGCCAAATATAGTAACTTCAGACAAACAGCTCTGACTCTGGACGCAGAATCAGCCCCACAGCCCCCCTCTCACCTTCAGAACAATATTCGTCTGAGCTGTGAATCCAGGAATAAACACACAGAAATGAGCAAAAATGGGTCGACTGTCAGCTCATGTCATATTCAACATATTTAGAGTTTCTTCCAGGAGGAGGGATTTTAAAAGTCAGATGTTTTTAAAATGCATCTCTGCTCACATATCTGCACATCTCAGGTCCAAAGCCTGACCCGCAGCACTGTTCTGTCAGACTCACAGTGATGAGTGCTTTAATTTTGAAAGGCTCTGTGGTTTAACCTGCTGAACTTCAGCAACCTATGAACCCACATTTGATGCTCCAGTTAACTTTTTGAGGTGGCAGCTGTGTGTGTGTGTTTCGTATGTGTTCAGCTTCTTTTCTAAGGCGAGCAGTGCTTAGAGCCTGAAGGAGGAACAAAGAAGAGGGTTAAACAGCACAGGAGAAGGAACACGTCTGTAGAAGAGGCCTGAGCACAGAGAGTAATAATAATAATAATAATAATAATAATAATAATAATAATAATAATAATAATAATAATAATAATAATAATAATAATAATAATAGTTTTTGCATGAATGGACTCATCACAGTTCAGTGAAATATTTCAGAATCAGCAGACTAGCATCTCCAAAAATGCGAGTGAATCATTTCACCTGCAGGTCTGTCTGCACTCACAGCTAAATACACATAAAAGCATCTTCCTGGTGGACCTAACTGAAGTTTTCCTTTATCAATATAAATAAATACTTAAAAATAATAAACATTGAATAAAAGTGATATGATTTCATGAGATTTTATCTAATAAGCTTTTTTTCTTTTGGAAAGGAGGACCAAACAGATTTATGGAGCAGTAAGTCCAATATCATCAGTGAGTGCTGGTCACAAGTTTTCCAGCTCACTGCATCTGCTCTTATTTCCCTGTCTCTGACCTTTGACCCTTGGCTTTGTCTCTGATTTTTTTGAAACAGCGAATTTTTAGAAGGCAGTGAATTCTGATGCTTGGCGTGTCCTCATCAGCAGAGAGAGATGAATGGATCCGAGTTTCTGTGATAAGATTGAACCAAAATGTATTTTCTTTGTTTATTTGTTGTTTACGCTGAGAAATGCTGAATACTTCTAAGGTCACATCATAGCTGGACTGGCCATCGGGCATACCGGGCATTTGCCCGGTGGGCCGCTGGCGATTTTTTGTTTTTATGGGCGATGGATTTTTTTTTTTTTTTTTTTTTTTTTTAGGAAGGGTATATATAATGAAAGGTGTTGGATTGGCCAATTGGTCATGATCGACTCTGGGCTGGACCAATTATAGCCGAGGAGGCCGGATGCACCCTCCCCCTTGTTTAGCAATTTTATAGACGAACTAAAGAAAATGGAGAACAAAAAAAGGAAAGGAGGTGTTTATGAAAATATCACTAAATCTGTCATTTATTAATTTTAATATTAATTAATGATCATGTCTCACCTCTAGTGTTCTTAGTCTTAATTTAAGGTTTCTACCATGTGTTGTAGATAGTTCAGGAGGTTAACTCGACCAAGCAGTCTTTTTGTTTCCGCTATGTACTGGTTAAAATCCAGAATAGGGAGGATGGTGTAGGTTAAGTTTATTAGATTGATACATATATACCAACAAGGCAGTGTACATCAAAGCAGTTGTTTTCATGCAAAGGCTTTATGGTTTTTCCTATAGCGACTGACAGATCACGTGACTTTCGTGCATTGCATGCCGGGAACTCGTGGCAAAACAATCCAAGTACCGCATCAAATGCAAGCATTTGCAGCACCGCAAAACGTTCATTCTCCGGTTCCAATACCTTCTTGTTTTTTCTTTGCCGCACAAAAAAGGAATGTACAAAACAAAAGGAGAACAATGCCGGTCCGTACAAAGACAGACTCGACGAAAAGACAAAGAAAAGATACGAGGAAAAAATCAAAGGAGTGAAAGGATCAGACCCTTACGAGCACACAGAGTGGACAAAAGACGTTAGCGTGCTGCCCAACTTTCACCACGCTCAGATTTATAATTATACGGTTCTTGGAGTGAGTGCATACACTCATGAAGTTTTTAGTAACTTCAGGTGACTACAACAAGCCCAGGTACAGTTTACCGACGGATGGGTACAGGACCTTGAAATGCACCGTGTAGAACGAAGGACCATCGTACGAACAAAGGTAAATTTACCAGTCTCACAAATCATCGTCATAAATACACATTCGTTAACCGTTTGTTAATATAACCTTTGAGCTTAACGGTAATTAATTAGTAGTGGAAATAATTTCTGGTAGCATTACAGAAATGTAGCAGTGACAATAATATTGTATGTTGTAATCGTACTGGGCAATTAGTGATACAAAACAACTGTTTTATCCTGTGAATAAAAGTATGTTTTTGTCAATGTACCGTGGTAATAACAGAAGCGAAACGCAATATTGTGTCAGGACAATTCACTATTTATGCACAATAAACAAAGGAGAATAGCGCGACAATTTATGTTCAGCGCCAGACTTGCTTGTAACCTATATCACCGATTATGTTAAGAAAAATGATGTATTAACTACTACAAAACACTGACCTTTGTGGGAATGCTTGGAGCAGACTAACATGTGAGCTGGAGTGTTCTGAGACGTTATATTTGGTATATCCAGACCATCCGTCGGCTCTTACTTCGGAAACATGGCTTAAAAAATTTCTCTTCAACGACGTAATCCGATAAAAAAAAACGATCTTTTTACCCGTCGGCTTCCCGTGGCTGTCATGCGACCGGCTATTGCAGTTAATAATACAACAGCTTCATTTTTTGGGTTTCTTTTTATTGCTGTGTAACTGAGTTCAATTGAAAGCCTGCGTGCGCTAGTACCTCTTGCCACAAGTTCCCAGAATCCTTTGCGGTTTTACCCCTGAATGACATCACATTTTCAATCTCTATCCTGGTGGGCCGGTCTCTAGTCAAAATGCCCGGGCCGATTTTTTGTCCCAGTCCAGCCCTGGGTCACATGACCATCAATGTCACAAGAATACAGTGGAAACATGTGGGAGTGGGGGGTCTTTGCCACAGTGAGATCTGCAGGGGATCTGATAGGAGCATCAGTTTGAAGCTTGTTGCACGCAGGTTTATCTTCAGTATGTTTCACGTGAGCTCATATCTGCGCTGCTGTGTGTGAAACCATGAATCACTCTGCTGCTCAGACGTATTCTGAGAATTCTTACGACATGTCGCTTCTGGTGAGGTCTGGTTTTTGATGGTTGCAGTCCTGCTGGCGTGCTGCTGGATGCAGAACTTGAGATCAGTGTGTGTGAGACTGTAGCTAGATAGTGTTACACTTTATCGTGTGTATCGCTGTATTTGAAGACCTCACAATGTGAACCTGGTCTTTTTCAGCTCAGAGCAGTTAGTGTGAAGGTCACAGCTCCTTGCCGGCAACATGCTGCTGCACAAACATGTTGTCGGTGCTAATCACTGTTTTCTGTTGCTTTGTGTTTTTCAGTATGTCCTCGCCTTACTAAAGAAGACATCCTGATCGCTGCTGTTAAGTCCGATAACTTAACTGCTGGTGATGTAAACATGGCTGTTTCTGGTGGAGGAAGTGTTTGAGCAGCAGCTGCTGTGAACAGACCAAAAAGAGACAGTGACAACTTTTTGTAGTATGACATCAGCGGGAGTGTCCAGGTGATGGTTTGAGGCAGACAGACGCAGGAGACGGGCATGTGCCTGAGCTGCCACAAATACTGAATTCAATGTCTGAGGACATGTATGTGGCACCGGGGTGGCTGTAGGAGAGCCATGTCTCTCAGTCAGCAGTGTGGACAGTCTGGTTCTCAGCACTGATTAGCCGGTACGCTGACTTAGCATCAGCTGCTACTGTAGCATGCTGCAGTCAAAGCATGGTCACCAGCATGAAATCATATCTAGAATTTAAAAACACACACTCGGTGTCACCGTGATGCTGCTGTGTGTGATTAGTCCTAAAATTGAATCCTTTCAACTGTCTTTTCTTGTGTCTGTGAAGCACGTGAAGATTATACTATGAAAAATGAAGTTATATAAAAGTTTTTTATTAGACTGCAATGCTGATAAGCTACTCAAAAACACCACTGTTTGTTGAAACAGGAACAGGAAGTGATACTATACCGCAGAGAGAGCGAACACCAAGTGACAGCATCACCCGAAGGAGAAACCAAGGTCGACCTCCAGATCATAGTCTGCATGTCACACAATCAGAAGCTTTTTGGATTTTTTTATTGTGATTTTTGATTTTAGATTTTCTGAAAACATCTTAATGTCTCCAGTTTGGGAAACACACAAACAGAATATATTAAAGCCAGGACTGGACTGGCCATCCAGGGCCGCTTGTGATTTTTCGTTTTTATGGGCCGGTGGGGTTTATATCTTTTCTTTTTTTTAATGGTATAAATGAACGGTGGTGGATTGGCCAGTTGGTCATGATCAACTCTGGGCTGGACCAATTACAGCCGAGGAGGTCGGACTTTAAAGTTGAGGTGAAAAGGAACGCGATTTGTCCCGTACTACTTCAGCTAGAAAGTTGCTAATTCAAACATAAAACTGATCAATGATCAGCTGATCAGCTTTTCTCTCTGCGCCAGAAAGAGGAAACCAGTGGAGGTCACGCTAAACAACAGCAGCACGTTTAAGCTTGATCAGCTGGTAACTGTGCAGGGACGGGTCTAGCAAACCTTTGCCAGGGGGCCAGGTGGGGCATTAACATGGAGAGGGGGCACAAAGAAATATTTTTCGTTCTTATTCTCATTTAAAATGTCTCGCTTTAATAAATAATTATCTGAATCCTACAATCAAAGTTTTCATCTGATGTAAAATGTATAAAAATCCATTATTGTAATCAGTAAATATTAAGTCTAGTACCCTAAGCTATATTATTCTTTCCTTTGGGAAGGTATGATCTGTGCAGTCTGCAATTCTGTTGAAGAAAGAATTTGAATCTATTTAATCACTGGAGACAAATAATAGATTTGATGCATTTTTTTTATACGTGCATTAAATTAAAATCAGTTTTGTCAATTAAGCATCTTGAGGCAGAAGGTGGGGGAGTGGTTCCCTTTTTTTTCTTTTCTTTTTTTGTTGGGAGTTGGCAACCCTATTAGTTAGGTATATGTAATTATAAGTTAGGTTTGTTCTGTTCAGAATACAAGAATAGGGAGGCTGGTGTGGGTTTAAGTTTATTATAAAGGCTTTATGGCTTTTCCTATAACACCATGGTGGGCCGGTCACTAGTCAAAATGCCCAGGCTGATTTTTTTGTCCAGTCCAGCCCTGATTTTAGCCAATATGTGGATACAATACTTTGTTATCCTAAACAAGACACGTGTGATTTGAATGCAATATGATCCAATCACAGTGCATGCCTGTGATGGATCAGGTGAAGTACACCTGAGGGTTTAGGGGACTGTCTCTCTCACTGGCACCTCGAGTAATCTGCCCCAGCATGTTATCATTCTTCAGTTTTAGAGCTGACCTTCTATTGTATTGGTGTAGCTGCTCCACTGGAGCATGCCCACATTAAAAACAGCTACAGTGTTTCTCAGTTCTCAACATATCAGTCCAGTCATAGCGCTAAACAACGTTTTTGACCCTCAAAACACAAACTCAAATCAAATTACTTTTATTGTTACGTCACATTACTGGTACACTGGTACAGCAGATGTGAGTGAGAATCTTTTGTGCAAGCTTCACAAGCAACAGAGGTGTGCAAAATACAAGAAACATAAGAAGCAAGCCAAATATAAGAGCAAGAATATGAGAATTATGAGAATAAATATATGTACAATTTTAAGGATGTATGCACAAAAAATGTATGTATGTATGCCAAAAATAAATATATATGTGTGTGTGTGTGTGTGTACGTGTACAGGGAGTGCAGAATTATTAGGCAAATGAGTATTTTGTCCACATCATCCTCTTCATGCATGTTGTCTTACTCCAAGCTGTATAGGCTCGAAAGCCTACTACCAATTAAGCATATTAGGTGATGTGCATCTCTGTAATGAGAAGGGGTGTGGTCTAATGACATCAACACCCTATATCAGGTGTGCATAATTATTAGGCAACTTCCTTTCCTTTGGTAAAATGGGTCAAAAGAAGGACTTGACAGGCTCAGAAAAGTCAAAAATAGTGAGATATCTTGCAGACGGATGCAGCAGTCTTAAAATTGCAAAGCTTCTGAAGCGTGATCATCGAACAATCAAGCGTTTCATTCAAAATAGTCAACAGGGTCGCAAGAAGGGTGTGGAAAAACCAAGGAGCAAAATAACTGCCCATGAACTGAGAAAAGTCAAGCGTGCAGCTGCCAAGATGCCACTTGCCACCAGTTTGGCCATATTTCAGAGCTGCAACATCACTGGAGTGCCCAAAAGCACAAGGTGTGCAATACTCAGAGACATGGCCAAGGTAAGAAAGGCTGAAAGCGACCACCACTGAACAAGACACACAAGCTGAAACGTCAAGACTGGGCCAAGAAATATCTCAAGACTGATTTTTCTAAGGTTTTATGGACTGATGAAATGAGAGTGAGTCTTGATGGGCCAGATGGATGGGCCCGTGGCTGGATTGGTAAAGGGCAGAGAGCTCCAGTCCGACTCAGACGCCAGCAAGGTGGAGGTGGAGTACTGGTTTGGGCTGGTATCATCAAAGATGAGCTTGTGGGGCCTTTTCGGGTTGAGGATGGAGTCAAGCTCAACTCCCAGTCCTTCTGCCAGTTTCTGGAAGACACCTTCTTCAAGCAGTGGTACAGGAAGAAGTCTGCATCCTTCAAGAAAAACATGATTTTCATGCAGGACAATGCTCCATCACACGCGTCCAAGTACTCACACAGAGTGGCTGGCAAGAAAGGGTATAAAAGAAGAAAAACTAATGACATGGCCTCCTTGTTCACCTGATCTGAACCCCATTGAGAACCTGTGGTCCATCATCAAATGTGAGATTTACAAGGAGGGAAAACGGTACACCTCTCTGAACAGTGTCTGGGAGGCTGTGGTTGCTGCTGGACGCAATGTTGATGGTGAACAGATCAAAACACTGACAGAATCCATGGATGGCAGGCTTTTGAGTGTTCTTGCAAAGAAAGGTGGCTATATTGGTCGCTGATTTGTTTTTGTTTTGTTTTTGAATGTCAGAAATGTATATTTGTGAATGTGGAGATGTTATATTGGTTTCACTGGTAAAAATAAATAATTGAAATGGGTATATATTTGTTTTTTGTTAAGTTGCCTAATACTTATCCACAGTAATAGTCACCTGCACACACAGATATCCCCCTAAAATAGCTAAAACTAAAAACTACTTCCAAAAACATTCAACTTTGATATTAATGAGTTTTTTGGGTTCATTGAGCACATGGTTGTTGTTCAATAATAAAATTGTTCCTCAAAAATACAACTTGCCTAATAATTCTGCACTCCCTGTAGCTGTGTTTCCTCCAAATCCCAGAATTCCTGAGGAGCAGGAATATGTGGGGTTGGGCTCTAAACACTCAGGGTGAGGCCTGAGTGAAGAGCTACAGAGCCAAAGTTTCAGCACTGCGCTCACAGCTTTGAGACGTCCAATCAGCAACTGGTCCTGATAACATCTCCCCTCTCATTCCACATACATGAAGACTGCTAGAAGCAGCTATCAGCCACATCAGGCTCACATCATGCTTGGTATTAAACATGCTGCAGTCTGCAGTAAACTCCCTGCCACAAAGCTTTGAGTGCTCTGAAAGGGAATCTCCTCCAAATCCACCTGTAACAAGGTCACCTGCAGAAATAACTGTGTCCACGGGCAGAGTCACTAACACTCTGCACCAGAGCTAAACCTGCTTTGGAGCTAAAAAGCTGCTGTCAGGGTTTCCTGCAGAGGTTCACAGTAAATGTGGAGACTGAAAGCTGTGGACAGTTTCTGTGGCTGGATTATTTCATATGTGTTTGTAGGAGTTTCACTTTCAAAGTTTGGAGTAAAGTGTTGAAATAAATCAGGTCTGTGACGCACACTTTACTGCAGATTGTTCTCAATGGAACACAAAAAGCAATCAAACTGTGATTGATCCTGATGTGGTTGTGATTGTTGCTTCTAGCAGTGTTCATGTATTTGCACAGAGAGGGGGAGATGTTATCAGAGTGTGTAACTGATCAGATCTGATGCTAAATCATGTTCATGTACAGTCAGCTGATCCTCACAGTTCACTTTGTAATCATGCAGCTCTCCTCTGATCAATCCTGAGCTCCACCTGAGTCTCAGTCCTCAGGACCTCACACAGTCCCAGCAGCTTCTATCAGCAGAGTTCTCCCTGATATCACAAACATATTGATCCTCCTTCAGCCTCCTCTCATTGATCTGAACTGTTTCCACAGAGAAACTCATCAGTGAAACCTGAGCTTACTGTGGATTATTCTGGTTGCTCCATCACTCTCTGCCTCACACTCCCTCATCTGCTGCTTTCCTCTGATTGGCTGCTCTGACAGAGTCATGATTGGCTGCATGTTTGTATATAAAGCAGCACGTTGCTGGTAGATCAGCCATCAGCTCATGTTTGTGACTGCAGCATGGCACCAGTTTGCTGCTCGTGTTTCAGTCCCAGACTGACCTGCAGCTCTTTAGTAAATTCAGACAGCAGCTTTTGAACTGTTAGTAAATCTGACCATGAATCTCATTATGACACCTCTGACCACTCATTCTGTCTTTATTGGCTTTCATACATGAAACACGCTTAAAGTCAACAATTGAATTTAAACTGGGTTAAACCAGCTGTGAGTCACTGCAGCAGCTCTACACCTGTGCCAACAACCAAGCAACACCTGGGTGGAGTCCCAGCTGAAGCTGAGAGATACTCAGAGATCAGAGACAGAAGCAGCTGTATGTAAGCGTTCTACAGGACGGCTTACACAAACCTGATGTTACTGATGTCTCCTAGATAGATCTCATGGACCAAAGGCTCTCTGTGTCATCTTGGCTCCAGCTGAACTAAACTGAGAGTGAATTTGGGCTTTTAGGGAGGGGTGAAAGCAGAGCGCTGTAAAGGAAATGGCTGTGATTGGTTCATAACACGTCAATGAGAAGAAAGGAAAGCTTCAGAGCAACATGAATGAAACAAAGTGTTTTGATGACGACTGAAAGCCAAAACTGTGACTGAAATCAGAATCCAGTTCATCTCCAGCCCTGTCAGCAGTTCCAGCTATAGTGCTGTTACAATAATAGTCATCACTTCTAGTTTCACAGCAGGAAACTGGGAACATTCAGCGTCTCAAAGATTGACCTGTTAGCACCTGCAGACATTGTTGAGCTGGGTCTGCTGATCTTGTGGAGGTCTTCATTTCTCCACTATTTGGAGAAGCTTCAGCAGGATCCACAGTCAGAGTCAAAGTGGAGTTCTAGCATGGACGTAACGCTTCAAGAAGCTTCAGACAGACAGTGTTCTCCAAAAGTTCTGCTCTAAAAGGAAACTTTGAGCTGGCTCTGTAATTGTTGTAGTCAGAAGGATGGAGGCTGGATCTTTGATGAGTGCTTGCACACAGGCTGTCTTTAAGTATTCTGGGACACAGCCAGAGGACAGACAAGTGTTCATTATTGGAAGCAGCCGAGGGCAGGGACATCCCAAACTTCACTCAGGAACTTTGGAGGAATCATATCTACACAGCTTGATGAGCGTTTCAGTTGTGCCACAGTCCTTCAAAGCCCCTCTACAGAGACTGGCAGAAAAGAAGATCAGATATTGTGGCTGGGGTCGGGGACATCAAGAAAAGAATCAGGAGCTGCTGGTTTGGATTTCCTCTCATTCATTTGATCCTTCAGAAAGTTTAGAAAGTGAAGACGTTCCTCACTCGATGCCGTAATCTGATGAAAACTTGCAGGATTTCAAAGACGCTCCACTGAGCTCCAAAGAGCTCTGGGCTGTGCTTATTAGAATGAATTAAAGGAGAGAAATAGCCGGCCCTCGCCTCGTTCACCTGTTCATTGAAAGCAGTCGTTCATGCTTTCATTTCTTGATGACGGAGCTGAAGATTCACCTTCTTCCGTCTCCTTTCTGCAGCAGGTTATGTTCCGAGTTTGAGGCTCAAATTGGCTCAAAGTGTCCCATTTTCACTGATTGTTTCCCGACGACATGCTTCAAGTGTGATATGGATCCTCTGCTGAAGGAATCTGCTTTCTATCCACAACCTATTGATCCCAGATCTGACTAACAGCAGCGCAGGAAGCCCTGCAGTTATAGAGAAACTGTCTGAGTCGCATTGTTGCTGCAATTTACCTGCAACTGCTGATGAAGAAAAAGTCTCAATGTGTTTGTGTTTGGTCCTAATCTGCTGCCAAGTCTGTTTGACACTGCTGGATTTCCAGCTGATAGATGACAGATTAGAAACTGATCAGTCTATTGATCACACAATATTCCATCAATAGAATTGATTTGACTTTGATTTGTGTAACAAAGTGATTTCCACGTCTCCTTCATGATGTGACAGTGTCAGAGCTGAATGCACTTGTAGAGTATCATGTTTTTATGGCTCACATTTAAAGTGTTCCAGCTCTAATGTACAACTTCCCGATGAAAGTGTCGCTTTGAAGTCAAAATCTGAATCCAAGACTGAGGTGTGTTTTTGTTTCTGCAAAGTTCTTCCACAAACTCAGGTTTTCAAACAGCTGTGACAGCTGCCTCTGTGTGTCAGTAAGTCTTTGAGCTTCTTTATCATAATATCAGCAGCCTTAAAAATAAAGACGGACTGATGTGGACGATTATCAGTAATCAATGAGACCGATCACTGATATCTATAGCTGACATAGATTTAGAAACAAATCAAATCCAGCAAAGTTTTTCTGTTGTGGCAGAAACGGTTGGTTTCAAATATCTGATGATGTTTAAGTGTTCATGCTGCTGTTACACATCTGTACTGTAGAATAAGGAATATTTTACTGCTACTTATACTTATTATCAGCATTATCATTGTATTAATTAACATTGCATTAAACCACATAAGCATTTCATTAAAGCATTTATTGAAGCTGTTGACATTACATTGAAGTTTGTATTACAGGCGTTATCATAATCCTATAATAATCTTTCATTGCAGGTGCAACTGTAGTCACTTTATACACATTGCATTTTGTGCTTATTAAAGAGTTGTAGCTCAGTCAATGAATCAAAAGGTTGTTTCAATGCAGCACGCTTACAAACACAAATGATGTTATTGATTCCAGGCCCAGGGCCTGGGACCCTTTGCTTTTAACTGCATTTTAGTCTTGCCTAGTGTTATGATTTAATGTTGTCAGTGTTTTGTTTTATGTTATGTTTAAGGATTTGTTCTGGTTTCCTGTTTTATTGTGAAGGTCTGCGTCTCATGTGAGTGTGTTCAGTTTTACCTCTGTCTCGTCTTGTTGATTATTCCATGCTGTGTTCCCCACCTGTGTGCAATCTCCCTGTGTTTCCCTGTGTGTATTTAAGTCGCATCCTCTGTCTTTGTAGTTTGGCTGGTCCGTCTGTGTATCTCATCCGTGTGTTTCCCTGCTGCCCAACCGTCATTTGTTTTCTGCTGGCTGTTATTCGTGTTCAGGTTTGTGTTTCTGTTCAGGGTCAGTAGTTTAGTTTTCCCAGTATAGTTTAGTTCTCCGTTTACCATTTTGTCCATCTCTTTTGTTGTGTTTGCCTTAGCGGCACCAGCCATTTTTAGCCAACCTGGTTGTCCATTTTAAGATAAAGCCTCTTTTCATCCCACAATCTGGTATTCACCTTCTTTTATGTTGCTGCCTTGAGCCGGGTCGTAACACTAGTAACAGGTGACAGAAGAAGACAGCCATTCCCCAAGGACCGTCTGGAGAGTGCAACAAGTTGCCATTTATGGAAGAATGTGATAGAAAGGGGAACTTCTTTGTCTATTTTAGCTTATTAAAATGAATATTTACTGTAACTGACATATCATAATTCTTGTAAACGCATGAGGGGTCGTTAACCCTAATGAAACAGAAGCAATCGGAGGTGTCTGTTTGGGCGGAGATCTACAGCTGATGTTTGGCAGTGTGTATCTCTCTGCACGTGTGTTCAATAAACTCTTCCGTTTGATTGCATCCTTCTGGGCCTTTGGTATTTTGTTTTTGGATCTCAATATTTCGAATCAGGACAGATTTGGTGCCGTGACCCGGATGTTGGGTCCAGTAACCCGGTTCTGAGGTTCTGGTGGAGAAAATCCGAGGCCAGAGGTGGGCAGACGTAACCCAGTGATTCAGCTGAGTGTTCAGGGCCCTGACAAAAAGGTAGGCACAGCCTGTTAAATCAAAATGTGCTGATTGAAATATTATATTCTAAATTTACTCAGCTAAATTACTGATAGATGTCTGTTTGAGTAATTCAAAGGTCAAGCTTGATGTTTTTTATGATAAAAGTGAGAAAGACAATAAGGTGTCTTTAGAATAACAAAGGATAATATATTGAAGGTGATTGAAGGTTAAATAACTTTAAAGTTCAGGGGTGGAGACCCCACTCTATCGGAGATGTCTTTTAGAGCCCGCTAAGGTTGCGGTCACTCCAGACTGACCATCTGCCGACGATTTGGGACCTCGGTATTAAAATTGGTTATGATCAGGGGATCATGTTGGTTTAAAGTTATTGTTTCATAGAGAAAGTAATCTTGGACATAGAGGTCCGGCAAACAAACCTTGGGTTGTGCAAGGTTTTCTGATGTGAGGCAGAATTTCAGGAAGCCAAGTGTTTGATAGGCTTTTTGACAAAGTAATTCTGAGTAAGAATCAATATTGACAGTATAGGTTTAATGTTGATTAATGTCAGTGGATCTGTTGTAGTTCCTAGAAAGAAACATTGCTGGTTTTGAGAAGTATTGAGTGAATATTTCTGAGTCTGCTCTGAGTCAGTGCAGGCGTCAAAGTTGACTGATTTGACACTGAATCTTGCATGTATCACTGCCTGGCAGATACCCAGGTTTTGAAATGGTGTCGGATTCCCTGATTTTCAGGTGATGAATTACCTGACAATAGGAGTCAGAAAAGGATTTTTTGATGCTATATTTTGTGTGATTTGAGAAAGATTGATCGTTTCTGCGTTCGAATACACACACACACATATTCATTGCAGCTGTTGGGTGTGAACAACTTCCTCTTTTAATTTTAAACTGCGACATATTTGTTCATTGAACTAGAACTTCAGCAGTGAATGAGACAGGATTTAGATTCTCAGTTTTGAAGGACATTGAGAGAACATAGTTGAAGATTTAAGTACTTTTTTGAGTTTGGAGAAATATAAGTATTTAATGGGCGATCCTAACATCCCCTTTTTTGAGTGGGAGGTTGCCCTTATTGCTTCGTCCCTGAAGACTGAATTCACATCTGTACCTGAGGGGATTCATGCAAACTTTTTCCTCTATTGTGAAACAGTGGACTCAGATTATGCATATTTCACATCTGTAGACGTAAGTGAAGAACGGTTTGGCCAGTTCCTGACCAAGTGTCTAGTCATTTTCCAAGGCCTAGCTAATCCTTCTAAGTGAAAGTATTTATCAAAATAACAGGTTGTTGACAAAATACATACACTGTTTTTAAGAGGGTGATTTTTGACAGTTATTAAGTGGCCATTTTTGTGCATGTAGACAACTAAATTGATTAAACTGTGATATTTTCAGTGAAATCATAAAAGTATCATTGGGTGCGGTCACTTCCCTTTTTCTCTGGGACTCTCTTGAAGGCTTAATACGCACTTAAAAGTTGAGACGTACTTCCCTTTTTTGTAGAAAAGAGTATGTTCAATTGTTTCTTATTGATTTCTAAAGACAACCTACATTGCTGAAGTGCCTGATTTTGATTTAGAGTTTGAAATAGTGGATATTCACGTACACACTGTTGTTTATTGCTAATTAATTTCAGAATTTTCCTTTATTAATGTGGAGAAGCTGGGATCTCACATTCAGACAATAGGGCGCGGTCTCGTTCCTCTTTTAGTGTACTGTGACATGGTTAATTATTTCTCTTGAAGCGCTGATTTAACACAAGAAGGTCATCTGACTTGCTTTGAATTATACATTTAGGAAATACTTAATATTTGCTTTGGCATTTTACTTCTTTGTGAAATAAGTGAAGGACACGTTGAACCGTTTATCACTTGGTGCGTAGGCATATTGCCGTGAAGCCTTTATTTGCACAGAAATGGCAGGTGAAGGCACATTGAGTCATTTTGAGTTTCACAAAGAGGACATTGGTGTTAAGATCCTTGTTTAAGGATTAAATAACTGAGCCACAGAGGTGTTCAGTTCTTGGGTTGACTGAGCTTGTTTGGTTCTTTAGTAACGCAGTGGGCGTGATTGAATTAAGCACTGAGAAATCATAGTGAGTGATTTTCAGACTTGGTGCATGTTTCTAGTAATAATTGTGACTGGTTTTGTGCATTCACAAGGGAATGCAGCATTAAAAGTTTCTGAGTTGATTATCATACTGTTTCACTAAGCAGGTGAAAAAGAGGAAGTGGCCCTTGGAGCAGCTGCACTGCTTCTGAAACCAAAAGGTAAGCGTTGTCAAGGAACTTGGTGGGCGGGGTCAAACAACAGCCATTTTGTGGGTCTCACAGAAAACCAAAATGGCGGATAACTCAAGTGTGATACCAAGTGGACAGAAGGCATATAAACCATTGAAGGACCAAGTGGAGAAGCTAAAAAAGGCCATACACATGGCCTGTCCAGGAACAGTGAAAGCAGCAGAGAAAGAATTTCGCACCATGAAAGAGTTTGTGGAAAAACTATGTGAAGCCCAGCAGAAACTCATGGGAGGCAGAGAGCCGTTGTACATGGTTTTTAAAACAGGAGCAGAAGACTGGGAAAAGAAACTGAAGCAGCTGAATGAAGACACACTGGGCCAGTCAGTGAACAGAAAAACCAGAGCAGAGATGAAAACATTGAAAGAGAATCAGAGTGAGTGTTGCAAAGGATACTCTCAAGAAAAGGGGGTGTGGCAAAGCCAAGGAGCCTGGAAAAATGGAAGCCTATGGAAAGGTATGATAAAGGAAAAGTCAGAACGTGCCTAATTTGCAGGGCACACAATCCGAAGCCCGGAGTAAAAACCGGAAGCAGGCAAGTTTCTCCTGCCTGAGAGGCCGGGAGAAGAGATTGTTATTGATTTCACAGACATGATTGAAATTTGGCTGAAAGAATGGTGATATGTGGGGAAAAACAAACAACAAAAAACTGTTAATTGTCCTGAGGTCTGAAAGAGATCTGCTAAGCACGCTGAAGAGTTTGATGTGAATGCTTGCAAATGCAAAAAGCTTAGTATATTTAAGTGTGTGGGCGTGTACTGAGGGTACATTCTTTTTAGATCAACACTTAGCAGAATTATAGAGGGTTTAGACTGTAAATGTATTTAAAAAAAAAAAAAAAAAACAAGAGTTTGATTAGCCTGAAGAAACAGGAAGGAGAGAAAAAGAAAATATGAGTCTGTGTGGCTGTGTGTGTGACAGGAACTTTGCATGCCCATAAAAGGGAACGGGCTGATGTGTGTAGTGTGGGACTAGAGAGGGAGACTTAGAAGGAATGTCTTAAGAAAAAGTAATAAAAAGGATATTAATCACATGTTTTAGTGTGTCAATACAGGTGGACCCTTCTCAACCTGAAAACTTGAGTACAGCGGCAAAAGGATAGATTGATAGAATTGGGATGAAAACAGGCCAGGCTTTGGCTTAAAAATTTTACAGCTTGACCTCTCAGTCTGTCCCCATCCTGAGAAGAAGCTTAAAGGACAGTCAATCTCCTGATGAAGACAGAAGACAGACAGAACACCGTGGACTCGAAGAGTTAACAGCAGGCAAAAGTCAGTGCAACTGACCTATAACACTGAAGGGTCAAGCAGCAGCATGTATGAACACCACTGATGGAACAGGAGCTTTGAATTACAAGCTGGAAACCTGACAAGTGACATGTCTGTTTGAAGGCACCGGACGTGATATTTGCCATGCTGGGAGTTAACCTAGAAGGAAAGACTGAAAAGATCAACAGAGAAGAAACAGAGAAGAAGAAACAGCTGAGTTGGGCCTGTGTTTGCTCGAGATTTCAGGACCCGAAAGGACACTGTGAGAAGAGAGGGACAGGGCCTGTGAGAGGTCAAGCCCAGACGAGTTTGAGTGAGAGAGTACAGGATATGATTGGATTGACAATGGTGACTGAATTCGTGGAGGTTTAGGAAGGTCCACCACATCACAACGAAGAGGTAAAAAAAAACACACAAAAAAAACAAAAACAAAACAAAAAAAGAAGGTAAGGATAATGAGAGGAACTAACTAACAATTACATTAATTAATAGAAAGCACACATACATAAATTGTTACATGTGAAATTATTTTTGGAAAGAATCAGAAGTGAGACAGTTTGAATCCACAGCTCAGGGCAAAGATGCATGAATTAAACCTGATTAAAAAAAATACACATGCAATGAAGACACGCTTACAGTTATATACATGACATAAATTGATATTTCTGACCAGAAAGAGAGAAACGGGTCTGTTAAGCACTGATGATAATAATGAGAATGTCTCAGTATGTTATTTTCAGGGGCAAAGCAGACCTGGATCAATTTTCCACATGCAGCGGTCGGAAGAAATTTATAGGTGAACATCACTGGCGTCACTAATTCTGACATGAGAGCTCTCACTCCTGGCTGAAGACAAGGAATGCTGTTATTTAAGGTGGGAAATAAAAAATTTGGGTTAGCAAATCGGGGAAAGAGAAAACTGACTGTTTAAGTGGAAAATTGTGAAAGAGTCTGAAACACTGCAAAAGAAACATATACAAAATCACACACAAAAAGAAAATGCATTAACCTTACGGAGACAAGGGAGCTCATGAGGATTAATGCACAGTCACTGATTAAAACTGGCTAAGAACACAAACACATGCAATGAAAATCAGCTTGCTACTTTCATAAGTGTTAGAATAGCGTGAAGTTGACACGCTTAAAGCTTGAAGTTCAGGGATAACTCAGGGAGTTCCATGACAAGGGAGTGAGGTATGAATGAGGCAGAAATGGTTGGTTTCAAATATCTTATGATGTTTAAGTGTTCATGCAGCTGTTACACATCTGTACTCACAGCCAGCTGTAGTGCTCAGGCCTGCTTAGCCTCTAATCTGCTGGCAGAGAGCTAATAATCTACTAATAATCTCACTCATACGTTACAGGATGGCTGACAGTGAACATCACAGCAGTTGTGTTACTGAGGTATAACAGGGCAGCACTAACCATGAATGTGCATCAGACCAACTCACCAGAGGAGTTTGTCACAATAACTCCTGGACACAGCTTCAAAGTGACTCCTCACTCTGACAGCACATTACACTCATCAGTTTCACTCACACACATTTTTATAAACTCATCATAACTACTTTGAAACAAAGTTCCAGCACACAGAGAAAAATCCACAGCTGCAGTGTGTGGCTGCCACGCCCACATCAACGTCACCGTGGCGTGTTCACTGACCATTAAACAGTAGGAAATGTCACTCAGCAATGAGACCTGGGTCACGCTGACATCATGGTTGTGTTCTGTTTCCATATTAGTTTGAATCTGCTTCAGTGAGGAGAACATCACAGTCCACGCTATAAAACTTTATTGATCCTGAAGGTTGAACCCGAGGGAAATTGGGTTAAGGCTGCCGACCTTTGCCAGCGCCGACTTACCCTTCTGACCATACATACATTACACAAACATCACATGGGGAAGACAGGTCAGAGAGGTATAACAATGGAAAAAGCACAACATGAGGAGCTCTGTGCTCAGCCTGATGGTGCTGAAGATGTTATCGCTGTTTTGGACAGAATGAGGCCTCTCTGACAGGTAATCTAGTTGCAGAGAGAGGTGCTCAGTCCCAACTTGCTGAGTTTGTTGAACAGTTTTGGGGAATAATGGTGTTGAATGAGCTAAAGTCTATGACCAGGTGAAGTGCAGTGGAAATAGGATCCTCGGTCAACCTGTTCGACTGGTATGCAAACTGCAGCGGATCCAGTAAGCAGGGGAGGCTTTCTTTGCTTGTGTGTTGTTCAAGGCATCAAACCGTGCGTAGAACTTGTTCAGCTCCTCAGGAAGTGTGGCATCTCCATCACAGCTCAGCTCAGCTCAGCTAAAGGCACTTTCCACAGATTGGCTAATCCTCAGCGAGTGTTTACAGACACGTTGGTGTCTCCCATGCAAGCTACAGCCAATCAGGACAACCTTCAATCCATCAAAGCAGTCACATGGAGGTTTTTGGTGGATGACCCTCTTTGTGACTAATTTCACCAGCCAGCAGTCAGGTTGGAGAATGCACATTTTTCACCAGCAGCCAGACATGCCAGGGGGTCTGAAGTGTGTTGGTCTCAAGGTTTATGTGACAACGTACACTGCCATGCAAACATGTGTGGTCCAGTGTGATTAGGTACTACTGTAAAAATATAAGAATTATTCAAAGTATGTATTACTCATAAAACTGTCAGTCAAAACTAAATAAAAAAGATAAAACTCTGCAACTTAAAGTCAGCATATCACAAGTTTGCCATGTTTTTTTCAATGGAGAGGAGGTGGGAGAAGAGGTGGAGTTGAAGTCCTTGAGGAAATGTTCACTAGTTCCCTGAATGTTGAACAGTAGCAAACAATGTTTCTGCTTTTAGCTCCACTGACATCGAACAATATTCTAAGAAAAACTATTAGAGAGCTGGAAACCATTCACAACACCAAGTATTACTAATAAAATACTCAGAAAATCGTTTGCTGCAAACATACCCATTACTTGCTGATTGCCATCTTCTTTCACCTCAGTGTTTGTTGCAGCAACGCTCTCAACTGACACTTTGGTCAGGTTCAGGCAGCAGAACTACTCGGCTAGATTTAGGTTAGTTTAATAAAGAGCATCACGTGAGTCATTAAAAATCAGTGATCAGTATCAAATATGGAATATGTACAGGAATGGAGACACGTCAGTCTGTATGGACCTTCTGATGTCATCAGTGTTGACTGTTTACTTTATTGTTTGTTGTCTTATGGTTGGGATTCAGAAATGTTCACTGCCATCACTTTATGAAATGTTACAGGGATTTTTGTGTGTGTGTGTGTGTGTGTGTGTGTGTGTGTGTGTGTGTGTGTGTGTGTGTGTGTGTGTGTGTGTGTGTGTGTGTGTTTAGTTTGTGGGGCGTCCACACTGTAACACTATGTCAGGTTAATTCACTGTGAGAGAAGAACAGTGACTGGAACAATCTGAGCTCATATTTTGAATAGAAGAAGAGAGAGCTGTTCTCTTCATAAACATTATGAAGAGAAGTAAACCAGTTAAACTAACTTAAAAGTCTGAATTATTAAGTTAGCTCAGTTACGCTAAAAATATGGTTTAACCTCATACGAAAATACAAACTAGAAAAAGAACTTGGATTAATCCGATGGATAGCCTATGATAAGGGTTTTACACCCGGTTCTATGGACCAAAGATTTAAACAGTGGATTCCTACTGGATTAACAGCGATATGAACACTAATTAAAGATGGGAATTTTATGAGTTTCCAGGAGATTAAACAAAAATATGACCTAAGTAATCAAGATCATTACAGATATTTACAGATTAGGGACTTTTTTAATAAAGACGTAAAACATATTGTGTAGATCTAGATAAAAATGCAATAATTAAAACCATAACTGAAGTTTACAAAGCAAAAAAAATTAGAATAATCTCTACAATTTACGAACATACAATGGAGGCAAGAGGCTGTACAACAACATATGTAAAACTGAAGTGGCAGAGAGAGTTGGGAGTGAACGTATCTGATGAGGAATGGTCACAAATCTGGAAAATACAGCAGTCAACAACATCATCACGTGCCTGGAGACTGCACTGCTGGAAAAATGTAATTAGATTTTTTTACAACACCCAAAATTAGGAACAAACATACTTCATTACCACAACCGTGATGTAAATGTGAATCATTCCCATGTGTTCTGGTTCTGTCCCAAGATTACAACATTTTGGGAAGATGTTCATTTAGTTATAGGTAAAATTCTGGGTTACGCTGTATCTAAGACTTGTATATTATTATACTTTGGTGTCATTACGGGAAATGTGATGAAAGAAGATAGATACATATTGAAAATTATGCTTGCTGCCTGTAAAAAGGCAATTACAAGAAAATGGAACAAGATAGACCCACCATCACAGGACGAATGGATCAAAATTATAGATGAAATACAAACTATGGAACAATTGACCTACAGAATAAGGACTCAGGAAGATCAATACCATAAAAAGTGGGAGAAATGGACTGAGTACATAAACCCAACAGGATAAAGACCAACACATTGATAATGAGAAATGATCAAATTGTAGAAACAAGGAAATCCAACATGTTTTTTGTGCGTGTTGTTGTTGTTTTGTTGTTACCCCCCACCCCCCTACCCCGCTGTATAATGTTTAAAGAAAAACAATAAAAAGAAAGTAAAAAAAAAAAAGAAAAGAAAAAAAAGTTAAGTGTTTGCTCGTAGGGGGTCATCGACCTCATGTTTGTCACTGTGGGAACTTTGTGTCGACTAAATGCAACTTAAAGCTCGACGGTTGCCCAAATGTTTTAAAGAAGTTGAAACATTCAGAAAGCTGTGACACTTGTTGCTCAACATTTTATAATTTTTGGTTTCAAAGCTTCTTCTGGTACCAGACTGACATGCCAGTGGGAGGAGTCAGCAGACGACCTGCTCTACCTGCTGAGCCACAGGTGGAGTCATCAGGGTGGAGTCGTTTCAGTAAGGACAGATCAATAGAAAGAATGAAGACGAGTTATTGATGAGCAGAATATAGACAGATGTTTGGTGGTCAGACTCCGATGGCCCGTCTCAGCAGAACTGAACCCAGCTGTGATGAGGATTAGAGCAGGACCCCAAAGAAAGAAAGTGATGTCACCACAGCAGAGTTCTGGTCTACAGGGAAAAGAACATGAGTGTTAAAGGTGATGCATGGCACAGGTAAGGCATAGCAAGCATGAGCACAGAGAAGAGTGAGAAACTGGAGAAGGGTCTGGAAGATCCTGACCAGGTAAGGAGGCCAGCCTGCTGACCTGAGGAACAGACGCCCAAAGCATCGGCGTGAGTGTCGGGCAGCCCTGTGATAGCAGGACACGTTTGGTATTCAATCGGAAAGGAAAAGGGAGACAGTGAAAGGGCAGAGGGATGCAGAGGCCAGGAGAGAGTTTGATCCGTCTGATGATGACAGCAGAGTGTGAAAGTCCTTCAGCTTGGTTTAGGTTCAGGGCCACAGATGGTCGTCAGAAAGCAGAGAGCCGAGAGGGTGGATGGAGATTAGGAAAGGAGATAAGACCAGGAGAGAGGAAGCTGCTCCGAACTCGAGCCTGTGTGGACTGTTTTTAAATCCCACTTCTGCTGTTTTTGTGTGTGACCCTACCCACACCTGCAGATATACTATATGATGAAATAAGGTTCTATGCACTGAATGTGTTATTTCAGTAGAACAAGAAGAGAATCAATAAAAACACAAAAGTCTCTGAGCTTTGGATCACAAATACACAGCAACAATAATCAGATTAGCAAATATAATATTATTGTGAACAAGAGCAGCTTAAAAACCAAAGAAAACCCTGAGACACGTTTCAAAGAAACACATTCAAACTTGCTGAACATCACAGTGAACACGATGGCTCTCAGGACCCGCTGTCTATTTTTACCTGTCTGTTCCTGCCCGCAGCTCCTGCAAGATTGCGTTGGGTCCCAGTCCCAATGCAGGGCTCTACTCTGAACATCCAAAGTGTTTGTAGTGACCCACAGAGCCATCATAGTCTCTGCTGTTACGCAGCATCTGTATGTGGAGTTATCAGAAAGCAGCACAAAGCAGAGCACAGACTGAAGACGTCTCCGTGCTTCAGTCTGTGGCTGGTGTCCTCACCAAGTGTTGTTCCTGCTGTTTGAGGTGGATGAAGCTCCTGAGGTGGAGCTGTGAAGGAGCACAAACACCTTCAGAGTGTTTCTCACATAAATGGAGCCAGAGTGCAGATGTGTTCCTGATGTTCACTCATTTGATGTTTGGAGGATTAGTGAGTTCAAGTCCACACTGAACCTCTTTAAACAAAGTCCCAAAGCAACATCCAAAGCTCACTTATTCTACTTTGTATTTTCTACTGACTTTTATTTGGATTTCATTTGGACTTCTTTAGATTCACTTCAGTTTCAGTGAGTTTCCTCAGAGGATTTTCTTCTTTCACTTTAGTTTGGATTCTTTCAAATGTTTCCTTTTGATTGGTTTCAGTCTCAATTTGAGTCTTTGTCCTTGTTTTTGTGTGGAGGGCAGATTGATGAAAATCAGTGCAGGGATTAGAATAAAAAGAGAACTTTCTGAAAGCAGTGACTCACAGTCTTGTAGACGTCCAGAGTCTCAGTAAACATGAGCATCAAAGCCTCATCAGGCGAATCACATTTTCACCAAACTAACAAACACTCAGACTCAGGAGATTTCCTCTACATTTGGTTGGATTTCACTTTTATTCTGATTTTACTCATTCAAATGTTTGCCACACTTTCAGTGCTCAGAGTTGAGTTGAAGGTAACCTTGGTAACCGTGAGTCTGTTGCTTTGATCCTCATTTTTCTGATGACTTTGAGAACTTAGTGCTGGAAATGACTCACTGCTGCTGGACATCAACACTCACAGAAGGTGGACACTGATCATGTGACCCAGTCATGTGGTACTGACTGATGTTCTCCAGTGTACTCCATTACTGACAGAGGATCCTAATGAAAAAGTACTGATGTGTTCATTAAAGAGCTTCAAAGTGATTGATGGAAACAGTCCAATGTAAAGCAGGAGAGTGTGAAGCATCACAGTGGAACATCACAACAACAATCTTACAAAGTTCAAAGTGTAGAAAAACACAAAGTCAAATATATGAAGCCAGAATCCAAAGTCAAACAGCTTCTGACTCAATATCATCCTCATTCATCACAAACTCATTTTGTCCATGAAAGAAAAAACATGTGAAGAGTTGAACTAAGAAAGGAGGTCCTGTTCAAACAGCACAAACACACATGAAGACAAAGCTTTGTGTTTGTCACACTGAACACATGTGACACTTTCTCACAGCTGAGTGTGTTCCAGTAAAGTGTGAGCAGCACAAACACAATCAGAGTTTGTCTCTGTCAGCTTTCAGTGAGTCACACTCAGTGTGTGCAGCCAAACATGATGGCAGACTGCCACAGATCACTTCTGAGGAAAGAGGAGGCGTTCAGCTTCCTCATAGTTTCACACCTGCATGAAGCAGCCTCACACTGACAGCTTCAAATCACTGTGTCAGCTGATCACTTCCTGTCCTGTGATTGGCTGAGCTTCAGGCCTTCTCTCAGTCAAACTGGAAACAGGGATTGAGACAGTGTGAGGGTTTGTGGAGTGCCACAGTGCTGTAATGAATACTGTAGTGGAAGAATTTCTTTCACACTCTTCATCCTGGAGCTGCTTTATGTCCATGATCTGCATGGAAAGACATCTATGGGGAGGAAATCCAGCTGCTGAGGGTCACATCTGCATCATTGTAGCTACAGTGGATGTTTCAGTGTCAGGACTGAAGGCGGAGCTTTGTGCGTGTCAGGGTGAGGCCGCAGCAGCCGCCTCCAACGGGAGCTCTCGGGCGTGAAACTAGGAGGAAAGCCGACGTCCTCCTCTTTCCTCAGAAGTGATCTGTGGCCAGCCGGAATTCATTCCACAGATGTGCTTTAACAAAGTGTGAAGCTGAACTCTGAGCTGTGACAGTGTGAGCAGTGTGAGAGTGTCAGTAGATGATCAGCAGAGGAAAGTGAGAGCTGCTGTGAGCTGATGTCCTGAAGGGCTTTTAAAGAGTCTCTGAGTTTGACAGGAACATGAAGATGTTTGTGGTGTTTGTGATCCTCCTGCACGGTAAGTACACCTTCTCTCTCTGCTCTCATCATCATCTCTCTCTTTAATGTGTTGAAGTGCAGCAGGAGGAGATTTCCATCAAACACTGGATTCTGATTCAGATCAAACTAACAATCCAAAGCAGCAACTTTCAAATCACTGGATTCTTCTTGGTGGCTTTCAGATGAGCTCATGTTACAATCAGCTGCTGTGTGTGTGTTGTTGTGTAGCTGAAGCTCTGACTCACATTTCATATGTGACCAAAGGAAACTTGGTGCTGTGTGTGTGTTGTTGTGTAGTGATGGTAAATTTGATTCTTTTTACTGAATTGAGTTTTAATTAGTCACTGACCAAAGTGAATCGGGTTTCTTGAGTCATTTGAGTCACTGAGTCAGTTGACCAGAGAGTGCAAAAATGTTTATTTTCACTCAAACTTAATTTGTTTCTCTTTTAATGTAAATCCTACTGCTAAGATTAATGATTGTAAAAGAAAACAACTATTTCATAGAGCAAAAAAAAAACTAAAGGGAACATTTATTTATTTTTATTTTATTTTATTAGTATTTTCCTTCAATGTGTCAAATATATATTTTCTCATCTAAATGTCCACTGAGCTGTGAGCCAGGGGGTGGTAATGCGCCTTAACATTGGTTGCCAACCAAGAAGAAGAGGAAGCTGTGAGCCAGGAGGGAGGGGGTGAGCGAGTGAGTGTTCGTTTATCAATATGCGTACTTGTGCGTACTTGCGTTCTTGTGTACTCGTGAAACGTCATCAGTCGGAGACCAAGTACTGTTCCAATTCGAAGTACGCATCAAGCTGAGAACGCGAAAAAGTCCGGGATGTGTTCTCGCTCCGCCCGTTTTATCGAGCATGCATCGGTGTGGACTTCGTACAGCTAAATATCCCAGAATGCATTTCGTCCAAAACTCCCGGACTCCCGGCACATCGTTTCCAACCCCCCCCAGTGGACTTCTCACTACTCAGGTTAAAGAAACCCCAGCAGCTGTCTATCGTATTGTGTGTCCACTAAAATAAAAATAAAAGCATTCTAACATCTCACCTGCTTGTTTTTATTAAGGTATGTACACGTATGTACATGTACACTATTTTTATTTATAGAGGTTTCACTACTGAGGTTAAAAATGATATATAAGTCACTTAGATCACTTCTAAATGTTAATGTTTGGTTTATTTCAGTGTTTTATTTTTTCCTGAGTAAACCGGTTTGGCTGTGATTAAAGTTAAGCTTCATAACATGTTACTCACAGTTACATTAAGAGGGGACGGCAGTAAAAACTCCGGACCTGTGACATCATCACGTACGCAGGTGTTCCAATTGTACATATCACGAGTCCGTGCTCGCGTTCTCGGCGGGTACGTACTCCCGTGCGTTCTCGGCCAGTACGTACTCGCCGAGAACACGAGTACGTACTGGCGTACTTGGGCATTGATAAACGGCCAGTGATTCGTCTATGCTATGATTCAGCACAGCAAGGGAGGGAGTGAGTGAGTGAGTCAGTGATTCATTCAACTCGTTTGAGCTGTGAGCCAGGAGGAAGGGGGTTAGTGAGTCCTGAGTGATTTGCTTACGCTATGATTCAGCACAGCAAGGGAGGGGGTGAGTACCTCAAATGTGCTGTTAGCATGTTAGCTGAGAGATGCTATTGTGAACCGAAGAGCTATTGTCTTGATGTGAGCTTCTACTCAGGGTTTTTTCTTCCAGTTCAGAGCAGAAATATTTTTGTTAAGAAACTGGCTGTTGTTTTTCCCCTCACAATTTTAATTATAAGGTAGAAATATTTCCAATAATGGAATTAGTTTGCTAACAGCAACATGGATGAGTCAGTGAGTCAGTTGCGCTTGTGAATCATGATTTACGAGTCAGTAAAGTGATTCTCGAGTATTGAACGATTCGTTCACAAGTCGAACAGCACTATTGTTGTATAGCTGAAGCTCTGACTCACATTTCATATGTGACCAAATGAAACTTGGTGCTGTGTGACACACTTTAGATTCTCTGTGGCTGCTTTGAACTCTTTAGAAATGTCTGCTGCTTCTCATTTAAACCTACACATGAACAGCAGAAATATTTCTATAAATCTCTCAGGTTTGTTCCTCATAGCACAGAAACAACTCTGATATCTGCTGATTCTTCTGGATTTTAGTTCTGGACCTGATGTGGTCCACTATGATATCCTTCCATCCTTCCTGGTTTATCTCCTCAGTCAGATCCTTTTCTGAGTCAATGGGAGGATAATCCTCATCTTCAGCCTCTCTCTCACTTGGAGTTCAGTGGGGTTCAGTTCCATTTTATTCTTAGATTGGCTCAGATGATCAGTAAATTCTGTGTTATTTCCACTGTCATGTGGATGATACACAGCTGTATGTTGCACTGATGGCAGTAACACAGATGTAATCTGAATCTGCTGCTCTGTCACTCTGACGTTAAGTGCCGGATGCCACAAACTCTCATCATCTCAGATTTCAGATCTGAGCACCTTTAGTTTCCCCCACACCTTAAATTTGAAAAGAACCTTGAAAATCTTTCATTCAACATAGGGACTCACGGAATCTGGGTGTGATCTTTGACTGTGAGCTATGTTTGGACACACAGATCACAAAGGACCTACAGTCATACTTTCCCCGTTGAAGAAATATTGCCAAGATCACACATTTATATGTGAAGCCAACATATGGCCAACAAACTAGCATCATTTGAACACCTTGCTAAAATACAGTCTACCACCATCACACTTTTTCAGATCCTTGCAAGTCAGGCACTTTATTTTTTCCCAGACTTCAGCCTCAAGCCCTCCACCAGAGCCTACACTATTAGAAAGTATCCTACCACTCAATCCAACCAATAGAGGGCTGATCTCCCTGCTTTACAATAAAATGTTAAACTTGACACATACCTCTTCATCCAAACTCAAGACACTGTGGGAAGAAGACTTAGACATGAAAATCTCTGTCGAAACATGGGCCTCCATACTCAAACATGTCAACACAATATTATTATGTGCCCGCCACTGTTGAATCCAGTTCCAAGTGGTGCATAGAGCCCATTTCTCAAAATCCAGATTATCTCAGATCTGTCCTGAAATCATTCCATATTGTGAAAGATGCAAAACTGCTGAAGCCTCACTGATCCACATGTACGGGTCTTGCTCCAATCTCATTCAGTTCAGGATTCTCAGTGTGACACTGGGCCCTGGCCACCTTCATGCTCTGTTTGGCATCAATGGTTACAAACAGTGGTCATATGACGTCATGTCGTCTCTAAAACTGGGGGAAAAAAGACAATTCCAGACCTCTACTGGGAAATTTCAAAGCATGTGGGGTCCTTTCCTTGATGCATTTCAAACTCTATAAGAATTTTCTAGCAAACTCCCTCATGTCAGGTTTGGAAATGCAGTGCACAGATTAGTGGTGCAACGGATCAAAAATCTCACGGTTCTGATCGGATCACGGTTTTAAAGTCACGGATCGGATCAATTTTCGGATCAGCAAAAATAGAAAAAAAAGACAAAAATTCTACTCGCCGTTTACCTTTTTAAGTATTTTTTGTCTATTAAAAACATTCAACTGAAGACTCATTCCACGCATTTATATAAAAACAAATTAAGGTGCAATATGGACATTATGGACCATGCTGGGCAGCCTCTGCTCACGGCCATAAACAACCAGAGGAGTCTGTTCAGTGACAGGTTGCTTCTCCCAAAGTCAAGGACCAGCAGACTTAAAAAGTCCTTTGTCCCACAAACTGTTTAACTCCTCGCTGGAGGGGAAACGGGGACAGAGGAGGGGGGAACAAGTAGCTGTAGTGCCTTTTCACTGTGCAATAGTTTTTTGTTGATATCCAACGGTGTAATAGACTCACAATACTTAAAATGCGCCGTTCCCTTGTATTCTTATTCCTATTTATTCTATTTATCCCTTTTGTATTCTCTGCATTTATAAATGTGTATATATGGCATATTTCTGCTCACATTCTGCAACTTCTGTGGGTGCTGCTGGAAACTGAATTTCAGTTTGAACCCACCCGAGGGATAAATAAAGTTTCATCTAATCTAATGTAATCTATAGGGCAGTGCAGGGCTTTGTATCTACTGCTCCGCTGTGATATAACGAGCGGTCATGGTCACGTGGCTTTCCGTTGCCCTGGAGCTCCACCCATTTGTAGTTTGAGCAACAGAAGATGCCTGGGACAGTTCAGCCATAACTTTAAACTTCTCCTGCTCATACAAGCTTGGAACGATCTTGTCACTGAAGTGGACGCGCAACTGGATATCATAGCGTGGCTCAAGCACGTTCATCATAGTTTAAACCCCTTGTTTTGCATAACAGACGACGGCCTCCCGTCTGCAGCTAAACACCCCATTAACTTTAGTAATAGCTTTAGTAATAGCTTTAGCAAAGGGCTGCTTAAATGCAGCAAACTCCTTTGCTCCGCTACTTGGACCGCTAGCCCTGACCATAACTACCGCTTGACAGACTGACCGCACGCACCATACACATACTTTTTTTTTTCTTTTTCGAATCTTCGGATCACGTGCGTACCGAACCGTGGAGTGGGATCGGTTCGGATTTAGGGCAGTGACTGGGAGAGGAAATCAGACTGAAATCGACCTTTGAACGTCAAAGGCTGGAGAGCCAGCTACTACTGTGCGATCTGGATATTGCCATCTTTCAGGAGTTCGAAAGGGCAACTCCTTTAAGTTTAAGTGTGTGTGTCATGGGGGTGTGTTTGTGTGACCTACTGCTCACCAAAAGGGTCATAAAAGCAGGAATCTTACAACACATGAAACAGATCTTTTAGATAGAATGTATCTACAATAAAACCTCCCCCAGCACAGAGTGGCTGGAGAGGTCAGAGACAAATGAATGTCTTTGATCCTATAGTTTGAACTAAGACTTGACTAAGACTAATGACAACATTCAACAATTTGACTTAACAAACACTCTCACCAGTTGATTATGAATTGCCTTTTTCAGCTAAGAAACATCTCCAAACTGAGAAGTTTGCTGTCTAAATCTGAGTTAGAAATGGTTATTCATGCTTTTATTTCATCTCGCTTAGATTATTGTAACAGCCTTTTTCTTTGTTTGAGCAAAAGGAATCTTGACCGTCTCCAGTTAGTCCAGAATGCTGCTGCAAGGCTGTTAACTATTTAGATTGGCTTTTAATTAGATTTGTGCTGTATGTTTGATTATTAATGTATTTTATGTATTTCTGTTTTATATTACTGCGAAGCACTTTGAGGTTTTTATCCTGTGAAAAGAGCTATATAAATAAATTGATTTGACTTGATTTGATTTGATTTCCCTCTCCCATGTACCTCCAAAATGTGGAGCAAGTGGTGGATTGAATTTGAAGTCAATGCTCTGTTCAGCGAGCTGTTGCTTCAAAACTGGTTCCATGGCAGCAAAATCTTCTTTGAGCTCTCTCTTCCTCTGAAGTTGGTACCACGATCACAGAGGAAAAGGTTTTTCCTGTCCTTGCCACAAAGCGCCGAAGGGCAAGCAAGAAGGAATCTTTGTTCATGCTGAGGTCTAACAGACGCACCTGGTGGTCAGACATTTAAAAATAATACCCCACCTTTTCTCATGCCTCCGACCTATTTTTATGGTGTAAGGGCCAAAGCAGTCGACTCCAGTGGACCAGTATGGTGGTTTAGTGATGCAACTGGTAGGTCTGCCATCTGGGGAGTGACTGGTTTGCTGCGCCATTTACAACATTCCACACAGCTGTGTTGATGTCTCTTGATGATCTGTCAACTGCAAAGTATCCAGCAGGTCCTCCTTATCTCTGGAAAAATACGGTCGGAACCTGCATGTAACAGACAGTTATCATAGTCCTGCACTAACAGCTTTGTGACAGGGTGGTCTGGTGCAAGAACTATAGTATGGATGGTGTCAGATTTTCAGCCCGCCAGAGCCGACCTCCAACCCTGATCAACCCTACAGTATGGTCTAATTCAGGTGAAAGTGACAGCAAGCGACTGTTAGAGCTGATAGTTTTACCTGACTGCAATGCAGCCAACTCTGCTGGGAAACTCTCACTTTGTGACCTTCTCAGGAGGGCAATTTCTGCCTCCATATGACTGGAGGCAGTCATAGGTGGAGCAGCCACCCCTTGGAGGGCGTGATATGTGGCATGTACCAGCTCAGTCCATGATTTGAACTGGGTCAGATCAAGTGTCAGCGGGCTGCTTGTGGAAATGTTACCACAGAAGACGGTGTCACGGATTGCTTCTTACTGCATAGAGCTCACTGTGGGGTGGATAGGCCAGCTAGCAGGAGGCTGATGGAGGAATGCTGGGCCATCCGTTCAGCGGTTTGGCTTAGTTAAATTTTTTAAGGATTTCCCACATGTGATGTCATCAGCAGGGTTCTCTTCAGAGGGAACATATCTCCAGCTCTCAGATCCAACAAGCTCATTAATCTCTGCTATTCCGGTTCCCACAAACACTTTATATTACTGGGATACAGACTGGATGCAGTGAAGGAAAATGGTCGAATCGGTCCACACAGTAGTTGTCTGTAATGGCAGGGTTAACTCGGTCTGCAGAACTTTGGCTAAATGTGCTTCTGCTAAGGCAGCGGAAAGTTCCAGGTGAGGTATTGAAAGCTGCCTTTTGGGTACCACACAGGATCGGGCCATCACAAATGCCACTTTAACTCCATTGCTGTCAGTCTCTACTCTCAGGTATGCAACAGCACCGTAGGCTCTCTCTGAGGCATCACAGAAGATGTATAGGTTCACGGGGCTTTCAGCTGAGATAACAGGAGTGTAAAACCTTGGCAAGCTGAGGTTTGGTAAGTATGGCAGCTCACTTTCCCATGCTAAACATACGGACAGGAGCTCATCATCAATCGGCTCATCCCAAACCCTCTCTTTCTTCCAGAGGGCCTGGACCAGAACCTTGGCTCGTGTTGTAAAGGGTGTGATATAACCTAGTGGGTCATATTGGCTTGCCAGTACTCTGTAAACATATCTCAGGGTTGGTGCAGTACGTGGAATGGCACGGTGCTTGTATCTCAATGTGTCAGAGCTGCAGCGCCACAGGAGACCAAGGGAAGACTCTTGTGGATCAGTCTTGCTAGTGGTTAGCCATAACTCACACTCAGTTGATTTGGCTTCAGTTGGTAGGTGAGAAATAACCTCAAGTCCACTGCCTTATCTCAAATCCTCCATTGGCAAGGAGGGCTGTCATCTTGTCTATCAGGTTTTTTGCCTGAGTCTGAGACTGTAGAGACTGTAAGCAGTTATCCACATAGAATGCATGGAGCACAGAGTGCAGTACCTCTTCATTGTTTTTGCTGTGATCCTTTACATGGCGCTGCAGGGCATATTGTGTGCAGCCTCATTCGTTCTATGGATGCTTTATCTTCGCCTGATTGCGTCACCTCCTTGTTGGTGTGGAAGGGTAGGGTGTCCAGCTGCCAAAGTCTCTGGACATGTTGATTCAGCTCATCTGAAGAGTAGAGAGTGGACAAATGCAGATAGCTTCTCTCGTCTGTTGATTGCTGCAAAAAACTTGCTGGTCCCTGAATTGCCCACCCCAGCATTGTGCACACAGCAACTGGGCCACCAACTGGACCGGTAAGCACAGGCTTGGTGCTGTAGGTAGGTATTATCATGTGAGGGTTATCAGAACCGATAAGTAGCAGGGGCTGGACTGAAAGGACTGCAGGGATAAGCCTCTCAAGTGTTTGTATCGTTGTGTCAGGAGGTCAGCGGCATGTGATTGCTCTGCCAGAGTTACTTCAGCTGCTGTAAAAGCCTGGTGAATGTCGTATTTCACTTTCCGGTTTGTCATACCTTACACCTGGAAGGATACAGTGGCTCCCTTC
This sequence comes from Oreochromis aureus, assembly GCF_013358895.1. Classification (NCBI taxonomy): domain Eukaryota; kingdom Metazoa; phylum Chordata; class Actinopteri; order Cichliformes; family Cichlidae; genus Oreochromis; species Oreochromis aureus. The sequence continues at coordinate 93,891,794 of NC_052944.1, read as the reverse complement.
AGCTGTACGATTTCTTGTCGAATTGTCCTGAGGGGCCAGAATCTCTTCTGTTCCAACAAGGCTGAGGTGATGGACGGCAGCAGGTAGTATGATTGTTCTTTCAGAGCGATCATCTAGGAGCATATGTGTACAGTTTTACAGTGTTTTCTCCCCATTTTGCAGCCGCACTGGGACAACTTTTAGCATTACTCGCCCTGAATGGCTGACTTGGTCCAAGAAAACCATTTTGGAGGATGTATTTACGGTCAGGATGCTCTCTGCAGTAGCAACATCATGTAGTATGAGCAGATGTTGTTGCACAGGGCTTCTTCAGAGTGCAGTTTTCTGGGGAATGTCCTCTCTCACATTTCCAACATCGTTTTTTTCCCTTTTATCCAGATAGCTCTGGCAGTACAGGTGAGCGTGGCAAAGTCAGCACAGGCACTGAGGTAGTGCTCCTGGTTATTACAATAAGGACAGAAGGGCATGAAACGATCTCTCTTCTTCAAGTGTGGCACAGTGGCAGGGCTTGGAGAAGGATTAGCGGGCTTCGATCCTTGCTGACTCCCAAGCAGAATAGTAGCAGGTTTGACCCTTCGTTGTCTCACTGCTTTCCGGTCCTTGTACTCAGTATGTGCTGGTATAACTGGGAAGGGGCTTATGATTTGGCAAGACACTTGCAACGTCTGGGCATTCCTTTCCAGCCACTCAGCTAGATCAGGGTGAGTGTATGTACGACCACAGCCACTTTGGATAATTCCTCGGTTAAAGCAATGTTCAGCAAATGCATCTCGATAGTTAGTGGGGAGTTTGGTGAGTAGGGTGTCCACATTAGGGGTGGGTTTTTATAATCGATTTATCGATTGAAATCGATTCTGGCTTGGATAACGTAAAATTGATTCATTAAAATCCTGAATCGATTTTTTAATATAAATTTATTTTGCCCAAATGCCAGAATCTCTGGTGAAATATCACAAAATTTCAACAACTACCAAACAGCTAAGACAGTAAATGAGAGCAGGAACACGGATTCTGCACAAAGACGTAAACACACAGCCCGGACCCGCGGATCAGAATCAGTGAGATGTCGCCTTTCTCACCTGACGGCACGGACACGGTCGGGGCTGAAAGCCGAGAGCTCGCTGATTCTGATGTTTCGGCGGGTCCGCGCTTTGTGTTCACGCCCTTTTTGCGCTGATTCTAAAGCTGTTAGTTTTATCTCTCTCCACACAATATTGGCCGAACCAGCAGCCTGGTTCCTCTGACTTTTACTGTTTTGCTTCCATCACGATGCACAGCACTCTCTCTCTACTCTCTCTCTCAAGTCTACTGTTGTTTACAGCGCTGTCGGCCGCTGTTTTTTTTTCTCTTTTACATTCTTCCGAAAAGAAAACCGAATTTCTGCCGTTCAATACTGAACCAAATTAAACTTTTTAAAATTATGCAAAATGCAAAACGCGGTGTCTCTAATAAAACCACTGTAACGTCAGAGGTAACGTTCATATGTTGATTAATGGTTTTCTTTCGTTTTTGATGTACTGCAGAATACTTTTTTATAAAATCCCAGGCCAGGAAAACCACCTTCATGTCCAGGAAAACAACCTTCATGTTTTTCTGTGTTTTATCTTCAGCTACTTTGACACAAAGGCATCTGCTGTGACGCTCACACCTTTGATAAAGTCTTGCGTGTGTCAGCTTCCTTTTTATTGATACAAAAATATGTAAATGTACTGATCTGAATTATAATATTTCTGACTGTCAAAATTTCCCAGATTCAAATTAAATCAAATCGTGGATCGAATCAAATTAAATCGAATCGTGGATCGAATCAAATTAAATCGAATTGTGGATCGAATCAAATTAAATCGAATCGTGGATCGAATCAATTCGGGACCTTGTGAATCGGAATTGAATCGAATCTAGAAATCAGTGACGATACCCAGCCCTAGTCCACATGAGACCCACACTTCAACTCTAACGATAAGGGGCCCTCAATTGTACTCAGCATTCCCACTAGAGTTCCAATTGCAGTAGCAAAGTCCTCAAATGCTTCATAATCTTCAGCCCTGACTGGTGGGGCATTCAGAATGGCCTTCAGTTCCCCCTGCACTAGCTGCCTTGGCTGTCATACCTCTGTGTGAGCGCTTGCAATGCACTTTCGTATGGGGTCTGACTGTTGACATACCTCTTCACCAGTTGAAGTGCAGAGGGGAATGTGAGATTGTCAAGCAGGATCTGATACTTATAGTCTTCACTTAAATGCTTGTGCGGACCAAGTAAGCTGTCCAGACCCATTTTGAGCATAAGAAAATCACTCTCTTTCCCTGAGCTGAATACAGTCAGTTTGGGTTTAGGAATGCCAAATGATGAAGCAATTGCCATCTCCATCATACTTGGCCGATGTGAGCTGGAGGTGTTGGATAATAGTGCTGACCACATGGTGTTCTAGGATAATGCACAGGTGGATATGGCAGTGGAGCAGACAGCGAGCGTGGCTTTTGCTTTCTTACACAATAATGATAATAATAATAATAATAATAATACATTTTATTTATAGGCGCCTTTAAGACCCTCAAGGTCACCTTACAATAGCACAAGAAGAATAGCAACAATACAATATAATAAAACATGACGTCGTATACACTCTGGTCAGGTACGTGCTGCTTCGCCCTTTGCCCGCGTATACACTGCTACCTTGGTGAGCGAGTTGCGGGATCTGGATGTTGATCCAGAGCAGGAAGAACGGATCTCCAGGTGCTCCTCTTCCGCTAAAAACACAGTTACGTCCAGGTTGGATGACTGGGAGACTATGCACTGTGCCTCCTGAAGGAGCTATTTTGCCAGTCTTTTTAATATTCAGCCGATGCACTTAACTTGGCAGGTAGATAACCATCATCTCACAAATAAAAACCACACCATTGTTCCTTTCTGCTAGATTTATTCCATTGAATGCGTGGCATGGCTTTTGATGAAAGAATAATTGGTAACACTGGAAACAAGACACAAAATAACATATGTGAGATGACATATGTAAACAGTTTTTAGAATTTGAAAATGTTATGACCTATAAACATCAATGGCTATACTTCCTTACCATATACATTGAAGCACAAATAAGTAAGCTAACCAAATTAGCTAATTAGCATCCAGGCTAATGTCTGATAAAGCTTTTCTTTAGGTGAACACACTTGTATAAAATTCTATAAATTATCGAAAGCAACTCATGTCAGGTAGCGCCAAATACACACTGGTTACATTACTAACAACCTAGCAGCATAGGCAGGCACAGAAGTAGATAATTGTTCTTCTACGCAGTGTTGCCAACTCCTCAGTAAGGAAACTCACTATTGGGTGTCCTAAAAGTCGCTAGAAGTCACTAAATGACATCATCTCCTAAATTGCATAATTGGTCATGCTAATGTAATTGTAATCTATGTTGTTGGAGAGAGAAATACTATCGTGGATGAGACATAAAGTGAGAAAGAATGTCCTAAATGCATTTAGAGTTTATTTAGAACTACAAAGTGTGTTTATAAGTAGTTTTAGACCCTGTGAGCCACAAAACAGCATAAGTAAAAGAAGAACAGACTGCGTTACAGTCAGTGCAGGAGCAGCGGCTTCGCTCATGCGCGATTCATTTGCAGTTTGGACCCATAGACAGTATTGCCAACTTAGCAACTTTGTCGCTATATTTAGCGAGTTTTCAGACCCCTTAGCGGCTTTTTTTTCTATAAAGCGACTAGTGACAAATCTGGCGACTTTTTCTGGTGTTATTGGAGACTTATTTATGACGACATTTTAACGTGAAAACGCGTATTGCTCTTACTCTCAACAAGCAGCGGTGCTGCCGTGGGCAGCACCGCTGCTATAAATAAAGAATAAAGAGAAACAGGAACTCAATAGTGTGGAAGCCCTTTAGGGAATCCACACAATTATCAATGCTTGCAAAAAGAAAAACAATCTGTATAAACAGTTCATCAAAGTAAAAACAAAAGAAGTGGAACGTAGATATAAAGCATATAGAAATAAATTGACTGATATCATAAGAACTAGTAAAGAACTTTATTATAGAAGAAGATTATATGAAAATAAAAACAATATAAAAGGAACTTGGGATGTGTTAAATAACTTAATTAAACAAGGATCTTCTGGAACATCATATCCTGAATATTTCATTGATGCAAATGGTGAAAATCACAACATGAGTAACATGCCTTAGTAAACGTGAACACTGCAAAATAATGGTATCAGACTGGTTTGTAGTGGAGGAATTTGTTGCCAGTTTCTTTCATCTTTAATCCGTATTCATGTTGTAATGTAGTAGTACCACAATATGGCAGACACATTTTGTTTTGGCACAAAGTCTTTGATTTGGTATACTTTAGCTTCTTCACCCCTTTTCAGCAAAATTTTCATTTTTTTTCACCCCTTTTCAGCACAAATTCCAGCTTTTTTGGCTGTTTTCAGAAAAAAAAACTCTTTTGAGCAGAAACTCTGCTGATTCATCTCTTTTCAGAGCAAGTTTTATGATTTTAGCAGCTCTTCTAATATGGACCTCAGATTCTTGTTAACGCTCCATGGCAGAAATACATACAAGTACCCACCTGATGAAGCAGACAGAGGCAGTACCTCTGATTGATGAATTTAAGCAGAAACCAGGTTGTTTTGCCTCTTTTCAGCAGAAATTCTGCTGATTCACCTCTATTTAGCGCAACGTTCTGCTTCTTTGCCTCTTTTCTGCAGAAATTCTGCTGATTCACCTCTTTTCTGCAAAATTTTCAACCATTTCACCTCTTATCAGCGCAATTCTCAGCAGTTTCTGCTCATTTCACCATAATTGTCAGTCTCTCCATCTCTTACCTCGTGAGACTGAATTTAGCACAGTGAGATGAGTAGCCGCCTTGCACTCATGAGGTCCAGGTTCGAATCCTGCTCAGGGTGACATTTTTTTTATCACCACCATACAACTTTTTGACACTTCTAATCTTTTTCAGCTTTTCAGCAGACAGCTTCAGCGTTAAGGCATCCACACAGCATTTTCGCAGGAAATGCTAATTTTTCTAGTTCTTCTTCTTCTTATTATTATTATTCTTCAGTTTCCGCCTGAAATTTTGCAGCGAATCTCGATTCGCAGTTTTGAGACAAGCTTCATATATGTGACCTCATTTTGTGCGGCTGGATCTGGAATGGTGTGCTATGACTTTTGGTGTTTATGAATATTATAGGTTTTTAAATATTAATATTTTAGTGAAAATTTTCCCGCGCTCCTCTGCGAAACAGTTTTGACAATAGGGTTACATATGTTACATCATTTTGTGCGGCTGGAGCTGGGCTAGTATGGTATGACTTTTGGTGTTCATGAGTTTTATAGTTTTTCAAATATTTAGATTTTAGTGCAAATTTAGTCCAATTTCTAGGCTCCTGAGAAAGATTCTTCTTTTGGCCCCATAGAAACAGACTTCATTTGTGGTGTGTTGGCTCTCTCTAGTGGTATACCCGGAGTAGTACAGCCGAAGAAATGTATGCTATGCTTTGGAGGAAAACTCCATATCCCACAATTCATAGCACGCCTCTACAGAGAAAACAATGGCGGCCACCACTTCGTTTTATATGTCTTTTATTAGTGTTTCTAGGTCACAAAATCAACTTTTAAGATATTTTCAGGCGAGAATGTAGGTGTGTAAACTTCAAATATCTGCTCGTTTTATCAAGACATCCCATATTCTCTTACGTGTTGTTGATAGCCGGCTAGCTAGCTAGCGCCGCTAGCCTCTGCCAGTGAAACAATGGCGGACACCAATTGGATTCTATAATGCTTTTTTCGTGTTTCTAGGTCACAAAATAAACTTTTACGATATTTTTAGGCGAGAATGTAGGTGTGTAAACTTCAAATATCTGCTCATTTTGTCAAGACATCCCATATTCTCATACAGTGGTGTTGATAGCCGGCTAACTAGCTAGCGCCGCAAGCTAGCGCCGCAAACTAGCGCCGCAAGCTAGCGTCCCTTCGTGAAAAAGCACCCAGGTTTGGCTTATAGTGAAGCGGCAGAAAGTCGTGTCAGCACCCGGTCGCTCGCCAACGATCTTTGTTTAGCTGGACTTATTTTTCGCTTATATGGGCCGATGATGCTGGAAACCGAAGGCAGGAGCGTGAGGTGAACTGAATTTCAGGTAAAAAGTTATGAACTGCATGCACTCTATTTGGGTCGGATATAAACCGAGTTTAGGTGTAATTTATTTTCGTTGACCTTTTACAATCGTACTGGCACGGGAGTTTATAAACAGCTGTGTGCGCGCTAAGTTACTGATGTTGAACTTTATTTTATTCATAAAAGGTTAGTTCAGAGAGTTGCCGTACAAACGGAATCGTCCCACATTCAGAGAAAATATTACGATTTATTCTGTCGTTACGAAGCCTCCCCTGACATTCTCGTCCTGTTGCAACTTCAATCATGAAACTGATCAATGATCGGCTTTTCGCTCTTGTTTGTTTATCGCGCTAAACAGCAGCTGCATGTTTAAGCTTGATCAGCTGTTGTTAGAATTAATTTGCTTTTAATTTCTAGTATCAGCTCAGGGCTCGAAAAATCGCTAGCCCGACGTCCCGGGGCTAGCGATTTTTCCAGTCGGGCTACCAAAATCTATCTCTGCCCTGCCCGTCGGGCTATCATAGGAAGGAAAAATATATGTCAATGCTTTTGCATTCTTTCGGAAATGTAGCTGGGTAATTATGTCATTGGCATCGGCGAGCCACTGTCAACATGTGACATATTGAAATCGCGTTTGAATTTGCGCTTGTTTTTGGCTTTCACTTTGCAATCGCACGAACTGTGGATAGAGAGCGACAGTTCTGATTGGTGAGTGACGATAATTTGCGCACCAATTCCTCTGACATCGTCTTATCAATCGTTAGCTTACTATGCAAACATCACAAGTGAAATCTCCCGCAGCAAGCTTAAACATGTGAGAGGTTGATCACGCAGAGAATCGCTGAGCGTTATGTGAGTGCGTGTGTAAAAGCAGCAGGATATATATTTTAGTTCTGCTGAGCCAAATAAGACAGGTCAGGGTGAAGAAGTGACAGCCAAAGAAAAGCTTACCACAAAACGGAAAAGTTATGACAAATTAGACTATAAGGCAAAAAGAAAGTGCAGCTTTATGGTTTCATGGACAAAAGAATTTCTGTGGCTGCAATATGACAAGCTAAATAACCAGGGGTGCCCATAAGTGGTCCGCAGCTGCGCATTCGCTGTCAAAATAAAAAACGCGCACAAGATAAGAAGTTGCAACAGGCGTTTGCGTACATAAGATTTTCTGGAGGAGGACAGACATTTGTTTAGAACTCTTAAAGATGTCGAAGAAGCTCCTTTAAGCAATTACTTTGGTGTTCCTCCACCTCCAAAGAAATGTCAGAAGGAGTCCGAACCACAAAAGAAGCGCGTATTCTCGGAAAAGTGGTTGCAGGAGGTGAGCTGGCTTCAAACAAATGATGAACGCACAGAGATGTGGTGCAGAATGTGCCGTGAAAATCCCACTCTCGCGGACAAAAACAGTGCCTTTTATATGGACGCAAACGTGCGTTGCAACTTCTTATCTGGTGCGCGTCTTTTATTTTGACAGCGAATGATCACATGCGGACCACTTATGTGCACCCGTGTAAATAACATAATGTTCTGCCAGGTGTGTTGTTGGTTTTCCATCGATTTCTGAGTCGACAAGCGCCTTTGTTACTGGGACCAGTAATTTTAAGAAAGGCCCCCATTAGAAACCATGAGAAATGCAAGAAATGCATTATTGCTCAGTCTGCAATATCTTTCCCAGAACAAACACCAATTGCAAATAACATACTAAAAATAAACCTGAAAAATCTGTTTAGAACAGAGCACTATGTTGCAAACAGTGAACTACCACTGGCACAATTTAGCAGTCTTTGCAAACTTCAAAAAGCAAATGGCCTAGATCTTGGTTCCACTTGCCTCTTACCCGTGACTTCAGTGGAAATTTCAAATTCAGGATCTGACACAGACTGATTCATGTTCTACACAGTTCTTACAAGTTCATCGAAATTTCTGTTCAATTAGAACCAAGTATTTGAGTTGATGATTGTAATTTTTATACAATGTTGTAATTTGTGTTTCAACAACTTTTTGATTTATGTTTTGTTTCCGTTACAATGTTATACTTTAATGTATAATACTGTAACGGAAACAAAACAGGAAACAAAACATCAATCAAAAAATTGCTCTCTTTTTTATTCGGGCTACTTAAATTTATTTTGGGCTACCAAATACTGAAGAGTCCCTGCCCGAAGGGCTACCAGGATTTTGAAATTTTGCGAGCCCTGCAGCTGATGTTTGCTGGAGCCACAGCTGTCAAAACGGCTGTTCCAAACCAGATGTCCTTACTGAATCATCAGAGCTGAACAGGTGATGGAGAAACAGGTTTACCCTTTAGGTGACATGAATGAGTTGAAGGGAAGTTATGAACTGTTTCTGAGAGACAAATAACACCAAGCTCCTTTTTTGTGTAGCTGACAGCTGGTAACTGTGCAGGGGCGGATCTAGCAAAGCTTTTGCCGGGGGGCCAGGTAGGGCATTAACAGAGAAAGGTGGACACAAAGATATACTTTTCTTTCTTACTCTCATGTAAAATATTTAGCTTTTATTAAATAGTTATCTGAATCTTACAACCAAGGTTTGTATAATAATACACAAGATTGGCTGTAGACCATTGTTCATCATTCAGAACACTGTGTAAAAATAACAAAAAACAAAAAGTAATTGCAAAAGTGCATAAATATTTATTTTACGTGTTTGATGTGTGTGGCGGGGCGTGGTCTGCAGTGCCGCTGCAGGGGAGGTGGACCCACCTGAGGGGCATCTGCAATCACACCTCTCGGCGTAGTCTGTGCTCTCTCGGCTGTTTTTTGGGTGTGTGTCGGGCTGTGAGTTGAAAAGCTACAGCCGGCTGTGTGGGTAAACCAACCATGTGTGAAAAGTGGTCCATAATGTAATGCTTCAGAGCGTCTTCGTGCAAACATTGTCGTGTCTGCCGTGGTACAGTGGGACTTCTGCTCATGAACCTGTGTGCACAGCGTCTGCAAATCGGCGCTGTACTAAGTAACTTCATCTTTACACAAAAATGTAAGCTGTCATCTGTGAAGCGTGAGCGGTGTTTGTTTTTACCATAGTTCATGGTAGAGAATGGCTGCTCTTCTGAGTTTTGCCCTAAGCAGCCGTATGAATGGCAAACTACACTGATTACCAGCGGCATAGGCACACTTAAAATTTCTTCTGAAATTTTCGCTTTCTAGTTGTGTGGATGCCTGAAAGGGCATCCACACTATTGAGTTCCTGTTTCTCTTTATTCTTTATTCCACTATTTTCTAGTTGCTTCCGTACACTTTTTGGCACTTAACTACTCATTCAGTTTTCAACCGATTTTCTCCGTTCAAACTCTAAACTGTTCTGCTATTTCTGCTAATGCCGGCAATGACTTTTGGTGTTTATTACTATTATACTTTTTAAAATATTACACTTTTTTCCTTTAATTTGTCCCATTGAAATGAATGGGAAACTTCCACAATTCTGCTAAAATTTGATTGTTTTTGAAACTTAACTACATTCTCATACTTTCACCTAGAAACTCCATTCAAACTTTAAAATGTTCTCAGATTATTGGGCTATTCCTGTCTGATTCAGTTTTTTCAGATCTTCTACCGTTTTAATCTTATCTCTCTTTAAGTTTTCAGTTGCACAACTTCTTGCTACTTGATTAATTTTCACTCAACTCCCACAAATTATACATCAAAACGTAGGTATTTTTGCTGGCTTTCAGAAAATGTCACCATCATTGTTGTGAGATTTATAGAATTTTCGCAAATATCCTCAGACCAACACAAAGTCGGAAAACTCTCCATAGAAAGTCAATGGAGAGTTTGTTCAAAATCATCGCTTGATTTCTGTAATGAGAGGCATATTCGAATCGTCATATCTCCTTAACGAAGCGAAGTTAAAACATGAGGCTTCTCCCCGTATATCTTCAGACACTCCTGACGCTCACAATTCAAGAATTTCTTTCTCACCTATTACCGTTCTGAAATGAGTTAGACTTGTTTGAGGGTAGGAAATTCGTCCTTCGCTCAGATTTCTTCAGCTTTCAAACTCTGGAAATGAACCACTATTTTCTCTCGTCATATCTTTTTGATGGATTTCCACAGAGACCTGAAAATTTCCATGACTGTTCACCAAAGCCTGCTGTCTCTTACGGTGAAAGAATGATATCGATACTCCAAATAGATTTAGAGTTAGAAAGCGTTGTTTGAGGGCAAGTCAAGGCAGTTTTCGCTTGCCTCTACTCAGTTATGGTGCATTACAAGTCAAATATCTTTAATAATTCATATTTTAATGATAAATTGTCAACACTTGAAGATTCCCCCATCTCTTCTGAACAAAACGGTGTAAGAATGACCGTTCTAGCCCCTACGGTTAGGAAATTATGGTCATTTGTTTGAGAGGAATCCTCTAGTGATGGGTCGTTCGCGAACGAAATGGCTCTTAGAGCCGGATCTTTGACGTGAACGACGCGAGCCAGCTCCTTATCGCGAGCCGTCACGTGGTTGTTTTTTTTTTTTTTTTCTTTCTCTCAGCCTCTCTCTCGCACTTTTTTTCTGCTTCACTCAGCACGCGAGCCTTGTGCTTTAAGCTGGGCAGAGGGGGGAGGGGCGGTAGTTGCACTCAGTAGCACAGGAACAGAGCCAGAGGGAGAGAAAGAAAGCCAGGCACAACAACGTCACATTAGAAAGGTATAGTAATCATCCACAACTATTTTCAGTTGCAGATGATAAAGGATTCAGAAAGTTTATTCATGCGGGCCCATATGACAGAGAATATGCATGTTCTTTTTATTTTCATATTTTAATTTATATTTAATTGTGTTGTGGTTTGCAGTGTTTTGTGTTGTTTCACTTTAAATTTGTAAAAGGAAAAAGCTGAAAATTTAAATAGTTAAAAGTTGAAATGTGAATAGTTGATTTTTGTATTATATGATTTTTTTATTGCATTTTATGTGGAGTGAATAAATAAAAGTATATTTATGGTGGCCCCTAGAGACAAAGCACATACAAACTTAAAATCACGTACAAACCCTGAAGCACGTACAAACTCCAAAACACGTAAAAACACGTACAAACTCCGAAGCACATAAAAACTCAAAACACGTACAAAAGACAACAGAAGTGCTCCAGGATGCTCGGCGCAGTGTTGAGCTTTTGTTACCTAGTGGCTACACAAGCCAGCAAGTACCAACGACCGGATTTGGTGTGTGGTAGTAACAGGTAAATGAACATTGTTTTTAAATTATTTGAATATATATGAGTGCCTGTGTATAAATAAGAAATGTGTTTTGGAGTTTGTACGTGTTTTGTCTCTAGGGGCCACCGCATATATTTATATATAAACATATATAAATAAAACCACTTTTTTTTTACGTTTGTAATTCCTTTTGTGCATAATTTTATATTATTGTTAATAATAAATTAATTAAAGCAACTAAACAACCTGAAGAGCCGGTTCAGAGCCGAAAGAGCCGGCTCTTTTAAGTGAGCCGAACCGAAAGAGCCGGATCTCTAAAAAGAGCCGGAAATCCCATCACTAGAATCCTCACTATGAGAAATACACTGCAGAAATCCTGTCTCTCTCTGTGCTGAGTGTGTGTACAAAGCCTGCACCTGTTTTGGCGGGAAAAAGTACACAGCCTCTCTGATTGGTGGATTCAAATTTAGCAGCTCCCAGGCTGCTTGACTGACCTAGAAAGTTGCTCCTCTCTCCTGTGTGTGTGTGTGTGTGTGTGTGTGTGTGTGTGTGTGTGTGAGACAGAGAGAGAGAGAGGGAGAGAGCCTTTTATGGGAGCATCTTATTGTATGATTTAAATTCAATATATTTAGACTGGTTGACTGAATTTGATCCTGTGTGTGTCTCTCTGTGCATGTGTGTTTCCATATGTGTCCATATTTGTGATTGTGTGACTGTTATACTTTTTTTTGCTGAGTTTTTTTTCATTTAACAAGTATATTTGAGGGACCCTCAGCATGTTCAGCATTTTTTCAGCTGTCCATTTTGCTTTTCCAATTTTTCTGTTTAAGTTATTACTATTGTGCTAAATTATACTATTTCTGCTATTTTATAAGATTTGTGCTAAATATAGTATTTCTGCCAAATATAGTATTTCTGATTAATTAGTTTTTCTACCAAATCATAGTACAGTATTTTTGCTTTTTATAGGATTTTTATAGGATATTTATATTGCTTAATATAGTATTTCTGCTTTTTATAGGATTTGTGCTTAATATAGTATTTCTGCTTTTTATAGGATTTGTGCTTAATATAGTATTTCTGCTAAATTATAGTATTTTTGCTTTTTATAGTATTTGTGCTAAAATATAGTATTTCTACTAAATGTAATATTTATGCTTAATCATACTATTTCTGCTTTTTAATGGATTTGTGCCAAATAGAGTATTTCTGCTTTTTATAGTATTATTGCTAAAATATAGTATTTCTAATAAATGTAGCATTTATGCTTAATCATACTATTTCCATATATTACTGCCAGGTCCCCAGGCAGCCAATCCTCTGTGAGGTCTGAGACTTTCAAATTTACAAATCAGGGCCTGCACGGCTTCCCAGCCAGCCAATCATATCTGAGGTCTGAGACATTCAAATTTACAAATCAGGGCCTGCATGGCTTCCCAGCCAGCCAACCATATCTGAGGGCTGAGGCATTCAAATTTGCATATTGGGGATTTCATGGCTTCTAAGCCAGCCAATCATATATGAGGTCTGAGACATTCAAATTTGCATATCTGGGCCTTCATGGCTTCTAAGCCAGCCAAACATCTATGTCATATATTTCTAATAATTCATATTTTTATTTTAAATAGTCAATACTTAAAGATTCCCACATCTCTTCGGAACAAAACAGTATAAGAATGACCGCTCTAGCCCCTACAGTTAGGAAATTACAGCCATTTGTTTGAGGGGAATCCTCAAAATGAGAAATACAATGCAGAAATCCTGTCTCTCTCTGTGCTGAGTGTGTGTAAAAACGGCTGCACCTGTTTTGGCGGGAAAAAGTACACAGCCTCTCTGATTGGTGGATTCAAATTTAGCAGCTCCCAGGCTGCTTGACTGACCTAGAAAGTTGCTCCTGTGTGTATTTGTGTAATAATACAAATACACACACAAATCATAGTACAGTATTTTTGTTTTTTATAGGATTTTTATAGGATATTTATATTGCTTAATTTAGTATTTCTCCTTTTTATAGGATTTGTTCTTAATATAGTATTTTTGCTTTTTATAGGATTTGTGCTTAATACAGTATTTCTGCTAAATGTAATATTTATGCTTAATCATACTATTACTATATATTTCTGCCAGGTCCCCAGGCAGCCAATCCTCTGTGAGGACTGAGACATTCAAATTTACATATCAGAGTCTGCACAGCTTCCCAGCCAGCCAATCATATCTTAGGGATGAGACATTCAAATTTACAAATCAGGGCCTGCACGGTTTCATAATTGTATTTCTCTTAAATCAAAGTACTTTTACTACATCTTAGTACTTCTGCTCAATCATAGTATTTCTGCTAAATCATAGTATTTTTGCCAAATCATGGTTTTTGTGCCAAATCATAACATTTGTCTTATGTCATAGTATTACTACTAAGTGGAGGAATTTCTGTGATGTTACAGTATATGTGCTGATTACAGTATTTCTGCCAAATATAGTATTTCTGTCAAATTACAGCATTTCTGCTATGTTGTACTGTTTCTCTAAATCATAGTATTTCTGTAATGTTTAAGAATGTTTGGCTAAATATATTCTTTCTGTTATCTTATACTATTTCTCCTAAATTCTTGTATTTTTCAGAAGTTATCGTGTTTCTGGTAATTACAATATTTCTGCTAAGTTCTGCTATGCTATTGTATTTCTGCCAAGTATTATTTTTCCTCTAAGATATTGCAGTTCTGCTAAGTTACTACATTTTAGCAAAGCTCCTTTGCTTCTGCAAAGTTTTTACAATTTCTGCAACTTTTCAGCTTTTTCAGCTAGTTTCAGCAGACAGCTTCAGCTTTAAAGCATCCACACTGCATTTTCGCAGGAAATGCAAATTTTTCTAGTTGTGTGGATGCCTGAGGCATCCACACTATTGAGTTCCTGTTTCTCTTTATTCTTTATTCCACCATATTCTAGTTGCTTCCGTACGTTTTTCGGCACTTAACTACTGCCACAGTTTTTATCCGATTTTCGCCATTCAAACTTTAAAAAATTCTGCTATTTCTGCTAATGCCTGCTATGACTTTTGGTGCTCATAACTTCTATACTTTTTGAGATATTGAATTTTTTTGCAATATTTTTGCCCATTTCTGCCATATCATCAGTGGCGTCACTGATTTTCCTTGCCGGGATGACCTGTGTTTTAGCTCAGTGAGATGAGCATCCGTTCTCAGACTGGGAGGCCCGGGTTCAAATCCCGCTTATGGCAACATTTCTTTCAGTTAACAGTTAAACTTTTTTAACTCAATTTCAGCTTTTTCACCCCTTTTCAGTAAAATATTTCTTTTTTTTCACCATTTTTCAGAACAAATCCCAGCTTTTTCTGCTTTTTTCAGCAAAAACCTCTTTTGAGCAGATGAAAAGAGTTCTGCAGAACTCTTTTCAGCAGAAATTCTGCTGATTGAACTCTTTTCAGCAGAATTTTCACTTCTTTTCAGCCCAAATTCTGCTTATTCACCTCTTCTGCAAAGTTTTCAGCCTTTTCACCTGTTATTACCACAAATCTCAGCTGTTTTCAGAAAAAACCTCTTTTGAGCAGAAATTCTGCTGATTCATCTCTTTTCAGCGCAACTTTCTGCTTCTTTACCTCTTTTCAGCAAAAATTCTGCTGATTCACCTCTTTTCTGCAAAATTTTCAGCCTTCTCACCTCTTATTAGCACAATTCTCAGCAGCTTCTGCTCATTTCAGCAGAATGGTCAGTCTGTCCACCTCTTCTTTGTGAGAATGAGTTTGGCTCAGTGAGCTGAGTAGCTCCCTTAAGACCAGGAGGGCCAGGATCGAATCCTTCTCAGGGTAACTTTTTTTTTTTTCACCACCATACAACTTTTTGCAACTTTTCATCTTTTTCAGCTTTTCAGCAGACAGCTTCAGCGTTAAGGCATCCACACAGCATTTTCGCAGGAAATGCAAATTTTTCTAGTTCTAGTTGCCACTTTTTTTCCGTTTTTTTGGCACTTATCTACTTCCACAATTTTCAGCCGATTTTCACCGTTCAAATTTTAAACTATTCTGCTATTTCTGCTAATTCCGGCAATGATTTTTGCTATTTTATGCTATTATACTTTTTAAAATATTAAGCTTTTTTCCTTTAATTTGTCCCATTGAAATGAATGGGAAACTTCTGCAATTCTGCTAAAACTTGCTTGTTTTTGAAACTTAACTACTTCTTCCTACTTTCACGTAGAACAACCATTCAAACTTTAAAATGTTCACAAATTATTGGGCTATTCATTAATGATTCAGCTTTTTCATATCTGTTACCGTTTTCATCTTATCCCTCTTTAAGTTTTGAGTTGCAAAATTATGATTTTTCAGAAAATACATGCGTTGTTATGGTTGCTATGCACTTGGCTTCCACTGTGCCACTGTAGGTTTTGCAGTCTTCTCTTCATGTCCGAACAACTTCTTGCTACTTGGTCAATTTTCACTCAACTCCCACAAATTATACATCAAAACGTAGGTATTTTTGCTGGCTTTCAGAAAATGTCACTATCATTGTTGTGGGATTTATAGAATTTTGGCAAATCTCCTAAGACCAACACAAAGTCAGAAAACTCTCCATAGAAAGTCAATGGAGAGTTTGTTCAAAATCATCGCTTGATTTCTGTAATGAGAGGCATATTCGAATCGTCATATCTCCTTGACGAAGCAAAGTTAAAACATGAGGCTTGTCCCCGTATATCTTCAGACACTCCTGACGCTCACAATTCAAGAATTTTTTTCTCACCTATTACCGTTTTGAAATGAGTTAGACTTGTTTGAGGGTAGGAAATTCGTCCTTCGCTCAGATTTCTTCAGATTTCAAACTCTGGAAATGAACCACTTTTTTCTCTCGTCATAACTTTTTGTTGGATTTCCACAGAGACCTGAAAATTTCCATGAGTGTTCACCAAAGCCTGCTGTCTCTTACGGTGAAAGAATGATATTGATACTCCAAATAGATTTAGAGTTAGAAAGCGTTGTTTGAGGGGAGGTCAAGGCAGTTTTTGCTTCGCCTTTACTCAGTTATGGTGCATTACAAGTCAAATATCTTTAAATATCTTTAATAGTGTTGATAAATTGTCAACACTGGAAGATTCCCCCATCTCTTCTGAACAAAACGGTGTAAGAATGACCGTTCTAGCCCCTACGGTTAGGAAATTATGGCCATTTGTTTGAGAGGAATCCTCACTATGAGAAATACACTGCAGAATTCCTGTCTCTCTCTGTGCTGTGTGTACAAAGCCTGCACCTGTTTTGGCGGGAAAAAGTACACAGCCTCTCTGATTGGTGGATTCAAATTTAGCAGCTCCCAGGCTGCTTGATTGACCTAGAAAGTTGCTCCTCTCTCCCTGTGTGTGTGTGTGTGTGTGTGTGTGTGTGTGTGTGTGTGTGTGTGTGAGAGAGAGAGAGAGGGAGAGAGCCTTTTATGGGAGCATCTTATTGTATGATTTAAATTCAATATATTTAGACTGGTTGACTGAATTTGATCCTGTGTGTGTCTCTCTGTGCATGTGTGTTTCCATATGTGTCCATATTTGTGATTGTGTGACTGTTATACTTTTGCTGATTTTTTTTTTCTTTTAACAATTATTTGAGGGACCCTTTGCATGTTCAGGATTTTTTCAGCTGTCCATTTTGCTTTTCCATTTTTCTGTTTAAGTTATTACTATTGTGCTAAACCATACTATTTCTGCTATTTTATAAGATTTGTGCTAAATACAGCATTTCTGCTAAATCATACTATTTCTGCTATTTATAAGATTTGTGCTAAATATAGTATTTCTGCCAAATATAGTATTTCTGATTAATTATAGTTTTTCTACCAAATCATAGTACAGTATTTTTGCTTTTCATAGGATTTTTATAGGATATTTATATTGCTTAATACAGTATTTATGCTAAATGTAGTATTTATGCTTAATCATACTGTAATGACCGTGGGTTAGTAGAGCTGAACTGGCTAAACTGTTCACTAGCTAAAACGGCTAGCGGGGCGCTAGCAGCTATCGCTGAACTTTGCAATTAACGGAGAGCGCTCGTGTCCCATGCACCGCACGACCCCGAGCGTCTCAGCAGCAGGCTTGTAATCCCCAAATGATCCAGCAGGAGGCAGTAGTGGTTCACACCAGTCATTTATTTAACATTTCTTTCACAACCACTGTAACACTGCTGACACCGAACCCCTATCACGCTCCCACCACATAGAGTCGCGGTGTCAGCCAACCATGCCAATTCAACCCGCTCCACAGAACACACATCAACTTCACTGTGGCTTACATCAACATAACACTAACACAACATGCGAATCAAACACATAGGAACTAGCAGAACGATAGAAAACACAGACAACACAATACCCAGAATGCACCCGGTTCAGGGGGCGCCCCGAACACCAAGTCCACCGGGGTTCGGAGCTCCCTTCCGAACATTAACGCTGCAGGAGTACACTGACTTGACTCCTGCACTGCTGTTCGATACGCCCACAAAACAAGGGGCAGGTGTTGGTCCCAGTCCCTCTGATGTTGGCTGGTCAGGATGGCCAGCTGGGTGGCCAGCGTGCGGTTGAACCGCTCAACCAGACCATCGCTCTGAGGATGGAGGGGGGTGGTCCTCGTCTTTCTCACCCCCAGCCTCCGACACACTTCTCCCAGCACCTGGCTCTCGAAATTCCTCCCTTGGTCGCTATGGAGCTCCTCCGGTACACCAAACCGCGTGAACATCTCATCCACCAGAGTCCGCGCCGTCGTCACCGCACTCTGATCCGGCACCGCGTACGCCTCTGGCCACTTTGAGAAATAATCCATCGCGACCAGGACATACGGTTGCGGCATCAGTAACAGGGAACGGACCCAGGATGTCCACTCCGATCCGCTCCATTGGCGCCCAACTAGGTATTGCTGCAACGGGCATGGGAGCGCTGGCTGGGACCTTTTGCGCGCCGTGCAGTCATCACAGCAGTGGACGTGGATCTCCACGCCCTGACGACACCAGGCCAGTAGAACCGCCGCCTCAGCCGCACTGCGTCTTGCCATTCCCAAATGGCCAGTACCTGTAGCCCCGTGAACCCAGCGGAGGACCTCAGGCCGCAAGGCCCGGGGAACCAGGAGCTGGAGTATGTCGCCTCCCCCGTCTGGCGCTCGCCACCGCCTGTAGATTACACCGCCATGAAGCTCCAGGTTGTTCCACTGGGAGTACAGCGACTTCGTCTCGGGCCCCTGGTAAGACACGGCGGACCAGTCTGGCCGAGTCCCTGCCTCCATCCAGTCCCTCACCATCCCCAGCGCTGGATCGCTCACCTGTTGCTGCTGCAGCTCCGCCTCGGTGAAAGGTTCCTGCCCTTCATCCTCACCCTCGGGTTCTGCTGCTGCCGATGTCGGACCCCGGTCCAGCTCCCACCCGCTCCTCAGCCTCTCCCCTCTGGGAGAGCACAGCTCCGACCCCCACGTTGCTGGCGTCAGTGTCCAAGAGGAAAGGCTGGCTGGGGTCAGGATACGCCAAGACCGGGGCACTCACAAGGGCAGTTTTCAGCTGTTCAAAAGCCGCTGCACAGTCCTCAGTCCAACCAAACCGCTGACCCTTGTTTGTCAACTGATGCAAGGGGCTAGCGACGGTGGCAAAGTCTTTACAAACCTCCTATAATAGGAGGCCAGCCCCAGGAAGCTTCAGTAGCTCGGCGACGCTCGATGGGGGAGGCCAGTCCCCCACAGCAACCACCTTCTCAGGGTCAGTAGCCACCCCCTTTTCGCTCACCACATGTCCCAGGAACTTCACCTGGCGAGCAAGAAGGTTGCACCTGACTGCCGGCCCTGCGGATGGCAGTCAGGACCTCTCGCAGGTTAGCAACAGCCTGTTCAAAGTCCTTGGCATGAGTCAGCAAGTCATCCAAATAGACCACGCAGCGGGCACGGGGAATGTCTTTGAGGACCCTTTCCATTAACCTTTCAAACGTGGCTGGCGCATTGCATAGTCCAAAAGGCATCACCCTAAACTGCCACAGTCCTTGCCCTATGGTGAATGCAGTCTTGGGCCGTGCCTCAGCAGCAAGCTCCACCTGCCAGTACCCACTGCGGAGGTCCAGCGAGCTGAACCAACTGGACCCAGCGATGTAATCCAGTGCGTCATTGATGCGAGGTAGAGGGTAAGAGTCCTTGCGGGTGACCGCGTTCAGACGCCTGTAATCCACACAAGGGCGCCAACCCCCTGTTTTCTTCCGCACCATAACCACCGGTGCGGCCCATGGACTATGCGAGGGTTCAATGACACCATTAGCTGCCATCTCTTTTATCAGTTCCTCGGCAGCTTGGCGTTTGGCGAGGGGCAGGCGGCGGGGCCGCAGCCGGACTGGAGCAGCTGCTCCAGTGTCGATCGTGTGCTGCACCAGGCCCGTCCTTGTGCAGTCCTCTTCCCTGGCGGCAAAAATATCCATAAACTCTGCCAAGAGGCTCTGCAGCTGCCGCTGCTGTGTCGCACTGAGGTGCACCCCACTCCGCCGCCCAAGCTCCTCTACTGCCGCGACAGTCTCAGGTGACGGGGGGGCTGCCGAGCTAGGCGGCAACTCTGGCTGCGGGATGTTGGCCCTGCTTATGTTCACCCCCTGGGTCCTCTTCCGCACCCTTGCCGCCCTCGACCCCTGGCTGTGGCTTGGAGCTGTGGGGCGCGAGGGCTTTGGGGGTGCTGGTGGGGTGGGGGTCTGTCCCTGGCTACCGCGGCCCACTTGGAGCTGCACGGTCTCAGCACCAAGGTGGATGGCAACTCCCGGCACATCGACCCGTGCCCCCCAGTGGGCCAGCAAGTCCAGTCCAACAATGCACTCGTCTGTTATGTCGGCAAGCCAGAACTCATGGTTCACACTCTTCGTTCCCACCACCACCTGCAGAGTCTTTTTCCCGGGCATCACAGTCTTTTCTCCTGTGACAGTGTACAACGCTGTGTGAGTAGGGGTCCAATCTTTCGGCAATGAACCGCCCGTCTCCGGAAGCACCCCCCTCCGCAGCAAGCAGATGGTGGACCCCGTGTCTACCAGGGCCCGGCAAGACCGTCCATCAATTATACAGTCCAGGTATAGTCCACGGGTGGACCCACAGCGGCCCACCACAGGATGAGTGTCACGGAGAGGGTCTAATGATTGGGGTGGGGGTTCCCTCACTGTCCCACCCCGTGGCCGTTTCCCGTCGGTGAGGTCCCTCGGGCCCGAGGACTAGGTGCAGGACAGTTCCGGGCGAGGTGACCGGGCTCCCCGCACCGATAACAGCAGTCCGTCCGGCGCCTCCGACGGGGGACTGCCTCTGGTTGGGCTCGTCTGGCCTCCTCCTCATCCGACCGGGCCGCGCTCCTCTCTCGCTCGACCCCCCTGGCCGATCGTCGGGTCACTGGCTCGGCCCGCAGTACCTCCTCAGCCCGCTCAGCCTCCCTCAATGCCTCCTCCAGGTCTCGGGGGGATGACAGCCGGACATGCTGTCGCAGCCTCTCTGGTGTGAGGCCCCTCAGGAAGGCGTGGAGACCCAGCTCCTCTCGTGCCGCTCCTGGGAATGTTGGATAGCCCCGCCGGGGCAGAGGCGGACGTCTGCAGCAAAGGACCCCAGGCTCTCTCCCTCGCTCAAGCGCCGGGCGAGCCAGCTCCTCCCTGCTCTGCTCGGCTGGTGGCCTCTGTCCAAACCGTCTGCTGAGCACTGTGGTCAGAGCCCGGAGGTCGCGCTGCTCCTCTAGGGGCAGGTCCAACAGAACCTGGAGCGCTGGGCCCTCCAGTGCGAGCGCCAGGTGGATGGCAGTCTCTTCTTGACCCCACCCATTGTGAGTGGCAGCCAGCGTGACGTGGGCCAGGTACGGCTCCAGCTGCGTCGCCCCAGTGTAGTGCTGTAGCTTAGCAGCCGTCCTGCCAGGAAGCTGTGATGTGGCCCCAGGAATCCCCTCCCGCTGTGGGGAGGGCAGGGGGTGGCTGTTCCGGGGCGCGCTGTGGCCCTCTGGCCGCCCCAGCTCGGGTCTTCTCCGCTGGGTCTCGGCAGCCATGCTTTCCAGAAGCGAGCAGTTGTCTCGGACTAGACGCTCTAATTCGCCTACGGTCGGCTCCATAGTGTCTGCTAGACGCTAAACAATCCCACTTCTGACACCAATTGTAATGACCGTGGGTTAGTAGAGCTGAACTGGCTAAACTGTTCACTAGCTAAAACGGCTAGCGGGGCGCTAGCAGCTATCGCTGAACTTTGCAATTAACGGAGAGCGCTCGTGTCCCATACACCGCATCCACCCCGAGCGTCTCAGCAGCAGGCTTGTAATCCCAAATGATCCAGCAGGAGGCAGTAGTGGTTCACACCAGTCATTTATTTAACATTTCTTTCACAACCACTGTAACACTGCTGACACCGAACCCCTATCACGCTCCCACCACATAGAGTCGCGGTGTCAGCCAACCATGCCAATTCAACCCGCTCCACAGAACACACATCAACTTCACTGTGGCTTACATCAACATAACACTAACACAACATGCGAATCAAACACATAGGAACTAGCAGAACGATAGAAAACACAGACAACACAATACCCAGAATGCACCTGGCTAACAACCCCAGCCAGGTCATTACAATACTATTACTATATATTTCTGCCAGGTCCCCAGGCAGCCAATCCTCTGTGAGGACTGAGACATTCAAATTTACATATCAGGTCCTGCACGGCTTCCCTGCCAGCCAATCATATCTGAGGTCTGCCCTTTCTTCTCTCGTCATATCTCAGCGACGGATGTACAAAGAGCAATGAAAATCGCAGTCAAAGTACACCAAAGTCCGCTGATTCACCCAGTACAAGAATTATGCTTCTACTCCACCTAACTTTTGAGTTACACCACGTTTTGTAACTCCAAAAAACGGCATTCTTTGCCTCTTACCGTGATCTAATTCTGACTGCTCATGACCCTGTTTTCCAGGATCTCACTGTCTTTCCCAGTGGCGCAGCTGGTAATGACACGGGTCTGCAACCCGAGGGTCGTGGGTTTGATTCAAGCTTGGTCAACATGCTTTTTGCCCTACAAATTAATACACTATCACAGACCACTAATTCATATTCATCATTTATTACAATTCTGAAAACTTTTTAACAGCTTTTCTAATATGGACCTCACATTCTTCTTAACACTCCATGGCACAAATACTCTTCCCTTTAGGCTCTGTGAATGTGCTATGAAAAATCCTCATTATGAGAAATAGACTACAAAAATCCTGTCTCTGTGTTGCGTACCTGAGTGAAGTTGGCCCCCCCACCTTCTTCAAATCAAACAAAAGTGGTATCAAACGTTTGTGCTACGTTTGTGCTGGTTTGTGCTGCTAAAATTGTCGTTTGTGCTGCTTCTGTTTTAGGGATATTAATGAAAATGTAAAGGTCAAAAGGTCAACCAGCCCCCCCACCTTCTTCAAATCCAACAAAAGTGGTATCAAACGTTTGTGCTACGTTTGTGCTGGTTTGTGCTGCAAAAAATTTCGTTTGTGCTGCTATCATTTTAAAGATATTCAAGAAAATTTCTAGAGGTCATCAGAGGTCAACCAGCCCCCCCACATTACCCAAATCCAACAAAAGTGGTATCAAACGTTTGTGCTACGTTTGTGCTGGTTTGTGCTGCAAAAATCTTCGTTTGTGCTGCTATCATTTTAAAGATATTAATAAAAATTTCTAGAGGTCATCAAAGGTCAACCAGCCCCCCCATATTAATGGAATCAAACAAAATTGGTGTCAATCAGTTGTGCTATGTTTGTGCTGGTTTGTGCTGCTAAAATTGTCATTTGTGCTGCTTCTGTTTTAAAGATATTAATGAAAAGGTCAAGGTCAAAAGAGGTCAACCAGCCCCCCCACATTACCCAAATCAAACAAAATTGATGTTAAACGTTTGTGCTACGTTTGTGCTGGTTTGTGCTGCTAAAATGTTTGTTTGTGCCGCTATCATTTTAAAGATATTAACAAAAATTTATAGAGGTCATCAGAGGTCAACCAGCCCCCCCACATTAATGGAATCAAACAAAATTGATGTCAAACGTTTGTGCTATGTTTGTGCTGGTTTGTGCTGCAAAAATTGTTGTTTGTGCTGCTATCATTTTAAAAATTTTAATAAAATAACGTCTTGATGCGTGCTTAATCATCCAGGTAAGTCCCAAAAGGTTGATTCTGTTCATCTGGACATTTTCAGTGGGAGAAACGTTTCGTCACTCATCCAAGTGACTTCTTCAGTCTCAGCTGACTGCAGGTTTCCCCAACCTTATAAACACATGTGAGTGAAGTTGGCCCCCCTACCTTCTTCAAATCGAACAAAATTGATGTCAAACATTTGTCCTGCAAATTATTTTGTTTGTGCAGGTTATGTTTCCCTAATTTTATAAACAGTACATGTACAGTGAGAGAGAGATGTTACATCTGTCTTCACTTGCATCCCAGTCACGGAAGCGTTGGAGGTAGTTCACAAGAGATTACAGGATCACCCCAACCTTAGCAACAGGACCACTCTCAGCACTGATCAGTTGTGTTTGCTTTTGGAACTGTGTCTTAATTCCACCTATTTTGCATAAGGGTCAGTACTACAGGCAGAAACCTAGGTGTGCCATGGGTTCCCACAGGCCCCTGGTCAAAGTCACCAAACCAGTTCGTAAGCAGGTACAGGTGAGGCTAGAAGGGTCCTCAGAGGCACTGCAAGACTGCTTTTCCACCACAGGCTGCCACACACGACAACACCACAGACTTTCAGGAATATACAGAAACTGTTATTGCCAACATCCCAAAATGCATCGATGATGTCACAGAGACCAGGTGTCACGGGTTGCTTAGAGGATCCACTCGCAGGACTCCTGAGTAGCGTTTAAACAGAGACAGTTTATTTACAGATCTTCACCAAGTGTGTGTACAGACAGTGCGGGGTTAGTGCTATATACAAGACGTGAGGGGCAGGGGTCCAGGGCTCCAGGGAAAACGGGGAAATCATACACGCGCTCAGTTCAACCTCTCTCTTCTCCGTTAGCGACCAGTCACTCCTTCCACACTCCACGCGGGGAAACACGGGGACGGGTCCGGGGAATCTAGGAACAAAGAAACACTCGTTAAGTCTCTGAGACGGAGGCACAGGAAACTTGAGCTAGACGTGTACTGACTAGAGCCTTCACAACAATCCAGCATTGAACAGCTGATCTCCTCCTTCTAATAAACCAGCTGGTCTGATGAGGCCCAGGTGTTCCCAATCCAGGAAGGCGTGGACCGAGGGCATGAAGCCGCCATGAGTTCCGCCCCGGCAAAACAGGGGAGAGAAGGAGAGAGGGGGAGAGAGAGGGAAGAAGAGAAGGAGGGCTAGGAGTGGAGAGATTCTGATCAGCACCTTGCCGATCCTGCAGGTCGTGACACCAGGACTATCACTGTCCGGGCCAATCAGAAACCATGGCTCACAGGTCAGGTTTAAATGCTCCTAAGGTTGAAAAATGCAAGCCTTCAGAGCCGGGAATTAGGTGAGCCAAAGAACAGCAAGGGCAAACCTGTCACATGGCATCAGCTACAGCAAAGCTTCAGCGACAGCAGAGATACTTGGAGGCAGTGGCAAGGAATACAAACCATCACACACTACAAGCCCACTCTGCAGACCGTGGTGAACAAATCCCCAGACAGTGTGTGGAGATACCTTGCCAAAATCAGTACACGCAAAGCTCCAGGTCCTGATAACATCCTTGGACGAGCACTGACGGACTATGCTGTGGAACTCACAAATGTCTTCATAGACATCTTTAACACATCACTAGGGTCAGGCCGCCGTTCCCACATGCCTCAAAGCCTCCACCATCATTGCTGTACCCAAGAAGTCATCTACCTCCTGCTTTAAGGACTACCGTCCTGTCAAACTCACCTCCATCATTATGAAGTGCTTTGAACCGTTAGTCATGCATCAAATCAAATTATCGCTTTCCCTCAACCTGGATCCATTTGAGTTCACATACCGGTCAAAACGCTCAACCGATGATGGAATTTCAACTGCCCCTTACTCAGCCCTCACACATCTGAACACTAGAGACTCATATGTCAGAGTGCTGTTCATAGACTTCAGTTCAGCCTTCAGCATCATCATTCCCCAGCAACTCATTCACAAACTGGATCTGCTGGGGATCAGCACCTTGCTGTATAACTGGCTGCTAGATTTCTTGACAGGAAGACAGCAGATAGTACGGGTCGACAGTAACACCTCCAGCCCAAGAACACTGAATACGGGGGCTCCTCAAGGATGTGTGTTGAGCCCCCTGCACCTGCCTCACCTGGAAGGTCCTCTCCATTACAGGTGACTCCTCTCATCCCTTCAACAGCGTCTTCAGTTTGCTGCCATCAGGAAGGATACTGAAGAGCCTCCTGGCCAGAACACACAGACTGAGAGACAGCTTCGTCCATCGGGCTGTCAGGATGCTGACCGTTTCTGAATCGAGAAGGGGGGCCCAAGAGTAAATCTTTCGCCATCCTGCAATGCTGTGATTGTAGCCATTCCACACTTTCTGTGAATGGTACTCATGGCCATTGATCAGTAGGCTTTGATTAGTTGTTATTGATCAATGGTCATAAGAATTTGCATACTAACAATCATGGAACTAACCCCCCAGCACATTGTTCATTCAGTGGTGCTAGTTTCCTTCACTATGCAAATGTACTGTTTATAAGGTTGGGGAAACCTGCAGTCAGCTGAGACTGAAGCAGTCACTTGGATGAGTGACAAAACGTTTCTCCAACTGAAAATGTCCAGATGAACAGAATCAACCTTTTGGGACTTACCTGGATGATTAAGCATGCATCAAGACGTTATTTTATTAAAATTTTTAAAATGATAGCAGCACAAACAAAAATTTTTGCAGCACAAACGTAGCACAAACGTTTGACATCAATTTTGTTTGATTCCATTGATGTAGGGGGGCTGGTTGACCTCTGATGACCTCTATAAATTTTTGTTAATATCTTTAAAATGATAGCGGCACAAACAAACATTTTAGCAGCACAAACCAGCACAAACGTAGCACAAACGTTTAACATCAATTTTGTTGGATTTGGGTAATGTGGGGGGGCTGGTTGACCTTTTGACCTTTACCTTTTCATTAATATCTTTAAAACAGAAGCAGCACAAACGACAATTTTAGCAGCACAAACCAGCACAAACATAGCACAACTGATTGACACCAATTTTGTTTGATTCCATTAATATGGGGGGGCTGGTTGACCTTTGATGACCTCTAGAAATTTTTATTAATATCTTTAAAATGATAGCAGCACAAACGAAGATTTTTGCAGCACAAACCAGCACAAACGTAGCACAAACGTTTGATACCACTTTTGTTGGATTTGGGTAATGTGGGGGGGCTGGTTGACCTCTGATGACCTCTAGAAATTTTTATTAATATCTTTAAAATGATAGCAGCACAAACAAAAATTTTAGCAGCACAAACCAGCACAAACGTAGCACAGTTGATTGACACCAGTTTTGTTTGATTCCATTAATGTGGGGGGGCTGGTTGACCTCTGATGACCTCTATAAATTTTTATTAATATCTTTAAAATGATAGTGGCACAAACGAAAATTTTTGCAGCACAAACCAGCACAAACGTAGCACAAACGTTTGATACCACTTTTGTTTGATTTGAAGAAGGTGGGGGGGCCAACTTCACTCAGGTGTGCTGCGTGTGTGTAAAAACGGCTGCACCTGTTTTGGCGGGAAAAAGTACACAGCCTCTCTGATTGGTGGATTCAAATTTAGTAGCTCAAGGCTTTTTGACCCACCTAGAAAGTACAGGAATCACTGTATGTACAGCCCCTGTTTGTTCACTTACTGCTGCTGCTGTGTGTGTGTGTGTGTGTGTGTGTGTGTGTGTGTGTGTGTGTGTGTGTGTGTGTGTGTGTGTGCCTGCGTGTGTGTGCATGTGTGTGTGTGTGCGTGCGTGTGTGTGTGTGTTTGTGTGTGACAGAGAGAGACAGGGAGACCTTTTTTTGTAGCATCTCATTGCATGAATGATATTGAATATATTCAGACTGGTTGACTAGCATCCATCCTGTGTGTGTCTGTCTGTGCATGTGTGTTTACATATTTGTCCATATTTGTAATTGTGTGTATCTGCTTGCTCTTCTTTCTTGCTTTTTTTTCATTCGTGCCATTTTTTCACAGTTGAACAACAGGTAGTTTTGTAACCTAACCATGTTCAGGTTTTTTCAGCATTCCATTTTGCTTTTCCAATATTTTTATGTAAGTTATTACTATTCTGCTAAATCATATAGTTTATGTTAAGTTAAAATATTTCTGCCACTTTTCAGTGTTTGTGCTAAATATGGTTTTTCTGCTATTTTATAGTATTTGTGCTAAAACATAGTATTTCTACTGAATGTAGTATTTATGCTTAATCTTACTATTACTATATATTTCTGCCAGGTCCCCAGGCAGCCAATCCTCTGTGAGGACTGAGACATTCAAATTTACATATCAGGGCCTGCACGGCTTCCCAGCCAGCCAATCATATCTGAGGGCTGAGGCATTCAAATTTGCATATTGGGGCCTTCATGGCTTGTAAACCAACCAGTCATACATGTCATATATCTCTAAAAATTCATATTTTTATTTTAAATAGACAACACTTGACGATTCCTCCATCTCTTCTGAACAAAACGGTGTAAGAATGACTGCTCTAGCCCCTATGGTTGGGAAGATAATTATCATTTGTTTGAGGGGAAACCTCAATATGAGAAATAGACAGCAAAAAACGGTCTCTCTCTCTGTTCCTCCATGTGTGTAAGGGTGCACCTGTTTTGGCGGGAAAAAGTACACAGCCTCTCTGATTAGTGGATTCAAATTGTGCAGCTCCAGACTTATTGACCCACCTAGAAACATACAGGAAACACTGTTTGTACAGCCCCTGCTGCTGCTGTTGGTGTGTGTGTGTGTGTGTGTGTGTGTGTGTGTGTGTGTGTGTGTGTATGTGTGTTTGTGTGTGTGTGTGTTTGTGTGTGTGTGTGTTTAGTGAGAGAGAGAGAGAGAACCCAACCCTTTTTTGGCAGCAACGTATTGTAGGATTTAGCTTGAATATAGTTAGACTGGTTGACTGGATTAGATCCTGTATGTGGGTGCCCCTCTGTACATTTGTGTTTCAATATGCGTCCATATTTGTAATTGTGTAAGTTATTACTATTCTGCTAAATTATAGTTCTTCTGCTACTCTTCGGTATTTGTGCTAAATACAGTATTTGTGCTAAATCATACTATTTCTACTATTTTATAGAATTTGAGGTAAATATAATATTTCTGCGTAATTATAGTATTTCTACCAAATCATAGTATTACTACTAAAACATAGTATTTCTGCCAAATCTTGATAGTTCTGCTATGTTATTGTACTTGTAATTAATTATAGTATTTGTGCCAAAGCATAGTATTTCTGCCAAATCTTAGTGTTATTGCTAAATCATAGTATTTGAGCCAAATCATAGTATTTGAGCAAATTCATTGTTTTTGTGCCATAGCATAGTATATTTGCTGAATCACAGCATTTCTGCTATGTTGTAGTATTTGTCCTAAATCACAGTATTTCTGCAATGTTTAGGTATTTTTGGTTAAATAAAGTATCTCTGTAATCTTGTACCATGTTTGCTAAATTCCTGTATTTCTGAGAAGTTATCATGTTTCTGCTAAGTTACAATATTTCTGCTAAGTTCTGCTAGGTTATTTTATTTCTGCCAAGTATTATGTTTCCTCTAATATATTGCAGTTCTCCTAAGTTACTACATTTTAGCAAAGTTCCTTTGCTTCTGCAAAGTTTTTACAATTTCTGCAACTTTTCAGCTTTTTCAGCTAGTTTCAGCAGACAGCTTCAGCTTTAAAGCATCCACACTGCATTTTCGCAGGAAATGCAAATTTTTCTAGTTATTATTATTATTGTGTGGATGCCTGAAAGGCCATCCACACTATTGAGTTCCTGTTTCTCTTTATACTTTATTCCACTATTTTCTAGTTGCTTCTGTACACTTTTTGGCACTTAACTACTCATTCAGTTTTCAACCGATTTTCTCCGTTCAAACTTTAAACTGTTCTGCTATTTCTGCTAATGCCGGCAATGACTTTTGGTGTTTATTACTATTATACTTTTTAAAATATTACACTTTTTTCCTTTAATTTGTCCCATTGAAATGAATGGGAAACTTCCACAATTCTGCTAAACTTGCTTGTTTTTGAAACTTAACTACATTCTCACACTTTCACCTAGAAACTCCATTCAAACTTTAAAATGTTCTCAGATTATTGGGCTATTCCTGTCTGATTCAGCTTTTTCAGATCTTCTACCGTTTTAATCTTATCTCTCTTTAAGTTTTCAGTTGCAAAATTGTGATTTTTCAGAAAATACATGCGTTGCTATGGTTGCTATGCAATTAAGTCAGAGTGAGGGCTGGTCTGTTCTGAATTTTCTCTTCATGTCTAAACAACTTCTTGCTACTCGATCAATTTCCACTCAACCCCCACAAATTATACATCAAAACGTAGGTATTTTTGCTGGCATCATACAACTTTTTGCAACTTTTCATCTTTTTCAGTTTTTGAGCAGACAGCTTCAGCATTAAGGCATCCACACAGCATTTTCGGAGGAAATGCAAATTTTTCTAGTTATTTTCCTTTTTCCGCCTAAAATTTCGCCGCATAACTCGCCCCACAGTTTTGAGACAAGGTTCATATATGTTACCTCATTTTGTGCGGCTGGATCTGGAATGGTGTGCTATGACTTTTGGTGTTTACAACTTTTATAGTTTTTAAAATATTCATATTTTAGTGAAAATTTTCCCGCGCCTCTCTGCCTAACAGTTTTGACAATAGGGTTACATATGTTAGATCATTTTGTGCGGCTGGAGCTGTACTAGTATGGTATGACTTTTGGTGTTTATAACTTTTATAGTTTTTGAAATATTTAGATTTTAGTGCAAATTTAGAAAGATTCTTCTTTTGACGCCATAGAAACAGACTTCACTATAATCTTCTAACACAAAAACATACAGTGTTCACTGAAGTAAACACACAGAGCAGTAGCAGATATTTTTTTTAATGCGTTTTATTTATTTTCATTTGCAGCTAACTGCCTTGTTTTCATTTGTAGTTTTTGTAGTAGGAAGAACTACAAAATCTACAAATAAACAAAGTGCAGTTAACAAATGTAGTGCTCTCCACTATGTCAACCCCTCACCTGAATTTTTAGGTTTTTCACTTCAAGCCAATGAAATGAAATACAAAAATTCAACGGGTTCTGCTCTTTCTGCTAATGACTGCTATGACTTTTGGTGTTTATAACTGTTATACTTTTTAAAATATTACACTTTTTTCCTTTAATTTGTCCCATTGAAATGAATGGGAAACTTCCACAATTCTGCTAAAACTTGCTTGTTTTTGAAACTTAACTACATTCTCATACTTTCACCTAGGAACTCCATTCAAACTTTAAAACGTTCTCAAATTATTGGGCTATTCCTGTCTGATTCAGCTTTTTCAGATCTTCTACCGTTTTAATCTTATCTCTCTTTAAGTTTTCAGTTGCAAAATTGTGATTTTTCAGAAAATACATGCGTTGATATGGTTGCTATGCAATTAAGTCAGAGTGAGGGCTCTTCTGTTCTGAATTTTCTCTTCATGTCTGAACAACTTCTTGCTACTCACTCAATTTCCACTCAACCCCCACAAATTATACATCAAAACGTAGGTATTTTTGCTGGCTTTCAGAAAATGTCACTATCACTGTTGTGCAAGTTACAGATTTTTATCAAATCGCCTCAGAGCAACACAAAGTCTTAAAACTCTCCATAGAAAGTCAATGGAGAGCCTGTTCAAAATCAGCGCTGGGACTCTCTAATGAGAGGCTTTTTCAAATCGTCATATCTCTTAAACAAAGCAAAGTTAGGACATGAGGCTTGTGCCAATATATCTTCAGACACTGCTGACACTCACAGTGGAAGCAGTTTTTACAATTATCTTAACGTTGAGCAATGAATTACGTTTGTTTGAGGGGTGGAAATCTGTCCTTGTCTCAGTTTTCAAACTCCGAAAATGAAGCAGTTTCTTCTCTTGTCATAGCTCCGCGACGGAGGTACAAAGAGCACTGAAAATTGCAGTCAAAGTACACCAAAGTCCGCTGATTCACCCAGTACAAGAATTATGCTGCTAGCCCTCCTAGTTTTTGAGTTACACGACGTTTTGTAACTCCAAAAAACGGCGTTTTTCGCCTCTCACCGCGATCTAATTCTGACTCCTCAAGTCTCTGTGTTTTAGACACCCGCCCCCTTTCTGACCAGACCTCATTTGGCTCAGAGGGTTGAGCCGCTGCTGTGAGACCCGGTGGCAGAGGTTCGAGTTCTACCTGTGACAGTTGCCACACATCTTCCCTGCTTGCATGCACTCTCCTTTCTTGACACTCTTCAGTGTTACCTTACACATAAAGCCATCTCCATCAAGCGCGTCTACACCTCTTTTTTTAGCAGAAATCTGTCCTTCTCTCAGTTTTCAAACTCCGAAAATGAAGCCGTTTCTTCTCTCGTCATATCTCCGCGAAGGAGGTACAAAGAGCTATGGAAATCGCAGTCAAAATACACCAAAGTCCGCTGATCCACCCAGTACAAGAATTATGTTGCTAGCCCTCCTAGTTTTTGAGTTACACGACGTTTTGTAACTCCAAAAAACGGCGTTTTTCGCCTCTCACCGCGATCTAATTCTGACTGCTCAAGTCTCTGTGTTTTAGACACCCGCCCCCTTTGTGACCAGTGCTCATTTGGCTCAGAGGGTTGAGCCGCTGCTGTGAGACCCGGTGGCAGAGGTTCGAGTCCTACCTGTGACAGTTGCTACACATCTTCCCTGCTTGCATGCACTCTCCTTTCTTGACACTCTTCAGTGTTACCTTACACATAAAGCCATCTCCATCAAGCGCGTCTACACCTCTTTTTTTAGCAGAAATCTGTCCTCTCAGTCTTCAAACTCTGGAAATGAAGCCGTTTCTTCTCTCGTCATATCTCCGCGACGGAGGTACAAAGAGCAATGAAAATCGCAGTCAAAATACACCAAGGTCCGCTGATTCACCCAGTACAAGAATTATGCTGCTAGCCCTCCTAGTTTTGGACTTACACGACGTTTTGTAACTCCAAAAAACGGCGTTTTTCACCTCTCACCGCGATCTAATTGTGACTGGTCATCAATCTGTTTTTCAGGCGCCCGCCCCCTGTCCAGGTGGCGCAATCAGTAAAGACACGGCTCTGCAGTTTTTTTGCAATATTTCTTGCCCATTTCTGCCACATTATCAGTATTTTTCAGAAAATACATGCGTTGCTATGGTTGCTATGCAATTAAGTCAGAGTGAGGGCTGGTCTGTTCTGAATTTTCTCTTCATGTCTGAACAACTTCTTGCTACTCACTTAATTTCTACTTAACCCCCACAAATTATACATCAAAACGTAGGTATTTTTGCTGGCTTTCAGAAAATGTCACTATCACTGTTGTGGACGTTACCGATTTTTATCAAATCGCCTCAGAGCAACACAAGGTCTTAAAACTCTCCATAGAAAGTCAATGGAGAGCCTGTTCAAAATCAGCGCTGGGACTCTCTAATGAGAGGCATTTTAAAATCGTCATATCTCTTAAACAAAGCAAAGTTAGGACATGAGGCTTGTGCCAATATATCTTCAGACACTGCTGACACTCACAGTGGAAGCAGTTTTTACAATTATCTTACCGTTGAGCAATGAATTACGTTTGTTTGAGGGGTGGAAATCTGTCCTCGTCTTAGTTTACAAACTCCGAAAATGAAGCCGTTTCTTCTCTCGTCATATCTCCGCGACGGAGGTACATAGAGCACTGAAAATCGCAGTCAAAGTACACCAAAGTCCGCTGATTCACCCAGTACAAGAATTATGCTGCTAGCCCTCCTAGTTTTTGAGTTACACGACGTTTTGTAACTCCAAAAAACGGCGTTTTTCGCCTCTCACCGCGATCTAATTGTGACTGGTCATCAATCTGTTTTTCAGGCGCCTGCCCCCTGTCCAGGTGGCGCAATCAGTAATGACACGGCTCTGCAGCTCAAAGGTCGTGGGTTCAATCCCACGTTGCTCCAAATGTTTTTTTTTTTCACTACAAATTTAGACACTATCACAGACCTGTAATTTATGTTCTTAATTTTTTTCACTACAAATGAGTAGTGCAAAAACATACTATGTCTGCAACATCACAGCATATCTGTTATGTGATAGTATTACTAGTAAATCACAGTATTTCTGCCAATTCAAGGAGGCTGACTCTTGTGGCGCCTTTTGGGTAGTGCCTTAGTAAACATGAACACTGCAAAATAGTGGTATCAGACTGGTTTGTAGTGGAGGAAATTGTTGCCAGTTTCTTTCATCTTTAATCCGTATTCATGTTGTAATGTAGTAGTACCACAATATGGCAGAAACACTATGTTTTGCCACAAATATTTTGATTTGGTATAATTTAGCTTCTTCACCCCTTTTCAGCAAAATTTTCATTTTTTTTCACCCCTCTCCAGCACAAATTCCAGCTTTTTTGGCTGTTTTCAGAAAAAAAAACTCTTTTCAGCAGAAACTCTGCTGATTCATCTCTTTTCAGCGCAAGTTTTATGATTTTAGCAGCTTTTCTAATATGGACCTCAGATTTTTGTTAACGCTCGATGGCAGAAATACATACAAGTACCCACCTGATGAAGCAGACAGAGGCAGTACCTCTGATTGGTGAATTTGAGCAGAAACCAGGTTGTTCTGCCTCTTTTCAGCAGAAATTCTTCTCATTCACCTCTTTTCAGCGCAACGTTCTGCTTCTTTGCCTCTTTTCTGCAGAAATCCCGGTTATGGCAATACCTATTTTTAGTTTTGTTCTGCCTCTTTTCTGCAGAAATTCTGCTGATTTACCTCTTTTCTGCAAAATTTTCAGCCTTTTCACCCTTTATCAGCACAATTCTCAGCAGCTTCTGCTCTTTTCAGCAAAATTGTCAGTCTATCCACCTCTTCTTTGGGAGAATGAGTTTGGCTCAGTGAGATGAGTGGCTGCCTTCAGACCAAGAGGGCCGGGTTCGAATCCTGCTTAGGGTGACGATTTTTTTTCACCACCATACAACCTTTTGCAACTTTTCAGCTTTTTCAGCTTTTCAGCAGACAGCTTCAGCGTTAAGGCATCCACACAGCATTTTCGCAGGAAATGCAAATTTTTCTAGTTATTATTCTAGTTGCTTCCGTACGTTTTTCGCCGTGGATCTACTCCCTCAGTTTCTATCTGATTTTTGCCATTCAAACTTTAAAAAATTCTACTCCTTCTGCTAATGATGGCTATGACTTTTGGTGCTCATAACTTCTATACTTTTTGAGATATTGAATTTTTTTTGCAATATTTGTTGCCCATTTTTGCACATTATCAGTGTGGTCACTAGTTTTCCTTGCCTGGTTCAGCCGTGTTTTAGCTCAGTGAGATGAGCAGCCGTTCTCAGACTGGGAGGCCCGGGTTCAAATCCCGCTTATGGCAACATTTCTTTCAGTTAACAGTTCAACTTTTTTAACTCAATTTTAGATTTTTCACCCCTTTTCAGCAAAATTTTCAGTTTTTTTTGCTGTTTTCAGAAAAAAAAAGTCTTTTCAGCAGAAATTCTGCTCATTCACCTCTTTTCAGTGCAATGTTCTGCTTCTTTCCATCTTTTCTGCAGAAATTCTGCTCATTCAACTCTTTTCAGCAGAATATAAAGAATTTTCACCTCTTTTCAGCCCAAATTCTGCTTATTCACCTCTTCTGCAAAATTCTCAGCCCTTTCACCTCTTATCAGCACAAATCTCAGCTTTTTTCAGAAAAAAACTCTTTTGAGCAGAAATTCTGCTGATTCATCTCTTTTCAGCGCAACTTTTTGCTTCTTTACCTCTTTTTAGCAGAAATTCTGCTGATTCACCTCTTTTCTGCAACATTTTCAGCCCTTTTCACCTCTTATCAGCACAATTCTCAGCAGCTTCTGCTAATTTCAGCGCAATTGTCAGTATGTCCACATGTTCTTTGCGGGAATGAGTTTGGGTCAGTGAGATGAGTAGCTGCCTTCAGCCCAGGAGGGCCGGGTTCGAATCCCGCTCAGGGCGACTTTTCTTTTTCACCACCATACAACTTTTTGCAACTTTTCATCTTTTTCAGCTTTTCAGCAGACAGCTTCAGCGTTAAGGCATCCACACAGCATTTTCGCAGGAAATGCAAATTTTTCTAGTTCCTTTTGTGAGCCAAGGACTTTTTATCTTTTTTTTCTTTGTCCTCTGTTCGTTTACAGGACAATGTTTATTGTACAACATAGTGAAAATATCTAGGAAATTGTCATAAGCCTTGTCCACATCTGACTCTTCATACACCGAACTCCAATCTTGTTGTGCTAAATCGAAATTGAAGGCATGTATTGCTTCTTCATTTATTGTTCGCTTTGTTGTCGTAATCTTGGTATCTATTTTTTTTAAATCACAGTCACACAAAGTAAAAACTGGTAAGTGGTCAGTTATATCACAGACAAGCAGGCCACTATTAATTTGGAAATCCATGACATTAGTAAAAATGTTATCAATAATAGTGGCGCTATGTGATGTTATTGTGCTTGGCTTTGTTATTGTTGGATATAGTGATAAGCTGTACATCGTGTCAGTAAAGTCATCAATGGCTTTTAACCTTGTTGGGTTTAGCAAATCAATATTAAAATCACCACAGATGAAAAGTAATTTTTGGTTCACCGAAGCAAACATTTTTTCTATCCATTCATTAAAAGTGTCGATACTTGAACTGGGTGTCCGATATATACAACTTATTATAACATTTCTCTTTTTTTCATTCATGATCTCAATAGTCAAACATTCCAAAATTCCATCAATAGCCATACACATAGTTGATACAACATTATATTTTATAGAGTTATGAACATATATAGCAACCCCGCCACCCACCTTATTTAATCTATTCATGTATTTTAAATCATATCCATTCAAACTGAAATCTATTCCTTTATCGACATTGAACCAAGTTTCAGTGATGGCTATAACACTAAAGGGGCGAGAAAATTGTTGCAAGTAGTCCTTAATGAAATCAAAATTAGAGTACATACTTCTGCTGTTAAAGTGAATTAATGAGAGCTTCCCGTCTAGGTTGATTTTTTTTTTCATATTGTTCCTGTGTGAAATAATTACAATTTTTAACAAAAGAAGAAAGAAAATTACTTTCAGAATCTATTTCTGGTTCTATTATATTATCCTCCTTATATTCACAATCTAGATCAATAACTTTCTGTTGGAGAATTGATTTCACCGTGTCCATGTCATTTCCTGGTGTAATTAGAGATGTTGGTGTATTTATCATCTTTGATTGTCATTAGAGTTATATATTACCTCGATACATTAGTGTCAGTTTTACTTGTCCAGATCCTCCATGTTCCTCACTATCAGTACTTTTGCCTCTTCTGGTGTCCCGTTTAGCTTAATGAAGATCTTACAGTTTGTTACCCATGTATGTTGTATTTTACTGTTCTTCTTCAGTTGCCTTGCCTTCCTCGCGATGTCTGCGTTTTTTCGTGTCAGATGCTCATTAATGAAAACGTTCGTGCCTTTCAGTTTGCGTCCTTGTTTCAGCAGTGCGACCTTGTTCTTCCGATTGACGAATCTCATAATGACGGCCGGCGTTCTGTCGCTCCTCCTGGGCAGTGGGTGACATGCTTCTACGTGCTCCAGGTCCATCTCTATCCCCTTGCTTTGAAGGAAGGACGCCACCTGTTGCTCCACCGAGCGGGTCTCCTCGTCGCTGGGCTCCCCGGCGTTCCCGGCCATCGCGCGCATACGAAAGCGCGGCTTGATTTTAATACCGCTGATGACCACGTCGTTAAATGCGGGTGTACTGCTCCAGCTCATCCACCTGCCGCTCAAGATCCATGATTCGTCTGTCCTTCTCGGCATTTTGAGGCGTAGCTGTTTTACCTCCTCCAGAAGCCCCAGAAGCAGCTCCTGCTGCGCCCTGACTCTTGACCACGTCTCCGCACAGCGCTCCGAGGGAGGTTTTTATGTCCTCGACCTCCTCTGGTGTTGGGCCTTTCTTGGGTGGCATACTGTTTTGTGACCCAGAAAGACTAATATTTCAATCTCCGACACTCTGTGTTCCTCCGCCACTGCCTCGTTTGAGTTTTGGATGAAATGGATTCTGGGATATTGCATTTCGTCATTTCGAGCTGATTGGAGACCAAAACAGCCAATCAGATTTTTTTGCATCCAAGTCTGTGATTGGCTGGTTTTGTAGCACAACTATAATGGTGTAGAGAATAGGGCTGCCACAAACGATTATTTTGATAGTTGACTAGTCACCGATTATTTTTGCGATTAGTCGACTAATCAGATCATGCATCCATTGGAAGTACAACGTACAGTTTAAATTTTTTTTTTATTCGGGCTACTTAAATTTATTTTGGGCTACCAAAAACCAAAGAGTGCCTGCCCGAAGGGCTACCAGGGATTTTGAAATTTTGCGAGCCCTGCACTTCCCTGAGCTTAAAAGATAATCGTCTCACACACACACACACACCACACCCTTTTCTCTCAAAACAATGTGCACCTTTAATTATCCATCCAAATAACAATTTTACACTTCATTTATACATTCACACATTTATATATCAAAAGACTGCCACTGACTGCCAAGATAAATTATTTCAATTACCATATCACATCTTCAAACCTCAGTACCGGTACACCTAACTTTTCGACAAATTTAAAAGCCTCTAAGCCCAGGTTCGCCCACCTTGCTGATCAATTGTAGCCGTTATCTGCCCGGGGCAGTGACCCGATTGCTAAGTCCTATATTAATTTATAAGCGCTTCCCGCAGCTCGACAGGAACCCCACCTCATCAACGCCCAGCGTCCTGCTGGCGCCTGAAGCTTTACGTAAGGTTACCTGTCGGCCACGTTTAAATGGTCACGCCCAGGGCCCCCCGCCCTGTCGGTCAATTTATCCCAAATTACCCAAAATTATCATGTACATGTCACCTGAGATCTACTTAACAGATTATATAATTTAGTTAAATTTCACTACTACTGAGCCAATTTGACGGTGACGATCATCAACTCGTCAACAGATAATTTAGAATTCACCCAGTATGCAAAAATTTGCTTTTGCTTTGAACAGGCTTGTGCTTACCTTTAAATCTTTTTAGACCAGTCTTTTGTGCGCCTCATATCAGATCGTACCTTAAGGTCCAAATTAGTCCTCTCAGCCGCAAAAGAATCTGGGTCACTGGCACCAATGATTAAATTCAGTTCTTTGAATTCTTTTGGCGGTGAAGAAAGACACACAGTGGTCTAACTCAAAAAATGATTTTTAATTTGACATTTTCCGGAAAATGGAGACTGAGCACAGAGACGCCAGCTCAAGTCTGAATGCGGTAGCAGCCAGTCTTGTTATATTTCTGCAGTATCTCACACACACACACACTCAGTTTACTCAGTTCCTCTTTTCTTTGTGTCAAATTTCCGGTGCAGCTTTGCACTTTTTTAACTTTTTTTTCACTCTTTCTAAAGTCTGTTGCCAGGCCAACTTGTCACCCTTAACCTAGTTTTGTCTCGTCTGAGCTTAGTTTCACTTTCTGTCTGCACCTCATATGCTCTGCAAGCCTGTAGTTTCCTGTCAGCCTGCGACCTAGTTTACACTCAAAGCTAGCCCTCTCTTATACATAAAACAATATAATCAGCAAATAAGCACTAAGAATATATATTTAAATCCCAACACTGCCCACTGCTTCACTGGGTGAATGGGTCAAATGCAGACAGAGTAATTTCCCAGAGGGGATCAATAAAGTATACAAGTAGACATCATTATTATTATTATTATTATATCAAAATAAAATGGACAGTGTAAAAATACCCCTAAAACACATAATATCTGGGGCAACTCTTGAGGAGCCAGAACATTATTATTATTATTATTATTATTATTATTATCATCATTATTATTATTAATAATATTAATATTATTATTACACTCTGGACTTTCGGCCTCGTACTTGCCTCTTCCTTTTTTATCTGTGAGTTCTTAAAATGTTGAATGTTTCTGTCGTTCTGTCTCCTGGTTTCTGTAAATGTGTCTAAACTTGATCTTTACCTCAGAGTGACAAATGAAGTCTCTGTCTGTGTGTCCTCAGTTTCCCAGCATGCCTCAGCTGTGGAGTCATATGAGGGGGACTCGTTAATTCTGCACTGCCAGTTTCCCACAGACCTATTGCTCGACCCCACAGTGGTGTGGAGTCGGTCCGACCTCAGTCCTCCAACCGTCCACCAGCGTCAGGTTCAAGGAGACGAACTGAAAGATCAAAACCAGCGTTACAGCGGCCGAACATCCATGAAGACTGACACTCTGGAAACTGGAGACCTCAGCCTGAACCTGACCAACCTCCAACTGTCTGACAGCGCCACCTACACCTGCTCTGTCAGAGATATTAGATTTGGCTACAAGAAACTGGGGGATGTACAGCTGCAGGTCAAAGGTCAATAAAAAACACCTGTTGTAGACACATCTGACATCACTCAGATCAAACTTAATTATTTTAAGACTGTCAGAAAACTCTGCTGGGTCTTTGAGTGGCACATAGGCCTATACGTAAAATTAATTACAGTGATTCATTTAGAGGTCAAAGGTCATGCTGTTTTTCATGTTTCTCCACAGAACGGTTTCCATCCTGGGCCAAAGCTCTCCTGGTTCTCCTGGTTCTTCTTGTGGTTTCTGGAGGTCTTTTATTTCATTTCCGGCAGTATTTCATGTCAGGTGAGTGTCTCCTACTACACTACCCATAATGCCGATGGTTAGCAGGTGTCCTCTGGTGGCTCCTTGACTGCGGCTCACACAAACTTGTTCCAGAAGCTGAAAGAGTTGAGAGTTATAAACAGCTGATACAGAGAGCTGAAGAAAAACTTCCAGGTTTGTTCCAGAAGTCAGAAAACCTCCTTCAGACTCAGTCATTGATCAGTGAAACAGCTCCACAACATGACTTTACTAAACAGTGTGTGTGCTTCACTGCATTGATCTGACACAGAGGCTGCATGTGTACAAGCTGGTCTTTCATTATCTGCTATTTCTCCACTTTAAAGTCTCACTGAGATTAAATTCTCTTTTCATAGAGAGGCCACCAGAGGGCAGAAAATGAAAACAACCAATACCAGTCAAAACAAACATGTGAATTATATACAAAAACATTACATTACATTACAAGAGCAACATTAAAAGAAGTACCACAATAATGGACTGTATCCAGCCTTTTTAAGTTCAGATCAAGTGCAATTTTTAAAAAAAAGCATATCACTGTAATAAAGTTACAGAG
This sequence comes from Oreochromis aureus, assembly GCF_013358895.1. Taxonomy (NCBI): domain Eukaryota; kingdom Metazoa; phylum Chordata; class Actinopteri; order Cichliformes; family Cichlidae; genus Oreochromis; species Oreochromis aureus. The sequence continues at coordinate 93,851,132 of NC_052944.1, read as the reverse complement.
ATAGAGGATTTCCTCACGTGGAAAAAAAAGATTTATGCCTAACACAGAGACTGAGTTTTACCAGTCTTTCATTGTGCTTTTCATTGTGAGTTTTAACTGACATTAATAATGACCTCGATACTTTGAACCTAGATATCTAGTGGTTTTGAGTAGCTGAATTGGTTCTCTTATGTATTTGACGTAGTTGAAAGATTTCTGAGCTTTCTAAATATTACCCGTGATTTTCTCAAATTTAGGGTTTTTTTGGCAAAGGCAGCCTCCCTTTGTTTGAGAAGAATGGACAGCTGAGGAAGTATTGTGTTGACATTTTACTGTTTTCTAATATTATTAGCTAGAGAAGCATGTATAATATCAGCAGAAATGGTCCCAACACAGAACTCTGTGGAAATGCATGTCTAATTTTTCTTTGTAAAGGAAACTCCTCATTTAAACTGGAATCTATCAGATTTAAACGACTGCAGTGAATTTATTTTAATAACTCTGGTGTGTTCTAGTGTTTGCAGTAAAATGCTGTGGTCTACACTGAGGTCTAACAGGCAGTAGCGGTTTTAGATACGGGTGACACGGGCGGTTGCCCGGGGCGGCATCGTGGTGGGGGGCGGCATCACGGGCATCGGCAAAAAAAAAAATAAAAAAAAAATGCTCGTACTCATGCTGCCCCGACGTCATGCCAGCGCATATTGGGAATGGCATAGGCACCGATCGGTTTTCTATCGCCCATTTGCTGGGAGTAAGGGCGCCCTCCGTTTGCGAGGTGCGCCTGCTGCTTGCGGCACAGGAAGGAGAGGGCGGGGCGAAGGGGGATTCTCTGACCGGCTGGAGCAGCATCTAATAACCAACTCGCAAAATAAAACAAAATAAAAACAAACCAACAAACACGAAAACAGCAGACATCATGATACAGACTTATAATTTGATGTTTTTTCGAAATTCTATACACGAAAAGTGAGCGCGAGAGCCCTCGGTGCGCCTGCTCGCTGCTGACGTCAAAGTAAACTTTATTGTCATCTCCGCTACATACAGTCCAGTATATAGAGAGACGAGACGATGAGGCTCCAGTTACAACAGTGCAAGTAACAAACAATAAATATAAGAAGAGTAAGAAAATAAACATACACTTTAGGACCAGGGGTAAAGGGATCAATAACAATTTAAAATTTACAGTTTGATGATTTAAAGTCTCACACACAACCCGTCGAAAGGGGAGGGCCCTGCTGCTTCCAAATAGAGCACATTTCATTCATAATATTGTAAATCCAAGCCGATTATGTATTTATGATTTGAATCCTGGGTTGTGTGAAATTTCAGAAATGCACCCTAGACAAAGTGAATCTGTGAACTAAGGTGTAGGTGTGTTAGATTATGTTGTGGTGACCTTCGAGTTGGGGGATGGGTGTTCATACTGGAGTGCAAAATTAAAACAAATGGAAGATGGACAAGAAAAGTTCAAAGCCATCAGGTCCTAAGTTTAGAAAAAAGAGAAAAGAAGAGGAAGAGAAACAAGCAAAAGATGCAGGTAAGCAGATGTGTCATTGGATAATGGCAGGGGGGGCAGAGGGAGTGTTCGCCCAGGGCGCCAAACAGGCTAGGACCGCCACTGCTAACAGGACAAGCACAGAAAAAAATCCTCTGTAACAGGTCATAAGGAGTCCATTAGTAACCTTCACTACAGCTCATGTTGTGCTTTGTTGTCCTCTGAGTCTCCTGCGGTTTAGCAGAAGTTCTGTGTTTCCAGCACTGTAAAGACTCTCGGGATGGCTATAGCCCAGGAGGTAAGGCAGTTGAAAGCAATTGGTAGTTTGCTCTCTGGCTGCTCCAGTCTGCATGTCAAATATCTTTGGGAAAGATGCTAACCTCTGGTGCATCCATCAGAGCATGACTGCGTGTGAATATTGGATAAAAAGCACTTACAAAAGGAAAAAAAAATTGTATGAAGTGTCTTGAGTGCTCAGAGTAGAAAAGTGCTAAATAAGAACCTAGGGCTGGGCCATATTATACCATTTACGGTAATACCAGTACAATGTTAGGCAACGATAATAAAATAAAACATCGCGATAGAATATGGGTAAAACGCGCATGGGCAGTGCCTTTGTTTTCAGACGCACATGGCCGATGAAGCACTGGTGTCAAGCCAGCCTCCAATTCCAGCATTGCAGTCAAGCCAGCCTCCAGTTTGTTTTCTGTTCCCTGTCTATTCAAAGTATTACGGGAATGGATGTGGAAACCGGATTTCAAAATAAAAGCCAACTTCGAGTGAATTATCCGACATTTTAAGAACATAATAACATATAATTTAGGTTTGTTCACTATTAGCGCCCTGTCAATATCAAGGCCATCTTATTTTGGATTTCAAAGTAAAAGCCCTGTGAATATTCATTTTTGAACTACTCTTTTTATGACTTTAGAATGCTCTTAAAAGCAAAAGTCATATTTCCAAAGAGTAGTTGCATTTTGTATCAACACTATCCAACCACAGCAATTTGAAATTGCCCATATTTGACCGACTCTTTTAATGATTTCAAAATGCTCTAAAATGGAAAATTTCTGTTTCCACAGAGTAATTTCACTTTAGATCAACAGTATACAATCCCACAGTGATACCATATCAATATCAGGTCTTTACTGATGTTGCCTTCCAAAATAAAGGCCTTTTCAAATTGTCCATAATTGACCTGACATTCAGATATTTCAAAATGCTCTAAAATGGAAAATTCCTGTTTCCACAGGGTAATTCCACTTTAGATCAACAGTATACAACCCCACAGTGACACCATACCAATATCAAGTCATTCTGATTTTGCTTTCAAAAATAAAAGCCCTTTCAAATTGTCCACAATTGACCTAATTTTCAGTAATTTCAAAATGCTCTAAAATGGAAAATTGCTGTTTTCACAGGGTAATTTGACTTTAGACCAACAGTATCCAACCCCACAGTGATACCATATCAATATCAAGGCATTCTGATTTTGCTTTCAAAAATAAAAGCCTTTTCAAATTGCCCATATTTGACCGACTCTTTTAACAATTTCAAAATGCTCTTAAATGGAAAATTGCTGTTTCCACGGGGTAATTCCACTTTAGATCAACAGTATACAATCCCACAGTGATACCATATCAATATCAAGTCATTCTGATTTTGTTTTCAAAAATAAAAGCCTTTTCAAATGGCCCATATTTGACCGACTCTTTCAATGATTTCAAAATGCTCTAAGATGGAAATCTTCTGTTTCCACGGGGTAATTCCACTTTAGATCAACAGTATACAGCCCCACAGTGACACCATATCAATATCAAGTCATTCTGATGTTGCCTTCCAAAATAAAGGACTTTTCAAATTGTCCATGTTTGACCGACTCTTTTAATTATTTCAAAATGCTCTAAAATGGAAAATTGCTGTTTCCACAGGGTAATTCCACTTTATATCAACAGTATACAACCCCAAAGTGATACCATGTCAAGATCAAGTCACTCTGATTTTGCCTTCCAAAAAAAAAAGCCTTTTCAAATTGCCCATAGACGACGTACTCTTTTAATGATTTCGAAATGCTCTTAAATTGAAATTTGCTATTCGCACAAGATGAATCCGTGTTAGATCAAACGTATCAAACCCCACTATGATACCATATCAATTTTGAGTCAGGCTGATTTGGCTTTCCAGTATAAAAGACTTTTCAAATTGACCATAAAAGATATACTCTTTTAACAATTTCAAAATGCTCTTAAATTAAAATATGCTGTTTCCACAGGGTAATTTCACTCAAGATCGACAGTGAACACTATCACAGGGATATCAAGTCAATTTCAAGTAGCCTTGATTTTGCCTTTCAAAGTAATGGCCCGTTGAAGTTGCCCATGTATGACCCACTCTTTCACTGACTTCAGAATCCCATTAAAAGCAAAGTTGCTGTTTCCACAAGATCATTTCACTCTACATTGACAGTATACAACCCCACAGTTTTATCACATCAATATCGTAATTATAATTGTTTATTTGGTACTTTTAATAATTAAACGCGGATGCTGTTAACAGGACAATTACTATTTCCACTAAGTAATTGGAGTTCATGCAAACCATACACAACCTCTACAGTTGTAACATCTCAATCTCAAATCAATCTCTTTTGCATTTCAGAGTAAAAGCCTTTAGGAGATTGTCGTACCTTGCCTCTGGCTATATGTACCCTGCGTCTCCCTGGGATATGCTCCAGCACCCCCCACATCCCTGGATAGTATAAGTGGAAGAGAATGGATGGATGAAGCTAACAGATTCTACAGTATATATAAAAGTCTTCAGTTGCAGAAATTAATATTAATATATATATTAAAGACCTTTTCAACATTTTCATTTTATACATGTTTACATGAAGCAGTATTGTTTGGAAACACTAGAGATTTTGTTCCAGTCCATTGCTATTGCTATATATCTTTTATCTATATATTTATCTATGACACTAGATCACACGAATCGATTAGCTAAACTAAAATCATAATGCCATGGTGACCTGTAATATTCGGCTTCAGAATTCAAACATAACACAATTACCAAAGACCTTCGAAACATGGTGTCTAACCAGATACTTACTGAGAACAACATTGCTTTGGCCCTGGTGTGAGTCAGTAGATGTTTTAAATTGCAGTCTCAGATAAATGAGAATTTGGCTCCCTGGCACTTTCATCTCGCATGATGGCATTTGGCTGATAGTTCTTAAACCGTGATGGTTCATCAATACAGGAGCCAGACAAAATAAGTTCCATAACACAAGCATCTTGTCTGGCTTCAGAAACAGATTGTGGATTTTACTGGGCTAGTCCTGAGAACACTGGCTGATACCACCATCACCTGTAACCTTCCTTGCCCTGGTCTAGTTTCTCAAGTTGCATGTAGGATAACCAGGCCAGAAGTCATAGTCAAGTTGGGGGTGTTTGTCAGGTTTAAAGCCACAAAATAAAGTCAAGGAAAAGGATCAACACATGATTAAATAATCAAAGGCTTAGTGATGTTTGGAGACCATTGCTTGGTGTGGAAGAGGAAATGGAGAGCTGCAAACTGAATCCTTTTGAGAATTTTATAAACCTCATATACTGTATATTAAGGCTGCGGACTGGTTGCCTGTCCCCTTAATCCCAGTAATGATCTTTATTAATTCCTGTGCATCCGTCATGCCTTTTTACTGAAATTTGAGCTCCAGGCTCATATTGTATTAGTTATTGAATATCAGTGCCTTTGCCCTTTCATATCTTTTATCCTCAGTTTTCCCAGAAAATAAAGAAATTACAAAACAGCTTGTAAAACATTTCCAGGGCAATTATTTTTAAATCCAAAATAAGAAAGACTTGATTTTCACAGTGTACAACTTTGAAGGAGTATATTATTGATTTAGAGAAAAATTAGTCCGTAGGAACAGGGATTTTCTATTTAACAGCATTCTGAAGTCACCAAAAAGTATGATCGCCAACTCCACTGTTAGATTATATGCAATGATATGTGTTGGCATGAACTGGTATTAATTCGGGGAAGCTGGAACTTTCCATTTAATGCCATTTTGAAGTTATGAAAAGACAATCTCCTAAAGGCTTTTACTCTGAAATGCAAAAGAGATTGATTTGAGATTGAGATGTTACCACTGTAGGGGTTGTGTATGGTTTGCATGAACTCCAATTACTTAGTGGAAATAGTAATTGTCCTGTTAACAGCATCCGCGTTTAATTATTAAAAGTACCAAATAAACAATTATAATTACGATATTGATGTGATAAACTGTGGGGTTGTATACTGTCAATGTAGAGTGAAATGATCTTGTGGAAACAGCAACTTTGCTTTTAATGGGATTCTGAAGTCAGTGAAAGAGTGGGTCATACATGGGCAACTTCAACGGGCCATTACTTTGAAAGGCAAAATCAAGGCGACTTGAAATTGACTTGATATCCCTGTGATTGTCACAATCTGAAAGCAGGGACTCAAGCGCAGAACAGGGGCCTGTTCTTCGTACCTCGCTTACTACATCCAAGATCAAATGACACATCCAAGATCAAATCATCGCGCTAACCGTGAGCTCGCTAATCCGGTTCTCCGAACGCACCTGTTGTTGACGATGAGTATAGCTGGATGAAGTCATGCGAGATCACTGGGTGGCTTAAAAGGGGCTACGCATCGATAGTAGAAACATTGATCGGCAACCCTGTGATTGGTCGGCGAAGATGTCGAAGGCGCACGCTCAGTATTTTACGGCAGCAGAGCAAGAACTCTTGACTGAGGGATATCAGGAGTTTCAGAGTTTAATTAAAACGCAAGGGAACACCGCAAAGGCTGCAAAAGCAAGGAGAGAGGGCTGGCAGAAAGTTGCTGACAAATTAAACTCGTAAATAATTTATTATATCATATTCCATTATATACTCTTTCACATTAGAGCCACAACAGGACCCACTAGAACATGGGAACAAGTAAAAGTGAAATATAAGAATATTCTACAGAATGGTAATAGTTATCACTTATATTGCTTTTAGTCTCTTGAAAAGAGACCCTGAAATAATCTGTTTGTTTGTTTATAACAGCAACCAAGAAAAGGGCAGAGCAAATAAAGACAGGTGGTGGTCCTGCACCCCCTCGTGTGTGTATGTGTGTGTGTGCATATGTATATGTATGTATGTATGTATGTATGTATGTATGTATGTATATATATATATATATATATATATATATATATATATATGTACACACATATAAGGAGGAGGAAGGACAGGAAGGATCCTATCTATCCCATCTATCCCGCAATATACGCTGAATTCTGAAAACTCTCCTTATCAATCTTGCACCTTCCGCAATGGGTTGCTCGCGTACAAACAGACAGGACATGGCTGCGACAGACTTACCAAATCCACCTTCGCTTTTATAGCCGTGGTCTCTCATCTTGATTACACGAAGTAATTTACTATTACTACTCTAAAATATGAATTACATCTGAAATAATCAAATACATGTAATAGAATGTTTACTAGTACATTTCCCTTTTTTAGGAAATCATCTGTATGTATCTGTATGCAATCAATAAAAGAATCAACTACTGCATTATCTTTAGTTACATTGATAATATTTATTTATGGGGAAACAGTGGTGAAATATCGCTGTTGCTTTCGTGTACATGCAGCGGACATACCTGAGTGGCCGCGATCTAATCCTGTTTACATAAAGTAAACCTGCTCCCCAGCAGGTTTACGCTTACGGATCTGTTGCTATGACAGCAAGTCCCAGATGAGCTTCGGAGAAACGAGCGATCCAAGATCACGCGAAATCGTCAACATTCAAATCCGGCTAACTTACTTAGCGAGGTACGAAGAACAGGCCCCAGGTTGGCGTCTCAGAGCACCGTTTATTTACACACCAGTGCGAAATATATACAGTGACGGGAAAAAATCCAGGGGTCCAAGGGATTAGGGGAAGGCTCTCTCTTTCACGCTCGCTCACGTCCTCACATCCAACTCACATACGTTCGTACAGCTGGGAGGTCAGAGGTCCGGGAAGGTAAACTGGAACAAGAAGGGAAAAAATCACTCACAAGTCACGAATGTAAGGCACAAAGGTACGAGATCACGGGAGCTGGGAAGTAAGACTAATGTCAGTAGCACAATCATCCAGTGATGAGAGGATCAGTGGCCCAGCCTCAAATAGTCGGATAATCAGCTGATCGCCAACAGGTGCGTGAGCCAAGGGCGAGAGCCAGCCGTGAGCTCCGCCCAGGCAGAGAGGTGAGAGAGAGAGAGAGAGAGAGAGAGAGAAAACACAAGTGTAGCCTTGTGAGGCCGGCTGGGCAGGCACGGGGACCATGACAGTGATAGTGTACACTGTCGATCTTGAGTGAAATTACCCTGTGGAAACAGCAATTTTCCATTTTAGAGCATTTTGAAATCACTAAAAGAGTCGGTCAAACATGGACAATTTGAAAAGGCTTTTATTTTGGAAAGCAAAATCAGAATGACTTTATATTGATATGGTATCACTGTGGGGCTGTATACTGTTGATCTAAAGTGAAATTACCCTGTGGAAACAGGAATTTTCCATTTTAGAGCATTTTGAAATCGTTAAAAGAGTCGGTCGTATATGGGCAATTTGAAAAGGCTTTTATTTTTGAAAGCAAAATGAAAAATGACTTGATATTGATATGGTATCACTGTGGGGTTGTATACTGTTGATCTAAAGTGAAATTACCCTGTGGAAACAAGAACTTTCCATTTTTTAGCATTTTGAAGCGTTAGAAGATTAAGTCAAATATCTGCAATTTCAAAGGGCCATTACTTTGAAAGGTAAAATCAGATTAAAGAAAAAAGCCTAAATTATATGTTATTATGTTCTTAACATATCTCTTAATTCACTCGAAGTTGGCTTTTATTTTGAAATCCGGTTTCCACATCCCTTCCCGTAATACTTCGAATACACAGGGAACAGAAAATAAACTGGAGGCTGGCTTGACTGCAAATCTCGAACTGGAGGCTGGCATGACACAAGTGATGAAGCATGGCAGCAACGGAGAATGAGAAGGGGGAAAGCGGATTGTTGAGTGAAATGCATGAACCAGAATTGGTTTGTAAAAATGGTGCAACTTCAGTGATGTGGAACTGTCTAAATTCTTTCATCTTTAATAAAATGATCAGCATTGCTGCTTTATCAGGTGTAACAATTAGGTTTAACATCCAGGCATCCATGAAAACAGAATTTATTACATTTCATGGAGTTAGAAGTTAGCGGAAGTTAGCTCGCTAGTTTCGCTAGTTACCTAAAGGTGATATAGCATGTTATCAAAGGAGCTGAGAAGGGTCTGGCTGCAGCCACTGTGGAGCTCCACAGTAACCGGATACACGTGACCTCCACAGTAACCGGAAACACGTGACCTCCACAGTAGCCGGAAACACGTGACCTCCACACTAACCGGAAACACGTAACTTCAGTTAAATCGACTTTGACAGCGAAAACTAAATTGCGATTTTGTTACTATTGATGCTGCTGATAAATAAAAATGGTTTTAAGTGGGGATTTATTAACACTCTGGGTTTGTTCAAAAAAATTCACCATCCCCTAAATTGTTTGTGGCCAAAAGTGTACAGTGGTCCCTCGCTATAACGCGGCGCACCTTCCGCGACACTCGCTGTTTCGCTGATTTTTATTTTTTATTTTTTTTTACAGTACATCGTGTTGTGCGTTCTGGTTGCTGTAGACCATTGTCAATCAATCTAGTCCAGTGTCTCCTGTACAGTAGCGGTCCCTAATAGGCCCACGGACCGGTACCGGTCCGTGAGTCCTTTGGTACCGTTCCGCGAGAGTTGAGGCTCCGGTGTGAAATGTATGGTTGCAGTTGTGTGTCTTATTTTGAAAGAACTATTTACGCGTTACCATAGCGACCAGAGAGCATTAAGAAGCAGAGAGGAGGATGTCACTGTCATTGTTGTTGGCGCACAGCTCAAGTCACGTTTATTAATATATTTACAAAATACCACAGTTTCATTTTTATTCTTTTGTTGTATTTATCCGCGACACCTTAAAGGTCGTTCCCTGAAAATATTGTCTGACATTAAAGTGGTCCGTGGTGCAAAAAAGGTTGGGGACCGCTGCTGTACAGTAAAATGCGTTTAGCTTGTCGAATTTACATAAATCTTCGATCGCTAGCAGTGTAACTCTGAAGTGCTGTACTGTATGTTTGTAAGTTTTTTCCCAAACAAACACAACAATGCCGACGAAACGTTTTGCACCCTCAAATGCACCTTTTGGTTTCATTCCATAATACTGGACTTATGTTTCTACGAAGGTTTGAACTCTAAGAGTGTTTAAACAAAAGAGAAAAGTGTGAAAATGTTCATGCCTGTCTGAGAAAAGTGTATAAAGCGTGTAGTGAGGGGTTTTACAGTCTTAACATCTATAATAATTGTAAAAAATGAAGTTGGCTACTTCATGGATTTCACCTACCTCGGGCTATTTTTAGAACGTAACTCCTGCGATAAACGAGGGACTGCTGTATTATTAATAGTAGAGTCTGGGACATTTAATTGATTAACATCAACACTGATTATTATGCACTGTTATTTTTGTTCAAGGAGAGCAAAAAATATAAAACTTTCTCCTCCTTTCTCTCCTTTTTCCTCCTCTCTGCTTCTTAATGCTCTCTGGTCGCTATGGTAACGCGTAAATAGTTCTTTCAAAATAAGACACACAACTGCAACCATACATTTCACACCGGAGCCTCAACTCTCGCGGAACGGTACCAAAGGACTCACGGACCGGTACCGGTCCGTGGGCCTATTAGGGACCGCTACTGTACAGGTGACACTGGACTAGATTGATTGACAATGGTCTACAGCAATCAGAACGCACAACACGATGTACTGTAAAAAAATAAATAAAAAAATCAGCGAAACAGCGAGTGTCGCGGAAGGTGCGCCGCGTTATAGCGAGGGACCACTGTACACTTTTGGCCACGAACAATTTAGGGGATGGTGAATTTTTTTGAACAAACCCAGAGTGTTAATAAATCCCCACTTAAAACCATTTTTATTTATCAGCAGCATCAATAGTAACAAAATCGCAATTTAGTTTTCGCTGTCAAAGTCGATTTAACTGAAGTTACGTGTTTCCGGTTAGTGTGGAGGTCACGTGTTTCCGGCTACTGTGGAGGTCACGTGTTTCCGGTTACTGTGGAGGTCACGTGTATCCGGTTACTGTGGAGCTCCACAGTGGCTGCAGCCAGGTGCTCTTGAAGGAGCTTGCAAAGAAAGAGATATACCATGTTCTGACTGAGAGATTTCTGAAAAAAAAAAAAAAAATGTACAGCTCTGCTATCACTTCCAACATAAATGCAGACAGAAAACTAAACAGCAGTGGCATTTGCAGGGTTACTGAAGTTGGGCTAGCTGGTATATAATGATGTGTTATGTGATCGTTAGCGACACAGCTATGTTAGCATAACATAAACAGTGAAGCTGGAGAATGAACGCCAGGTTTTTTCCACTCGATAAAAGTTAATGTGAGGGTTCCCGATGGTTAGGGACAAATGTAATCGCATGGCAGGATGCTGTAAACGGACCAAACTTCAGTCAGGAGAACAACTGAGATAATCCATCCACAATGCGAGGTTAGTCATTAATATACTGCAACAACATGGGAATAGAGCAGCTGTGATAGAATACAGCATTAATGAATCAATGGTACAGAAGTGGAGGAAGCAAGAAGAATGAGTTGAATAAAGTTTGATTTATCTGACTGCTTTGTTTTGATTAATGTGCCTTATAATCCCGTGCACCTTATGGTCCGAAAAATACGTATTTGACTTTTTTATTTGGCACACTGCAGTTTAATGTTACAAAGCACCTCTTTTTAGCTTCAGTGGATATTATACACGGTTATTCTCAGGATATGTCAGCCCATTTCTACTGGAAATTCCTTTTGGTTAAACTTTCAGCAAGGAATTTGCATTTGCACTGTTAAATTTTTATATAGCTTTAATACACATTAAAAATACAGCTGCTTGTTTAAGTGAAAATAAATGGATGGGGTTTTTGCGCTAGTAAAGTTGTGGAGTTGTATTTTGTATTTTGTCTCGCATCAGTTATATCGTCAGTTATATCATTATCGCAAATCTTCAAATATCTATTGTGATAAATATTTTTGGCCATATCGCCCTTCTCTATAAGAACCAGTCCATTTATCAGCAGCAGATTAAAATCAAGCACATCAACATTTTCACATTATCTTCACTAAATTAATACACAGGTGTTCCTGTGACAGTGAATCACAGAGTTTGTCCTTCTTTAGGTTTTTAGTAACAAGCTGCACATATAAAACAGATTCTGACACCAAAAAATTTATTTCACACTGAAAACATGCTGTAATTAAAAATCTCAGTGAAAACTACCAGCTGATTTTAATCTGAACTCTCAACATCAGCTGCTGCTTACAGTTTCAGTCTTTATTCTCTCAGCTGCAGACTCACTGGTGTTTAAGGTTTCAGAGTAAAGATTAAATATAAAAACTGAATTCAAACATAGTCTACATACAATTTTTTTAAGATATGATATGAAGTACAGTGCACTTGTCCTGTTGTAGAATCACATATTAATGCTTATAGGATGTAAGATTATTATGCTATCATATGTTATCCTATGCCTGTAATCGAAATGAGTGAATCATGATACTGCTGTAAGCCGCATCATACTTCTTATTATAGAGAGTATAATCAGTATGTAGTTTTAGTTTGCATTATACTTCTGAATTAAAAAGAATGTGAAAATCATTAGATTTATTAGATAGGTTTGTATTATCCTATACTGTTGATTTACTGTGAATGAGTTACACTGTTTCATGACATTTCATACTGCTGAGTTAAGAAGAGAACATTGTGTGCAGAGAGTACAGAGCACATTCCACAGGAGCTTCACCCCCACCTTTGTTGGAAGCAGAAAAACAGGGAGTCAAGGTCATAACTCAGGCTCACTGAGAGTTAGAAAGTATGTGGATGTTTAGGTTTTTACGACTAGGTGGGGGCCATCAGAGGCTATAAGAGTTTGAGTAACCCTCCACCATTTTGAGATTTTGCTGTGACCCTCTTCATGCATATCTCCCCATCCGGATGGTTTATGCTCATAAAGTGTTGAATTGTATGGAAAAAAAGATTGTTGATTGAGCATTTATGCACCGAGTATTGTCCTTCCTTCAGCCCAAAGATCAAAATTGGGAGGATTTAACAAGGACAACAAAACTGTTGTAAAATGTTTTGCTGCCAACAGGTGGAAAAAAATCAAGTTCCATCAGACAATATATTTTACTGATGTTCATCACAGAAAAACGAAAACATGAGATGCTATTAAAGAAACTATCAGAGATTTGTTAGGTCAGTAAGAGGTGATTATATACCTGCTGATCTCTGGATTTTAAAATGATGTGGAGTAGGCAAGGTTCACAGCACAAGTCACCATGGTGATGTACATCGGTAAGAAGTGAACCAGCTTCATAGTGCAGAAAACCCACCTGGATAAGCCCAAAATCCTGCTTTTTGACTCAGATGTTGTGCATTGTTGTCCTCTCAGTCCGCCAGGTGGAGGTGGATTCAGGGGTGGAGTCTGTCCAGCTGATCTGCAAAACCACAGTTTGCCTGCCCAAAGATGCTAAAGTGGAGTGGAAGGACAAAGATGACAGGAAGGTCTACGTGTATGAGAACGGCTCTGATCAGCCTGAAGAACAGGACGATAAATACAAGAACCAAACAAAGATGAAGAGAAACTTACTGGAACCTGGAGACCTCAGTCTGACCATGAAACACCCCACAGATGGAGACAACTCCACCTACACCTGCACCGTCAGCAGGGAGGGAAACATCCTGATGGAGAAACAAGTGGAGCTGAAAGTCAGAGGTCAGTGCTGTAGATACAGGTCAAAGGTCAGAGGTCAGACTCATGATGGTGGTTCAGTCTCAGTGGGCTCCATCCAATAATGTTACAGTGTTAGCATGTCTGATGTTTGTGGCTGTTTTGGTTTTTATTTGATTTCCACCCAAATGTAAAAGCTTCAGCAGATGAACTGTAGGAGCAAAGTTCATGTGTGAGACTTCATCTGAAAGGTAACATCTTCTAGTTTCTGAACATGTGTTTGTTTAGCATGTGGCTAAAACACAGGCTAAGCTAAGTCAGTTCAAATCTCAGTAAAAACCTTCTTTGGTCCTCGTCTATAATCAGTCATATCTGAGTCACAATAACTAGAAGATGATTTCTAGCAGAGCTGTGAAAATCTCCACATCCTTTCTCCATGTTATCATCCAAAGCTGTGTGAAGTTTCAGAGCTCTGCAGCTAACAGAGACTTTCAGTTTGCTGCTCTCTTCCTCTGACAGCTCCATTCTTAGGGAGCGTTAGTTCTCTGTTTCACTTTATTCCACTTATTCAGTCTGATGTTCTCTGATCTGTTTCTCTTGTTTAGTGTCTTAAATGCTTCCAGTGCCTCTCTTTGCTTTAACCAACCTTTCTCTTTATTTCTGAGCTTTTTAAGGACTTTAACTGATGCATCAACCTTTGAAAATGGAAAGAAATCAGTCAGATTCATGGCTGCATCAAAGTGTCACATGTAGTTCTCCACATCAGCTGGATTATATCTAAAGCAGCAAACAGCAGCTGATCCACAAATCTTTGTCTGTGTTAATAAAGTTGGATCAGTTCAAATAGTTTGTTGCTCTGCACTTGAAAGCAGCAGTTTTTCTAATGCACCACCTTCATGTTTCCTTCATATTTGAATCCCCCTGTAGATACTGACAGGTAACCATGTCACACAGAGCTCAAGCCTTTGAATCCAGCTGTGACTGTTGATTTTCTATTGAATGGACTTTTTCAAATCCAGCTGTAGGCCTGTGTTTGTGAGCTCATTAACAGCTGTTTATTTAGAGATACGTGGTCCTCACAGGACAGCCACTACAAACATATGATTTTATAGAATATGATGCATTACTGCAGATTCAACACAATAGAAAGGATTTGAAATGAGCTCAGCCTTAAACATGTGCAGCAGTAATATTGATCCATAGACACTGATGGGAACATTTTTCTGCACAATAAGTACTTTGACTTTTCAGACTTTATGTCCAATTTGCCAGTACTGCAGTTTTGTGTGTAGTGAGGTGTTTTCATGGTGTTTTATTGGTGCTTTTACTAAAGGAAGGCTTCTATCAAATTCTTCCAAATGTTGTCAAACTGAGCTGTGTGATGAAGTGAGTGTGACAGAAACACTCAGACTGTGTTTCTCTGCTTCATCAAGTCAAATCTGGTCCTCAGAGACTGAATAAAGTCCTGTCCCACTAACAGCAGCTCCAACAGTCTGTTCACTGCTTTCTTCCTGTCAGTCTTCATCTTTCTGCTCCGTCTCCTCTTCACACTGACCACTTTCTATCTAACAGTGAGCTCCCAGTGAAGCAGCAGCATTCAGCCTGTTAGAGTCAACACAAATGTCTCCATCCAAGCTCATGTTGTGCTTTGTTGTCCTCTCAGTCCCCCAGGTGGAGGTGGATTCAGGGGTGGAGTCTGTCCAGCTGCCCTTCAACACCACACTTCACCTGCCTGAAGACGCTAAAGTGGAGTGGAAGGACAAATACGACACAAAGGTCCACGTGTATGAGAACGGCTCTCACAAACAGAGCCAGGTTTACAGAGACCGAACGAAGATGAATGAAGACCTGCTGAAAACTGGAGACCTCAGTCTGACCCTGAAATACCCCACAGATGGAGACAACAGGACCTACACCTGCACTGTCTACAGCAGGGAGGGAAACATCCTGCTGAAGAGAAAGGTGGAGCTGAAAGTCAGAGGTCAGTGCTGTAGATACAGTTTTTTCTCTTTGTATTTTCTCTCACACTTACCCAAATGGAAAAAGTCATAATAGAGTCACTGAATCATCAAGGTGCACGTACAATATTTAATTTGGAATGTAACATGTTGTAATGTAGAAATGTTTGTGTGGACGGTCCAAATGTGAAGGGACAAAAACCTTTCTGAACAGATAAAGGAAGACATAGAGTCAACCTTATAAGAGACTAAAAATCACAACTCTGGTCAAGAGGCAAAAACATTAAAGAAAATGTGAACAACAAAATATAAAAATAGTATCTAAAAATCCAGCGTTGAGTAAAGCAGTTCAAACCCGCACACTTCATTAAAAGCTTCCCATATCTGCTCCATCATCACTGATTCCTGCTGTACATGTCTGACTCCATCACCATGAATCACTGCTTGGTGGCCAACAGGCTCACGCTGATAGTTCAGTGGTGGAGCATGAACTCTGGCAGTGAAGATAATTAGTAATAAGGCTGCTGTCCTAATAATTAAAGCATAGAATAAAACTCATAACTACAAGGATTAACATCAAAACCAATAAAGATTAAAACATAACTGTAAAAGATAAAAAAAACCCACCTATCCTACTTTCTTTGACCTCGATGAAAGATTCAGTGAGGTTAAGGAACAGTGGGTAGGAGAGTTGCTAAGGACTGAGGAAAAGAGAAGACTCCTGTTGTGAGAATTGGAGCAGCCTCACTCTCGTCTCTCCTTAATGATGTGACGCTGTGTTAAAACTACAATGTGCAAAAGATGAACTACAAAACCCACAGCTTACTTCACCACAGCCTGTTCTAACTCTGCAGTTTTATGCAGGTCATATTATCGAGAACAGCCGGTGACAAATCTCCTTTTATTACTAAGTATGGAAATTTAAAGAAGGAATATTTAGGGACAGATTAACTAACATCTGCAGCAGCACAAAGACACACATCAGCATCTTTTACCATCTGGAGACGAGTGATGGAGGAACCACTAACCCCCACATAAAGAGTGTCACAGTGATCCAGCTGAGTGACGACCAAAGTGTGGACTACAGTCTCAAAGTGGGGGATGGGGGAAGTCGACTTCTGCTGACCGCTCAAGCCTGGAATGTTTTGATCACTGTTTTTCTATGGATTCTAAGGATTTGGATAACAAATAAAAGACTTTTTAAACTGGAACTTTAACTTACGTTTTGAACAACCAGGCTCTACCATCAGCTAGCAGGCCACAGCCAGGCTCCACCATCAGCTAGCTGGTCCAGCCAGCAGCCCACAACCAGGCTCCACCATCAGCTAGCAGGTCCAGCCAGCAGGCCACAACCAGGCTCTACCATCAGCTACCAGGTCACACAGCCAGGCTCTACCATCAGCCAGCAGGCCACACAGCCAGGCTCCACCATCAGCCAGCAGGCCACACAGCCAGGCTCCACCATCAGCCAGCAGGCCACACAGCCAGGCTCCACCATCAGCCAGCAGGCCACACAGCCAGGCTCCACCATCAGCCAGCAGGCCACACAGCCAGGCTCCACCATCAGCCAGCAGGCCACACAGCCAGGCTTCACCATCAGCCAGCAGGCCACACAGCCAGGCTCTACCATCAGCTAGCTGGTCCAAGCCAGCAGGCCACAACCAGGCTCCACCATCAGCTAGCTGGTCCAAGCCAGCAGGCCACACAGCCAGGCTCCACCATCAGCCAGCAGGCCACACAGCCAGGCTCCACCATCAGCCAGCAGGCCACACAGCCAGGCTCCACCATCAGCCAGCAGGCCACACAGCCAGGCTCCACCATCAGCCAGCAGGCCACACAGCCAGGCTTCACCATCAGCCAGCAGGCCACACAGCCAGGCTCTACCATCAGCTAGCTGGTCCAAGCCAGCAGGCCACAACCAGGCTCCACCATCAGCTAGCTGGTCCAAGCCAGCAGGCCACAACCAGGCTCCACCATCAGCTAGCAGGCCACAACCAGGCTCTACCACAGGTCTACCAGGTCTATCCGTCAGTTAGCATGTTATCCTCAGTAGTCTTTGTTCCTTTATTGCTTTTATTGACAGCTTTTTGTCTACATGAAGTGCAGGAACAGTCTGTGGAGCAAGAGAAACCATACTTCTTACTCCTCTCAAAGGGAACAAGGTGGGATTTTACATCTTTTAGAAGCTTCTCAAACGTGATCATCAGCAGAGATCTCATTTCAATTAATTTAACTGATTTATTTATTCCATATCACTGGTTTATTTCCCAATTCCCTCACCCCCCCAAAGAGATTGGGCACTAAGAGAAATCAGTCTGTAATCCTACAAAAACAATCTGTGAAAAGAAAATGTTTTATTGTTCTTCTGCTTCTTTTATCTGGAAATGTGCAACCTAATCCCGGTCCAGATTGCAAATGCTTAAGTACACCTTGTGATTTTAAAACTCGAACAGGTCTTGGTATCACTCATTTAAATGTCAGAAGTCTTCTTCCCAAACTTGATTTTGTGAAAATTTGGATGAAAGAGTTAGATACCGATATTCTTATATTATCAGAAACCTGGCTTACAAAATCGATTACTGACAAAGACTTCTGCAATAATGGGCTATAATCTTTTCCGTTGCGACCGCCCCAGAAAGGGTGGCGGTGTTGCAATTTATGTAAAAAGCAAATTCCATGTAACTGTCGATTCATCGGTATCTGTTTGTAAACAGTTGGAGCTTGAGGGCAAAAAGTTCAAACTTTTCAAGGGCTATTTTATTACCATTGTGGGCTGTTATAGACCCCCCTCGGCTAGTAGTGAGGCTTTAGTTTCACTTAGTGAAAAACTATCTACTTTAATGAAATTGTCCTGGCCGGAGATTTCAACTGGGACTGGTTGTCCTCTGCCTCAGACAGTTTTAAATCCATGTGTGATTCATATAATCTCACACAACTAATTTACAGCACAACTCTACCAAACCTTAAATGCCCAGAAAAGTCATCACTTGTTGATTTATTTTTAACTAATATGCCGTATAAATATTCTCGCACTGGGGTTTTCGCAAATGATATCACTAACCACTGTGTGGTAGCTGTAGTCAGACAATCAAAGCTCCCAAAATCAAGGCCACAAATAGTTTTTAAACAAGATTTTAAGCATTTCTGTGAGCAAGCTTTCTTTAATGATTTATGGAACTATAACTGGAATAGAATCTACCTGATAACGGATCTTGAAGTGGCATGGAATTATTTTTATGACACTTTTATCAAAATTATAAATAAACATGCCCCCATGCGCAAATTTAGAGTAAAATGCAGAAACAACCCTGGGTTTTCTCCTCAGCTCTCCAGTCAACTCAAAAAAAGGGATGCTGCCTGGGCTAAGGCCAGAAAAACTAAATCCGAAGGGGATTGGCTGATTTTTAGACAGCTCAGAAACCGTTCAACTTCCTTAATTAAAAAGGCCAAATCAGAATTCTCTTTCAAAAACTACTAAACATTCGAACGATCCTAAAAAATTCTAGAAAATAATAAAATCTTCTTATGGGGACATAAGACTACAAATGAGATGCTAACTTTTGTTGTAAAAGATTCCTGCACTCTAACAGAGAAAGGTGACATTCTAAACTGCTTTAATGAGCATTTTGTTTCTGCAGGATCTCTATTTGAATCTTTATATCCAGATTTAAAACAGCTTAATCAACAGGAAGCTCTCTCTGCAACCACTCAAACTGAATCTGTGGTCCAACCCTTCAGTTTTTCTCCGCTAAATGTTTATCTAGGATCTAAATAAATCTGCAGAACCAGATCAACAAGATCCCTATTTTCTTAAGTTGGCTGCAGATTTTATAGCAGAACCGATAACTTACATTTTTAATCTTAGCCTCTCGAAACAGTGAGATCCCTGTAATATGGAAATCTGCCTATGTTCTCCCTTTGCTGAAAGGAGGTGATCCTTCAGATGTTAATAACTACAGGCCCATATCTAAATTGTGTGTTCGAGCAAAAGTTCTAGAAAAGTTCATTAGTGAACAACTGAAAGACATTTTGGACAAAAATTCCTTTCTTTCCCAACATCAGTCAGGATTCAGAAAACAACACAGCACAATAACTGCTGCTATTAAAGTGGTTAATGACATCGTTGATTCAATGGACTGCAAAAAATACTGTGCTGCTCTTTTTCTTGACTTGTCAAAGGCTTTGATACAGTTGACCATGCTATTTTATTAAATAGACTAAACAATATTGGTCTATCTTTAAATGCTGTAAGTTGGTTTTCAAATTACTTGTCAGCAAGAAAACAGTGTGTCCATGCTGCTGGTTCTTCTTCCTCTTTTCTCCCAGTATCCAAAGGAGTTCCGCAGGGCTCCATATTAGGGCCATTGCTATTTTCTCTTTACATAAACAACCTTTGTGATGATTTGTCAAATGCAGCATTTCATCTTTATGCAGATGATACAATTATGTATTGTTCATCCCCTTCAGTAGCACAAACCCTGCAATTTCTACAGTCTGCCTTTGATGTAGTTCAGTCCCATTTGACTCAACTTAAGTTGGTGTTAAATCCAGAGAAATCCAAGTTCATGTTATTCTCAAATGGCAAAGAGTTGTTAGCTACGTCTCCTAAGATTAAAACAATTCAAGGAACTGAAATTGAAATGGTCACATCTTACAAGTATCTAGGGATCATTATAGATCAGAATTTGTCATTTAAAACTCACATTCAAAGGCTTGTGTCGAAGTTAAAACTAAAACTAAGTTACTTTTTTAGAAATTAATCCTGTTTCTCCTTCCAAGTGAGAAAACACTTGATTCATGCAACTTTTTTTTTACCTTTATTGGATTATGGTGACCTGTTTTTTATGAATGCACCTGCCCGCTACCTAAAGAGGTTGGATACTGTGTACCATTGTGCTTGACGTTTTATTACTGGCTATGGAAATCGTGTACATCATTGTTCTTTGTATGCTGCTGCTAAATGTCCATCATTGCATATTCGCAGACTCTCCCATTGGTTGATCTTTATCTATAAATCTCTCCTTGGGCTGGTTCCATCTTATTTATGTGTTTATATATGTAAAAACGACAACCAATACAGCCTTCATTCTCACAATATCATACAATTGATTGTCCCAAAAATCAGAACAGAATTGGGGAAAAAGGCTTTTAAACACACTGCCCCTGCTTCCTGGAATAATCTGCAGAAGGAACTGAAGTTGTCAGAATTGGTTACCTTGGGAGAGTTTAAGTCTGTCTTAAAGGAACGAGAGAACAACTCTTTTACTCAGTGTGATTGTTTTTAATGTACTCTTAATTTGATCTGTTATTGTATATTTTACACATGTTGGTATGGGATATTGTATTTGTTTTAAATGTTATATACTTATGTGGTATGTGTGTTTTGACTTTTGCTGCCATGATGCCAGGTCTCTCTTGAAAATGAGATTTTAAATCTCAATGAGATTTTTTACCTGGATAAATAAAGGACTAATAAAATAAAGTGCTGCCTGAAAGAATCGCTTTAGTTTGACAGGCTGCCTTAAATAGAAGAAACTTGATGTAACAACAGACCTGATCTGACTGTAAAGCTTCAGAACATGATTTCTAGCAGAAAAAACAATAAAAGAACTAAACTGCTGAGTAGAGAAAAGATGGGTTTTATTGAGGAGTACTTGGTGCGGGCTAGTTCTTTTAGGTGCAGCAGCTAACAAGATGGTGTATCGGTCAGGATACAGGAAGGAGGACAAGAGGCTTCCACTTTGCTGGAAGTCACCACCAGCTGTTTTATTGCCTAGATGCTCAGTGTTGCCAGCAGTCTGTAGTAACAAACAAATTGCCATGAGTATATAAATATATACAGAAACAGCTTCACTAAGATAAACACAAAGTAGTAAATGAAATAAACCAACACATCCATCTGAATATACACATAACATAACATATATGATTTGAACTATGCCAATCTTACATCTCTTGCTCTAAACACAGAAAAGACACAATTAAACACAGTGAGAATGTCATACATAGCTGAAACATCCACTCTAACTGTGAACAGAAGGACTTTGGCGCCATCGTGTGGCCGAATAAAATTACTACATAATGGCGGCGGCCAGCGGCGCATGCCTCTAGTCACGAGATGAAAACTTGCTGCTATATCGCGGTAGAAAGTAACTAAGGCCGCGGCAAACATCAGGATCGGAAAATAAACATGTTTAAGGACACTTACTTCCAGTCATGAACTTAACACTCGGAGCATCACCGTGAAGGATGGCAACCAGGAACATAGCTTACGAGGTAAACAGAACTAACACGGAAAACAATCTCCCCCTCTCGAGTAGCAGCGCACCACCCCCAACTTCTGCTACGTCATTTCCTACGGCTCCACCCCACACAATATTGCAGAACATAGACATAAAATCCCAGAGCTTTTTATACAGGTTTACTAAAACAGAGTATCAGATGTCAGGTCAGTTAATGTCTTCATTTAATCCAGTAACAAAGCAAATGTTCCAGATTTGAGCTTTTTGAAGTCCTGTTATTAAGTCTGTTCATCATTTTCATTTCATTTGATAACTTCTACCAATAACAACCAATTATTTTCAAGCTGAGAGATTTAGTGTGAAAAACAGAAGCAGGAAATGATGCTGTGCAGTATATTTGTGGAAAACAGTGATGAGGCTAAAATCAAAATCACACACAGGTAAAAAGAAACACAACATTTGTGTGTAAATATACGAGGTGGAACATTTATTTGATACTTTAGCTGCTACTTGTGATACTAAATGTTTGCAGTTGTGCTTCATGGTTACTTAACGTAAAACAACACAAACACTGCTGATTGTTGGTTTGTGTATTATTTGTGTTGTATTCAGGTGACTATAGAAAGACTAATAACACAAATATTATGGATGAACACATTTCCTGGGCTGTTTCAGGTTTTCCGTACAAACACTTGATGTTTGGTAGTTGCAGGTTCAACACGGTGCATCGATATATCCAGCGTCCCTCTTCTGCACGTTTCCATCAGTCTCAGCCTTCCTCTCTATCTTTGTCCTGTAGACTCCTCAGCCTGAGCTGTCCCTGTCACCCACTCATTTCCATCCTTTCTATTCTGCTCACTTGTTAAAATCTTCTACTCTGCCACCTCCAGGTCGCCTCCTGTCTTTGTGTCATGTCTCCATCATCACAGCCTCACTAGGCTGTAAAGCTTCATATTGACTTTAGCTGCTGTCCTCCTGTCACAGATCACACCTGATACATGTGTGCACCCACTCCACAGGGGTGGATCTAGAGAAATTTTCTTAGGGTGGCAAAATCAAAGCCTCCCCCCCTCAAACACATATGCAGGTGGTTACATTTTTCATATAAATATAGTCTATAACTTAATTATTGTCTGTAGCCCACATAATTACACACTTTAGTTACATAAAACATGTGAGTTTTGATTTTATGTACTCTATAGCCTGTATGATAAATAAATATGTAGCCCAATAAGTAAAAAATCCAGAAAGCTACACAACATGGTGGTTCATTTACAAACACAAGTCTAACTTAAGTTTCACACTGTTTTTTGTTAGAAAACAATCACATTGTTACAGCTTAAATTACACAAAATGTCAGAAATCTGCACTGTCATGAACAAAAATTTAAACCTAATTTTTCATGATTTGTTGGATTAACCCACTGAGGTCTGAAATACAACCGGCCATTTTTGAATCCTTTTGAGTTTACGTTTGTGTTTCACCCTCAGATTGTTTCATTTCATTTTTTCCCCCTCGCCTTGTTTGGTATCATTCTTTTCAGCTCAACTGAATTTAGTTGTTTTTTCACTGACATACTGCATTAGTATTACTGATTTGAAATCACACAAAGAACCTAAAATCCTAGTAGTATTTTTTACTGTAAAAAAATCCAAAGACATGTTGGGTAAATGTTTATAACTTGAAATGCAAATATAAATTGTACATTTTGTAAACATATACAACTATTTATCTAAAAATGCAGCCAATACACCTGCTGTTTTTTTTTTTCATTTTACAACCATTTAAAAATATTACTAAAAATAAAGTGAGAGAACAATCAGGTTTCGCAATAAGATGCCCCACAAATTATGTGTGCCAGTAAAAAACAATGTTGGTCCATCAAAAGACAGAGGAGAACAGCACCTGCAGGCCTGACAACAGGAGGTGTATCACTCCGCTGGTTTTCTACTTAGAAACAGTGTTTACGTTGCAAATGTGCCTTTGTGACATTCATTAGTGCCCTCACTGACACACAAAACAACGACTACACAAGACAACACAACACACTAAGTAAACACTCCACACTAAACGTCACAAATCTCCCACATCTAAAAGCTCTCTCTCTCTCTCTCTCTCACTCGCTAGCTCTGTCTCGCTGCCGTTACCGTCACTCCCAAAACTTTTTCCTCTTCGTAAACAACCACATGCTACGCGTTGACTTTTTTTTAAATTGGTGGACATGTTACATGTTTCCACCGACAGGAAAGAGGTGGCTTTTTTTCCTTTCTTTACTGTTTTCGCGCTGTCCTTAGAAAACGCTTAAAACACACAAAAAGAAAAACGTGACGACAGTGTTTAGAAAAAAGCGTGGCTTATATATATTATCATAACTCTGGATTTACTGGCCTGTAATTAAAATGTAAAAACTTTGAAGTCCAAACTTTCAATGTGGGCTGAAATAGAGACTCAGCGTGGCTGCAGCTTGTTGCTATATCAGCTTAAATCAGTCATGTGATTTGGAGGTGCAGCGTGTCTGTGTACCACAGAGGGTTAATAACACTCACCTTCCTTCCATTTCCAGAGTGTAACATCCAACCACCTGTGTAAAATCCGAAATTCCCATGGTGTTGTTCAAAATGTGCTCTGGCACAATCATAAGCATCGCTTGCTGCTGAAAACAAGAAAAATGCCGTCCTGCTATGGGCTGAACCATTTGTTACTGGTGGAGGGGGGGGAACACTGTGCAATATATTCAGTTTTAGTATTTATATTCACTGTTGACTGTAACTACGCTCAAACTGTTAATGCTATCTTATTTTAATAAACAACACTGTCATATGCAAAACTGGGGTGGCACTTGGGGTGGCAAAGGATCATTTTAGGGTGGCAGTTGCCACCCCATGCCACCCTTCTAGATCCGCCCCTGCCACTCCATCCTGCCTGTACTGTCACTTCACCTCTTTTGGACTTTGCTGCTTTGTATGGAGGACTTCGTGTATTTAAACTGATCTACCATCACCACCTCGACTCCTTCATCTTCACTGTCGTATCTCCAGCTTCTTCACACACATGTATTCTGTCTTTCCTTCCTCTTCTCTTCAGAGCATACCTCCACCTCTCCAGGCTCTCTTCCACCCACCTGCTTCCTGCTCTCACTACAGATCACAATGTCCTCAGCAAACAGAGCTGCTGAGACTCCTGCCTGAGCTCATCTGCCAGCCTGTCCATCAGCACTGCTAACAAGAAGGGGCTTAGAGTGGATTTCTGATGTAATCCCAGCCCCAGCAGGAACCCATCTTTCCTGCTACTGCAAACCTTCCCACTGTCTCTCTGTCCTCATACATGTGCTGCACCAACCATTGTTTGCATGCACACAGAAACAGTGCAGCTCCTCCTGACCTTCTCTGTACATCTGAAGTGCTTGTTCTTGTCATGAAGCCATCCTGCTGCTCACACGTCACTCTTCCACCTTCTCAACACACTCTTTACATGTCAGTACATTTACACCTCTATCTGTCATCACACTAACCTGCTGTAAATCCTTTCAGCTGGAGCTTCTTTGTAGACACTTCCCTACATTGCAGCCTGATTACAATGCAGACAGTCGGCTACAGTGTGGCTGGATTTCCTTTCTTAGCGTCCTTTGCTATAAAATACCAGGATGTTAGGCTGAGTCGCTCCATAATATGAGCCGCGGCCCGGAAAGTACAAAGATGGAATATTGTTTGTTGTTCTGGAGATTTCCCATGAAATAACCCAGCACTTAAAATGACTGACGCTGTACTTAAATGTACTTACAGTGTAATTATTTTATTCTTTCTGTACAAACCTACTTGTTACACAAACTTACAGGTAACTACAGGCTACTTGTGCCTTATTTGCAGGTCGTGTTATAAAGTGTTACTGAAACAGCTGCTGACCAAAGTGATGCACATTTAAATGAGTCAAAGTCCTGAAATAATTCAACAGATTAAAACCAAAACATAAAATGAGAAACCATGAGTGAAACAAACAGTATGGTGGTGCTGATCATTGTTGCCTCACAGCAACAAGTTCCTGAGTTCATTTCCACCACCTGAGTGGGGCCTTTCCCCCCACACTCCTCTCTGTGTGCTGTGAGTGTCTCTCTGTGTTAGCTGGAGAAGAGGAAGAGGATGGAGGGTGTTGAAGGTCTCTAATGTTGCGTTTTGTTCCACAGTTTAGGAGCAGCTGCAAAGCCCTGATCTCCTCTGTGTTTGAACCTGATCTGGAGACAGTGAGAACCAATAACTGAGGGCAAAATAAGGACACTGAAACTAAAAGCATCTACAGGGACGACTTTATGTTAAAAACACCAAACCATGAAGCACTGGTGCAGCTGACTCACACAGACTCTCCTCCACACTGTCCTCAGTTATAAAGTGCTTTACAAACCCAAACATTATGACTAACAGCTTGATTTTCCTGTTTCAGTGCAGCGAACTAACAATGAGCCAACAAGGCCTCACGTAACATCAGTCAGTGAGAGTTTCACTGTTTCAGCAGCTCTGTTCACTCACACTTATTAATATTAATGCTCATTACAAAAGTTACAGCAGCTGATCCACAAATCTTTGTCTGTGTTAATAAAGTTGGATCAGTTCAAATAGTTTGTTGCTCTGCACTTGAAAGCAGCAGTTTTTCTAATGCACCACCTTCATGTTTCCTTCATATTTGAATCCCCCTGTAGATACTGACAGGTAACCATGTCACACAGAGCTCAAGCCTTTGAATCCAGCTGTGATTGTTGATTTTCTATTGAATGGACTTTTTCAAATCCAGCTGTAGGCCTGTGTTTGTGAGCTCATTAACAGCTGTTTATTTAGAGATACGTGGTCCTCACAGGACAGCCACTACAAACATATGATTTTATAGAATATGATGCATTACTGCAGATTCAACACAATAGAAAGGATTTGAAATGAGCTCAGCCTTAAACATGTGCAGCAGTAATATTGATCCATAGACACTGATGGGAACATTTTTCTGCACAATAAGTACTTTGACTTTTCATACTTTATGTCCAATTTGCCAGTACTGCAGTTTCGTGTGTAGTGAGGTGTTTTCATGGTGTTTTATTGGTGCTTTTACTAAAGGAAGGCTTCTATCAAATTCTTCCAAATGTTGTCAAACTGAGCTGTGTGATGAAGTGAGTGTGACAGAAACACTCAGACTGTGTTTCTCTGCTTCATCAAGTCAAATCTGGTCCTCAGAGACTGAATAAAGTCCTGTCCCACTAACAGCAGCTCCAACAGTCTGTTCACTGCTTTCTTCCTGTCAATCTTCATCTTTCTGCTGCGTCTCCTCTTCACACTGACCACTTTCTATCTAACAGTGAGCTCCCAGTGAAGCAGCAGCATTCAGCCTGTTAGAGTCAACACAAATGTCTCCATCCAAGCTCATGTTGTGCTTTGTTGTCCTCTCAGTCCCCCAGGTGGAGGTGGATTCAGGGGTGGAGTCTGTCCAGCTGCCCTTCAACACCACACTTCACCTGCCTGAAGACGCTAAAGTGGAGTGGATGGACAACAACAGCAGGAAGGTCCACGTGTATAAGAACGGCTCTGACCTGCCTGAAGAACAGCACCAGGTGTACAGAGACCGAACGAAGATGAATGAAGACCTGCTGAAAACTGGAGACCTCAGTCTGACCCTGAAATACCCCACAGATGGAGACAACTACACCTACACCTGCACCGCCTACAGCAGGGAGGGAAACATCCTGATGAAGAAACAAGTGAAGCTGAAAGTCAGAGGTCAGTGCTGTAGATACAGGTCAAAGGTCAGAGGTCAGACTCATGATGGTGGTTCAGTCTCAGTGGGCTCCATCCAATAATGTTACAGTGTTAGCATGTCTGATGTTTGTGGCTGTTTTGGTTTTTATTTGATTTCCACCCAAATGTAAAAGCTTCACCAGATGAACTGTAGGAGCAAAGTTCATGTGTGAGACTTCATCTGAAAGGTAACATCTTCTAGTTTCTGAACATGTGTTTGTTTAGCATGTGGCTAAAACACAGGCTAAGCTAAGTCAGTTCAAATCTCAGTAAAAACCTTCTTTGGTCCTCGTCTATAATCAGTCATATCTGAGTCACAATAACTAGAAGATGATTTCTAGCAGAACTGTGAAAATCTCCACATCCTTTCTCCATTTTATCATCCAAAGCTGTGTGAAGTTTCAGAGCTCTGCAGCTGACAGAGACTTTCAGTTTGCTGCTCTCTTCCTCTGACAGCTCCATTCTTAGGGAGCGTTAGTTCTCTGTTTCACTTTATTCCACTTATTCAGTCTGATGTTCTCTGATCTGTTTCTCTTGTTTAGTGTCTTAAATGCTGCCAGTGCCTCTCTTTGCTTTAACCAACCTTTCTCTTTATTTCTGAGCTTTTTAAGGACTTTAACTGATGCATCAACCTTTGAAAATGGAAAGAAATCAGTCAGATTCATGGCTGCATCAAAGTGTCACATGTAGTTCTCCCACATCAGCTGGATTATATCTATAGCAGCAAACAGCAGCTGATCCACAAATCTTTGTCTGTGTTAATAAAGTTGGATCAGTTTAAATAGTTTGTTGCTCTGCACTTGAAAGCAGCAGTTTTTCTAATGCACCACCTTCATGTTTCCTGCATATTTGAATCCCCCTGTAGATACTGACAGGTAACCATGTCACACAGAGCTCAAGCCTTTGAATCCAGCTGTGATTGTTGATTTTCTATTGAATGGACTTTTTCAAATCCAGCTGTAGGCCTGTGTTTGTGAGCTCATTAAAAGCTGTTTATTTAGAGATACGTGGTCCTCACAGGACAGCCACTACAAACATATGTTCTCTAGCATAGCGAGACTATCTCTCCAGACTGTTACATATTCCATATGTACGGGGTACAACCCCCCTTGGTTGTGGCGTGTAGATATTTCTTTAAGACACTCCGGCACGCCCCACAGCTCACGTATAAAACAGCTGTGCAGACGTGACACCGGTAATCGTTTGATCTCCACTTGTGTTGTGTGTGTGTTTGAGTGCCTTGAGAGTGCTGTATGTATGTGCGTCAGTCAGGAGCATGCTACGGCATCCTCCGTGGGCGCTGTCTCACCCCTGGTATTCCCCGGCATTCCCCTGATAGCCCCGGTATTCCCCTGGTAGTCCCGGTACTCCCCTGGTTGCCCCGGTATTCCCCCAGTATGCCCTGGTGTTCCCCGGTATTCCCCTGGTATGCCCTGGTATCCCTTAGCTTGGTTCCCCCTAGCTGGCCCTTTGATTCCCCTTGGTTGGTCTCCCTTCCCCGGCTTATCGCCTCCAAAAAAAAAGGCTTATGCGCCGGTCGGACCACGCTGTGCGATGCCGGCTAGCGAGTAGCTCGGCTACAGTGAGGAAACACAGCAGGGACACGGCTTCGGCGTTCAAGCATACGCTGTCGCCTGGGCACTGTGCAGCTCGGCTGCTGTGCGTGTTAACACAGAGGGGATACGGCTTCAGCATTCAAGCATACGCTGTTGCCTGGGCACTGTGCAGCTCGGCTGCTATGCGTGTTAACAAAGAGGGGATACGGCTTCAGGGTTCCAAGCGTTTGCTGTTTTTACCTGTCAGCACTGTGACGCAGGAGCTCTTAAACAGTGCAAGGGGAATTCAGGTTGTAGCTAGTGCCAGCTACCTGTTCCTGGTGTTCCTGCACTTCCTGGTTAGCGTGTGGCTCTCCCTCTTGCTTGGTAGCAGAAGTATGGCAGCCCACACGTCCCAAACATGTCTGTGTATGGCATTTTTGCCTTTTTACGTTAGGCACGAGCAGTGTGGCTGTGCTGTTGCTGATTTACTGCTGGCCCCTCCCACAGCATCCCTCCCATGGCTCCACCTCTGTGAGGCCTGGGCTGTTGGAGGTTGACTATCAGGTGGCGGATGTTGAAGAAGCTTTCATCCTCTCCTCCGGTGTTGCCCACCTGTCCCTGGGCTGTCCCTTGCTGGTCCCCGGGCACAGTGTCTGGCGAGATGGGCACATCGCTGCGTCTGACGGCTCAGCCAGCGGTTGACAGTTCTCCGGCCTGCGGCGCTGGCTCACTGTCTGGCACATTGCCCAAATGTCGCGGGTCTACATGGCCGGCAGGGCCCGCATAGTGAGCTGACGCCCCCGACGGCCACGTCCCTGGCTGCACTGCAGCTCCAGGCTGTCTTCCCCTGGTGTGTTGCCCGCATTCGCCGGCTTACGCGCCTGTTGGGCCTCGCTGCATCAAGTAATCGTTCTCAGCTGCTGCAGCTCCTGGCTGTGTTCCCCTGGCATACTGCCTGCGCTTTGCCCGTTTTACATGCCAGCCAGGCCTCACTGTGTCTGATTCTTCAGCCGGCGAGTGAGTGTTCTCCAGCCTGCAGCGCTGTGCGTGAGCGTCTCGTTCTCGAAGTTCACTCATGCTGCTCCCCTGTCTGCGGACAGCGCTTAGCCCTGGGGCAGACCTTTGGGTTAAGTCCCCGCTTGGCCTTCAGTAGGCTAGACCGCCAGCCAACCCCGCCGCCTTGGCCCTGCGTCTTTGCAGCTGTACTGCTGCTGCGGGCTGTGTTCCCCTGGCGTATAGCCCGCGATTCGCCGGCTCACATGCCAGTCAGACCTCGCTGTGTCTGATATGTCAGCCGGCGAGTGAGTGTTCTCCAGCACGCAGTGCTGGCTCTCTGTCTAGTGCGTTGCCCCTGTGTCGCGGGTCACATGGCCAGCAGGTGCCCGCTCAGTGAGCTGACACTTCCCGACTGTCCGCCAGTGTCTCATCAGGCCCACTCTTGCTGGCCCACTCTGTATGGATGCACTGGTGACGAACCTTGGGTTGCTCCTCACTTGGGCCCTCAGTGGCCTGAGCCACCAGCCCCTTCCCCGTCGCGGATGGCGCAGGTCAGCTGCTCTGCTCCTGGGACAGGCCCTGGGCCTCGTCCTACCTCCGCCATCCACTGAGTGGCCGAGCTGCTGTGACAGGCTCTTTCTCCCTGACACTGTGTCACTGTCTAGTGCCAGGCGGGGATCTGTTGTGACTTGACTTCTCCAGCCGGCGGTTCCATCTGGAGCGTCAGCCGCATTTCGCGTATTTCTGTCACAGCGATAGCCAGCTGCTGTGCTCGAGTGGCTTGGTAGGCTGTGTTCCCCTGGCATTTTGCCTGCGTTCGCCGGCTAACACACCAGTCGCACCTCGCTGCGGCGAGTAGCATTCTCCAGCCTAGTGTAGCCTGTTCTGTCTGGCGTGTTACCCCCAGTGCGTGGTTCACATTGCCAGCAGGGCTCCTGTCATTGCTCGAGTGGGGTGGCTTCTCGGCACTACTGCAGCTTAAGCAGCCGCTGCTGCTGCTATTGCTGCAGTTGCAGGCTGTGTTCCCCTGGCATATTGCCCGCGCTTTGCCGGTTTATGTGCCAGCTAGACCTCGCTGTGTCAGATGCTCAGCCAGCGACTGAGTGTTCTCCAGCCTGCAGCGCCAGGCTTCCTGCAGGCAGTTCACCTGTTACCTGATACGCCAGCCAGCGAGTGTGTTGTGTTCCAGCCTGCGGCTCCAGCTGTACTCAAGTGTCTCGTCCTTGAGTTCACTCTTGAGGCTCTCCGGACGGCGCTTGGCCCTGGGGCGACCTGCGGGTCGCGTCCCTGGCTTGGCCCTTCTCTCCTGCGGCTGCACTGCAGCTGCCTGCTGTGTTCCCCTGGCATGTTGCCCGGGCCAGTCGGGCCTCGCTGTGTCTGATACGTCAGCCAGCGAATGGGTGTTCTCCAGCCTCCTTTAGCCAGTCTCTGTCTGGCATATAGGCTGCTGTGGCAGCAGGCTGTGTTCCCTTGGCGTATTGCCGCATTCTCCAGTTTGCCCACCAGTCGGTCCTCGCTGTGTCTGATGCCTCAGCCAGCGAGTGAATGTTCCCCAGCCCGGCGCTGGCTCCCTGTCTGGCGTTGCCCGCTTCTTGCAGGCACCCAGTAGGGTCCCCTCTCAGCGGCTCAGTGAGCTATGCTTCCTCTCCACTCTCTGCTCCTGGGATTCCGGGTTCGGGCCCTGGGCACAGAAGGCTCCAGCTGGAGATCCTTGGGGATTGTGCACACATGTCGTAGGCCTATGCGACCAGCGGGATGCTACTTGGCAGCTCGGTGTGCTGCGTTCCATGGCGGTCTGCCTTGCGGTTCTGCGGGCTGACCTTGAGCAGCTGATCACTTGCGGTCCTGCGTCCTGCATGACCGGTTCAGGCCAGTCTGGCGTCTGCAGACTGCTGCCTCCACCCCCTGGCTCGGCCTTCGCATTGCGAAGCCCTGAACCGTGGTGCTGTCTCTATTGGTGCGTTGTCACTGACTCCCGGCACCTTCACTCTCGGCGGTTCGGTTACACAGACTTCTTGCGGGGTGTCTTACAGAGTTACCCCGTACTCATGGAATATGTAACGGTGTGGAGAGATAGTCTCAATATGCTAGAGAATGTACGGTTACGGTGTAACCTTGGTTTTCTTAGTGAGAGACTCTCTCCACCGTCAGGCTGCTCGGAGTTCCGATCAGACTATCACCAGTGTCACGTCTGCACAGCTGTTTTATACGTGAGCTGTGGGGCGTAGCTGGGCATGCTGGAGTGTCTTAAAGAAATATCCACACATGATGACCAAGGGGGGTCGTACCCCGTACATATGGAATATGTAATGGTCTGGAGAGATAGTCTCTCACTAAGAGAACCAAGGTTTCACCGTGACCGTACGATTTCATAGAATACGATGCATTACTGCATATTCAACACAATATAAAGGATTTGAAATGAGCTCAGCCTTAAACATGAGCAGCAGTAATATTGATCCATAGACACTGATGGGAACATTTTTCTGCACAATAAGTACTTTGACTTTTCATACTTTATGTACAATTAGCCAGTACTGCAGTTTTGTGTGTAGTGAGGTGTTTTCATGGTGTTTTATTGGTTCTTTTACTAAAGGAACGCTTCTATCAGATTAGGGCTGTTCGATATAACGATATATATCGGATGATGATATAAAAATGTCCATCGTTTCATTTTACGCTATCGTTTGTTTTGTGGTGTCACAAAATAAACTGTTTATGGTATTTTTTCACCGTTTTGATGGTCACTATAGTAGCTATATTAATTAAGTTCTCTCTTTCTCTTACATTTAATATAACCACAATACGGATGGACAAGCGCCTGTTTTTATGCATTGTTGTTAGCAATAACGACGGTAAAACCATCGTGTGTCCGCTTGTTTATCTTCCACATAAAAATTTCGGAATAAAGCTCAAGATCCGGTTGAGACTTTTCAAAATAAACTGAATCATGTGACAGAGCTGACAGGTGCTAAAAAATAAACCTTAGACTCAAACATTAAAACAGGCTTTTCCCCGCTGCACGCCGTGTAATAAATACTCACAAAGAAAACGGAGGGCGTTACAACTTAAGTCTAAAAATGTTTAGTTTCATGCATCGGATGAAAAACTCGACTCCAGGTATACGACACCCAGCTGGAAACACTTCACGCAAGTCGAGCTGCCCAAGATTCACAGAACTTTCAGAAAATGTAAAATATTTGTGATTTATATCGTTATCGGGACGATAGATGTCTTATATCGGGATATGAGATTTTGGTCATATCGCACAGCCCTATATCAAACCACTAACAGCAGCTCCAACAGTCTGTTCACTGCTTTCTTCTTGTCAGTCTTCATCTTTCTGCTGCGTCTCCTCTTCACACTGACCACTTTCGATCTAACAGTGAGCTCCCAGTGAAGCAGCAGCATTCAGCCTGTTAGAGTCAACACAAATGTCTCCATCCAAGCTCATGTTGTGCTTTGTTGTCCTCTCAGTCCCCCAGGTGGAGGTGGATTCAGGGGTGGGATCTGTCCAGCTGCCCTTCAACACCACACTTCAGCTGCCTGAAGACACTAAAGTGGAGTGGATGGACAATTATAGAAGTTATAACAACAGGAAGGTCCACGTGTATGAGAACGGCTCTGACCAGCCTGAAGAACAGGACCAGGTGTACAGAGACCGAACGAAGATGAATGAAGACCTGCTGAAAACTGGAGACCTCAGTCTGACCCTGAAATACCCCACAGATGGAGACAACTACACCTACACCTGCACCGTCTACAGCAGGGAGGGAAACATCCTGCTGAAGAAACAAGTGGAGCTGAAAGTCAGAGGTCAGTGCTGTAGATACAGGTCAAAGGTCAGAGGTCAGACTCATGATGGTGGTTCAGTCTCAGTGGCTCCATCCAATAATGTTACAGTGTTAGCATGTCTGATGTTTGTATCTGTTTTGGTTTTTATTTGATTTCCACCCAAATGTAAAAGCTTCAGCAGATGAACTGTAGGAGCAAAGTTCATGTGTGAGACTTCATCTGAAAGGTAACATCTTCTAGTTTCTGAACATGTGTTTGTTTAGCATGTGGCTAAAACACAGGCTAAGCTAAGTCAGTTCAAATCTCAGTAAAAACCTTCTTTGGTCCTCATCTATAATCAGTCATATCTGAGTCACAATAACTAGAAGATGATTTCTAGCAGAGCTGTGAAAATCTCCACATCCTTTCTCCATGTTATCATCCAAAGCTGTGTGAAGTTTCAGAGCTCTGCAGCTAACAGAGACTTTCAGTTTGCTGCTCTCTTCCTCTGACAGCTCCATTCTTAGGGAGCGTTAGTTCTCTGTTTCACTTTATTCCACTTATTCAGTCTGATGTTCTCTGATCTGTTTCTCTTGTTTAGTGTCTTAAATGCTGCCAGTGCCTCTCTTTGCTTTAACCAACCTTTCTCTTTATTTCTGAGCTTTTTAAGGACTTTAACTGATGCATCAACCTTTGAAAATGGAAAGAAATCAGTCAGATTCATGGCTGCATCAAAGTGTCACATGTAGTTCTCCCACATCAGCTGGATTATATCTATAGCAGCAAACAGCAGCTGATCCACAAATCTTTGTCTGTGTTAATAAAGTTGGTATCAGTTCAAATAGTTTGCTGCTCTGCACTTAAGAGCATCATGTAGTTTACTAGCTAAGCCCACAGAGCATCAGTGTTTCAGTAAGACTCAGTGAATCAAAATGGAAATGCTAATTAGGGTTAGCATAATAGCCTGCTAACAGTGATAGCACATGACCAATGTTGTAGCTCTGTAATTTACTAAGGTTGTTCATGTGGAGAATTTAACAGCATGTGTAGCTCCCAGTGAAGCAGCAGCATTCAGCCTGTTACAGTCAACACAAATGTCTCCATCCAAGCTCATGTTGTGCTTTGTAGTCCTCTCAGTCCCCCAGGTGGAGGTGGATTCAGGGGTGGAGTTTGTCCAGCTGCCCCTCAACACCACACTTCACCTGCCTAAAGACGCTAAAGTGGAGTGGAAGGACAAAAAGGACAGGAAGGTCCACGTGTATGAGAACGGCTCTGACCAGCCTGAAGAACAGCACCAGGATTACAGAGACCGAACGAAGATGAATGAAGACCTGCTGAAAACTGGAGACCTCAGTCTGACCCTGAAACACCCCACAGATGAGGACAACCACACCTACACCTGCACCGTCTACAGCAGGGAGGGAAACATCCTGCTGAAGAAACAAGTGGAGCTGAAAGTCAGAGGTCAGTGCTGTAGATACAGGTCAAAGGTCAGAGGTCATGTAGGAGTTTATTCTCTAAAAGCTTTTAGTTTGAATCTATTTTCAGTTCATTCAAATAAAATAAATTCTTTGATGTTTTGATCTAAAAGCCAAAAATGTCAGGCGGAGCAACTGTGTGTTTAAATGAACAGACTGAGAAGACCGTTAAAAATGATCCTAACTTCAAAATAAAAGCCTCTGGCATGATTTGAGTTTGGATCAAATCAATAGTTTTGTTAGTTTAGTCCAAATCAATGTAAATGTATAAATATCAATAGTTTTAAAGCTGCTGAGATCATTCAAACACTTTGATCCAGTCATTTGGATGTTGTCACATGTCAGGGTGGAGCAGCCATAAATATGAGGCTTTTATTGTGAAAATGCTGAGTGTGATGATCCAGAGGAGCCCATGGGGTCTTTGTGGCTGGATGCAAAGGTTTGTAGCTCTCCTTGTAAAGAGAAACAGCTTGAAGCTACAGAGGAGCGTCTGCAGAAGAAGACAGGGGAAAGAGGAAGAAGCTGAGGCCGCTGGAGAAAAGACAGGAAAAGAAAATCAGCTTTATTTGTTGGAGGCCGTTTGTTCATCACACTGAAATATTCACACTTTAGAGACATGAAACAAAGTGAAGTGTGGATTGATGTTTGTCTCAATGATTTGGGCCCTGGAATCATTTCTTCATCTCCCACTTTAAGACATATTAATGTCAGCCTCACATGTCCCACAGTGGACAGATTTCTATTTCTAGATGATATTTGGAGGATTTTCATGTGTTTCTCTGCTGTCACAGCTCTTTGTGATATTTGAGCGCAGCTGTAATGTTTGTGTGGTTAAAGCCACCAGACTCCACTGACAAAAACTCTCATTTTAGCCGGAGAACACGGGGCTGCTGTGGGACTTTGTGTTTGCAAAGATTTCTATTGGAGGCATTTTGCCTTTATTATATAGGTGCAGAG
This sequence comes from Oreochromis aureus, assembly GCF_013358895.1. Lineage (NCBI taxonomy): Eukaryota > Metazoa > Chordata > Actinopteri > Cichliformes > Cichlidae > Oreochromis > Oreochromis aureus. Next base: position 93,815,074 of record NC_052944.1, on the reverse strand, counting down.
AGTAGACAGGAAAGTGGGGAGAGAGTGAGGGACACACAGGCACCTGTAGTAAGCCCCCTTCAGTCCACCTGCTCAGCCAGGTGAGCTATAGCGCTGCTTTAACATGTTAGTGTGATTGAGAGTGAATGAAAGTGAGTGATGGAGGCAGCAGGAAACTAACAGGCTGTTTGTTCTGAGAGGTCACATGACTGTTTTTCCCAGCAGAGTCTGATGGATTTGATGAGACCATGAGAGCGGCTTCAGTTCCTCATCAGAAAGAGTCTTACAGAAGCTCCTCCCTCTATACCCCAGTAGACTTCTATTAGACTGCTCCAGATTCCTGAGAGTTCACACAGAAAACTTTACAAACAGCCAAAGAAAAACTCTTGAAAAGGCTTCAAGATCACAAAGAGCTCTTTCACAGCACATATGAGCCATTAAGAAGTGCACATTTGTGTTTTCCATAGTCCATCATCCAATAATATCAAAGGACAAACTGTGAGGTAAAAAGCCTTCAGCTCTTTGTGAATGAAGCAAAAAGACTTTGGTCCTGAGAGATGGTTCAAAACACAATTCAGACCTACCAAAGTATTATTTGTGCCAAATACATGAAGCCTTCAACTTTGTATTTGTCCAGTCAGTGTGGCAATAGAAGTCACTGTGAGGATTTTCAATGTGCTATCAAAGAGCATCCAAAGAATCAGGTGAGGATGAAGAGAATTAGTGTGGATGGACAGAAAATCCATATCCAGTGTGATTTAGGAGCAGTTCATATATAATGAGTGAAATGAAAGAAGAGCACAGACAGTAAGAACATGAGTGAGCAGACATTTTGGAGCTGCTGATCCACACAGGGCTGGATGGAATGAGTGGGAGTCCATGATGGCTCAAAGTCTCTGATCCTAACTGTTCCTGAGCCTCTCCCCCTGCCTCCTCTTTGGATCTTCTCCTCCTCTTCTTCCTTATCTGCCTCCTCCACCACTGCTCTCTCCTCCCTCATCTCCTCCTCAGCTGAACTGAAGTCAGGGCTGTAACATGAGGAAACATGCAGAAATGACTGAGTCAGCATGTTGTTGAAGTGAGTTGAGTGATTGTGAGCAGATTAGATGTGCGAGCCTCCCCTGTAGAGAAAAGCAAATCTTCTCCAGAGTTTCCCACCTCATGTTTTCCTGTGTCACAGCTGATTGTCAAATCCTGGCTGTCACTAAATGAGTGGTCCAAAGGTGGAAGGAGGAGCACAGTTAGATTGTTCACCTCCTAACCTGTGAAATCAATCAGCTGAATGAAAAACACTGTGATCCTATGAGCTGCTATCAGGGCTGCTCCATTCTCAGGATTCTCATCTGGATGATTGAAGCAGATTATTGATGAAGTCAGCAAACAGCTTTCAAAATGGCTCTTTTTCCAGGGGAACTCCCTGAAATGTAAATCTCATGGAAATGAAGAAGAAGTCAAAAGGCGTGGTTAGGCCCAGACTTGTGGCTGTTTTCAATGTAAAGCCCATGTTGCAGGCAGCTGCTGCTCCTTACTGGCCCACAGTCTCCACTGTGGGGAGTCTGACCATCTTCATCAGCTGCTACATATTGCTTCCATCTCTGTCCTCTCTGGATGTGTCTTCTCTCCGTCTCTTTCATTCTTTCCTGTGGGATAGTTGCTCTCTCTCTGACTTCTTCTCTCACAAAATAACACGTAGCACATTTTGAATTCTGCTGCTTCAGAGGAAATGTCACAGTTGGAGATATTCAGGCTAATTTATCCACAAGTCCAGTGTTTCACAATAAAAGCCTGGTTAAAGCCTTGTTACTCTGCTGTGGACACGGACAGCTGGAGACTCCACGGCTGAGGAGTCCTTCCTGTTAGACATCTTTGAAGTCCGTTTGAAATCCGCCCGGTAACAAAAACGGAAAAGCGGACGTCCGCACAGCCCCTCGCGCTCACCATCTGATTACGTCACTGTGACCCACGCGGACCCTCAGAAATCAAGTGTTTGTGTCCACTGACATGTTAGAGTGCTTTTACTTTGAAATGCACACAGGAAATGATGTGTTTCCATAAAGAGTGTAGTGCAGTAAGTTTAAGAGAGCAGGGCCAAAACAGACTGATGGATTATTGTGACATCACTGTCTGATTCTTCTATCAAACTGAAGAAGAAGAAAAATTCTCTTCAGCAGGTGAGGTCAAAGGTTAAAAGTCAGTGAGTGGAAGAGAAAACACACAGGGCGTTTATCAATATGCGTACTTGTGCGTACTTGCGTTCTCGTGTGCTCGAGATACGTCATCAGTCGGAGACCAAGTACTGTTCCAATTCGAAGTACGCATCACGCCGAGAAGCGAAAAAGTCCCGGATGTGTTCTCGATCCGCCCGTTTTATCGAGCATGCATCGGTGTAGACTTGGGACAGCTAAATATCCCAGAATGCATTTCGTCCAAAACTCAACAGCGGACTCCCGGCACATCGTTCCCCAACCCCCACCCCCCCCCCACCCCCAAACCGCTCGCGGTCTTCTCACTACTCAGGTTACAGAAACTCCAGCAGCTGTCTATAGTATTGAGTGTCCACTAGAATAGAAATAAAAGCGTTCTAACATCTCACCTGCTTGTTCTTATTAAGGTATGTGCACGTATGTACATGTACACTATTGTTATTAATAGAGGTTTCACTACTGAGGTTAAAAATGATATATAAGTCACTCAGATCACTTCTAAATGTTAATGTTTGGTTTATTTCAGTGTTTTAGTTGTTCCTGAGTAAACCGGTTTGGCTGTGATTAAAGTTAAGCTTCATAACATGTTACTCACAGTTACATTAAGAGGGGACGGCAGTAAAAACTCCGGACCTGTGACATCATCACGCACGCTGGTGTTCCAACTGTACAAATCACGTGTCCGTGCTCGCCTACGTGAGAATTGAGAAACGGCCCACGAGTCCGTGCTCGCGTGCTCCCGCGCGTTCTCGGCGGGTACGTACTCACCGAGAACGCGAGTACGTACTCGCGTACTTGGGCATTGATAAACGGCCACAGTTCATGTGAATGAAGTAAAGGCCTTCCTCATTGTGATGACCTTTGACCTGCTGCCTGTTATTTTCACTCATTAACGTGTGAAAGCAGCAGCTAGCAGCAGCTTTTAAGGTGGACGGTTTTCTTGCATGTTACTTATGGTGACGTTGTGAAGCAATGAAACATTTTTCCAGTGTCAGCATCAGATGTAGGACAGATACAGGGACCTCATACAGCACTTACAGGGGACAAGACGACTCTGCTCATTGCAAATGTAATAAATTGTACAGACGAATGGAAACATGAGAGAAAATGAAGGTAACTGTGAAGGCAGCAGAGATGTGTTTGTTCTCAGAGACGTAGCATATTAATAAGAGACTCGGGAGGACCAGGAGAAAGGACAGGCTGATTATTGTACACTGGAACAGTTGAAGCTAAGCTGGTCTCAGGCTGGTCTCAGACTGACTGTCAGGTGTTTGTTGATTAGTGATGTGCGAGTCATGGACAGTACTTGAGAAATACTTTACTGACTCATGAATCATGATTGACAATCCCAATTGACTCATTTACTGACTCATCCTTGTTACTGTTAGCAAACTAATTTCATTAGTAGAAATTTATCTAGCTTATTATTAAAATTGTGGAAAAAAAACTACAGCCAGTTTCTTAACAAAAACATTCCTGCTCTGGACTGGAAGAAAAAACCCTGAGTAGAAGCTCACATCAAGACAATAGCTCCTTGGTTCACAGTAGCATCACTCTGCTAGCATGCTAACAGCACATTTGAGGTACTCACCCCCTCCGCTCCTGAGAGCTAATGTCCGGTGCAGAATCGTAGCATGAAAGAATCACTCAGTTCCTCCGTAGCCGCCCTCATTCAGGACAAAGGACTCACCCCCTCCCTCCTGGCTCACAGCTCAAACGAGTTGAACGAATCAACTCACCCCCCTTCCTCCCAACTCACAGCTTCTTCTTCTTCTTGGTTGGTAACCAACGTTAAGTTTCATATGCTACATACGACTCACTCACCCCTCCCTCCTGGAGCTCAGCTGCTGAAACTCAGAGCGTGTTACCGTGAAAGAGTCGCTCCTTCACCTGAGATGAAGTCTGATAGTCTGACTGACGCAGTATAACATTCAGTCTACACTTTGTTTTGCAAAGATAATAAGCAGAGAAAAGGAAAAAATATACGACCTCAGTTCCACCACTATTAAAAAAAATACAGTGTCTGACTTGTATTCTGCTGCTGCAATAATGTAAGTAAAATAATCAGAAATTCGCTATTTCACTAAATTATTATAAGAAATTATATATATAAGAAAATATATATTTGACACATTTGAGGAAAATACTAATAAAATAAATGTTCCCTTTAGAATACTTAATTTTCTGCTCTATAATTTTCAATCACTCATCTTAGCAGTAGGGTTTACATGTACATTTTTTGCACTCTCTGGGCGACTGACTCAGTGACTCAAATGACTCAAAAAACCTGATTCATTTTGGTGAGTGACTCATTCAAACTCGATTCAGTAAAAAGAATTGAATTTACCATCACTATTGTTGATGGCAGGAAGTCACAGACACTCGTGCAGGAAGTGACCTCACTCCTGTAATGATGAGACAGAGCTGAGTGTAGAGGAGTGATACAGGGGGCTGATCACGTGGTGTTTCAATGCTGCTGACTGGAGGACGTTCAGATCTGTTACTGAGCAGGAAACAAACTGATATGAGTGTTGATGACTGAAGTTGTTCTGTTTGTAACGCTGTTTTAGAAGCAGAAGAAGAAGAAAGGAGAAAAGGTCACACACAAAGAGTGTGATAAACATCTGTGGTGGTCTGTAGCTCGGCTGTAGGGGAGGGTGGAGCAGTGACAGTGGAGGCTGGTGAAGTCACAGCAGTGAAAGAACAGATATAGTTCAGATAATATTAGTGAAGAAAACACAGTTAAGAAAACTCAGGAGTTACAGTGAGTAGAAACGCACATGATTTATTAAATATACTGTTTACAAAGAAAATCACCACATCCAAACTATCAGCACCAGGAAAAGATCAGGTTTGTTATATCAGGTTAAATCATCTCTGAAGACATTTTATTAGAATCATATCACAGAGTTTGGGAGGATGGGAAACTTCCACAGAGCTGGAAGGAAGCAGTGATTGTACCAACATGAAACCAGGAAATGGCAGACCGATGGTTTCAACATCCAACATCTGCAACATAATGGAGACGATGATAAACAACAAATTAACAAACTATAATGATAATAAAAGACACCAGAGTGGGTTTAGGAGAGGGAGAAGTACGATGGATCCAGCTTCATGTTTAAAACATGGAACAATAAAAAGATGAAATCAAACTCAGATCTTATGAACAACAGTTGGGAGGACAGAACAAAGTTTGTCAGTGTGTGTTTTGAAAGTATGTCAGAAGAAAGAGAAAAGAGCTGAAGTTAAAATCTGTCAGTCAGACAGTGTTGGTACCAACAGTACAGCCATGGATCCTCCTGATGCTGCAGGTTTGATGTTATTGGAAAAAAGAACAAGGAGAGCTTTGACTTTAAACTCACACACAGTACAAACACTGATCACACAGTTATGTTCAAATCTGTACAGATGCATCAAAGAACACAGCCAATCAAAACACAGCATGCATTGTTAAAGTAGGAAAAGGATCAATGATGGTATCAGTGTACACACGAGAGATGGCTGAAGACATGAGAACACTAAGATGAGTCATGTGATCAGACTCGGGTTCATCTTTGGTCAGTTTCCAGCACAGGTGTTCAGACAGGTGGGAAAGCAGTGGGTGGAAGAAAAAGAGGATGATGGTCTAGAAAAGGAGAAATGAGGAGCACAGGAAGGAACAGGAGAGAGGAGAGGAGGTCATATTACAGGACGGGTCCAGGAATCTATGTACAGGTAAACGAGAGATGAATCAGAACCAGGAAACGCTAGGAATAAACACGAGACATAACAAGAGCCAGGGTGTCATTGATGTGTGTCTGACAACATCCAGCGACAAGAAGCTTTGAACCAGCGTCTTAAGTATTAGCTGAGGAAGGCTGGATAATGAGCTACATGTCTGCGATTACTCAGAGGTGCGCGAGCCCGCCAAGACCTCCGCCCAGGCAGAGGAAAGACAGGAGAGCAGAAATCAAAACAAAAAGGCATGAAGCCTTGCTGGGAGGGCCGGGCAGACACAGGGACCATGACACTTAGAATAGAATAGAATTCAACTTTATTGTCATTGCACATGTCACAGGTACAAGGCAACGAAATGTAGTTTGCATCCATCCAGAAGTGCTTTAGCCATGATATACATATATATTAAAATATATATTAGCAATAATATAGATATGTAAGTATATTACAGAAATGGGTCTATTATGGTATGTTATAATGTACACGGTATGAAGTATGTTATGAATATGCTATAACTATAAGTATGTACAGGCTGTAGTGAGTAAAAGCTATTTACAGGCTATGAACAGGATATAAATATGAAAAACTATACAGAATATGAAATAAAACAAACTATACAGAAATATGAGATATACAGCTATACAGAAATGTGAACTATGCGGGTTATAAATAGTTGTAGAATTAAAAATTATTGTATTGTACAGAATGATTATTTACACAGAATTATACAGTAGTGCAGTTAAGAGAAGTGAGATATGTGGATAATTTCTACAGAGGCTGTACACTGTAAAATGTAATATTGTGTTTAATTAAAAATATTAAATAGGCTGAACTCAATTTTTATCAATTTGTTATTAGAACTCGATTTAAATACGTTACCAGAACTTTTTATGCAAAAACGCTGATAAACTCAATTTATTTGAGTTGTCTTAACTTAGAAAAACTAAGTAAGCTGGAAGTTTTGCTTCTCAGTGCGGAAGGATGAAAGATGTGTTTTGAAAATGTCACGTGACTACCGTCCTCCTCCCTCCCGGATCAGTCCGCATGTTCATGGCGCCAGCATTTGTTATGGAATATATTGAGCAAACCTGGAGATATTATTGGTGTCATTGCTGTGGATCTTTACTGACTTGGTGAGTAAATGTTTACTCTTATTCAAACTGATTTTGTGGCTTCTCTAAGTTCAGCACCAGGTTTATAATCTTGCTAGCTAGTTAGTGTTAGCCTAGCGTTGCTGCTGCCGCTGTGCTCATGTTACTTAAAAATTAACACCACAGCCTTAAAAACCTTACATAAAATTATGTCTGGAAAATTTTCTGTTCATTGTTTGAAATAAAAAAGTGAGATAAGAGCCCAGACAAAATTCTTCGGGAGGTGCAGCCGTTAGGGGTGGGGTGGGGTGTGGGGGGTATTTTCAATCCATAGCCATCACTAACTAACTAACTAACTAACTAACTATATATATCATGTTTAACCTGAGTAGCAAAAGACCGCAGGGGGGTTAAAAACAATATGCCAGGAGTTAGCTGTGCTAACGGACTCTATCAAGCCTCGACCTCCTGGTCAGCTATCGCGCTGGTGGATAACAGAGCTCTCCGAAAACGTGGAAGCACTTCTGCAAATATGTGATATTTTAATAAATTTAGTAGATATTTGAGCATTACACAGCTACATTCTCGACTGAAAATATCTTAAAAGGTTATTTTGTGACACAGAAAGGGTAGTCTGGGGAAAAGGAGGATCGCATTTGTCGGTCGGTTGTCGGAGCCTACACGTACTTGTAAGCGCGGCAATGGTGGGGGTGCCCGGCTAAAAAACATATTACTTTTTCTGGGTCACAAAATAAACTTTTAAGATATTTTCAGGCGAGAATGTAGCTGTGTAAAGTTCAAATATCTGCTCGATTTATCAAGACATCACATATTTGCAAAAATGCTCCGACGTTTTCGGAGACGTCCATTTGTTGTTCATGCTTTGTGGCAGCTTTTGAACATCTGTGGCATCTATTAATGTCAAATCTAGCCTTTATTTAACAACATATGCAAACTCTATGTTACAATGATTGCACAGCCATTACGGATCAAATCAGTTTCTGAAAAATGTTCTGTTTTTTCTCCCTCTGCTTGCTTCTTACTGTCTTTGAGGCTCGGGACCAGCAGTCCTGCTGCTGGACAGAAAGACATCAGTAAGTGTTTTGGTTTTCCAATATATTAGCAACTGTCAGTGACATTTATATTAATCAGGCTAAACTTTAATCATACTTTAGATCAGCCTGTTTTACTTATTGTTGTATTTGTGCTTTGGTTTGGTGAAGTTGTTTCTTTACTGATCTTTTCCTGTCTTCTGTTATTAGACTTGAGATATGACTGCACTATGCTGTTGCTGTGACTCCAGTTAATTCTACAAGACATGCTGTGTAAGTAAACAAACAACAACAGTTTGGTCTGCATTTCTTGAAAGATCACATCCCCCAAACTTAGTTTAGAGTGTCTACACTGTATATAGTGAAGCCTGCAAGTTTTCTAACAGCAAAATCTGTTTTGTGCCCAAAATAATTTTGCACATCATTAGAATGAAAGTTATTGGCCATGTTTGCATAGCCCTTTTTAAAATGATGCTTTCATGACATTATTGTCTGTTGGGTGGTGGTCACGGCTATCCAGACTGACAGTGGGACATTGAATGTCACCTCTCCGGTGGGGAGGGAGCCTGAGATTGTCTAAATTGGAGTCTGTTTTATACCAAATGCACAAAAAAATGTTTTAAGAAAGCAATTAAGTTCATGTTCCAAAAATTATGATTGTTTGGTTGCAGGACAACAGGAGAGATGAGTCCTCCGTCACAGATGGTGTGGTCAGTGAAGATGGTCGCCTGCAGGTTCAAGCTCATTGCATCTCCAACCCACATCCACTGCCACTGTACTGAAGGGAAGTTAAAGACTTTCTTCTGCACCTACATTTGGATCACCTAAATCAATGACAGTCATTCAGGCAGTAATGCCTGGACTGGAAACAAGCCATCCTTAAAATAATACAACATTCCAGCTCCTGTGTTGGAATGGAAAACAAATGTGTTGTTTAAATTAGAGACTGCACTTGTGACAGAACAGTAAATATTTTATTTTGATTATATAAGTAATGTAAGTACAAAACAAACTTGTGGTAGGCCTAAACTTATTTTCAGAATAATTACATCTGAGACTTTGTTTCATTGTAAGATTATAACAGTGATGGCAATATAATTGTTTGTTGTTCAGCAGGACATGTCCAGTATGTTGGCTGTTGTACTTTGTTGTTTGAAAATAAAAGTTGCACTGATTTTAACATCATTACAATAAGTGTTGTTAATTATTTTTAATCATATTCATGGTACCTCAAATAGTTTTTTCATGTAGTTGAACTTGAAATGTTTGTCAGTAGGTAAACAGTTAGTATTGTACAGTCAGAATTATCAAGTTATTCCTAATACTTGCAATGTATAAGTTGTCCTAACAGTCATCTTAAGTAAGCTTTACTTAGTTTTTTTTGAGTACACTGTACTCAAAATGTACACAGCCTTGTTAGTTCCCAGAACTCAAAAAAATTGAGGAAACTCGTTGCCTCAAAAAAACTAAGTAAGCTTTACTTAGTTTCTTTGAGGCAACGAGTTTCCTCAATTTTTTTGAGTTCTGGGAACTAACAAGGCTGTGTACATTTTGAGTACAGTGTACTCAAAATGAGGAAGTTGCCCTAACTTGGTCATCTTACGTAAACTTGATCCAATTTTTTTGAGTTCTGGGAACAAATGAGCTTGTACAGAGTACTCAAAATAAATAAGTTGTCCTAACTTAGTCATTTTTAGCTAAGCTTTACTCAATTTTTTGGAGGCAACGAGTTTCCTCAATTTTTTTGAGTTCTGGGAACTAATTAGATTTTACAGTGTATAAAGTGCTAGTGGTTGTGAGTGGTGGTTCAGTCCATGTTATTATTGTGTGTATGAGGGTATGAGGACGGAGTTTCACTTCACTGATTCAAGTTCAAGTTCAAGTTGGCTTTATTGTCAGTTCAACCATATACAGTTTGTACACAGTGAAGCAAAACAACGTTCCTCCAGGACCAAGGTGCTATATGCAACATAAATTACAACATAAATTAAACTATAAACTAAACTATCTAACTAAAACTAGCTATCGAACTAGGTAGGTAGTGCAAAGGAAACGGTAAACATAAAAATATTGTGCAAAAAGAGCATTTACAGGTTGATGTGTAGTCCAGTCTCAATGCTTTGAGGTAGTTGAGTTGAGCTAAGTGATAGAGTGTGTGTGTGTGTGCGTGCATGTGTGTGTGCGTGTGTTTATCAGTCCAGTCCCTTTTTGTTGAGGAGACGGATGGCTTGTGGAAAGAAGCTGTTGCACAGTCTGGATGTGTGTGCCCGAATGCTTCAGTACCTTTTTCCAGATGGCAGGAGTGTGAAGAGTGTGTGAGAGGGGTGTGTCCAATCAGCCACAATGCTGGTGGCTTTTCGAATGCAGCGTGTGGTGTAGATGTCCTTAATAGAGGGGAGAGAGACCCCGATGATCTTCTCTGCTGTTCCCACTATCCGCTGTAGGATCTTGCGGTCCGATGTGGCACAGTTCCCAAACCAGGCAGTGATACAGCTGCTCAGAATGCTCTCAATAGTTCCTCTATAGAAGGTGGTCAGGATCGGTGGTGGAAGCTGGGCCTTTCTCAGTCTTCTCAGAAAGAAGAGACGCTGTTGGGCTTTCTTGTGCAGGAAGCTGGTGTTGAGGGACCAGCCGAGGTCTTTCTCCAGGTGGACACCCAGGAATTTGGTGCTGTCAACGATCTCCACAAAGGAGCCGTTGATGCTCAGCGGTGAGTGGTCGCCTCGTGTCCTCCTAAAGTCAACAACCATCTCTTTTGTCTTGTCAACATTCAGACACAGGTTGTTGTCTTTACACCAGTCCGTTAGCCTCTGCACTTCCTCTCTGTACGCTGACTCGTCGTTCTTGCTAATGAGACCCACCACGGTCGTGTCATCAGCGAAATTAATGATGTGGTTTGAACTGTGTGTTGCTACACAGTCATGAGTCAGCAGTGTGAACAGCAGAGGACTGAGCACACAGCCTTGTGGGGCCCCAGTGCTCAGTGTGGTGGTGCTGGAGGTGCACTTCCTGATCCGTACTGACTGAGGCCTTCCGGTCAGAAAGTCCAGGATCCAGTTGCAGAGGGAGGTGTTCAGGCCCAACAGGCTCAGCTTTCCGATCAGTTGTTGGGGGATGATCGTGTTGAATGCTGAGCTGAAATCTATGTACAGCATTCGAATGTGTGTGTCCTTCTCGTCCAAGTGTGTGAGGGCAAGATGGAGTGCAGTGGAGATGGCGTCGTCCGTTGAGCGGTTATGGCGGTATGCAAATTGCAGTGGGTCCAGTGAGGGGGGCAGCAGGGTCTTGATGTGTCTCATGACGAGCCGCTCGAAGCACTTCATGATGGTGGGTGTAAGTGCAACAGGACGGTAGTCGTTGAGACAGGACACAGAAGACTTCTTGGGCACGGGGACGATGGTGGTGGCCTTGAAGCACGTGGGAACGACGGCACTGCTCAGAGAGATGTTGAAGATGTCGGTGAGAACATCTGCCAGCTGTTCAGCACATTCTCTGAGCACTCTGCCTGGGATGTTGTCTGTGCCAGCAGCTTTACGTGGGTTGACTCTGCGTAGAGTTTTCCTCACCTCAGCTGTAGTGAGACACAGCACCTGGTCGTCCGGAGGAGGGGTGGACTTCCTCGCCTCCACGTTCTTTCTGAACAGAGGATTTCTGTGCTCAGTCAAACTTTGTGAGATCCCCTCGTGCCAAATGTAATAACAGCCATCTATTGTCATGATTGGAAGACTGTTCCTTTATGCTGTGTGGTGGGTGAGGTGCTGAGTGGGGATAAATCAGTCTTTGGTTCTTGAGGTGGTCCTGTCCTTCAAATGCTCTCATTCATTCCTCAGTGTGAACACGTAGTTTCTACAGGGTGGTGCTAAAGCCTCATCTGGGTGGAGTCACAGGTGTTAGCTGGTGAACAGCTGACTCTGTTGGTGGTCTCTAGAGCGGACAGCTGTGTTATTTCCTTGTGTCATCCATCTCTCGATGCTGCTGTGAGCCAAGTGTCAGCAGCAGCAGCATTTCTCTCCTTGAATGTCTCTGCTCGTCATGAAGGAGCTTTACTGTTTCGTCCATACTGTGCATCCATTTGTCCACTTTGACTGACAGCTTCAATAAACATCAGACACTGAAGTAAAGTTCAAGGTTTTTACTTCATCTTCAGTCTTCTTGTTTGTAAAACTAAAACTTTTCATTAACGTATGAACATATGTTTTTATCCTGAGCACAGAATGAAAATGATGATAATAATTTACTACATGCACACCAAATGTAATGATAGCAGCTCAGTAGTAATCAGAGTAACAAAAACTTACAAAATTCCACTTATTCAGTCTGATGTTCTCTGATCTGTTTCTCTTGTTTAGTGTCTTAAATGCTGCCAGTGCCTCTCTTTGCTTTAACCAACCTTTCTCTTTATTTCTGAGCTTTTTAAGGACTTTAACTGATGCATCAACCTTTGAAAATGGAAAGAAATCAGTCAGATTCATGGCTGCATCAAAGTGTCACATGTAGTTCTCCCACATCAGCTGGATTATATCTATAGCAGCAAACAGACTGAAAGCTGTGGACAGTTTCTGTGGCTGGATTATTTCATGTGTGTTTGTAGGAGTTTCACTTTCAGAGCACAAAGTTTGGGAGTAAAGTTTTAAAATGAGTTCCTCAGGTCTGTGACACACACTTTACTGCAAACTGTACAAAATTTAACACCAAAAAGTGTAAATAAAGATGGAGATGTTGTGATTGTTGCTTTGAGGAGAGTTCATGAGTTTGGACAGAGAGGAAGATGTTATCAGAACGAGCGTTTAATCGTCTCAAAGCTGAGTGTTTAGAGCCGAGCTCCACATATTTCTTCTCATCAGTTCATTTATTTTCAAACAAGTATCCTGTACTTACGTGTAATTTTCAGCAACAAGTCAGGTTTCTGCAGGAAACAATGAAACAAGTACCCTGTACTTCCTGGGCTGTGGGCCGTATCATGGAGTCTTAATCTGGTTTAACTTCAGGTATTTTATAGGAAAGATGCAAATTGTCTGTGAATCATTTTCAGTGTCGTAGCAGCCGGAGTCATTACTGAGTAAGTTCTGCTTCAGTCATTTTCTGCATAATGGAAGTTTCACTGTTCAGCTGTCTTTACATGTTACCTATAAAATGAACACAGTGACAAACACTTTTCTCCATTTCTTCTTGGAAATGATACTTTGATCCGTACGATCAAACTGTGGAGAGCACAGGCATCATGTGAGCTTATAAACATGGAGACGAGCTGAGCTGTGATCATTCAACTTAGAAAAGAAGAACATGAAACAATCCATAACTCTTCAAACATGAGCTTCAACAATCCATCAGCCTCCAAAACAACACTTACACTCAGAACAAGTTTCTTTTCTGTTCACTTTGTAAAATGTCTTTTACTTTGTGAGCAAGAGTCCAAAAACTTCCTCAGACTGTCAGCAGATTTTCACAGAGTCGTCCCAACTAGTAGAAAAGCAGCAAAGCTTTCAGCTTCTCCAGTGATCTCCACCTGTACAGACACACATGGAGGTTTCCAGCACTCATTAATACATTTGGCCCTCTTACTATTAGGACAAATAATTCATTTAGGTTTGATGAACGTCGGCCTAAATCCACCTCCCACCACCAGGAACTGAATAAGCAGTTATAGATGTAAATAAATCTGTTTCATTATCATCTGGAGACCCAAACAGTCGAATGTACAGAGCTGAAATCATGTGTTTGATTTTTGGCTTTTACAAACAAGCCATTACTACCACACTTACTGGCCACTTCATTAGGTCCACCTTGTTAGTAATGGGCTGGAGCCCTTTTTCCTTCAGAGCTGCTTCATTCTTTGTAGTATAGTTTTAACAAGGAGACATTTTCACCATGTTAACATGATAGTGTTACACAGTTACTGCACACGTGTCATCTCCACATCCATGATGCAAATATCCACTTCCACCACAGCCACAGCTGCTCTATTGGATCCAGACTTGGTGGATTTGAATCCAGTGAAGTGATTTTCATGTTTGAAGAACTGCTTTGAGATGATGTCAGATTTGCTTCTCCTGCTAGAAACATCCACACCAACCAGGTGTTTCCACACAGAGAGCTGCTGCTCACTGGACAGCTTCTCTTCTTTGGACCATTGTCAGTAAACCCTGGAGGAGGCTGTGGTCAAATCCCAGCACATCAGAACAACCGAGCCCTGTTCACAGTCATTTAAATGAGCTTTCTTACAAGGATCCATGTGCAAGTGACATGAAACTGCAACAGTTTTACAAGCTGTGTTACAAAATGAATGTCACAGAGCAAACTTAGATATAACACTATAAGTCTTTCCTCTTTGTTTCCTTAGTGCAGCTTTAATGATCTCTGGTTACTGTGGGCCCATTAAAAAGTGTGGACGTGTCATTTCCACAGAATATTTTACAGACAGGAAGATAGAAGCATAACTTCATAAATATAGTGTTTTAAATGCACATGCTGGAGCTCACAGTGATGCTGCTGTGTGACAGGGTTGTGTTGTTCACACTGTCATACTTGGTTGTCTTGGCGACAGACTTTCTGGTATCTTTTCATAATAACTTGTACCTGTGGGTCACATGATCAGGGCTCGTCACTAAAAGAACAAAGAAACATTCAATTCAATCTGTTTACTCAGTTTGATTCTTTTAGTACTTTAGTTTCTTTCACTAATCTGATGCTGCGACTACAGACAGAATCATTTTGTCCTCTTTAATGGTTTTGTAGATTCCCAGTAGCTCCACAGAAAGGCTGCTTTTAGTGCTCCGCATAATATGAAGCCAGTAAGCAGTTGTGTGGATAGTATATGGTTCAGACTGGGACTGTGATTAGATAGGACGGCAGAGTGCTTTCATTAAAATGACATCATCTGAGTGGGAAATACTAAAGTGACTCAGATTTGTAACAGGAAGTGTGGACTGTGATGTCATCAGACAGACAGAAACAGTCATTCAGTAATAAAGTGATTTAATATTCAACAACAGAAAAATAACATCAAACATGTTTGTTTCATTCAATGTTACAGCTTCAGCTCATTAAGGCTAAAGTTCACTTTTAAACTGTAAACTTAATAATACCAAACTGAAAGTAATATTTAGAATAAACACATGTTTGTATATAAAGTGAACCCAGCAGGAGAAGCTGAACACATCCACAGCTGTGAGGGACACTGGTGCTGTGACTGATTAAATACATCAAACACATCTGTGGACTCAATCTGTCAATATTATTTGTCATATTTGAAACAGCTTAAAAACAGTGCTGTGTTAAAGCTGTGCTGTGATGTCTGATTATATTTAAGGTCCAATCATGTATTGTGTATTTGTAACTAAGCAACGGCGTGGGCGGAGCTTCAGCTCTGAACTATCAGGAAACATTTTAGAGCATCAGCTGATAAAAACACTGTGAGACAGGAAGGATTTGAAGTCTTCTACGCTCTTTATTCTTGCTTGTGCAGAGTTTGTGGGCTGCAAAGCGACCGTCAACAACAACTGCTTCCTCTGCTGACAGGAAATGACATCATCCCACCTGAGGCTTTGATTACAACAATAAAAGAACTAAACTGCTGAGTAGAGAAAAGATGGGTTTACTAAAACAGAGTATCAGATGTCAGGTCAGTTAATGTCTTCATTTAATCCAGTAACAAACCAAAGGTTCAAATTTGAGCTTTTTGAAGTCCTGTTATTAAGTCTGTTCATCATTTTCATTTCATTTGATAACTTCTACCAATAACAACCAATTATTTTCAAGCTGAGAGATTTAGTGTGAAAACAGAAGCAGGAAATGATGCTGTGCAGTATATTTGTGGAAAACAATGATGAGGCTAAAATCAAAATCACACACAGGTAAAAATAAACACAACATTTGTGTGTAAATATACGAGGTGGAACATTTATTTGATGCTTTAGCTGCTACTTGTGATACTAAATGTTTGCAGTTGTGCTTCATGGTTACTGAACGTAAAACAACACAAACACTGCTGATTGTTGGTTTGTGGGTTATTTGTGTTGTATTCAGGTGACTATAGAAAGACTAATAACACAAATATTATGGATGAACACATTTCCTGGGCTGTTTCAGGTTTTCCACACAAACACTTGATGTTTGGTAGTTGCAGGTTCAACATGGTGCATCGATATATCCAGCGTCCCTCTTCTGCACGTTTCCATCAGTCTCAGCCTTCCTCTCTATCTTTGTCCTGTAGACTCCTCAGCCTGAGCTGTCCCTGTCACCCACTCATTTCCATCCTTTCTATTCTGCTCACTTGTTCAAATCTTCTACTCTGCCACCTCCAGGTCGCCTCCTGTCTTTGTGTCATGTCTCCATCATCACAGCCTCACTAGGCTGTAAAGCTTCATATTGACTTTAGCTGCTGTCCTCCTGTCACAGATCACACCTGATACATGTGTGCACCCACTCCATCCTGCCTGTACTGTCACTTCACCTCTTTTGGACTTTGCTGCTTTGTATGTAGGACTTCATGTATTTAAACTGATCTACCATCACCACCTTGACTCCTTCATCTTCACTGTCGTATCTTCTTCACACACATGTATTCTGTCTTTCCTTCCTCTTCTCTTCAGAGCATACCTCCACCTCTCCAGGCTCTCTTCCACCCACCTGCTTCCTGCTCTCACTACAGATCACAATGTCCTCAGCAAACAGAGCTGCTGAGACTCCTGCCTGAGCTCATCTGCCAGCCTGTCCATCAGCACTGCTAACAAGAAGGGGCTTAGAGTGGATTTCTGATGTAATCCCAGCCCCAGCAGGAACCCATCTTTCCCTGCTACTGCAAACCTTCCCACTGTCTCTCTGTCCTCATACATGTGCTGCACCAACCATTGTTTGCATGCACACAGAAACAGTGCAGCTCCTCCTGACCTTCTCTGTACATCTGAAGTGCTTGTTCTTGTCATGAAGCCATCCTGTTGCTCACACGTCACTCTTCCACCTTCTCAACACACTCTTTACATGTCAGTACATTTACACCTCTATCTGTCATCACACTAACCTGCTGTAAATCCTTTCAGCTGGAGCTTCTTTGTAGACACTTCCCTACATTGCAGCCTGATTACAATGCAGACAGTCGGCTACAGTGTGGCTGGATTTCCTTTCTTAGCGTCCTTTGCTATATAAAATACCAGGATGTTAGGCTGAGTCGCTCCATAATATGAGCCATGCCCGGAAAGTACAAAGATGGAATATTGTTTGTTGTTCTGGAAATTTCCCATGAAATAACCCAGCACTTAAAATGACTGACGCTGTACTTAAATGTACTTACAGTGTAATTATTTTATTCTTTCTGTACAAACCTACTTGTTACACAAACTTACAGGTAACTACAGGCTACTTGTGCCTTATTTGCAGGTCGTGTTATAAAGTGTTACTGAAACAGCTGCTGACCAAAGTGATGCACATTTAAATGAGTCAAAGTCCTGAAATAATTCAACAGATTAAAAACAAAACATAAAATGAGAAACCATGAGTGAAACAAACAGTATGGTGGTGCTGATCATTGTTGCCTCACAGCAACAAGTTCCTGAGTTCATTTCCACCACCTGAGTGGGGCCTTTCCCCGACACTCCTCTCTGTGTGCTGTGAGTGTCTCTCTGTGTTAGCTGGGATAAGGAGAAGAGGAAGAGGATGGAGGCTGTTGAAGGTCTCTAATGTTGCGTTTTGTTCCACAGTTTAGGAGCAGCTGCAAAGCCCTGATCTCCTCTGTGTTTGAACCTGATCTGGAGACAGCGAGAACCAATAACTGAGGGCAAAATAAGGACACTCAAACTAAAAGCATCTACAGGGACGACTTTATGTTACAAACACCAAACCATGAAGCACTGGTGCAGCTGACTCACACAGACTCTCCTCCACACTGTCCTCAGTTATAAAGTGCTTTACAAACCCAAACATTATGACTAACAGCTGGATTTTCCTGTTTCAGTGCAGCCAACTAACAATGAGCCAACAAGGCCTCACGTAACATCAGTCAGTGAGAGTTTCACTGTTTCAGCAGCTCTGTTCACTCACACTTATTAATATTAATGCTCATTACAAATGTTACAGCAGCTGATCCACAAATCTTTGTCTGTGTTAATAAAGTTGGATCAGTTCAAATAGTTTGTTGCTCTGCACTTGAAAGCAGCAGTTTTTCTAATGCACCACCTTCATGTTTCCTTCATATTTGAATCCCCCTGTAGATACTGACAGGTAACCATGTCACACAGAGCTCAAGCCTTTGAATCCAGCTGTGATTGTTGATTTTCTATTGAATGGACTTTTTCAAATCCAGCTGTAGGCCTGTGTTTGTGAGCTCATTAACAGCTGTTTATTTAGAGATACGTGGTCCTCACAGGACAGCCACTACAAACATATGATTTTATAGAATATGATGCATTACTGCAGATTCAACACAATAGAAAGGATTTGAAATGAGCTCAGCCTTAAACATGTGCAGCAGTAATATTGATCCATAGACACTGATGGGAACATTTTTCTGCACAATAAGTACTTTGACTTTTCAGACTTTATGTCCAATTTGCCAGAACTGCAGTTTTGTGTGTAGTGAGGTGTTTTCATGGTGTTTTATTGGTGCTTTTACTAAAGGAAGGCTTCTATCAAATTCTTCCAAATGTTGTCAAACTGAGCTGTGTGATGAAGTGAGTGTGACAGAAACACTCAGACTGTGTTTCTCTGCTTCATCAAGTCAAATCTGGTCCTCAGAGACTGAATAAAGTCCTGTCCCACTAACAGCAGCTCCAACAGTCTGTTCACTGCTTTCTTCCTGTCAGTCTTCATCTTTCTGCTGCGTCTCCTCTTCACACTGACCACTTTCTATCTAACAGTGAGCTCCCAGTGAAGCAGCAGCATTCAGCCTGTTAGAGTCAACACAAATGTCTCCATCCAAGCTCATGTTGTGCTTTGTTGTCCTCTCAGTCCCCCAGGTGGAGGTGGATTCAGGGGTGGAGTCTGTCCAGCTGCCCTTCAACACCACACTTCACCTGCCTGAAGACGCTAAAGTGGAGTGGAGGAACAATTACGATACAAAGGTCCACGTGTATGAGAACGGCTCTGACCAGCATGAAGAACAGCACCAGCGTTACAGAGACCGAACGAAGATGAATGAAGACCTGCTGAAAACTGGAGACCTCAGTCTGACCCTGAAATACCCCACAGATGGAGACAACTACATCTACACCTGCACCATCTACAGCAGGGAGGGAAACATCCTGCTGAAGAGAAAGGTGAAGCTGAAAGTCAGAGGTCAGTGCTGTAGATACAGGTCAAAGGTCAGAGATCATGTAGGAGTTTATTCTCTAAAAGCTTTTAGTTTGAATCTATTTTCAGTTCATTCAAATAAAATAAATTCTTTGATGTTTTGATCTAAAAGCCAAAAATGTCAGGCGGAGCAACTGTGTGTTTAAATGAACAGACTAAGAAAACCATTAAAGTGATCCTAACTTCAAAATAAAAGCCTCTGGCATGATTGGAGTTTGGGTCAAATCAATAGTTTTGTTAGTTTAGTCCAAATCAATGTAAATGTATAAATATCAATAGTTTTAAAGCTGCTGAGATCATTCAAACACTTTGATCCAGTCATTTGGATGTTGTCACATGTCAGGGTGGAGCAGCCATAAATATGAGGCTTTTATTGTGAAAATGCTGAGTGTGATGATCCAGAGGAGCCCATGGGGTCTTTGTGGCTGGATGCAAAGGTTTGTAGCTCTCCTTGTAAAGAGAAACAGCTTGAAGCTACAGAGGAGCGTCTGCAGAAGAAGACAGGGGAAAGAGGAAGAAGCTGAGGCCGCTGGACAAAAGACAGGAAAAGAAAATCAGCTTTATTTGTTGGAGACCGTTTGTTCATCACACTGAAATATTCACACTTTAGAGACATGAAACAAAGTGAAGTGTGAATTGATGTTTGTCTCAATGATTTGGGCCCTGGAATCATTTCTTCATCTCCCACTTTAAGACATATTAATGTCAGCCTCACATGTCCCACAGTGGACAAATTTCTATTTCTAGATGATATTTGGAGGATTTTCATGTGTTTCTCTGCTGTCACAGCTCTTTGTGATATTTGAGCGCAGCTGTAATGTTTGTGTGGTTAAAGCCACCAGACTCCACTGACAAAAACTCTCATTTTAGCCGGAGAACACGGGGCTGCTGTGGGACTTTGTGTTTGCAAAGATTTCTATTGGAGGCATTTTGCCTTTATTATATAGGTGCAGAGAGTAGACAGGAAAGTGGGAGAGAGTGAGGGACACACAGGCACCTGTAGTAAGCCCCGCCTTCAGTCCACCTGCTCAGCCAGGTGAGCTATAGCGCTGCTTTAACATGTTAGTGTGATTGAGAGTGAATGAAAGTGAGTGATGGAGGCAGCAGGAAACTAACAGGCTGTTTGTTCTGAGAGGTCACATGACTGTTTTTCTCAGCAGAGTCTGATGGATTTGATGAGACCATGAGAGCGGCTTCAGTTCCTCATCAGAAAGAGTCTGACAGAAGCTCCTCCCTCTATACCCCAGTAGACTTCTATTAGACTGCTCCAGATTCCTGAGAGTTCACACAGAAAACTTTACAAACAGCCAAAGAAAAACTCTTGAAAAGGCTTCAAGATCACAAAGAGCTCTTTCACAGCACATATGAGCCATTAAGAAGTGCACATTTGTGTTTTCCATAGTCCATCATCCAATAATATCAAAGGACAAACTGTGAGGTAAAAAGCCTTCAGCTCTTTGTGAATGAAGCAAAAAGACTTTAGTCCTGAGAGATGGTTCAAAACACAATTCAGACCTACCAAAGTATTATTGGTGCCAAACACATGAAGCCTTCAACTTTGTATGAGTTGAAGGCACTGAGTCAGCATGTTGTTGAGTTGAGTGATTGTGAGCAGATTAGATGTGCGAGCCTCCCCTGTAGAGAAAAGCAAATCTTCTCCAGAGTTTCCCACCTCATGTTTTCCTGTGTCACAGGTGATTGTCAAATCCTGGCTGTCACTAAATGAGTGGTCCAAAGGTGGAAGGAGGAGCACAGTTAGATTGTTCACCTCCTAACCTGTGAAATCAATCAGCTGAATGAAAAACACTGTGATCCTATGAGCTGCTATCAGGGCTGCTCCATTCTCAGGATTCTCATCTGGATGATTGAAGCAGATTATTGATGAAGTCAGCAAACAGCTTTCAAAATGGCTCTTTTTCCAGGGGAACTCCCTGAAATGTAAATCTCATGGAAATGAAGAAGAAGTCCAAAGGCGTGGTTAGGCCCAGACTTGTGGCTGTTTTCAATGTAAAGCCCATGTTGCAGGCAGCTGCTGCTCCTTACTGGCCTACAGTCTCCACTGATGGATGTGTCAGCTCACTTGTACTGTAGCCACGGGGAGAGCGATGGAGAGATGAAGCTGACAACCAGAGGTGTAGTACTATTTGTTGAAGTAGCCCAGCGCACCGTGTGCCATGTAAGCACAAGTTTCCAGAGATGATTGGACTCTGAAATGATCCATGTTGGACTGAATTTAAGAACAGATCATAAAGTCCTCTGTGTGCCCGTCTGTCTGAGCATCTTCATCAGTGTGCAGCTGATCTACAGCTAATGTGCTGATTGATGAGCAGCCTGTTCATGGTGATGATGAGAAACAGATTTGATTCAAAGCACAAATGAGTGAAAAGGAGCAGCAGCCATGATAGAGCGAGTCATCTGCTGACAGAAATAGTGGAGTGAAGGATTTGTGCAGCGTTTCTCTGTGAAAACAGCTGATTCAGATCAATGAGAGGAGGATGAAGGAGAAGCAGCATGTTTCTGATAGAAGGATCACTGCTGTGCTACAAACTGCTGGGACTGTGTGTGAATGTGTGTGTGTGACGGCTCAGCTGGAGGCAGGATTGGTCCAGAGGAGAGCTGCTTTATTCCAGACTAACTCTTCTAGAAAGCTGAAATCTGTGTGGAACAGCTGACCTGTACCATGTGGAAAAGAACAGCAACACGATTCAGCGTCAGATCCCGACACATCCACGGATTCATCCCGTTACAGGAACTGTGCCACACGTGGCCTCTGTTTGTTCTGCATGTGATGCTGCAGGGATTTCTTCAAGTCACTATAATATAGTGTCAGATGGACACATGAAGCTAACACGGCACATCTTTGTGAGTCTGCAGCATGTTGACACACATGTCAGTGTTGTACAGATCTGAGAGCAGCACAAACAAACTCCATCAAAGTGATTTGTGCTGTTGCAGAGCTGTGTGACTGCATTTGTCTTCATTGTGGACACATTTCTACAAATGGGACTAAACATGTGACCCTCTGCACATCCAGTGCACCCATTGGCTGGATGCAGCTTGTATTGGGGCTCCTCCCCCTTGACCTCCGTGTTAGCTTCAGGTCAGTTTAGCTGTGTTTCCTCCAAATCCCAGAATTCCTGAGGAGCAGGAATATGTGGGGCTGGGCTCTAAACACTCAGGGTGAGGACTGAGTGAAGAACTACAGGACAGAGCCAAAGTTTCAGCACTGCGCTCACAGCTTTGAGACGTCCAATCAGCAACTGGTCCTGATAACATCTCCCTCTCATTCCACATACATGAAGACTGCTAGAAGCAGCTATCAGCCACATCAGGCTCACATCATGCTTGGTATTAAACATGCTGCAGTCTGCAGTAAACTCCCTGCCACAAAGCTTTTGAGTGCTCTGAAAGGGAATCTCCTCCAAATCCACCTGTAACAAGGTCACCTGCAGAAATAACTGTGTCCACGGGCAGAGTCACTAACACTCTGCACCAGAGCTAAACCTGCTTTGGAGCTAAAAAGCTGCTGTCAGGGTTTCCTGCAGAGGTTCACAGTAAATGTGGAGACTGAAAGCTGTGGACAGTTTCTGTGGCTGGATTATTTCATATGTGTTTGTAGGAGTTTCACTTTCAAAGTTTGGAGTAAAGTGTTGAAATAAATCAGGTCTGTGACGCACACTTTACTGCAGATTGTTCTCAATGGAACACAAAAAGCAATCAAAATGTGATTGATCCTGATGTGGTTGTGATTGTTGCTTCTAGCAGTGTTCATGTATTTGCACAGAGAGGGGGAGATGTTATCAGAGTGTGTAACTGATCAGATCTGATGCTAAATCATGTTCATGTACAGTCAGCTGATCCTCACAGTTCACTTTGTAATCATGCAGCTCTCCTCTGATCAATCCTGAGCTCCACCTGAGTCTCAGTCCTCAGGACCTCACACAGTCCCAGCAGCTTCTATCAGCAGAGTTCTCCTGATATCACAAACATATTGATCCTCCTTCAGCCTCCTCTCATTGATCTGAACTGTTTCCACAGAGAAACTCATCAGTGAAACCTGAGCTTACTGTGGATTATTCTGGTTGCTCCATCACTCTCTGCCTCACACTCCCTCATCTGCTGCTTTCCTCTGATTGGCTGCTCTGACAGAGTCATGATTGGCTGCATGTTTGTATATAAAGCAGCACGTTGCTGGTAGATCAGCCATCAGCTCATGTTTGTGACTGCAGCATGGCACCAGTTTGCTCCTCGTGTTTCAGTCCCAGACTGACCTGCAGCTCTTTAGTAAATTCAGACAGCAGCTTTTGAACTGTTAGTAAATCTGACCATGAATCTCATTATGACACCTCTGACCACTCATTCTGTCTTTATTGGCTTTCATACATGAAACACGCTTAAAGTCACCATTGAATTTAAAGTGGATGAAAGCAGCTGTGAGTCACTGCAGCAGCTACACCTGTGCCAACAACCAACCAACACCTGGGTGGAGTCCCAGCTGAAGCTGAGAGATACTCAGAGATCAGAGACAGAAGCAGCTGTATGTAAGCGTTCTACAGGACGGCTTACACAAACCTGATGTTACTGATGTCTCCTAGATAGATCTCATGGACCAAAGGCTCTCTGTGTCATCTTGGCTCCAGCTGAACTAAACTGAGAGTGAATTTGGGCTTTTAGGGAGGGGTGAAAGCAGAGCGCTGTGATTGGTTCATAACACGTCAATGAGAAGAAAGGAAAGCTTCAGAGCAACATGAATGAAACAAAGTGTTTTGATGACGACTGAAAGCCAAAACTGTGACTGAAATCAGAATCCAGTTCATCTCCAGCCCTGTCAGCAGTTCCAGCTGTAGTGCTGTTACAATAATAGTCATCACTTCTAGTTTCACAGCAGGAAACTGGGAACATTCAGCTTCTCAAAGATTGACCTGTTAGCACCTGCAGACATTGTTGAGCTGGGTCTGCTGATCTTGTGGAGGTCTTCATTTCTCCACTATTTGGAGAAGCTTCAGCAGGATCCACAGTCAGAGTCAAAGTGGAGTTCTAGCATGGACGTAACGCTTCAAGAAGCTTCAGACAGACAGTGTTCTCCAAAAGTTCTGCTCTAAAAGGAAACTTTGAGCTGGCTCTGTAATTGTTGTAGTCAGAAGGATGGAGGCTGGATCTTTGATGAGTGCTGCACACAGGCTGTCTTTAAGTATTCTGGGACACAGCCAGAGGACAGACAAGTGTTCATTATTGGAAGCAGCCGAGGGCAGGGACATCCCAAACTTCACTCAGGAACTTTGGAGGAATCATATCTACACAGCTTGATGAGCGTTTCAGTTGTGCCACAGTCCTTCAAAGCTCCTCCACAGAGACTGGCAGAAAAGAAGATCAGATATTGTGGCTGGGGTCGGGGACATCAAGAAAAGAATCAGGAGCTGCTGGTTTGGATTTCCTCTCATTCATTTGATCCTTCAGAAAGTTTAGAAAGTGAAGACGTTCCTCACTCGATGCCGTAATCTGATGAAAACTTGCAGGATTTCAAAGACGCTCCACTGAGCTCCAAAGAGCTCTGGGCTGTGCTTATTAGAATGAATGAAAGGAGAGAAATAGCCGGCCCTCGCCTCGTTCACCTGTTCATTGAAAGCAGTCATTCATGCTTTCATTTCTTGATGACGTAGCTGAAGATTCACCTTCTTCCGTCTCCTTTCTGCCCTCCGGCATTGTCTTTTCAGACTGTGAATGTCTTTGTGAATCCAGGGCAGCGAGCGAGCACCACGTTTAGTCCTGATCTTAAAAGGTGCAGTTGAATCTAAAGTGGATGTTCAGATCATTCAGAGTGTTTGTGTGTGTGAGGGAGGAGGAATACCAGTGGTGGTAGGAAACACTGATGAACATGTTTCTCCTGTTTCCTCATGAAAAGAGCGTCAGCGTATTGACACAGCTTCTTTTGCCTGATCACTTGGAAAAATGATCTCAAACAGAATCCATCAATGATCAGATAGAAACACATCAGCTCAAAGCCTGGAGTTCATACTGAAGCCCACAGTTATATGTAGGCCAACAACACGCTGTTTGAAACCAATGAATTTACTGTACTGAGGAACTCTGTGGCAAATGAGTCAGTAAGATCATCAACATGGATCTTAAAATCAGCAGCTCAGATCATGTGATCACACATAAGAACCATGGAGCAGGAAACATCTGAGAGCTCCAACTCTGATGGAGTCTTAGGAGGCGGAGATACCTGCACAGATAGGAGCTGTTTCACACTTTAACAAGCAGCACCTCCAAACTACACCCTTCATCCACCTTAATAGGGGAGCATTTGAAGCCAAACCTCCACCCACCCAGCCACTTTCTCTGGGCTGACTGAAACAATCATATGTGGGGTCAGAGTTCACAGACTAGACAGTCCTCTCCAGATTTCATCATGTTTCTGTTCAAAACATCAAATCAAGCTGAGGGGAAGTTGTAAAATCCTTCAGAATAAAAGCCTGACTATTCAGAGCTCCAACATTAAGAAGAGCAAAGTGAACCAAGGTGGATGGAGGCAGCAGAGAAACTGTAGGGTGGAGCTGAATGCTTCATCAATGGGATGATGCAGCAGATTTTCTCCACCTCGCACAAACTGTCCTGTTAGTTATTATGACTGGAATATCCAAAATGTCTCCAGAGGCTCCGAGTCCAGCTGAACATGTATTACTGTTTAGAGTGGAACTGAGATGATAGGGACTAGGACCTGGGGGACGTCAGTCAGTGACGGAGCGGTCAGCAGGTGTGGGCAGGTGTGGACAGGTACTTGATGGAGTGTTTCCTGCACGCTGGACTCCATATGATATGTTAGCAGAGAGTATCTGGCTCCTGATTGGTTGAAGTGGAGCCCATCTGCTGCAGAAAGATGCCTCCTGTCCCAGAAAACATTGAAGTTGTCTCTAAAGCCCAGGCTGTGGGAGTCACACACAGAGGAGAGCCAGGTGTGGAGGCCGAGCAGCCGCCCAAACGCCCCACGGCCACAGGTGGGAGTGGGGCCGCAGATACTAAACACTACGGTGGGCTTGTTTCACAGCCTCACAAAGACACACAAAGTCCAGTTTGAGGAAGTGGGCGCTGTTTGGAATCCGGTTTGTGCCCATGTGGATAAGGATGGTGTCGGCCTCCGGACGGGATCGTATTCTGCCAGGAAACTTGTCTAAAATGTCCCAGAGCGTCGGGCCGGGAAAAGACAGAGCGTACGCCTCCTTTATTGTGAAATTCCTCACCATGGTAACTGAACACATCAGCTGGTCTGCAGCAGGTTATGTTCAGAGTTTGAGGCTCAAATTGGCTCAAAGTGTCCCATTTTCACTGATTGTTTCCCGACAACATGCTTCAAGCGTGATATGGATCCTCTGCTGCAGGAATCTGCTTTCTATCCACAACCTGTTGATCCGTATCTGACTAACAGCAGCGCAGGAAGCCCTGCAGTTATAGAGAAACTGTCTGAGTCGCATTGATGCTGCAATTTACCTGCAACTGCTGATGAAGAAAAAGTCTCAATGTGTTTGTGTTTGGTCCTAATCTGCTGCCAAGTCTGTTTGACACTGCTGGATTTCCAGCTGATAGATGACAGATTAGAAACTGATCAGTCTATTGATCACACAATATTCCATCAATAGAATTGATTTGACTTTGATTTGTGTAACAAAGTGATTTCCACGTCTCCTTCATGATGTGACAGTGTCAGAGCTGAATGCACTTGTAGAGTATCATGTTTTTATGGCTCACATTTAAAGTGTTCCAGCTCTAATGTACAGCTGTCATATTAGAAATAGAAGCAGCTCTGATTTTAGTGCTCAAATAAATCTATGAAGTTATGAATTCACACATGAACAGTTTTCTGCAGCGTTCCTCTCGGCCTTATTTGCAGCTCCACTCTTGTTTTTGCTCTAATAATTATTTCTCTCCATGAGCTGTTTCTCTGCCTGAAGGAGGCGCCACTCCATCGCTTCATTTAGTGCAGAACAAGAGTCACATGATGCTGCTCTGTCAACACCAATCACACTTTGTACAGCTCATGTTGTGTTTGTTGTCCTCTCAGTCTGTCAGGTGGAGGTGGAGGAGGGGGCGGAGTCTGTCCAGCTGCCCTTCAAAACCACACAAAACCTGCCTGAAGATGCTATGGTGAGATGGGAACGTGAAGAACCTAAACCATCAATAAGAGTCCACGTGTATCAGAATGGATCTGACCAGCCTAAAGAACAGCACCAGGTTTACAGAGACCGAACGAAGATGAATGAAGACCTGCTGAAAACTGGAGACCTCAGTCTGACCCTGAAACACCCCACAGAGAGAGACAGTGGAGAATACAGATGTTTTGTGCATAGCAGGAAGATCATCAGATGGAAAACAGTGTCGCTGAAAGTCAAAGGTTTGTTTGTTTGATTATTTGTGTGTGTGTGTGTGTGTGTGTTTGTGTGTGTGTCTGACTGTCTTGTGTCTCCTCTGCAGGGAGAGTTCAGGTCCAGGATCAAACAGGGGACATCAAGAACAGAAGCAGCTCCATTGATCCGACTCCTCTGATGGCTGATCAATCAGTTTGATCTGTGTGTTCTTTGATTATTGATCAGTGATGTCAGAGTGGAGTCAGTGTGATGTTGTTGTTGTGTGTTTGAGACTTTTAGTGTCCATGAAGGTCTCTGCTGCCGTAGATCCTCTGAACTGCGACAGAGGTCTCACTCTGGAGGAAACTCTCAGCACTTTCCAGCAGCTCCTCCATCATGGAGGACGTTCCCTCACTGTAACAGGTGGAGGAGAGGAGAGGAAGCACAGGTGGATCCTCTGAGGAAGAGGAGCGTTCCTACAAACCACATGATCACATGACCAGAGGACAAGCATGTGTAGAAACACATTAAAGTCAGCCTGTAAACACGTTTGTGTAAATTCTAGTCGTGTTTTTCTGTTACATTCAATTAAAAGCAGAGAAAGCAGAACAAATGCTGAAGCTGTCTGTGTGAAATAAAGGAGTTAAAGTGCTCTCACACACACACACACACACACACACACACACACACACACACACACACACACACACACACACACACACACACACACATCTGTCTCCAGCAGCTGTCTGAGCTGCAGTCTGTGTGTGTGTGTAATATCTTCATATGTTTCTAATATTACAGTTTTATCTTCAGGTGTAAAATCAGCTGCTCTGCTGTCTTATCCCCTGATCCTGTGTGATTGATTAGATCCTGCAAACGCCACAAATTTCATTTCAGCTTTTATTTGAAAGCCAGCGAGTAAAAGGATCAGCGATAGTTTTCAGAGCGATGCCAAAGCTTGGGTTCCTCTCCTACAGCAGCTTTTCTTTCTTTTCTCTCCCTGTGAAATACAGCAGCTGGACCTTTAGCTGCAACACACTGTGAGACAAACTGCACACAAACAGTTTGTGTGTTTGCTGATGTTTGTTGAGCTGATAGAAACGCTGCATTTGAAATTAGCTGACACTTCAAAAACGTTCCTCCCTTTATGCTCGCTCCTCTTCAGCAGGGCTAGCTAGATGCTAAAGTAGCGCTAACACAACTTACAGACACCTGCAGTCGTTCAGGCGTTGTCCCAAAAACATGTCAAATAAAAACATGGCCCACTTTAAGTCCTGACTGTGACTCACAGTTTGACTCTTTGGTCTCTTTTTATGTGATTAATAAATGAACAGGATTTCCTTTCATGTGTTTCTGTTTAGGCTCAAATCACTTTGATGTTTGAAGGCTCGCACTGATGAAATAATAACTCCCCTCAAATGTGTTAAACCTAAAGTAACCAGCCTGTTTGAACATGTAAGGAGTAGAAAGTACAGATACCTGTAAACTCTACTTAAGTACAGTAACAGAGTATTTGTACTTTGTTACTTCCACCTCTGGCCCTACCGTTTTATCCCATATGACTAAAGCCAGGTAGGGGCTGGCTGGATTCAGTAGAGCAAACATCTAATGTAGTCGTGGGCTCACAAGTTTCTCTCTGAGTGCTGTCATGTTGTAGTTGCCATGGTTACACAAGGTTTGGCCCTGACCAAAGCGCTCGGCACAGACATGGTAGAGAAGGCCGTCACTAAATGATGGAGGCAGGGAAGCGAGACTCAGAGGGGGTCAGGTATCCTGGTGTTACTGAGGAGAACTCTGCTCTCTCTTTCTAGTCCCTGTTATTTACTCACACTGTCCCATTTAAAGCAGCTGAATCCTCTGTGATGCTGTTCACACAAATATGGTTGGATCACGCTGAGACTGAAGGAACTCTGACTGTCAGCTCACTCTTGAACACACTGAGTTTCTGGGAGTCTGGCAGATATAAGACCCTCTTCAGGAACTGACTCAAAGAAGAAAAAGTGTGGATTTTTTCATTTGATTGTCATTTTTCACTGGACGTGGGTAAAACTCCTGGATATCAAAGACATTCTGAGGATCACTGAAGTTAAACGGCTGTTGCTGAAAGTTTAAAGAGAATTGTAAAATGATAAGATAATGATTGACTAATAAGATTATCTGACAGGTCCTTAAAGTGGCCTTGGTGGAGCTCAGCAGGACGACAGGTGGCTGTGAGCTCATTTTAAAATAATCATAGAATAAACAGAAACATTAGCAGGTGACGTTTGAAGGCTTTACATGTGTTGGATATGAATGTTTGGAGCCCAGATCATCATTTGTCTTGTTTCAGTGGGAATGTTTTTCTCCATGTTGGCCTGAGGGTGGTGCTGTTTAGCCTGTACTGAGTATTTGTCACTATGCTGAGTTGTGGGTGGAGTCAGTGATTGGCTGAAGGTGCCTTCTTTAAAGCGGGAACACTGGCTCAGCTTTCCTACCTCCTTACTCCCAGCTGGACCACGCTGCATCAACAAGTGATTGTCTGTGTGTGGAAGAGTGATGCCATTGTACACACTGTAAATATCTTCTTCAGCTGTGTGGGTGGAGAAGCTTTTCTGTCAGGGAGACGGTGTCCTTCTCACCTTCAGACATGAGATTAGAAAGAGAGGGAGAGAGAGTTCAGATTACAGTGCAGATATGAATGAATGAATCCGTGCTCGTCCTCACGGCTCCTGCATGCTTTTAAAAAAGTGTGTGTTCAGCTCTGATCTCCAATCTGTTATTTTCTCTCTTTGTTTCTTTCCTGGGTTCATTATCATCATCACACCGTCTGAGGCTCCTAAATATCCATGTTTGCTTGTTTCACGTTCACATTTGAACTCTGGGAGTCAAAGATGTTTCAGCTCCAAACTCACTGAGAGCTCCTCGTGCCCACCACGTGACCAAAAACATCTTTGTGCTCACGTGCTGCACGTGTCTGAGACACTTTAGTTTGAAGGAGACAAACTGCAGACGCAGCATTTCCTGTTCCTGAGTGTAAACCTGAGCATTTGAAATGAGCTCCACAGGGGAAGCTGTAGGTGACAGAGATACTCACAGACTCACTGACGTTACAGTCTGTTAGCATCACGCAGTATCACAGACACACAGGAAGATTTAGTGCAAGTGCTGAGAGACACACAGCAGACATGTTGACTGGAAACATATCAGACTGAAATAAAGCAGAAGCACATGTTAGCACATGCTAATATGATGTGGATGTGTTTAGTGTGGGAGCAGGACTCACCTGAGACACACCTGTGTGGATGATGCTGCTTCCTGCTCTGCTCTTTCTGCTGATTCAGCTTCTTCATCACGTCTGAGGCTCAGACACAGTTTGTTTGTTAACATCATCATGGACACAACACAAGCACATTTATTTGACATTTTCTATGATTGTGATTGATGTGGATGTAGAACATGTCACTGTTTCATTGTTTAATAAAGTAAATGTTCCATTAGAAAAAACAAAGACAGTAGAATTATAAACAGAGTTTGAAACATGAGACATTTGATGGAAGTTTGACCTTATTTGACCTTGAAAAAGAGCTCAGAGCTCCAAAATGGCTCTAAAGAGCATTATTATCACTTTGACCTTCAGATCCATCTGTTGACCTTGAAAGTGAGGTCAGAGGTCAGATGTGAGCTGATGTTTGAAATCTTCACGTGCTCCTTTCTACATGTTGATGATCCACAGCACACTTGTTCCAATCCTAGTTTCTAAGTTTGAGGCTTTTTCTCAGTTTGCATCAATAAATCATGAAGTCGACCTTGAAGACTTGGGTGGATGTGAGCCAGATTTGAATAGATTGTTAACATGAGCCCGCTCTACACCCCTACAAAGTTTGATCAGAGTTCATTCACAACTATTCGAGCTCTCGTGTTCACACACAGAACGACACGCACACACACGCTACCTAAAACATAACCTCTGTTTTCAAGGTGAGCTAAAGCTCCAGGTGTCACATCAAACACTCACAGGGAAAACACCAATCACAGCACGCACACATATACTGAACATTACAGAGAGAATTATTAGAGATCAGCTTTTATCAGATTTATTCTTCCTCAAAGTTCCAACAGAGCCAAACAACCCAGAGGGAAATGTCCGGGTCCTCCCAACAGCCAGTGAGCTTCTGTAGAGAGGACACGTGAATAAAGCCGCAGTGATCCAAAAACACACAAACAGCTCTTTGCTGCCTTTGACTCCTTACTTGATGCAACAGCTGATGCTGTCAAATAAAAACAAACTTCATGTTGACAATCAAACTGATCTTTATTGTTTTTCTGGCAGAAAGTTTCATTATTTCATGGGCAGCTGAAAGAAGTAAGAAGTGCAGAATATGACAGGAAATAAGTGGAAGAACAAAATCTTCATTTCCTCCAAGTCTTCTGGGCCTGGATGTGATGCAAACACTCACTGAGTCCACTGCTGTGCTCATTACTGAAGCTTGTTTCCACACACACAGTGAGGCCATTGCGATTATGCCTGAGACATCCAGGCATCGTGTGTGGTGGCCTGGGGTTTGTCTCATGCTTGTAATTGTTTGAAGGGAAAGTTTCAAGGATGAGCTGAACTGAAGGTATAGACTCACGTGATGTGTTGTGGAATGTTTTTGTCTGTGTGTGTATATAAGAGGTCAGGGCAGCGCCCCTCTCTAGAGACCACTTTGCCGTTTTATCAGAGCGTTTCTTTCCACACTGTAATATGTAATTAAACCCACTTCAAAAAGACGATCACCAGGTGTTTGTAGTTTATTTAAAATTTCCACGACAGCACTAAACTGCACTTTGTCTTTGTTTTCATTCCCATTTTCACATCTGTGAAGAAACGTTCATCTCCATCAGCTGTTGCGCTTCACTCACATTTGGAGATTATGTATTGGAATTTCAGGAGCTGGACCACGCCTCCAAACACGCTCCTTCCAGTTCTCATCTTAATAGGTTCCCCCAGTTCTGCAAGCTGTTCATTCTCGTTTATGTGCCCCACCCTCCCTCTTTATTTTCAATACTTTAACTTCTTCACTTCTATTTAGTGCACGGGGATCTGCCAGGCCCAGGAGCTGTCGCCAGTCCCCTCAGAGGCCTTCCCCAAACTGCAGCTCAATTCATGCCCAAGCATTCCCCTTTACCTACTAAAACGCTGTCAAACCTAACATGAGGACGTGGGTCCAGCTAGTGAAGTATGAAGTGTCCACTTCCTGTGTTGTTGCAGGTGACGGAGGCCTGTTTCCTGCTGCTGCCACACATTCAGTCAGTAGAAAGCATGGAGGTAACGGAGGAGCTCACAGCAGGTCCCAGCTGAGCCACACTGTCAGTGTTGGCCGGCGGTCATGTGTTGATTCAAACAAAATGTCATGAGACTGAAATAAAATGTATCCATAAACTGGGAGACTTTATTAAAGAGAACGCACATCTACACACTAACACAGCAAAGAACCCAACATCCTGCAAAAGAAGCAACCAGGAAAGATGAGTACTGTTAACATACTTCTCTTATTACACATACAAATAATTTAGGTTACAGAACAAAGCAGAGAATGACTCATGACAGCTTTTATCCAATCAGGGCGCAGAAACAAGTCAGCGAGCATCGAGAGAAACTGGAGGCATCTGAGCTCAGTTTCAGGTGTTTGTAGAAAAGCTCTGAATCCTTTTGTAAATGTGAGATTTCACTTTTTTCTTTCTCATAAATGTAGAAAAGCTCCTAAAACTCAGAGCTGAGTTTGTCATCACAGGGCCCTGAGTGCAGATCACTGAGGAGCAGGAATGGAAACATGACAACATGTTAGACACTGAACAGCACCGCGGCCTGCTCACTCTCAAGTCTCCACCTGCTGCGTCTCCACCTGTGTCTGCAGGGGTGGTGTCCTGCTGTGTGGCCTCTTTGGAGTCGAATTACTGAACAGCTGATTTGTTAAACTCTGTATTTTAATGAGTTTTGTTCATTTCTGTAACTTTTATGAATAAAAGTCGGTTCTTGCTGAACAAAGAAACTTTTACAAACTCAGCTTTGATTTTAATCTAGAATGAGACAGTTGTGTGTCTGTGGTGGTCGCTGGGATTGGTTGTTGTGTTTCTGAGGTTGATTATTACCAGTGTTGGGTAAGTTACTTTAAATTAGTAACTTAGTTACATTACTAGTTACTTCTATCAAAAGTAACTCAGTTACTTCAAGTTACTCGTTACTTTCAAAGTAACTAGTTACTAGGGAAAGTAACTTTGGTTTTACTCAGAATTCTCTTGTTAAGGTGTTGCTTCCATAACTGGATACCCAGCAAGATTGCCAGTCTTCTAGCTTGCTTACTTGCCACAAGTGCACTGTGCCACCTACCAATAGAAAGGAAAAGATAATGTGCACATTTCCACGAGTGAAATCCCACGCCTGGACCGTCGTTGACCGCTGCCATGATTCTAGCCTGATTTTTACATCCAACACAAACTGCAGTCGTGGTGCTTTCGATTGTACTCAGAACTCGGAAATTCTGCCTTCTGAATAGGAAGATGTAGGCAACACCAGACTGCAGATGAGCTGCATATAGGGCTGGACTGGGACATAAAATCGTCCCGGGCATTTTGACTAGAGACCGGCCCACCATTATAGGAAAAATCATAAAGCCTTTGAATGAAAACAAACACTGTTGTGACAGTGATGTACACTGTCTTGATGGTATATATGTATCAATCGTTTGTTGTAAGACTCAGATAATTATTTTTTAAAAGCTAGACATTTTACATGAGAATAAGCCCCCCTTTCCCTGTTAATGCCCTACCTGGCCCCCTGGCAACACTTTGCTAGACCCGCCCCTGCACAGTTACCAGCTGTCAGCTACTTAGAAAAGGATGCTGGTGTTATTTGTCTCTCAGAAACAGCTCATAACTTCCCTTTAACTCATTCATGTCACCTAAAAGGTAAACCTGTTTCTCCATCACCTGTTCAGCTCTGATGATTCAGTAAGGATCTCCTGGTTTCATCTTCATGTTTCCCTCTCACCACATATCCAAACCGATATCATGACCAGCAGCTTTTACAGCTGTGGCTCCAGCAAACATCAGCTGATACTAGAAATTAATATTAAATAAATTCTAACAACAGCTGATCAAGCTTAAACGTGCTGCTGTTGTTTAGCGCGACATCCG
Source organism: Oreochromis aureus (assembly GCF_013358895.1). Lineage (NCBI taxonomy): Eukaryota > Metazoa > Chordata > Actinopteri > Cichliformes > Cichlidae > Oreochromis > Oreochromis aureus. The sequence continues at coordinate 93,780,245 of NC_052944.1, read as the reverse complement.
CTGGTTTCCTCTTTCTGGCGCAAAGTGGGCGATAAATAAACAAGAGAGAAAAGGCGATCAGCTGATCATTGATCAGTTTCATGATTGAAGTAGAAACAGGAGAGGGAGGGGGAGAGAATGAGAGGAGAAGAGGCAGCTGTGCAGCAAACACACAGAATAACTCCAGCTTTGTGTCTTTTTCATTGTAGCTGAAGTCCGGGTCAAACTGTGTTTCTTTTCACCTCAATACGAAACGCGAAATATTTTCTCTGAATACGAGACATTTCCGTTTTTTAGGGGATGGTTGGCAACTCTAATAATTAACCTTATGAACAAAATAAAGTTCAACATCAGTAACATAGCACCCACCCAGCTGTATAGAAACTCCGTCATGCTAGCTAGCACGCAGTACGAAAAAGTCAGCATAACGAAAATAAAATCCACCTAAACTTGGTTTATATCTGACCCAGATAGACTGCAGGTCATAACTTCTTACCTGAAGTTCAGTTCACCTGACACTTGGACGGGCGGCTGCTTCGGGTCTCTCCTCTTGCCTCCCCTTTCCCTCATCCACCTACTGGCCTCCACCACTTGCTAGTGTTATTGAATCTGTGGAAGCCACCACACGAAGTAACGAATAACGAGCCTATCTAAATCCCAGTAACGAGTAACGCGTACCTGATTTTGGCATAATAACTAGTTACCGTGCTCGTTACCACAATAATAACGTAGTTACTGTAACGCGTTACTTAATAACGCGTTAGTCCCAACACTGGTTATTACTGAATGGTGTTTCTGTTTTATCGCTGCTTCACTGTTTGGACTTTTTCATTGTGTTCCTGTCTCAGCTTTATTTCCTGTGACTCGTTTCAGTTTGTGTTGTGAGTTTATTGTGGTTGCTGCCTCCTCAGTGTGCGTCTGGATCGTGTTTAATTATTTCTCCTCTTGTTCAGTCGGTGCTGTTTTGTTGTTTAATGTTTTACTTTACTTTGATTTACTTTGATTTCTCTGACCGAAACAATAATGGTCTCTCAGATTAATCACATCCATGTATATCAGACACTGTTTGGTTTCTTAGTGCAGCTGTTTGTGTTGGTGGAGGTCAAAGGTGTGTTCAGTGTCTCCACAAAGAGTCTGAAATCACAGGAGTGTGTGACGTGTCATAAAAAGGTTCTGGCTCAGGCTGAAATCACCACATTAATCCCATAAACACTGATGCACAGCACAGAGTGAGGCTTCAGGTAGTTTTGTGTGTGCAGTGTGTAGCATCTATGCTAACATAAACTCACCAAAGCACCAGAGCTTCATGTTTCAGTTTTATTGTGTTTGACTCATAAAGTTGCTCCGAGCTGGTTGTAAAATGACAGTCATATGAGCGTTGAGCTTTCTGTGTGTTGCTGTGAACCAGGAGCAGTTACACTACAAGGAGACCGTGAACGTCCTCCTCTTTCCTCAGAAGTGATCTGTGGCCGGCCGGACTTCATTCCACAGATGTGCTTTAACAAAGTGTGAAGCTGAACTCTGTGACAGTGTGAGCAGTGTGAGAGTGTCAGTAGATGATCAGCAGAGGAAAGTGAGAGCTGCTGTGAGCTGATGTCCTGAAGGGCTTTTAAAGAGTCTCTGAGTTTGACAGGAACATGAAGATGTTTGTGGTGTTTGTGATCCTCCTGCACGGTAAGTACACCTTCCTCTCTCTGCTCTCATCATCATCTCTCTCTCTTTAATGTGTTGAAGTGCAGCAGGAGGAGATTTCCATCAAACACTGGATTCTGATTCAGATCAAACTAACAATCCAAAGCAGCAACTTTCAAATCACTGGATTCTTCTTGGTGGCTTTCAGATGAGCTCATGTTACAATCAGCTGCTGTGTGTGTGTGTTGTTGTGTAGCTGAAGCTCTGACTCACATTTCATATGTATGTGTGTGTAATCTTATATACACATACATGCATGTGGATTAGCAGATTTAATCTTTGTGGATTGAGTCTCCTCACACTGATAAAAGACAATGATTTATTTTTCAAATAGTAATAATTATAGTAATAATATAGTTAATGCCTTATTACTAGTACATATATAGATATCAGTTCTAATTGCAGTATTATGTGTTTTGAGTATTGGAAATCAAACAACTTCAGTAGTTTATTTATTGAGGTTTTCATATGTGGCAAGACAGACATTTTTTTAAGGATTTAAAATCTGTTTTAAGATTTTTCGAGTGCAATAATTATGTTATATTTTGATTTTCAGTTTAAAAATATCATCTTCTTGGCAACAGTTAGGGTTGTAAGGAATATATTGGCATTGGACCTACTCCTCCCACTGTGCCACGAGCGGGAGAGGAAATCGGCCTGTAAACGGTCTATGCACCAATTTGAACTTCAAAGGCTGGAGAGCCAGTTACCACCGAGTGATCTGGGTATTGCCATCTGTACAAAGCCACTCCAGTGGGGCATTTCTTGAAGACCTTTCACATCTCATCTGAGAAGCTTCTTAAGTTCTAAGACCAAATGGTGGAGAGTCCAAGAGTTTAAGCCCCAGTGACAGTTGTCCCTTAAGAGGGACGTTGACCTACTAGTGATCATCACTTGGGTCAGTGACCCTCTTAAGGGACATTCCCCCAAGGAATTTATGAATATCATCATTATTTGGCTTGGGGTCTGAAGAGTACAGGTTTTTGTTTTTTGAAAGTCCATGAATAATTTTTTTATATCTCCTGAACTGTGGAAGGGCTTCCCTGCTGAGTCTTTGATAATGTTTTTTGCTACTATGTTTAAGAGATATTTTCTTGATTTATTACTGTGCTGGAATTTATCAAGTCTGAGTCGCTCAATGCGAGCAATATCAAGTAATTAATCCCGTTAAAACTGCTTTGCCAGTTTCCCAAAGAGGTGTTCAGACAATCATTTATTTCCAGAAAGGATTTCCACTCCTTTCTGAGAAATCAATAAATTCTTGGTCACTTAGCAGAGACTTATTAAAATGCTATCTGGTAGTAGATTCCGGGACCTGGTGAGTGATCGTCTTTGGGAGAATTTGCATTTCTGAAATGTCTGAATGGGTTTGAATGAGTTTCTAATGAGGAAAAAAAACTGTTCTAGAAAAGTGATGCAATTGAATATTGTTGTTCATGTGGGTGATGAATCCTCCAACTATCACCAAGCTGAAAATTAGACACATATTGTTTTAAAATGAATGCTGAGTGCAATGTTTGGGTGTTGCTTGTTGCTTTGGAGCTGTTCTTCACTGGGTCAGACAGCATTAGAAGTCACCTCCTGTTACTAGTTTTGAGATAGGTAGGTTATTAAGTATAGTGAAGAATCTATGGAAAAATGATGTGGTATTCTTTATTGAGCCATATAAATGGATGGAAACTTCAAAATTCAATATTGTCAGTGGAAGGTTTTCAATAAAGATGTTGGTTCTTGATTGTGCTATTGTGAGTGAATTTAAGTTGATTGTTAATGAGGATAGCTACTCCTTTTTTCTGAAGTTATACATCGCAGAAGATCCAAAGGGAAATCTGAGGCAACTTCAATGCTGTGTTTTTGACATCAATTAAAGGTTTCTTATAATAAACATAAGTGTGCTTCAAGTCTGCTGAGGCAGTCCATTACTTGAATGCTTTTTGCCTGATTTCTGATACAAATATTCTAGCTAACCAATTTGAATGATAACATTACTCAAAGGGAAGTAAATATCTCGTGTGGATATTGTTGTGTGAATGAGAGACAGTATTAGATGACTGAAAGTTAGTTGGGCATAATTAAAAGTGGCTGGATTTGTGGGAGAGAAAACATAAAACATGTAGGAAGAAAAAATGTTCAACAGAAAAAAGGAACAGCACATAAATATTGCACATAATCAAAATGAAAGACTTTAACAGTGTAGCTTACCACCATACTATCCTGAGCATGCTCGATCTCGTCTGATTAATGATTTATTGTTGCTATTGGATCATTGTGATTATTATTATATTTATTATTATTATTGTTCTCTGGACTTCCTGCCTCTTCCTCTTTTATCTGTGAGTTGTTAAAATGTTGCTAAAATGTTTCTGTCATTCTGTCTCCTGGTTTCTGTAAATGTGTCTAAACTTGATCTTTACCTCAAAGTGACAAATGGAGCCTCTGTCTGTGTGTCCTCAGTTTCCCAGCATGCCTCAGCTGTGGAGCTGTATGAGGGGGACTCGTTTGTCCTGCCCTGTCAGTTTCCCACTGATCTACTGCTCGACCCCACAGTGGTGTGGAGTCGCTCTGACCTCAGTCCTCCAACCGTCCACCAGCGTCAGGTTCAAGGAGACGAACTGAAAGATCAAAACCAGCGTTACAGCGGCCGAACATCCATGAAGACTGACGCTCTGGAAACTGGAGACCTCAGCCTGAACATGACCAACCTCCAACTGTCTGACAGCGCCACCTACACCTGCTCTGTCACAGACATTAGATTTGGCTACAAGAGACTGGCAGACGTACAGCTGCAGGTCAAAGGTCAGCAACAAACACCTGCTGTAGACACATCTGACATAAATCAGATAAAACTTTATTATTTTAACATTGTCAGAGCCTGTTGGCTCTTTGAGTGACACAGAGGCCCATTCAGTAAATGAATTATTGTCATTCAGTCAGAGGTCAAAGGTCATGTTGTTCTTTGTGTTCCTCCACAGAACGGTTTCCATCCTGGGCCAAAGCTCTCCTGGTTCTCCTGGTTCTTCTTGTGGTTTCTGGAGGTCTTTTATTTTATTTCCGGCACTATTTCATGTCAGGTGAGTGTCTCCTACTACACTACCCATGATGCCGATGGTTAGCAGGTGTCCTCTGGTGGCTCCTTGACTGCGGCTCACACAAACTTGTTCCAGAAGCTGAAAGAGTTGAGAGTTACAAAAAGCTGATACAGAGAGCTGAAGAGAAACTTCCAGGTTTGTTCCAGAAGTCAGAAAACCTCCTTCAGACTCAGTCATTGATCAGTGAAACAGCTCCACAACATGACTTTACTAAACAGTGTGTGTGCTTCACTGCATTGATCTGATACAGAGGCTGCTTGTGTATAAGCTGTTCTTTCATTATCCGCAATTTATCCAGACCAGCAGAGGGCAGCAGAAGTTACAAGAATACAGGCTGGGGTTTTGGCTGGGTCTTGGGTCCTGGTTGGTGTGTCGCCGGGGGTTGTGGCTGGATGCATTCAGGGGGGCTAAGCCCTGGCAAGGGGGGGCCTCTGGTGCATCAGTGTAACTGGGGCTATCTTCACCTGGCATGGAGTTTGTTCCCTCTGCATTCGGTCTCCACTATTGTCTTATATTGTCTGGGAGTTGATTAAATGTTGGGGTGGGTGTAGTTTTTCCTCTGTGGTGGGGTCAGGTGGGCCGCCCGGGGTCTTTGGGGATTTGAAGTGCTGCTGCATAAGGATGCCTATTGGGGTCAGTGGGGGAGCTGGCTCCAGGGAGGGCATACTTGCCCATCCTCAATTGCCTCCCTTGTACGCTCCATCACACCACCACACATGCAGGGCCTTAGGGTGCAGGTGCATCACTGAGGTGTAAGGGAGGCATTTTATTCCACAACTTAGCCACTCACATTACTTACACTCTCATAACACACACATATAGGGCGTTGGGAGTGGGCACTCTATACGGCGTCCAGAGGACAGTCTGTGTACTCAAACTCACCTCTGGCGCCGGTGCTCACCTCTCAATTTTAAATACATGTAGACACTGAGGGTTCTTGGGAGGGATCGTGCTGACACCAGCTGCTTTCTGGCAGAGAGCACCATGCCCCTACCATGTTTTAAATGCAATTTAGAAAAGCACGCATCACCACCACATATGAGTGGGCGGAGTGAGGTATGGTGTCTTCACACCCCCATTCTCTGTTTGCCATCTGGGGCGGGGGCCCGGGAGAAGGAGTTGGCCGTCTGGTCGGGGTCTGGGATGCTGGGCCCCCCTGCTGCTGCAGGACTGGGGTTGGTCTGCTTGTCTCCACACCAGAGCAAAGGGAAACATCTCCTGGGTCTGGGGGCGGATTACCCCTATGGGGATGATGGTACCTGGACCTCGGGTATAGAGTATGTTTGGCGTGTTTGAGTGTGTGTATAGTGTTCATTTCTGTTTGTCTCCATGTTGGGCAAGTGCCGAGTATTTATATATGTGTGCATGAGGGTGGGAATGCATGTTTATGTCTGTGTGTGCCTGTTTGTCTATGTCTATGTTTCAGGTTGGGTCTCCATCTCTCTGGGAACATCTCAGGCCCCTCGAGGTGGGGGGGGCTGTCTCCCCCCACCATACTCCCACCATACTCCCAGAAGCTGCTCGGAGTAAGCATCAATGTCTTGGGCCTGGATCTCCTCCATGCCTGCTTCATGTCTTGGGGGACAGGGCTATGGCTCCCCACACCCACTATTAGACAGTTACAAGGAGAAACGTTGTGAATACAAGTGCGCTTACACACACAGGTGTGCAAGTGTTCACACCAGAGTACCTGTTTGTACACCGACACACTATCTTCCTTGGCTGCTCAGTAACATTCAATATTTATTTTTTACTGTTAGTTATGCTTATGTTGGTTGCTGCTGTGGTGTCCCTACTGTGTTGTTGTTTTCTTTTTGCTTGTTTTCATCAGCCTGTGATCAAACAAATTTTCAGTGTCTATTCTCTCTGTCTCTCTTCTCCATTTTTTTCCCTCTCCTTGTGTTAAGTCTCTTCCCAACTTCCCCTCTTCCTGTCCCTTGGGTCCTGTCTATTCTGATTGTAATAACTTAAAAGTAAAAAGTAAATAAATAAATAATAACTATGACAATCAAGTGGACCAGTATGGCAAAGCCGCAGGGATCCACTTGGGAAAATAAATCTGTTGGGCATTTTTCTTGGCCTTCAGACAATAATTCTGATTGTTACAGTGCCAGACAGGACAGGCAAAAAAAAAACCCCAAACAAACAAACAAAAACAAAACAAAAATATGTGAATAATATGCAGTAATTTTACATTACATCACAAGACCGACATTACAATGACAACTTCAGTTCCTTCTGTAGATCATTCCATGAGACAGGGCAGTGTATTTAAAAGCTTTTTTTTTTCTAATTAAAAGCTTATTTTTTCTAATTCTCTTCTGACTCTGGGACAAACTAATAATATTGTGAGAGTTGTGGTTGAGGCACAGATAAGAAGGAACTGTCAAGAAGGGAATGCTAAACTGAGGACCGAGGGAACACAGAAAGGCACACAGGTTCAGGGAAGACACATTGACGACGCGACACTGAACTGAGGGAGACATGTGCTGTGTCCAAATTCATGGGCTGCATCCTCCTGAGGCCGCATTTGTAGGCCGATTACGTCACAGCGATGCGCCGAAGGCTGTCCCAATTCGTAGACTCCTCCGAATGCAGCCAACAAATGCGTCCTCCTTTTCCCCGAATTTGAAGGATGGGTCGGGTGTGTCCTTCGTGGCCCACCATATCCCAGAATTCATAGCGCGGCCCAGCCAAACTCCAGTTTCCGGCAATGGCGGCCGCTACTAAGTTTTAAAATTACTTTTATTAATCTTTGTGGGTCACAAAATAAACCTTTAACATATTTTCAGGCGAGAATGTGGGTGTGTAAACTTCAAATATCTGCTCGGTTTATCAAGATATCACATATTTGCAAAAGTGCTTCAACGTTTTCGGAGACGTCTGTTACCCACGAGCTCGAGAGCTAGCCAAGAGCTCGAGGGTCACTAGAGCCGCAGAGAACGGCAAAACTCACGGCACATCATTTTCAGTCACTTTCGCTTCTCAGGTTAAACGTAATATATAAGTCACTTAGACAACCTAAAAATGTTATTGTTGGGCTTTTTTCAGTGTTTTATTTGTTCGCGAGTAAATCCGTTTGGCTGAGATTAAAGTTATTAGATTAGATAAAATAAAACTTTATTAATCCCCCGGGTGGGTTCCTCCTTGGTTTTCACACAGCTGAATAAACCTCAAACAGAAAACTGATTAAACAGAAGTGTGAGATGTTCGAGAATTTACGCCAGTGTCCTGTTATATTTTAGATAGCAAGGAGCAGACGGCCGAGTTTATTAAACTCCACTGAGACAGCGGTGACGCTAATCTGAAGGCTAGACCGTCCAATTTCACAGCTGTTTACTTCCGGCCTACCTGACCTCCTGAGGACCCGGCCCACGTAGACCGCGAAGGACGGGTCCTCAGGAGGATGCAGCCCATGAATTTGGACACAGCTATGGGCTGTATCCCAATTCAGGGTCTGCAGCCTTAAAGTACACAGCCTCAACGATACTCAAGGGCCACGTACTCAAAGACCGCTCAGGCCGGAAGTGCGAGGCTTTCAGGCTTGTGAAATGGGACGGTCTAGCCTCCGTCGCGCTGCCCAGGTTGCCCAGCAACCATGATACTAACAGCTGGAAACGTTTCATACAGCTTTGTTTGACAGAAATGAAGGAGAACATATTTAGTTCATTTGTTTCTACATGAGCTTTGTGTGATTTGTTGAGTATCTGAGGCTGAGACCACAGGACTGTAAAACATGATTGTTGGGCTTCATTTTCGTACTGAACAGTCATTTTAAGATTAGTTAGTAAATAATAATTAGCTAATGTTGTTCATGAGACTAAAGTCATCTCACTTTGGTAATGTAAATATAATATGGCCAATATTATAGTTATTATATTAATCATGATTAGTTATTACAGCAGTGAGTTTGAACTCCGTGTCAAATACTGAGCTTCAATAAAGATTCAAGTTGCAGTTATTTATATTGCCTATCACCTTAAATCTTCACTCAAAGACAAGTATCTTTGACAGTGTATATATAGATGTATTATATATAAGAGACAAATATTGTTCGTTTAATGTGTTGGCATTACTAAATTTGGCTCAATGCTTACATATATGTGTAAAAACAAAATGTACGAGCTGTGATAACTGTTTCTGATAAAATCAAGAGTAGACTGATATATTAAATATTCCTTTATTGGGTGAGAAAATCAGACCATGTCATAACTGCTTTAAGTCACACAGAATAGATATCAGAGCCTTAAACAGGCTGACTTCTGCTAAATAGGTCAAACTGGGCAGAAAGTATACAAACACATAACATCCTTATAGAATATGATGTAACACTGTGGGAGCCAAGTTAATATAGTTCATATGTTTTAGCATTTATATTTCGCTGTTGTTAAGCTTGTTTGTGCAGTTAATAATTTAAGAGGTAAATGCATGTTTATGGTGGAACTAAAATTAGTTTATTGCTGTGTTGGCTTGGTTACGTAGTTACCGATTGGGTTTCCGGTACAGATCGGGTAGTGACAGACGCATTTGAGGGTGTCGCTACCCAATCCGTACCGGAAACCCGATCGGTACCCCGCATGCGCAAAATCTTACGTCACTTCCTCTCTTTGCCAACATTGCGACATTCAATATATTTGAATGATACGGTTAGCGCCCAGTTAGCTCCTAGCATTTCTCAGCAGCTCTGCCTCCTTTTCGACTACTGGGACATTTAAACAATGGATAATCCATATACAAACAAATTTATGCTTTTCTCCTCAACAGAGAGCGTCCCCCGATTGAACAACAGCGCCGTAAAATAAGTAGAATGGCGCCTAATTACAGAGTTAATAATACAGACTTTGTAATACAGTGGGGCAAAAAAGTATTTAGTCAGCCACCGATTGTGCAAGTTCCCCCACTTAAAATGATGACAGAGGTCAGTAATTCGCACCAGAGTTACACTTCAACTGTGAGAGACAGAATGTGAAAAAAAAATCCATGAATTCACATGGTAGGATTTGTAAAGAATTTATCCGTAAATCAGGGTTTAAATACTTTTTTAAACCCACTGTATGTCACTTGAAGATTCATCAGCCAGATGAAGTGTTTACTAACAATTGACAGTGACAGCGGACATCATCATCACTATTCCAATCAATCCTCTCCACACAGACAAGCATAAACACACTCGACTATCACTAAATCAAATTTAACACACGTTTTGTAATGACGCTAATTCAGTTTACAATAGGGTTCATTCGCTCGGTCAGCAGGTGGCAGTATCCTCGTACACTGGGGAGTAAACTGCCATTAAACAAAAAGAAGAAGACATGCACGGTATGGATCGGGTAGACCCGATTTGTACGGTCCGACTTTGCACATGCGCAGTAAGGATCGGTGAGTGCTGATCTGTAACTATCTTTTTATTAGTGATGTGCGGATCGATCCTGAAATATCGATTCCTCCGATACCAATCATTTATGTTCTAGAATCGATTCTCACATTAAAATATCGATATTTTAGTAATTTAGGGTAAATTTGTAGTTTATCATTAACAGGAACACAGTGGAAAGAAACTATAACATTCGGATTGTCTACATTCAAAGGAACTACTTCCTCTTCCGCCTTTCATAGTCTGTATAAATGTCTCGCAGCCCCTTGGCATGCGCACTCACAACAACGGCTGAGCGTAATTGTACGGAGGTATTTTACCTCCACAAACAGCTGAGACATGGTTTGCGATACATGTGGCAAAAAAGTGCTCCAAGAGTGAGGTGTTGTGGTCATACTAGGGAGACATTCAAAAGGGCTGTTGGGGGGAGGGGGGGGGGGGTGATAAATACATTTTACAGTGTTTATTTATCGGATAAAATACGTTAAATGTCACTGTTATTATTGGCCGGCCCGGAAACAGCGGGGGTGTCCAAATTCAGAGGTTGCTTCCACCTGAGGACCCGGCCTTCTCGACCGTCTCACACTTCTGTTTAATCAGTTTTCTGTTTGACGTTTATTCAGCTGTGTGAAAACCCCGGAGGCCCTCCCGAGGGATTAATAAAGTTAGTTATTAATCTAATCTAATAACTTTAATCTCAGCCAAACCATTTTCCTCACGTACAAATAAAACACTGAAAAAGCCCAACAATAACATTTTTAAGTTATCAAAGTGACTTATATATCATGTTTAACCCGAGTAGTGAAAGACCGCGGGGGTTTGAAGACGATGTGTCGGTCGGCTCAGATATTTGAAGTTTACACAGCTACATTCTCACCTGAAAATATGTTAAAAGTTTTTTTGCGACCCAGAAAGAGAAATAAGAGTAATATTAAAACTAAGTAGCTGCCGCCATTGTTGGAGACTGGAATTGGCCGGGCCGCGCTATGAATTCTGCGATATGGTTTTTCAATTTTGTTGCCCGGGTGGAAAATCGAGAGAAATTCGGGAGAATGGTGGCTCCGGGAGATTTTCGGGAGGGGCACTGAAATTCGAAAAAATCGGGAGGGTTGGCATGTATGGTTGTGGCAACATCACTAACCTTGTCAAACACCTCAGAGTAAATCATATCACAGAATATGACGAGCGCATGTTGAGACGAACTGAAGAGGAGGAGAGGGACAGGTGCTGCTAGGATGAGACAGACGTCTGTCACGGAGTCCTTTAGTGGTGCAGGCTGGCAAGGTGTTCAAATAACGCACAACTTCAGTTTTTTTATTTCTATGTGATGAACTCTGCATTATTAAGTGATAAGAACAAGTAATCTGATGTCCTGGAATCATTACAGGACATCAGGCATTTGAAGGCCGATTACGTCACAGCCAGGCGACGAAGGCTGTCGCAATTCGTCGACTCCTTCAAATGCGGCCGACAAATGCGTCCTTCATTTCCCCGAATTTGAAGGATGGGTCGGGTGTGTCCTTCGTGGCCCACCATATCCCGCTACTAAGTTTTAAAATTAGTCTTATTGATCTTTCTGGGTCGCAAAATAAACCTTTTAACATATTTTCAGGCGAGAAAGTTGCTGTGTAAATTACAAATATCTGTTTGGTTTATCGAGACATCTTATATTTGCAAAAGTGTGCCGACGTTTTCGGAGACGTCTGTTACCCACCCGCTCGATAGCAAGCTGGGGGGTTCAGTGGTCACTCCAGCCGGCGAGAGCAGCGGACTCCCGGCTTCATCGTTTTCAGACCCCCGCTCTTTCGCTACTCAGGTTAAACATGATATATAAGTCACTCGGATAACATTAAATTGTAATTGTTTGCCTTTTTTCGGTGTTTTATTTCTTCCGGAGTAAATCGGTTTGTCTGAGATCAAAGTTATTAGATTATTAGATTAAATACAACTTTATTAATCCATCAGGTGGGTTCCTTCGGGATTTTCACACAGCTGAATAAACGTTAAACAGAAAACTGATTAAACAGAAGTGTGAGACGGTCGAGAATTTATGCCAGTGTCCTGTTATATTTTAGATAGCAAGGAGCAGACGGCCGAGTTTATTAAACTCCACCAAGACAGCGGTGACGCAAATCTGAAGGCTAGACCGTCCAATTTCACAACCTCGCACTTCCGGCCTTCTCGGTCTTCGAAGGACCCGGCCCACATAGACCGCGAAGGCTGGGTCCTCCGAAGGATGCAGCCGACGTTTTGGGACACAGCTAGAGGGCCGCATTTCGAGCAGCCTTTGAATTGGGACAGCCTTCGTCGCTTCGCTATGACGTAATCGGCCTTAAAATGCGGCCTTCGAGGAAAAAAAAATAGCATGTATTGGTAACGTGGACCCGTATGAAATACGACAGTGGAGAAGAAAACCTGAAGACCTACCGCCATTGTACCACCCTGATACCTTCGCGTACCTTGTCTGTGGAGTCAGCGCATACACGGCGAATCATTTTCGGAATTATAAATCCCTGGAGGCGCACATCTAATTCACAAACAGTTGGGTACAAGATTTGGCCATTTTTAAGCCTCCACGTTGTGAGTACGTTGACCATATGACCAAGATACAGCCAGAGTTTGCACATAACATTGACTTCTCCTCAGCAGCTGCCCCAAAAGTTGCTCTTAATGAAAACATAAACACACCGTCTGCAGTGAAAGGCAAAAGGAGCCGTCCACAAAAAAGGCCACTTGATACTCTGGAGGAGTTGTCACCGATAAGCTATTCCATATACAGAACATAGTTCTGCTGCATCACACATTAGGATGTTTGTTCTAATTTTCTATGACCTCAGCGCATTGAAAATAAAACTAAAAGCCTATAAAGAGCAATATGAATTTCTTTAGATCTAACCGGAATGAAAATATCGGGAGCACACCAACAAATAATGATGGCAGAGAACTCAATATCAGCTCGTCTCACCGCTGCTATCCAAGCCTGACGTCTTCGCTTGGTAACATCAGATACATGAGATCCCTCGCGTTGCTTCCAGGAGGGGAAACGATAAAAAGAGAGCCCAGTTCCAGCTTACTCCCTTCCTGATCGTGCAATCTAAAATTGCAACCGACAACACAGCAAGTACGGGCCACTGCTGATGTTTCCGTGTATTTTCGCTCCTGTAGCCCTTTGTTTGGCCTACTAACATGGCGGCTCAACCAAAAATCGTGACCACGCCCCTCCCGTGACATCACACTCCAAAGCCCTATACACAGAGGGTTAACGAGGGAAGTGGGAGCAGACAGGGAACACAGCTGACACAGATAATCATAACGAGACAGGGAAGCAAACACAACATGACGCATACTGACGAGAGACTGTCAAAGTAAAACAGGAAGTACACAGAGGTGCAGACAGGAGGAGAGAGAGCACGGGGAAAGCACAGACATAACGGGCTGGGGAAAACATGGAATAAAACACAAGGAGGGGAAACGAGGGGTCACAGATACACAGAGGGGCACACAGGGGGTAAAGTCACGAGGGGAAATCAAATAAGCAACATCTTAACAGAACAACCTAGGAACCATGGCATAAATGAACAAACACACAAACACATGAAAACTAAGAATGCTGGGCCAACATGGCCCAGGATCATGACAGGAACAAACCCAAGCAGAGATTTAAAGATAAAAACTAACCAATGGGAAAGTCTGCACATATACAGAGACAACCATTTAGCAGCAGTATACAGAGAACAGTGATATACACGATTTCCACAGCTAGCAATAAAACATAACACACAATGATGGACAGTATAGTAGGACAGTAGTACCTCTTTAGGTACAGGCCAGGCATTTTACTCTAAATTTGCTTATGGGGGCATGTTTATTTATAATTTTGATAAAAACCTCATTAAAGAATTTCCATGCCAGCTCGACATCAGCAATGAGGTGGATTCTGTTCCAGTTGTTGTCTCATAAATCATGAAAGAAAGCTTGTTCACAGAAATTCTTAAAGTATCATTAAAAACATTTGAGGATTTGATTTTGGGAGTTCATACAGTGATGTATGTCACTGTATGAACTGTCACTGATGTAATTTACACAGTCACTGATGTAATTTACAAAAACACCAATATGGACGTGTTAGTTAAAAATAAATCAATGTGATTTATTGTTATTTACACGTCCAGGATCCATGTGATGAATTCAGAAGCAGGAAATTCGAGGTCATCCAGGCCTTTATGTCTTTAACACATCCCTGTAACTGATTTAACTGGTGTTAACGATAAAAATCAAATGTGTATCATCTTCATGGCAATGATAGAAATCTATGAATAATTTTTTATGTGAAGAAAACTCCTCATTTACATGAACAAACTGGAATCTATCAGATATGATTTAAACCAATGCAGTGAATTTCCTTTAATAACTCTGGTGTGTTCTAGTGTTTGTAGTAAGATGTTGTGGTCTACACTGAGGTCTAACAGGACAAGCACAGGAATAAGTCCTCTGTAACAGGTCATAAGTAGAACATTAGTAACCTTCACTACAGCTCATGTTGTGCTTTGTTGTCCTCTCAGTCCCCTGGGTGGGGGTGGATTCAGGGGTGGAGTCTGTCAAGCTGATCTGCAAAACCACAGTTTGCCTGCATAAAGATGCTAAAGTGGAGTGGAAGGACGCAAACAACAGGAAGGTCCACGTGTATGAGAACGGCTCTGACCAGCCTGAAGAACAGGACGATAAATACAAGAACCGAACGAAGATGAAGAGAAACTTACTGGAACCTGGAGACCTCAGTCTGACCCTGAAATACCCCACAGATGGAGACAACTCCACCTACACCTGCACCGTCTACAGCAGGGAGGGAAACATCCTGATGGAGAAACAAGTGGAGTTGAAAGTCAGAGGTCAGTGCTGTAGATACAGGTCAAAGGTCAGTGTTTATTTAGCCTGTGGCTAAAACACAGGCTAAGCTAAGTCAGTTCAAATATCAGTAAAAACCTTCTTTGGTCCTCGTCTATAATCAGTCATATCTGAGTCGCAATAACTAGAAGATGATTTCTAGCAGAGCTGTGAAAATCTCCACATCCTTTCTCCATCCAATCCAACTTTATTTATAGAGCATTTTAAAAACAATATGGTTGACCAAAGTGCTTTCCAGTAAAAACAAATAAAAGTTAAAAACCATACATTAAACAGACAAAGAAAGTTAAATAAGAATAAAATACATACATAAATGAAAAAATATAAAAATAAATCAGCAAATATTACATATTATAACATGAGTAAAATAGACAATAAAATATACAATAAATAAAATTAACAAATAAAAAGATTAAGAGCGACCAAAAAACTCACTACACACTGACTCTGGTACTACTATTAAAACAGTTTGGAAAAAGGTGTGTTTTTAAAAGTGATTAAAAGGTTTCAAGTGTTGGGGCCAGCCTAATACGGAGGGGCAGCTTATTCCAAAATTTGGGGGCCACAACAGCGAAAGCTCAGTCCCCCCCGGTGTTTCAGTCTTGACATAGGGACAGGAAGGAGTGACTGGTCAGTTCATCTAAGAGACCTTTGTGGAGTGTATAGGTGTAGAAGGTCTGACAGATAAGTAGGAGCCAGGCCATTTAAAACTTCAAAAGCACACAATAAAATTTTAAAATGAATTCTAATATGGACAGGCAACCAGTGTAAAGAGGCAAGAACAGGGGTAATGTGCTCATGTTTGCGTGTCCCTGTTTGCAGGCGACCAGCAGCATTCTGGACCATTTGCAAGCGTGATAGTGAAGCCTGATCAATACCAATATAAAGTCCACTACAATAATCAAGGCGAGTGGTCACAAATGCATGTAAAACTCTCTCCAAGTCACAACAAGAAATAAAAGGTTTGACTTTAGAGAGCTGCCTAAAGTGAAAAAAGTTTACTCGAAGATTGGTTTGACAAACGTTACCTGTTTAAAAGTTACAGGTACATCGCCTAAAGTCAGGCTGCTGTTTATGAACCTTTGAATATAAGGTCCAATAGTGCCCCAAACTTCTTTAAAAAAGTGAGGGGGAAGGACATCACTGGGAGAGCCAGACTTGATTTGGGTAAAATCAAATTCAATGGTGTAATAATAACAGAGGGGTTTTAAAAAGATATATATGCTCTAATAGTTAAAATCTTGTCAACAAAGAAATTTAAAAAAGCTTCACAAGTTTCAGCAGAAGCTTCTGTACAGTTGGTCTGGGGAGGGTTAAGAAGAGAGTTTAAAATACTAAATAAGTGTCGGGAATCAAACCAGTGTAGAGCGGTGCGAACAAACCACAGAGGCCCCAGAAACGTACAATCAAACGTGAGTTTATTAACAACCAGGAGAAAACATGCGCATCTGTCTTCTGATAAAAATACATTTAGAGAACACTTATAAGCAGTGGGGTACACGCCCCCCCATGGCGTCAAATACAGATTAAAATACATTGTTGACAGACATTAGGACATCTTGTACATCTTTAATGGCTATAATCAGACATAGAACTTCTCATTTTACTAACACCTACCCTATAAGGCAATAACCTTAAGTCTGCAAAGTTTCTAAGGTCTATTTATTACCTCTAGTCATCTGTTACCAAGGAGAACAAAAGTACAGTGAGACACAAAAATGAGTTAAGGCCTAAGAGGCCTCAGAGGCCTGGCACATTCCTAGATTATGTGTATTGTAAGCATGTATTGCAGTTATCCTTCTATACTCTCATCTTCCTCAGCATGTATCACATGGACATCGCGCCAGTGAGGCTTAAAACCCTTAATGGAGAAAGCATCAACTCTAAATCAGCACTATGCAATGTGTATGAACTACTTCCGGTTATACCTGTAATAAAAGTCAACATAATAAAAGGATCCTTAAATGAACATATTCAATAAACAACTTTAAGGCAATATCAATCCTGTAAAGAAATAGTATTAAATGGGATAATGCTGTAAAAGAATGTTATTAATGCAATCATAGCAATGCAGGTTATATGGCAGTAATAAAAGCAACTCTGTATTTCCACATAAGACACGGGGCTTATGGCAGTTGTATTTAACACCTGTAAAATAAACAAATTTCTGGTTCTGACCAGTTTTCTAATATTTATGCCATCTATCTCTTAAGATGTCATAAGACACTTGCAGCTTGTCTTTCTTCCATTTACGTTCTGCAACTTCTATTTAGGCTGACTAACCTTCAGGGGAGCAACAATATCCAGAATGTTTTGGCAGATGGAGAAAATTTTTGCAGTCAGCTCCTCATTGTCAGCATAAGCTAAGAGCTCTGAATCAATATTAAAGGCCTTATTAAAGGTGGTAGGAAACTAAGCAGCACTTGATGGTTTAAATATGCAGTAGGAGGACCACGGGTAGCTATAACAATAAAAAGAAATTTCAAACAAAACAGGCATATGATCAGAAAAGATGGCCTCATAAATTTTAAAGCTATAAACAGGTAAACCATGTGACAAAACCAGATCCAGAGTGTGTCCATATTTATGTGTGGGACCAGTGACAGACTGCAAAACATTAAAAGCATCAAGTAGGTTTAAAAAGTCCTTTGCCAGTGGTTTAGTAGGACAACACACATGAATATTCATACACACATGGCATTATTTCAGCCAAGAACTCAGAGAAGTTATTAATAAAGTTCCTGTTGTATTTAGGTGGACGGTAAATCACCGCACAAAGAACAGGATGACTGCTACCAAGCTCAAACATATTCAGTTCAAAACTGGAGAAAGTGACAGGTGATGACAGTGAAAAGTATTTTTATAAACTGTGGCCACTCCTCCCCCTGAGCCCGTAGTCCTCGGCGAGTTAAAATACAAACAGTCTGGCGGTAATAGTTCTGAGAAAGAGCTTAACTCACTGTCACTTAGCCAGGTCTCTGTCACACAGAGGAAATCCAGACTATGAGAAATGAAGAAATCCTTCAATATGAACGTTTTATTTGTTAACGACCTAGCGTTAACCAGGGCAATCCTAGTAGGGTCCACCAGGCCGGGGACAGCCATCCAAGGAACCTGTTTCAATGGCCGGAGATTCCACGGATTCAGTCCACCGCTGCCAAGACGAGGTAAGAGAATGCGGGGGATCTCCTCAGCCGAGCCAAAAACAGGTGCCAGCCTGGTGCCAATAGGTTCCAGGAGCGACGGGAGACAAAATGCCAGTGCAAAGGTCTGAATTCAGCCAGAGCGCATTGGGAAACTGTTCCGCTACTATCAGATGACGGAGCCAAATATGATTTCAGTTTCACTAATAGCCTGCTGCGATTTCCCCAACGTTTAAAGCGCTTCTCCTTGTGAGGTGGGTTAGGGGAGTAGACCAGGTAAGCCGGTGATCCTGATAGTAGCGGAGGTGGAAAAAGGTTCTGTCCACTAGTGCTACTCCTTACCAGTTTCTCTGTGGCAAGTCGAATATTTAAGAGAGTTTCACAACCGTAGGTCAGTAGAGAGTCAGCAAGGTTCAATAAAAGTGACAAAAACAATATAAACACGCAGAGCATAAGTGGATCTGACAACCATGGACGGCGAGCCATGCACACCGGCGCCGCCTTGGAATGCAATCCATGTTATCATCCAAAGCTGTGTGAAGTTTCAGAGCTCTGCAGCTAACAGAGACTTTCAGTTTGCTGCTCTCTTCCTCTGACAGCTCCATTCTTAGGGAGCATTAGTTCTCTGTTTCACTTTCTTCCACTTATTCAGTCTGATGTTCTCTGATCTGTTTCTCTTGTTTAGTGTCTTAAATGCTGCCAGTGCCTCTCTTTGCTTTAACCAACCTTTCTCTTTATTTCTGAGCTTTTTAAGGACTTTAACTGATGCATCAACCTTTGAAAATGGAAAGAAATCAGTCAGATTCATGGCTGCATCAAAGTGTCACATGTAGTTCTCCCACATCAGCTGGATTATATCTATAGCAGCAAACAGCAGCTGAGACACAAATCTTTGTCTGTGTTAATAAAGTTGGATCAGTTCAAATAGTTTGTTGCTCTGCACTTAAAAGCAGCAGTTTTTCTAATGCACCACCTTCATGTTTCCTTCATATTTGAATCCCCCTGTAGATACTGACAGGTAACCATGTCACACAGAGCTCAAGCCTTTGAATCCAGCTGTGATTGTTGATTTTCTATTGAATGGACTTTTCAAATCCAGCTGTAGGCCTGTGTTTGTGAGCTCATTAACAGCTGTTTATTTAGAGATACGTGGTCCTCACAGGACAGCCACTACAAACACATGATTTTATAGAATATGATGCATTACTGCAGATTCAACACAATAGAAAGGATTTGAAATGAGCTCAGCCTTAAACATGTGCAGCAGTAATATTGATCCATAGACACTGATGGGAACATTTTTCTGCACATTAAGTACCTTGACTTTTCATACTTTATGTCCAATTTGCCAGTACTGCAGTTTTGTGTGTAGTGAGGTGTTTTCATGGTGTTTTATTGGTGCTTTTACTAAAGGAAGGCTTCTATCAAATTCTTCCAGATGTTGTCAAACTGAGCTGTGTGATGAAGTGAGTGTGACAGAAACACTCAGACTGTGTTTCTCTGCTTCATCAAGTCAAATCTGGTCCTCAGAGACTGAATAAAGTCCTGTCCCACTAACAGCAGCTCCAACAGTCTGTTCACTGCTTTCTTCCTGTCAGTCTTCATCTTTCTGCTGCGTCTCCTCTTCACACTGACCACTTTCTATCTAACAGTGAGCTCCCAGTGAAGCAGCAGCATTCAGCCTGTTAGAGTCAACACAAATGTCTCCATCCAAGCTCATGTTGTGCTTTGTTGTCCTCTCAGTCCCCCAGGTGGAGGTGGATTCAGGGGTGGAGTCTGTCCAGCTGCCCTTCAACACCACACTTCACCTGCCTGAAGACGCTAAAGTGGAGTGGAAGGATAACAGGAAGGTCCACGTGTATGAGAACGGCTCTGACCAGCCTGAAAAACAGCACCAGGTTTACAGAGACCGAACGAAGATGAATGAAGACCTGCTGAAAACTGGAGACCTCAGTCTGACCCTGAAATACCCCACAGATGGAGACAACAGGACCTACACCTGCACCGTCTACAGCAGGGAGGGAAACATCCTGCTGAAGAGAAAGGTGGAGCTGAAAGTCAGAGGTCAGTGCTGTAGATACAGGTCAGAGGTCAGAGGTCATGTAGGAGTTTATTCTCTAAAACTTTTATTTTTAATCTATTTTCAGTTCATTCAAATAAAATAAATTCTTTGATGTTTTGATCTAAAAGCCAAAAATGTCAGGCGGAGCAACTGTGTGTTTAAATGAACAGACTAAGAAGACCATTAAAATGATCCTAACTTCAAAATAAAAGCCTCTGGCATGATTTGAGTTTGGATCAAATCAATAGTTTTGTTAGTTTAGTCCAAATCAATGTAAATTTATAAATATTAATAGTTTTAAAGCTGCTGAGATCGTTCAAACACTTTGATCCAGTCATTTGGATGTTGTCACATGTAAGGGTGGAGCAGCCATAAATATGAGGCTTTTATTGTGAAAATGCTGAGTGTGATGATCCAGAGGAGCCCATGGGGTGTTTGTGGCTGGATGCAAAGGTTTGTAGCTCTCCTTGTAAAGAGAAACAGCTTGAAGCTACAGAGGAGGCGTCTGCAGAAGAAGACAGGGAAAGAGGAAGAAGCTGAGGCCGCTGGAGAAAAGACAGGAAAAGAAAATCAGCTTTATTTGTTCATCAAATAATGATTTCAGAATATTAAAAAGAAACCACAGCTCTCAGAATCTTAGTGAATATAAATGGTTATAAACTAATGGAAGAAGAAGCATTAATATACAAAGAGGGAGTTCTGGAGGAGGTTTTATAACTTATTGGGGAGAAACTGAAAGTTTGGTCAATGATTCAAAGGATGAACGGGATTAAAGGCAGTATAGTTTAAACAGTGTTAAACTATGGAGAGCTCACAGCATTAACAGATATAGCTCAGATAATTTTAGTGAAGAAAGGAAGAAAACACAGTGATAGAAAATCAGCAGTTATAACAGTGAGTAGAAACTCACATGATTTATTAAATCTACTGTTTACAAAGACAGAATGAAATCAGGCTCTTAGGAATCCAAACTATCAGCACCAGGAAAAGATCAGGTTTGTTATATCAGGATAAATCATCACTAAAGACACTTTATTTGAATCATATAACAGAATTTGGGAGCGTGGGAAACTTTAACAGAGCAGATAAAACTAAAACAATGTTTTTTACAAGTAAAAGAGATTAAATCTCATCCTTTTATCTCTGTTTGATGAAGGGATGTGAGAAGAATCAGAAAACACCTGGAGTTAAAATATCTGAGTGAGACTTCAGACAGTGTTGATTCAGGATGGGAATCGAGAAACGATCCTTGTTCAGTTCTTTCACTCTCACTATGATCAGCTGATTTCAGTTCATGTGTCAGAGGAAAATAGTGACAGAGTCTCCAGCGTGGACATGGACTTTTATTTTGATTGCACAGAAGAATGAGAGCGCGATGGTAAAGTGGAGGCTGCTCCAGGACAGAAACATCTGCATCACACTGTTAACACAGACAGACAGCATGCTAATGCTAAGCTAGCCAAGAACCCAGAGTTAAAGCTGAGTAAACGCTGACCCCAGACCAGCGTGATAAAGGGAGCTGCTGTTGAACTTCAGGAGGTCACAAACAGATAGGAAACAGTAGAATCACCATGACAACCGCTTTAAAGTCTCTTTGTGCTGGTTTCATCTCGTGTTTGTGTTCATACCTGAATACTAAGAGAAAGATTTGTGTGTGTCCTCATTAGGATAGATATTTGTGTTGGTGTGTGGGGCTGTAGCTTGTAGGTTTATATTACCTGGTAATTATGAGACACTGTTTCAGATCATTTTACACAGTAACAGGAAAGTAATGTAATGAGTAGTATAACGAATGTCTTTAGCCTGGGAGTAATTAAGTAACATAGTGCTAATGTACTTTTAAGAAAAGTGTTCTGTGTAATCTGTGCAGTAATTTTTACTTTGGTCTTTTTGAGTAATGACCCAACACTGATCACAACAAAGAGCATAAATACCTCCAACATACACAAACATTTGACCACCCAGCATGTAATTAATTTGCATGAATGTCTTTGATATGCTGCTTAGAGATGGTGGTGAATCTCAAAGTGAAGCCAATGAGAATCGATAAGGAATCAAATCGACAAACTGTTATCAGTTCACATTTGTGAGTTTGATATTATTGACAAAGAAGAACAGGGAGAGAGCTTTGACTTTAAACTCACTCACAGTACAAACACTGATCACACAGTTATGTTCAAATCTCTACAGATGCATCAAAGAACACAGCCAATCAAAACACAGCATTCATTGTTCCAGAGTTTCATGTTAAAGTAGGAAAAGGATCAATGATGGTATCAGTGTACACAGGAGAGATGGCTGAAGACATGAGAACATTAAGATGAGTCATGTGATCAGACTCAGGTTCATCTTTGGTCAGTTTACAGCACAGGTGTTCAGACAGGTGGAAAAGCAGTGAGTGGAAGAAAAGAGAGGATGTGGAGGAGAAATGAGGAGCACAGGAAGGAGCAGGAGAGGAGGTCATATCAGGACTCACTGGTTTAAACAGAACAGTATTAATAACAGGAAGAGATGCAGGGAAATGAGAGAACTGTGGAGAAGATGAAACCATACAACATGTTTATGAAACTGTCAGAAATATCAAGGAGACTGATTCTAAACCTCAGAAACATGGACGTTAAACTGGATGTTATTGATAAACTGAACAAAACTCAACAAGTCAGAGACATCAGGACATGTTCCATTTTCTAACACACTAGTCGGGCTGATGATTCAAACCCTGAGAGACACTTTACCTGGATGTTGTAAGACAACTTTCTGATTTAGCTGCTTTCACCTGTGTCAGCAGGTCGCTGAGCTCTCTCAGCTTCACAGGATCTTTGACCTTTACAAGTTTGTGAGTCTGTCAGAGAGAGATCTGTAAATGATCTCTGGAGAGCCAAAACACTCCTTCAAACAGTCCCAGACTTTACTCAGTTAAACTTCAGGATGGCTGGAGGCTGTTCCTTTGTACTGTGTGGTGGGTGAGGTGCTGAGTGGGGATAAATCACAGTCTTTGGTTCTTGAGGTGGTCCTGACCTTCAAATGCTCTCATTCATTCCTCAGTATGAACAGGCAGTTTCTACAGGTGTGGTGCTAAAGCTTCATCTGGGTGGAGTCACAGGTGTTAGCTTGTGAACAGCTGACTCTGTAGGCTCTGACTCTCTGCTGGTTGTAGCTGCTGCTCTACACGCTGCTGTGTTCTGTCAGATTCCTCCTCAAACATGGTTTTCTGTTCTGGTTAAACTCCTCTGCTGCAGCTTCAAGGACTCTGGCTTCACCCACAGCTGCTGCTCCTCCTTTTCATACTGGGAGGTGTTCAGTTTGACCTCTGTGAGCCTTTCCCATCATCATCTCTGACTCCATTTTAGCATAATTAGCTGATCCACGAGCTGCCTCCACATTAACACGATGATCCACTACATGGCGATGAGTTCACTGACCTGGTCTCTAGAGCGGACAGCTGTGTTATTTCTTTCATTTCTTTCTTCTCTTGATGCTGCTGTGAGCCGAGCGTCTACAGCAGCAGAGATGATGAGAAGCTCTGAATGAAAGATTGTGTTTTGTTGTCCTCTCAGTCCCCCAGGTGGAGGTGGATTCAGGGGTGGAGTCTGTCCAGCTGCCCTTCAACACCACACTTCACCTGCCTGAAGACGCTAAAGTGGAGTGGAAGGACAAAAAGGACAGGAAGGTCCACGTGTATGAGAACGGCTCTGACCAGCCTGAAGAACAGCACCAGCGTTACAGAGACCGAACGAAGATGAATGAAGACCTGCTGAAAACTGGAGACCTCAGTCTGACCCTGAAATACCCCACAGAAACAAAGACCTACACCTGCACCGTCTACAGCAGGGAGGGAAACATCCTGCTGAAGAGAAAGGTGGAGCTGAAAGTCAGAGGTCAGTGCTGTAGATACAGGTCAAAGGTCAGAGGTCATGTAGGAGTTTATTCTCTAAAAGCTTTTAGTTTGAATCTATTTTCAGTTCATTCAAATAAAATAAATTCTTTGATGTTTTGATCTAAAAGCCAAAAATGTCAGGCGGAGCAACTGCGTGCTTAAATGAACAGACTAAGAAGACCATTAAAAATGATCCTAACTTCAAAATAAAAGCCTCTGGCATGATTTGAGTTTGGATCAAATCAATAGTTTTGTTAGTTTAGTCCAAATGTGTGAATGTGTAAATATCAATAGTTTTAAAGCTGCTGAGATCATTGAACCACTTTGATCCAGTCATTTGGATGTTGTCACATGTCAGGGTGGAGCAGCCATAAATATGAGGCTTTTATTGTGAAGTGAAAATGATGAGTGTGATGATCCAGATGTTGGTGTGATTGAGAGTGAATGAAAGTGAGTGATGGAGGCAGCAGGAAACTAACAGGCTGTTTGTTCTGAGAGGTCACATGACTGTTTTTCTCAGCAGAGTCTGATGGATTTGATGAGACCATGAGAGCGGCTTCAGTTCCTCATCAGAAAGAGTCTGACAGAAGCTCCTCCCTCTATACCCCAGTAGACGTCTATTAGACTGCTCCAGATTCCTGAGAGTTCACACAGAAAACTTTACAAACAGCCAAAGAAAAACTCTTGAAAAGGCTTCAAGATCACAAAGAGCTCTTTCACAGCACATATGAGCCATTAAGAAGTGCACATTTGTGTTTTCCATAGTCCATCATCCAATAATATCAAAGGACAAACTGTGAGGTAAAAAGCCTTCAGCTCTTTGTGAATGAAGCAAAAGACTTTGGTCCTGAGAGATGGTTCAAAACACAATTCAGACCTACCAAAGTATTATTGGTGCCAAACACATGAAGCCTTCAACTTTGTATTTGTCCAGTCAGTGTGGCAATAGAAGTCACTGTGAGGATTTTCAATGTGCTATCAAAGAGCATCCAAACAATCAGGTGAGAATGAAGAGAATTAGTGTGGATGGACAGAAAATCCATATCCAGTGTGATTTAGGAGCCGTTCATATATAATGAGTGAAATGAAAGAAGAGCACAGACAGTAAGAACATGAGTGAGCAGACATTTTGGAGCTGCTGATCCACACAGGGCTGGATGGAAGGAGTGGGAGTCCATGATGGCTCAAAGTCTCTGATCCTAACTGTTCCTGAGCCTCTCCCCTGCCTCCTCTTTGGATCTTCTCCTCCTCTTCTTCCTTATCTGCCTCCTCCACCACTGTTCTCTCCTCCTCATCTCCTCCTCAGCTGAACTGAAGTCAGGGCTGTAACATGAGGAAACGTGCAGAAATGACTGAGTCAGCATGTTGTTGAAGTGAGTTGAGTGATTGTGAGCAGATTAGATGTGCGAGCCTCCCCTGTAGAGAAAAGCAAATCTTCTCCAGAGTTTCCCACCTCATGTTTTCCTGTGTCACAGCTGATTGTCAAATCCTGGCTGTCACTAAATGAGTGGTCCAAAGGTGGAAGGAGGAGCACAGTTAGATTGTTCACCTCCTAACCTGTGAAATCAATCAGCTGAATGAAAACACTGTGATCCTATGAGCTGCTATCAGGGCTGCTCCATTCTCAGGATTCTCATCTGGATGATTGAAGCAGATTATTGATGAAGTCAGCAAACAGCTTTCAAAATGGCTCTTTTTCCAGGGGAACTCCCTGAAATGTAAATCTCATGGAAATGAAGAAGAAGTCCAAAGGCGTGGTTAGGCCCAGACTTGTGGCTGTTTTCAATGTAAAGCCCATGTTGCAGGCAGCTGCTGCTCCTTACTGGCCCACAGTCTCCACTGATGGATGTGTCAGCTCACTTGTACTGTAGCCACGGGGAGAGCGATGGAGAGATGAAGCTGACAACCAGAGGTGTAGTGCTATTTGTTGAAGTAGCCCAGCGCACCGTGTGCCATGTAAGCACAAGTTTCCAGAGATGATTGGACTCTGAAATGATCCATGTTGGACTGAATGTAAGAACAGATCATAAAGTCCTCTGTGTGTGCCCGTCTGTCTGAGCATCTTCATCAGTGTGCAGCTGATCTACAGCTAATGTGCTGATTGATGAGCAGCCTGTTCATGGTGATGATGAGAAACAGATTTGATTCAAAGCACAAATGAGTGAAAAAGGAGCAGCAGCCATGATAGAGCGAGTCATCTGCTGACAGAAATAGTGGAGTGAAGGATTTGTGCAGCGTTTCTCTGTGAAAACAGCTGATTCAGATCAATGAGAGGAGGATGTAGGAGAAGCAGCATGTTTCTGATAGAAGGATCACTGCTGTGCTACAAACTGCTGGGACTGTGTGTGAATGTGTGTGTGTGACGGCTCAGCTGGAGGCAGGATTGGTCCAGAGGAGAGCTGCTTTATTCCAGACTAACTCTTCTAGAAAGCTGAGATCTGTGTGGAACAGCTGACCTGTACCATGGAAAAGAACAGCAACATGATTCAGATCCCGACACATCCACGGATTCATCCCGTTACAGGAACTGTGCCACACGTGGCCTCTGTTTGTTCTGCATGTGATGCTGCAGGGATTTCTTCAAGTCACTATAATATAGTGTCAGATGGACACATGAAGCTAACACGGCACATCTTTGTGAGTCTGCAGCATGTTGACACACATGTCAGTGTTGTACAGATCTGAGAGCAGCACAAACAAACTCCATCAAAGTGATTTGTGCTGTTGCAGAGCTGTGTGACTGCATTTGTCTTCATTATGGACACATTTCTACAAATGGGACTAAACATGTGACCCTCAGGGTCAACAGTGCACCCATTGGTTGGATGCAGCTTGTATTGTGGCTCCTCCCCCTTGACCTCCGTGTCAGCTTCAGGTCAGTTTAGCTGTGTTTGCTCCAAATCCCAGAATTCCTGAGGAGCAGGAATATGTGGGGCTGGGCTCTAAACACTCAGGGTGAGGACTGAGTGAAGAGCTACAGGACAGAGCCAAAGTTTCAGCACTGCGCTCACAGCTTTGAGACGTCCAATCAGCAACTGGTCCTGATAACATCTCCCTCTCATTCCACATACATGAAGACTGCTAGAAGCAGCTATCAGCCACATCAGGCTCACATCATGCTTGGTATTAAACATGCTGCAGTCTGCAGTAAACTCCCTGCCACAAAGCTTTGAGTGCTCTGAAAGGGAATCTCCTCCAAATCCACCTGTAACAAGGTCACCTGCAGAAATAACTGTGTCCACGGGCAGAGTCACTAACACTCTGCACCAGAGCTAAACCTGCTTTGGAGCTAAAAAGCTGCTGTCAGGGTTTCCTGCAGAGGTTCACAGTAAATGTGGAGACTGAAAGCTGTGGACAGTTTCTGTGGCTGGATTATTTCAGATGTGTTTGTAGGAGTTTCACTTTCAAAGTTTGGAGTAAAGTGTTGAAATAAATCAGGTCTGTGACGCACACTTTACTGCAGATTGTTCTCAATGGAACACAAAAAGCAATCAAAATGTGATTGATCCTGATGTGGTTGTGATTGTTGCTTCTAGCAGTGTTCATGTATTTGCACAGAGAGGGGGAGATGTTATCAGAGTGTGTAACTGATCAGATCTGATGCTAAATCATGTTCATGTACAGTCAGCTGATCCTCACAGTTCACTTTGTAATCATGCAGCTCTCCTCTGATCAATCCTGAGCTCCACCTGAGTCTCAGTCCTCAGGACCTCACACAGTCCCAGCAGCTTCTATCAGCAGAGTTCTCCCTGATATCACAAACATATTGATCCTCCTTCAGCCTCCTCTCATTGATCTGAACTGTTTCCACAGAGAAACTCATCAGTGAAACCTGAGCTTACTGTGGATTATTCTGGTTGCTCCATCACTCTCTGCCTCACACTCCCTCATCTGCTGCTTTCCTCTGATTGGCTGCTCTGACAGAGTTTACTCAGATAGAAGACAGATTAGAAACTGATCAGTCTATTGATCACACAATATTCCATCAATAGAATTGATTTGCCTTTGATTTGTGTAACAAAGTGATTTCCACGTCTCCTTCATGATGTGACAGTGTCAGAGCTGAATGCACTTGTAGAGTATCATGTTTTTATGGCTCACATTTAAAGTGTTCCAGCTCTAATGTACAGCTGTCATATTAGAAATATAAGCAGCTCTGATTTTAGTGCTCAAATAAATCTATGAAGTTATGAATTCACACATGAACAGTTTTCTGCAGCGTTCCTCTCGGCCTTATTTGCAGCTCCACTCTTGTTTTTGCTCTAATAATTATTTCTCTCCATGAGCTGTTTCTCTGCCTGAAGGAGGCGCCACTCCATCGCTTCATTTAGTGCAGAACAAGAGTCACATGATGCTGCTCTGTCAACACCAATCACACTTTGTACAGCTCATGTTGTGTTTGTTGTCCTCTCAGTCTGTCAGGTGGAGGTGGAGGAGGGGGTGGAGTCTGTCCAGCTGCCCTTCAAAACCACACAAAACCTGCCTGAAGATGCTGAAGTGGGATGGGGACGTGAAGAACCTGAACCATCACTGATCGTCCACGTGTATGAGAACGGATCTGACCAGCCTGACAAACAGCACGAGGTTTACAGAGACCGAACGAAGATGAATGAAGACCTGCTGAAAACTGGAGACCTCAGTCTGACCCTGAAACACCCCACAGAGAGAGACAGTGGGAGATATGAATGTGGAGTCAGGAGTGAGAACATCTGGATCCAATTGAAAAAAGTGCAGCTCAAAGTCAAAGGTTTGTGTGTGTGTGTGTGTGTGTGTGTGTGTGTGTGTGTGTGTGTGTGTGTGTGTGTGTGTGTGTGTGTGTGTGTGTGTGTGTGTGTGTGTGTGTGTGACTGTCTTGTGTCTCCTCTGCAGGGAGAGTTCAGGTCCAGGATCAAACAGGGGACATCAGGAACAGAAGCAGCTCCATTGATCCGACTCCTCTGATGGCTGATCAATCAGTTTGATCTGTGTGTTCTTTGATTATTGATCAGTGATGTCAGAGTGGAGTCAGTGTGATGTTGTTGTTGTGTGTTTGAGACTTTTAGTGTCCATGAAGGTCTCTGCTGCCGTAGATCCTCTGAACTGTGACAGAGGTCTCACTCTGGAGGAAACTCTCAGCACTTTCCAGCAGCTCCTCCATCATGGAGGACGTTCCCTCACTGTAACAGGTGGAGGAGAGAGGAGAGGAAGCACAGGTGGATCCTCTGAGGAAGAGGAGCGTTCCTACAAGCCACATGATCACATGACCAGAGGGGCGTGGCCTTCAGTGGTAGTAATAAAGGAACAGTCCACATGTTCCACTTTGAAGGCTCATCTCCAACAAAGCAGACCTGTGATCACTTTAACTCAGTATGATGGATTGTTTGGATTTGTCTTTGTTTCTCTGGCTTTTCTTGTGTGTCTGTGTGTCTTTGTATGTTGGATAGAGTCATGTGACCTGCCCAGGGACTACACATGGAAATGAGCAGTTCAGCTCAAATCTGGCAGGTTTCCATCTTCTGTTTTTATCCTGATGTCCATGAACATGAACACTGTCCCTGTCAAATAAATCCAGATACAAAGATCAGATCTACTGAGCATCATCAGCGTGTCAGCCGCTAACTGCATCTTCAAATAAATAAATGTGTCTGATCAGCGGTGATAAGAGGAGAGACGCTGAGCGAGTGAAACTTTAAAACTGACTGAAAAAATTCTTCTTGTCTTCATTTTTCCTTCCAGTCTGAAAAAAAACTTCATTTAATGATTTTAGAAAAATATGAGACATTTGAAGACCTTCATTTATTTGAATTTGAGAGTTTTTAATGAGCCACAGCAGCCCTGAATAAACACTTTACTGTCTGAGCTGCTGCAGTTTCCTGCTGCGTCCACTGGGTGTCAGTAAAGCTGCAGGTGTCTCACCTGTGAGTCCAGCTGTGGGGAAACAGTCCAGCTGCTGGTTCTGCCTCCAGCTGAGGAAACACTTCATTCCTTTTATTGCTGATCTCTCTTTATGAATCCACCTGAACTCGTCTGATCCTGGAAACCTTTCACTTTCCTTCCTTGCTGTCTCCGTCTGTCTCTCACTTTCACATTGGTTGGTTCCTCTCTGAATCTCTCCTCTTATTTGTGAACATTCATGAGGAAAAAGCAGAATCAGTTCAGGCTTCGCTCTCACAGGATTTTAATGTTTGTGCTCAGAGTCTTTTCAATGAGCTCCATCTTTTTCCTGGAATCATCTCCAGAAGGAGCTGAAAGGATCCGTGTTACACAACGTGGCCAGTTTAAGTCCATGAAAAGAATCCAGGAAATAGTCAGAGCCCAAAAACCATCAGGGGGAAGTGAAAGGTGTGTTTTCTTTGATGACGTCACCAAAATGAGAGCTTTGTAAAAACAGGAGAAAGAAATGTGCCAGTTTATTAAACACGTCTCATTTCAACTTCCCGATGAAAGTGTCGCTTTGAAGTCAAAATCTGAATCCAAGACTGAGCTGTGTTTTTGTTTCTGCAAAGTTCTTCCACGAACTCAGGTTTTCAAACAGCTGTGACAGCTGCCTCTGTGTGTCAGTAAGTCTTTGAGCTTCTTTATCATAATATCAGCAGCCTTAAAAATAAAGACGGGCTGATGTGGACGATTATCAGTAATCAATGAGACCGATCACTGATATCTGGAGCTGACATAGATTTAGAAACAAATCAAATCCAGCAAAGAAAATGTATTTTTCTGTTGTGGCAGAAACGGTTGGTTTCAAATATCTGATGATGTTTAAGTTGCAGCTGTTACACATCTGTACTCACAGCCAGCTGTAGTGCTCAGGCCTGCTTAGCCTCTAATCTGCTGACAGAGAGCTAATAATCTACTAATAATCTCACTCATACATTACAGGATGGCTGACAGTGAACATCACAGCAGTTGTGTTACTGAGGTATAACAGGGCAGCACTAACCATGAATGTGCATCAGACCAACTCACCAGAGGAGTTTGTGTGATCACAATAACTCCTGGACACAGCTTCAAAGTGACTCCTCACTCCGACAGCACATTACACTCATCAGTTTCACTCACACACATTTTTATAAACTCATCATAACTACTTTGAAACAAAGTTCCAGCACACAGAGGAAAATCCACAGCTGCAGTGTGTGGCTGCCACGCCCACATCAACATCACCGTGGCGTGTTCACTGACCATTAAACAGTAGGAAATGTCACTCATCAGTTTCCTGTTCTGGTGAGTTCACGGCAAACAAAGTTCCTCCTCGTGTTCCTCTGTGAATCCAGTCATGCTGGAATATTTGACAATATTCCCACAGTAATGATGTCATTTCTACAGGAATTGGTTTTATAGAAAAATCCTGATATCTGACAGCTCATGGGAAGGACCAAAGGGAGGAGGCCAGATATGATAGCTTAGCAAAAATGTTCTATAACAAAAGTAAAATAAGCAAACTCATGTAGCTCAGTGAAGTCAGCGGGATGTGCAGTGTCTGGATCTGTGACATGGACTGAAAGAAACCATAACACAAAGCAAACAGCCAAAATCAAACTCCAAGTAGAGACAGAAATCCTGCTGCCACCATTCATTTCTGTTTGGAAGCAGACATAAAGTACTCGTGCTGTCAAATCCAGAACCACTTGGTTCCACTTTAGTGAAGGTTACAAATGATCTTCTTATGGCCTCTGACAGTGGACTCATCTCTGTGCTTGTCCTGCTAGACCTTAGTGCTGCGTTTGATACTGTTGACCATAATATCCTATTAGAGCGATTAGAACATGCTGTAGGTATTACAGGTAAGGTCAATTATGGTGTTCCACAGGGTTCAGTGCTAGGACCAATTCTATTTACATTATACATGCTTCCCCTAGGCAGCATCATTAGAAGACATAGCATAAATTTTCACTGCTATGCAGATGATACGCAGCTCTATCTATCCACGAAGCCAGATAACACACACCAATTAGTTAAACTGCAGGAATGTCTTAAAGACATAAAGACCTGGATGGCCGCTAACTTTCTGCTTCTTAATTCAGATCAAACTGAGGTTATTGTACTCGGCCCTGAAAATCTTAGAAATATGGTGTCTAAGCAGATTTTTACTCTGGATGGCATTACCTCGGCCTCCAGTAATGCTGTGAGGAACCTTGGAGTCATTTTTGACCAGGACATGTCCTTCAACGCACATATTAAACAAATATGTAAGACTGCTTTCTTCCATTTGCGCAACATCTCTAAAATTAGAAATATCCTGTCTCAGAGTGATGCTGAAAAACTAGTTCATGCATTCATTACTTCCAGGCTGGACTACTGTAATTCTTTATTATCAGGATGTCCTAAAAACTCGCTGAAAAGCCTTCAGCTGATCCAAAATGCTGCAGCAACAGTACTGACAGGGACTAGAAAGAGAGAGCAGATTTCTCCTGTTTTGGCTTCCCTTCATTGGCTTCCTGTTAAATCCAGAATTGAATTCAAAATCCTGCTCCTCACATACAAGGTCTTAAATAATCAGGCCCCATCTTATCTTAATGACCTTGTAGTGCCACATCACCCTATTAGAGCACTTCGCTCTCGCTCTGCAGGCCTACTTGCTGTCCCTAGAGTATTTAAAAGTAGAATGGGAGGCAGAGCCTTCAGTTTTCAGGCCCCTCTTCTGTGGAACCAGCTTCCAGTTTGGATTCGGGAGACAGACACTATCTCTACTTTCAAGATTAGGCTTAAAACTTTCCTTTTTGCTAAAGCATATAGTTAGGCCTGGACCAGGTGACCCTGAATCCTCCCTTAGTTATGCTGCAATAGACGTAGGCTGCCGGGGATTCCCATGATGCTTTGAGTTTTTCCCTTCCAGTCACCTTTCTCGCTCACTATGTGTTAATAGACCTCTCTGCATCGAATCATATCTGTTATTAATCTCTGTCTCTCTTCCACAGCATGTCTTTCATCCTGTTTTCCTTCTTTCACCCCAACCGGTCGCAGCAGATGGCCGCCCCTCCCTGAGCCTGGTTCTGCCGGAGGTTTCTTCCTGTTAAAAGGGAGTTTTTCCTTCTCACTGTCGCCAAAGTGCTTGCTCATAGGGGGTCATATGATTGTTGGGTTTTCTCTTTATTTATTATTGTGCAATCTACTGTACAATATAAAGCGCTTTGAGGCGACTTTTGCTGTGATTTGGCGCTATATAAATAAAATTGAATTGAATTGAATTGAATTTTCTAGTGGAAGTTCAAGATTTGCTGTCATTGCAGTTTGTCTGATGCACATCACGTCATGGCTGCCTGCAGCTAAATCTGCACACCTTCTTTCTGCGAGTGCTGAAGACACGAGTGCATTTACAGCAATATTTGTTAGCCTGCAACAAACAGCTCCAACCACAGTAACAAATGTGTGACATCAATGATTCATTGTTCAGTTGCTCAATGTTCAACCGTTTATTTGAACTAAACGTGACGCTCCCCCATGTTCTTCTCTAATTGTCTTCTATGTCCTCCCTCCTCATCCAAGCCGTGCCAGCCCACAGACCATAATCAGCCCACACACTGAACTCACATGAAACTCCACCTGACGTGGTTTTACATCAGCATCAGCAGATTGGACGCAGCTTTGTGTTCATCTGTAAATCAGCATCTCCCTGGAATCGTTTGATTCCTGTGGATTAAAGGCAGACAGTAAACTGAGCTTCCAGGCATGTAGGCAGCTACAGTAATGCTGCACTAGACAGCACGTCCTCGCCCATTAGCAGGCATCATCTTTACATTTGATTTTATAAAAACAAATCATGAATTAAATCCAAACTGAACAACTGCAGACTCATGAAAGGATTTGCAGTTTTGCAAACTCCTGTTAAAAGGGAGTTTTTTCTTCCCACTGTTGCCAAAGTGCTGCTCATGTATGTATTATTGTAGGTCTGCCTTACAATATAAAGCACCTTGAGGCGACCGTTGTTGTGATTTGGTGCTGTATAAATAAAACTGAATCTTTAATAGAAGAAATGCAGTTTTTAAGAGCAGCTGTGTCATTTAGAAATATGAAAATCTTTTCAAACTGTTAAATAGTTTTAATTACAAACTCATCGTCTGAAAAACCAACGGCTGTTTTTATCAAATCATATTTCAAATGTTTGTGTGAAGAGTGAAAAAAGGGGGAACTTTTCTAATGTGTTGTAAAGAGCAGCATAACTGGAAGTTGAACTGCTCAGTCAAAGCCTTTTTTCCCTTTGAGCTTCATTTCAGGTGGAGTCATTCTGGATTCTGAGTGTGTCCCAAAGGCCACAAGGATCCTCCAGGATAGAGGTACAGACTGCACTCCGGGACAGAGGAGCAAGGAAACATGTTGCTCTTCATAACTTGATGTCAGAGCTTTGAACTAGTTTGGGATTCAGCTCCATCCTGTATCTCTGTGAAACCTGACCTGTGTGGCTTTTGTCCCCTCTGTGAGAAACATGCACATTATAAAGCCGACACATTCATTCAGTTTACTCTTTCATTCTAAAGTGAAAGTGACTGTGTGAGCTTTCTATACAAAGATGTGTAGTTGTGTTTACTTCAGTTTCAGTCAGAATTAAAGAGACTAATTGTGTTTAAGAGAGGAGGCAGAGACACCATTGATGTCACAGTTCCAACTACTCACACCAATCACATTCAGTCCAGTTCATGTGGACAATAATTAGATGTTGTAAAAGCAGAATGGGAGTCTGCATTTAAATCAATAATGAGTTCAGAGTTATGTTTCAGGCCGACCACAGTTATTCTATAACATGCTGGTAAAAGGAGCCTGTATATTTGATGGATCTGCTTGAATGCAGAAGTTTGTGAAAGAAGTTCCTCCAGTGATTCTCTGCAGTTACCTTGAGTGGGTCCAGTCCAGCTCCAGTTCCATCATGACCATTGTACAACATCTGTTGCAGCTGCATGCATGAACCAATAACAGCTAATACATTGTTGGAAACGTGTCTCTGTCCTTGGAGCAGATGTCTGTTCATGCAGGGTTTTACTGCTGGTTTCTTATTCCACCTTATTACCCACTCTGATACATGACTGAGTGCCCATGTGCATCAGTGGGTCTGGGCTGCTTCTCACAACAAGAGATTTAAGAAGAGTCTTCCTTTAACTAGGAAGTGATCCACAGGTGGCCTAACACATGGAGACAGACGAGCATTGGCACATTTAGACTCAGCAAATAATCCACGCAGACGTGGGGAGAACATGCAGACTTCTCACAGAAAGGCCCGACGGTGGGTTCAAACCCGTCGGCTCACACGGAGAAAATCTTCCCTTATTACCCGCCGACTCAGCAGATTTGTGTCTCTACAGTTTTGTGTTCTTCTTCAAAATGAAATTCAAATGGAGGGTTTTGTTTGACACTAGAGATCAGAGATGCCCCACAGACCAACACATGAAGTACTTTCTATTTGTGGATTAGAAGGAGAAATATATCTGTATTATCAGTTTATTATAATCTACCTGAATCAGTGTTTGGGATCAGATTTCTGTGTGGCCTGGTTCACTCACTTCATCATCATTTTAACATCATTTTCTATTGACTTTGACTGTATATTATTTTACTGTACTGTAGAAGAGCTTCTAAAGGAGATGAAGCGTTTATGTGACAACGTACACTGCCATGCAAACATGTGTTGTCCACTGTGATTAGGTACTACTTTACAAATATAAGGAATATTCAAAGTATGTATTACTCATAAAACTGTCAGTCAAAACTAAATTTAAAAAAATAGGTAAAATTCTGCAACTTAAAGTTTGCATATCACAAGTTTACCATGTTTTTTTCAATGGAGAGGAGGTGGGAGAAGAGTTGGAGTTGAAGTCCTTGAGGAAATGTTCACTATAGTGAACATTTCCTGTGACTATAGTGCCCTGAATGTTGAATAGTAGCAAACAATGTTTCTACTTTTAGCTCCACTGACATCGAACAATATTGTAAGAAAAACTATTAGAGAGCTGGAAACCGTTCACAACACCAAGTATTACTAACAAAATACTCAGAAAATCGTTTGCTGCAAACATATCCATTACTTTCTGACTGCCATCTTCTTTCACCTCAGTGTTTGTCATTCAGGCAGCAATGCTCTCAACTGTTGGCGCCCTTCAAACAGCAGACTGTGATTTTATGTTTGCTGTTCAGCTGGAACGCTTAAAGTGGAGCTTTGTGTTTCTTAGTACGTTGGTGTTTCTCTAGATTAGTGTGATGTTGAACTGCACAGCACACAGCTGGGACTAATCACACATGACAAGACAGAGAGGAAGCAAAACAGGATGCACTAACACAGGACACGGGATTGTCAAAGTAAAACTGAATCATTAGTTAAGATGTGTGAATAAATGGTCACAGATCAGCTAACTGAATTTATCCAGACAGACTGGACCAATCAGGGTTCACTGAATCAGACTTTAACAAACTCTTCTATGTGCTGATAGACCTGCAAACACACTACATGTAGCTGTCCTCATATGTCACCTTTATGTCTGCTTTCCCATTTTTATAATCATTACTTACATGTTGATGAGAGACTTTGACTTTGTAAATGATCAGATTACATACTTGGAATACAATATTTCCACTTCAGGGTCGAAGTCTGTCCCAGCTGCCACTGTCAGGGTTTCTGGGTTGTTGACTCAGTATTTTCAGTTCGTGTTCACTGTTTATCTTCTGCCTGTTCCACTTCCTGTTTTATTGTGTTAACTTTGGTCTGTGTGCATTATGTTCAGTCCCCTTCCCATTTATCATTAGTTCATTATGTTCAGCCCTGTATTCACCTGTTTTCAATTATCGTCATCACTCAGCCTGTGTATTTAAGTTCCTCAGTCTCACCAGGTCATGGTCGCGTCATTGATGTTGTCACTGCTGTCCATTCTTTGTGTTTGCCTTTCAGTTCAGATCAGTCAGCCATCTCCTGTTCTTGCCATTTGTCCCTCACAATAAACACCCTGAACCTTCACCGTGAGTCCTGCGTTTGAGTCCTCTACTCCACATCCACTCAGCAACTTCTGACAGAATGACGCGACCTGTGCCAAGAAGACACGCTTTGGACTCAGCGGACTCGGACCTGTTCGAGCGGCAGAACGCAGCGCTCTCCATTTGGGCGGAGAAGCTCAGGTGGAAACAGCGGCTCTTATCGGAGAGGGAGTCTTTGAGGGGACTCGTCTGGCTCTGGGCGGGCCTCGGAGACGCCGCGGTCCTCCACCTGCTGCCTCACCTGCATCGGAGCATTCGCCGCGGAGAGTGGGCGTCACAGGCCAAGCTTCGGCCGCTCGCTCTCCCGCCGCTTCGCTCCTCGCTCGCCCGCCAGCCGTCTTACTCTCCCACCTCGGCTCAGCTCACATCCTCTTGATAACTTTTCTCAGATCACTATTTCTTCACCTACCTGTCAGCTTGTTCCGGTTTCTTCAGCCCGGGTCACTGTTAAAAATATTCCTGCACCGAAACCTGTCAGTATCACTCACCCAATCATCATCTCCACCCCTATCAGTCAGCCCACATCTACACCTGTGCCAGCTCTCAGGACGAGGGCAGCTGTCACCCAGTCTACCTCCACACCCTTTCCTGTTCCTCGGGTGGGGGTGACTGGTGTCCAGCCAACTCCCATGCCTGTCCCAGCGCCAAGGCTGAAGGCAGCCAGAACCCAGCCTGACCTCCCTAGAGGCTTTGGGAGAGCTAACCGGTCCACCTGCTACTTCACCTCTTCATCCACCTCCTGATCCAGCCTTTCACGCCATTGCACTATCCCTGGTTAGGCTAGCTGAGGTGTCCCCTGCTCAGGCACCAGCTTTACTAGCCCAGGCTGCAGCTTTATCCCCTTCACTAGCTCAGTCTGTAGCTAAGCCATTAGCCACACCAACCTCAGCTCCGTCGTCAGCCTCGCCTATCTCTGTTCATCCCTTAGCATCCCCAGTCCAGTCAGTTGACTCGCCTGCTGTTCAGCCTCCACTCCAGTCAGTTGACTCGCCTGCTGTTCAGCCTCCACTCCAGTCAGTTCACTCGCCTGCTGTTCAGCCTCCACTCCAGTCAGTTCACTCGCCTGCTGTTCAGCCTCCACTCCAGTCCTCCAGTCCCCTGTAGCCCAGCCTCCTCTTGTCCACTCTCCGCCTGTCCAGTCAGTCCACTCTCCGCCTCTCCTCAGCCAGGGGTTTCCGCATCCGCTGGCTCTACAGCTTCGCCTTCACCTGGTCCGGCCCCGGCTTCAGCCTCAGCCCTCGCCTGGGCCGGTCCCGCGGCTGCCACGCCATCGCCCAAGCCACGCTCTGGACGTCATCGCCAGCGTGGTCGACCATCGGACCTGCTCAGTGGCCGCCGTCTTCCTCGTGGCCGGCCACTGGATCACCTCCAGCGTCACAGCCGGCAACGTGGCCGCCCGCCAGAACTCTTTGGTTTGGACTCCGTCCCTCCGTCCTGGACCCCCTCCGCCCTTTTTTCACTCTTCACACAAACATTTGAAATATAATTTGATAAAAACAGCCATTGGTTTTTCAGATGATGAATTTGTAATTAAAACTATAAAAACTCCACATGACTCTGAGCCACGCCCCTTATGATCCCTGCACAAACTCATCTCTAATCCTCTGCTGATCTTTGTTCCACGGATTTAACTCTTCAATGAACTGGACGTCCACAGTGTTCAAATCCCTGAAAGCAGGATGAAGTCCAGCCAGCCAATCACAGGACAGGAAGTGATCAGCTTACACAGTGATTTGAAGCTGTCAGGGTGAGGCTGCTTCATGCAGGTGTGAAACTATGAGGAAGCTGAACGCCTCCTCTTTCCTCAGAAGTGATCTGTGGCAGTCTGCCATCATGTTTGGCTGCACACACTGAATGTGACTCACTGAGAAGCTGAACCATGTTTTTGATGATCACACTTTAATTTAACAGCTGAACAATGAACTTTTAGAAAGTGTCAAATCTGACAAACTTTTACCTTCATGTTGTTAAAGTTTCACATGTTCAAATATTTCTGTTTCAATGAGCAACATAAATTTTGATGTGATGTCCAAGTAAAACACAGACTTTAGATTGATTTAAAAATGTCTGTAATCCAGATTATTCCAAACAAAGTGTAAAATAAGAGCAACATTTCATTGAAGCTGTGGCTTCATTTATCACAGTGTCACAAAGAGTTTCCTGTTCCTGTTTTCAGCCTGTCAGCTCTCACAGTGTTATATTGCACATGTGCTGTGAGTAATAATATAAATAATAATAATAGAAATGAATAAATAAAGAGATAAACAGCACCAACAGGAGCCTGTAGAGAGTTTCTGGTCTTGCAAAGACAAACATGTTTGTTCCAACAGAACATTCAGATCATAATTCAGATGTGAAAAGCTGTCAGACAGGACAGGTTATATAAACACAGTGTTTAGTTTGTGAGAGCAGGTAAAGGCAAAGAACCAGGAATGAACTGTGGGGAACCTGATTGGACGCTTTGGATTTCCTGATCTCACAGTGTTTTTGTCCTGTTTCAGTAGATTTTGATGGCTTTGGTTCCATGAAATGTTCGGGCTGATGAGTGTTTGCCTCTGCTCGCATCCTTTGTGTGCTTTGAGCTTTAAAGGAAGAGTTTGTGACAAAGTCCAAACCTTCATGTCAGCAGACCTGCTGCCCCCTGAGGAAAAACCATCATTAATAAAGTGAAAGAGCAAAGCGAGCGTGACACAGTGAGAGTTTGATCTGCTCAGAGTGTCGTCCTCACAGCTCAGAGACACAAAGTCTCCTTCAAACAGCTGCTGGACTCAGAGGAAGACGAGCTGTGAGGCTGGAGTGAATTAGTTTGCCGTTTCATTCAAAATAAAGGTTTGGTTTTGTTTACTTGTGTCTGTGTTTGGGTCATTTTACATCACATGACAGAAACATGGTGGAATCTGGTGATGGCCAAATTAAGCTTTCTGAAGCTGGTTTTTAAAAAAGGTTTAAATACTGAAGTTTTCCAACACAGTCCTCTTTGGTGACATCTGCTGGACAAAATATGAAGAGCAGCTTGAGTCTACAAATGAAAATGAACTGTTTAATTATGATTGTCCTCTCTGCAGAGCTGAGCTCACAGCTTCTGTTTAACATTGTGTGACAGTTCAGATATTGAGCTGCTGTTTATATTCTGTTTAATTAATAAATCATTTTGATGATTAACCCTTCCTCCCTCCCGTTCTTCCTTCCATCCATAGTGTTCTTCCCTCCTGTGTCAAGTCTCTTGTTGTTACGCCCCGGCCCAGGGGAGGTAACATAAATGAGCTCAGAGACAGGAGGGTCAGATTAAAAAGAAAAACAACAGGTTTATTACCACAACTGAAAACCGTTAGTGAAATGACTCACTAGGCAATGAGGTGACTTAAACAAACAAAAAACTCGTATATTCAAATAACACAAGAACACTAATCATCGCACAGGCGGCAACTCAAAAACAGAGGTTCAAAAGGCAGCAGGGCAAGAGCAACAGTCTACACAGTCTGTTCACATCAACAAGTCCCCCACAAATGAAGACTCCTCAGCCTTTTATACTCCCAGGTAAATGCAGGCAGCCGTGTCATTGGTCCGCTGTGTTCGAGGATCCCGCAGCAGCCAATGGTGTGTGTGGACTGGCACACTCTGATCTGCATACAGTTGGGTGGGCAAAGGTCCCTGGCAAGGCAATCACCTGTGAGTCCTGGCACACTTGAATTTCCATACAGGAAGGCGGGCCCACATGAGGCCAGGGGCCGTAGCAATTGTGTTGAGTTTATTCACGTGTCTGTGTTTTGCTGTGGAGTTATCTCACTTCCTGTTTTATTTCAGTCTCCTCTGTTATGATTTTGTTCAGCTGTGTCTCGTTTTCTCCACCTGTCTCCACCTCCTGTGTAAATATGGTTGTTGTCCTCCCCTTTGTCTTTGTCAGAGTGTCAGTTTACTTTCCCTTCGTGTCTCTCAGCTGCAGTGTTTCTTAGTTCTCAGATCTTAGATCTCAGATTCACAGATCAGGTTTCTGGGTATAGTTTTCAGTTTGGTTTGTACCTGATGGTCCATTTTTGGAAAACTTATTTTCTGTAACTCTGAAAAGCAGCAGTTTTCCTGAACAACATTCTCCTTTCTGCAGTTTAGCAGCAGGTCCTCTCATGGATGATCTACAGTGACACCGAAGATCAGCTCAGAAATCACAATAATCGTCATGGAGAAAGAATCGTGTAGAAGTATTTAACATCTGTGCTAGAAGATGGCTGTGAGGCCACATCAATGTGCAGCTGAAGCATGATTTCAAATAGATATAAGGGTTAAAAAGTGACCCTAAAACACAGAATGAGATAACAGGATGGCAAACATGTACAAATATGCAGCCAAGTATAAGTTTAAGTGTGTAAAACAAGCCCCACTGTGGGCTGTGGAGCTCCATGTTTGACACGGACACACAGGTCAGAGCTGCTGCTGCCCTCTTTAATGCTTCTTATTTAGACTGTTTCACACATCAGTGTCAGAACTCCAGAAATATTCCAGCTTTTTAACCTTAGAAGGTTTTAATGTTAGAAACAACAAACTGGACTGAAATGAGCCATAAACAATCCAAACAGGGACAAACAGCTTCTCAGTAACAGCTGCTTTACATGAAGCCCAGATGTTGGTGTGGGTCAGTGGGCACTGCTGTGGGCACTTCTCTGCAGCATCAACATCAGATCACATGATCATTTAGTCTCAGAGTGAAGTGTTTATATCTTCTGTTACCACGGCACGTTAACTTCCTGTTACTTTAACCATAAATCTGTGATCCCAGAACTCAGTGAAGACAGGAAGTGAAGCTGCTGCATCTACAGGAGGAAGAGGAGGGACCTGAGTTCCTGTTAGAGGAACAAAGTGCTGATTAAACAAACTGAACATCATGAGCTCTGAATAACAACCTCAAAGTTTCATCTTCTCAGACTCACAGGGAGGAGCGCCTGCTGTCAGTGTCAGCAGCACAGCAGGTGTGAGTATGAAGGTAGACTCTGATCTGATGGTCACATGATTCTTCTTCTTCTGCAGAAATGATCCCTGTAACTGCTGCCTGCTCCAATCAGACGTCAGTAGATGATAAAAATGATAAAAATCTCATGAAGAAGATGAAAGTAAAATGCATTATTATCTCTAAGGCTGCATGTAAGCTTTAAACCGATCCATTCAAACATTAAAGCTTCCCACAGCCTGATGAAGGACACATGGAAATCAGTGTAGTTTGTCTCAGATCAGAGTGAGATGAATGTGATTGATTGATTGATTGATTGATTGATTGATTGATTGGATAATCAAATGGAAATGATTGTTATTGATCGATCGGTGGTCTTCGTGTGTGTTCTTAGAATTACAGCAGTGTGAACAG
This sequence comes from Oreochromis aureus, assembly GCF_013358895.1. NCBI lineage: Eukaryota > Metazoa > Chordata > Actinopteri > Cichliformes > Cichlidae > Oreochromis > Oreochromis aureus. The sequence goes on along the minus strand of NC_052944.1, from coordinate 93,737,838 downwards.
AACTAAGCAGCAGATCAGAATCAAGCAGAGAAAACATTTAAACGTTTTCTGCATCACAAAGTGAAAACTTGAACATTTCAGTGAAAATGTTAGTTTGCACTGTGGTAACTTTACAGCTGGACCTGTCATGTTGTCATTGAGGTACAGCTGAGACATGTAAAACATTTTCACCCAGCAGAAAATGTGTGACTCTGTGCTGCACTTCACATTTATAAAAGGTTATGTCAGATCTCAGATTATGTTATTATATATTTTAAATGGAAACACTTTTAAATTTTAACCATAACAAAGTTCACTTCCTGCATGAAGGTGATCACAGCTCCATGAACTATTCACACAAACATCACGGAGCCTCAGACTTTAACAGGCCTGTCAGACCACAATGATCCAGCTGTTTGTGTTCATGTGGCAGATTTATACGTTTTATTTAAAATCTACTTCACACACATTTTAATATCTAAACACAGAATCACTGAAATCTGCGACACACGGAAACTTCCTGTTAAACCGAAAGTAAACTTTGTGCGTGGGCGTGTTTGGGAGCTGCAGCTGTGGGTTCGTTGGGTCAGCAGAGGATTTAACGGGACTTTGTGTGGGTTTGAGTTGTTTTTAAAGGAGGATGAAGACGCTGGTGGTGTTCCTGCTCCTCATGAACGGTAAGAAAGTCTCTGTTTAACCTGCAGCAGCTCCGCAGGAAGTCCTCTGTGTGCGGAAGTGCTGCACTCAGGGGCGGATCGCGCATCGAAAGTCATGGAAATTCACACAGTGTTGGAAATACTTATTTAATGATGAGGCTTTAATAGTAAAAGTATGAGGGAAGGTTAGAAACAGACCAGACTAACAGACTGTGGACTTTGTAGTCACAGATTGGACACTTCCGGTATGGCAGAGCTAGCTAACCATGCTAAAGTAGCCTCGTGTCTGCGCTGTTTCCGGTCTGAGCCGAGCTCATTCAGCCCTCTGAGCTCCGTTTCTCCGCACTAAACGCAGCACAGGTGCACCTGATCAACGGTGACAACAAACCGGAAATAAACACAGGTGTACCTGATTATAAATAATCTTTTTTTAATACGAGCTGAGAATTCTTGAATAGTTTATCTTCTCTTTAAGGAGGAAGGGAAATACTCTTTGTAAATGAATTATTTATCATTTCACTTGTTATCACAGAGGATTAGGTTCTGAATAAAGAGTGGATATAATCCAGGTATTGTTACTGAAGAAATAGAAATATTTATTGCTACATTTTAAACCTGACAGCACAGCAACAGCATGAGGAGAAGAGTGTTTGCTCAGGAAATACACGGGTCCCTTAATATTTGAAACAGTAAATATTTTAAGTTATAAGTTCAAATGAATAGTTCAAATATTAACTAATTAATAGTAACAGCTGCATTAAATCTGCTGTTAAATCAGCAGCAGCTTTCAGGTTGAGTTAAAGCGCAGACTGTGTGTCATGTGTTACCAGGCAAGTTTTTAACAGGCTTTATAAGACACATGTTATAATAACACACTTTTATATTTGTATGTTAAACACATTTCTGCTTTTTTTCTCATCTTATCTGTGGTCTGGTGTTGGTCTTTTAACTCAACTCATGATGTAAATCTGTAATAAACTATAAACTGTAATAACTTCACATTTACTGATGGTGATGGAATGAAGCTGAATAAAATAATGGAGAAAGTTGAGGCTTACTGCATACCTAAGAGAAATGTGACATTTGAGCAGCACATATTCTTCACATGTGTACAGAAGACAGGGGAGACAATAGATCAGTATGTAACAGAGCTGCAGAAATGGAGTAAAAGTGTGAATTTGGAGGACTGACAGACTCTTTGATAAAAGACAGACTTGTGTGAGGGATTCCAGACAACGGTCTGAGAGATACGGTGGCCCTGAAGTGCAAACCACAAAAACAAATCACAAAACGCACAACAAATTGAAAAGCGCAAAAACAAATTGAAAAACGCAAAACAAATTGAAAAACGCAAAACAAATTGAAAAGCGCAAAAACAAATTGAAAAGCGCAAAAACAAATTGAAAAGCGCAACAACAAATTCACTAAACGCAAAAACAAATTGAAAAGCGCAAAAACAAATTGAAAAGCGCAACAACAAATTCACTAAACGCAAAAACAAATTGAAAAGCGCAAAACAAATTGAAAAGCGCAAAACAAATTGAAAAGCGCAAAAACAAATTGAAAAGCGCAAAAACAAATTGAAAAACGCAACAACAAATTCACTAAACGCAAAAACAAATTGAAAAGCGCAAAAACAAATTCACTAAACGCAACAACAAATTGAAAAGCGCAACAACAAATTGAAAAGCGCAAAAACAAAAGAAGAATCACAAAAACAAATTGAGAAGCACAATTACATTAAGAAAACCGGAAAGGGTAGGTACCAGTCGGCAACAGGAGACATCACTGATTGGATGTCCGCGCTGTTCATCTTTGGAACCGGAAGTTACTCTGCCTGTAGCGCATTATTTTCAAACATGAACATTAGCGGTGACCCAAACATAGCTGTCACTATTCGAGAATATTTTTGATTCAGGACATACATACGAGGTGATACTGGATATGCTCAAGTGTAATCATGACATTTCAATTAGTATGCGTACACTGAAAACACATTTAAAAGAATCTGGACTGTACAGACGAGGCAACTATTCTCCACTTCCTGAGGTGAGGCGTGCCATTTTGTCCGAGCTTCGAGGACCAGGACAATTGTTTGGATATCGGACCATGTGGCAAGTTCTCAAACAAAAACACAAGCTGCGTGTCAAGCGTGATGTAGTTATGAGGCTGTTGAGACAACTAAATCCTCAAGGAATCGCTTTGAGAACTCGAAGGAGGTTCACAAGACGCACGTATCACTCCATGGGGCCCAATTACATATGGCATGTAGATGGCTATGATAAACTGAAACCCTGTCAGGATGTATAGATGGCTTTTCAAGAAGACTGATGTGGCTTGTGTGTGGAGCAACAAACAACAACCCGGCTGTTATAGCTCACAATTATATAAACTGTGTAAAGAGTCTTGGTGTGATACCAATGAGATTACGAACAGACTTGGGACTGAGAATGGGACTATGGCAGCAATACAGTGTACCCTCCGTCACACGCAGACACGGACTATTATGCTGGATCGTTAAGCCACAGTTACGGATCATCTACTGGGAATCAGCGCATCGAGTCATGGTGGTCTTATTTCAGAAGAGGAAGGTGGGTACATTTGTGTCTGGTAGGTGTAAGCTACAGTGAAAGCTGATCAGATTGTTGTTTTTACATGCATTTAAGAAAATAGAGTAGCGTCCTGCTGGACGTGTTGAAAAGTTGGATGAGATAGACGTTAACAGCCGTCACTTTATTGCAGGAACTCAAAATGGTCACTGTCAGCTGTTGTGCGAAATGAGCATGCTTGCCTAGATTTAACGACGCCAATACAAAATGAAAAACTCAGACCAAACTCTCCACTCCTCACAATCAACACACAGAACAGAGTAAAAAGAATACAGCATTTTAACAAGAACATTACTGCAGGGTCGCTACAATATTTATGGAAAACTAATATGCATTACTTTGTTTGACATCCATTTGTGGCATGTTTTAAATGGGACCAAAATGTAACAAACCCTATAAAATGACCAAGAACAAAGCTAAATTGATTCTTAAATATTAATTATATACCCAGGTCTCAGTTTTGGATGGACTTTTTGGAGACCTAAGAGACTCTGGAAACTTCAATGGAAGCCACTGAACGCCAATGCTTGCTGAGATTCTGCTTCACAGGGTTCTACAGAAAGACCTGGATGAATGCAAAGACCTCTGGAACAAACACAGGATCCGGCCAAGCAGACTTGCATCGTGTCCAGGGGGATTCCAAACAAACTCTATCTCTTGCCTCACAGGTATTTGAGTTCTTAACAAAATTAACCTTTTGCATCAAACTAAATGCAAGGTGTTGTTATTGCTTAAGTTGGTTAATATATATTCATAATTTTACACATAAGTATGATAGAGCAGTTTATAACATGTCACTGCATGCGTTGATTTATATAGTTCCATATTGTCAGCAAAAAATCCTTCACTGTTCTATTTTCATTTTGCAGATATGGTTCAAGAGACTGTGGATTTGCTGTTGAGGAGAGGGAACTGGATGTGTTTCGAGGAGGGGCTACTGGTTGGATTGTGTGGTGATCCAAACATTGGGGAATATTTACAACAGGCTGTACAACAAAACACACTGCAGCAGCCACAAGACTGGGAATCGGCCACAGAACTGTATTTGGCCCTGAAGGACATAGCTGGGTTTTAGATACCAACTGAACTTCAGTTTGTAATGACATTTGTCAGAGTTACTCTGACAAAGACACACACGTGTGTCGAAACGTTAGTTTCTTTCCTTTTTGCACCTAATAAAACCTTTGGACTTACTTGAGTGCTCCAGCCCTTCTGTTTTTCCTTCATTTTTAATGTTAGTAGTGTTTCCTTTCCTCTTGCTAAATTGAATATAATATTGTTCATAATATACAGCAACTGGCATGGATTTAAATATTAACATTTAACCACAAGGAAACATTTAAAATTTTCTTTAATAAAACCATTTACAAATAGTGTCCAGCATTTCTGTCACTTTTCCAACATACACAATATTCAGAAAAACAACTAAATGTTTAACAATATGGAAGTTGCTTGTCACATGAATGTGTTAAGTAGTATGCCAACGGCAGCTGAACCTAACAGGGTAACTCAGTAACTGTAACTTGATGACCTTGCTGATTTAAGAACATCCAAATCCTGGAGCATTTTGAATTCCAAAGTCCATGTTGGCCTTAAAGATGCTGTATGAGTCACAGATGAGTAGCTTCAGAGTATTTGCACAGGTGTTTGCAACTGGAAAAGGCAAAACACTTAAAAACTGGATGCATGGTGGTGGTGTCATTCCTGCCGGTGGAACTGCCGTCAGCCCTGTGGCAAACATCATCAAATCTTCCAGACACAAAATTTATTTCCTCACCTCTCCTTTCGTAAAACTATACACAAATAAAAATGGTCATTCAAACCTTCACAATCAAGGAGATAATCTGCCCAAAAGCCAAGTGTTAGGACCTCCTTATGCCGCTTGTTGCTTCCTGCTGGGCTGAGATCAGGTCTGAACATGCTCTCCAGTTCTGAAGCAGTCAGGGCCTTGGCAGAGAAGCATAGGAGTGGGGCCAGCACACTGGAATTTTGTTGCAGTGCACTTAAAAAATTCAGACTTTCCAGTCCATCTTTAAATCTGCAAAGGATAGACAAATAACTAATAATTGGTTTATAGCTATAACTATTGCAGTCTTCTAAATTGTGTTTAAATGTCTTTACCTACTAGATCTTTCATTATAAATTTGGACAGATTTCAAATGCATAGAATCACTCATACACAAAAACAATTCATAGCGCTCAGAAATTAACTGTGACAGCAAAAAAAGAAGAGCTCATTGGGATTTTAGCATTTAAAAAAAAATAGTGCTTTCACACTGGAATAAACAAGTGTGTCAAACAAGGATCACCTCTTTTATAAATAACTGAAAAATTAATCATGTTGCATGACTATGATTATTATGGGTCATTGTGAACAATAAATGTATACTAAATTAGAGTTCTAGTGTCAAAAGGTTAATAGCGTGCGACAGTGGCTCAGGAATTAACTTGTTGTTCATCAGATCACACGGATGCTACTGAATCAGTTTTTTCATATACATCTGAAGGTCTGAAAATGTCAGTGGCTGCTGTGATGAGCAACTGGCCATCCTGAATTTAAAAGGAGTAATGAGTTTACCGTTGAATGACACTTTGGTTTCTTTCAAGGATGTACCATCTGAGGTACTCCTCCACAAATGCTTGTTTCTCAAAAGGCTTGACGTTTCTGAGGCATCCAGCAGTTTGGAAGATTGTGCTGTTTTGCAAAATAAGATTATGCAAAGACTCCTCTGATTCAGCTTTCAGGACCTAAAAAAAAAAAAAAGGTTTACTGTAAGAAAAACAAAAATATAATTTTCACTACTTTTACGATTCATTCAAACATTGGATTAAAAAATAATCAATTTGTTATTTCACTTGTGTTGTTGGGAGTTGGAAATCTGTCCTTTCAGATTACAGAATCTACCTTGAACCTACTTTCAAGATATGATCCAACCCGGATAACCTTTATCCTGATTAAATCTTTTAAACTGGCCCCAAGTGTCTTCTAAGTAAACCCATTCCCTGAGCCTAGGTAATTTTCTACCTGATGTAGAATTTTGTGATCTCCTCATCTTGCACATCTTCTACAGTGGCGCTGAAACTCTGATTCCCTGTGATGTGGTTGACCAGGTTCTTGGAGAGGAAATGTGGTGCTGGTCCCCCATGCACAATGGATACAGCGATCATCTTTCCTGCTAAAAAGTACTAATCTTGCCTGGCAGCTGTTATACAGGGCACATAATTATCATGGTTAATTGCTATTAAATATGCTAATGAAAAAATACGCCAATTTTTATTAAAATTTCCATTGTAATAATTACGGAGAAAACATCCACCTCTTGAATTATATACAAGATAACGGCTCTCTGGAGGTCCATCAAAGATGGGGCGATTTCTCAGACTGCCCATAAGAAGTGTGAGGAATTCACGCCTCGGGCCACCTGTATCCAAACCTTCTTCAAAGCTGCCAGCATCATCATTAAACTTGATGAACATGTCGTAGTTGTCAGAGTATGTGCTGCGTCGAAATCCTCTAACAGCTCCATCCCATACAGCTGACCTTGATATATTGAACCTGCTGACCTTCTTGTGGTCAAGTTCCAGTGCCAAATTTGCAATAATTCCATGTGCCTGCAAATTGGTGTCTCTAAAAAAAAGGGAAACTTTTTTTTTAAAGGTATATATACTTCTCTCATGATTGCATGATGTCTTGTACAGAACAAGATGGCGGTTAATTGGATTCAAATGTTTAAATTACTAACACAGGTTCTTCTGGGGGCTCAGCAAACAGTGAATCGTTATCTAATTGCAAAGTAAAGGCGGTGGAGATTGTCTGCTGCACTGTTTTACTAATAAAATAGTTTTTTACCTGTTGTACTTCATTAGCAAGCACAAGATCCCCAGCACCCTTCCTTAGAGAACAAAGAAAAGCATTTTTGTTGTGTACTGTGAAAATATTAATTGACACTTTGAGAATATTTAAGCATCTTGATTAACAAACAAGCAATACAAGTATTATGTAGTCCATGTTCCAAAACCATATACAGAATGAATGACAAAAGTGTATATCTCATTAATACAAAGTGTAGGCAAAAAACAGTAAAAGATTACATGTTCTTCAAATATCACTTACTCATATTCTGCCGCTTTCTGTAAAGGACTGCTTTCATGTTGAAGTTCCCATGGCTGAAACAAACAAACAAAAACACACGCTTGAGCACGCACACACACACACAAAATGTATTTCACATATAACTATTAACTGTTTTACTGAACTGAGGCAAATGGTGGTGGCTAAACAACAAGAAAACTCTATAAAAAATTTAAATTGTACTTACCAGTGTATCAGCAAGATCAAACTCAGAGGGCCTTTTAATAACAATCTCTGGGTCAGAGTCAGACAAGTCTGAGTTTTCTCCAACTACAAAACATGAAAACAAATTAAGCTAAGCTAACTAAATTCATACTAATGTATGAAACTTTATTTGATCATCAATAATAGATTAATACTGAAAGGCATAAAGTTAGCATTTAAAACTCATGACTCAGTAGATCCAAAATGGCTGAATTTCATGTTTCCAGGAAGAAACATAACATATACAAGCTAATTTAGGGAGCAATGGTAGCAGAGGAGTTAAAAGCCCGCCCTGTAATCAAAAGGTTGAAGGTTTGAGCCCTGCTCAGTCTGTCACAGTCGTTGTGTCCTTGGGCAAGACACTTCACCCTCCATGCCAGGTGGTGGTAGTGGGAGGATAGGTGGCATCTGTGTACAGCAGCCTTGCTTCAATCAGTGAGTCCCAGGACAGTTGTGTCCACATTGTAGCTAATCACCAGCAGTGTGTGAATGTGTGTGGGTGAATGACTGGTTTTGTTGTGAAGTGTCTTGGGGGGGTTGTAGAACCCTAGAAGGTGCTATATCAAATACAGGCCATTCACCATTTTAATGTAGGTATGCTATTGACTTGGGTGCTTTATGCGTAATGTTGTCATTTCACAATTTCAAAATTAGCATTTGTTGAAACTAAGGGAATGTGTGTCAAAATCCAAACAAACATTAGCAGCTTACCATCTTCAAAGTCACTCTTCAAGCAGATGAAAACAGTGATTCTTTGATAAGGCTTGCCAACTTCAGCCTTATAAGCCTCAAGTGTAAATGGTCTTTGTGTTCCAGGGACAGTAATGACCTCAGTGCCATCCGGATACAGAAGAAGGAAAGGTCCATCTTTTAGATCTTTGTTAAAGTCCTTCATTTTTTTAACAGCTTGATTGAGCAGACTTGTGGCAGTAGCGTCAGGGTCTGTTGTTAGGAAAATAGTTTTTCCACGGTATGGCTTCAAACCACCCTTTTAATGGTCATCAAGTCGACATTTATCTGTAAGGAAAAAGACATGAACAATGGGCCAAGTAGATACTAATATGACTCTAAGCAGATCTATTCAAACTTGAATATTTATTAACTGCAAAAGAGGGATCTTCCTGACAACCTAAATGTACAATTACTTGTAAACAATTGTTCTTATTCTGGATAGCTTTACTACACTGAACATTTTTTACACAACTCCCCTAAGGAATAACAAAAGAATGTCATTAGAAAATTAACCTCAACTTGTTTTCAGACAGAGCTAGCCAAACTACCTGAACCTTTCTTTTTTTCCTTTTTCTTTAAGCCCTTCCTCCCTTCAGAAAACTTTTGCCTCTCTTCATTTTTTTCTTTTTCTGTATTCTAAGAAGGTGCTGAAGGTTGAGTCGGGCAGTTTGAGGTAGTCTGTGATGCTAAAGGAAACAAAGGAAAAATGTACTACAATGTCACACATTAAAGACATTCATTCATGTGACATTCCATTGTCCACACAACACGCAAATAAGGACAACACTGAATAATCTCACTAGAAAATTTCTACCAAGGAATGACAATGTAACTGATACTATTGACCAATACAATTCTACACCAGTAAGTTTTAATGTATAGACACATAATAGTGTTAGTTCCTAAAGTTAACCGAACATAATAAATGAACTAATTTATTATCGTTTCAGTTGTGGAAATGCTCAGAAGACTGTTCCACGAAGCAAGTAATCCCAAAAGCCAGGCTCACTCTGAAAATCCAGGCTCGATTGCCCCAAATTCGGTTCCAGGAACGAGGCTAACCTGCAGTCTTTCTGCTCATTCATTATGCAATATGCTTGTGGACAAGTCTGGTCCGTGGCACCCTAGCTGCGAGGTTTGTTAACACTAGAACTGCCCTCAAACCTTCACTACTAGAAAGGTCTTGAGCAGTCATTTTGATAGCTGCGTGCATTTTCAAATGAGCCTCGATTTTCTGAGCTCGCTTAGTGGAACAGCCCTCTGGTCTGCTATGGTCTGGAAACAGCTAACGCTAGGCTAATAAATCAATAAATAACAAACATTTTATTATGCTTATTAACTTACTCAATGGGAGTGAAGTGTCTCCGATGCAAGATGCGTGATAAAGCCTCTCGCCACAGCCGCTGCAAAAGTTTGGTGACTCCTCAACCAGCTTTTTCCCATAGCTAGGACAAAACATTCCGCCGTTTTTCAAACGAAATGCGCTACAGGCAGAGTAACTTCCGGTTCCAAAGACGAACAGCGCGGACATCCAATCAGTGATGTCTCCTGTTGCCGACTGGTACCTACCCTTTCCCGTTTTCTTAATGTAATTGTGCTTCTCAATTTGTTTTTGTGATTCTTCTTTTGTTTTCGTGCATCTTAATTTTATTTTGTGCTTCTCAATTTGTTTTTGTGATTCTTCTTTTGTTTTTGCGCTTTTCAATTTGTTGTTGCGCTTTTCAATTTGTTTTTGCGCTTTTCAATTTGTTTTTGCGTTTAGTGAATTTGTTCTTGCGCTTTTCAATTTGTTTTTGCGCTTTTCAATTTGTTTTTGCGTTTAGTGAATTTTTTGTTGCGCTTTTCAATTTGTTTTTGCGCTTTTCAATTTGTTTTTGCGCTTTTCAATTTGTTTTGCATTTTTCAATTTGTTTTTGCGTTTAGTGAATTTGTTTTTGCGCTTTTCAATTTGTTTTTGCGTTTAGTGAATTTGTTTTTGCGCTTTTCAATTTGTTTTTGCGCTTTTCAATTTGTTGTTGCGCTTTTCAATTTGTTGTGCGTTTTGGGTCCGTGTACTTTTCGGTATTTGAAGTTTTGTTTCAGAAACCAAAACGAAAAAACGATATTTAAAAGAATTTTCATTTTTTTAATTTTTTTGATAAAGAATAAAAATGGCGAAAATAACTTGTTTTTTCATTCGGTGGTAACAAATAGCCGTCATACACTTAAAATTAGACGTGCTTTTTGGATTTCTTCGTGATTCAAATAATGAAAGTATACTAGCGCAAAAACAAAAAATAGACGCATTTTCAATGTCTGAAACGGAAGTACTTCTTCTGCGCGTTTTTTATGGCGCGCACACCGTCCCCCCACACAAGAGATCGACGGCCTTAAAGTTACACTGGAATAAACAGAGGATGGACCATTACGTTGTTTTTAGGAAAACTAAGAGAGTGACACTCCGGGACGAAGACATGACTGCAGAAAAACTGGGTCGCATCTTTCAGGTAGATATGTAAACTTCGCAAACTTTGCTTTCAGCAGTTTTTTTATGAACGTTATTGTTCTTCCTTACTGCGGAACGGCTAACGTTAACATTTGGTGATTTCATGTAGGCCTACTTTTACTAATACTATGTCTAGCCGTCTTCATTGTGCTAATATGTGAATTGTGCACATGTGCTAATGTGTAAATAGTTATTCATTGACTTTTACCGGCTACTAGCTAATAAGTAAGCCTTTAGAGCCTATTAACCGTGTGCACAGGAGTAACACGTTAGCAGAGCAACGTGATTTACGGAAACTTTTCTTAAACAGGTATCCGCGCATACTCTGTACATCACGGATGATTCAAACGTGGCTATGTTCCCCGGTGCGGTCTCTGGTGTTTTCAGCGCATTAGACCTTACACCCAGAGGTCACTATGAAGTCCACGGAGAAGACATGGAGTCAATTCCAACAGCAGGTTCCAGCGGGCAGCGTTTTGCATTTATGCGAGCACCAGCTGTGGCAGCGTCTGCACCTTCACGTTCACAGCAGGCTACTTCAAGTTCCCCTATGTCCTCCAAAACATTTCAGAGGTAGGATGAGTCTGTGTTCTTGAATATTAAATTACAGAACAGGCAAAATAAAAAGAAACATAAGGTGCATGGATAGTTGAATTGTTAAGAATAGCAAAGCTGTTTTAGTACAATTTGCCTATAGCAATCACTGAATGGATTTGTGGCCTGCTGTCTTTTACAAGATATGTAAAATTATTATGTTTTGTTTTACAGATCAGTGTACTTTGCAGATGTAGTTGGTGGGAGGTTGATTCCCAATAGAATGGTGGTTGTACGATTCCTGGAGTCTGAGGCTACGCTTCAAGGGATAGTAGGAAAAGTGCAAGATGCCATTGGTAATTACAACCCAATAATTTTGACAGATGCACAGGGCAATGCAATTCTGGAGTCGGAGGGCACAACAGGTGAGCCATAATATTACAGCTAAAGCCCATATCTTATGGAGAGACATGTCTTACCAGACTCTTTGTAATATTTATTGGGTAATATGGTATTGGCTTCTAAACAGGTTTCTTTGGTTTTGTTTTTCATCTGTAGGGTCACAGTACTGGAGACAAAATGCACGAAAAATTCTTGCTGTGCCTGAACAAGACTTTAATTGCCTCCAGGGAACAAAGAGGAAGAAACTGAGGTATGTGAATAAATATGTATATACTATAGGATGAACATCAATATAGAAGAATTAATTTGATTTAAATCCTATAATAGCAGTAAGACATCACTACATAAATCATCATCTATCAGTAAGTGATGTGATGTTTCTTTAAGCCAGTAAGTAGCTTTGACATCTGATTATCCATTTTTTTATTTGTAGCAGCCGTAAAGATGATGACAGTGCCAGTTTGGGAGAAGTGAGTGACAAAATAGAAGAGTTGGTGTTGGCATCTCAAAGTCTGCCAGCTGTCACAGCAGCAATCAAAGAGCTCACTGATCTTGCAGTTGCCCAGAAAGTCACAACCCCAAGCTGCAGACACTCAAGGAGGGATTTAGCTGCGTGGTTTGTATGAGTATGTTCAAATGTTGCTTAGTAAATACATTACATCTACACTAACATTTTAATTACAATTAAAACAATGTCAAACCACATTCAATCATTACTTTGGACAAACATTTTTTACCAAACATAGGCTCTTTATTCAGCAGTGTCCATTTAAATACTTAGGCACAGACAATCAAGATGCAGGTCTACTGTAACATAACATTCAAAAGTTTACATGCACATTTAATTTGGGTTCTCCTTGCAATCTTGACTATGAAAGTATAGCTTTTCAAATTGATTACAATGTCAGTATGGGTGACGGTACACTGTTCACAGTAATGTAAAACTAAAAAGTTCACATTTAAAATGGGACTGTAGTTGCATATATTGAATCAAGTACCTGTAACTTTTTCATTTTTCTTGCTTGCTAATTGAGAAAATGTACTGATTTTGCCCCTCATCAATTATAGACAAAATATAGACAGGGACTTTCTCAGAACAGCGTGAACAAGAGTAATTACAGAATAACCAAAAATATTCTGCATGCTGTCTGTAAATTTATGTCAAGACTGACTTTGAACCTATAGTTTGAACTAAATTCAACATAAATGGATAACAGTCTCACTTATCTGATTTACTTTTGCAGACATCATTGAGGATCCAGTGTTCTCACTGTGCTGCAGAAGCATTATTGGCTGCAAGACATGTGTGGAACAGTGGCAAGAGACATCACAGCACTGTGCAAAATGCAGGGAGAGTAACAACGGAGTTCTACAAATTACTGGTCTAACAGCTGCATTTTCTGTATTGAAATCTTTTTTTGCAGAGGAGTAATGTAGTGTGTACACACAAATGTTTACAGTCAGTTGATTTTTTTTTTTGTCTGTTCTGTACAGTTTACAGATGCAGTGGTTCATACATTTCTCTGAGTTATGTTTATGAGACAGAGCAGAGCTTCTTTGTATGGCATAAAGTCACCATTTACGGCTCTAAAAAACAAATGTGAAATATCAGGATATTTTTCTGCAAAATGACTCTCTGTTCTAAGTTTGTCCTGTTCGGTTGTGAAGGGATCAACTCCAAAAGTCGAATATTCTTTGAGTGCAGATCCCAAGTGCTGCCTGTAAAGGTCTGCTGCTTCAAGTGCATTTGGCAAGAGCTCTGGAGAAATTCTTCTTTTACACCCATGTTCTGCAAAGTGATTTGGTATGCCTTTTCCTGTAAAAAATAGAGGAGGTGTTTAAATGTTCATTATCAGGGTTGTAAGCAATCTGACTTTTTTTTTTTTTTTTTTTTACCTGGGATTCTATGAGCATTCCATGATTCTACCACACTTGCAAGACCAATGTTACACAGCTGACAGGTTAGATTGGACACACAGTATCGCACAAGGTTATCCTCCATATCTATCTCCTCCTGGTCCATCAGCTGGAGTAGGGCAGTTTTTAGTGGGTAGTTGACACGGTTGTTGATTTCAGGCCAAATCCTTTCAACTGTGTGGTTCTAAAAGAGTTAAAAGAAACATGTCTTAAATGTACGTAGTAGTACACGTAATAGTATAAGAATTTCAGCTGATGTTAATGGTACTTAAATCTTACTCTTGTGGATGAGGTCTGTAAATAAGGCAGTCTCTCCTGATTGAAGCGATGATGTGACAGCATCTCTTGCATGAACAGTGTTAAATAAAATTCCTTTCCATGGTCTACTCAGCACCTGGTCCCACATACCATAGGTGATCACTGCAGGTCTGGTACAGGAAAAATAAAGAACATTTATTAACTATTTTGCTTTAAGACCAGCAAAGGTGTTATTATTTTGAATGTATTCATTCATGTTTTTTTGGGTAATATTTTAGTTGTAGTAGGACAACATATATTTCTTAAGTTTCTTTGCAATGTCACTGTCATGCTCAGACTTTAGATGTATGTCAGAACAATTGAAAGATATGTGGAAATCCAAGAACCTTGTTCCATTCATAAATGAACACTGATTAATTGCAATAAAGTAGTTAAATGATTCATGTGCAATTCCATTTTATTTATTTTTACATTAATAGAAAATGTTGATCAAAATGTTTGGTAAGTTCTTAATATATTATATTCAGGAACATAACCAGACCCATCTGTTGCATGTCTAATTGAAAATCAAATATTGTAAATTTGGGTGCAGCTCATGTCCAATATGACTAACATGTCCATCAAAACACTTAAGATGAAATAAATGGTTTGAGAGGTTGTATTACCTGAAAACATATTCATAGATGCTCAAGTTGTTTTTGATTGGCATTGTGGAATGACTCACAATCTTTTACTGAATCCATCTACAGCTAAAACATGGGTGACTCCAAACATTACAAGTTTCTCGTTTTGGTCCAGGTGAACCTTGTGCCCCATGCATTCAGCATGGTACGGTGTGGGATTAAGATTCCGAGCTCCCTTACAAAAAAATCACAAAAAATAAATGACAGCTGACTGGATAAAGGCAGATTTGATCATACGTTTGAGGAAGAGTCAAGTAACTGTTAAAGCAGGGCGTACATCTGTTAAACAGAATTAGGCCCTACCATTACATGATGTATATCACAAATATGACAAAGAACATTGGAATACAGTTCTAGTGGAAGATTAAATAACATAGGCTACCTGGCGTCTTGCTTCATGATAAGGTTGATGCACCTCTCTTAAAATTGACCCAATTCGTCCCTCTGCAGCATGTACCCCTTTTGTGGACAGATAGCCCTTCATCATTTTGCGGCCATATGTTGGGCCCACCTGTTTAAAATAAAAGATCATGCTACTACTAGAACAACAAATGTAAAGTAGCTTATTCTGAAAGCAAATGTGTAAAGCTAAAGTATTGTGCTAATTAACTGTACAAATACCAGTGAGAGACATCTTTAAAATAACTAACGTTACCCACCACCCGCAAGACGCTAAAAAAACGCGCGGGCGCGCGCACACAGTCTAGACTAACCCCCTTACAACCCAGTTAAGACAACCATACACAGTCATAAGGTGAAGGAAGAAAGTACCTTACCTCATTTATAGCTTGTGTCACCTCAAGCTCCAACCGTGTGTCCGAGAGTCGACAGCTAGTGATTTGCTCAGCACAAAACTTTCTAACATTTCTCGCAGAAAATCCTCTCACTTCCCCGTGTTCATATGACAGACGCTCTGATATAATTTCCGATGACAGGCCTTGTTTTGCCATCTCCATGATCACGTCTGAGTATTTTTCCAACGTCATGATGTCCACACTACAGTGTTTGCCATAAGTTTGCGCATCACTTGTACAGGTTGTTGACCTACTAAAACTTCCGGTTCAGACAAAATAAATAAAGGGCCCTTTCTCGTTCTTTTTTCTTGGGTTTTTCGTTTCTGATGTGCGAAAGGACAAAATGAAAAAAACAATTGTTTTACGTTTTTCATTTTAGCTTTTTAAGTTGAGAATTAAATAAGTGTCTCATTTTCTTTTTTAAATTATACTTTCTGAAACGAAACTTCAAATACCGAAAAGTACACGGATTGTTTTGTGAATTTGTTTTTGCGCTTTTCAATTTGTTTTTGCGTTTAGTGAATTTGTTTTTGCGCTTTTCAATTTGTTGTTGCGCTTTTCAATTTGTTGTGCATTTCGTGATTTGTTTTTGTGGTTTGCACTTCAGGGCCACCATAGAGAGAGAGGCTACTGAGAGAGGAAAATATTGATGTGAAAAAAGCATTAACACTGTGCAGAGCAGCTGAAACATGAGGGCACAAGCTAAAGAACTGCTTATTGACAGCAGCAGAGTGGATGCTGTGAATAAGAACACACACAGAGAAGAGTGCTGCTGCTGAAATAAAACTGCAATTAAAATCGCCAGCAAACAGAAAAGAAAAAGTCAAAGTCAGTTTTATTTGTCAATTTCTTCAGATGTACTTGCCATACAAAGGAATTGAAATTACGTTTCACACTGTCCCATGCGTAGACATAGACAACAATAAAGTGCAGATGAACAACATTTAGGTAACATACAGAATATAACAAGACAGGACCTACACATAACATATAACATATAATAAAGTGTTCCACAGTGCGCCCTGGAAAGTAGTGTACTAGTTCACTTGACGTAGTCCCAGGTTGTGGTTGGTAAGTGTTTTTGTTTTAATGCAGCATAAGACTGTAGCAGCAGTAATAGTAATATAAATAATATAAATAGTGCTAAAGAAAATACTAAAAATACAAAAAATATAAGGCAGCAGGTGTGTGCAATTGTAATGCAGAGGTAGTCGTTTCCAGTCAGGAATGTAGAGAGTGTTTCCTTGTTGTGGAGTGTGTGTGTGTGTGTGTGTGTGTGTGTGTGGGGGGGGGGGTGGTAGGGTCCAGTCTGTGTTCCTATACTCCTGCCAGTCTGGTGGTTCTGCTGGCTGGGAGCCGGGAGGGGAGAGAGTTCAGCAGTCTCACAGCCTGGTGGATGAAGCTGTTGGTGAGCCTGGTAGTGCGGGAGTGGAGACTTCTGTATCTTTTTCCGGAGGGCAGGAGGCTGAACAGACAGTGCGCGGGGTGGGTTGCATCGTTGACAATTGTGATGGCTTTGCGGGTAAGGCGGGTGGTGTAGATGTCTTGCAGGGAGGGAGTGGTACACCAACTATCCTCTCAGCTGTTCTCACAATGCGCTGTAGAGCTTTTCTGTTATAGTCAGTGCAGCTACCGCCCACACAGTGATGCAGCTGGAAAGGATGCTTTCAATGGTTCCTCTGTAGAATGTGGTCAGGATGGGTGGTGGAGCACTTGCCCGCTTGAGTTTGCGCAGGAAGTAGAGGCGCTGTTGTGCTTTCTTGGCCAGTGATGCTGTGTTGGTGGTCCAGGAGAGGTCCTCACTGATGTGCACCCCCAGGAACTTGGTGCTGCTCACCCTCTCCACCGCAGCGCCGTCGATGGTCAATGGGGGGTGACAGGTGGGGCCTCTCTGGAAGTTGACAATAACCTCCTTGGTCTTGCTAACATTTAGCAGGAGGTTGTTGTCTCTGCACCACGTGGTCAGGAGCTCAACCTCTTTCCTGTAGTGGGTCTCATCGCCCTTGGTGATGAGCCCCACCAGCGTTGTGTCGTCCGCAAACTTCACAAGGTGGTTAGAGCTGTAGGTTGTTGTGCAGTCATGTGTCAGCAGGGTGAAGAGCAGAGGACTGAGCACACAGCCTTGTGGAGCCCCCGTGCTCAGGGTGATGCTGTTTGAGACCTTGTTGCCCACACGCATCGCTTGAGGCCTCTGGCTGAGGAAATCCAGCAGCCAGTTGCAGAGGGAGGTGCTGAGGCCCAGTCTGTCCAGTTTACAGATGAGTTGTTGTGGTATTATGGTGTTGAATGCTGAGCTGAAGTCTATGAACAGCATTCTCACATATGAGTCTTTCTTGTCCAGGTGAGTTAGGGCTGGGTGGAGGGCAGAGCAGATTGCATCTTCTGTGGATCGTTTCGCTCTGTATGCAAACTGGTATGGGTCCAGGGTGGGAGGCAGGGTGGATTTGATGTGTGACATGACTAGTCGTTCAAAGCACTTCATAATAATGGGTGTCAGTGCCACGGGCGGTAGTCGTTGAAACAGGCTGGGGATGGTTTCTTTGGCACAGGTATGATGGTGGCAGTCTTGAAGCATGATGGGACAGTGGCTTGCCTCAGGGAGATGTTAAAGATGTCTGTGAAGACATTCTTCAGCTCCTCTCATGAAGTCTTTCAGCACACTACCAGGGATGTTATCTGGACCCGCTGCTTTCCGGGCGTTGATGGTGATGAGTGTCCTCTTCACGCTGGCAGCAGACAGGCACAGAGGCTGGTCGTGTGGAGGTGGTGGTGTTTTCTGTGGGCGTGTATTGTTCTGTGCTTCAAATCGTGCAAAGAAGCTGTTCAGGTCGTTGAGCAGAGTGGTGTCGCTCTCACAGCTACGGCGCTGCAGGCTTGTAGTCTGTAATAGCCTGGATGCCTTGCCATAGGCTTCGTGCGTCCTTGCTATCATTGAAGTGGGAGGTTATCTTGTGTGTGTAGTCCTGTTTCGCTTTCCTGATGCCACGGGACAGGTTGGCTCTCGCTGTTTTCAGGCCTATTTCATCCCCAGCTCTGAAGGCCTTGTCTCTGGCCTTCAGCAGCCTGTGGACATCTCCTGTTAGCCATGGCTTCCGGTTGGCTCGGGTTGTGATACTTTTCATTTGTGTAACATCATCAATGCATTTGGTGATGTATGAGCTCACCGTGTCTGTGTACTCCTCAATGTCTATGATGTTATTGTAGGTGGCTGCTTCCTTGAATATGTTCCAATCAGTTGACCCAAAGCAGTCTTGAAGAGCAGAGGTGGCCTCCTGTGGCCACACTCTTACCTCTTTCGTAACAGGTTTGATGACCTTCACTCTCTGTCTGTATGCTGGCATTAGCATAACAGTGAGGTGATCAGAGGTGCCGATGTGGGGAGGGGATGGCTTTGTATGCTCCTTTTCCTGTGTGTAGACCAGGTCCAATGTGTTGTCTCCCTTGTTGGAAAATGTACATGCTGATGAAACTTTGGGAGAACAGTTTTAAGATCAGCATGATTAAAGTCTCCTGCGAGGATGATGAAACCGTCTGGGTGTGTTGTTTGTTGCTCACTGATGGCCTGATACAGTTCGTTCAGCGCCGCATTTCTATCACTGTTGTTGCTAGATGGAGGTATATAAGTAGCGACCAACAGGATCGAACTTATCTCCCTGGGCAAGTAGAAAGGCGACACTTCACGATCATGAACTCCGCCAATGATGAGCAGTGTTTGTGTACTACAGTGGCATCGCGACACCATTCGTCACGGATGTAAACACAGACCCGCCACCTCGGGTCTTGCCTCCGTCTCACGAGAGCCCTGTCGGCTCTGTAGCATGCTAGCTGCTCCAGTTGTATGGCCGAGTCCGGAATGTTGTCATTAAGCCATGTCTCAGTGAAAACTAGCACACAACAGTCACTTACTCTGCGATTCGCTGATCTCAGAAGTCGAATGTTATCCATTTTATTGTCCAGAGATCGACGTTGGCCAAGAGGATCGATGGTATGGCTGGGCGAGTTGGCTTAGCCTCGAGCCTGACTCGGACACCTCGCGCTTGCCCCGCTTCCTTGTCCTAGCGCACCGCCCGACGCCTCCTTGCCCGGGAGGGGTAGCAGACGAGTCCGGTGAGTTGCTAGGCCAGCTAGCAGGCTGTCGCAGAAGTCCTATCTCCCTTAGCATCTCAACGTTCGTGTTCAAAACTTGGCAAATCTTGCTTCTCCGAATGTGTAAGAGAGCCTGACGACTGTACACATATTCCGACGTGGACTGACGAAAAACACTTGCAGAAAGACACTTACTTGACGAACAAAACACCGCATTTTCAGGAGAGCGTGAGGTCGCTGCGTCTACACGCGCCGCCATCTTGCAGACATAGACTTGTGGTCGCTGCGGAATGCAACATCCTCCTAAAAATTTCCATCATATGGGAAAAGATGCAATAACTGTAACAAAAATAACCATTATGCTAGGTGCTGCAAAGCTCAAACCCAGAAACAAAGTACAGTCCATACTGTGGATGAAGAAGACACAGAGGAACTCTATGTAGCGGCAGTGACAGACAATAAGACAGGTGAAAAGGACTGGATAATGACACTCAAAGTGAATGACACACTCATGAAAGTCAAGCTTGATACCGGAGCTCAAGTGAATGTCATATCAGAAGCAGAGTTCAAGAAAGTCAGAGCCAGACCTAAAATACATGCAACAAAGGTGAAAGTGAGTGGATACTCAGGTGCAGAAATACCTGTGAAAGGAAAATGCATGGTTAAAGTGACACACAAAGACAAGGAGCACACACTAACATTCATTGTGGTGCCGAAGAATGTGCAGCCTATACTAGGGTTACATGCCTGTGAGAGTCTGAACCTAGTGAAAAGAGTGCTCGTTGTGGAATCTGTTGACAATAGGGACTATAATGAGTTGATGAAGGAATATGGTGACCTATTTCAGGGACTTGGTTGCCTTGCTGGAGAACACACAATCAGAGTCGATGAAAGTATAACACCAGTCATACATCCATGCCGCAAAGTACCATTTGCTCTACAAAAGCCACTGAAAGCCGAGTTGGACAGGATGGAAAACCTGGAAGTGATTGAAAAGATTGATGAACCAACGGAGTGGGTGAGTTCTCTTGTTATTGTGGAGAAAAAGACTGGAAAGCTCAGTGTTTGCATCAATCCTAGAGATCTGAATAGAGAAATAAAGAGAGAACATTTCAAACTACCTACAAGAGAAGAAATAATGTCACAGTTTGCAAAAGCAAAGTACTTTAGCAAGCTAGACGCTTCCTCAGGATTTTGGCAACTGAAGCTGAACAAAGCAAGTTCAAAACTGTGCACGTTCAACAACCCATTTGGCAGGTACAGATTCCGGCGACTGCCGTTTGGCATTGCTTCAGCACCTGAGGTGTATCACAAGACAATACACAGGATCTATGAACACCTGGAAGGAGTCGACACATCAATGGATGACATCATTGTGTGGGGAAGCACAAAAGCTGAACATGACATGAGACTGAGAAATGTTTTTGAAGCAACCAGAAAAGCCAATCTGAAGCTGAACAAGGAGAAATGTCAGCTTAAGGTAAAGGAACTGACATTTGTTGGAGATATTCTGAGCAGTGAAGGCATCAGACCAGGGCCCTGTTTCAGAAAGCCGGTTTAGAAAACTCAGAGTTAAAAATGATACTCAGGGTTGAGTAACCCCGAACTGTCCAACTCAGAATATTCGGTTTCAGAAAGGCTGATAACAATTAGTTCAATCAACACGGAGTTGCTTTAACCCCAAGTTAAGCGCGCGCATAAAGCCCTGATTAGTGGAGCACAGATTAAGCGAGTCACCATGGAGACGGAGGGAAAGAAGGCGCGGTCAATGTATTTTACAGCGCTTGAGGCCGAAATTCTGATGGCAGCATATGCCGATAACATGCAAATTTTGCGGAAAAAAAGTAACACAGCCTCAGCTGCAAAAGAAAGGGAGCATGCATGGCAAAACATAGCCGTCAGAGTCAATGCGTGAGTGTTAATTTAAACATTTATCTAGGGATTTCCACCCATTTAACACGTTATTTTATTACATTTCTTTTTATTTTTTATTTTATACATTTTATTTTGTGATGTGATGTGAGCGCAGGTGCAACCCAACAGGCCCCAAACGTTCCTGGCAGCAAGTAAAAATGAAATATAAAAATATAGTCCAAACAGGTAAGGTGTAATTGTATTATGAGCCATAGTGCTTGGTCTGTTTGTCCTATGTAAATCAATTGCAGTTAGAGGCTACATTAATTTTCTTTCTGTAAGCACTTATTGAAATTATCTGAGCACATTACAAGTACATATTTGCTTACTCTGTATGCTCAAATGTGACCCGTTATAGCCAACAGAAAAAAAAGCGGAGGCCGAAAAACAGGTGGGGTCCTCCACCACCACCACTCACAGAGGCTGAGCAGTTGGCCTATACTATACTCCATTACTATAATGAAATAATTTGTTAGTTTGAAATGCTACAGGGAACTATGTACCTGTACATTAATGCTGTGGAAAGACTTCCTGTTCACATAGTCTCCTTCATTTACTGAAGGAGCAATGATTGGAATGTGAGTGCCATCTACACAGCCAATCACGCCTGGGAACCCTGAAAATAAATGTAAAATCTAAGTAGTAGTTCAAGTATCACCACATCATGAATTAGGTTTTGTTCATCCTGATACCTGCAATTTTGTGGAATCCCTCTTTGATAAATCTTGTGGGTCTGTGACCGGGGAACACCACAAACGAGTACAGGAGACGTTTCAGTGCAACTGTAACATTCCTGACAGACGGTAGCCTTGGAAACGTGCTCAGCGTCACCAGTATTATACAGAAAGCTCCCGTTTGCAAAAAAACGAAGTGCAATACAAATAATATGTACAGAACTGAGAGAATGTCCGCGATGTGTCACATGAGCAATATAAGGCCTGAGGATGTTATTCAAATAAATTATAGATTGTGCTGAAAAACGGTAACGGTCACACAGAAAATCATCAGGAAATGATAAAATGTCCAAACGCGCTCTAATCACTCTCTCCCGACGGAGAGCTCTGCGGAGAATTTGGGCTTCAACATCTACTGGCTCTTCAAGGAAGGGGCACGCCATGTCTGACACTTCCTACAGTCAGGTTTCCGACAAAGAGGCGGAGAAGGTCAGGGTTAGTTGAAGTAAACCTGCTAGGGGGCAGGTTAGCTTCACGGAGTGTGTCGTCATAGTAACTCACTCAGAATTAATCTAAACTCGCTTTGTGAAACCGAAAACCCAGAGTTTTCGTTAACTCAGGGTATACTTACTCAGAGTTTGCACTAAACCGGCTTTCTGAAACAGGGCCCTGATCCTCAAAAGGTGTCTGCAATTAAAAACATGCCAAGGCTGCAGTGCAAGAAAGATGTGCAGAGGTTTAATGGCATGACAAACTACATGGGCAAATTCATACCCAATCTCTCTGAAAAAATGGCACCATTGAGACAGCTAACTGAAAAGAGAATCAAATTGGAGTCGAATCACGAATCATGAGTGGTAGCCTGCTGCATATGCATCGCGATCCATGACAGACGCAGAGACAAGATATGCACAGACTGAAAAAGAACTGCTCAGCATAACATACGCCTGTGAAAGATTTCACCAGTTTGTGTCCGAGCAGGCCATCAGTGTTGAAACTGACCACAAGCTACTGATAGCATTGTTCCAAAAACCACTAAATGACCGTCCGCTGAGAATCCAAAGAATGATGATCCGGCTGCAACGTTACACACTTAACGTGGTGTACACCCCTGGCAAACTGATGTACACAGCTGACACATTATCCAGAGCTGTTGATGCGAATGAGCCGGCAAACACCAAGACTGATGATGATGTAAGAGCATATGTGAGCATGGTCACAAGTGCACTTCCTGTTGCAGAAGGGAAGATGGAGCTCATAAGAACAGAGACAAGCAAAAATGGAACACTACAAACACTGCGCAAAACCATCATAGATGGATGGCCCAGCTGTAAGCAAAACTGCTCACCTGTTATTCAAGAGTATTGGAACTGCAAAGCAGAACTGTCTGTAGTGGATGATGTGGTGTTCAAGGGAAGTAAAATAGTCATCCCAAAGAGCCTGCAAGGAGAGATGCTCAAAAAGATACACGCAGGGCATCTAGGCATGGAAAAATGCAAAAGGAGAGCAGGTGAGGTGATGTACTGCCCACAGATTAATCAGGATGTGACACATGAAGTCTCGAACTGTTCAACATGCCTGACATATCAAGCAAGCAATCCTGCCGAGCCACTAAAGCCGCACCCAAAACCAAACCCATTCAGGATCACCTGCTTAAAACAAAGGAGGGAACCAGCGTGAAGAAGTTCAAAGAGCAACAAAAAGCAAAGCAGAAGTTCTATTATGACAGAGGAATTAAGAACTTACCTGAACTTACCGAACCCCTAGGGAACCCTAGGGTTCAATCGAACCCAGGTTAAGAACCACTGTTCTAAACGAAGATCAACCACAATCATACATCATTCAGACAGAAGATGGTGCTATTCTGAGACGAACTCGCCGAGATCTTCTTAAGGGACCAGTAGTAGTGGAGCAGAGGTTGGAGGCTGCTGAACAACCCCAACACACACGTGAGCTTCTATCACCTGAAACACCTACACATACACAAGAACAAACACAGAATATCTGTAAGAAAAGTGAAGCCACCTATGAGACTGACTGAACAGATGTAATGTGTTTACATGTTGTTTGGAAGATGATAATGTCATAGTATTTATGCAAGTTGCACTATGATTGCGTATTACTGTCGAACTGACCATAATTGTTGAAAACTAGATGTGTTGTTAACGTTAAATTGACAAAGCCTGGTTTAACAAGTAAAAACAGAGACTGTTTGTTTGTGAAAGTAGAGTTATTTTATTTATTTATTTTTTTAAATAAAGGGAATAAAGGGATGATGTAATAATAACAGAAAATCCATATTTGCTTAGTATCATGTTTTATGTTGTTAATATGCCCAGACTGTAGGGGGAGCTAGAGGGGAGTTACCTCAGAGCAGACTGTGATGGCGAAGCTTTGTTTACATGTGAACTACAGTTCGACAAAATACCTTCTCTTCAAGTAACGGTGTCATTATTGAGAACCCACAACAACATACAGAAACAAGACACAGGTTACTGCAAAAACGCTCAAATTTAGCAAAATGAATGTCACCGAAAAAAAACTGATTCTGTTAAAAGCAGGTTTCCTTGTCCTTAAGTTCCACTCAAAGCAGGCTGAGACTGCCATCTGTAACTACAACTGTTAATACACGTGAGGTCTAGAGTCAACTGTGATCCTTCATTTTGAAGCTCTTTGATTTCTTCTTGTACAATCGGGGAGCCACACTTCATACAATGCTTAAGTAATTGTTTTAACTGTTGCTCATAAACTAGAAAAAGTCTTGTGTTTGTATGTGCAGTATTTGAAGTCTGAGACTCAAGAGTGCTTTGAGACAAATCAGAAGAACTTATAATGAATTCAGGGTCATACTGACTGCGCAGTGACTTTGGTTCACTAGATTCATCATATGACATGAACAAATCTTGGGAGTTACCATCATCCACGTCTACTTGTTTGTCCACTTCAGTCTTCTGTCTACTTGTATAGGTGTGGTCCGTTGAGACTGGAAAGTGCACATTAGATTGCCATTGTACTGCTACATCTGACTTACTTATTTCAGTCTGGGTTGATGCATCTGTTTTATTTGAAGAACACTGAACATTTACTGATACTTTAGTACCTTCAACTGCTTCATTGTTTGTCTCCTCCATAAGTGACACAGTGTCTGATTGGTCATCATCATCACGAACATGTTGGGTACTGTAGAAGTGGGTTGTTGTTTCTAGTGTCTCTTGTCTTATGCGTTTCTTAGCACAGTTTTCTCTGTGTCCTCAGTTTCCCAGCATGCCTCGGCTCTGGAGGTGTATGAAGGGGTGGAGTCTGTCCTGCTGACCTGTCAGGACACTTCTGTACCTCGAAATCCCACTCTGGTGTGGAGTCGCCATGATCTCATTCCTCCAATCGTCCACGAGCGTAACCCAGCAGGAGATGAACTGGGAGACCAAAACCAGCGTTACAAGAGAAGAACGTCCATGAAGACGGACTCTCTGAGGACCGGAGACTTCAGCCTCACTCTGAGGAACCCCATCACCTCTGACAGCGGCACCTACACCTGCACCATCAGTGCATATGGAAACACACGGACACTGACAGCAGTAGAGCTGCAGGTCAAAGGTCAGTAACACACTATAAAACCTACTCTACATACAGGTCAGAGGTGAGGAACAAGAATCTCAATCGTGTATTAATCCTCTATCAGACAAGAGCAAGACCAAATTCCCCTTGCGAAGTCCAGCAGCTGCTCTCCTCAGATGTTTACAGATTGTTGTCTCTAACAGTTGAGATGCTGCACAGTGGGAAACATGGCTCTGTCTCAACTGTTAGAGACAAGTTGCTCCCATCAGATTCAAAATGAGTAAATATTTTTCATAAAATTCTGTTTTTCAGTTTAAAGATCTTGTATATTTTCTATGTTCAGTGATGAATTTAGTATGGTTTTATCAGATTTACAAATATTTGTTCTATTTTTACATTGAAACCATTTACATACACTTCAGAAAAAAACAAGTTTTTTTCTTTACAGTCAAACATCAAATCAGGGTAAATTTCGTTGTTCTAGATCAATAAATATTAGCATATTTTTTTATTTGTGAAATGTAAGAATAAAGAGAGACAAAATGGTTAAGCATTTTTCATTACTATAATCAAAGGGGGAAGTATATATACCCTAACTTTACTGTGTCTCTGAACATGAAGAAATCTCCAGATGATTCCATTCTGAGCTTAAGAAGCTTCTGATAGGTTGATTGAGTCCATTTGAGTTATTTGGTGGCACACCCCAAACGTCGAGGACTCTCCTCAGCTCTTTCCAGGAGGGTGACGCAGCTGCCCCTCCGATGGTCCTCCTTGGGCTCTCATGCTCTAGGGGGCCTCTGGATGTTTGGGGCCTGGATCTCCTCCATGCCTGCTTCATGCCCTGGGGGGCGGGGCTATGACTCCCCATATCCTCTCGCAGATTTTTACATGGAGAAACCTTTTGAACACAAGCGTGCTCACGCACACAGGTGTACACACGGGTGCTCACAAATAAACTATATCTTTCTTGGCTGCAACCTCAAAGCACATTGTGCGCTGTTGGTCTTGTGTGCTGCACAATAACATTCAATATTTAGTATTAACTGTTAGTTACACGTATCTAGGTTATTGCTGTGGTCTCCCTATTGTGTTGCTCTCTTTTTGCTTGTTTCCTTTTTTTTCCTCTTTCAGCAGGTGATCCAGTAGATTTTTAGTGTCTTTCTCCCTTTCCTATTCCCCAGTGATGTTTGTCCAGTCTGTAATAACTTAAAATAAAATAAATAAATAAATAAATATTAATAACAAAGGTCAATCAAATCGACCAATGTGGAAAAGCCATAATGATCCACTTGGTGAAATAAATCAGTTGGGCATCTTTCTTGACCTTCAGACAATAATTCTGATTGCTAAAGTACCAAACAGCCCAAAAAAACATATGAAGGTACAACCATCACACTGCTAAGTCCCAGAGAGGAATGTTTTTTGGTGTGAAATGTGCAAATCAACTCCAGGACAACAGCGAAAGACCTTGTGAAGATGCTGGCTGAAACTGGTAAGACAGTGTCACTATCCACAGTAAAACGAGTCCTGTACCACTATGATCTAAAAGGTTACTCTGTGAGGAGAAAGCTTTAAATCCAGCATAAAAAGCCAGATTACAGTTTGCAACTGCACATGGGCACAAAAGTCTTAATTTATGGAGACATTTAATGTGGTCTGATGACACAAAAAGTGAACTGTTCGACCATAATGATTAATGGGATATTTGAAGGAAAAAGGGGGAAGCTTGGACACTATCCCAACTGTGAAGTATGGGGATGGCAGCATTATGCTGTGGGACTGGTATACTTCACAATATAAAATTATGTGGACATATTGAAGCTATATATACATTATATAGCTGCTAGATAGCCAGGAGGTTGAAGATTGGGCATAAATGAGTCTTCCAAATGGACAATGACCTCAAGCATGCCTCCAAATTAGTTAAGTCAAGGTATTGGAGAGGCCATCACAAAGCCCTGATCTCAATCCCATAGAAAATTTGTGGGCAGCACTGAAAAGGCAAGTGTGAGCAAGAGGGCCTACAAACCCGACCCAGACACACCAGTTCTGACAACGTTTGGCCCACGTGAGACAGTTTCGGGACAAGTCCACTAAATCCTAAGGAAGTGTATGTAAACTTCTGCCTTTGATGAAAGTATTAAAAACTTACATAACAATTTTCTCTCTCTTTGACAGTAAAGAAAAACATGTTTTGTCTTTGTTTTTTTCTGAAGTATATGCAAATATCTGGTATCAACTGTTTACTTCTCCCACAGCATCCAAGCTTCTTTGGAATTGGGGCTGTATTCTATTCTATTCTATTCTATTCCACAACTGCTTGAAATCTCTCAGGTAATTTGATGCCAACCTTGATTCAGTGCAGTTTTAGTTTAGCTGATCCTCTGTGTTTAAATCAATAATCAGATATTCAGTAACTCTTCAATAATTATATACTGCTCAATAAAATAAAGGAAACACAAAAATAAAACATCCCAGATCTGAATGAATGAAATATTCTTAATAAATGTTTTGTTCTTTACATAGTTGAATGTGCTGACAACAAAAGTCACACAAAAATTATTAATGGAAATCAAATTTAGTAAACCATGGAGGTCTGGATTTGGAGTCGCACTCAAAACTAAAGTGGAAAAACACACTTTGATGTAATGTCCTTAAAATAAGTCTAAATGAGGCTCAGTAGTGTGTGTGGCCTCCATGTCCCTGTATGACCTCCCTACACCACCTGGGCATGCTCCTGATGAGGTGGCAGATGGTCTCTTGAGGGATCTCCTCTCAGACCTGGACTAAAGCGTCCACCGACTCCTGGACAGTCTGTGGTGCAACATGGCATTGGTGGATGGAGTGAGACATGATGTCCCAGATGTGCTCAATTGGATTCAGGTCTGGAGAACGGGTGGGCCAGTCCATAGCTTTGTCTTGCAGAAACTGCTGACACACTCCAGTCACATGAGGTCTAGCATTGTCTTGCATTAGGAGGAACTCAGGGCTAACCACACCAGCATATGGTCTCACAGGGGGTCTGAGGATCTCATCTTGGTACCTAATGGCAGTCAGGCCACCTCTGGCGAGCACATGGAGGACTGTGTGGCCCCCCAAAGAAATGCCACCCCACACCATTACTGACCCACTGCCAAAACCGGTCATGCTGGAGGATGTTGCAGGCAGCAGAACATTCTCCACGGTGTCTCCAGACTCTGTAACGTCTGTCACATGTGCTCAGTGTCAACATGCTTTCATCTGTGAATAGCACAGAGCGCCAGTGGCGAAGTTGCCAATCTTGGAGGTAGCAGTCCTGCTGCTGGGTTATTGCCCTCCTACGGCCTCCTCCACGTCTCCTGAAGTCCTGGCCTGTCTCCTGGTAGCGCCTCCATGCTCTGGTCACAATGCTGAGAGACACAGCAGACCTTCATGGCACAGCTTGCATTGATGTAGCTGAGGGACACACAAACATTTGATCATGTCTAATTAATCATGATTATATATTGGACTTGAAATATAGTTAGTGTATTACAATAAGGGAAACAGTTACTGGTGTAATGGGTCAGTGCAATATCAGGACAGTCAGGGCAATACTGGGGTTTGTGCAGTATAATTGATGTGTTTGTGTTATTGTTTTCTATGTTGTCCATTCTTGTTGTCATTGTTTGTGCTAATATGATGTGATCACTGTTTTTGTCCTTGTTTCTATATACATGATCTCTAAATAGTGTCTCTGTATGCTTTTTACTAACTTGTGTGTAACACCAACCTGCCAGAGGGTCTGCAGACGGAAAGTAGCCAAAGGCTATAATCTGGCATATTTACAATTTTTAAAATGTTCATTAATATGTATTCTCCCTCTTTCTAAATAAATAAATAAATGAATAAAAATGTGCCATCCTGGATGAGCTGCACTACCTGAGCCACTTGTGTGGGTCGTAGACTTCGTCTCATGCTACCACTAAAGTCAACTCACTGCCAGTGTTCAAAAGTGACCAAAACATCAGCAAGAAAGCTTAGTTACTGAGAAGTGTTCACCACCTGCAGAACCACTCCTTTATTGGGGATGTCTTGCTACTTGCCTATAATTTCCACCTGCTGTCTATTATGTCTGTTATGTTTAAGACAGTTTACTTGGTAGTGTTCCCTCAGGATTCTTATGCTGACAAAATCTATTACAAATGGTCTCTATCAGGGGTCATGTGACCTGCACACAGCTGATTCATGTTTGTCTCTCTGTGTCCTCACAGTGTCCCACCAAGTCTTCACCCTGGAGGTGTACGAGGGGGCGGATTCAGTCCTGCTGCCCTGTCACATCCCATTTGTATCTGGACCCACCACAGGGGTGTGGAGCCGCTACGACCTCAATCCTCCAACCGTCCACCAGCGTCAGCAGGAAGAGGACGAGCTGACAGATCAAAACCAGCGTTACAGAGACCGAACATCCATGAAGACTGACGCTCTGCAGACTGGAGACTTCAGCCTCACTCTGAGGAAACCCCACATCTTTGACAGCAGCAACTACACCTGCACCATCAGAGTGATGGGAGAAGAACCCAGACTGACAGATGTTCAGCTGCAGGTCAAAGGTCAGCAGCACTTAGTTATATCAGTTTTTGCTACATTAGTCTGAAGGTGACCTCACAGATCATGTTTTTATTTCACACGTAACTTTATGAAATACACTGCTTAAAAAATTACAGGAACACTTTTATAACAAATCAGATCTGAATGGGGAAAAATATATATATATCTACACTAATGTTTTAAGAATGAGGGGATGCCACTTCGTTTGATCAAAATGAAAACGATCAACCTACAGAGAGCTGAAATCGAAGACACCCCGAAAATCAACTACCTGTGCAACCTCTGTAGGGTCCAGGTATCGTCTCATACTATCAGTAGTGACGCTGCTGACCCTATCAAAACTAGTTGAAAAAAAAAAAAAATAGTAAAAGTCAGGAAAGATGAGGAAATAAAACATGTGACTGTATTATGATGTTCTTGTTTGTATAGTTTAGGCTTCAGTTAGTTAGAATAGAATAGAATAATCCTTTAAGTGTCCCACAAGGGGAAATTGGGTTCTGTTGATAGTTAGTCCTGTTTCCCTATGTAGTTCTCATCAGTCTAGGTTCGTCGCAGGTCTGCACCCACTTAACTGTTTTGTGGTGTTTTTAGCAATTTTCCTAACTGGAGTTTCCTGTGCTGAGATCAAAAACAGTGATGTGTGGTCAGATTGCCCCATGAGTGTTGGCTTAGTCCTGTACCCCTGTTTTAAGCAATGTGATCAGAAACTTCCAAATAAAACAATGAAGTGAGGAACACAGAGCTGCAGCGTCCATGTGTGGCACCATCTTGTAATCCCATCAGAAGTACCTGACCCCGTGGTATAATTCTCAAACACGTAGCCTAAATCAGATAACTCGTAAGTTGGAGAGGAAATGGCGTGTCATAAATTTAGAGCATCATCATTTAGCCTGGAGAAATAGTTTGCTGCTTTATAAGAAAGCCCTCCGCAAAGCCAGAACATCTTACTATTCGTCACTGATTGAAGAAAATAAGAACAACCCCAGGTTTCTCTTCAGCACTGTAGCCAGGCTGACAAAAAGTCAGAGCACTGTTGAGCCAACCAACCCTTTAACGTTAACTAGTAATGACTTCATGAACTTCTTCACAAATAAAATTTTAACTATTAGAGAAAAAAATACTATAATCATCTCACAGATGTAATATTATCTACAGCTACTTTCAGTACCATTGATATTCATTTAGAGTCTTTTTCTCCAATTGATCTTTCTGAGTTAACTTCAGTAATTACTTTATGCTGCAATAGGTGTTGGCTGCTGGGAGATTCCCATGATACACTGTTTTTTCGTCAGTCACCTTCTTCACTCAAAATGTGCTTACACACCTCTCTGCATTTAGTTAATCAATAAATGGCCTGCATATAGCGCGTCACTTAGTCCCTAAGGACCCCAAAGCGCTTCACACTACATTCAGTCATTCACCCATTCACACATTCACACACACTGGTGATGGCAAGCTACATTGTAGCCACAGCTGCCCTGGGGCGCACTGACAGAGGAGAGGCTGCCGGACACAGGCGCCACCGGGCCCTCTGACCACCACCAGTAGGCAAACATGGGGTTAGTATCTTGCCCAAGGATATTTGGCATGCAGCCTGGAGCAGCCTGGGATCAAACCACCGACCTTCTGGTTAGTGGCTGACCTGCTCTGCCACCTGAGCTACAGCCGCCATAGTAATCTCTGGCTCTCTTCCACAGTGTGTCTTTTGTCCTGTCTTCCTCCCCTCACCACCAACCAGTTTGCACAGATAGCTGGATGAAACTGTGCTGTTCATGTTCTGAACATCAGAAACTATTCAGTAAATTGCTTTTTTAGAGATAGTCTGAAATATAGTTGCAGACAGTGGAATTAAGATAACAAATCTTGATTTCATTATTTAGGCTCTTTACCTAAGAGCATGACGCACCTTGAGGCCATGTTGCTGTGATTTTGCGCTTTTATAAATAAAACTGAATTCAGTTGAACTCCAAGTGATTCTTCGATGGGATCAGGTTAATCACATTCATGTTAACCTTGTTCTGTTGGTTTCTTACAGAGCCGTACACTTTTCCAGCTGAGGCCTGGGTTCTCCTAGCTGGCTTGATTGTTGCACTTGGTGTAATTTTGTATTTATGGATATTGCTCTGCAAAGGTATGTTGTGTGTGTTTTAACTCTACACCTTTTTAGCCTTATTTACACACTTACAGTCATACCTGGGAGATTTTCACTACAACAGTCCCATCTGCTGGTGACCTCATGACAGTTGTTTTTTCAAGAAAGGGCCTTTAAAAACATACAGGAAGTGAGGCAGAAGGGAGTTGAAATGATATTACTGAAAATGTGTTTAGTATGCTGCTGTCTGTACAGCTCATGTCTTACTTTTTTATCCTCTCAGTCCCTCAGGTGGAGGTGGATTCAGACATGGAGACTGTCTACCTTCTGTGCAAAACCACATTTCACCTGGCTGAACACGCTA
The DNA here is from genome assembly GCF_013358895.1 of Oreochromis aureus. Taxonomy (NCBI): domain Eukaryota; kingdom Metazoa; phylum Chordata; class Actinopteri; order Cichliformes; family Cichlidae; genus Oreochromis; species Oreochromis aureus. Next base: position 93,705,199 of record NC_052944.1, on the reverse strand, counting down.
AAGTGGAGTGGAAGGACAATTACAACAGGAAGGTCCATGTGTATGAAAATGGCTCTGACCAGCCTAAAAAACAGCACCAGGTTTACAGAGGCCGAACCAAGATGAATGAAGACCTGCTGAAAACTGGATACCTCAGTCTGACCCTGAAATACCCCACAGATGGAGACAACAGGACCTACACCTGCACCGTCTACAGCAGGGAGGGAAACATCCTGCTGAAGAAACAAGTGAAGCTGAAAGTCAGAGGTCAGTGCTGTAGATACAGGTCAAAGGTCAGAGGTCATGTAGGAGTTTATTCTCTAAAAGCTTTTAGTTTGAATCTATTTTCAGTTCATTCAAATAAAATAAATTCTTTGATGTTTTGATCTAAAAGCATAAAATGTCAGGCGGAGCAACTGTGTGTTTAAATGAACAGACTAAGAAGACCATTAAAAATGATCCTAACTTCAAAATAAAAGCCTCTGGCATGATTTGAGTTTGGATCAAATCAATAGTTTTGTTAGTTTATTCCAAATCAATGTAAATGTATAAATATCAATAGTTTTAAAGCTGCTGAGATCATTCAAACACTTTGATCCAGTCATTTGGATGTTGTCACATGTCAGGGTGGAGCAGCCATAAATATGAGGCTTTTATTGTGAAAATGATGAGCGTGATGATCCAGAGGAGCCCATGGGGTGTTTGTGGCTGGATGCAAAGGTTTGTAGCTCTCCTTGTAAAGAGAAACAGCTTGAAGCTACAAAGGAGCGTCTGCAGAAGAAGACAGGGGAAAGAGGAAGAAGCTGAGGCCGCTGGAGAAAAGACAGGAAATGTTACGGTTCTGGGTCCGTTGGACCCAGTATTTTGAGTTTATTATGCTTTGGTTTATTTTGCATCTGGGATTGTTTTATTGTTCTCTTGTTGTGGTGATGATTATGATGATGTCTGTTATTTGAGTTCCATGTTTCTGTTTATTGATATTTAGGATTTGTGTTCTCATGTTTTGGTGTGGGTCTAGTTCTATGTGTCAGTTTCCGTCTGTTTCTCTATGTCAGGTCTGCGTCTTGGTGTAGTGTTCTTGTTTCCTGTTTTATTGTGAAGGTCTGCGTCTCATGTCAGTGTGTTCAGTTTTACCTCTGTCTCGTCTTGTTAATTACTCCCAGCTGTGTCCACCACCTGTGTGTAATCTCCCTGTGTTTCCCTGTGTGTATTTAAGTCACGTCTTTAGTCATTGTTGTTGCTGGTCCGTCTGTGTATCCTCCATGTCCTACTCGTGTGTTCTCCCTGCTGTTATCATCATGTTCCATCGTCTCCCTTCCTTCATGTTCAGGTTCGTGTCCTTGTTTATGCTCAGTAGTTTAGTTGTCCCAGTATAGTTTAGTTCTCTGGTTACCGTTTGTCTAGTTTCATTTCGTGTTCAATAAATCACCTTCACACCTTCACGACTGCCTGCGTTTGGATCCTCCTTTTCCTTTTTTCACACGGCTCTTCTCACTCGCCGTGACAGTACGGACCAGCCAGATATGGATCCAGCGGCATTCACCCCAACCACGGAGCTTCGAGAGCTCATAACGGACTCAGCTTCCAAAATAATCAACCTGTGGCTTGAGCATGAGGGTGAAGCGTTTGTCTACGTTCTGGAAGTCAGGCTACGACAGCTTTTGTCCGATTATCCCTGGCTATGGGACTCACTCCACCCGCTCGTACAAAACTTCGTTCTTCACGAACTACACCTTCACTCCCCCGCCGCCACCTCTCGCCCACTCGCTTCAATGGAGGACGTGCCGTCCGACCCGCCGGACGAGGAGTTACCCGGTACGTCGGAGCCGTCTCCGAGCAGAAAGCGACGTTCGCGCCGCCGCCGCGGCACCCCACAGCCGGATGTAAGGACACGTAAGCAGTCGGCTGTGGTGAGTGAAGGGGACACTTTTTCTGCTGCGTCAGATTTAGTGACTGTGTTTTCTGGAGCTATTTTTTGTGTGCCTTCTGAAGTTAACAATGACTTTTCTGTTTCACCCATGGCCATTGCGCCACAGACTGCCTTTGCTGAGCCCACATTCAGGGTTAATGACTGTGTTCACACTGTTGTTTCTAAGTCTGGGGTTACTGAGTTTAACACTATGAGTTTAGAGAATGAAAATGTTTTGGACTCTTTTTCATCTGCACTGGTCTTTTCAGGGGAAGCTGTAAACCTCACTGGACCAGTGCTTCCTGACCATGTTTTCTCATCCACACTTTCACCACAGTTTAATGTCGGGTCTGCAATTCAGTTATCAGTTCAGTCAGCAGCCACGCTGCCATCAGTTCAGTCAGCAGCCACGCTGCCCTCAGTTCAGTCAGCAGCCACGCTGCCCTCAGTTCAGTCAGCAGCCACGCTGCCCTCAGTTCAGTCAGCAGCCACGCTGCCCTCAGTTCAGTCAGCAGCCACGCTGCCCTCAGTTCAGTCAGCAGCCACGCTGCCCTCAGTTCAGTCAGCAGCCACGCTGCCCTCAGTTCAGTCAGCAGCCACGCTGCCCTCAGTTCAGTCAGCAGCCACGCTGCCCTCAGTTCAGTCAGCAGCCACGCTGCCCTCAGTTCAGTCAGCAGCCACGCTGCCCTCAGTTCAGTCAGCAGCCACGCTGCCCTCAGTTCAGTCACCGTCCTCACCGTCTCATTACGAGCAGGGAACACACTTCATCATTACATCTGCTGGTTCTCTTAAGCTGGCCACCTTAGAGGTCAAGACGCCAGCTCCAGCAGTTTCACCGGGGAACTCACCAGAGCAGTCTCGGCTCTCAGCACCCCCTGAGAGCTCAAGTGAGTTCACCCGTCCGCCTCCGTCCTCTGCTGAGTGTATTGGGGAACACTTTCAGCCCTCTGAGGACTGCATCCCACTGTTGCTGCCTGAGTCTAGCCACTGTGCTGCTCAGTTCCAGCCAGTGTCCACACTGGCAGAGGTCTGCGTACCTGCTGCCTCAGTGTCTGTCTCCACTGGAGGGCCCGAGGAGCCCATCCAGTCTCAAGCCACGTTAGCTGGGGGTTCGGGAGAACCCAGCCAGCTTCAAGTGTCGTCAGCTGGGGGTTCGGGAGAACCCAGCCAGCTTCAAGTGTCGTCAGCTGGGGGTTCGGGAGAGCCCAGCCAGCATCAAGTGTCGTCAGCTGGGGGTTCGGAGGAGCCCAGCCAGCATCAAGTGTCGTCAGCTGGGGGTTCGGAGGAGCCCAGCCAGCATCAAGTGTCGTCAGCTGGGGGTTCGGAGGAGCCCAGCCAGCTTCAAGTGTCGTCAGCTGGGGGTTGGGGAGCCCAGCCAGCGAGTGTCGTCAGCTGGGGGTTCGGAGGAGCCCAGCCAGCTTCAGTGTCGTCAGCTGGGGGTTGGAGGAGCCCAGCCAGCTTCAGTGTCGTCAGCTGGGGGTTCGGAGGAGCCCAGCCAGCTTCGAGTGTCGTCAGCTGGGGGTTCGGAGGAGCCCAGCCAGCTTCGAGTGTCGTCAGCTGGGGGTTCGGAAGAACCCAGCCAGCTTCGAGTGTCGTCAGCTGGGGGTTCGGAAGAACCCAGCCAGCCCCAAGTGTCGTCTGCTGGGGGTTCAGGTGAACCCAGCCAGCCCCAAGTGTCGTCTGCTGGAGGGCCCGAGTCGCCCGTCCGGCCTCAAGTTTTGTCTGTTGGGGGTTCAGGTGAACCCAGCCAGTCTCAAGTCACGTCTGCTGGAGGGCCCGAGTCGCCCGTCCGGCCTCAAGTCACGTCTGCTGGGGGTTCAAGAGAACCCAGCCAGCCTCAGGTGTCGTCGGCTGGAGGGCCCGAGGAGCCCGTCCAGCCCCATGACTCGTCAGCTGGAGGTTCAGGAGAACCTAGCCAGTTTCCGGCCTCGTCAGCTGGAGGGCCCGAGGAGCCCGTCCAGCCAGCCGCAGCTTCATCCACGCCTGCAGCCGCAGCTTCATCCACGCCTGCAGCCGCAGCTTCATCCACGCCTGCAGCCGCAGCTTCATCCACGCCTGCAGCCGTCCCGCTGCCGTCAGGTTCCGCAGCCGTCCCGCTGCCGTCAGCTTCTGCTCCGCCTTCGCCCACGCCTGGTCCGGCTTCTGCTCCGCCTTCGCCCACGCCTGGTCCGGCTTCTGCTCCGCCTTCGCCCACGCCTGGTCCGGCTTCTGCTCCGCCTTCGCCCACGCCTGGTCCGGCTTGCTCCGCCGCCGCCCACGCCTGGTCCGGCTTTGCTCCGCCGCCACGCCTGGCCCGGCTTCTGCTCCGCCGCCGCCACGCCTGCCGGCTTCTGCTCCGCCTTCGCCCACGCCTGGCCCGGCTTCTGCTCCGCCTTCGCCCACGCCTGGCCCGGCTTCTGCTCCGCCTTCGCCCACGCCTGGCCCGGCTTCTGCTCCGCCTTCGCCCACGCCTGGCCCGGCTTCTGCTCCCCGCCGCCACGCCTGGCCCGGCTTCTGCTCCGCCGCCCACGCCTGGCCCGGCCTCTGTGTCTTCGCCACGCCTGGCCCGGCCTCTGTGTCTTCGCCCACGCCTGGCCCGGCCTCTGTGTCTTCGCCCACGCCTGGCCCGGCCTCTGTGTCTTCGCCCACGCCTGGCCCGGCCTCTGTGTCTTCGTCCACGCCTGGCCCTGCGGTTGCCAAGCCGTCATGGGACCCGACCCCTCCTGTTCCGCCTCGCCTCTGCCGGCCGCCTTCCAGGCCTCCAATTGAGCGTCATGGCCGTCGTGGCCGGCCTCCTGCAAGGGATCGTCGCCGCTGCTGGCATCGCAGCCGACCTCCGGATCTGCTCAGTGGCCACCACTGCCTTCCACGTGGCCGGCCTCCAGAACTGTTTGCCCGTCGCCGCCGCCGCTGCCGTGTGCGCGGTCGGCCTCCGGAACTGTTTGCCCGTCGCCGCCGCCGCTGCCGTGTGCGCGGTCGGCCCCCTGAACTGTTTTGGTCCTTGTGTTGTCGACCTCTGGGTCGACCCCCAGACGTTACTGTGGACTCATGAATAGTCTTGTTTTGTGTTGACCTGTGTTCTTGTGTTTTTTGGTTTGATCTGGACTCTTGTGCTCCTTGTTTTTTTTTGTTTCGGACCCTCCATCCTGGACCCCCTCCGCCCGCCCTGGTTTGGTGCTCTTGTTTCGTTCGGGTTTTTTTTGTTTAGGGCTGTCGGGAGCCAGCCCTTGGAGGGGGGGTACTGTTACGGTTCTGGGTCCGTTGGACCCAGTATTTTGAGTTTATTATGCTTTGGTTTATTTTGCATCTGGGATTGTTTTATTGTTCTCTTGTTGTGGTGATGATTATGATGATGTCTGTTATTTGAGTTCCATGTTTCTGTTTATTGATATTTAGGATTTGTGTTCTCATGTTTTGGTGTGGGTCTAGTTCTATGTGTCAGTTTCCGTCTGTTTCTCTATGTCAGGTCTGCGTCTTGGTGTAGTGTTCTTGTTTCCTGTTTTATTGTGAAGGTCTGCGTCTCATGTCAGTGTGTTCAGTTTTACCTCTGTCTCGTCTTGTTAATTACTCCCAGCTGTGTCCACCACCTGTGTGTAATCTCCCTGTGTTTCCCTGTGTGTATTTAAGTCACGTCTTTAGTCATTGTTGTTGCTGGTCCGTCTGTGTATCCTCCATGTCCTACTCGTGTGTTCTCCCTGCTGTTATCATCATGTTCCATCGTCTCCCTTCCTTCATGTTCAGGTTCGTGTCCTTGTTTATGCTCAGTAGTTTAGTTGTCCCAGTATAGTTTAGTTCTCTGGTTACCGTTTGTCTAGTTTCATTTCGTGTTCAATAAATCACCTTCACACCTTCACGACTGCCTGCGTTTGGATCCTCCTTTTCCTTTTTTCACACGGCTCTTCTCACTCGCCGTGACAGGAAAAGAAAATCAGCTTTATTTGTTGGAGGCCGTTTGTTCATCACACTGAAATATTCCCACTTTAGAGACATGAAACAAAGTGAAGTGTGGATTGATGTTTGTCTCAATGATTTGGGCCCTGGAATCATTTCTTCATCTCCCACTTTAAGACATATTAATGTCAGCCTCACATGTCCCACAGTGGACAGATTTCTATTTCTAGATGATATTTGGAGGATTTTCATGTGTTTCTCTGCTGTCACAGCTCTTTGTGATATTTGAGCGCAGCTGTAATGTTTGTGTGGTTAAAGCCACCAGACTCCACTGACAAAAACTCTCATTTTAGCCGGAGAACACGGGGCTGCTGTGGGACTTTGTGTTTGCAAAGATTTCTATTGGAGGCATTTTTGCCTTTATTATATAGGTGCAGAGAGTAGACAGGAAAGTGGGAGAGAGTGAGACACACAGGCACCTGTAGTAAGCCCCGCCTTCAGTCCACCTGCTCAGCCAGGTGAGCTATAGCGCTGCTTTAACATGTTAGTGTGATTGAGAGTGAATGAAAGTGAGTGATGGAGGCAGCAGGAAACTAACAGGCTGTTTGTTCTGAGAGGTCACATGACTGTTTTTCTCAGCAGAGTCTGATGGATTTGATGAGACCATGAGAGCGGCTTCAGTTCCTCATCAGAAAGAGTCTGACAGAAGCTCCTCCTCTATACCCCAGTAGACTTCTATTAGACTGCTCCAGATTCCTGAGAGTTCACACAGAAAACTTTACAAACAGCCAAAGAAAAACTATTGAAAAGGCTTCAAGATCACAAAGAGCTCTTTCACAGCACATATGAGCCATTAAGAAGTGCACATTTGTGTTTTCCATAGTCCATCATCCAATAATATCAAAGGACAAACTGTGAGGTAAAAAGCCTTCAGCTCTTTGTGAATGAAGCAAAAAGACTTTGGTCCTGAGAGATGGTTCAAAACACAATTCAGACCTACCAAAGTATTATTGGTGCCAAACACATGAAGCCTTCAACTTTGTATTTGTCCAGTCAGTGTGGCAATAGAAGTCACTGTGAGGATTTTCAATGTGCTATCAAAGAGCATCCAAACAATCAGGTGAGAATGAAGAGAATTAGAATTTAAGAACAGATCATAAAGTCCTCTGTGTGCCCGTCTGTCTGACCATCTTCATCAGCTGCTACATATTGCTTCCATCTCTCTCCTCCCTGGATGTGTCTTCTCTCTGTCTCTTTCATTCTTTCATGTGGGATCGTTGTCATCTCTCTCCCTGACTTCTTCTCTCACAAAATAACACGTAGCACATTTTGAATTCTGCTCCTTTAGAGGAAACGTCACAGTTGGAGATATTCAGGCTGAGTTTTCCACAAGTTCAGTGTTTCACAATTAAAGCCTGGTTAAACCCTTGATTCTACTCTGCTGTGGACATGGACAGCTTGAGACTCCACGGCTGAGAAATCTGCCCGGTAACAAAAAAGGGAAAAGCAGGCGTCCCCACAGCCCCTCGTGCTCACCATCTGATGACATTTACGTCACTGTGACCACGCAGATCCTCAGAAATGAAGTGTTTGTGTCCACTGACATGTTAGAGTGCTTTTAGTTTGAAATGCACACAGGAAATGATGTGTTTCCATAAAGAGTGTAGTGCAGTAAGTTTAAGAGAGCAGGGCCTAAACCAGGGGTGTCCAAACTTTTTTCACTGAGGGCCACATACATATAAATATAGGAGGGGCTGGGCCACTTACTAGAAATTAGGTATATAACCTTAACTGTCGCGTATTAAAGTTAGAAAAATCATTTAAAAGTGGTCAAATGTGTTATATTGTTGAATATAATTAAAGACAAAACTGCCTTCATCACAGCTTTCCATAAATGGATCTTTATTGATTTATTCAGAAAAAGCTTTGGTAGCTCATTCTCAGAACAGCAGCCTCAGATTTCTTCGTAGACAGAATATTTACAGCACAGAGAAAAAACAATAAAGGGAAAATGTGACGGGTACATTTCAAGCTTGTTATTTAAGTTATTAGGCTTAGCAACACACCTGTTAACGTTCGTTTGAAACGATTATCGGCATTAACAGACTGAACTGGACTTAATAACAGGAGTGCATATAATTTTAGTAAATTATTCTGGTGAGTATCAGCTGCGCTGGGTATGTAAATCGGGCCATCCAGCTGTGGTGCTGATCGCCACTCGTGGCAAAAATCCAGACAAATGTCACTTGATCAAGGAGCAGATCTGCATCAGATGAGATCAGCTGACTTTGCGTGTGCGCGCGCTGTGCACAGCGGTGTGTACTCTGTGTGTTAACAAGATAAACGCATATAAGAAAGTGGTGCGCAAAAGCAGGGTAGTGACAGAATTGATGCGCATTATTGATATTTGATGTGTACCTGCACATTAACACACGGGTACTGTGGAATATATTTTTTACTCAACTAAAGCGCTCGTGCTCTCATCCACTCCCCTCAAAAAAAATTAGCAGCTGTGCGGCGTCTGTGGCATCGGTGCTCGGATCGCATGCGATGGAGTAAAAATCAAAAGCACAGCTTTATCAGACAGTTGCAGTTTAATGTTGGCTGACGAGTCTTCAATGCGTCTCACAACTGGATTTCTGGACATGCTGACGTTGTTGAAGTCCTGCACTGTTTCCGGGCACATTATTTCGGTGACTTTAACGAGGCAGTGTTTTATGAGGACTCCATCAGAAAAAGGCTTGCCATGTCTTGCGATGAGTTGGGCGACCTCATAGCTGCTATTGGAGCCTTTTCCTGGACAATTTGAGCACGAAACAAATACTGTTGCTGACCCTGCAGGATAGCTACCATTTGCTTTAATTCCTGCTCTCGCTCAGCACCAGTGTAGGATGCATAGGCCTGATGTTTGGTTTCATAATGACGTCGTACATTATACTCTTTCATAACTGCCACAGTTTCAGTGCAGATCAAACAGACACACGTCCCCTTGAATTCTTTGAAGAAATATTCACTCTCCCACCGTGTCTGAAATTTTCTGCACTCACTTTCTACCTTTCGCTTCTTTGGTTCTGCCATGTTTAGTAACTTGGGGTAAATTTCTTCTGTGATTGTCCTTTTTGGTAGAGCAACTGCCTTGATCAACAGCAGCTCCCCCTGGTGTTAAAACTAAGAAGTACAATACACTCAAGCAAAAGTTGAAGTGCGGGCCATATTCTACTCTATTTATAAAATCACTTGAGGGCCAATTAAAAATGGAGGTTTTTAATTGGCGGCCCGCGGGCCGGACTTTGGACACCCCTGGCCTAAACAGACTGATGGATTATTGTGACATCACTGTTTTATTCTTCTATCAAACTGAAGAAGAAGAAGTAAAGTTCTCTTCAGCAGGTGAGGTCAAAGGTTAAAGTGGAAGTTCATATGAATGAAGTAAAGGCCTTCCTTACTGTGATGACCTTTGACCTGCTGCCTGTTATTTTCACTCATTAACGTGTAAAAGCAGCAGCTAGCAGCAGCTTTTAAGGTGGACTGTTTTCTTGCATGTTACTTACTGCAGGAGGTGACGTTGTGAAGCAATGAAACATTTTTCCAGTGTCAGCATCAGATGTAGGACAGATAAATGAATCTCATACAGCACTTACAGGGGACAAGACGACTCTACTCATTACATGTGTAATAAAGTGCACAGACGAATGGAAACATGAGAGAAAATGAAGGTAACTGTGAAGGCAGCAGAGACGTGTTTGTTCTCAGAGACTTATCATGTTAATAAGAGACTCGGGGAGGACCAAGAGAGAGGACAGGCTGATTATTGTACACTGGAACAGTTTAAGCTCAGCTGATCTCAGGCTGCTTTAGATTGACTGTCAGGTGTTTGTTGATTAGTGATGTGCGAGTCATGAACGAATTGTTCAGTACTCGAGAAATACTTTACTGACTCATGAATCATTATTGACAATCCCAACTGACTTATTCACTGACTCATCCCTGTTACTGTTAGCAAACTAATTTCATTAGTAGAAATATATCTAGCTTATCTGGCTTAATTAAAATTGTGGGGGAAACAAAAGTCAGTTTCTTAACGAAAACATTTCTGGACTGGAAGAAAAAACCCAGAGTAGAAAGCTCACATCAAGACAATAGCTCAACAGTTCACAGTAGCATCACTCTGCTAACATGCTAACAGCACATTTGAATTACTCACCCCCTCCCCTCCTGAGAGCTAATGTCCGGTGCAGAATCGTAGCATGAACGAATCACTCAGTTCCTCCATAGCCGGCCTCATTCAGGACTAAGGAGTCACTCACCCCTTCCCTCCCGGCTCACAGCTTCTTCTTCTTCTTCTTCTTCTTCTTCTACGTGGTTGGCAACCACCGCCCCCCGGCTCACAGCTCAGTGGACACTTGCGCTATGTACGACTCACTCACCCCTCCCTCCCGGATCTCAGCTGCTGAAACTCAGAGCGTGTTACCGTGAAAGAGTCGCTCCTTCACCTGAGATGAAGTCTGATAGTCTGACTGACGCAATATAACATCAGTCTACACTTTGTTTGTTTTGCAAAGATAGCAAGCAGACTAAAGGAAAAATATATGACCTCAGTTCCACCACTATTAAAAAAATACAGTGTCTGACTCGCATTCTGCTGCTGCAATAATGTAAGTAAAATAATCAGAAATTCGCTATTTCACTAAATTATTTAGATGAGAAAATATATATTTGACACATTTGAGGAAAATACTAATACAATAAATGTTCCCTTTAGAAATCTTAATTTTTTGCTTTATAAAATAGTTGTTTTCTTTTTCAATCACTCATCTTAGCAGTAGGATTTACATGTACATTTTTTGCACTCTCTGGGCGACTGACTCTGTGACTCAAATGACTCAAAAAACCTGATTCATTTTGGTGAGTGACTCATTCAAACTCGATTCAGAAAAAGAATTGAATTTACCATCACTATTGTTGATGGCAGGAAGTCACAGACACTCCTGCAGGAAGTGACCTCACTCCTGTAATGATGAGACAGAACTGAGTGTAGAGGAGTGATACGGGGGGTGATGACGTGGTGTTTCAGTGCTGCTGGCTGGAGGACATTCAGATTTGTTAGTGAGCAGTAGGTGTGGAGCCGAACCCGAATACGGTATTCGGAAAGGCACGAATATCGTGTTTTTTACAAATACTTATTTCAAACAAATACTTTACAAAATATTTGTATTCGGGAACAAGTTAAAACTTTATATCAAAAAGCTGATTTTCTTTATGAGACTGCGGTGCATCACCGGATGAGTGAGTGACGTGTGAAAGAGGTGACTGACACGGGCTGCTGCACACAGCAACAGAGACGGCTCAGCTGAGCAAAAAAAAGGCTGATGAATAGATTTTTTTGTACCTTAACTGGGTTCCGGAGGCAGTTTATAACTTTAGCGAAGATCAGGAGATTAATCAATTACGCTGGATTATTGACGTCTGCAGTCGGGTGCTCTCATATTCACTCTGTTTACGTAGCTCTGTTAGCTCGGTAATTTAGACCAGCGATCCCCAACCTCTGGGCCATGGACCGGTACCGGTCCATGAGTCGTTTGGTACCGGGCCGCGAGTGTTGAGGTTCGGGTGTGAAATTTATGGTTTTCAGGGTTTTTATTCGTTTTTATTGTTAATAATTATTGTTTTTATCGTTACCCCAGTCTCTCTGTGTCTTTTCCCGTGTGTTATGAATAAATTTCTTCTTTTTTTTTTTGGTACCAGTACTGGTTTTATTTTGTTGTATTTATCCGCAACACCTTAAAGGCCAGTCCGTAAAAATATTGTCGGACATAAACCAGTCCATGGCGCAAAAGAAAGTTGGGGACCGCGGATTTAGAAAATAGACTGTTGACAGAGTAACGTTAACGTTCGGTTTAAAAGAATAAAACAATGCTTGTGTAGTTGTGTCAAATTGTATGCACTTGTGGGAGTTATATGGTACGTTTAAGTTACTCTGTCTTTTGTAGACACATGGATTTGTTCAACCTAATAGAAAAGAGTGTTGCTGCTGCTGAGCCACCTCTTGGTCCTTCACCAGCCAAAACAACTTGATCAAGTTCTGTGTGGAAGCATTTTAAAATCAGTGCTGCAGATGAAACCAAAGTGATATGTAATGTGTGCAAAAGTCAAATAAGCAGATGCAGAGATATCAAACATCTGTCAACATCTGCTATGCATAATCACATGCACTTAAAGCATCTTATTCCTGGCACTGTCTTGAAGTCGTTCTGTTTGTAACGCTGTTTTAGAAGCAGCAAAGCAGGTGATGAAGAAGAAAGGAGGAAAGGTCACAATCAAAGAGTGATAAAGATCTGTGGCGGTCTGTAGCTCGGCTGTAGGGGAGGGTGGAGCAGTGACAGTGGAGGCTGCTGAAGTCACAGCAGTGAAAGACAGATATAGTTCAGATAATATTAGTGAAGAAAACACAGTTATAGGAAATCAGGAGTTACAACGAGTAGAATCTCACATGATTTATTAAATATACTGTTTACAAAGACAGAATGAAATCAGGCACAAATCCAAACTATCAGCACCAGGAAAAGATCAGGTTTGTTATATCAGGATAAATCATCTCTAAAGACATTTTATTAGAATCATATCACAGAGTTTGGGAGAGTGGGAAACTTCCACAGAGCTGGAAGGAAGCAGTGACTGAACCAACATGAAAACCAGGAAATGGCAGACTGATGGCTTTAACATCCAACATCTGTAACATAATGGAGACGATGATAAACAACAGATTAACAAACTATATGGAAAATAAAAGATATCAGAGTTGGTTTAGGAGAGGAAGAAGTACAATACATCGATCTTTTAGTTTAGAACATGACATAATAAAAATTTGGAGATGAAATCAAACTCAGATCTTATGAACAACAGTTGGGAAGGACAGAGCAATTGAAGTTTGTCAGTGTGTGTTTTGTAAGGATGTCAAAGAAAGAGAAAACAGCTGAAGTTAAAATCTGTCAGTCAGAGAGTGTTGGTACCAACAGTACAGTCATGGATCATCCTGATGCTGCAGGTTTGATATTATTGGAAAAGAAGAACAGGGAGAGAGCTTTGACTTTAAAGTCACACACAGTACAAACACTGATCACACAGTTATGTTCAAATCTGTACAGATGCATCAAAGAACACAGCCAATCAAAACACAGCGTTCATTGTTCCAGAGTTTCATGTTAAAGTAGGAAAAGGATCAATGATGGTATCAGTGTACACAGGAGAGATGGCTGAAGACATGAGAACATTAAGATGAGTCATGTGATCAGACTCTGGTTCATCTTTGGTTAGTTTACAGCACAGGTGTTCAGATAGGTGGAAAAGCAGTGGGTGGAAGAAAAAGAGGATGATGGTTTAGAAAATGAGGAAGGAAAGAGGAAGGAAAGAGAAATGAGGAGCTCAGGAAGGAGCAGGAGAGAGGAGAGGAGGTCATATCAGGACTCAGATTTGGACTCACTGGTTTAAACAGAACAGTATTAATAACAGGAAGAGATGCAGGGAAATGAGAGAACTGTGGAGAAGATGAAACCATATAACATGTTGATGAAACTGTCAGAAATATCAAGGAGACTGATTCTAAACCTCTGAAACATGGACGTTAAACTGGATCTTCTTAATCCTGTTTCAGCCACTTAGTTCGCTGATTCTTTCTGAACGGAGGATTTCTGTTCTCAGTCATTTTCAGGGCAGTCGTCAACCTTTGTGAGACAATAATGAGATCCCCTCGTGCCAAATGTAATATCAGCCATGTGAGCACTTCCATCTAGTGGCTGTTGAGTAATGGCATGATCAGTGTTGGGAAGGTTACTTTTAAAATGTATTCCACTACAGATTACAGAATACATGCCTCAAAATGTATTCTGTAACGTATTCCGTTATGTTACTCAATGACAGTAACGTATTCTGAATACTTTGGATTACTTAATATGTTATCATGCTTTTAACAACTACATGAATGTACTATTGCTGTGATATATTACTATTACTGAAGGTCCGCGGCTCTGAACCATAGTAAAGGGACCTCTGGCTAATACTTCGGGTTCCGTGTCGGGCTCGTAGCCGAAAAATAGCTTTACTTTGTTGTCTGGGTCAAGTTTGAGACAGAGAGAGGCGTTGAAAGGCTGCTCCAACGGAACTTATTGTTTCGGAGGAAAACACGAACACAGTGTACAGTCGAGTCTTAATAGCTTACTTACAACTGGGCTTGTCAGGCACTCTTCTTGACTGCAGTGGTTATTATTATATTTACATGCTTCCAGCTCCCGTTTCTGGTCGATGACAGCTCGTACTTTTCCACTCTCCTTTTTCTTCCTCCTCGCGCTCACAGACACATAACGTGTATGGCAGTCTATTCTCCCTGCAGCACGGACTACACTGCCCATGAGGCTACATTCTTTAGAGCTATACCTGTAGCATTCTGCCTATTAGCTGAGCACAACAACAACAACAAAAAGGCGCTCTCACCCAGGAAACACACAGTCGCAGAAAGAGAGCGTCACCCTGTAACCATGGCAACTGTAACGCTGCCGCCTGGAACAACAGAACAGCTGTCAAACCAAACCCAAACAGTCCTGACCCGCCACAATATGAAACAGGAAAGTACCGCCGTGTAATCCATTTATTTCAACAAAGTAACTGTATTCTAAATACCACCTTTTTAAACGGTAACTGTAACGGAATACAGTTACTCATATTTTGTATTTTAAATACGTAACGGCGGTACATGTATTCCGTTACTCCCCAACACTGGGCATGATTGGAAGACTGTTACTTTATGCTGTGTGGTGGGTGAGGTGCTGAGTGGGGATAAATCACAGTCTTTGGTTCTTGAGGTGGTCCTGACCTAAAAATGCTCTCATTCCTCAGTGTGAACAGGCTGCTTCTACAGGTGTGGTGCTAAAGCTTCATCTGGGTGGAGTCACAGGTGTTAGCTGGTGAACAGCTGAGTGTGTAGGCTCTATATCTGGTGCTGCTCTCTCTGCTGGTTGTAGCTGCTGCTCTACACACTGCTGTGTCCTCTCAGATTCCTCCTCAAACATGGTTTTCTGTTCTGTTAAATTCCTCTGCTGCAGCTTCAAGGACTCTGGCTTCATCCACAGCTGCTCCACCTGCTGTTCATACTGGGAGGTGTTCAGTTTGACCTCTGTGAGCCTTTCTAATCATCATCATCATCATCATCATCTCTGACTCCATTGTAGCATAATTAGCTAATGCATTAGCTGGCTACACATTAATGATGATCCACTACATGGTGATGAGTTCACTGACCGGGTCTCTAGAGCGGACAGCTGTGTTATTTCTTTGTGTCGTCCGTCTCTCGATGCTGCTGTGAGCAGAGTGTCAGCAGCAGCAGAGATGATGATGATGCTCTGAAGTGAAGATTTCTCTCCTTGAACGTCTCTGCTCGTCATGAAGGAGCTTTTTTACTGTTCTGTCCTTGTTGTGCGTCACTTTGCCCACTTTGACAGACAGCTGACAGCTTCAACAAACATCACACACAGAAGTAAAGTTCATGGCTTTTACTTCATCTTTGGTTCAATGATCGACTTTGTTTGTAAAACTAAAACTGTCTTTTCATTGACTTATGAACATGTGTTTTTATACTGAGCACAGAATCAAAATAACCAACATGATGATGATAATTTACTACATGCACACCAAATGTAATAACAGCAGCTCAGTAGTAATCACAGTGTAACAAACCTCTGTGATAAAGAGGGACTGAATGTACTTATAACACTCATTATATCATTAAGACTCATAAAATTAAATGCTTAAAAAGCATTAACGCAGAAGAACAGGAAGTACTGCAGACCAACACACAGCTAACTTCCTGTTTGACTTTATTCCACTTATTCAGTCTGATGTTCTCTGATCTGTTTCTCTTGTTTAGTGTCTTAAATGCTGCCAGTGCCTCTCTTTGCTTTAACCAACCTTTCTCTTTATTTCTGAGCTTTTAAGGACTTTTAACTGATGCATCAACCTTTGAAAATGGAAAGAAATCAGTCAGATTCATGGCTGCATCAAAGTGTCACATGTAGTTCTCCCACATCAGCTGGATTATATCTATAGCAGCAAACAGACTGAAAGCTGTGGACAGTTACTGTGGCTGGATTATTTTATGTGTGTTTGTAGAAGTTTCACTTTCAGAGCACAAAGTTTGGAGTAAAGTATTAAAATTAGTTCAAGTCGAAGTCATTACTGAGTAAGTTCTGCTTCAGTCATTTTCTGCATAATGGAAGTTTCACTGTTCAGCTGTCTTTACATGTTACCTATAAAATGAATACAGTGATAAACACTTTTCTCCATTTCTTATTGGAAATGATACTTTGATCCATACGATCAAACTGTGGAGAGCACAGCATCATGTGAGCTTATAACCATGGAGGCGAGCTGAGCTGTGTTCATTCAACTTAAAAAAGAAGAACATGAAACAATCCATAACTCTTCAAACATGAGCTTCAACAATCCATCAGCATCCAAAACAACACTTACACTCAGAACAAGTTTCTTTTCTGTTCACTTTGTAAAATGTCTTTTACTTTGTGAGCAAGAGTCCAGAAACTTCCTCAGACTGTCAGCAGATTTTCACAGAGTCGTCCCAACTAGTAGAAAAGCAGCAAAGCTTTCAGCTTCTCCAGTGATCTCCACCTGTACAGACACACATGGAGGTTTCCAGCACTCATTAATACATTTGGCCCTCTTACTATTAGGACAAATAATTCATTTAGGTTTGATGAACGTCGGCCTAAATCCACCTCCCACCACCAGGAACTGAATAAGCAGTTATAGATGTAAATACATCTGTTTCATTATCATCTGGAGACCCAAAAAGTCGAATGTACAGAGCTAAAATCATGTGTTTGATTTTTGGCTTTTACAAACAAGCCATTACTACCACACTTACTGGCCACTTCATTAGGTCCACCTTGTTAGTAATGGGCTGGAGCCCTTTTTCCTTCAGAGCTGCTTCATTCTTTGTAGTATAGTTTTAACAAGGAGACATTTTCACCATGTTAACATGATAGTGTTACACAGTTACTGCACACGTGTCATCTCCACATCCATGATGCAAATATCCACTTCCACCACAGCCACAGCTGCTCTATTGGATCCAGACTTGGTGGATTTGAATCCAGTGAAGTGATTTTCATGTTTGAAGAACTGCTTTGAGATGATGTCAGATTTGCTTCTCCTGCTAGAAACATCCACACCAACCAGGTGTTTCCACACAGAGAGCTGCTGCTCACTGGACAGCTTCTCTTCTTGGGACCATTGTCAGTAAACCCTGGAGGAGGCTGTGGTCAAATCCCAGCACATCAGAACAACCGAGCCCTGTTCACAGTCATTTAAATGAGCTTTCTTACAAGGATCCATGTGCAAGTGACAGGAAACTGCAACAGTTTTACAAGCTGTGTTACAAAATGAATGTCACAGAGCAAACTTAGATATAACACTATAAGTCTTTCCTCTTTGTTTCCTTAGTGCAGCTTTAATGATCTCTGGTTACTGTGGGCCCATTAAAAAGTGTGGACGTGTCATTTCCACAGAATATTTTACAGACAGGAAGATAGAAGCATAACTTCATAAATATAGTGTTTTAAATGCACATGCTGCAGCTCACAGTGATGCTGCTGTGTGACAGGGTTGTGTTGTTCACACTGTCATACTTGGTTGTCTTGGCGACAGACTTTCTGGTATCTTTTCATAATAACTTGTACCTGTGGGTCACATGATCAGGGCTCGTCACTAAAAGAAGAAAGAAACATTCAATTCAATCTGTTTACTCAGTTTGATTCTTTTAGTACTTTAGTTTCTTTCACTAATCTGATGCTGCGACTACACACAGAATCATTTTGTCCTCTTTAATGGTTTTGTAGATTCCCAGTAGCTCGACAGAAAGGCTGCTTTTAGTGCTCCAGTTAATATGAAGCCAGTAAGCAGCTGTGTGGATAGTATATGGTTCAGACTGGGACTGTGATTAGATAGGACGGCAGAGTGCTTTCATTAAAATGACATCATCTGAGTGGGAAATAGTAAAGTGACTCAGATTTGTAACAGGAAGTGTGGACTGTGATGTCATCAGACAGAAACAGTCATTCAGTAATAAAGTGATTTAATATTCAACAACAGAAAAATAACATCAAACATGTTTGTTTCATTCAATGTTACAGCTTCAGCTCATTAAGGCTAAAGTTCACTTTTTAAACTGTAAACTTAATAAAACCAAACTGAAAGTAATATTTAGAATAAACACATGTTTGTATATAAAGTGAAGCCAGCAGGAGCAGCTGAACACATCCACAGCTGTGAGGGACACTGGTGCTGTGACTGATTAAATACATCAAACACATCTGTGGACTCAATCTGTCAATATTATTTGTCATATTTGAAACAGCTTAAAAACAGTGCTGTGTTAAAGCTGTGCTGTGATGTCTGATTATATTTAAGGGCCAATCATGTACTTGTGTATTTGTAACTAAGCAACGACGTGGGCGGAGCTTCAGCTCTGAACTATCAGGAAACATTTTAGAGCATCAGCTGATAAAAACACTGTGAGACAGGAAGGATTTGAAGTCTTCTACGCTCTTTATTCTTGCTTGTGCAGAGTTTGTGGGCTGCAAAGCGACCGTCAACAACAACTGCTTCCTCTGCTGACAGGAAATGACATCATCCCACCTGAGGCTTTGATTACAACAATAAAAGAACTAAACTGCTGAGTAGAGAAAAGATGGGTTTACTAAAACAGAGTATCAGATGTCAGGTCAGTTAATGTCTTCATTGAATCCAGTAACAAAGCAAAGGTTCCAGATTTGAGCTTTTTGAAGTCCTGTTATTAAGTCTGTTCATCATTTTCATTTCATGTGATAACTTCTACCAATAACAACCAATTATTTTCAAGCTGAGAGATTTAGTGTGAAAAACAGAAGCAGGAAATGATGCTGTGCAGTATATTTGTGGAAAACAATGATGAGGCTAAAATCAAAATCACACACAGGTAAAAATAAACACAACATTTGTGTGTAAATATACGAGGTGGAACATTTATTTGATGCTTTAGCTGCGACTTGTGATACTAAATGTTTGCAGTTGTGCTTCATGGTTACTGAACGTAATACAAACACTGCTGATTGTTGGTTTGTGTGTTATTTGTGTTGTATTCAGGTGACTATAGAAAGACTAATAACACAAATATTATGGATGAACACATTTCCTGGGCTGTGTCAGGTTTTCCATACAAACACCTGATGTTTGGTAGTTGCAGGTTCAACATGGTGCATGGATATATCCAGCGTCCCTCTTCTGCACGTTTCCATCAGTCTCAGCCTTCCTCTCTATCTTTGTCCTGTAGACTCCTCAGCCTGAGCTGTCCCTGTCACCCACTCATTTCCATCCTTTCTATTCTGCTCACTTGTTCAAACCTTCTGCCACCTCCAGGTCGCCTCCTGTCTTTGTGTCATGTCTCCATCATCACAGCCTCACTAGGCTGTAAAGCTTCATATTGACTTTAGCTGCTGTCCTCCTGTCACAGATCACACCTGATACATGTGTGCACCCACTCCATCCTGCCTGTACTGTCACTTCACCTCTTTTGGACTTTGCTGCTTTGTATGGAGGACTTCATGTATTTAAACTGATCTACCATCACCACCTCGACTCCTTCATCTTCACTGTCGTATCTGCAGCTTCTTCACACACATGTATTCTGTCTTTCCTTCCTCTTCTCTTCAGAGCATACCTCCACCTCTCCAGGCTCTCCTCCACCCACCTGCTTCCTGCTCTCACTACAGATCACAATGTCCTCAGCAAACAGAGCTGCTGAGACTCCTGCCTGAGCTCATCTGCCAGCCTGTCCATCAGCACTGCTAACAAGAAGGGCTTAGAGTGGATTTCTGATGTAATCCCAGCCCCAGCAGGAACCCATCTTTCCCTGCTACTGCAAACCTTCCCACTGTCTCTCTGTCCTCATACATGTACTGCACCAACCATTGTTTGCATGCACACAGAAACAGTGCAGCTCCTCCTGACCTTCTCTGTACATCTGAAGTGCTTGTTCTTGTCATGAAGCCATCCTGCTGCTCACACGTCACTCTTCCACCTTCTCAACACACTCTTTACATGTCAGTACATTTACACCTCTATCTGTCATCACACTAACCTGCTGTAAATCCTTTCAGCTGGAGCTTCTTTGTAGACACTTCCCTACATTGCAGCCTGATTACAATGCAGACAGTCGGCTACAGTGTGGCTGGATTTCCTTTCTTAGCGTCCTTTGCTATAAAATACCAGGATGTTAGGCTGAGTCGCTCCATAATATGAGCCGCGGCCCGGAAAGTCCAAAGATGGAATATTGTTTGTTGTTCTGGAAATTTCCCATGAAATAACCCAGCACTTAAAATGACTGACGCTGTACTTAAATGTACTTACAGTGTAATTATTTTATTCTTTCTGTACAAACCTACTTGTTACACAAACTTACAGGTAACTACAGGCTACTTGTGCCTTATTTGCAGGTCGTGTTATAAAGTGTTACTGAAACAGCTGCTGACCAAAGTGATGCACATTTAAATGAGTCAAAGTCCTGAAATAATTCAACAGATTAAAACCAAAACATAAAATGAGAAACCATGAGTGAAACAAACAGTATGGTGGTGCTGATCATTGTTGCCTCACAGCAACAAGTTCCTGAGGTCATTTCCACCACCTGAGTGGGGCCTTTCCCCCGACACTCCTCTCTGTGTGCTGTGAGTGTCTCTCTGTGTTAGCTGGGATAAGGAGAAGAGGAAGAGGATGGAGGCTGTTGAAGGTCTCTAATGTTGCGTTTTGTTCCACAGTTTAGGAGCAGCTGCAAAGCCCTGATCTCCTCTGTGTTTGAACCTGATCTGGAGACAGTGAGAACCAATAACTGAGGGCAAAATAAGGACACTGAAACTAAAAGCATCTACAGGGACGACTTTATGTTAAAAACACCAAACCATGAAGCACTGGTGCAGCTGACTCACACAGACTCTCCTCCACACTGTCCTCAGTTATAAAGTGCTTTACAAACCCAAACATTATGACTAACAGCTGGATTTTCCTGTTTCAGTGCAGCGAACTAACAATGAGCCAACAAGGCCTCACGTAACATCAGTCAGTGAGAGTTTCACTGTTTCAGCAGCTCTGTTCACTCACACTTATTAATATTAATGCTCATTACAAATGTTACAGCAGCTGATCCACAAATCTTTGTCTGTGTTAATAAAGTTGGATCAGTTCAAATAGTTTGTTGCTCTGCACTTGAAAGCAGCAGTTTTTCTAATGCACCACCTTCATGTTTCCTTCATTTTTGAATCCCCCTGTAGATACTGACAGGTAACCATGTCACACAGAGCTCAAGCCTTTGAATCCAGCTGTGATTGTTGATTTTCTATTGAATGGACTTTTTCAAATCCAGCTGTAGGCCTGTGTTTGTGAGCTCATTAACAGCTGTTTATTTAGAGATACGTGGTCCTCACAGGACAGCCACTACAAACATATGATTTTATAGAATATGATGCATTACTGCAGATTCAACACAATAGAAAGGATTTGAAATGAGCTCAGCCTTAAACATGTGCAGCAGTAATATTGATCCATAGACACTGATGGGAACATTTTTCTGCACAATAAGTACTTTGACTTTTCATACTTTATGTCCAATTTGCCAGTACTGCAGTTTTGTGTGTAGTGAGGTGTTTTCATGGTGTTTTATTGGTGCTTTTACTAAAGGAAGGCTTCTATCAAATTCTTCCAAATGTTGTCAAACTGAGCTGTGTGATGAAGTGAGTGTGACAGAAACACTCAGACTGTGTTTCTCTGCTTCATCAAGTCAAATCTGGTCCTCAGAGACTGAATAAAGTCCTGTCCCACTAACAGCAGCTCCAACAGTCTGTTCACTGCTTTCTTCCTGTCAGTCTTCATCTTTCTGCTGCGTCTCCTCTTCACACTGACCACTTTCTATCTAACAGTGAGCTCCCAGTGAAGCAGCAGCATTCAGCCTGTTAGAGTCAACACAAATGTCTCCATCCAAGCTCATGTTGTGCTTTGTTGTCCTCTCAGTCCCCCAGGTGGAGGTGGATTCAGGGGTGGAGTCTGTCCAGCTGCCCTTCAACACCACACTTCACCTGCCTGAAGACGCTAAAGTGGAGTGGAAGGAGAACAAATACAACAGGAAGGTCCACGTGTATGAGAACGGCTCTGACCAGCCTGAAGAACAGCACCCGGCTTACAGAGACCGAATGAAGATGAATGAAGACCTGCTGAAAACTGGAGACCTCAGTCTGACTCTGAAATACCCCACAGATGGACTGAACAGGACCTACACCTGCACCATCTACAGCAGGGAGGGAAACATCCTGCTGAAGAAACAAGTGGAGCTGAAAGTCAGAGGTCAGTGCTGTAGATACAGGTCAAAGGTCAGAGGTCATGTAGGAGTCCATCCATCCATCTTTATCTGCTTTATCCGAGGTCCGAGAGATATAATCTCTCCAGTGTGTCCTGGGTCTGCCCCGGGGCCTCCTCCCGGTGGGACATGCCCGGAACACCTCACTCAGGAGGCGCCCAGAAGGCATCCTTGTCAGATGCCCGAACCACCTCAACTGGCTCCTTTCGATGTGGAGCAGCAGCGGCTCTACTCTGAGCCCCTCCCGGATGGCCGAACTTCTCACCCTGTCTCTAAGGGAGAGGCCAGCCACCCTTCGGAGGAAGCTCATTTCCGCCGCCTGTATCCGCGATTGCGTTCTTTCGGTCACTACCCACAGCTCGTGGCCATAGGTGAGGGTAGGGACGTAGATCGACCGGTAAATTGAGAGCTTCGCTTTTACACTCAGCTCCCTCTTCACCACGACGGACTGGTGCAGCATCCGCATTACTGCAGCTGCAGCCCCAATCCATCTGTCGATCTCCGGCTCCCTTCTCCCATCACTCGCGAACAAGATCCCGAGATACTTGAACTCCTCCACTTGGGGCAGGAACTCATCCCTGACCCGGAGTGGGCACTCCACCCTGTTCCGGCTGAGAACCATGGCCTCAGATTTGGAGGTGCTGATCCTCATTCCCGCTGCTTCACACTCGGCTGCGAACCGTTCCAGTGCGAGCTGGAGGCCCCCACCCGATGAAGCCAACAGAACCACATCATCCGCAAAAAGCAGAGATGAGATTCTGAGGCCACCGAAGTGAAAGCCCTCCGCCATAAAAATTATGAACAGAACCGGTGACAAAGGGCAGCCCTGGCGGAGCCCATCACCCACCGGGAACGAATCCGACTTATTACCGGCAATGCGAACCAAGCTCTTGCTACGATTGTATAGGGATTGAATGGCCCATAGCAAAGGGCCAGACACCCCGTACTCCCGCAACACCTCCCATAGGACACCCCGAGGGACACGGTCGAATGCCTTCTCCAAGTTCACAAAACACATGTAGACTGGTTGGGCAAACTCCCATGCACCCTCAAGTATCCTCGAGAGGATAAAGAGCTTGTCCAGTGTTCCGCGACTAGGACAAAAACCGCATTGTTCCTCCTGTATCCGAGGTTCGACTAGCGGACGGACTCTCCTTTCCAGCACCCTGGTATAGACTTTCCCAGGGAGGCTGAGGAGTGTGATCCCCGTGTAGTTGGAACACACCCTCCGATCCCCCTTCTTAAAGATGGGGACCACCACCCCGGTCGGCCAGTCCAGGGGTACTGCCCCTGATCTCCATGCAACATTGTAGAGACGTGTCAACCAAGACAGCCCCACAACGTCCAGAGCCTTCAGGATCTCGGGGCGGACCTCATCAACACCAGGGGCTCTGCCACCTAGGAGTTGTTTAACTGCCTCAGTGACCTCGCCCCCGGAAATTGGCGGGTCATTCCCCTCATCCCCAGACCCTGCTTCCTCCTCGGAAGACGTGTCAGTGGGATTAAGGAAGTCCTCGAAGTATTCCTTCCACCGCCCGACAATTTTCTCAGTCGACGTCAGCAGCGCTCCGCCAGCACTATACACAGTTGAGGTAGAGCACCGCTTTCCCCTCCTGAGATGCCTGACGGTTTGCCAGAATCTCTTCGAGGCAGTCCGAAAGTCTTTTTCCATGGCCTCTCCGAACTCCTCCCACACCCGAGTTTTTGCTTCAGGCACTGCCCGAGCCGCATTCCGCTTGGCCTGTCGATACCTGTCAGCTGCCTCTGGAGTCCCACAGGCTAACCAAGCCCGATAGGACTCCTTCTTCAGCCTGGTGGCTCCCTTCACCTCTGGTGTCCACCATTTGGTTCGGGGATTACCACCACGACAGGCATCAACCACCTTGCGGCCACAGCTCAATGCAGCAGCTTCAGCTATGGAGACGCTGAACATGGTCCATTCGGACTCAATGTCCCCAGTCTCCCTCGGAATGCTGTTGAAGCTCTGCCGGAGGTGTGCGTTGAAGATCTCTCGGACTGGGGCCTCTGCTAGACGTTCCCAGCACACCCTCACTACGTGTTTAGGTGCACCGGGTCTGTCCAGCGTCCTCCCCCGCCACCTGATCCAACTCACCACCAGGTGGTGATCAGTTGACAGCTCAGCCCCTGTCTTTACCCGAGTGTCCAGAACATATGGTCGCAGGCCTGGTGATACGATTACAAAATCGATCATCAACCTACGACCTAGAGTGTCCTGGTGCCACGTGCACTTATGGACACTCTTATGTTCGAACAATGTGTTCGTTATGGCAAAACTGTGATTTGCACAGAAGTCCAGTAACAAAACACCGCTCGGGTTTAGATCAGGGAGGCCATTCCTCCCAATCACGCCCCTCCAGGTCTCGCTGTCGTTACCCACGTGAGCATTGAAGTCTCCCAGCAGGACAACAGAGCACCTTCCAGCCCCCCCCCCCCCCCAGGGACTCTAAGAAGGCTGGGTACTCTGAACTGCCACTTGGCGCATAAGCGCAGATGACAGTCAGGACCCGTTCCCCGACCCTGAGGCGCAGGGAACAAACCCTCTCATCCACCGGGGACAACCCCAACGTACAGGCAGCAAGCCGAGGGGATATTAAAATACCCACCCCAGCCCGCCTCCTCTCACCAGGGGCAACTCCAGACTGAGACAGAGTCCAGCCCCTCTCCAGGAGACTGGTTCCAGAGCCCAAGCCATGCATAGAGGCGAGCCTGACTATATCTAGCCGGTACCTCTCAACCTCACGCACTAACTCAGGCTCCTTCCCCACCAGAGAGGTGACATTCCATGTCCCTATTGCCAGTCTTGTCAGCCGGGGATCAGTACGCCAGGGCCTCCGCTCCTGGCCATTACCCGACACACAATGCACCCGACCCCTATGGCGCCTCCTGCGGGTGGTGGGCCTGCGGGAGGATGGGCCCATGTCTCCTCTTCGGGCTGTGCCCGGCCGGGCCCCATGGACTAAGGCCCGGCCACCAGACACTCGCCCTCGGACACCCTCCCCGGGCCTGGCTCCAGGGCGGGGCCCCGGTAACCCTATCCCGGGCAGGGTAAACTGTTCCCTCGATGTTCTCTTCATAAGGGTCTTCTGAATCGCTCTTTGTCTGGTCCCTCACCCAGGACCAATTTGCCATGGGAGACCCTACCAGGGGGCAAAATCCCCCAGACAACATAGCCCCTGGGATCCCTGGGACACACAAACCCCTCCACCATGATAAGGTAGCGATTCACGGAGAGATCATGTAGGAGTTTGTTCTCTAAAAGCTTTTAGTTTGAATCTATTTTCAGTTCATTCAAATAAAATAAATTCTTTGATGTTTTGATCTAAAAGCCAAAAATCTCAGGCGGAGCAACTGTGTGTTTAAATGAACAGACTAAGAAGACCATTAAAATTGATCATAACTTCAAAATAAAAGCCTTTGGCATGATTTGAGTTTGGATCAAATCAATAGTTTTGTTAGTTTAGTCCAAATCAATGTAAATGTATAAATATCAATAGTTTTAAAACTGCTGAGATCATTCAAACACTTTGATCCAGTCATTTGGATGTTGTCAAATGTCAGGGTGGAGCAGCCATATGAGGCTTTTATTGTGAAAATGATGAGTGTGACGATCCAGAGGAGCCCATGGGGCGTTTGTGGCTGGATGCAAAGGTTTGTAGCTCTCCTTGTAAAGAGAAACAGCTTGAAGCTACAGAGGAGCGTCTGCAGAAGAAGACAGGGGAAAGAGGAAGAAGCTGAGGCCGCTGGAGAAAAGACAGGAAAAGAAAATCAGCTTTATTTGTTGGAGGCCGTTTGTTCATCACACTGAAATATTCTCACTTTAGAGACATGAAACAAAGTGAAGTGTGGATTGATGTTTGTCTCAATGATTTGGGCCCTGGAAGCATTTCTTCATCTCCCACTTTAAGACATATTAATGTCAGCCTCACATGTCCCACAGTGGACAGATTTCTATTTCTAGATGATATTTGGAGGATTTTCATGTGTTTCTCTGCTGTCACAGCTCTTTGTGATATTTGAGCGCAGCTGTAATGTTTGTGTGGTTAAAGCTACCAGACTCCACTGAGACAAAGTGGTTGGAGGCAGCAAAGAAACGGTAGGGTGGAGCTGAATGCTTCATCAATGGGATGATGCAGCAGATTTTCTCCACCTTGCACAAACTGTCCTGTTAGTTATTATGACTGGAATATCCAAAATGTCTCCAGATGCTCCGAGTCCAGCTGAACATGTATTAGCGTTTAGATTGTAACTGAGATGATAGGGACTAGGACCTGGGGGACGTCAGTCAGTGACGAAGCGGTCAGCAGGTGTGGGCAGGTGTGGACAGGTACTTGATGGAGTGTTTCCTGCACGCTGGACTCCATATGATATGTTAGCAGAGAGTATCTGGCTCCTGATTGGTTGAAGTGGAGCCTATCTGCTGCAGAAAGATGCCTCCTGTCCCAGAAAACATTGAAGTTGTCTCTAAAGCCCAGGCTGTGGGAGTCACACACAGAGGAGAGCCAGGTGTGGAGGCCGAGCAGCCGCCCAAACGCCCCCACGGCCACAGGTGGGAGTGGGGCCGGAGATCTAAACACTACGGTGGGCTTGTTTCACAGCCTCACAAAGACACACAAAGTCCAGTTTGAGGAAGTGGGAGCGCTGTTTGGAATCCGGTTTGTGCCCATGTGGATAAGGATGGTGTCGGCCTCCGGACGGGATCGTATTCTGCCAGGAAACTTGTCTAAAATGTCCCAGAGCGTCGGGCCGGGAAAAGACAGAGCGTACGCCTCCTTTATTGTGAAATTCCTCACCATGGTAACTGAACACATCAGCTGGTCGGCAGCAGGTTATGTTCAGAGTTTGAGGCTCAAATTGGCTCAAAGTGTCCCACTTTCACTGATTGTTTTCCGACGACATGCTTCAAGTGTGATATGGATCCTCTGCTGAAGGAATCTGCTTTCTATCCACAACCTGTTGATCCGTATTCGACTAACAGCAGCGCAGGAAGCCCTGCAGTTATAGAGAAACTGTCTGAGTCGCATTGTTGCTGCAATTTACCTGCAACTGCTGATGAAGAAAAAGTCTCAATGTGTTTGTGTTTGGTCCTAATCTGCTGCCAAGTCTGTTTGACACTGCTGGATTTCCAGCTGATAGATGACAGATTAGAAACTGATCAGTCTATTGATCACACAATATTCCATCAATAGAATTGATTTGACTTTGATTTGTGTAACAAAGTGATTTCCACGTCTCCTTCATGATGTGACAGTGTCAGAGCTGAATGCACTTGTAGAGTATTATGTTTTATGGCTCACATTTAAAGTGTTCCAGCTCTAATGTACAGCTGTCATATTAGAAATAGAAGCAGCTCTGATTTTAGTGCTCAAATAAATCTATGAAGTTATGAATTCACACATGAACAGTTTTCTGCAGCGTTCCTCTCGGCCTTATTTGCAGCTCCACTCTTGTTTTTACTCTAATAATTATTTCTCTCCATGAGCTGTTTCTCTGCCTGAAGGAGGCGCCACTCCATCGCTTCATTTAGTGCAGAACAAGAGTCACATGATGCTGCTCTGTCAACACCAATCACACTTTGTACAGCTCATGTTGTGTTTGTTGTCCTCTCAGTCTGTCAGGTGGAGGTGGAGGAGGGGGCGGAGTCTGTCCAGCTGCCCTTCAAAACCACACAAAACCTGCCTGAAAATGCTGGAGTGGAGTGGGAACGTGAAGAACCTAAACCATCACTTAAGGTCCACATGTATAAGAACGGCTCTGACCAGCCTGAAGAACAGCACCAGGTTTACAGAGACCGAACGAAGATGAATGAAGACCTGCTGAAAACTGGAGACCTCAGTCTGACCCTGAAACACCCCACAGAGAGAGACAGTGGGAGATACAGATGTAAAGCCAACATCCAAAACATATGGAGATACAAAACTGTGCTGCTGAAAGTCAAAGGTTTGTATTTGTGTGTGTGTGTGTGTGTGTGTGTGTGTGTGTGTGTGTGTGTGTGTGTGTGTGTGTGTGTCTGACTGTCTTGTGTCTCCTCTGCAGGGAGAGTTCAGGTCCAGGATCAAACAGGGGACATCAGGAACAGAAGCAGCTCCATTGATCCGACTCCTCTGATGGCTGATCAATCAGTTTGATCTGTGTGTTCTTTGATTATTGATCAGTGATGTCAGAGTGGAGTCAGTGTGATGTTGTTGTTGTGTGTTTGAGACTTTTAGTGTCCATGAAGGTCTCTGCTGCCGTAGATCCTCTGAACTGTGACAGAGGTCTCACTCTGGAGGAAACTCTCAGCACTTTCCAGCAGCTCCTCCATCATGGAGGACGTTCCCTCACTGTAACAGGTGGAGGAGAGAGGAGAGGAAGCACAGGTGGATCCTCTGAGGAAGAGGAGCGTTCCTACAAACCACATGATCACATGACCAGAGGGGCGTGGCCTTCAGTGGTAGTAATAAAGGAACAGTCCACATGTTCCACTTTGAAGGCTCATCAAAATCCTGCTCCTCACATACAAGGTCTTAAATAATCAGTCTCGATCTATCGGCTCAAACTGTGTTCATAAATATTTTGTACTTGTAAATCAGAATGCGTAGTTGTGAAGTGAGTTTTGTAACATATGCATCTATAGATGACAATTTGTTTGTAAAAAAATATTTACACAAGTTACAGGTTTTTTTTTTTTGTTAAGGTCCTGGTTAAAGACACAAAGAAAAGAATTATGTGTAAAACTGCCCTCAAGTTCCCTGCTTGTGTGTGAGTTTCAACTTACAAGTCTGAATTTGGAACCAATTTTCTGATCAATGTCATGTCAGTCACCCAGTAGTCATTTTTACAAAACTTTATTCATCTTCATCTTTACTCATTATTTATTCTGTATTCATCTTCATTCATCTTCATCTTTACTCATTCTTTATTCTTTATTTAAGCATTCTAGAAGGGAAGACGAGGCCGGTGTCCCTCTGCAAAATCTTCCACCTCTTTGTTAGTTACAGCCAGCTTTATAGAAGTGACCCCATCATAAAACCCCCACGGTGTGCTGCAAACTCTGTGTCTGTATCTATGTGCACGAGCACGTGAGTGCCTGTTTGTGCACGTTCCCGCGTGTCTATGTGAGTGCTCGTGAGTGACTGTGTGCGGATACCTGTGTATGTGTGTACACATGAGTGAGTGTGCATATAGGTGTGGGAGTATATCAGTTAAAACACTGTGGGTGGGTGTCTCTTCCTAGGGGCCATAAAAACCCATCTCCCTTCCAGACCATAGTTATCCAGTTACATATGTTGAGACCCCCACACAGATATGCCCTGAGGATTTTCCACTTAACATTAACTCCTCTTTGTCTCACTTTCACAGTTCAAACTGGGGGAGGGTCTCCTAAAATCTACTCCTAAGTTCATGTCACACTCAGGCCTTTATCACATCAAGGGCAGTGTCAGTGTCTCTACAATAATTCTACATTCTAAGACATTTCTAAAATCTAAAATAGGCTACGCATATCTTCACTGTCACAGGCACGCTTCACTGAGCTGGAAGGGTAAATGTTCTTTTACGTGCCAGCATTTTCCTTCATCACCACGAAGGAAAACATTCTTCTGTGTCCGAGTTCGGTGAACTTTTTGTCACAGGATTACGTGCTTACACAGGGACCTCCGGAGCGTTTTCAACAGCTTTGTGGACCTCGGGGGGAAAGCAGTGTTGTGGAAATGACACACTTCACCAGCCAGGATAGTTACAAAGCTTTCTTCATTATGAATGAGCGATACATGTTTTTATTAAACATTTGAACATAATACGACACAAACTCTCGTAGAGGATATAAAGTCAGAGAGATACATGTTTTGAAATGACAAGGAGCAGGCGCATCTAGTACACGTAGAACAGCCGCAAAAAAACAACATACAAGCAGAGTGCAGTGGCCAGTGCAACACAAATGTTGGATCCTTTGCTCTTAGTTAGCAGTTAGTCCTTTCCAGGACCTGAAGCTCAGTAAAGCGCCCCTCCCATCTGTTCTCTGATTGGATAGCTACATTTGTGATTGACATGACATTGAGCAATCAGCTGAAAGGAGGAAAATTGGGTCAAAATATGTACTTGTAAGTTGTTAACTTAACAAAAACAGTGTAAATATTTTTTACACACACAAATTCTCATCTATAGATATAGTCGTCTCTTCAGGCTTCAGGAGCCAAAATCTCCCACAGGAAGTTTATTAAAGCACAGATGTATTTGTGCATCTGTTGCCCCTCTGAGAGACATGACTCCATTCTGAATTTGGCAACTTTATTTCCCTCAGTTCAGATTTGGAGTTTACATGAAGCATAGCATGCCATCAATAACCTATACTCTCACGCTGTTGTCACTGATCTCCACTCACGCTGACTGATGATATCATGAGTAACTGAAACTGATGATCCCAGTAAAGATGTCAGATTCTGCACCGTAGCTGCTGGGGGATCCTCCCCCGGAGCCCTCCTCTGCTCTCCTCTGAGAGGGTGCAGCGACTGCCCCTGTGATGGTCCTCCTGGTGATCTGGGACCTGGAACTTCTGGATGTCTGGGGCCCGGGTCTCCTCCATGCCTGCTTCATGCCCTGGGAGGCAGGGCTGTGGCTGCCCACACACATTATTAGAAACTTCCATGGAGAAGCCTTATGAACACAAGCGCGCTCACACACACAAGTGTTGACAGAGGTGTACAAACAGGTGTTCACAGACACACACTATCCTGGTTGGCTGCTACCTGTAAACATGTGAGGAATCATTAATACTGTCTGCTGCTCAGTAACATTTATATTTATTATTTACTGCTACTTATGTATATGTTGGTTGTTGCTGTGGTTTCCCTGCTGTGTTGTTTTTTTCAGCAGGTGGTGAAGCAGATTTTCAGTGTTTATTCTCTCTCCTTCTGTTAACTTTCTCCACAACTCATCTTTCTTTCTTTTCATCCCCTGGTCTTCTTCATTGTGATCGTAATAAATCAAAATAATCAAAATCCTGATAAAGTTCTAACAAAATTTCAGTACCGTTACAGCAAAGTGTGTAATGGCCAGACAACAGTTGTGATTGCCACAATGTCGGACCAGACAGCCCCCAAAAGAAAGTCAGTTTGTCATTTCCTGACTGGAGGTAAAGTTAGTGTGTGTGACTGCTGTAACCATGGTGACCCATCAGTCCAGAGGAAATAACGTGACCTCTGTGTCACTGATGTTTTCTCAGGAGAAGCATGAACCTTCTCTGGAGTGCATTTGTGTCATGTTTGTGTTTGGTTGATCAGATGTGCACGTGCGTGTATTCAGAGCCATGAAGAGGATGATCGAGCTTCATGGACTCCACTTCATGAACAATTACCCTCCATGTTCACTGAGCTTTCATGAACTCTAGTGGACATTTGAAGACAGTCGCTGGGCAAACAGGAAGTGATATGACTGTGAGGACAGATGTTGTTGGCTGGAAAGAAATAAGCAGCAACAGACGCTGACTGATCTGCAGCTTCGTTGAATAATGTTGAATATTGGAGCAGCAGCATTTTTACTGTTTAAGCAAACAAGAAGAGCTCAAACTGTACTGATGCTTCATTCCAGTATCATCATCAATAGCTTGTGGCCAGAACATAAAGTTTAACAATTTGAATTCATTTTATAATCAAACACAGTAAATACTGTGTGAAAGTTGGTGTTATCAAGTGAAAATCCAGAAGTTCCTTCTTTAAAATCCCAGTTTCACTGAGTGAGACGGGCTGTTTGCTGTCAGCATGCAAACACTTTCTTCTGCCTTTGAGAACATTTAATGTGACATGAAAACAAACTCCACTGAGTGGAAGCTGTGGGCTCTACACAGTGTTTCTCACACTGGTCACGTTCATGTCACATGGCTGACTTCCTCTTAAAAACAAACATGAACTTTCTTTTTCAGTTTAGAGAAGGAGCCAAGTGTTTGTTTCTTTGTTCGGTCAGCAGCAGGTTTAAAGGACTTTGTGTTCATAGTTTTTACAGGTGGGTGAAGATGCTGCTGCTGTTCCTGCTCCTCATGAACGGTAAGAAACTCTCTGAACGATGTTTGAATGTAGACGTTAATCAAACCAGGACCAACAAAATGTGGACTTTATAGTGAAAGACTGGAGCTGTGTAGCCCTGCTAAAGTAGCTTAGTGTCACCCTGACATGTCTGTGCTGTGGGCCGCTGTGACGCGTCAGCTTCAGCCATTTCCTAACCGCCGATCACAAAGTGGCCATGTGTTATTAAACAACCATTAACAATCCTTTTTTAAATGAAGGACTGTTGATGTCATGTGCTGTGAGCGGCAGGTAGGACTGGAGGACCCAATATGCAGACTCACAGAGAAGAAAGTAAACTTAAACTTAGATTTATTGCTGGACAGCAGAAACAGAAAACAAACGAAACTGGAAATAGTGACGGGGTTTAAACAGGCAGAACACAGAGCGAGGTATGATGGAGATCACAACACCGAGCAGAGGAAACCACAGACAATAAGTACAAGAGGAAAACGAGGGAACGGGGACCAGGAGGGAAACACAGCTGACAATAATTAAACAGACGAGACCACGGAGACACAAAACAGAACATGACGCACACCGATGGGAGGCTATCAAAATAAAACAGGAAGTGACGGGAAAACGCACACAGAGACCAGACCCAGACAGATACGACACAGACTAGACTGGGAAAGAACAGACATGAAACATAACTGAGGCAACGAGACACAAGAACACAGAAAGGCACAAAACTAAGAACTACACAATAGAAACACAAAACATAACTAGGGGAGCTCGAAATACAAAACTAAATAATAGTCACTCTAAATAAACTACAAGTACAAGCAGGTTCAACTGAGGCACCCTGACAATTCATCTGCACAGACGAGGAGAAGTCAGAAACAGAAATGAAATAAAGAGTCTGGTTTATTTTTAAAATAAGTAAATAAAAGTCACCATGCAGACTAAACTCTCTGCTTAGAACAGTTGTGGACATTCAGTGAAACAGACCTGCGCCTCTAACTCTGTATTCCTGGGCACACACTGTAACAACACACACAAAAAAAACTTCATCATATCTTAAAGAGCTCCACAGAGAACTTCCCTCAGACTGTGTTATACAGCTGTGGTCACAGGTGTGTCCACTCATCATGGGCATGAATGTCACAGTAATTGGGGGCTTTTAATCATTTCTTTGATTGTTCTTCAGTCCTCAGGCATTCATACACCACTGCTGCACCACAGGTGTGTGTGGGGCACGGACACTAGGAGCTAACCACGGTTTTAGGACTACGTTTGTTGGCTGTGTTTCATGTTTACTGACATTTCTGCACAGAGAACCAAAAGCTGTCAAACACTAGACGCTAAATGGAGGTTACCCAGCCTACCTGTGACTATTACAGAACCTGATCAACACCGCCTCGGTTATCTCAAAATTAACTGGCATCTGATATCACAGTCAGGGGAAAGGCAAAGGAGAAATAAATTTGAAATGAAGCCTGCATAGCTTTATATAGAGGAAGACACCACCTGGTAATTTGAGTGCAGGTGTGTTTCCACTCAGCAAAGCCTGAACAGCAGCAGGGAGACAAACAGAGAGAGCAGTGGAGCAGGGAGAGTAACCCATCTGGCTAAAAGGCAACAGAAACCTCTGTTCAGGGAGTTCAGGGAGATGGCCTGAGAAGTTAGGAGCTCCACAGTTCTCTAGCCGTGTACATCAATCAGCTGTTGATAATGTCTTATTTTAGATCATGCTTGCCTGTAGAAGGGGTACATTGCTATCTCTTTAGTTTGTCATAATTCAAGTTTAAGACATTTCTTTTTGGATATTAGCAACATGCATCATACATAGATGTCTTTTCTAACTTGGTTTATTAGAAATTACCTACAGACAGAGAATCTTAATATGGAATTAAAGAATGTAACTGATGTGTGTGGGTTTTTTTTGGTTTTTTTAATTTACTCTACTCAGCTCTAAACTTTGAAAGATCTCTGAGTGAACAGATACAGAGTTCAGGTACAGATTTGGATACAATTACTTTGCTGCTGTGCAATCACCATATTCTATTTATTCTTATCTATTTATTCTTCCATAGCTGCTTGAGTTCTTGTGGAATACTAAGTTCCATAATTACCTTCTACGAAACTTCTTTTCCTTGACATCGATGGCATTTTCGTCAAGGTCAAGGAAAGGTGAGCAGGAGAATTGATAAGCATTTGGGAAAGAGAAGAGCCGTGTGCTGAGAGATGGAACAGCCTTGCAATACAACAAATGAAATTAATGCAAACTGATTATGCAGAACTTTAAACACACTTTAAGAGTTTGGTCTTGGCAGTTATCAGGAGAACGGTACTTTTCTGACTGCATTGTGCCCAATGTAAAGTTTGGTGGAGGGCTGTGGTCTGGGCTTGTTTTATCAGAAATTGGGCTTGGTCTCTTAGTTCCAGTGACAGGAACTCTTAATGCGTCAGAATGCCAAGACACTTTGGACAATTTCATAATCCCAACTTTGTTGGAACAGAAAAGATGAGTAGTTAGGTGTGGGTATATATTCATATTATATAGGACCTCATATGGGTATTCTGCTATTGATATATCAATACGATTTTATATTGACTCTTATGTACCCAGATGTGTTATCACAGCTGGGCTGCTGTACACTGAATGACCAGCAGATGTCAGTATTTCCAAATGAGCTGTTAAACGGGGGCTTTGTGTGATCTACCTTTGGGTGTTCAATGGGCGTCCAAACAATCCAAACTCTCCTCACTCACTCAGTCTCTCCAAGCACTCCAGAGCATGGGAAATCATCTGGTCTGTACACAGAGGGAAACCGATGACTAAGGAGCTTTAACTTTCTGGCAATCTCAGCTACCACCTTAAGTAGTGGCCTTCTGATGAGATCATCATGAACAGGTGGTTTCTTATTGTAAGTGTGTTCAGCCAGAGGTGGGAACTCGTAATGAGTCACGCCCATGAACACATAGAGAAACGGGAGGGAGACAGAGAGAAAACAAAGCCTGGAGCAGGCTGCTCAGGAGGACTGAGCTGTCCAGTTAACTGGGAATGTCAGCTGGCTGTCTGGCTTTGAGGACCGTTTTAGCCTTTATGCTGCACTCCATTACTCATAAACCGGGTGTAAGAGATGGAAACATGATTGATGGAGATACTTTAAATTCAGATCGATTGGTGGAGCATAGATTTCAGGATTTACTGTTTGTGTTTTTAAAACATATGAGGTCTTTATCTTGCAGTGTTAGGCGCTTTGAGGCAACTTCTCCTTTAAAGGAGAACGTGGTGGCTGTAATGAAGTATTCTGCAGATTGCCCTTTTGATTGATGCAGAGTTTCTGTGCTGCTGAAAACACGACGTTATGATGATGTAGATGTTAATTTATATTCATAATATTTCTGTGTCCAACCGTCAGGTCAGTGGCTCAGAGTTTCCATGTACATTTTTACTAGTTGGTGAAAAAAATATGGAAGAAATATAGTATCATCAGAATCCAACTATTTTTAGACATTGAATTTATAACACTGAATTTTTATCCTCCAAATTTCCCTGCAAAAATATTCACCTGCAAAAATTCACCTGCAAAAAATTCACCTGCAAAAATTCACCTGCAAAAATTCACCTGAAAAAAATTCACCTGCAAAAATTCACCTGCAAAAAATTCACCTGAAAAAATTCACCTGCAAAAAATTCACCATCAAATATTCACCTGCAAAAAATTCACCATCAAATATTCACCTGCAAAAAATTCACCTGCAAAAATTCAACTGCAAAAGTGTTGAACTTAAATGACCCAAGCCAGAGCAATCAGCACTAGATCGAGTCGAGCGGCTCTCAGCCAATTAAATTACGCTGTTTGATCACATGACACCGTTAGCCAGCAGTGTGTCTTCTGAAAAGAGAGCTGTTTAGAGGTGAGTGATTAAGGCTGTATCCCAATTCAGGGACTGTATCCCAATTCAGGGTCTGCAGCATTAAAGTACGCAGCCTCAACGATCCTCAAGGGCCGCGTACTCAAAGACCGCTAAGGCCGGAAGTGCGAGGCTCGTGAAATGGGACGGTCTAGCCTCCGTCGCGCTTCCCAGGTTGCCTAGCAACCATAACACCAACCGCTGGAAGCGTTTCATACAGCTTTGTTTGACGGAAATGAAGGAGAACATATTTTTGTTCGTGTGTTTGTTTCTACACGAGCTTTGTGTGATTTAATAAGTATCTGATGCTGAGACCACAGGACTGTAAAACATGATTGTTGGCCTTCATATCTGTACTGAACAGTCATTTAAGATTAGCTAGTAAATAACAATTAGCTAATGTTGCTCATGAGACTAAAGTCAGTGTAAATATGATATGGCCAATATTATAGTTATTATATTAATCATTATAAGTTATTGCAGCAGTGAGTTTGAACTCTCAAATCAAATCACTTCTATTGTCACATCACATGTGCAGGTACACTGGTACAGCACATGTGAGTGAAATTCATGTGAATGAACTCTGAGTCAAATACTGAGCTTCAGTAAAGATTCAAGTTCCAGTTATTTATAAGTCCTATCACCTTAAATCTTCACTCAAAGACAAATATCTTTGACAGTGTATATGTATTATATATAAGAGACAAATGTTGTTTAATATGTTGGAATTATTACATTTGGCTCAATGCTTACATATATGTGTAAAAAGAAAATGTACGAGCTGTGAAAACTGTTTCTGACACAATGAAGAGTAGACTGATATATTAAATATTCCTTTATTGGGTGAGAAAATCAGACCATGTCATAACTGCTTTAAGTCATACAGAATAGATATCAGAGCCTTAAACAGGCTGACTTCTGCTAAATGGGTCAAACTGGGCAGAAAGTATACAAACACATAACATCCTTATAGAATATGATGTAACACTATAGATCAACTTACCTCAGAATATATAAAGCATATAAACAATTACAGCAATATGATGCAACAAACACAGCAGTGCTACTAATCCAAAATACTCAAAGCTTCATAGAAGTGAAACAAACATTTATTTTTAGCTCCATTCTGCTGCTGATACATACTTTAGGTTTCTGAACATTAAACTTGTTGCTGCCTTTCATAGTGTGTAACTTGAAGGCCCTGAGTACTTTCTCCCACACTGAAAACACTGGGATGATAACATTATTTGAACATTACCTAATAAGACTGATTCAGGACAGACAATTAGTTATGTTAAACTTTTTCTAGCAGTCCTTCACAAACAGGGAACAGTCTGTCTATTCTCTCCATCTGTCAGCTGCTGCTGGCTCTTCCTCCTCCTCTTCCTCACACACTGCTGAGTTTGTCCTGGTGGATCATCAGGGGTGCAAAGCCTCACAGATGATGTGCAGCAGTGGGTCCCTCAGTCTGTCCTCACTCTGGACACTTGCAGTTGTCACACATGGAAATCAAATGTGTGATAAGCTGCAGGATTCAAACACAAGTGTAACTTATAAACACATGTTCATACTTTTATTCCACAATCAGAGAGAAAGAAAAAGAGAGAGAGTGCAGGACAGACAGACAGGTGACAGTCTCAGGTGTACACACTGCTACAAAACAGCACAAGAGAAGGAGGATTTAGTGTTTGTGTTATTACGAGTGCTAAACAAGAAGAGTTCCAGATGGTCCAGTGGACACATGTGTGACTCCTGTGATTAAAGCATCTTTCAGCTTAACGAGTGAACCGTCAGCTCGTTCAAACACACGTTAAAGTCCGTTTGGCTCGACACCACCGAACAGAGGCAGCAATATAACATAGCTAACATTAACAGTGCAGTGAATCCTGCTTGTGCCGTCATATTCAGGACTGCAAACCGAACAGCATCACTGACTTTCAGCTTGTTGTGTTTGTGGATTTATGACTGACTTTAATTATCCATAAAATCATCACATTCTCTGTAAGAGAATCAATGAGTACTAAAAATGTGCACCTTTACCTGTGTGTTTTCTGGAACAGGAACAGGGTGATATCTGTGACCCAACTCCCACAGCTGGTTGGGACTCATGTTGTTTTCTGTCCCATCCACTGCAAAATGTATTAAAATCATCCTCCAGTCGAGAAAGAAGAGATGTAATGGCAGCAAAAGAGGTGTGCAGCATTTGAAATGTCAAGAAGGCCTTCTTCCTCAAGGTTGTGAAGAACATCGTAGTAAATGCATGTAACGGCCACCCAGAGGTCTCTCCACAGTCGCTCTATTCTGAAATAATATACAAAAAATATTTAATTAGGTATGGCCTTTCTTTGGTGTGTATGAGAAATTCCATGCTTGTTTCTAACCCTACATGAAATGTGTGCATGACAACAGTAATAATACATTATCAGGGCATGTAGGAAGGACCCAGGCATATCACTTAAAAGGTGCCAAAAGGGTTGTAATGATCAGTGGCAACACATGAGATTACAACCAGACCATTAACACAGAATGAACATTCAGGGAAGGAAGTAACAGACTGGAAAAGGTGTGTGAATAACTAAAAATAGGGCAGAGTCCTGAAGGCTCTTTGTGGTTTGTAGGACCTGTCCAATATTTTCTTCCTTGAGGGGTAAATAATGGAAATTGAAAGAAACAACAACAACAAAAACACCTGACACATATGAGACAATATATCCTGCTGGATAGGGCACTGTTCTCTAAAGACATTTTACTATAAAACTTTTTTCATAAAACTATACCCTTTAAATGTTTATGTACTTTTAAATAATGGAAATAAAGCTGCAACACCTTCCATCTTATGTCAGAAACATTTGAGGTTGACAGTATTTTATGAGAACAAACCTTTGATTGTGCACACTCATTCCTGAAATGAAACTGCCTCTTCCTGTGCCTCGAACAGTAAACATCAGCTGTGCAACCTCCACATTTTCCCATCCGTGGTTGCCACGAACACTGAAAACAAAGAAAAGTACCTCAAAACATTCGAAGCTTTAAACAAACTTAGATCCGATAATAAAGAACAACATATGCCTTAATCAGAGTGTTTAAAAAAAAATGTAAAAGAATCCTTAAAATCTTTGATTGCTACTGCTCTAGAAGGCATAAAAAAATTGTCTCATGAATGCACTTTCCAGCATGTGTCAGTATGAAGTTTAATATAACACAGCTGTTAAAACATTTTTCAGGATTTACCGGGTTGGTAACAATTATTTAGATTTATTGAATTTATAGGAAATTACACAAGTGCCATCTTGTATCATTATGATCTGTGTAAAGAGACAATTTTAAGAATATTTTTGCAAAAAAATACGTTAAAGTTGGAAGTAATTGGCCGATGTTCCACTCTTGAAGATCAGCTGTGCCCATTTGTTGCACACTGTGGGAATGGAGAAGTTGAGGCCCTTGCAGGCTACCCACAGTTTTCCCCAAACTGAGCGACCCAGCTAATTCAACACCTTTACCAAGCAGTGCTGTTATGTAATTGGATACAAGGGGTGAGATAGTAATATTTTCCTCCTTGGTTGTAGTTCCCTGACATTACAAGGGAAATCATTTTATGATGTCGGGTTCAGTGTTACACCAGGATTTCAAATACAATATCATCATCAATAAGAATTAGTATTAGCATTTCAGAATTGTAGGTAACCACTTTTAAATGCCATAGACTACTTATTTGTTTAATTTGATGTATTCTCTCTAGGAGAGCGCAGAGGGAATATCCCGTTTAACTTATGCTATCTGTTTAAGTTTAGATAGTATTTGTAAAGATATTGACCATATTCTTTTCTGAAAGTGTGGATATAATGGATGGGGTAAGGTACTGGCATGCCACAACTTTATAGTTGTTAAATTCTGGGTACAAGTATACATGCCCATATTGTACATGTTTTTTAATATTATTATCATCATCATCATCATCACCACCATCCTACCTAATTACATGTTTCTTTTAATCAGGTTATGCTGTTTTAATGACTTTACAGTATAATTTACATTGTGTTCCTTCAATTTTCCCTAATTGTATGTTATATTAATCCCATATTTCCGTTTTAATATTTCTAATGTTTGCATTGTTTTCTTCACTGCCTGGTCTGCCTCTGTCTCGCCTGTATGGATGCATTTACACCTAAATTTCCCCAACAAAGGACGTTTTAATTCACCACTATTCCAGTGAAACACGAGTCTCCCATCTTCCTGCTACCGGTCTCGAGTTTTTGTTCACCAAAGCACACACCAACTTCATACTGACGGACAGATCACTGCCCTATTCCCGCCTTGTCTGACCGTGTTTTGTGGCTTTGGTTCACTTCACCTCACTCTTCCCCATTCTTGTCATTAAATCAGGCCGTTCTGCATCCATGGCAGCCATTCACTCTATGGCTTTATTCATGGTGTATTTTACCCCTTCACCCAACGCCGTTCTCGTTTCCCACATTATATTTGCAGTGTTCGTCTATCTATCAATATCTGCGGAGTATGGTTTTGTACCGAGTATCCTATTTTGTAGAGCACAGTATGTAAAGGTTAGCTCGGTTAGCAGGATGCTAGCATGTAGCGCTTAGTGAGACACGCCTCAGACGAGTTGAGCAAAGACCCCGTCTGTGTACTTTATACGTGACCAACGGATTTAAATAAAATTAACGTTTCAAAAGACAAACTTGAAGATAAAACATAATATACTTACCGGAGAACCGCCAGGGTTTGCCGCTGCCATCTTGCCGCTCCTGAATTCAAAACTGCCTCTGCAGACAGGGGGGGCGCGGAAATTTTCTTTGAGTTAGTCAAACGTTTTCCTCAGTTCGAGTAGACGATAAAATAAAAGAAAAATGAATGGGATTTTAAGTAGGACTAGGCGTTCTGTAATGATCTCTATTTAGGAGAAAAACTTAATCACTCACCTCTAAACAGCTCTCTTTTCAGGAGACACACTGCTGGCTAACGTTGTCATGTGATCAAACAGCGTAATTTAATTGGCTGAGAGCCGCTCGACTCGATCTAGTGCTGATTGCTCTGGCTTGGGTCATTTAAGGTCATCACTTTTGCAGTTGAATTTTTGCAGGCGAATTTTTGCAGGTGAATTTTTTGCAGGTGAATTTTTGCAGGTGAATTTTTTGCAGGTGAATTTTTGCAGTTGAATTTTTTGCAGGCGAATTTTTTGCAGGTGAATTTTTTGCAGGTGAATTTTTGCAGTTGAATTTTTTGCAGGTGAATTTTTGCAGGTGAATTTTTTGCAGGTGAATTTTTGCAGTTGAATTTTTTGCAGGTGAATTTTTGCAGGTGAATATTTTTTGCAGGGAAATTTGGAGGATAAAAATTCAGTGTTATAAATTCAATGTCTAAAAATAGTTGGATTCTGATGATACTATATTTCTTCCATAGTCACACTGGGAGTGAACTATGACCCTAAAGCTAAATGCACCTTTCATTGAACATGAGCTCACTGCACAACAATGACTGCAGCTCTACAC
This sequence comes from Oreochromis aureus, assembly GCF_013358895.1. Lineage (NCBI taxonomy): Eukaryota > Metazoa > Chordata > Actinopteri > Cichliformes > Cichlidae > Oreochromis > Oreochromis aureus. The sequence goes on along the minus strand of NC_052944.1, from coordinate 93,663,568 downwards.
ACAGACAAACAGACACAGGCTGTGTGTTGAGGTGAATAACACTTCTAATTTGCTTCTTAGGAATAAAAATGCTTCCCAAATATTTAATATTAATAAAAATGTAGAAACATCTGGAGCACAGATGTGTAAAGATGCTGTTATATTCAAATCAGAGTCAAAATGAGGAAAGAGGAACAGACGGTTTCAGATCAGCACACATGAAGCCACCTGCTTAGAAACAAGCTCACCTCTGAAAAAGCACCGTTCACATGTGGAGAGGATTTAAATGATAAAATTAGCAATGATCTGATTTCTCACACTTGTACTTAAGACTGACGAGCATCACAAGCTGAGCTGTTTTCCTGTAAGTGAACCTCTGGCCAACACAAGCGAATCCTTTCTAAAATGATCGGTCTGAAAAGAAAAACCTGCAGTGAAACGTTCCTGCAAATCTTTCCATAATTAATCCTTCCAGGAAACAGAACCAAGCCGAGTGCATGACCCTGCAGCAGAGTTCACTATAGTACAAGGTGGTTGTAGATGATGGACAGGACAGGTCATATATGAGCACATTTGAAATTAAACCAGGAGCCCAGGCTGTATGTAGAAGATGGATGAAGCCTCCAGTGATTCACACAGTCCCATCTTAAAGCCTCCAGCCTGGTGTTTTGAAACTGGCGAGAGGGAACCGAGGGGACGCTGAGGCAGCAGTAACGTGTCGCTACAGCATGAACATTGTTGTGTTGGAGACCAGAAACCCATCCATCTGTCACCAGAGTGGGCTTGTTTATTTAGAGGCGCAGTTACTGCAACGCTAAGGAAACACTGCCTCCGTCTTTTACACAATGCCTGGAGTTCCCTGCGTGAGAGCAGGCATGGATAGACCTGACTGTTGGCAACATATCCAACAACTTCTGAGCGTTGAAGTGTTGACCGGTCTGCAGGCTCAGACAGCAGCTGACTGTTAGCCTGATGCTGGAGAGGAAGCTGCCAGCAGCTCCCACAGCCTGACTGACTGTGAGAGGACAGAGTGACTTCAAATCCAGCATCGCTTCAGCCTGTGATGAACTATTCACCGTGGTCATTTTGTAGTACGATGAATCGTCTCTGCAGATCAAAGTGTGATTGTGAGATAATTACAGGCAGTGGCTGAGATACATTATGGTGACATTAAGTGCAGATTCCTTCAGAGCGCCATGCTGAAGCTGGACAATGTCAAATTCAATTTTTCCAGAAGGAATTCAGGAGAAATATCTGTCGTTTAAAAGATTTAATTTGCTGCAGCAGTTGAAATTACAAGTTTACAGCACTGGACCACAGTGTGACACAACAGTCTGCCTCACACCAAGGATGACCCTGATTGGGCCGTACAGCTCATGTGACAATAACATAGATTATTATGGCCGTCTTCTCCCAGAACCAAACAGTCTGCTGTGAATCCTCCCCGTTCAGTCCGACCTCGCCTGGTTTCTGCTTCTTCTTCTGTAAGAGACAGAAAAGAAAAACATCTCCCTCCATTAGATCTACAGTGTAGTTCAGGATATGTTGTTCGGACGTCCTGACCCAGAGACTATTCTCACCATTATTATGTGTCTGTGTAAGCATTGCTGCAAACCCTCTGCACTCGACATCATCCTGCAACATTTCAAATCCAGACAGTAACGCTGGACGAAGCTTTAAACCCTCAAACACAGAGCACCAACTCATTTATGAGCACATTGTGTATAAATACAATAATGAAATAGCTTCATTTAAATATTTTATAAACAATTGAATCATTTTTCAATCCTAACAACAAAACTACTCCATCACTTTTATTCACACTGAGATCAAATCAAAAGAAGACCGGCCTGACTGCTTTGGTGATATTTCTAAATGCCTCCATCTGCTCCTCTGTGCTGTGTTCAAAAACAAGCAGCCAGCTGGGAAATCCCACTCACGCCCCAGCCCTCGCTCATAAATACAAGCTGCAGCTCACCAAGTGATTTCAGCTCCAGAGAAGTATGAGCAGCACATGGACAGATTTACAGGAAGAAGATTCAAAATGAAAATATTTGACTTACTTTTTCATTGGTTAAGCAGTTGACAGCTGCTGCTTTAAAAGCCTACGAGGCTAAAACAGGTCACTTTGGCTGAAGTGATGCTATTTTCATGTGTCTTTACAACGCGAGTGATGGCTGTGGCATGGTGGGAGGGAGCATCTTTTAAATGCAGTCATTAAATATTCCTCAGCCCTGAATGAATCCCAGGAGCTCTGGCTGCTCCGTACCCAGCAGGGCGGGGCCTGTGTCAGAGGGAATGGCAGGAACGTCACTATCGTGTCTGCACTCTGTGTCTGTGTGTCGCTGCTCGTCTCCCACCACCCTGCAGTTCAAAGGGTTTCTGCATGGTGCCACCTCCTTTCTGTTTACATGAGGTCGTCCATCAGCCCTTCCCCACCAGCACTGAGCTGTATGTGTGCAGCTTCTTTTCTAAGGCGAGCAGTGCAACAATACTTCAGAATCAGCAGAGTACCATGTCCACAAACACCAGCCTGCAGGTCTGTCTGCACTCACAGCTAAACACACATAAAAGCATTTTACTGGTGGACATCACTGAAGTTTTCCTTCATAAATATAAATAAATACTTAAAAAATAACAAACATTGAATAAAAGCGATATGATTTCATGAGATTTTGTTTAATAAGCTGTTTTCTTTTGGAAACGAGGACCAAACAGATTTATGGAGCAGTAAGTCCAATAACGTCGGTGCTGGTCACAAGTTTTCCAGCTCACTGCATCGTCGCTTATTTCCTTATCTCTGACCTTTGACCTCAGCTTTGTCCCTGATTTTTTACTCTTTTTTTTTTCTTTTTTTGAAACAGTTTTTAGGAGGCAGTGAATTCTTTGGAAGCTGATGTTTGGTGCGCCCTCACCAGCCGAGAGATAAATGGAGCCGAGATTCTGTGATAAGATTCAGGGATTAAACCAAAACTTATTTTCTTTGTTTGTTCACTGATGTTTAGTCTGAGAAATGCCGACTCCCTGAATACTTCTGTGGTCACATGACCATCGAGGTCTTAGATGTTTCAGAAGGACACAGTGGAAACGTGTGGGAGTGGGGGGTCTTATCCACAGTGGGATCTGGAGGGGATCTGATGGGAGCATCAGTTTGATGTTGCACGCAGGTTTATCTTCAGTATGTTTACCTGAGCTCATATTTGAGCTGCTGTGTGTGAATGAATCACTCTGCTGCTCAGACGTCTGTTTATTCTGAGATTCCTACGACACGTCGCTCCTGGTGAGGTCTGCTTTTTGATGCTCGTCCTTTCTTGTGCTGCTGGAGGAAGAACTTGAGATCAGTGAAATCTCTGTGCTGCTGTGTCCAGACCACATAGGCAGTGTTTCTGTCACTGGGCCTTTTCACAGTCCCAGTGAAAGAACTGGTTCCATCGAAGTGCAGCCCAGAGGAGCAGTTAAGATGCTCCTCCTCTTTCACTTTCTGAGCTCCTTTCTTTTTCTGTCTGAAAACATGTTTGCATCAAACGTGTCACAGCAGCACAAACACTGCTGCTGACAGGAGGCCTGCTGTGACTCTGCTGTGTCAGACTGAGGGTCCACACTCTGGTGGGTTTCACACACATCTCCCTGGAAGCTTCACACAGTCTCACGAGGCAGAGGGTGGGTGTGAGACTGTAGCTGGATCGTGTTACACTTTATGGTGTTTAGCGCATATTTGAACATCTCACACTGTGAACCTTCAGCTGATAGCACAGTTTGTGTGACGGTCACGGCTCCTTGCTGTCAAACACACTGCTGCACAAACACGTCGTCAGTGCTAATCACTGTTTTCTGTTGCTTTGTTTTTCAGGCTGTCGCCTTACTAAAGAAGATGTCCTGATCACTGGTGGTCAGTCTGATAACTTTCATGGCTGACTGAGAGACACGGCTCCCATCACCCCTCTGTCTGCCGTCTGTCTCAGCAGAAACACCGTTTAACCCCAAACCATGGATTTAATCAGCGCTCAAGTTCTGTTTGTCTGAATTCTTTTACATTTTTGGAGATTTTTTTTAACCTCCACCTTCCTGGATCACTGGATATTTAGGGTTAAAATAATGCCTGAAAAAATGTTCTGGTTTGTTTTATCTCTCGGTTTGTGCCAGGTGGGTGGAGCCTGTGTGATGGGGGACGTTTCAGATGCAGTGGAGCATTTTAAAGTGAAGGTTTAGAGGTTTCTCTGGAAGCTTCATGGGAGCCCAAATACCTCAGTTTATCCTGGCAGTGGTTTTTTTGTTTTGTTTATTTATTTATGAGCATTTATAACGTTCCTGTTTCTGATTTCCTGACGTCCAGCACAGCCAACATCAACACGACAAAGACCAGGAGAGAGCTGAGGACTTAAGTATACTGGCTCAATAATGACTGATAGGTGAGTGAACAGCTGAACATAATGAACTCATGATAAATGGGAAGAGGACTGAACATAATGCACACAGACCAAGGTTAACACAATAAAACAGGAAGTGGAACAGGCAGCAGATAAACAGTGAACGTGAACTGAAAATACTGGGTCAGCGACCCAGAAACCCTGACACTGGTGTGATGCAGGAACTCAGCGAGACGAGGATCCATCAGAGTTGAACATAGACAGCATCATTAACAGCACAAGCGTTACACTAAATCACATCGATCTTGCCCAAACTGTGCAAATTCACTTTTATTCTGATTACCTCCAGTTACACGAAGCTCCAACAGCTCAGTCTGTACTTACACTAATGAGGGGCGCCCCACAAAAACTCTGAGGCAACGACTGATAACACGCTGTCAGCCCACCAATCAGAGAGCAGCAGAAAGCAGGTCTCAAACTCAAACTAACACCTTAATAACTACACACACAGACACAGACAGTGTGTCCTTCCATAACCCCGGCTGGCCTTTTTACTGGCAGATTTCTTTATTCTATGTATTGATCACATTTTTTAACCATATCAACTTAATAATAGTAATATCACTTTGTCACTTATGTTAGCTTCACAAATGGGCCTCATGCTCTATCTCACACACACACACACACACACACACACACACACACACACACACACACACACACACACACACACACACACACACACAGTGGGGCCATTGTAGTAAGTGGGAGACATGCATGTGAAGGACCATAATCTTGCTTATCTTGGGAAGCAGATGTGGGATGTAAATCTCCAGGATGAGCTGAGCTCCAGGTGACTTTGTGACACAGCCTGGTCTTCATGTGTGTGTGTGCACGGTCTGAGGAGCTCTCAAGCTTTTCATAGAGGACACACACACTGATGCAGGAAAAGATGGATGCACATGAAAGCTTCACACACTCCTGATGAGTGAGGACACACACACTCACAACATGAGCAGCCAGCAGGCTTTAAATGCTCAGTGTGAAGAAGTTTCCACACTTACCTTAATATCATCAAGCAGCCTTCTTCTTCTACTGGTTCCCACAGTTCCCAGTGTTAATAAATGCACAGCCACATGTGCTCTCTGTCATCACCTACAGATCTGAGATCAGCAGCTTGTCCACTGTAGGCTTTATCTTTTCCATGTAACTGTGCTGCTTCACAGAGAGGGAGAACTGCAGCGCTTTGTTTGCTTGTGAACAATATGTGCATGTTAAATATGAACAGCTGCTCCAGCATGTGTTAGTGTGACAGACTGAAATGTTGCTCCTTTTAAAGCTTTCTGCAGGAACTTCATTTGAACAGGCAGGAATTAGTTGTTCAATAAAGGCATGAATTGGACCTTAAAGGTGGCCAATCGATACCAACGCTGGTATTGGTGTCGGATCAATACTAGTGTGATGGGACTGAGACTTTGTTTCTATGCTCTAAGTTCATTATACACACACTGGACTGTGTTACATCAATATTTTGGGGAAAACAAAGTAGGTCAAACATGCACAATGAAAACTGTCTGAAGCTTTTGGTGTGACTATCACACCTATTTTATTTGTAGCCTGCAGCACATTGTGTTTTACTGAGACGCACATTTATATTCAAGGTGTCCAAAAAGCTCAAAGCTGTGTTTTTATTGTGTTAACTAATTATTGCAGAATGTGAACATCACAGTGATTTAGTGTCATTAAAATGTGTTCAGAACATTGATGATGGTTCATCTCATAAATGCTGACACACTGCTCTCCCCTACATATACATACATATACTGCCATTAGAAGTGACACAGAGCAGTGTTAGTATTGATATGAGCAACACTGCTCATGGATTTACTTGGTAGTGCACAGCACTGCTGGCCTTTCATCACAACTTGGTCCTTTGATACAGCGAGTTCAAAAAGTTGTTGAATGGACTCATTTCATGTCAGTGATTGTAAAGATTGTTTTTCTTCTTTCAGCCCTTAGAACTGCAGATATTTGTGTTGATGTTCTTTCCACACAGATGATCCTTCTGCTCAGCCCTGCTGTGTCAAACCAAACAGCTCGTCCACTTACAGAAACACAAACAGCAAAAACAAAGAGTTGATCTTTATTAACCTTGGAGCAGATTCCAGTCATGAGACATTCTGCTGAGTTCATTTGGTAAAACTCCTCCCAGCAGCTTATAGAGACCTTTTCTAGTGGAAGTTCAAGATTTGCTGTCATTGCAGTTTGTCTGATGCACATCACGTCATGGCTGCCTGCGGCTAAATCTGCACACCTTCTTTCTGCGAGTGCTGAAGACACGAGTGCATTTACAGCAATATTTGTTAGCCTGCAAAAACAGCTCCAACCACAGTAACAAATGTGTGACATCAATGATTCATTGTTCAGCTGCTCAATGTTCAACCGTTTATTTGAACTAAACGTGACGCTCCCCCATGTTCTTCTCTAATTGTCTTCTATGTCCTCCTCCTCATCCAAGCCGTGCCAGCCCACAGACCATAATCACCCCACACACTGAACTCACACATGAAACTCCACCTGACGTGGTTTTACATCAGCATCAGCAGATTGGACGCAGCTTTGTGTTCATCTGTAAATCAGCATCTCCCTGGAATCGTTTGATTCCTGTGGATTAAAGGCAGACAGTAAACTGAGCTTCCAGGCATGTAGGCAGCTACAGTAATGCTGCACTAGACAGCACGTCCCTCGCCCATTAGCAGGCATCATCTTTACATTTGATTTTATAAAACAAATCATGAATTAAATCCAAACTGAACAACTGCAGACTCATGAAAGGATTTGCAGTTTTGCAAACTCCTGTTAAAGAGAGTTTTCCTTCCCACTGTTGCCAAAGTGCTGCTCATGTATGTATTATTGTAGGTCTGCCTTACAATATAAAGCAGCTTGAGGCGACCGTTGTTGTGATTTGGTGCTGTGTAAATAAAACTGAATGTTTAATAGAAGAAATGCAGTTTTAAGAGCAGCTGTGTCATTTAGAAACATGAAAATCTTTTCAAACTGTTAAATAGTTTTAATTACAAATTCATCGTCTGAAAAACCAACGGCTGTTTTTATCAAATCATATTTCAAATGTTTGTGTGAAGAGTGAAAAATGGGGAACTTTTCTAATGTGTTGTAAAGAGCAGCATAACTGGAAGTTGAACTGCTCAGTCAAAGCCTTTTTCCCTTTGAGCTTCATTTCAGGTGGAGTCATTCTGGATTCTGAGTGTGTCCCAAAGGCCACAAGGATCCTCCAGGATAGAGGTACAGACTGCACTCCGGGACAGAGGAGCAAGGAAACATGTTGCTCTTCATAACTTGATGTCAGAGCTTTGAACTAGTTTGGGATTAAGCTCCATCCTGTATCTCTGTGAAACCTGACCTGTGTGGCTTTTGTCCCTCTGTGAGAAACATGCACATTATAAAGCCGACACATTCATTCAGTTTACTCTTTCATTCTAAAGTGAAAGTGACTGTGTGAGCTTTCTATAGAAAGATGTGTAGTTGTGTTTACTTGACTTCAGTTTCAGTCAGAATTAAAGAGACTAATTGTGTTTAAGAGAGGAGGCAGAGACACCATTGATGTCACAGTTCCAACTACTCACACCAATCACATTCAGTCCAGTTCATGTGGACAATAATTAGATGTTGTAAAAGCAGAATGGGAGTCTGCATTTAAATCAATAATGAGTTCATAGTTATTTTTCAGGCCGACCACAGTTATTCTATAACATGCTGGTAAAAAGGAGCCTGTATATTTGATGGATCTGCTTGAATGCAGAAGTTTGTGAAAGAAGTTCCTCCAGTGATTCTCTGCAGTTACCTTGAGTGGGTCCAGTCCAGCTCCAGTTCCATCATGACCATTGTACAACATCTGTTGCAGCTGCATGCATGAACCAATAACAGCTAATACATTGTTGAAAACGTGTCTCTGTCCTTGGAGCAGATGTCTGTTCATGCAGGGTTTTACTGCTGGTGTCTTATTCCACCTTATTACCCACTCTGATACATGACTGAGTGTCCATGTGCATCAGTGGGTCTGGGCTGCTTCTCACAACAAGAGATTTAAGAAGAGTCTTCCTTTAACTAGGAAGTGATCCACAGGTGGCCTAACACATGGAGACAGACGAGACGATGAGGCTCCAGTTCCATTCAGTGCAAAAGAACAACAATAAAAATAGGAAGAATAAGAATAATAAGAATAAATATATACACACTTGAGACTGAGGTGAGGAGACTCTGGAACAATGATGGGTTGTAGATGTTTTGCTGCTGTGGCTCAGGGACTTGGGAAGTTCACACTCTCCAGCTTCATCTGACCCACTATCTCCTGATTATCACCACACCTCCCCAGGTTCTTCCTCACTGCATCCAACCAGCCTTCTAGCCTTTTTGCTCTTATCATGTGTGATGGAGATGATGCTGCCCAGCCTGATGGAGGCACCACTTTACAGTTCAGCACAGTCCAGTGGATGGTGCTGCCTCCACTGACTCAACCTCCAGCTCAGCCACCCTCTGCTGGTCCCTTATACTGCAGTGCTCCTGGAATACTGTTTTGCTCTCACTGACCTCCTCCTGAACCTCCACCTCCACTGCTGACGGTGATGCTCAGAGCATCCCCAGTGTTTCCTACCTTGCTGCACAGCTCACATCTTTGTGTCTCCTTCCATCAACACAGACATTAACCCACAAAGTCTGACACTGTAGCTTCATGACCAGCATGAAGACGATGACCATGCTGTGTTGTCTGTTTGTTGTACTGGAGGTTAGAGATGCAGAAGATAAAGAAGGTGGTGAGTGTGTCCATGGATGATACAGTGGTGTAAAAGTCTTTGCCTCATTTCCTGAGTTTTGCACATTTGCCACTCTTACATGTTTCACATCACCAAACAAATTTTTATAAAAGATGATTTCATTGATTAAGAGAGAAAAGTCATCCAAGCCTGGTGCTGTGTAAAAAAGTAATTGTCCATCTTGTTAAATCATGAATTAACTGTGATTAACACATTCTTTAGAAAGCTGAGTTCAGTTTCACTAAACACACTCCGGCCCGATCACTGACAGACCTGCTGAATCAACAATTCACTTCAGTAGAAGCTGACTGACAAACTGAAGCAGGTAACAGATCTCAGAAAGCAACACATCATGCTGCTGTCACAGTCCTGGGTCTGTGGGCCAGTCTGTGTAATTATGGTTTAACTTATATTCTTTGATTTGTTGTTTTTCATGGTTTTGGTTCTCTTTGATTTCTCCCTGTGTTATATTTGTATTTCCTAGTCTTTAGGTTTTGCTCTCTGTGCCCTTCCTGTGTTCATGTTTCTTGTTTTACTCCCTCTTGTCTCCTTGCTTCATGTTCCCTTTCCTGTCTGTCATAGGTCATCCATCTGTGTCTCACATGTCCTGTATTTGGGTCCTACTCCTGCCTGCCACAGCACCTTTACATGACAGCCACAACCTAAAGAAACACCTGAAAAACAAAGTCACTGACATCTATCAGTTTGGGAAGGGTTACAAAGTCATATTTAAGGCTTTGGGACCAGCGAACCATCCATCCATCCATACTCTTTTCCTTTTGGGAGTTGGGATTCTTTTCACACTCACATTCACACAATTTAAAGACTCCAATTAACCTTTAACCACTAACTTGATGTGTTTGGAGGAAGCTGGAGTACCCAAAAAGAACAGGCAACTCCACACAGAAAAACCCTGGCCTGATGGAGGAATTGAACTCAGGACCTTCTTGCTGCGAGGCAACAGTTATAACCACTGTGCCGCCCGGCAGTGAGACCTATTAGCCACAAATGGAGAAAACTGGGAACAGTGGTGAAGCTTCCCAGGAGTGACTGGCCAACCAAAATTACTCCACGAGTGCAGCGACGACTCATCCGGGAGGTCACAGAAGGACCCAGAACAACATTAAAGAACAGCAGGTTCAGTTCACATGTTTCAGTTAAGGTCAGTGTCATGATTCAACATTCAAGAAGAAAACCACTGCTGATCAAAAAGAACAAAAAGGCTCGTCTCACATTTGCCAAAACATCTTGACTGAGACAAAAGTTGAACGTTGAGTCCTGACCTGAATACAACTGAAATGCTGTGGGGTGACCTTAAAAAGGTGGTTTATACCTGAAAAGCCTCCAATTCTGCAAAGATGAGTGGGCCAAAATTCCTCCTCTGTAAAAGACTCAGTTATGACAAACACTTGATTGCAGCTGTTGTTGGTAAGAGTCGCCCAACCAGGTATTAAGTTTAGGGGTTGGTCACTTTTTCACACATGTAGGTTTGGATTATTTCTCCCTTAATAATAAACACCTTCATTTAGAAACTGCATTTTGTGTTTTTTTTGTGTTTTCTTTGTCTAATATTTACATTTGTTTGATGATCTGAAACATTGAAGTGCGGCAAACATACATGAAATAGGAAATCTGAAAGGGGTCAAACATTTTCATCCATGCTCAGATAAGGCTTTTGATAACCTATAAGTAAAGTTCGCTGAACTGGAAGTAAAATGTGGTTTGATGATGGTTGATGTGCTTTCCAAATGGTTAGAAGTTTTTCCTTCTATTAAAGGAGGTATCCCGAACTCCCAACTGAGACTGGATGAGAAGTTTTTTTCAGAGAACTAGCGGGAAGCAGGAACCATTCCAGGCACAGCTGACAACCCAGACAGGGGTTAAGGTCAAGGTTGATGCCGTTTGTGGTCCTGCTAGTCATCACAAGAAGATTTCAGAGCCACAGCAATAACTCAGAGGGTTAGAAAGATTGCTGCGTTTGACACTGAGGAAGACAATCAGGGTGTACGACGTGCTCTGCCCTTTCATCATACAGCTGCGTTGGAACGAGAGAGTGAGGGGTGGAAGAGCGGCCTCCTCCAACAAGAGCGTGCCAAACTCCAACTCAGTGACCGCAGAGCAGACTCTGTGTCACCAAAGAGGGATCAGCCATGGAGCACAGACAACACTCGACTAAACAATGTTAAGGTTCAAAAATATAGGGAAGGAAACACAGGAGGAATGCAAGTAACCACACTGGTCCAAAGGGTAAAGACGATGATTTTAATGAAAAAACACGCGTGGGAGAATGAGCGGACTCCGTAAGCAGACAGCCCCACAATCTCATCCTCCTAACATCAAAATACAGTTTTATATGCATCAGAGTATATTTAGTGACGCCCCCTCATTGCGTCATCACATACATCAGCTTCAAAACCACAAATGTTCTATTTGACAACTTAAGGCACAATTAAAAGTACACTGGCTTCCATCTTCTCCCCGGTGGTTTCCCGTAAGCCAGCTCAGCTCTCGCATCGTGCATCTACTGCTTCATCAGTCAACTTTCACCTACACCTTAACAGTGTGTGTGTATGTGTGTGTATGTCTGTCTGTGCGTGCACAGAGTGTGCATCTGCTCTCTGAACCTTAGTTGACCTCAACTTAGGCAACCAGGCTAAGGCCATCCTGTGTGTAATGATCTTAACTTATATGTAAAATGTATAAAACAAACGTTTCAATCTAATACAACTACTTAAAACTTAATCAAAGCTTAATCAACATCAAAGATGATAATAACATCATCCAAACTGCTCCTCAGAATTACTTGCACTGAGACTGTGCTTTCAGTTTCACATTTGCAAAGCATGGCGTTTCCTGTCAGCCTGCAACTCAGTCTCTCACCCACTGAAGTCTGGACTTCAGTGTAAGAATATAAAAACATTCAAAAGCCTTTAAAATTATAGATTCAACTCAACAGTTTAAAGTGGTTATAACTGGACCTGTAATAAAGGCTGATATGATACCAATATGTTTGACCATTTGAATGCAATATCAATACCTCTTGTATCAATACTTCTTGTATACATATGTTTGCTATATGATTATGATGCAACAGTAATGACAGTAATACCAAAATAATAAAAATAGAATTAATAAAAATAAAATAATAAATGGAAATAATAAAATGACAAAAATAATACTTCCTTCCCAACAGTGGTCATTGGTAATGATACATTTACATGACTCTCTGAACATCACAAATTCTTTTAGAGTCCTGATCCTGATTAAAAGTGACTGAAGTAATTACAGTATGCAAGTTTCACAGCTACCTGACTAACAATTACTAGTGTACATTTTGTATGGCAGCTAGACTGTTTTTCTAGCATGTCAGTGCCTGATGTGTAAGTGCATTAGATCCTGATTATCCTGGTCATCATAGCGACAACAGTTGTAAGTTGCTTTGACATATGTACTGAACTTTGATACATTGTTTGACACCCTAAAAGTAGGATTTGGGGGTCATTTTAATTCACTGAGGGATTTTAATAGGCTAATAACATTTTGGGAGCACCCAGAGAATGAAGTTGTTCTTTCAGAGGTAAATGTGATAGAAAACAAGGACTATCACTCTGTTGTAATTTTAGCTCAGAAGTGTTTGATGTATGGTGGCGGTGTGGAAACACATGGCTACTTCTGGGTTTTACCCCAGAATTTGAGAAGCACTAACATCAAACTTAGCTTATGTTTGTTTTATTAATTTACCTACAGGTTCAGTCGTATCCACTGTCCTTGATGGTAAACATCTGGATGGGGCAAACAGAACGGCACGAAGGAGTGTGTGTGATGTTTGGTGAGGCATGTTTGCCTTATTCCCTAATAATACAGGGATGAAGGTTCTTTTACAGAAACAGTTACTGAACTGGGAAACATGGTTTGATGGATTTTATGATAAAGTGGAGAAATATGTCTCACACTGAAGGGCTTCCTTATCTTAACAACAGGTTCTCATGAATAAACAATTTGAAGTAACTAAGCTTTCTTTTAGCAGATGAATAACTAATGCTGTTTAATATTTTTGTGTGCAATCTCGTATTTTTGTGTGTTTTTCTTTTGTATTATTACTGTTATTTTTTAACAAAAGGGCGGAGACTCAGAGGAAGAGGAGAGGATAGTAGAGTGAGGATGAAAATTAAAGTGTGAATTCTTTTTTCCTGACACTGTAGAAGGATACACATTGTGACATCCCTTTAATCGCGCAATGGTGTTAATATAATGTGCAGGAATTGGAGAAGAAATTTCTGTAATTGATGTGAATTGGGGTGATCAAAAAGGGTGGAATTGTGGTGGCAAATTTCTTTATTCTGTGTATTAATCACATATTTCAACAATATCACTTTGTCACTTAGGATAGCTTCACATCTGTGTCTTATGTTTCCACACACAGTGAGGCCATTGTGAGTATGCCTGAGACATCCAGGCGTCGTGTGGGGGGGGGCCTGGGGTTTGTCTCATGCTTTTAATTGTTTGAAGGGAAAGTTTCAAGGATGAGCTGAACTGAAGGTTTAGACTCACGTGATGTGTTGTGGAATGTTTTTGTCTGTGTGTGTATATAAGAGGTCAGGGCGGCGGCCCTCTCTAGAGACCACTTTGGCGTTTTATCAGAGCGTTTCTTTCCATATTGTAATATGTAATTAAACCCACTTCAAAAAGAGGCTCACCAGGTGTTTGTAGTTTATTTAAAATTTCCACGACAGCACTAAACTGCACTTTGTCTTTGTTTTCATTCCCATTTTCACATCTGTGAAGAAACGTTCATCTCCATCAGCTGCTGCGCTTCACTCACATTTGGAGATTATGTATCGGATTTTCAGGAGCTGGACCACGCCTCCAAACACGCTCCTTCCAGTTGTCATCTATATAGGTTCCCCCAGTTCTGCAAGCTGTTCATTCTCGTTTACGTGCCCCACCCTCCCTCCTTGTTTTCAATACTTTAACTTCTTCACTTGTATTTAGTGCACGGGGATCTTCCAGGCACAGGAGCCGTCGCCAGTCCCCTCAGAGGCCTTCCCCAAACCGCAGCTCAATTCATGTCCAAGCATTCACCTTTACCTACTAAAACGCTGTCAAACCTAACATGAGGACGTGGGCCCAGCTAGTGAAGTATGAAGTGTCCACTTCCTGTGTTGTTGCAGGTGACGGAGGCCTGTTTCCTGCTGCTGCCACACATTCAGTCAGTAGAAAGCATGGAGGTGATGGAGGAGTTCACAGCAGGTCCCAGCTGAGCCACACTGTCAGTGTTGGCCGGCGGTCATGTGTCGATTCAAACAAAATGGCATGAGACTGGAATAAAATGTATCCATAAACTGGGAGACTTTATTAAAGAGAGCATACGTTTACACACTAACACAGCAAAGAACCCAACATCCTGCAAAAGAAGCAACCAGGAAAGATGAGTACTGTTAACGTCTTTTACTTCTCTTGCTCTTGGCGAAGGCGGTCGCACTTTTTTTTCCCTCCTCCTCTCCTCTCCCTTAGCTTCCCTGCTTAGCCTCTTGTGTCCTTGTCTAGTCTTGTGTTTTTGTATTACTTTCCTGGAACACTCTCTCACAGTTTGTTCTCTAAAACCCAAAAGAGGAATTATGGATTTGATCAACTGGTCTCTGAATGCAATTGACACCCCTTCAACGAGAAGTCTGGGCTCGGGTGAGCCTGAGTGCTGAAGATATCTACCTATTCGGAACCATGGTAACAGGGTTCTTGCTGATCGGAGCTGGCTTGGCCCTGGCTTATCGAAGAATTAAGGAAGCGGAGCCGGCTGTTCAAACCCCCACAAGGCTGCCCGCTGGGATTGAAACGATGGGACGAGGCGTGAGTTTCTCAAAATGGGCTCACTGAGTGCAGCACGGATAAGATCTTGGAGAAGCTTACGGCTGCCGTGAATACTCAGAATAAGACCTCTGAGTGCAAACTGATTACATCTGGAGGGGCTCGCTCGGAATAACACCTCTGGGCGCAAATTGATCACATCTTGGGAAGCGCACTGCGGTCGTGAATTCTCAGAATCGGCTCTTTGAGCACAAGAACGACAACATCACGAAACGTAAGCTTGGATAACATCATGGAGAAGCTCACGGCTCTCCAACGGGAGATTGAGAGACCAGTGTTGGACTGTTAGAACAGCTTTGAAATTCATATGAGTTGTTCGCACTAAAGTAAAAACCATCATCATTTCATGCGGAGACCCCATCGGCACCAGCTGTGGTCTCAAGGCTGGAGCTGAACAACAACACCCTGATAACGACTGTGTTGAGACTGTTCTTCCCATTCTATGCAAGGCCACCTGGGTTGGCTGGAAGACTGTTTACTTAGCCTGGCAGGGCGAAGGACACTGTCTCAGCTGAACTCTGGACATACACACACACACACGCACGCACACAGACATATATACACATACAGATGTACACTCATCCCCCCTCCCCCTCCAAATGTCTTCAACGCTTATTCCCTTCCGATGCAGACGGTGGATCATGGAGACCAGCGCATAGGCTGCAGGCCCGGATGTGCTGTCTACATTGGCTGTCTCTCACCCTTTACCCATCCCTGTTGCTTGCCATGTGTTTCTTTGGTGTATTAAGAGTTTTTTCATGTGCTATGTGCAGAGGTGTTTTTTTCTGTTCTCAAACTGATCTCACTGTTGGAGCTCAGTCTGGGGGGAGTTATTTTTTTCTCCTTATCTTTCCTCATGTTGTGCTTTTCCATGTTATACCCCTCTGACCTGTCTTCCCCATGTGATGCTTGTGTAATGTATGTATGGTCGGATGGGTAAGATGGCGCTGGCACGGCTGGCAGCCTTAACCCAATTTCCCTCAGGATGAATAAAGTATAATCAATCAATCAATCAATCACTTCTCTTAATACATATACAAATAATTTAGGTTACAGAACAAAGATAAAATGTGAACAGGTCTAACTCAGGTTCTTTTCCCTGACACAGGTATGATGGCCAGTCCTCCTGTCTCTGCACCTTTCACAAGCAGTTCACTTAAATACTACCTAAGGACCCTGATGAGAATCACTAACCTCAAATGTAGTTTCTAAATAACAATCACTGAAATTAATACAAATACAGGTAAGGATAATGGAACCCCTGGTCTCCATTAAACACACTTTAGCACAGGTGGTGTGTGTGCTGCCACCTCCTTATTCCTCACTACGTAAATCCTCACCTCCTTCCCTCTCCTCCTTGGTCCCTCCCACCTTAGAGGCGAGCACAGAGGAGTGTGGTCAGTGCGACTGTGGCGCTCAGACACTTGAACTGTGATGTTTGTCCATCGTTTAGTTACAGTTACTGCTGCGTGTTCTGATCTCTGACAGGTCAGCAGAGGATGACTCTGACAACCTTTATCCAATCAGGGTGCAGAAACAGGTCAGCGAGCATCGAGAGAAACGGGAGGCATCTGAGCTCAGTTTCAGGTGTTTGTGCAAAAGCTCTGAATCCTTTTGTAAATGCGAGATTTTACTTTTTTCTTTCTCATAAATGTAGAAAAGCTCCTAAAACTCAGAGCTGAGTTTGTCATCAAGTTGCCCTGCGTGCAGATCACTGAGGAGCACGAATGGAAACATGACAACATGTTAGAGACTGTAAAGCACCGCGGCCTGCTCACTCACAAGTCTCCACATGCTGCGTCTCCACCTGTGTCTGCAGGGGTGGTGTCCTGCTGCGTCTCCACCTGTGTCTGCAGGGGTGGTGTCCTGCTGTGTGGCCTCTTTGGAGTCGAATCATTGAACAGCTGATTTGTTAAACTCTGTATTTTAATGGGTTTTGTTCATTTCTGTAACTTTTATGAATAAAAGTCGGTTCTTGCTGAACAAAGAAACTTTTACAAACTCAGCTTTGATTTTAAGCTAGAATGAGACAGTTGTGTGTCTGTGGTGGTCGCTGGGATTGGTTGTTGGGTTTCTGAGGTTGATTATTACTGAATGGTGTTTCTGTTTCATCGCTGCTTCACTGTTTGGACTTTTTTGTGTTCCTGTCTCAGCTTTATTTCTTTATATGACTTGTTTGAGTTTGTGTTGTGAGTTTATTGTGGTTGCTGCCTCCTCAGTGTGCGTCTGGATCGTGTTTAGTTATTTCTCATCTTGTTCATTCGGTGCTGTTTTGATGTTTAATGTTTTACTTTTGTTTGATTTCTCTGTCATAAAACCTTCATCTTTTTAATCTGAAGTCCAGAGTTGAGAGTTCAGTGTTTGATTTCATGTGTAGTTAATCATTTCTTCTTCCTGCTGGGATCCTTTGTCCTTTATTTCTCTGTTGTTCCTGATTGTAGAGCTGAGATCAACATAAAGCACTACTTCTGTTTCCTTTCTTTTATTCGCAGAAGAACGTGTCTGCATGTGTTTCTGAGTAAAGTGTGCAGTGATAGAAACAGCCTGGTTTACATGTGAACACTTTAATGATAGATGTAGCTCAGTGCATGAATCTGAAATAATAACACGTGTACATTTCAGCCTTTGTGCAAACACACAGTTTCAGTGAGTTTTGTTGGTCTTTGAAACAATAATGGTCTCTCAGATTAATCACATCCATATATGTCAGACGCTGTTTGGTTTGTTAGTGCAGCTGTTTGTGTTTGTGGAGGTCAAAGGTGTGTTTAGTGTCTCCACACAGAGTCTTAAATCACAGGAGTGTGTGACGTGTCATAAAAAGGTTCTGGCTCAGGCTGAAATCACCACATTAATCACATAAACATGGATGTACAGCACAGAGTGAAGCTTCATGTTGGTGTGTGTGCAGTGTGTAAGATAAGATAAGATAAGAACAACTTTATTTATCCCGAGGGAAATTCTTTTGTCATGTACATGCTCAAAGCAGCAGGAGAGACAGAGGAACAGATGAAATAGATATAAGATATACAATATATACAATAAGAATAGTGTACAGCAGGGCCGTGCAGAGACGTTTAAATGGGCGGGTGCTCAAAGTTAAAAAAGGGGCAGATAGAACAGGCTGAATAACAACAACTCACATTCATGACAAATCTAATATGGAATTGCATCATACTATATGACTGTCATCAGGTGGGGACAATATAAAGCAAATGTAGCCTTTGTTTTACCTGATGGGTACAATGTTGCTGTTGAGGGATTACTGCTGTTCCTGCTGCTGATAGTGCAGGAGGGCAGGGCTGTGTTGTTTTGAGACTGTAGACATTAACAAGTCCATAGGTAGCTGATTAAACAAGTGCTTTGAGATAAAAATAAAATGTAAAAGATTGGTGACAGCGCTTGGAACCATAAGGCAACAGATTTAAAAAGTGGGAAATAAACTGAAACCAGGATATTAGTAGTACAAAAGACAGGGGTCATGGTAGGGTGAGAATGTATTAAAAAAATCTATACAGACAGTGTGTGTGTGTCCTGTTAGCACCTTTTAAACATCACAGAGCACAGAACATCACAGCATCAACTTTACATGGGAGGGATTAGATTGTAGAACTGTAAAATCTTCTTTCTTTCTTTCTTTCTTTCTTTCTTTCTTTCTTTCTTTCTTTCTTTCTAATACTAAAATACAACAGTAAAAAAATAAACCAACAGGAGGATGAATCAAACATTTTATTAATCAGAAAACAAAAACAACACAGGGTATGTTTTGGAAAGAGCAGGAAGGAATAAGATGCTCTTCATGTCCTGTCCCAAATTATAACAGTAACTTTCTGTTTGCCATGTCCCGAAAAATGTCAATGACATCACTGTGGTTGACTGGAACATCCTTCTCAACTGCCAATAAAAGAAGGTCTGACAACCTCTCCTCTGAGGAAAGGGTGCAAAGTTTGTTTTTAACTAGTTTTAGTTTTGAGAAAGAACGCTCCACAGTTGCTGTGGACACTGGGAGTGTTCCATATGTCTTCAGCAGCTCAGTCATGTTGGGGAAGATCAGATGTACATTGTTTTCTTTGACCACTGAAAGCATGGATGCCACACTGACTGGTGGGGGGCATGTGTATGAAGCATGAAAGACCTTAAGTTCTGTCTGTAATTTGTATTCCTCCTCAATGTCATAGAACTGGCAGAGTTTCTTCACAGCTTGGTGTGCCTCTGTTGAGATTATTTTCCAGTTCTCTTGGACTGTCAGTGTATGTAAGGCATTCAAGATTTCCCATGTGGAATTATCTCCTCCTTTAAAGCGTCTCAGAAGCTCCTGTGTCATTGTGTCAACAAAAACATAGAACACTTTAACACGGTAGTATTCTTGGGGAGTTGTGAAAGCATGGTCATCAGCAGTAGCTGTTGTGGCAGCAAACTTAAACTTTGCTGGCACTCTCCTCCTCCGAGCTTGTCCAGGGACCTCAGATGGGGGGTCCAGGCCCACTGATGCAGCCTTCTCTCTAGCCTGTTCATACATTTTCTCAAACTCTTCCTCTGTTCTGCTGTGGTCCAGGCTCTGCAAAACACCATCAACAATCTTGTATGCTGCAGCCAGGTCAATGTCTTTCTTCTGCAATGCATCAGATGCAGTAGCAGTCACTTGGAAGATGGGACGAGTGATCTCCAGACACAGGATGAATTCAAAATTGATGCTTTTGAGAAGGATCGTTGCATCACCTGCTGAAGAGTCTGGAGGATCTTGCTGTAGTATTTCCTCCAGAAACTGCATGACAGCTGGGAGGATCTTCCTCATTGTCTTGAGGGCAGCTTCTCTGCAGGCCCGCCTAGTGTCTGACAGCTTCTGCAGCTCCAGTGGGCGCTGCTCAGGGTACAACTTCTCCTGCATTTTAATAAATGCAGAGTGTCGTTTAGATGAATTGGCCACAAAAGTGTAAAGCTTTTCGATTAGGTTGAAAAAGCTGACAAAACACATGTTTGACTTTGCGCTCTCTACTAAAACCAGATTAAGGCAATGTGCCTGACAGTGGACATATAAGGCCTTTGGATTTTTTTTTTGTATTCTTGACTGAAGTCCCTTAAAGCGCCCGCTCATGTTTGCAGCCCCATCATAACCTTGACCCCGGATGTTGTCAATCTTCAGATTATTTTCTTTCAGTAGAGCTATTACTAGCTTTTCAAGGGCATCTCCAGTTGTTGACTCCACATTACACACCTGAAGGAAGCGCTCCTTGATTTCCATGTTGTGCACATATCTGACAACAAAGGAAACCTGCTCTGTGTGCAACACATCTGTGGTTTCATCCATCATGATAGAAAAGGTTTCACATTCTTGCATTTCTGTTTGGATGACACGTCTTACTGATGTGGCCAAAGCTTTGATTATGTCGTTCTGACTTCTGTTTGAGAGGAGCGAGACGAGAGGTCTTTTCCAGGTCCCTGTCGCTCTTTTTATAGCATCAAGGTGTAATTTAATTACACTGTCATACTTGCTGAACAACTCAACTAACTCTAAGAAATTTCCCTGATTTTGGCTTGACAAGGTCTCATCATCTCCCCTGAAAGGCATACCCTGTCTTGCCAGGTAAAGAGTGATGTCTATCAAACGAGACAAAATTTCTCTGTTTCTCTCTTTCTTTGTCTTTTGCAGCTTGTGACACTTGGTCAGCTACTTCAAAAGCTGCCTCCAATGTTTTTTTTTTAAATGAGTTCCACCTCACCATACCACACATGTGAGGCTCTGAGGCACTGTGCTCTTTAATCCTTTCTAAAGCCCTTCTCCACCGACTGAACCCTTCCGTTTTCCAGGTTTTGCGACTTGTGTACTTTTCATCATTTAAGAAAAGACGGGAGCTGAAACAAAACATGGCATCAGCAGTTGGAGAATACTCTAGCCATGGATTTTTCTCATACCACTTCTTTTGAAACGATCGTCCCTCTTCATTCTTTGGATATGATGACAGTACTGGTTGGCAGGGTCCAATATTATCACACATTTGAATAAAGGCCTCATCATACTGTATGTGGAATTGCATGACATGGGCAGGATCAGTTGGGTGTGCAAGTCCAAGTAGGTTTGACAGTGTCCTCTCTATGGCTTCACTAGCTTCACTCTCCTCCTCTCTGGGCTCTGACTCACTCTCTGACTTTCTCACTCCAGTCTCTTTCTCCTGCCTTGTCCTTTCCTCTACATTCTCCCTAGGCTCTGCCTGTGAGTCAGTCTTTGCCTCACTTCCTCCTTCCATCCTCCTCATCTGAACTATCACCCTCCACTTGCTGTTAATCTGAGAACAACGCACAATTTAATATCGCATTAATCTATTATTTAATTATCTACACTTAACAACTTTTGCACCTAGTCCATGATAAAGTAATGATAGAAAATGTTATAGAACCAAAACATTGCAACTGTTTTAATTACTGTTTTTATCCTTGAATACCTCTACAATGCAACAACTGGTACATGGACCATATAATAATAAATATGTGCGTGATGAAAGCTGAGCAGCACGCTAACGTCCTTACTCCACTCTGTATGCTCGTATGGGTCTCACACTTTCACTCCTTTGATTTTTTCCTCATACTTTTTTGCCTTTTCGTCAAGTCTGTCTTTGTACAGACCTGCTGTGTTCACTGTCGTTTTGTACATAACTGTTTTTGGGGCAAATAAAATGCAAGTAGGGATTAAAACCGCAGAATTAATGATTACCAGTGCTGGAAATGCTAGCACTTGATGCAGTGTTTTGATTTTGTTGCCACTTGTACCCACAATGCAATGCGCGAAAGTCACGTGGTCTGTCAATCTCTATGATGCAGTCTGAGATCCTCCCCAGATGCCTCAACACCCACTCACAATCTGGTGACCTCAGCAGGTCACATGATAGAGTGAGGCAAGTCACACCTGTCACGGTAATCACCCACGCCATGTTTCACATGCTGGTCACATGATCAGTAGTCTGTCAATAACCCTCAGCACTACCTCCAAGGTGACAGCCTCTCTAGGAGTCCCACACCTGAGACTCTCCAGGTATCACATGACAGCAGAAACATCTTCCAAGAACCAACAAAGATCCTTCTTTAAGGTTTTACTACGCTGTCACCATCTTGACGTCCGGGCTGGTGGAGCTTCTCTGGTTTTCCCAGCTGGAAATCTGACTTCCCACTTAAACTGGAATGAAGCATGTGTGCTGCTGGTTCAATGGCTGCTCATAGGCTCTGATACAGAAACACAGGATCTACCACTAATCACATCACACTCATAAAAGCATATGACTACAGTTTCATAGTTTTTATTATGGTTTTTTTTTTACTGATTAAACAATAAAAGTAAAATAAATAAAAACCCCAAAACAGATTTCCACTGATGTCAACATCTCCCATTGTTACTACTTACATGTTTATCAGAGTAAATATTGATGGATTCAACATACATACGACAATTAAAAAGAAATGTGAAAAGTCACATTTTTCTTTTTTTCTCATCAATACATGAACATTTATATCATAAATCACATTTATATTAGGTTATATCAGATCCCAAATTAATGAAAGCTATGACTTAAGTGGAAGTTAATGGAAATTGATTATATTACTCTTAATTTATTGAGGATCTTCCATAACTCATATTATGTTATTAATCTGTGGCAGATCTAATTACTGCCTCGTGAATCAGATTTTAACAGGATGTGTTCAGTTTAACTCTCTCACCACTATAAAGGCTAAAACTTTAAATTATAATAATATAATAATGTTTTATTTTTATAAAACATATTTAAAATAAAAAAAAACACTTTTATAATTTCACCATAACAAAGTTCACTTCCTGCATGAAGGTGATCACAGCTCCATGAACTATTCCCACAAACATCACTGAGCCTCAGACTTTCTTTAACAGGCCTGTCAGACCACAATGATCCAGCTGTTTGTGTTCATGTGCCACATTTATACGTTTTATTTAAAATCTACTTCACACACATTTTATTATCTGATGTCTGCGACACACGGAGACTTCCTGTTAAACAGAAAGTAAACTTTGTGCGTGGGCGTGTTTGGGAGCTGCAGGTGTGTCCAGGTGTGGGTTCGTTGGGTCAGCAGAGGATTTAACGGGACTTTGTGTCGGTTTGAGTTGTTTTTAAAGGAGGATGAAGACGCTGGTGGTGTTCCTGCTCCTCATGAACGGTAAGGAAGTCTCTGTTTAACCTGCAGCAGCTCCGCAGACAGTCCTCTGTGACCGGAAGTGTTACACTCAGGTGCAGCTCGCGCCTCTGACGTCATGGAAATTCACACAGTGTTGGAAATACAGATTTAATGATGAGGCTTTAATAGTAAAAGTATGAGGGAAGGTTAGAAACAGACCAGACTAACAGACTGTGGACTTTGTAGTCACAGATTGGACACTTCCGGTATGGCAGAGCTAGCTAACCATGCTAAAGTAGCCTCGTGTCTGCGCTGTTTCCGGTCTGAGCCGAGCTCATTCAGCCCTCTGAGCTCCGTTTCTCCGCATTAAACACAGCACAGGTGCACCTGATCAAGGGTGACAACAAACCGGAAATAAACACGGTGATATTTGGAAATGTAAATCTGTCTGTAAGCTCCAGGCTGAACAGAAATGTCAAATACAACTTAGTAAACCAGGTGAACAATTAAATAAAAACACTGAAAGGCATAAATACATAAACGAAAGCAAATAATAATAATAAGGAATGTCTGTGAAGGTTTTCTGAGTAGGTAGTGCGATCGAACCTGCGGTGAGCCTCTTTGGACTCTCGTACTCTGGGGGCATCTAGATGTCTGGGGCCTGCATCTCCTCCATGCCTGCTTCATCTCCTGAAGGGGCAGGGCTATGGCTCCACATGCTCACTATTAGACAGTTACATGGTGAAACCTTGTGAACACAAGCACGCTTACGCACACAGGTGCACACACACGTACTCACAGACACACTATCTTGGTTGGCTGCTGCCTCTAAACATATCATGTAGTCCTGTGTGCTGCTCAGAAACATTTAATATTATCATTTACTGGTACTTGTACATATCTTGGTTGTTGCCACGGTTTCTCTGTTATTGTTGTGTGTGTGTGTGTGTGTGTGTGTGTGTGTGTGTGTGTGTTTAGGCAGGTTTGGAGCAGATCCTCAGTGTTTCTTCTCTCCCTCTCCTTCTGTAAACTTCTTCACCAATTTCTTTCTTTTTCTTTTCTTCGGACGGTCTTTCCTGTTCTGATTGTAATAACTCAAAATAAAAAATCCTAATAAATTTCTAATAAAATATGACTGCCATTATAACAAAAGCAGTAATGATGCACTTGGAAAAATAATTCTGTTGGGCATTTTTTTGGCCTTCAGACAATAATTCTCATTCTCGTCTTGTCCTGTCCAGCTACACTGCCGGACAGGACCGGCAAAAAAAAGAATATAATAATCAGGGCTGTCAGTGTTAACGCGTTAAAATGGGCCATCATCACCATCATCATGACTAACGCAATTAACAATTAACCCATCTGGAGCGCAGAATGACTCAAAATCCCTGAAATGTCTCTGTCAACACATTTCGGGCAGTTTGTCCAAAGTTTGTCCTTTCTGCAGAAGCCCCCCTGTGTCTGCTGGCTGAGCCCCATCCAGGGGTCTGCTTTGGTCTTTGCTGAGTGGTTAGTGTGTTAACGTGGGCTAATTCGTGTTAACAAGTTAACACAGACGCAAATTAGCCTGTTTTAATGTGTTAACGGCAGCCCTAATAATAATACATGTAAAAACAAAACAGTATGTCAGTTTGTTATCCTGGTATTCAGTCTGTGCTGCTCTCACTCAGAGATCAGAGTTCATGTTCAGTAACCACACTGACAGCAAGAGGAGGAAATAATTGGTTTAATTTAAAAGAACAGTCTGAGCTGTGGATTAAAACAATAAGAAATATATAAGTGAGTCACATATCAAACACAGACCATTAAGTGTAATAAGAAGCAGAATAAAAAGCTGAGTGTGAGGGTCAGGGTGCTGTCTCACTGCAGAGGCTTCAGGCTGAATCCTGCTGAGCTCACAGAGTCAGACTCACCTGTGCAGCTTGGACAGGTAAACACATCAGGACATGAGGAGAGTTGGCAAAGTACAGACATTCAGTACTTAAGTACAGCTACAAATACTACTATTAAAAATACTCCAGTAAAAGTAAAAGTACTGATTCAACTTCTTTACTCAAGTAAAAGTAAAAAAGTACAGGCTCTGAAATGTACTTAAAATAAGAAAGTAAAAAGTAGCTCTTTGAAGGATGTTTGTAAAATATATTTATACTGGGGACACAAGTCTGGTCTGAGTCTTCTGTCAGAAAGACTGCAGCAGTCCAGGAGTTTGTTAATTGTCTTTAATTAAGTCCCACAAAAGAATTGTTTACATGAAAATGTTTGTGAGGCTTAATCTGAATTCAGTGCAGCCAAACTTGAACTTGTTGTTTTATAGTAAACAGCACGTGTGACTATAAACATGGTTTTCTGGAAACAGAAATGGGCAATTTTATAATTAGTAGAGTCACAGATAACTAGGAAAACTATCACAGCACATCATCTACTCAACACAAGCAATATCTCACAATGTCCACAAGGGGTCACTGCAGACCCACAATTGGCTAAATAGCACATGTCTTACAAGTTGCTAATAGTGAGGCATAAACATGGCGAGCTAGCAACAGTTAAAGGAAACCATAGAAAAGTCCTTTATTCCTCATCCCGCTGATTGTAGTCATTGCAGGAGATTACAGCCAGATTATAATCAGTATCATGTTAATGAATCTGCCAAAGTAAGAACACTTACAGATTCATCAACTCACTCAGTCACACAAAACTGCATTATAGCTGCGTTACAGCAGCTCCTTCAGTCATTCCCACTCTGTGTGCTGAGCACGTGACCACTGGTGCGCTTGTTTCCTTTGGGTGCGCTTGATTCTTGCTTCTAGACATCCTGAGGCCAAGTCAGAGCAGGAAATTTGAACAATGTTTCTATTTTTGTGCAAAGCTAACTGACCCTTGTGCTGTATTAACATAATGATAAAATCATATCAGTATATGTGAGTACAAACTTTAGTCTAACTCTTTTATTCTAATTGTATTCAGCTTGAACCAGAAGAAAAAGAAGGAAAATAAAACTATATTTCTATTTCCTGTTGCTACATTGTAGAGGGCGACTTTGCCTCTAAACAGGAACATGTGTACAGTCCTGCATCAGCAGCTTCATTCTTATACAGACCTTTCTACTCTGTTTGTTAAACTGAGCTCTATGTTTGCTACATAGCAGTCAATAAATCCAGTTTTTATACCACAGTTAAGTTAATGTAGTTAAATCTGTGTATTTGTAACTCAAATATTCAGGGATCTGTTTTAAACAGAAACCTGACTTTGACATATTTAAGTTGGTATGAACACAGTCAGAGCTGCTGCTGCTTTTATTGTTCTGTTGCTTTTTAAAAGCTTTCTGTGCAAATCAATAGAAATATTTATTGTTGCATTTTAAAGCTGACAGCACAGCAGCAGCATGAGGAGAAGAGTGTTTGCTCAGGAAATACACGGGTCCCTGAAGAGTTCAAACAGGAAATATTCCTGCATTAAATCTGCAGTTCAATCATCAGCAGCTCTCAGGTTGAATCAAAGCACAGATTACTGTCAGTGTCATCTGTCACCAGGCAGGTTTTAACAGGCGTGTAAGCCACATATTATTATAACACCCTTTTATATTTGTATGATAAACACATGTCATTTAGTTGTGTTTGGTCTTTAACTTGTGCTCAGTTTGCACAATGAATTCATGATGGAAATCTCTAATAAACTATCAGAATAGACACTATTTTCCCCCCAACGCACTCTCTGTTGGTGGCTGGTGCCCCCATCCTCTGGTGAGTTGGTGGTTCTTGGTGCTTGGGTGTTCTAGCTAATGGCTGCTTGGTGGGGCCTGGCCCCCTGGCTCTGTCAGGCCCCTGCTTGGGGGTGAGGGGGCCCTTGGGTCTTGGATCTCTGGGCCCGTGCTCTACTCTGGCACAGCCGGCTGCTGTGATCCTGCAGGCTTCTCGCCAAGGCCCCCTGTGACTTCAGCACCATGACTGCAGTTTCTTGTTTGTCTGGTTTTGTTGTGTGTGTGTGTGTGTGTGTGTGTGTGAGAGAGAGAGAGATTGTTTTTTGTTTGTATGTTTTTTTTAGGCAGGTTTGGAGCAGATCCTCACAGTTTTTTCTCTCCCTCTCCTTCTGTAAACTTCCTCACCAATTTCTTTCTTTTTCTATTCTTCGGACGGTCTTTTCTGTTCTGATTCTAATATCTCAAAATAAATTTCTAATAAAATATGACCATTATAGCAAAAGCAGTAATGATGCACTTGGGAAAATCACAACACATGTAAGAAGTAGAAAGTTCAGACATGTGTTTAAAATTGTAGGGAGTAAAAAGTAGTTAGAAAAAAAACCTACTCAGATACAGATACCTTAAAATTGTACTTAAGTACTTACTGCCCAACTCTGGAGAAGAGGAGAGTTTTTATTACTCACATTATGTAAATAATAATGTAAACTTTATTGATCCCCGTGGGTAAATTCCTCTCTGCAATTAACCCATTCACTCAGTGAAGCAGTGGGCAGCCATTGGCTACCTACTGAGCTATCCCTGCCTGATAAATGAATTAGCTGTTAGAACTGTCATCAGTTACTATGAATCTATGTAATCAATAAACACTAATAATGTAACATTAGAGTATTGACCTGAATGAGTTTTGCCTCCTGAGGGTTACAGCTGTGTATGATGTGTTTAACAGGCACAAACTAAGATTTACAAACATGTTCATTCAAACTTAACATTAAATACACCTCCATGAGTCACCTGATACACACCTGTGCACGTGTAGTTTTGAGACTCTGTCAGCTTTCAGTGAGCTCACATTTAGGCTGCGTCCACACGTACACGGTTATTTTTGAAAACGCAGATTTTTCTATGTTTGCACCTTTTGTCCACACGTAAATGACGTTTTCGATCACTGAAAACTGAGATTTTAAAAACTCCTGCCAGGGTGGAGATTTTCGAAAAGTCAATTTTTGCTTTTACGTGTGGACGAGGAAAACAGAGATTTAGTCACGCAACGTCAAAGGAGTGCGCCTTTTTTGATGTGACGCTGTGCGCCACGTTATTGTTTACATGAGATTAATTTCTATGATGGTGGATATACACAAAATACTGTTGCTGTTAATCTGACTATCTGCAGTTTTTACACACGTACATATACACACACAGTTACTGTCCCTCCATTTACAAAGACAGGGACGTCAGAGTGAACTTCTCCATTCAACACAGACGCTCTCACAACCTAAATCCAGACGCCACATTGTTGTCAGTTTAGTATAAATTTAATTTGTATTTAATTAAAATTTATGCATCCTGTTTGCATTTGTTCATTCCTAAGTTGTGACTCTACAGCAGCCATAATACTGTTTTTGGTTATTAACATTTGAAATGATGAAGACACTTGAAAACACAAAAACTTTTCAGAAGTACTTCAGGTTTGCATAAAGCCCTGCTTACTCTTTCCCTCCCAGGCTTCTAGACTTCTGATTGGTCAACATTTCTACACAGTTAGGATTTGACATGTTCTTGACAGTGTTTGACTGCGTTTTTCGTGAGATTTTCTTTAAAAACCAAAACAGAAAATCTCAGTTTTCCAAAGTACGTGTGGACATAGCCTTAGTGTGTGCAGCCAAACATGATGGCAGACTGCCACAGATCACTTCTGAGGAAAGAGGAGGCGTTCAGCTTCCTCATAGTTTCACACCTGCATGAAGCAGCCTCACCCCGACAGCTTCAAATCACTGTGTCAGCTGATCACTTCCTGTCCTGTGATTGGCTGAGCTTCAGGCCTTCTCTCAGTCAAACTGGAAACAGGGATTGAGACAGTGTGAGGGTTTGTGGAGTGCCACAGTGCTGTAATGAATACTGTAGTGGAAGAAGTTCTTTCACACTCTTCATCCTGGAGCTGCTTTATGTCCATGATCTGCATGGAAACACATCTATGGAGAGGAAATCCAGCTGCTGAGGGTCACATCTGCATCATTGTAGCTACAGTGGATGTTTCAGTGTCAGGACTGAAGGCGGAGCTTTGTGCGTGTCAGGGTGAGGCCGCAGCAGCCGCCTCCAACCGGAGCGCTCGGGCGTGAAACTAGGAGGAAAGCCGACGTCCTCCTCTTTCCTCAGAAGTGATCTGTGGCCGGCCGGACTTCATTCCACAGATGTGCTTTAACAAAGTGTGAAGCTGAACTCTGAGCTGTGACAGTGTGAGCAGTGTGAGAGTGTCAGTAGATGATCAGCAGAGGAAAGTGAGAGCTGCTGTGAGCTGATGTCCTGAAGGGCTTTTAAAGAGTCTCTGAGTTTGACAGGAACATGAAGATGTTTGTGGTGTTTGTGATCCTCCTGCACGGTAAGTACACCTTCCTCTCTCTGCTCTCATCATCATCTCTCTCTTTAATGTGTTGAAGTGCAGCAGGAGGAGATTTCCATCAAACACTGGATTCTGATTCAGATCAAACTAACAATCCAAAGCAGCAACTTTCAAATCACTGGATTCTTCTTGGTGGCTTTCAGATGAGCTCATGTTACAATCAGCTGCTGTGTGTGTGTTGTTGTGTAGCTGAAACTCTGACTCACATTTCATATGTGACCAAAGGAAACTTGGTGCTGTGTGACACACTTTAGATTCTCTGCTGCTGCTTTGAACTCTTCAAACTAAAGAGCCAAACTGATGATTGACTGTGCAGCTCTGACATGGCACCAAATGTCCCTGTTATCAGCTGCTGGATGGACGTTATCAGAGCTTTTTAGTCCCACACGGATCACCAGGAGCTCCTCCTCTGTCTGCAAACAGGCTCAGCAGCTCTGACCATTCATTGGAGTCAGCACAGAGTGTGGAGACATCTAGTGGTCGTGGAGAGAAGTGCATGTAACGTGTGTGTTGTGTTAATCAGCATGAGTAGTTAGGGGGACGTGCCTCCCTGTGCCTGATGGGAGTCCTTGTAATTACCCAGCATGCTGTGCTGTGGGTTTCATTTCTAACACTGGTTTTACTGAAGAGCTTTCTGAGCTTCTTTCATTGATTGTGACCAACATACATGTTTGCTGTGGATCCACATCTGCTCTTACTGCTAATGTCATGAAGCTGTTTGAGTGGTGAGCAGTCAAAGAAGCAGGTCCTAACAGGGACATAGCAGGATATTCCTGCCTCTGAATGAGCTGTAACTGCACATATGAGCACAGCTGGTCTGCATGTAGTGAACACAAAGAGTCTGTGTGAGCTGAATTTACACCAGTCTGTTTGTGTTCCTGTTATTTTGGCCCTTTGACAAACTCAAATGTATTTAAGCTTAAATGAAAGTGCACTTATAAAAATCCTGTAAAATCACAGTCCTGCTGATTTTCCTTTGGTGGACACCAAACATTTTTATCTGCAGGTGAAACTCTGCAGTGACCTGAGCGTGTGCTGTTCTCTGGCATCTCTCTGAATGATGTTGAATGCTTGATGTTCTTGTCTGTGGTCACGAGGATTTTTTCTTCCATCCCTGCTTCTGTTTCCTGCTCACAAACCTGCATCCATCTCAGCGTCTAAACTCAAAGTCAGCAGCAGCTTCTTAGCTGTCTCTGCCCTCATAGCCCTGATCTCAGGGACTCTTAGATCATTTCAATATGTACATGGAAATCTGTCCTTGATGACATCGCCCCTTTGAAGGTGAAACATCAGAAATATAATGTCCTCCATGGCTCAGTGATCACAGCAGAGATATAGAAACACAAAGCAGAAGAGCTGAGAGGAACTGGGAGGAATAATAACAACCCCAGGGTTTTATTCCAGGTAATAAGACCTCCTGGATTCTGTCTGAGCTCATCTTAGACCAACTTCAAACTTCCTGTTTTTATCTCAAACTTTGAAAAGTCTGCTGTTTCTCAGTTAATCCTTTACATGAGCAGCAGAAATATTTCTAGAAATCTCTCAGGTTTGTTCCCCACAGCACAGAAACAGCTCTGATCTCTGCTGATTCTTCTGGATCTCAGTTCTGGATCTGATGTGGTCCACCATGATATCCTTCCTGATTTCTCTTCTCGTTATCAGACTGATCATTTTCTGTAGTAATCAAGGATCCTCCTCATCCTCAGCCTCCCTCTCATGTGGAGTTCATCAGGGGTCAGTTCTTAGCCCCATTTTATTCTCCGTCTCCTTCCATCAGCTCAGATGTAAATACTGTTATTTCCACTGTCATGTGGATGATACACAGCTGTATGTTGCACTGATGGCAGTAACACAGATGTAATCTGAATCTGATGTTAAATAGATCAGATTCACAAACTTCCTTCACTGATTTCACATGTGAGCTCTTTAAGTTGCCTTAAATCTTTAATTTGGAAAAAATCTTGAAAATCTGTCCTCCAACATCAGGACTTCCACTCAGAAACTGTGCATGACCTTTGACCCTGAGCTCTGTTTGGATACACAGATCTCAAAGGTCCTACAGTCATACTTTCTTCAGTTAATAACACAAAGGCTAATTTACAGCACTGAGCCCTGCTCATAGATGTAACTTTGTCTGTGAAGCTGGATTTAAGTACTTAAAGTGAAGTTTTATAATCATGTTTGGCGCCATCTTGTGTCTGTACGGGACATGACATCATGTGTTTGGTTGGATGGGGCTAACAGACTTACATTAGTTTATGTTAGCTAACTAGTGACAGGATCATACCTGTTCCGGTATGATGGCGCCTGTGTTTGGCTCTGCCGCTGCCGGTTGCAGTTTGTCGTGCTCTACTACTGTTGTGTTGTTTTTTCCTGCTCTACTGTTCTCACTCAGTTTTAATGATGTATTTGCTGCCCTGGTGTATGATCGCCTGGCTTTGCTATTCCTCCGATCTTCTACGATGCCACACGATGTCTCGTCGTCCTCTGGCATTTTCCACCCTCCTCCATTAGCTGGATCCTCGTCAGGCGATTTCAGTGGTCCCTCTAGACCACAGAGAAGGAGAGGGAGAAGAGGAGGCTTTCAGGTGAAGCTCAGGCTTTACTGGCGGCGTGGCTTGGCTGGGAAGCGACGTCGAGCGTGCGTTGTCTCCTGTGCCCAGAAAAGCTCCATGGAGGGGACTTGTTTTCCACGGCCCTGTTTGGATACGCTGGGCCCGGCTCTTTGAGACCTTGCCACCCCAGGAGGGTTTATCCAGACTCTTCTGCGGGCTGGCTTTTTCTTCCCTCGGTGAGTCGATTCTATTTACGTCCCTTAACTCGAGCCTCTGCAAATAATGAGGCTTCTAGCTCCCTGAATATGGCGCCTTTTAACGCTCGATCTCTCTCTAATAAATCATTCTTGTTGAATGATTTTATATTATCTAAAAAACTCGATTTTTTTATTCCTGACTGAGACCTGGCAGCGGGATGTAGACTACGCGTCACTTGTTGAACTCTGCCCGGATGGCTATACTTTTATTACCCAGCCTCGGTTGTCTGGTCGGGGTGGCGGGCTTGCCGTGGCTTCCAGGACCGTTTCTCCTGCCGCTCCGTGAAAACTGGACTTTTTCGCTCGTTTGAGCTGCAGATGCTTAAAATCGGTAACAAGGATCCTTTCTACTGTGCTGTGGTGTATCGTCCTCCTGGATATAACAGGTTATTTTTATCGGAGCTCAGCGACTTCTTATCCGCTACTATGAAGCTGTCTAGGGTGCTTATAGTTGGGGACTTTAACATACATGTTGATGATGACTCCGACCCTTTCGCCAGAGACTTTATGAACATTATGGATTCTTTTCATTTGACTCAGCATGTGTCCGGTCCTACACACAGCAAAGGTCACACTCTGGACCTTATTTTTTCTCTCGGTTTGAATATTGATTTTATTTGCTCTGAGGACATTTTTATTTCTGATCACTATGTTATTGTTTTTAACTTGTCTTTTAATGAGCCTTTATCCCCTGTCAGACGGATGGTTAGCTCTCGCATCTTAAACTCCTCCACAGCGGAGAAATTTGTGGATGCTTTTAACTTACAGCTATGTCCTCAAAATGGTGTTGATTTCTCAACCAGTTTTTTTAATAATTATTGTCTTTCTATTTTAGATGAAATCTGTCCGGTTAAGACGAGGAGTGTTTCTGCCTCTAAATCTCCTCCTTGGCTAAATGACAGTATTCGCTGTCTACAACGTCGTAAAGCGGAGCGCAGGTGGAGGAAAACTCATCTAAATGTTCACCTCCTCTATCTTAAGGACCTTTTAGCTTCTTTTAATAATGCGATCAGAGATGCGAGGGCTGCCCATTTCTCACACTTGGTTACAAAGAGCAGAGGCAATCCTAAGGTGCTATTCAACACTATTAGTGACATTGTTACTCCTGCTCTGCCTGCGGCCCCTATTTTTTCTAACGAGGACTGTGACAATTTTCTCTCTTTTCTGCTTGCAAAAATTCATAACGTGAGAATGAGTTTTACATACTCAGCACCTGTTATCTCGATCTCTACCCCATCCCGGCCCATTGTCTTGGATACTTTCTCTCCGGTTTCACTACCTGAGCTAGTGAAATTAGTGAATTCAGTGAAAGCATCCTCCTGTTCACTTGACATTATACCTGCATCATTATTCAAAAATGTCTTCCAGTCTATTGGCCCATGTGTGCTCACTTTAATCAACTCTTCACTGGCATCTGGTATAGTTCCGGTTTATTTTAAAAACGCTGCTATTCTCCCACTTTTAAAAAAACCTCAGCTAGACCCCTCTCTTTGGAGCAGCTACAGACCTATCTCTAAATTACCGTTAATCGCTAAGCTTCTAGAAAAGGTTGTGGCTAAGCAACTTATGGCAGCTCTAGATAAACATGGCATTTACGATAAGTTTCAGTCCGGTTTTCGTCAATTTCACTCCACGGAGACAGCTCTTCTTAGGGTCTCAAGTGATATCTTGATGGATAATGATGCAGGAAAATGCTCTGTTCTACTCATGTTGGACCTCACATCAGCTTTCGACACAGTTGACCATCACATCCTCATTGAAAGGCAGAAAAAATGGGTTGGTGTATCTGGAACTGCATTAGAGTGGTTCTCCTCTTATCTCCATCACCGATCCTTTTCTGTGGCAGTCTCCGATTTTAGGTCATCCTCTACCTCCCTTACTTATGGTGTCCCTCAAGGGTCAGTTTTGGGGCCTTTATTGTTTTTAATTTATCTTCTCCCCCTCCAGCATATAATGGGCTCTTTTGGGGATATTTCTTATCATTGTTATGCTGATGATATTCAGTTGTACGTTTCTTTTATGCCCGAGGATTTATCGAAGCTTCAGCGTCTGAATGATTGCTTAGATTCGATCAAACGTTGGATGGCTGCAAATTTCCTCCAACTCAACGAGGGGAAAACCGAAGTCCTCGTATGCGCCCCTGATAGATTTCTATCCCAGATAGTGAAAGCCCTGGGTCCTCTCTCACTCTATGTTAAATCCTCTATCAGGAATTTAGGTGTCACCTTTGACTGGACTCTCACATTGGATGGGCATGTGAAATCTCTGGTTCGGTCTTGTTTTTATCATTTAAGAAATGTGGCTAGGCTAAGCCCGATTTTATCTCGCTCTGAACTGGAGATTGCTATACATGCATTTATTTCGTCATGCTTGGATTATTGTAATTCGCTGTTTATGTGTCTTAGCAAAGGTTCTCTGGATCGTCTGCAGGTTGTGCAAAACGCTCCAGCGAGGCTTTTGACAAAATCCTCCAAGTACTCACATGTGACACCGTTGTTATCTCAGTTACACTGGCTTCCTGTTAAATTTAGAGTTGATTTTAAGATCCTGGTCTTGACCTACAGAGCTGTGCACGGACTGGCACCAGCCTACATCTTTGATCTGCTACAGCCCTATGTCCCTAGCAGGTCTTTGAGGTCATCTCATCAGGGCTTACTTGCTATAAAAAATACTAAGAGGAGGACTAAGGGTGATAGAGCTTTTGCCACTGTGGCCCCCAGACTGTGGGACTCTCTCCCCCAAGCATTAAGAACTGCGGACTCAGTAGCTGTTTTTAAAAAACAACTCAAAACTCACCTTTTTAAAACTGCTTTTGGTTAATTTTTTGTCTGTTTTATTTTCTCTTTTAAATCTTTTGATGACTCTCTTATGTGCAGCACTTTGTGATTCTGTCTTTAAAGGTGCTATATAAATAAAAAATTATTTATTTATTATTTAAAATAAGGACACTGAAACTCTGAATCCGTTTAATGGGATCAATGAGAGCCTGTGTGAGACAGGTGATTCCCCGGAAACTGATTTTTCCTCCTCTGGCCGAGGAGTGGCGCAATCAGCTGATGCAGTCTGCGCTATTTTATGCGGTAAATAATCTTTCTCTTCCCAAACACATGCAGACAGTTTACAACATCACAGCTTACTACGTGCAAATCACAGCACAAATATAACTGTGTAGGTCGATGTGTGTGAAGGAAAGAAAAACATGGAGGCTCAGAGGAAGAGATGGCACACTTTCTGGAGACCTGTTGTTTTTTCCTCCATCACCTCACTGACTGGATTCCTTCATATTCGAAGTGAGGAAAAGTGAAGCCCAAACGTAAGTGAAGGAAACTGTAACGAGGAGATTTATTTTTCCTGCTGACATACTGATGGATGTCAGGGTTTCCAATCGTCTTTGGTAGGAAGCTGTTATGTATTTGCTGTGATGTGCATGTATTAACCTGTGGTGTTGGTGACAGAGATCATATTTGATCCCATAAAACAGCGCTGATTGCACAGCTTGGTCCACCTGACCTGGTGAGGAAAACCTGGAGTGTCGGTCTGCTGGATCCAACAGGCTCTCCTGCTCACAGTCCTCATTTATAAAGTGTTTTATACACAAAGAGCAGCGAACAGCCTCTTACTGCTAAACAGACAGTAAAGTGGACAGTTTATCCTGGTTTAACACAAACTCATTGTTGCAGCACTAAAGTGATCTCATTAAACTGATTCAGAGTTTCAGTGTCCTTATTTTCCTCTGAGTTATTGATCCAGTCACTAGTTAGCTAACATAAACTAATGTAAGTCTATCAGCCCCAACCAACCACATGAAGTCACGTCCCATACAGACAAAAGATGGCGCCAAACATGTTTATAAAACTTCACTTTAAGCTCTTATTTCTTAAATCCAGCTTGTTGGGATTTAGAGATTCTTTTATTGCTGCCATATAATCTGCCTTATGATAAATGCATTAATAACATGTTCTACAGTATTACTTTATCAGTAATATTGTTTACAGGGTTCATATTGCATTGAATATGTTTGTCATCACATTCATTCTATTCACAGGTTGAGTTCATTCTATACACAATGCATATCTGTGCTTGTTTAGAGTTGATGTTCCATCCAAGAGGGTTTTAAGCTTCACTGGTGAGAGTGTCCAGGTGATACATGTTGAGGGAAGATGAGAACATAGCAGGTTAATTGCATGCATGCTTACAATACACATAAATCTAGTAGCAGGCCTGAGCGAAGGCCCAAGTGTCTTCTGCTTTTCTTTGAGACCTGCTGCAATTCTGTCTACTTAGTGATTGAGGACGAGGGTCCATTATTAGCCCGTAGAGGCCCTGAAGCTTGAAGTTATTACCTTAAAAGGAAGGTGTTATCAAAAAGAGAAGTTATATGTCTGTTCATAGTTATTAGAGATGTACAAGATGTACCCTTGTCTGTAAACAATGACTGGACATAATGTATTTTTGACCTGTATTGACGTGTATGTGGGGGTGTGATCCTCTATGCTATAAAACCAGAACTCAGTGTATTTTTGTCAGAGCAAAACAGGCCATATGCTGATGGTTGTTCTCCGTTGTCAATAAACTCATCGTTTGATTGCACTTTTCTGGGCCTCCGTCGTTTGTTGTCTGGTCTGCAGTTGAATGATCTCGCTTCAAGCTTCACAGACAGAGTTACATCTATGAGCAGGGCTCAGTGCTGTAAATGAGTCTTTATCTGTGTCAGGTTTCATGTGCCCCTTAAGAAATAAAACAAATATCTCACATTTTTATAAGAAACAGGCTTGAAAAAGTCCTCCAACATCTCATCATGTTTGGACTGTTGTAATTCTCTCTACTCAGCTCTCAGCCAAGTGTCCTCCAGCACATCCACAGTTAATCTGACAGATTTTTAACAAACTGAAAGAGACGAGTCCTCATCAGTCCATCCTCACAGCACAGGCAGCCTGTTAGATACAGACCTGACTTTAACCTTTTATTCATCACTTTTAAAGCCTCACATCAGCTCGTTCCTCCACTTCCTCTGGGCTTCCTGCCTCTTCCTGTTTTATCTGTGAGATGTTAAAATGTTGAATGTTTCTGTCGTTCTGTCTCCTGGTTTCTGTAAATGTGTCTAAACTTGATCTTTACCTCAAAGTGACTCATGGAGTCTCTGTTTGTGTGTCCTCAGTTTCCCAGCATGCCTCAGCTGTGGAGTCGTATGAGGGAGAGTCGTTCGTCCTGCCCTGTCAGTTTCCCACTTTTAGATTTGATGACCCCACAGTGTTGTGGAGTCGCTCCGACCTCAGTCCTCCAACCGTCCACCAGCGTCAGCTTCAAGGAGACGAACTGAAAGATCAAAACCAGCGTTACAGCGGCCGAACATCCATGAAGACTGACGCTCTGGAAACTGGAGACCTCAGCCTGAACCTGACCAACCTCCAACTGTCTGACAGCGCCACCTACACCTGCTCAGTTATAAACTTTATAGGTGAACTGAGTCGGAGTGATGTACAGCTGCAGGTCAAAGGTCAGCAACAAACACCTGCTGTAGATACTTCTGACATCACTCAGATAAAACTTTATTATTTTAACACTGTCAGAATAACCATGTTGGCTCTTTGATCGATATATAGGCCTATTCATTAAATTCATTCAGTCAGAGGTCAAAGGTCAATGTTGTTCTTCGTGTTTCTCCACAGAGCGGTTTCCATCCTGGGCCAAAGCTCTCCTGGTTCTCCTGGTTCTTCTTGTGGTTTCTGGAGGTCTTTTATTTCATTTCCGTCACTATTTCATGTCAGGTGAGTGTCTCCTACTACACTACCCATAATGCCGATGGTTAGCAGGTGTCCTCTGGTGGCTCCTTGACTGTGGCTCACACAAACTTGTTCCAGAAGCTGAAAGAGTTGAGAGTTACAAACAGCTGATACAGAGAGCTGAAGAGAAACTTCCAGGTTTGTTCCAGAAGTCAGAAAACCTCCTTCAGACTCAGTCATTGATCAGTGAAACAGCTCCACAACATGACTTTACTAAACAGTGTGTGTGCTTCACTGCATTGATCTGACACAGAGGCTGCATGTGGACAAGCTGTTCTTTCATTATCCACAATTTATCCAGACCAACAGAAGTTACAACAAATGACAAGTAAAGAAACACAAACATGTGAAGTAACAGATTATTACAAGAGCATCACACTGACTATAAGAGCTGCTCTCTCACTTCTTAAAAAAGGACTTAAAGCAGCCCAAACAGGGATTTATAGATAAAAACCAAACAAACAGGAAAATCTACAGATATACAAAGATGGACATTTAGCATCAGCGCACACAGAACAGTGATGTACACAAATTCCACAGCCAACAATAAAACATAAAGCACAACGATGGACAGTATCCAACCTGTTTAGCTACAGGATGGGTGCAGATCTCTGTAACCCAATAAACATAAACAGTTACAGAGATGAAGTTTTTCCTCACTTGGAGAAGAAACAAGATTTATGCCCAAAATAGAAACTTTAAATTTCATCTTGGACACGATCCTTTCAATGTGAGCTTTAAATGACAAACTCTGATCTATGATGATACTTAGACATTTATAAGATGTGACCGCTTCAGTTTCAGCCCTTTGAATGGGTTTGTTCTTAGGAGACGTAGATAACAACTCTTTGCTGTTTGAGAATAACATGAACTTGGATTTCTCTGCATTTAACACCAACTTAAGTTAAATGAGACTGAAAAACATCAAAGACTTCAGAAATTCACAGGTTTGTTTTACTGAAGGAGACGAACAATCTGCATAAAGATGGAGTTTATTTATTTATAGAGAAAAGAACAGTGGTCCTAATATAAAACAACGTGGACACACTGAGTTGTAGCTGATGAGTTAAAAACAAACTCACAGCATTTACAGAGAGACCAACATTGTTTAGTCTGTTTACTAAAATGACAACTGTGTGAAAAACCTTCAATAAGCCAAAACAAAGAGCAGCTCATCAATGATGTCGTTCACCACTTTAACAGCAGCAGTTATTGGGCTGTTTTCTGAATCCTGACTGATGCTGAGGAAGAGTTTCATTTTTGTACAGAACATTTTTTAGTTGTTCACTAATAAGATTTTTGTAAACTTTTACTAAACACACAATTTAGATTCAGGCCTGTAGTTATGAACATCTGAAGGATCGTCTCTTTTCAAAGGGAGAACATGGACAGGTTTCCATATTTCAGAGATCTCACTGTTCAAAAGCTGAAATAAAAATATAAGTTATCAGTTCTGCTGTAACATCTTATTAAGAAAATAAGGATCAAGTTGATTTAGTCCTGCAGATTTATTTGGATCCAACAGATTTAAGGTCCTGTGGACCTCCAGGACACTCAGAGGAGAAAAGCTGAAGGCCTGAAGCACAGACTGAGTTTGAGTGGTTACAGAGAGCCTCCTGTTCATTAAGATCAGATGTAAAGATTCCAATAAGGACCCTGAAGAAACAAAATGTATAAAGCAGTTTAAAATGTCACATTTTTCAGTAAAGTACATCAGTCTTTTCAAACATAAGCAGCCATCTTGGTGGATATATCCTCATAGTAAGATTTTATTATTATCCTAATTTGTTTTTGGATCATTCAGATGTTTAGTGGTTTTTGAGTGGTAGAAAAAAAGGGTCTAAAAA
This sequence comes from Oreochromis aureus, assembly GCF_013358895.1. Taxonomy (NCBI): domain Eukaryota; kingdom Metazoa; phylum Chordata; class Actinopteri; order Cichliformes; family Cichlidae; genus Oreochromis; species Oreochromis aureus. The sequence goes on along the minus strand of NC_052944.1, from coordinate 93,623,633 downwards.
TCAAACAGTCTGCCTCAGATTTAGTTTCTCTGGTCTGAGCTCAGACAGCATCTCTTTGTTTAAGGAGGCTGGACAGCTGAGGAGAAACCCCAGCATTGTTTCTGTGGTTTACTCTAAATGTAGTGATGGACACATGTTTATTATCAAAACATCATTAAAGTATTTCCATCCTCATCAGTAAAGAGATGGATTCTGTTCCAGCTGTCTGACTGCAGCGATTACACAGTGGACACTGATATCATTTGAAAAAACACCATGTGTTAATAAAACTGTATCAATAGGATTTGTTTTTATATCCAGCTCCAGGATCCATGGGATGAATTTAGAAGCAGGTCATCCAGGTTTTTATGTCTTTAAATCAGCCCGTAACTAATTTAATTGGTGTTAATGATAAAAATCAAATGTGCATCATCTGCATGGTAATGATACAAATCTATGAATAATTTTTGTGTCTGAAGGAAACTAGAATCTATCAGATATGATTTAAACCACTGCAGTAAATTTCCTTTAATAACTCTGGTGTGTTCGAGTGTTTGTAGTAAATCTTGTGTCTACACTGAGGTCTAACAGGACAAGCACAGGAATAATTCCTCTGTAACAGGTCATAAGGAGAACATTAGTAACCTTCACTACAGCTCATGTTGTGCTTTGTTGTCCTCTCAGTCCCCTGGGTGGGGGTGGATTCAGGGGTGGAGTCTGTCCAGCTGATCTGCAAAACCACAGTTTGTCTGCCTAAAGATGCTAAAGTGGAGTGGAAGGACACAAACAACAGGAAGGTCCACGTGTATGAGAACGGCTCTGACCAGCCTGAAAAACAACATGAGGATTACAGAGACCGAACGAAGATGAAGAGGAAGGTCCTGGAACCTGGAGACCTCAGTCTGACCCTGAAACACCCCACAGATGGAGACAACTCCACCTACACCTGCACCGTCTACAGCAGGGAGGGAAACGTCCTGATGGAGAAAAAAGTGGAGCTGAAAGTCAGAGGTCAGTGCTGTAGATACAGGTCAAAGGTCAGACGTCAGACTCATGATGGTGGTTCAGTCTCAGTGGGCTCCATCCAATAATGTTACAGTGTTAGCATGTCTGATGTTTGTGGCTGTTTTGGTTTTTATTTGATTTCCAGCCAAATGTAAAAGCTTCAGCAGATGAACTGTAGGAGCAAAGTTCATGTGTGAGACTTCATCTGAAAGGTAACATCTTCTAGTTTCTGAACATGTGTTTGTTTAGCATGTGGCTAAAACACAGGCTAAGCTAAGTCAGTTCAAATCTCAGTAAAAACCTTCTTTGGTTCTCGTCTATAATCAGTCATATCTGAGTCACAATAACTAGAAGATGATTTCTAGCAGAACTGTGAAAATCTCCACATCCTTTCTCCATGTTATCATCCAAAGCTGTGTGAAGTTTCAGAGCTCTGCAGCTAACAGAGACTTTCAGTTTGCTGCTCTCTTCCTCTGACAGCTCCATTCTTAGGGAGCGTTAGTTCTCTGTTTCACTTTATTCCACTTATTCAGTCTGATGTTCTCTGATCTGTTTCTCTTGTTTAGTGTCTTAAATGCTGCCAGTGCCTCTCTTTGCTTTAACCAACCTTTCTCTTTATTTCTGAGCTTTTTAAGGACTTTAACTGATGCATCAACCTTTGAAACTGGAAAGAAATCAGTCAGATTCATGGCTGCATCAAAGTGTCACATGTAGTTCTCCCACATCAGCTGGATTATATCTATAGCAGCAAACAGCAGCTGATCCACAAATCTTTGTCTGTGTTAATAAAGTTGGATCAGTTCAAATAGTTTGTTGCTCTGCACTTGAAAGCAGCATGTACTTTACTAGCTAAGCCCACAGAGCATCAGTGTTTCACTGAGACTCAGTGAATTAAAATGGAGATGCTAATCAGTGTTAGCACATGAGCAATGTTGTAGCTGTATAAGTTACTAAGTTTGTTCTTGTGGAGAATCTAACAGATCTAAGCAGGTGTAGCTCCCAGTGAAGCAGCAGCATTCAGCCTGTTAGAGTCAACACAATGACCAGGAACTGAATAAGCAGTTATAGATGTAAATACATCTGTTTCATTATCATCTGGAGACCCAAAAAGTCGAATGTACAGAGCTAAAATCATGTGTTTGATTTTTGGCTTTTACAAACAAGCCGTTACTACCACACTTACTGGCCACTTCATTAGGTCCACCTTGTTAGTAATGGGCTGGAGCCCTTTTTCCTTCAGAGCTGCTTCATTCTTTGTAGTATAGTTTTAACAAGGAGACATTTTCACCATGTTAACATGATAGTGTTACACAGTTACTGCACACGTGTCATCTCCACATCCATGATGCAAATATCCACTTCCACCACAGCCAAAGCTGCTCTATTGGATCCAGACTTGGTGGATTTGAATCCAGTGAAGTGATTTTCATGTTTGAAGAACTGCTTTGAGATGATGTCAGATTTGCTTCTCCTGCTAGAAACATCCACACCAACCAGGTATTTTCACACAGAGAGCTGCTGCTCACTGGACAGCTTCTCTTCTTTGGACCATTGTCAGTAAACCCTGGAGGAGGCTGTGGTCAAATCCCAGCACATCAGAACAACCGCGCCCTGTTCACAGTCATTTAAATGAGCTTTCTTACAAGGATCCATGTGCAAGTGACATGAAACTGCAACAGTTTTACAAGCTGTGTTACAAAATGAATGTCACAGAGCAAACTTAGATATAACACTATAAGTCTTTCCTCTTTGTTTCCTTAGTGCAGCTTTAATGATCTCTGGTTACTGTGGGCCCATTAAAAAGTGTGGACGTGTCATTTCCACAGAATATTTTACAGACAGTAAGATAGAAGCATAACTTCATAAATATAGTGTTTTAAATGCACATGCTGTAGCTCACAGTGATGCTGCTGTGTGACAGGGTTGTGTTGTTCACACTGTCATACTTGGTTGTCTTGGCGACAGGCTTTCTGGTATCTTTTCATAATAACTTATACTTGTGGGTCACATGATCAGGGCTCGTCACTAAAAGAAGAAAGAAACATTCAATTCAATCTGTTTACTCAGTTTGATTCTTTTAGTACTTTAGTTTCTTTCACTAATCTGATGCTGCGACTACAGACAGAATCATTTTGTCCTCTTTAATGGTTTTGTAGATTCCCAGTAGCTCGACAGAAAGGCTGCTTTTAGTGCTCCACATAATATGAAGCCAGTAAGCAGCTGTGTGGATAGTATATGGTTCAGACTGGGACTGTGATTAGATAGGACGGCAGAGTGCTTTCATTAAAATGACATCATCTGAGTGGGAAATACTAAAGTGACTCAGATTTGTAACAGGAAGTGTGGACTGTGATGTCATCAGACAGACAGAAACAGTCATTCAGTAATAAAGTGATTTAATATTCAACAACAGAAAAATAACATCAAACATGTTTGTTTCATTCAATGTTACAGCTTCAGCTCATTAAGGCTAAAGTTCACTTTTTAAACTGTACATGTAAACTTAATAATATCAAACTGAAAGTATTGTAATATTTAGAATAAACACATGTTTGTATATAAAGTGAACCCAGCAGGAGAAGCTGAACACATCCACAGCTGTGAGGGACACTGGTGCTGTGACTGATTAAATACATCAAACACATCTGTGGACTCAATCTGTCAATATTATTTGTCATATTTGAAACAGCTTAAAAACAGTGCTGTGTTAAAGCTGTGCTGTGATGTCTGATTATATTTAAGGGCCAATCATGTACTTGTGTATTTGTAACTAAGCAACGACGTGGGCGGAGTTTCAGCTCTGAACTATCAGGAAACATTTTAGAGCATCAGCTGATAAAAACACTGTGAGACAGGAAGGATTTGAAGTCTTCTACGCTCTTTATTCTTGCTTGTGCAGAGTTTGTGGGCTGCAAAGCGACCGTCAACAACAACTGCTTCCTCTGCTGACAGGAAATGACATCAATAAACAACACAAACACTGCTGATTGTTGGTTTGTGTCTTATTTGTGTTGTATTCAGGTGACTATAGAAAGACTAATAACACAAATATTATGGATGAACACATTTCCTGGGCTGTTTCAGGTTTTCCACACAAACACTTGATGTTTGGTAGTTGCAGGTTCAACATGGTGCATCGATATATCCAGCGTCCCTCTTCTGCACGTTTCCTGTTCCTCAGTCTCAGCCTTCCTCTCTATCTTTGTCCTGTAGACTCCTCAGCCTGAGCTGTCCCTGTCACCCACTCATTTCCATCCTTTCTATTCTGCTCACTTGTTCAAATCTTCTACTCGGCCACCTCCAGGTCGCCTCCTGTCTTTGTGTCATGTCTCCATCATCACAGCCTCACTAGGCTGTAAAGCTTCATATTGACTTTAGCTGCTGTCCTCCTGTCACAGATCACACCTGATACATGTGTGCACCCACTCCATCCTGCCTGTACTGTCACTTCACCTCTGTTGGACTTTGCTGCTTTGTATGGAGGACTTCATGTATTTAAACTGATCTACCATCACCACCTCGACTCCTTCATCTTCACTGTCGTATCTCCAGCTTCTTCACACACATGTATTCTGTCTTTCCTTCCTCTTCTCTTCAGAGCATACCTCCACCTCTCCAGGCTCTCTTCCACCCACCTGCTTCCTGCTCTCACTACAGATCACAATGTCCTCAGCAAACAGAGCTGCTGAGACTCCTGCCTGAGCTCATCTGCCAGCCTGTCCATCAGCACTGCTAACAAGAAGGGGCTTAGAGTGGATTTCTGATGTAATCCCAGCCCCAGCAGGAACCCATCTTTCCCTGCTACTGCAAACCTTCCCACTGTCTCTCTGTCCTCATACATGTACTGCACCAACCATTGTTTGCATGCACACAGAAACAGTGCAGCTCCTCCTGACCTTCTCTGTACATCTGAAGTGCTTGTTCTTGTCATGAAGCCATCCTGCTGCTCACACGTCACTCTTCCACCTTCTCAACACACTCTTTACATGTCAGTACATTTACACCTCTATCTGTCATCACACTAACCTGCTGTAAATCCTTTCAGCTGGAGCTTCTTTGTAGACACTTCCCTACATTGCAGCCTGATTACAATGCAGACAGTCGGCTACAGTGTGGCTGGATTTCCTTTCTTAGCGTCCTTTGCTATAAAATACCAGGATGTTAGGCTGAGGCTGAGTCGCTCCATAATATGAGCCATGCCCGGAAAGTACAAAGATGGAATATTGTTTGTTGTTCTGGAAATTTCCCATGAAATAACCCAGCACTTAAAATGACTGACGCTGTACTTAAATGTACTTACAGTCTAATTATTTTATTCTTTCTGTACAAACCTACTTGTTACACAAACTTACAGGTAACTACAGGCTACTTGTGCCTTATTTGCAGGTTGTGTTATAAAGTGTTACTGAAACAGCTGCTGACCAAAGTGATGCACATTTAAATGAGTCAAAGTCCTGAAATAATTCAACAGATTAAAAACAAAACATAAAATGAGAAACCATGAGTGAAACAAACAGGATGGTGGTGCTGATCATTATTGCCTCACAGCAACAAGTTCCTGAGGTCATTTCCACCACCTGAGTGGGGCCTTTCCCCCCACACTCCTCTCTGTGTGCTGTGAGTGTCTCTCTGTGTTAGCTGGGATAAGGAGAAGAGGAAGAGGATGGAGGCTGTTGAAGGTCTCTAATGTTGCGTTTTGTTCCACAGTTTAGGAGCAGCTGCAAAGCCCTGATCTCCTCTGTGTTTGAACCTGATCTGGAGACAGTGAGAACCAATAACTGAGGGCAAAATAAGGACACTCAAACTAAAAGCATCTACAGGGACGACTTTATGTTAAAAAAACACCAAACCATGAAGCACTGGTGCAGCTGACTCACACAGACTCTCCTCCACACTGTCCTCAGTTATAAAGTGCTTTACAAACACAAACATTATGACTAACAGCTGGATTTTCCTGTTTCAGTGCAGCGAACTAACAACGAGCCAACAAGGCCTCACGTAACATCAGTCAGTGAGAGTTTCACTGTTTCAGCAGCTCTGTTCACTCACACTTATTAATATTAATGCTCATTACAAATGTTACAGCAGCTGATCCACAAATCTTTGTCTGTGTTAATAAAGTTGGATCAGTTCAAATACTTTGTTGCTCTGCACTTGAAAGCAGCAGTTTTTCTAATGCACCACCTTCATGTTTCCTTCATATTTGAATCCCCCTGTAGATACTGACAGGTAACCATGTCACACAGAGCTCAAGCCTTTGAATCCAGCTGTGATTGTTGATTTTCTATTGAATGGACTTTTTCAAATCCAGCTGTAGGCCTGTGTTTGTGAGCTCATTAACAGCTGTTTATTTAGAGATACGTGGTCCTCACAGGACAGCCACTACAAACATATGATTTTATAGAATATGATGCATTACTGCAGATTCAACACAATAGAAAGGATTTGAAATGAGCTCAGCCTTAAACATGTGCAGCAGTAATATTGATCCATAGACACTGATGGGAACATTTTTCTGCACAATAAGTACTTTGACTTTTCATACTTTATGTCCAATTTGCCAGTACTGCAGTTTTGTGTGTAGTGAGGTGTTTTCATGGTGTTTTATTGGTGCTTTTACTAAAGGAAGGCTTCTATCAAATTCTTCCAAATGTTGTCAAACTGAGCTGTGTGATGAAGTGAGTGTGACAGAAACACTCAGACTGTGTTTCTCTGCTTCATCAAGTCAAATCTGGTCCTCAGAGACTGAATAAAGTCCTGTCCCACTAACAGCAGCTCCAACAGTCTGTTCACTGCTTTCTTCCTGTCAGTCTTCATCTTTCTGCTGCGTCTCCTCTTCACACTGACCACTTTCTATCTAACAGTGAGCTCCCAGTGAAGCAGCAGCATTCAGCCTGTTAGAGTCAACACAAATGTCTCCATCCAAGCTCATGTTGTGCTTTGTTGTCCTCTCAGTGCCACAGGTGGAGGTGGATTCAGGGATGGAGTCTGTGCAGCTGCCCTTCAACACCACACTTCACCTGCCTGAAGACGTTAAAGTGGAGTGGATTGACAATTATAGAAGTTCATATGGATATGATAAGGTTCACGTGTATAAGAACGGCTCTGACCAGCCTGAAGAACAGCACCAGTTTTTCAGAGACCGAACGAAGATGAATGAAGACCTGCTGAAAACTGGAGACCTCAGTCTGACCCTGAAATACCCCACAGACTGGGACAACTACACCTACACCTGCACCGTCTACAGCAGGGAGGGAAACATCCTGCTGAAGAGAAAGGTGGAGCTGAAAGTCAGAGGTCAGTGCTGTAGATACAGGTCAAAGGTCAGAGGTCATGTAGGAGTTTATTCTCTAAAAGTTTTTAGTTTGAATCTATTTTCAGTTCATTCAAATAAAATAAATTCTTTGATGTTTTGATCTAAAAGCCAAAAATGTCAGGCGGAGCAACTGTGTGTTTAAATGAACAGACTAAGAAGACAGTAATGCTACACAGCCCTATGCAGCTCAAAATGCTAACACACCTAATAATGATCAAAATGAACCTGCAGAGCCCACACATGTTCATAGTGCATCTGTTGGTTTACCTACAAGCCCAGTCCACATCAATGGACTGGGCTTGTAGGAGCCCCCCCCTCCAGATCCAGAAATTGATTGTGGAGCATGTCATCCGAAGTGAGTCCACCACTTCACCATCCCCACAAATAAGTTTGCGCACCTTCTCTGGGCGGATGCCAAGGCCAAACTGTGAGGTGGACTACAAAACATGGCGCACCCAAGTTGATCTTCTCCTTAACGATCCTTCCTTGAATGATGCTCACAAGGTGAGAAGGATTCTTGAGAGCTTGCTGAGTCCAGCAGCTGATGTTGTGAAGCCTCTTGTCATCTCTTCACCACCAAGTGTCTACATCACTCAACTTGACTCTGCTTTTGGTGTTGTGGAGGATGGAGAGGAGTTGTTTGCGGCATTTCTCGGCTCTAACCAAGATAGTGGAGAGAAGCCATCAGCATACTTGAACAGGCTCCATAGCCTCCTCACAAGAGCAATTTCTAGAGGGGGAGCCTCAGCTGAAAATTCCAATGATCATTTGCTCAGACAGTTTTGTAGGGGCTGTTGGGATCAGAGCATCATCATCGGCTTATAGTTAGAGTGCAAAAAGGGAAATCCACCAACATTTCCCGAATTCCTCCTCATGCTGAGAACTGAGGAAGACCGCCGTTCCACAAAGCTAGATAGGATGAAAAAGCATTTAGGTGCTTCGAAAGCTAACATGTATGCCCACCATGTTTTTGATATGCCCTCTTATGACTGTGAGCCTGTCCCACTACCTAACACAAAGCTGAATGAGACATCAAAGCTCGAAAAGAAGGTAAATGAGCTAACTAAACAGCTGGAAAAGCTAAACAAAAAGCCACCGAGCCTCACTCATGATAGTAATCCTCCCCTAGTGGTAAAAGCAAAGCAAGATGAAACCTCTAACATTGAGAACAAGATAGCTGAACTGACAAAGCAAGTTGAAAAACTAGCACAAAATCAGAGAGAGAGTACTCAAAAGACCGACTGCTTTGCAATCAGTAGTAGTAACATGAAGAGGGGCCTTAAGGTGCCTGGAATGCCGAGGCAGTGGTTTTGTTTCAAGTGTGGGGAAGACAACCACATTGCTGCTCATTGCTCCAATGAACCCAACCCCACACTGGTTCGCAAGAAAAATGCAGAACTCAGGGAGAGGCAGGATAAGTTTTTAGCTCAGCAGGCTGCTTCCCCATTCACTTTAAACTAGTAGCAGCTCCTGTTGTGGGACATCCAGGAGCTGCAGTTGATGATAACCCCTGTCCCAACAGATCAGTTGATGGTGCTGGAACACAAAAGAAAGTTATAACCCACACAATGACTGAAACCTACCGTTACACAGAGCGATCTATACCTGCAGGGCTTGTAGGTCCTCGTTGTGCAGCTTCTGTCTTCCTTGAGGGTGTACAGTGTGAGTCCATCATGGACACCGGCTCACAAGTTACAACAGTGCCCGAGTGTTTCCATAAGAACCATCTGTCTCACTTACCTATACATCCAATTCATGCCCTTCTTGAAATCGAGGGAGCAGGTGGACAGCAAGTCCCCTATCTTGGCTACATAGAAGCGCGTGTCACTTTTCCGCTGTCCGTTCCTGGCAGGGAAGAGGAGCTAGGACCCCCCTGTTGATTGGTACCAATGTGTTATTACGACTCTATGAACAAGTACTTGAACGAGATGGTCCAGAGGTTGTTTGCAAACTCTTCTCTAGAGACTTCGTAGTGATCTTCCAGCATATTGCCCAGATCCATGACCTCAACAACCATGCTCATCCTGTCAGGTTGCATGGTGGAAACCCCATCACCATCCCTACAAAACAAAAGTGCTGCATCACAGGTGATGTCAGGTTGAAAAAGAACAGTCAGACCACATTTGTGCTTGAACCCAATGAACATGACAGGTTGCCAGGTGGCGTGTTCCTTGAAGCTGCTCTGATGGACATTCTATTTAAGTCTAGCTGCAAGGTCCCGGTCATCCTGCGTAATCTTAGTGACCATGATGTTACGCTGCAGCCAAAATGCATCATTGCTCAAATATGTGCAGCTCAGCAGGTCACATCACTTGGACCAGTGAAAGGTGACTCTCATCACAATAAGCCTGACAGTGACAACCTCAAGTTCAATCTTGATGATTCACCTATATCTGAACAATGGAAAGATCGTATCATCACCAAGCTTAGATCTATTCCAGAAGTCTTTGCTGTGGATGACCTGTCATATGGTCACACCACTGCAGTGAAACATCACATCAGGCTACATGACGAGACTCCTTTTAAGGAGAGGCCAAGGCCTATTCATCCCAGTGACAGGGAGGCAGTCAAGCAGCATCTTAAAGAACTGCTTGATGCAGGAATCATTAAAGAGTCGCAGAGCCCTTTTGCGTCCCCAGTGGTCTTGGTCCGGAAAAAGAATGGTTCTATCAGGTTATGCATCGACTACAGGAAGCTAAATGCTCGAACCATCAGAGATGCATACGCTCTTCCGAACATTGAGGAGACCTTTGCTGCCCTTAGCGGTGCTAAATGGTTCTCCGTCATGGACCTTAAATCTGGTTATTACCAGGTTGAGATGGCCAAAGAAGACAAGCCTAAAACCGCTTTCACGTGTCCCCTCGGCTTCTTTGAATTCAATCGCATGCCTCAGGGTGTCACGAACGCGCCAAGCACTTTTCAGCGCCTTATGGAAAGGTGTGTCGGTGACTTGCATCTCAATGAGGTATTGGTGTTTCTGGACGACTTGATTGTCTTTTCGGACACATTGGAAGAACATGAAGCACGACTCATGAAGGTGCTGAACCGTCTTAAAGATTTCGGTCTAAAGCTTTCTCCAGAAAAATGTCACTTCTTTAAGGTGTCAGTGAAGTATCTTGGTCATGTCGTTGATGCACGAGGAGTTCATACTGACCCAGACAAGATATCCGCCTTGAGGGAATGGCCTCGTCCTTCAAATAGGAAAGAGCTTAAATGTTTCTTAGGCTTCGCTGGGTATTATCGGCGGTTTGTTGAAGGATATTCCCAGATAGCCAAACCTCTTAATAGCCTGACAGCAGGCTACTATCCACCAAAGAAAAGGGGCAAAGTGTACAAGAGGGAGCGCTTCACGCCTCTTGTGAGCCCTAATGCACCGCTCGGTGAGGAGTGGACTTCCGAGTGTGAGAATGCATTCAGAACTCTGATCAAGAAATTGACATCTGCGCCCATCCTTGCTTTTGCGAATCCACAACTACCATATGTTGTACATAATGACGCTTGTCGCGATGGATTGGGGGCAGCACTCTATCAAGAGCAGGAGGGGAAGCTCAGAGTTGTCGCATATGCCAGTTGAGGTCTTTCCAAGAGCGAGAGAAACTATCCCACGCACAAACTCGAATTCTTGGCCTTAAAATGGGCTGTTTGTGAAAAGTTCAGTGATTTCCTTTATGGGTCAAGTTTCACTGTGCTTACCGACAACAACCCCCTCACATACATCTTGACATCTGCGAAGTTAGATGCTGCTGGTCATCGCTGGTTAGCCGCTCTTTCTACTTACCAGTTTACCATCAAGTACAGAGCAGGGCGGGCCAACCGCAATGCAGATGGGTCTTGAGGATGAAGCTTTCACTAAAGAAAGAGAGAGAATAGAGGACATGAAAAAACGGTTCATGGAAGCAGGAGATGACATGGATCATGAGGTGTTCTCTGCGTTATGTCAACGTCATCTTGTGATGGTTAAAGATGAACGTCACCCTCATTCAGAGCGGCCTGTCATTGCAGAGTCTCTTGTTGTCGTCCCTTCTGTAGTGCCTGACGTTTTCGGTGAGGACACTTTACCATCCATGGCTAACTCTGACTGGTGTAATGCTCAAAATAATGATCCGTCTCTCTCACGTGTCATCACCTTTGTAAGGAGAGCTGTAAAACCCAGTTTCAGAGAGACAAACCTTGAACATCCCGATGTCAAACTTCTTCTCAGGGAGTGGAAAAAACTTGAACTCAGGGATGGTGTCCTGTACAGGAAGTGGTCTGAGCGAGGTGAACTGGTGTATCAGTTGGTCTTACCCGAACAGTTCAGAGAGAGGGCACTGATGAGTGCATGATGATGTTGGCCATCTCGGTTCTGAGCGTGCACTTCAACTTGCTCGTGCCAGGTTCTACTGGCCGAGAATGGCCAGAGACATCGAGGAGAAGTGCAAAAGGCGCGAACGCTGTTTCAGGAGGAAGGCTGTGCCTCAGAGGGAAAACATTTCTGCTACTTATCCGCTTGAACTTCTTTGTATGGATTATCTATCCCTTGAGCCGGATGATAGAGACATAAGAAACATTTTGGTCATCACCGACCACTTTACAAAATTTGCTGTGGCGGTGCCGACTAGGGATCAGAAAGCCAGAACTGTTGCGAAGGCTTTATGGGAGAACTTTATTGTTCACTACGGGTTCCCCAGTCGTCTGCTCAGCAACCAGGGCAGGGACTTTGAGTCTAAGACGATCAGAGAACTCTGCACATTGGTAGGAGCAGACAAAGTCCGTACCACCCCGTACCATCCCCGGGGAAACCCAGTGAAACGGTTTAACTGGACCCTCCTTGGTATGGTAGGGACCCTGGAAGAGAGAGACAAATATCATTGGAGAGATTTTGTCAAACCTTTGGTCCACGCATACAATTGCACGAGAAACAGTACAACAGGCTATTCGCCTTACGAACTAATGTTTGGTAGGCAGCCCAGACTGCCAATTGATCTTGTCCTGGGAATCCAACCTGATATGGCAAATCACAAGACCCACTCAGAGTATGTCGAGGGCCTTCGTCAACGCCTACAGGAGAGCTACTCATTAGCTGCTAAAAATGCCAAGAAGATGGGAGAGAAGAACAAGGCTAGGTTTGACAGGGAGGTCAGGGCAGCTGAACTTTTAGAAGGGGATAGGGTCTTAGTGAGAAACGTGAATATCAGGGGGAAACACAAACTGGCAGATCGGTGGGAACAGAAAATCCATGTTGTTGTCAGACGGATTAGCAACAGTCCTGTTTATGTAGTCAAACCTGAGACAGGGGAGGGGCCACACCGTACGTTGCATAGAGACCTTCTTTTGCCGTGCGGGTTCCTACCTGTAACAGAAGTCAGGGAGCAAAGTTCTTCCACTGACGCATCGAGAAAAATGAGACTGAGGGGCAAAACAACAAAAGGCGCGCAAGGGGACACTGATTGTCAGGAGGACGAGTCATCAGTGGCGTGTCCAGCGGGGTGGCCTGGGGGGGCACAGGCCACCCCTCCAACCAGACTGGCCACCCCAGGTGCCACCCCGAAGCTAAAACAATAAAATTCATTGAAATATCAAATGTACGATTATGTTTTCACAGTGAAGCTCAGATATCCGAGTGTAAGTGAATGCAGCATGGGCTTCTGCAAATGAGCATCATGTTAGCAAAGGTAGAAGAGCCAAGCACGAAAGACGGCACCGCAGAAAACAATTCTTCGGTGAAAGATTAACAAGTTAACATAGCTGGACTGGCCATCGGGCATACCGGGCATTTGCCCGGTGGGCTGATTACTTATTTATTAAATTTTTTTTGTAACGGCATGAACAATGAGAGGTGGTGGATTGTGTAAAAATAACTCAGTTGTTTGGTGGTGGCTGTGGCGCAGCTTCTACAGAGGCCAGCAGGTGGATGAGGGAAGGGGAGGCAGGAGGAGCACAGACCCGAGGCAGCCGCCAGTCCGGGTGTCAGGTGAACTGAACTTCAGGTAAGAAGTTATGACCTGCAGTCTATCTGGGTCAGATATAAACCAAGTTCAGATGTGGTTTATTTTCGTTATGCTGACTTTTTCGTACTGGGTACTAGCTAGCATGACGGTGTTTCTATAAAGCTGGGCGGGTGCTATGATGTTACTGATGTTGAACTTTATTTTATTCACAAGGTTAGTTAGTAGAGTTGCCAACGGCTCCTTAAAAAATGGAATGGTCCCTCATTCAGAGAAAATATTATGCGTTTGGTATTGAGCTGAGAAGAGTCACAGTTTGTCCCGTACTTTAGCTATAATGAAAAAAAGACACAAAGCTGGAGTTATTCTGTCTTTATGCTGCAGCTGCCTCTTCTCTCATTCCCCCCCTCCCTCTCCTGTTGCTACTTCAATCATGAAACTGATCAATGATCAGCTGATCAGCTTTTCTCTCTTGTTTGTTTATCGCCCACTTTGCGCCAGAAAGAGGAAACCAGCAGCACCTTTAAGCTTGATCAGCTGTTGTTAGAATTTATTTAATATTAATTTCAAGTATCAGCTGATGTTTGCTGGAGCCACAGCTGTAAAAGCTGCTGGTCATGATGTCGGTTTGGATATGTGGTGAGAGGGAAACATGAAGATGAAACCAGGAGATGTCCTTACTGAATTATCAGAGCTGAACAGGTGATGGAGAAACAGGTTTACCTTTTAGGTGACATGAATGAGTTGAAGGGAAGTTATGAACTGTTTCTGAGAAATAACACCAGGATCCTTTTCTAAGTAGCTGACAGCTGGTAACTGTGCAGGGGCGGGTCTAGGAAAGTTTTGCCAGGGGGGCCAGGTAGGGCATTAACAGGGAAAGGGGGGCAGAAAGAAATACTTTTCTTTCTTATTCTCATTTAAAATATCTAGCTTTTATTAAATAATTATCTGAATCTTGCGAACAAAGTTTTTTTATCTGATGTAAAATGTATAGAAATCATACATATACCAAAAAGACAGTGTACATCACTGTCACAACAGCGTTTGTTTTCATTCAAAGGCTTTATGGCTTTAATACCTGGTGGGCCGGTCTCCAGTCAAAATGCCCAATTTTTTGTCCCAGTCCAGCCCTGCAGGTTAATACTGGCAGTGTCACCATGCCAGCTGACTGTATTTCATCATCAGCCAGTGTTGTTCTTTATACATCAATATAACCAAAGTTTACCATAAGGCAGCATAGAAAGTATTTACATGCTTTCAGGTTTCATTCAAATGTTAGTCTTTTCAGTTGTTTCCCCACTTTTTTCCTGTTTCAAAATCAAACACCAGTTTGTGAGAAGATTATCTTTTTTTTTTAATAGGCAGATAAAGTTTTGCATTGGCATTGGCTAATTTGCCAATTGTATGTTAAAAATGTTCGTATTTTAATATTCAAAAATGTTTTTGCCCAAAACACATGTGCACTATATACCAGTAAAAATACTAGGCAAGGCAAGTTTATTTATATAGCACAATTCAACAACAAGGTGATTCAAAGTGCTTTACAAAGACATTAAAAACAAAAACAAATAAAAAAGCATGATTTAAAATTGATTAAAACAAACAAACAAACAAAACAGTATATAAAATCAAAAATTAGAACAGTAGATAAAATCAGAACAGTAGATAAAATCAGTAGTTAAAATGTGAGTTTTGAAATTTAAGCTTAAAAGTGTGGATTTGGTGTTTTATTCAAATGCAGCTGAGAAATAAGTGAGTCTTCAACCTGGATTTAAATAAACTGAGTGTTTCAGCTGATCTGAGGCTTTCTGGGAGTTTGTTCCAGATATATGGAGCATAAAAGCTGAATGCAGCTTCTCCGTGTCTGGTTCTGACTCTGGGAACTGATAAAAAACCGGATCCAGATGACCTGAGGGATCTGGAAGGTTCATACTGGGTCAGGAGGTCACTGATGTATTTTGGTCCTAAACCATTCAGAGCTTTATAGACCAGCATCAGAACTTTAAAGTCTATCCTCTGATGGACAGGCAGCCAGTGTAACGACCTCAGAGCTGGACTGATGTGGTCCACTTCTTTGGTCTTAGTGAGGACTCGAGCAGCAGAGTTCTGAATGAGCTGTAGTTGTCCAGCTGATTTTTTAGGTAGACCTGTAAAGATGCTGTTACAGTAATCAAGCCTGCTTAAGATGAATGCATGAACTAGTTTCTCTAGGTCCTGTTGAGACATCAGATCTTTTATCCTTGATATATTCTTGAGGTGATAGTAAGCTGATTTTGTTATTGTCTTTATGTGTTTTTCTAAGTTTAGTTCTGCACCCAAATTTCTCGCCTGGTTGGTGGTTTTTAGGTGTATAGATTGAAGTTCTCTGGTGACCTGTAATCGTTTTTCTTTGGCTCCAAAGACTATTACTTCAGTTTTGTTTTTGTTTAGCTGGAGAAAATTGTGGCACAACCAGTCATTAATTTCCTCAATGCATTTACCAAGAGCCTGTACAGGGCCTCGGTCTCCTGGTGACATTGTGATATATATTTGTGTGTCATCTGCATAGCTATGATAGTTTATTTTGTTGTTCTTTATAATCTGTGCCAGTGGGAGCATTTAAATGTTAAACAGAAGGGGTCCCAAGATGGAACCCTGGGGAACTCCACATGTGATACTTGACTGCTCAGATGTGAAGTTACCTATTGATACAAAGTATTTCCTGTTTTCTAAGTATGTTTTGAACCAGTTTAGTACAGTTTCTGAAAGACCTGCCCAGTTCTCCAGTCGTTTGAGTAATATGTTGTGGTCAACAATATCAAATGCTGCAGTGAGATCCAGTAAAACTAAGACTGACATTTTTCCACTGTCTGTATTCAGACATATGTCATTAAACACTTTGGTCAGAGCAGTTTCAGTGCAGTGGTTCTGTCTAAAACCTGACTGGAAGGCATCATAGCAGTTATTCTGTGTTAAGAAGTAATTGAGCTGTTGAGAAACTGCTTTTTCAATGATCTTACTTAAAAATGGGAGATTTGAGATCGGCCTGTAGTTGTTCATTTGTGTCTTGTCAAGATTGTCTTTTTTCAGTATAGGTTTAATTACAGCAGTTTTTAGTGATTCTGGAAACACACCTGACATTAAAGAAAAGTTGACGATCTGTAACAGGTCTGACTCTAAAGTCTTTGAGACCTTTTTGAAAAAACTTGTTGGCAGGACATCTAAACAGCAAGAGGAGGAGTTCAGTTGACCTAAGATGTCCTCCAGGTCTTTGCTGTTAATAGGGTGAAACTGTTTCATGGTGTTTAAACAGTTTTTCAGTGGACACAGTACATATCCTGAATCTGCTGTTGATGTACCAATTGCTTGTCTAATCTTTTGGATTTTTTCTGTGAAGAATTTGGCAAAGTCATTGCAGGCCATGGTCGAATGAAGTTCAGCTGCCACTGACACAGGAGGGTTTGTTAGCCTGTCAACTGTAGAAAATAAGACTATGCAAATATTGCTGTCCTTGAATGCTGAATAAACACTGACAAAGCACTGATTGTATCTCTTGTACTTTATCAACGCAGTATCTAAAATCTTTGCACCGTAGTGGTTAAAATCTCATTCTAATAAGAGTTAAAAGCGCATTCGGTTATTAGGTTTATAGGGTTATTGAATTATGGTTAACGGTTGGTAGATTTTTTTTTAACATTATCTGCCAATTACATCTGCCACCCTTCTCCAAATCTGTGCCCCTACCTGGCCCCCCCAACAAAATTTTTCTAGACACGCCACTGCGAGTCGTACAGTGATGAAGATGAACTGTATCCTAATACATGGGTGCCAGAAATCATCACGAAGAGTCCTTTCCTGCAGATGGAAGGAGGCTTCAATGAGCCTCAGCCAGTTTCCAGGGTATTAAACCCAGACACCCCTTCTTTTGTGCCCCAAAGTTCCGCACACTTACCTGAAAGACCTACTCACGAGCTTCAACCAGGAACTCCTCTTGTTAGCTCTGAGAATAGTGGTTCAGTTACACATCCTACTTCACACTGTAGGACTCCGGACCATATTGTCATTGATATTCCTGAACCTGATGTGACACATCTCACCTGTTGGAGAGAACACAGATCTCATCACCACAGACCCTGTAGTTGCAGACACTGACAGTGTAGTATCTGAGAGTCAAGAGTCCAAGAACACAAGTGTCAGGCGTTCCGCTAGGGAGAGACGTCCGCCTCCGAAACTCACCTACGATGAGCTGGGGGAGCCTTTAACCTTGGCCATCAGTTCATTCTTTCAGGCTTTAGGGGCTGCTATTTCACACGTGTCTGTACCTGTAGGGGCAGGTATGCATGCTGGGACTCATGCAGTCTAGAGGGGGAGAATGTAACCCTGGTAAGATTTACAGCAATCAGAAGTACAGGGTTCTTTGAATGCATCGTAGTTCTTGTCTGATAGTTTAATTTCCGGGCTTGCCCTGAAGGCATCACCTGCAGCTCGGTGCGCGTGAAGGTGTGGTGTGGAGGAACAAAGACGGCAAGGAAAAACTCCATGCTGCCGCGAAGCACGGTTTTCCAGTTGAAAGAGAGAAAAGAGGTTCCATTAACATTTGTGAGAGAGCTGTCGTTAGCGGTGAACCACAGACGGGTACCTACCTGGAAGGAGTCGGAGTGTTTCTTCGAACTTTTTGAACTATTCTGGTGAGTTAGCCTAACTCACTTAGCACCACTATTGCAGTTCAATGCACTAAAAAAAAAAAAACTAACCAGTCAGAATAGTAGTAAATGTTGTTTAATGATTTTTAAGATGTGTTTTCATAGTATTGCAATGTTGTGACAGTTTTGTTTATTATGAGTGTTTAGTGTTTTTTCCTTTCTTGGGCCTGCTAGTTCAGCCGCGGCCAGCTAAGTGCTTATGCGCAGTTCACGTGCAATAGCTGTGCTGTAGCTGTAACTGCGGGTGATGCACAGTAATGCCAGTGTATTTACTTTTAATGTGTCACAAGATGCAAATTAATTTTAATATTTAAAAAAGAACCAAGGACATTAGGAACAAGGACATTTAAGGAATGTGGACATCTAACATTCTGCATATTTGTGTGCAGACTGGGTTTTTTTTGAGGGACAATTCCATGTTAGCCGAGTGAGGAGCTGGTATCGTGGATCTAAGACACTATTGCTGCTGTGGAGGCCTTCTGTGTGTCAGGACGCGACACGTTGTTGCCTGCCGTACCAGGAGGGCAGTAGGGAAAAAACAAAAGGAAGCCCACCTGAGAGACACCTTATCATTTTCTTTTGCTACTTTTTCCCCGCCTGAGATTCAGGTCGTTTTCAGTTCTCAACCCAAGACAGTGGGTGACTGAATAAACTGACACCATAAGGAACTGGACACTCAAATGTTATTTTCTTTTCTTTTTCCTTTTCTTTGGGGTGTTGAAATATTGTGTTTTCTTTCTTGTCTTACATCTATTTTGATTGTTTCAATTATTTTTGTGATGCATTTGAGATGGTTACTGCATTTAAAGGTATCCCTACATTGAGGATGAGCAAAGGGAACTGATCCAAAGAAAATATATATAAAGCAAACTTTGTTTCAAAAACCTGTGGTCGTGCGTGTTATGTGGGTTGGAAGTCTGTCTGAGCATCTTCATCAGTGTGCAGCTGATCTACAGCTAATGTGCTGATTGATGAGCAGCCTGTTCATGGTGATGATGAGAAACAGATTTGATTCAAAGCACAAATGAGTGTGTGAAAAAGGAGCAGCAGCCATGATAGAGCCAGTCATCTGCTGACAGAAATAGTGGAGTGAAGGATTTGTGCAGCGTTTCTCTGTGAAAACAGCTGATTCAGATCAATGAGAGGAGGATGAAGGACAAGCAGCATGTTTCTGATAGAAGGATCACTGCTGTGCTACAAACTGCTGGGACTGTGTGTGAATGTGTGTGTGTGACGGCTCAGCTGGAGGCAGGATTGGTCCAGAGGAGAGCTGCTTTATTCCAGACTAACTCTTCTAGAAAGCTGAAATCTGTGTGGAACAGCTGACCTGTACCATGTGGAAAAAAGAACAGCAACATGATTCAGCGTCAGATCCCGACACATCCACGGATTCATCCCGTTACAGGAACTGTGCCACACGTGGCCTCTGTTTGTTCTGCATGTGATGCTGCAGGGATTTCTTCAAGTCACTATAATATAGTGTCAGATGGACACATGAAGCTAACACGGCACATCTTTGTGAGTCTGCAGCATGTTGACACACATGTCAGTGTTGTACAGATCTGAGAGCAGCACAAACAAACTCCATCAAAGTGATTTGTGCTGTTGCAGAGCTGTGTGACTGCATTTGTCTTCATTATGGACACATTTCTACAAATGGGACTAAACATGTGACCCTCTGCACATCCATGGGCTCAGGCTCAACAGTGCACCCATTGGCTGGATGCAGCTTGTATTGTGGCTCCTCCCCCTTGACCTCCGTGTTAGCTTCAGGTCAGTTTAGCTGTGTTTCCTCCAAATCCCAGAATTCCTGAGGAGCAGGAATATGTGGGGCTGGGCTCTAAACACTCAGGGTGAGGACTGAGTGAAGAGCTACAGGACAGAGCCAAAGTTTCAGCACTGCGCTCACAGCTTTGAGGCGTCCAATCAGCAACTGGTCCTGATAACATCTCCCTCTCATTCCACATACATGAAGACTGCTAGAAGCAGCTATCAGCCACATCAGGCTCACATCATGCTTGGTATTAAACATGCTGCAGTCTGCAGTAAACTCCCTGCCACAAAGCTTTGAGTGCTCTGAAAGGGAATCTCCTCCAAATCCACCTGTAACAAGGTCACCTGCAGAAATAACTGTGTCCACGGGCAGAGTCACTAACACTCTGCACCAGAGCTAAACCTGCTTTGGAGCTAAAAAGCTGCTGTCAGGGTTTCCTGCAGAGGTTCACAGTAAATGTGGAGACTGAAAGCTGTGGACAGTTTCTGTGGCTGGATTATTTCATATGTGTTTGTAGGAGTTTCACTTTCAAAGTTTGGAGTAAAGTGTTGAAATAAATCAGGTCTGTGACGCACACTTTACTGCAGATTGTTCTCAATGGAACACAAAAAGCAATCAAAATGTGATTGATCCTGATGTGGTTGTGATTGTTGCTTCTAGCAGTGTTCATGTATTTGCACAGAGAGGGGAGATGTTATCAGAGTGTGTAACTGATCAGATCTGATGCTAAATCATGTTCATGTACAGTCAGCTGATCCTCACAGTTCACTTTGTAATCATGCAGCTCTCCTCTGATCAATCCTGAGCTCCACCTGAGTCTCAGTCCTCAGGACCTCACACAGTCCCAGCAGCTTCTATCAGCAGAGTTCTCCTGATATCACAAACATATTGATCCTCCTTCAGCCTCCTCTCATTGATCTGAACTGTTTCCACAGAGAAACTCATCAATGAAACCTGAGCTTACTGTGGATTATTCTGGTTGCTCCATCACTCTCTGCCTCACACTCCCTCATCTGCTGCTTTCCTCTGATTGGCTGCTCTGACAGAGTCATGATTGGCTGCATGTTTGTATATAAAGCAGCACGTTGCTGGTAGATCAGCCATCAGCTCATGTTTGTGACTGCAGCATGGCACCAGTTTGCTCCTCGTGTTTCAGTCCCAGACTGACCTGCAGCTCTTTAGTAAATTCAGACAGCAGCTTTTGAACTGTTAGTAAATCTGACCATGAATCTCATTATGACACCTCTGACCACTCATTCTGTCTTTATTGGCTTTCATACATGAAACACGCTTAAAGTCACCATTGAATTTAAACTGGATGAAAGCAGCTGTGAGTCACTGCAGCAGCTCTACACCTGTGCCAACAACCAACCAACACCTGGGTGGAGTCCCAGCTGAAGCTGAGAGATACTCAGAGATCAGAGACAGAAGCAGCTGTATGTAAGCGTTCTACAGGACGGCTCACACAGACCTGATGTTACTGATGTCTCCTAGATAGATCTCATGGACCAAAGGCTCTCTGTGTCATCTTGGCTCCAGCTGAACTAAACTGAGAGTGAATTTGGGCTTTTAGGGAGGGGTGAAAGCAGAGCGCTGTAAAGGAAAGGGCTGTGATTGGTTCATAACACGTCAATGAGAAGAAAGGAAAGCTTGAGAGCAACATGAATGAAACAAAGTGTTTTGATGACGACTGAAAGCCAAAACTGTGACTGAAATCAGAATCCAGTTCATCTCCAGCCCTGTCAGCAGTTCCAGCTGTAGTGCTGTTACAATAATAGTCATCACTTCTAGTTTCACAGCAGGAAACTGGGAACATTCAGCGTCTCAAAGATTGACCTGTTAGCACCTGCAGACATTGTTGAGCTGGGTCTGCTGATCTTGTGGAGGTCTTCATTTCTCCACTATTTGGAGAAGCTTCAGCAGGATCCACAGTCAGAGTCAAAGTGGAGTTCTAGCATGGACGTAACGCTTCAAGAAGCTTCAGACAGACAGTGTTCTCCAAAAGTTCTGCTCTAAAAGGAAACTTTGAGCTGGCTCTGTAATTGTTGTAGTCAGAAGGATGGAGGCTGGATCTTTGATGAGTGCTTGCACACAGGCTGTCTTTAAGTATTCTGGGACACAGCCAGAGGACAGACAAGTGTTCATTATTGGAAGCAGCCGAGGGCAGGGACATCCCAAACTTCACTCAGGAACTTTGGAGGAATCATATCTACACAGCTTGATGAGCGTTTCAGTTGTGCCACAGTCCTTCAAAGCTCCTCCACAGAGACTGGCAGAAAAGAAGATCAGATATTGTGGCTGGGGTCGGGGACATCAAGAAAAGAATCAGGAGCTGCTGGTTTGGATTTCCTCTCATTCATTTGATCCTTCAGAAAGTTTAGAAAGTGAAGACGTTCCTCACTCGATGCCGTAATCTGATGAAAACTTGCAGGATGTCAAAGACGCTCCACTGAGCTCCAAAGAGCTCTGGGCTGTGCTTATTAGAATGAATTAAAGGAGAGAAATAGCCGGCCCTCGCCTCGTTCACC
The DNA here is from genome assembly GCF_013358895.1 of Oreochromis aureus. Taxonomy (NCBI): domain Eukaryota; kingdom Metazoa; phylum Chordata; class Actinopteri; order Cichliformes; family Cichlidae; genus Oreochromis; species Oreochromis aureus. The sequence goes on along the minus strand of NC_052944.1, from coordinate 93,601,422 downwards.
TGTTCATTGAAAGCAGTCGTTCATGCTTTCATTTCTTGATGACGGAGCTGAAGATTCACCTTCTTCCGTCTCCTTTCTGCCCTCTGGCATTGTCTTTTCAGACTGTGAATGTCTTTGTGAATCCAGGGCAGCGAGCGAGCACCACGTTTAGTCCTGATCTTAAAAGGTGCAGCTGAATCTAAAGTGGATGTACAAAGGAGGTTCAGATCATTCAGAGTGTTTGTGTGTGTGAGGGAGGAGGAATACCAGTGGTGGTAGGAAACACTGATGAACATGTTTCTCCTGTTTCCTCATGAAAAGAGCGTCAGCGTACTGACACAACTTCTTTGCCTGATCACTTGGAAAAATGATCTCAAACAGAATCCATCAATGATCAGATAGAAACACATCAGCTCAAAGCCTGGAGTTCATACTGAAGCCCACAGTTATATGTAGGCCAACAACACGCTGTTTGAAACCAATGAATTTACTGTACTGAGGAACTCTGTGGCAAATGAGTCAGTAAGATCATCAACATGGATCTTAAAATCAGCAGCTCAGATCATGTGATCACACATAAGAACCATGGAGCAGGAAACATCTGAGAGTTCAGCTCCAACTCTGATGGAGTCTTAGGAGGGCGGAGATACCTGCACAGATAGGAGCTGTTTCACACTTTAACAAGCAGCACCTCAAACTACACCCTTCATCCACCTTAATAGGGGAGCATTTGAAGCCAAACCTCCACCCACCCAGCCACTTTCTCTGGGCTGACTGAAACAATCATATGTGGGGTCAGAGTTCACAGACTAGACAGTCCTCTCCAGATTTCATCATGTTTCTGTTCAAAACATCAAATCAAGCTGAGGGGAAGTTGTAAAATCCTTCAGAATAAAAGCCTGACTATTCACAGCTCCAACATTAAGAAGAGCAAAGTGAACCAAGGTGGATGGAGGCAGCAGAGAAACTGTCGGGTGGAGCTGAATGCTTCATCAATGGGATGATGCAGCAGATTTTCTCCACCTTGCACAAACTGTCCTGTTAGTTATTATGACTGGAATATCCAAAATGTCTCCAGAGGCTCCGAGTCCAGCTGAACATGTATTAGTGTTTAGAGTGGAACTGAGATGATAGGGACTAGGACCTGGGGACGTCAGTCAGTGACGGAGCGGTCAGCAGGTGTGGGCAGGTGTGGACAGGTACTTGATGGAGTGTTTCCTGCACGCTGGACTCCATATGATATGTTAGCAGAGAGTATCTGGCTCCTGATTGGTTGAAGTGGAGCCCATCTGCTGCAGAAAGATGCCTCCTGTCCCAGAAAACATTGAAGTTGTCTCTAAAGCCCAGGCTGTGGGAGTCACACACAGAGGAGAGCCAGGTGTGGAGGCCGAGCAGCCGCCCAAACGCCCCACGGCCACAGGTGGGAGTGGGGCGGAGATACAAACACTACGGTGGGCTTGTTTCACAGCCTCACAAAGACGCACAAAGTCCAGTTTGAGGAAGTGGGGCGCTGTTTGGAATCCGGTTTGTGCCCATGTGGATAAGGATGGTGTCGGCCTCCGGACGGGATCGTATTCTGCCAGTAAACTTGTCTAAAATGTCCCAGAGCGTCGGGCCGGGAAAAGGCAGAGCGTACGCCTCCTTTATTGTGAAATTCCTCACCATGGTAACTGAACACATCAGCTGGTCTGCAGCAGGTTATGTTCAGAGTTTGAGGCTCAAATTGGCTCAAAGTGTCCCATTTTCACTGATTGTTTCCCGACGACATGCTTCAAGTGTGATATGGATCCTCTGCTGAAGGAATCTGCTTTCTATCCACAACCTGTTGATCCGTATCTGACTAACAGCAGTGCAGGAAGCCCTGCAGTTATAGAGAAACTGTCTGAGTCGCATTGTTGCTGCAATTTACCTGCAACTGCTGATGAAGAAAAAGTCTCAATGTGTTTGTGTTTGGTCCTAATCTGCTGCCAAGTCTGTTTGACACTGCTGGATTTCCAGCTGATAGATGACAGATTAGAAACTGATCAGTCTATTGATCACACAATATTCCATCAATAGAATTGATTTGACTTTGATTTGTGTAACAAAGTGATTTCCACGTCTCCTTCATGATGTGACAGTGTCAGAGCTGAATGCACTTGTAGAGTATCATGTTTTTATGGCTCACATTTAAAGTGTTCCAGCTCTAATGTACAGCTGTCATATTAGAAATAGAAGCAGCTCTGATTTTAGTGCTCAAATAAATCTATGAAGTGATGAATTCACACATGAACAGTTTTCTGCAGCGTTCCTCTCGCCCTTATTTGCAGCTCCACTCTTGTTTTTGCTCTAATAATTATTTCTCTCCATGAGCTGTTTCTCTGCCTGAAGGAGGCGCCACTCCATCGCTTCATTTAGTGCAGAACAAGGGTCACATGATGCTGCTCTGTGAACACCAGTCACACTTTGTACAGCTCATGTTGTGTTTGTTGTTCTCTCAGTCTGTCAGGTGGAGGTGGAGGAGGGGGCGGAGTCTGTCCAGCTGCCCTTCAAAACCACACAAAACCTGCCTGAAGATGCTAAAGTGGAGTGGGAACGCAAAGAGCCTGAACCAGCAATGTTAGTCCACTTGTCTAAAAACGGCTCTGACCAGCCTCACAGACAGCACCAGGTTTACAGAGACCGAACGAAGATGAATGAAGACCTGCTGAGAACTGGAGACCTCAGTCTGACCCTGAAACACCCCACAGAGAGAGACAGTGGGAGATACAGATGTTTTGTGTATAGCGGGAAGATCATCAGATGGACAACAGTACAACTCAAAGTCAAAGGTTAGTCTCTCTCTCTCTCTCTGTCTCTGTGTGTGTGTGTGTGTGTGTGTGTGTGTGTGTGTGTGTGTGTGTGTGTGTGTCTGACTGTCTTGTGTCTCCTCTGCAGGGAGAGTTCAGGTCCAGGATCAAACAGGGGACATCAGGAACAGAAGCAGCTCCATTGATCCGACTCCTCTGATGGCTGATCAATCAGTTTGATCTGTGTGTTCTTTGATTATTGATCAGTGATGTCAGAGTGGAGTCAGTGTGATGTTGTTGTTGTGTGTTTGAGACTTTTAGTGTCCATGAAGGTCTCTGCTGCCGTAGATCCTCTGAACTGTGACAGAGCTCTCACTCTGGAGGAAACTCTCAGCACTTTCCAGCAGCTCCTCCATCATGGAGGACGTTCCCTCACTGTAACAGGTGGAGGAGAGAGGAGAGGAAGCACAGGTGGATCCTCTGAGGAAGAGGAGCGTTCCTACAAACCACATGATCACATGACCAGAGGGGCGTGGCCTTCAGTGGTAGTAATAAAGGAACAGTCCACATGTTCCACTTTGAAGGCTCATCTCCAACAAAGCAGACCTGTGATCACTTTAACTCAGTATGATGGATTGTTTGGATTTGTCTTTGTTTCTCTGGCTTTTCTTGTGTGTCTGTGTGTCTTTGTATGTTGGATAGAGTCATGTGACCTGCCCAGGGACTACACATGGAAATGAGCAGTTTAGCTCAAATCTGGCAGGTTTCCATCTTCTGTTTTTATCCTGATGTCCATGAACATGAACACTGTCCCTGTCAAATAAATCCAGATACAAAGATCAGATCTACTGAGCATCATCAGCGTGTCAGCCGCTAACTGCATCTTCAAATAAATAAATGTGTCTGATCAGCGGTGATAAGAGGAGAGACGCTGAGCGAGTGAAACTTTAAAAACTGACTGAAAAAAATCTATGTGAGTGAAGTTGCCCCCCCCCCCCACCTTCTTCAAATCCAACAAAAGTGGTATCAAACGTTTGTGCTACGTTTGTGCTGGTTTGTCCTGCTAAAATTGTTGTTTGTGCTGCTTCTGTTTTAAAGATATTAACAAAAATGTAAAGGTCAAAAGGTCAACCAGTCCCCCCACATTACCCAAATCAAACAAAATTGACGTCAAACGTTTGTGCTACCTTTGTGCTGGTTTGTGCTGCCAAAATTTTCGTTTGTGCTGCTATCATTTTAAAGATATTAATAAAAATTTCTAGAGGTCATCAAAGGTCAACCAGCCCCCCCACATTAATGGAATCAAACAAAATTGATGTTGAACGTTTGTGCTACGTTTGTGCTGCAAAAATATTCGTTTGTGCTGCTATCATTTTAAAAATATTAATAAAATAACGTCTTGATGCGTGCTTAATCATCCAAGTAAGTAAATCCCAAAAGGTTGATTCTGTCCATCTGGACATTTTCAGTTGGAGAAACGTTTCGTCACTCATCCAAGTGACTTCTTCATTCTCAGCTGACTGCAGGTTTCCCTAACCTTATAAACACATGTGAGTGAAGTTGGCCCCCCTACCTTCTTCAAATCGAACAAAATTGATGTCAAACATTTGTCCTGCAAATTATTTTGTTTGTGCAGGGTATGTTTCCCTAATTTTATAAACAGTACATGTACAGTGAGAGAGAGATGTTACATCTGTCTTCACTTGCATCCCAGTCATACAAGCGTTGGAGGTAGTTCATAAGAGATTACAGGATCACCCCAACCTCAGCAACAGGACCACTCTCAGCACTGATCAGTTGTGTTTGCTTTTGGAACTGTGTCTTAATTCCACCTATTTTGCATAAGGGTTAGTACTACAGGCAGAAACCTAGGTGTGCCATGGGTTCCCCCAGGCCCTGGTCAGAGTCACCAAACCAGTTCGTAAGCAGGTGCAGGTGTGGCCAGAAGGGTCCTCAGAGGCACTGCAAGACTGCTTTTCCACCACAGGCTGCCACACATGACAACACCACAGACTTTCAGGAATATACAGAAACTGTCATTGCCTACATCCCAAAATGCATCGATGATGTCATAGAGACCAGGACTGTCACTGTCCGGGCCAATCAGAAACCATGGCTCACAGGTCAGGTTTAAATGCTCCTAAGGTTGAAAAATGCAAGCCTTCAGAGCCGGGAATTAGGTGAGCCTAAGAACAGCAAGGGCAAACCTGTCACGTGGCATCAGCGACAGCAGAGATACTTGGAGGCAGTGGCAAGGAATACAAACCATCACAGACTACAAGTCTACTGCCAAAATCAATACACGCAAAGCTCCAGGTCCTGATAACATCCTCGGACGAGCACTGACGGACTATGCTGTGGAACTCACAAATGTCTTCACAGACATCTTTAACACATCACTAGGGTCAGGCCGTCGTTACCACATGCCTCTAAGCCGCCACCATCATTACTGTACCCAAGAAGTCATCTACCTCCTGCTTTAAGGACTACCGTCCTGTCAAACTCACCTCCATCATTATGAAGTGCTTTGAACTAGGGATTTCTCGGCTTTTAAAAAAACGCTATGCGTCGCCAGGTGTTTCATCAGATTCGAGGTGTTACCTCCTTTGCACAGTATCACCTTAAAGCACTTGTTGCAGGCTGCTGAGTTTGCATCTTTTGCTGTGAAGTACAGCCAGACTTTGACCGCTTCGCCTTGGGCGTTTTTAATCTGTAGCTCTGCTCTAAAAGAACGTACGTACCTGGGCCCGCCTACTATCCTCGGAAACTTAAAATGATTGGCTAGAATCCAAATTGTATGACATCTCAGGGGGGGAAAAGCACCGAAATAAAGCACCAAAATGTGCGCTGCTTTTCAGTCTGGTTACTACCGTTTATGTCAGAACCGGTGCCATCATGGCACCGGATACCGGTACCCATCCCTACTTTGAACGGTTAGTCATGCATCAAATCAAATGATCACTTTCCCCCAACCTGGATCCATTTGAGTTCGCATACCGGTCAAAACGCTCAACCGATGATGGAATTTCAACTGCCCCTTACTCAGCCCTCACACATCTGAACACTAGAGACTCATATGTCAGAGTGCTGTTCATAGACTTCAGTTCAGCCTTCAGCATCATCATTCCCCAGCAACTCATTCACAAACTGGATCTGCTGGGGATCAGCACCTTGCTATATAACTGGCTACTAGATTTCTTGACAGGAAGACAGCAGACAGTACGGGTCGACAGCAACACCTCCAGCCCAAGAACACTGAATACGGGGGCTCCCCAAGGATGTGTGTTGAGCCCCCTTCTCTTCACTCTGCTGACCCACAATGAGATCTACTACAGGGGTGAAGTTAACTATCTGGCAGAGTGGTACAGCAACAACAACCTGTCCCTGAATGTGGAGAAGACCAACAGCGACTCTACTTCCTCTGCAAACTGAGAAGCACAAGAGATTCAACCCCCATTATGAGCACCTTCTACAGAGGCACAGTTGAGAGTATCCTCACCAGCTGCATCACTGTGTGGTATGACTCCTGCACTGGGTCCTGCAGGAAAAAAATGACAACGGGTAGTGAGAGCAGCGGAGAGGATTGTGGCGACCTCTCTTGCCTCCCTCCCCAAGAGATCTACTGCACCTGCCTCATCTGGAAGGTCCTCTCCATTACAGGTGACTCCACTCATCCCTTCAGCAGCGTCTTCAGTTTGCTGCCATCAGGAAGGATGCTGAAGAGCCTCCGGGCCAGAACACACAGACTGAGAGACAGCTTCGTCCATCGGGCTGTCAGGATGCTGACCATCCCTGAATTGAGAAGGGGGGCCCAAGGGTAAATCTTTCTCCATCTTACAATGCTGTGATTGTAGCCATTCCCCACTTTCTGTGAATGGTACTCATGGCCATTGATCAGTAGGCTTTGATTAGTTGTTATTGATCAATGGTCATAAGAATTTGCATACTAACAATCATGGAACTAACCCCCCAGTACATTGTTCATTCAGTGGTGCTAGTTTCCTTCACTATGCAAATGTACTGTTTTTAAGGTTGGGGAAACCTGCAGTCAGCTGAGACTGAAGAAGTCACTTGGATGAGTGACGAAACGTTTCTCCAACTGAAAATGTCCAGATGAACAGAATCAACCTTTTGGGATTTACTTACCTGGATGATTAAGCACGCATAGAGACGTTATTTTATTAATATTTTTAAAATGATAGCAGCACAAATGAAAATTTTTGCAGCACAAACGTAGCACAAACATAGCACAAACGTTTGATACCACTTTTGTTGGATTTGAAGAAGGTGGGGGGGGCCAACTTCACTCACATAACTTCAAAAACTGACTGAAAAAAATTCTTCTTGGCTTCATTTTTCCTTCTAGTTTGAAAAAACGTCCATTTAATGATTTTAGAGAAATATGAGACATTTGAAGACCTTCATTTATTTGAATTTCAGAGTTTTTAATGAGCCAGAGCAGCCCTGAATAAACACTTGAATTACTGTCTGAGCTGCTGCAGTTTCCTGCTGCGTCCACTGGGTGTCAGTAAAGCTGCAGGTGTCTCACCTGTGAGTCCAGCTGTGGGAAACAGTCCAGCTGCTGGTTCTGCCTCCAGCTGAGGAAACACTTCATTCCTTTTATTGATCTCTCTCTTTATGAATCCACCTGAACTCGTCTGATCCTGGAAACCTTTCACTTTCCTTCCTTGCTGTCTCCGTCTGTCTCTCACTTTCACATTGGTTGGTTCCTCTCTGAATCTCTCCTCTTATCTGTGAACATTCATGAGGAAAAAGCAGAATCAGTTCAGGCTTCGCTCTCACAGGATTTTAATGTTTGTGCTCAGAGTCTTTTCAATGAGCTCCATCTTTTTCCTGGAATCATCTCCAGAAGGAGCTGAAAGGATCCGTGTTACACAACGTGGCCACTTTAAGTCCATGAAAAGGATCCAGGAAATAGTCAGAGCCCAAAAACATCAGGGGGAAGGTGTGTTTTCTTTGATGACGTCACCAAAATGAGAGCTTTGTAAAAACAGGAGAAAGAAATGTGCCAGTTTATTAAGCACGTCTCATTTCAACTTCCCGATGAAAGTGTCGCTTTGAAGTCAAAATCTGAATCCAAGACTGAGCTGTGTTTTTGTTTCTGCAAAGTTCTTCCACAAACTCAGGTTTTCAAACAGCTGTGACAGCTGCCTCTGTGTGTCAGTAAGTCTTTGAGCTTCTTTATCATAATATCAGCAACCTTAAAAATAAAGACGGACTGATGTGGACGATTATCAGTAATCAATGAGACCGATCACTGATATCTGGAGCTGACATAGATTTAGAAACAAATCAAATCCAGCAAAGAAAATGTATTTTTCTGTTGTGGCAGAAACGGTTGGTTTCAAATATCTGATGATGTTTAAGTTCATGCTGCTGTTACACATCTGTACTCACAGCCAGCTGTAGTGCTCAGGCCTGCTTAGCCTCTAATCTGCTGGCAGAGAGCTAATAATCTACTAATAATCTCACTCATACGTTACAGGATGGCTGACAGTGAACATCACAGCAGTTGTGTTACTGAGGTATAACAGGGCAGCACTAACCATGAATGTGCATCAGACCAACTCACCAGAGGAGTTTGTGTGATCACAATAACTCCTGGACACAGCTTCAAAGTGACTCCTCACTCTGACAGCACATTACACTCATCAGTTTCACTCACACACATTTTTATAAACTCATCATAACTACTTTGAAACAAAGTTCCAGCACACAGAGGAAAATCCACAGCTGCAGTGTGTGGCTGCCACGCCCACATCAACATCACCGTGGTGTGTTCACTGACCATTAAACAGTAGGAAATGTCACTCAGCAATGAGACCTGGGTCACGCTGACATCATAGTTGTGTTCTGTGTCCATATGAGTTTGAATCTGCTTCAGTGAGGAGAACATCACAGTCCACGCTTCCTTCAAACAGTCCACAGACCCGTCAGGTCTGAGCGTCGGGGACATTTCACGCTTTTTGAAATCAGCTCTCAGGATTACAGCAGCTCATGGATGTCATCAGTTTCCTGTTCTGGTGAGTTCACAGCAAACAAAGTTCCTCCTCGTGTTCCTCTGTGAATCCAGTCGTGCTGGAATATTTGACAATATTCCCACAGTAATGATGTCATTTCTACAGGAATTGGTTTTATAGAAAATCCTGATATCTGACAGCTCATGGGAAGGACCAAAGGAGGAGGCCAGATATGATAGCTGAGCAATAATGTTCTATAACAAAAGTAAAATAAGCAAACTCATGTAGCTCAGTGAAGTCAGCGGGATGTGCAGTGTCTGGATCTGTGACATGGACTGAAAGAAACCATAACACAAAGCAAACAGCCAAAATCAAACTCCAAGTAGAGACAGAAATCCTGCTGCCACCATTCATTTCTGTTTGGAAGCAGACATAAAGTCCTCGTGCTGTCAAATCCAGAACCACTCGAGCCTTTTGGAGCCGTTTACATCTGTGAAAAAGGTGGAAACATGTCAAACATGTGAGGAAGAACCAGCAGCAGCTCACACGTTTACCACAACCACACACAGTCCTCTGAGAGCAGCGTGGCCTCCATCTTTGAAACAAAGTTCACAGTGAAAATCAAACAAACTCGCTGATTGATTATTGATCGATTGATTTTCAGAGATGATGTCAGATCGGGGCTGCTCAGGGTGCTGTGGCTGTAAAACACCAATCATATCCACTCAGAGAGCCTCACTAAGCCCGCCCTCTTTATACACCTGCTCGTCCCGGTCGGGCTCACGGGGCGGCGGTCTCAGCGCTGCACGCTCACACCTCTTTCCACGTCCTCCAGCTCTTCTGGGACGCTGAGGCGTTCCCGATGAGTCGACAGACTGAATCTCTCCAACGTGTCCTGGGTCCCCGGGTCTCCTCCCAGTCGGACGCCTCACCCAGACGCCCTTCAGAGGAAGCTCACGGATGGCGTTCGTACCTTCAGCCTGATCCTTTCAGTCACAGCTCGTGCAGTCACAACACTGCTGCCAATAAAGTGAAACAAAGCATCTTAAAGCCATTTCAATAAACGCACACACAGAGTTATCACAGCACTCATGAAACATGCACACTGGGCACAAACTAACTTCTAACATGTTGAACTTTGCTCCAGTTTGTTCTGATTGGCTGAAGCTTGGTAGTCACATGGCTGCCTGTGAGTGTGTTTAAACACAGAGAGAAGCTGAAGCTTCACATGTTGTGTTCTTCACACAGTCGGATCAAGCGTGTAAACTTTGTGACACAGCCTGGTCTTCATGTGTGTGTGCACGGTCTGAGGAGCTCTCAAGCTTTTCATAGAGGACACACACACTGATGCAGGAAAAGATGGATGCACATGAAAGCTTCACACACTCCTGATGAGTGAGGACACACACACTCACAACATGAGCAGCCAGCAGGCTTTAAATGCTCAGTGTGAAGAAGTTTCCACACTTACCTTAATATCATCAAGCAGCTTCTTCTTCTACTGGTTCCCACAGTTCCCAGTGTTAATAAATGCACAGCCACATGTGCTCTCTGTCATCACCTACAGATCTGAGATCAGCAGCTTGTCCACTGTAGGCTTTATCTTTTCCATGTAGCTGTGCTGCTTCACAGAGAGGAGAACTGCAGCGCTTTGTTTGCTTGTGAACAATATGTGCATGTTAAATATGAACAGCTGCTCCAGCATGTGTTAGTGTGACAGACTGAAATGTTGCTCCTTTTAAAGCTTTCTGCAGGAACTTCATTTGAACAGGCAGGAATTAGTTGTTCAATAAAGGCATGAATTGGACCTTAAAGGTGGCCAATCGATACCAACGCTGGTATTGGTGTCGGATCAATACTAGTGTGATGGGACTGAGACTTTGTTTCTATGCTCTAAGTTCATTATACAGACACTGGACTGTGTTACATCAATATTTTGGGGGGAAAACAAAGTAGGTCAAACATGCACAATGAAAACTGTCTGAAGCTTTTGGTGTGACTATCACACCTATTTTATTTGTAGCCTGCAGCACATTGTGTTTTACTGAGACGCACATTTATATTCAAGGTGTCCAAAAAAGCTCAAAGCTGTGTTTTTATTGTGTTAACTAATTATTGCAGAATGTGAACATCACAGTGATTTAGTGTCATTAAAATGTGTTCAGAACATTGATGATGGTTCATCTCATAAATGCTGACACACTGCTCTCCCCTACATATACATACATATACTGCCATTAGAAGTGACACAGAGCAGGATTAGTATTGATATGAGCAACACTGCTCATGGATTTACTTGGTAGTGCACAGCACTGCTGGCCTTTCATCACACAACTTGGTCCTTTGATACAGCGAGTTCAAAAAGTTGTTGAATGGACTCATTTCATGTCAGTGATTGTAAAGATTGTTTTTCTTCTTTCAGCCCTTAGAACTGCAGATATTTGTGTTGATGTTCTTTCCACACAGATGATCCTTCTGCTCAGCCCTGCTGTGTCAAACCAAACAGCTCGTCCACTTACAGAAACACAAACAGCAAAAACAAAGAGTTGATCTTTATTAACCTTGGAGCAGATTCCAGTCATGAGACATCCTGCTGAGTTCATTTGGTAAAACTCCTCCCAGCAGCTTATAGAGACCTTTTCTAGTGGAAGTTCAAGATTTGCTGTCATTGCAGTTTGTCTGATGCACATCACGTCATGGCTGCCTGCGGCTAAATCTGCACACCTTCTTTCATGAGTGCTGAAGACACGAGTGCATTTACAACAATATTTGTTAGCCTGCAACAAACAGCTCCAACCACAGTAACAAATGTGTGACATCAATGATTCATTGTTCAGCTGCTCAATGTTCAACCGTTTATTTGAACTAAACGTGACGCTCCCCCATGTTCTTCTCTAATTGTCTTCTATGTCCTCCTCCTCATCCAAGCCGTGCCAGCCCACAGACCATAATCAGCCCACACACTGAACTCACACATGAAACTCCACCTGACCTGGTTTTACATCAGCATCAGCAGATTGGACGCAGCTTTGTGTTCATCTGTAAATCAGCATCTCCCTGGAATCGTTTGATTCCTGTGGATTAAAGGCAGACAGTAAACTGAGCTTCCAGGCATGTAGGCAGCTACAGTAATGCTGCACTAGACAGCATGCGTCCTCGCCCATTAGCAGGCATCATCTTTACATTTGATTTTATAAAAACAAATCATGAATTCAATCCAAACTGAACAACTGCAGACTCATGAAAGGATTTGCAGTTTTGCAAACTCCTGTTAAAGGGAGTTTTCCTTCCCACTGTTGCCAAAGTGCTCCTCATGTATGTATTATTGTAGGTCTACCTTACAATATAAAGCAGCTTGAGGCGACCGTTGTTGTGATTTGGTGCTGTGTAAATAAAACTGAATCTTTAATAGAAGAAATGCAGTTTTTAAGAGCAGCTGTGTCATTTAGAAATATGAAAATCTTTTCAAACTGTTAAATAGTTTTAATTACAAATCCATCGTCTGAAAAACCAACGGCTGTTTTTATCAAATCATATTTCAAATGTTTGTGTGAAGAGTGAAAAAAGGGGGAACTTTTCTAATGTATTGTAAAGAGCAGCATAACTGGAAGTTGAACTGCTCAGTCAAAGCCTTTTTTCCCTTTGAGCTTCATTTCAGGTGGAGTCATTCTGGATTCTGAGTGTGTCCCAAAGGCCACAAGGATCCTCCAGGATAGAGGTACAGACTGCACTCCGGGACAGAGGAGCAAGGAAACATGTTGCTCTTCATAACTTGATGTCAGAGCTTTGAACTAGTTTGGGATTCAGCTCCATCCTGTATCTCTGTGAAACCTGACCTGTGTGGCTTTTGTCCCTCTGTGAGAAACATGCACATTATAAAGCCGACACATTCATTCAGTTTACTCTTTCATTCTAAAGTGAAAGTGACTGTGTGAGCTTTCTATACAAAGATGTGTAGTTGTGTTTACTTGACTTCAGTTTCAGTCAGAATTAAAGAGACTAATTGTGTTTAAGAGAGGAGGCAGAGACACCATTGATGTCACAGTTCCAACTACTCACACCAATCACATTCAGTCCAGTTCATGTGGACAATAATTAGATGTTGTAAAAGCAGAATGGGAGTCTGCATTTAAATCAATAATGAGTTCATAGTTATTTTTCAGGCCGACCACAGTTATTCTATAACATGCTGGTAAAAGGAGCCTGTATATTTGATGGATCTGCTTGAATGCAGAAGTTTGTGAAAGAAGTTCCTCCAGTGATTCTCTGCAGTTACCTTGAGTGGGTCAAGTCCAGCTCCAGTTCCATCATGACCATTGTACAACATCTGTTGCAGCTGCATGCATGAACCAATAACAGCTAATACATTGTTGAAAACGTGTCTCTGTCCTTGGAGCAGATGTGTGTTCATGCAGGGTTTTACTGCTGGTTTCTTATTCCACCTTATTACCCACTCTGATACATGACTGAGTGCCCATGTGCATCAGTGGGTCTGGGCTGCTTCTCACAACAAGAGATTTAAGAAGAGTCTTCCTTTAACTAGGAAGTGATCCACAGGTGGCCTAACACATGGAGACAGACGAGCATTGGCACATTTAGACTCAGCAAATAATCCACGCAGACGTGGGGAGAACATGCAGACTTCTCACAGAAAGGCCCGACGGTGGGTTCAAACCCGTCGGCTCACACGGAGAAAATCTTCCCTTATTACCCGCCGACTCAGCAGATTTGTGTCTCTACAGCTTTGTGTTCTTCTTCAAAATGAAATTCAAATGGAGGGTTTTGTTTGACACTAGAGATCAGAGATGCCCCACAGACCAACACATGAAGTACTTTTACACTTTTGTAGCCTTTTAGGCACGACTGCAAACTTTGGACATTTCCATAAATGTGAGAAGACATTAAAGACCTCGGGGAGTGATGCTCCCTTTATTGGATTTTGGCTCATGTCCTTGCAGTTTCTCACATTACAAATATATTTGTTGTCTTCTGTGTTTCACTTCAATGATGTTCTCTCAAGGGCAGCAACATGTCTGCCATGTTTCTGCAAACAGACCAAAAGAACAGTAATAATTAGGATTATTAGCCAATCGGTGCCTCTTCCTGTTTATCACAATGTTACCGTTATTTAGAAAATAGCTGTTGGTGAACAGACGAGATCAAACTTTCCTCTAATCAGCGATGTTTGATAGTGCTCTATGTTGAGGCTCATAATGACACTGGCACAGTGACTCGTGCTGTTTAATAAGCTGTCAACAAACTAAAGTGTGCATGTGAAACATGTCTTATCTTTGTATGTGGCACACCAAGGGCTTTATTTACATATCCGGCTTCTTGACTAAACTGAGAGCATCATGTTTCCCATTTCTGTGGTATTTTAACGTTTCAAACACCAAACAGGCTCAGAGGACAACAAATCACATCTGATCCCTTTGAAATGTCCTCACATGTCACAGGATGGCATTAAAAGAGCTACAAAAGGACTAAATGAGATAAAATATAAAAGAAAGTCGCAATAAAAACTGACTTTTCACATCTAATCTCCTAAAAAGAGCAACAACAAGAGGAACACATCTAAAAGTCTCCTTAGCCTGAACTTGTCACCTAATGGCATTTGCTTTCCTTGTTTCCTTTCCTTTGTTTCCTTCCTTATTGAAACTGTGTCTTGAAATGTTGTTTGTATTTTTCAATAGTCATAAAATTATACATTATTTTAGTGTTTTTATCTGTTAAAAAACATATTCACTTGTATTTTTCATGCACTTGCTAATACAGTGTGCAATGTGTTGCTGTTGCCAGAAGGTTGCAATAAGACGCCTACAAGCTGTTTGCTAACCAGAGTTAAACACTAAATGAAAGAACTGGTCAGGGTCCTGTTACTGTACTGGTCCTATACAAGGCTTCTCAGAGCTGCTGTCATCATATGTCACCCCACACACGGTGTGTAACTTTGCCAAAACAATGTCGGACTCTGTAGTTTTCTCTGGTCCCCTCCCCAATCAGACCAGGAGTGACATGTTTAGCCGCATGTTCTCCTTAAATTGCTGGCTGTCTGAGTGGTGTCCCAGAAACGATGTGGGCTTCATAGATAATTGGCAAACCTTCTGGAGGAAACCTGGTCTTGTTAGGGAGACGGCATCCATCCCACTTTGGATGGAGCAGCTCTCATTCTAGAAATATGGACCAATTTATTAAACCCCCAAAATATGACTATCCAGAGTTGGGACCAGGAAGCAGAGTTGCAGTCTTACACGCCTCTCTGCAGCTTCTCTCCTCCTGCTACCCCCAAAAACCCATCTCCATTGAGACTGTGTCAGCTCCCAAACAGACAAAAAACAAACTAAAACCAGCAATAAACAATTTAAACATAAAAATCACAAAGAAAGAACAATACAGTATCCACATCTGAACCAAAGAGTAAAACAGTGAAATGTGGATTATTAAACATTAGGTCTCTCTCCTCCAAGTCTCTGTTAGTACATGACTAATAATAATTGATCAACAAATCGATTTACTCTGCCTTACAGAAACCTGGTTGCAGCAGGATGAGTATGTTAGTTTAAATGAATCAACACCCCGAGTCATTCTAACTACCAGAAACCTCGAAGCACAGGCCGAGGGGCGGTGTGGCAGCAATTTTCACACCAGCCTATTAATTAACGAAAGACCAAGACAGACTTTTAATTCATTTGAAAGCCTGATGCTTAGCCTCGTCCACCCCAGCTGTAAAACTCAGAAACCAGTCTTACTTGTTATTATCTATCGTCCACCTGGGCCTTACACAGAGTTTCTGTCTGATTTCTCAGACTTTTATCTGATTTAGTGCTCAGCTCAGATAAAATAATTATTGTGGGTGATTTTAACATCCATGTAGATGCTAAAATGACAGCCTCAACATCGCATTTAATCTGTTATTAGACTCAATTGGCTTCTCTCAAACTGTAAAAGAACCCACCCACCACTTTAATCACACTCTAGATCTTGTTTTAACATATGGCATAGAAACTGAACATTTAACAGTGTTTCCTGAAAACCCTCTGCTGTCTGATCATTTCCTGATAACATTTACATTTACAATAATTGATTACACAGCAGTGGAGAGTAGACTTTATCAAAGTAGATGTCTTTCTGAAAGTGCTGTAACTAAGTTTAAGAATATAATCCACCCACTGTTATCATCTTCAATGCCCTGTACCAACATAGAGCAGAGCAGCTATCTGAATGCTACTCCAACAGAGGTCGATTATCTTGTTAATAATTTTACCTCCTCACTACGTATGCGACTCTGGATACTGTAGCTCCTGTGAAAACTAAGGTCTCAAATCAGAAGTACCTGACTCCATGGTATAATTCTCAAACACGTAGCCTAAAGCAGATAACTCATAAGCTGGAGAGGAAATGGCGTGTCACAAATTTAGAGGATCATGATTTAGCCTGGAGAAATAGTTTGCTGCTTTATAAGAAAGCCCTCCGCAAAGCCAGAACATCTTACTATTCGTCACTGATTGAAGAAAATAAGAACAACCCCAGGTTTCTCTTCAGCACTGTAGCCAGGCTGACAAAAGTCAGAGCTCTACTGAGCCAACAATCCCTTTAATGTTATCTAGTAATGACTTCATGAACTTCTTCACAAATAAAATTTTTATCATTAGAGAAAAAATTACCAATAATCATCCCACAGATGTAATATTATCTACAGCTACTTTTAGTACCATTGATGTTAAGTTAAACTCTTTTTCTCCAATTGATCTTTCTGAGTTAACTTCAATAATTAATTCCTCCAAACCATCAACGTGTCTTTTAGACCCCATTCCTACAAAACTGCTCAAAGAAGTCCTGCCATTAATTAATTCTTCGATCTTAAATATGATCAACCTATCTCTAATAATCGGCTATGTACCACAGGCCTTCAAGGTGGCTGTAGTTAAACCTTTACTTAAAAAGCCATCTCTAGACCCAGCTGTCTTAGCTAATTACAGGCCAATCTCCAACCTTCCTTTCATATCAAAAATCCTTGAAAGAGTAGTTGTCAAACAGCTAACAGATCATCTGCAGAGGAATGGCTTATTTGAAGAGTTTCAGTCAGGTTTCAGAGCTCATCACAGCACAGAAACAGCTTTAGTGAAGGTTACAAATGATCTTCTTATGGCCTCTGACAGTGGACTCATCTCTGTGCTTGTCCTGCTAGACCTCAGTGCTGCGTTCGATACTGTTGACCATAATATCCTATTAGAGCGATTAGAACATGCTGTAGGTATTACAGGTACTGCACTGCAGTGGTTTGTATCATATCTATCTAATAGACTCCAATTTGTTCAAGTAAATGGAGAGTCCTCTTCACACACTAAGGTCAATTATGGAGTTCCACAGGGTTCGGTGCTAGGACCAATTCTGTTTACATTATACATGCTTCCCTTAGGCAGCATCATTAGAAGACATAGCATAAATTTTCACTGCTATGCAGATGACACGCAGCTCTATCTATCCATGAAGCCAGGTAACACACACCAATTAGTTAAACTGCAGGAATGTCTTAAAGACATAAAGACCTGGATGTCCGCTAACTTTCTGCTTCTTAATTCAGATAAAACTGAGGTTATTGTACTCGGCCCTGAAAATCTTAGAAATATGGTATCTAAGCAGATTCTTACTCTGGATGGCATTACCTTGGCCTCCAGTAATGCTGTGAGGAACCTTGAGTCATTTTTTGACCAGGACATGTCCTTCAATGCACATATTAAACAAATATGTAAGACTGCTTTCTTCCATTTTGCGCAACATCTCTAAAATTAGAAATATCCTGTCTCAGAGTGACGCTGAAAAACTAGTTCATGCATTTATTACTTCCAGGCTGGACTACTGTAATTCTTTATTATCAGGATGTCCTAAAACTCTCTGAAAAGCCTTCAGCTGATCCAAAATGCTGCAGCAAGGGTACTGACAGGGACTAGAAAGAGAGAGCATATTTCTCCTGTTTTGGCTTCCTTCATTGGCTTCCTGTTAAATCCAGAATTGAATTCAAAATCCTGCTCCTCACATACAAGCTCTTAAATAATCAGGCCCCATCTTATCTTAATGACCTTGTAGTACCATATCACCCTATTAGAGCACTTCGCTCTCGCTCTGCAGGCTTACTTGTTGTTCCTAGTGTATTTAAAAGTAGAATGGGAGGAGAGCCTTCAGTTTTCAGGCCCCTCTTCTGTGGAACCAGCTTCCAGTTTGGATTCGGGAGACAGACACTATCTCTACTTTCAAGATTAGGCTTAAAACTTTCCTTTTGCTAAAGCATATAGTTAGGGCTGGACCAGGTGACCCTGAATCCTCCCTTAGTTATGCTGCAATAGAGCGTGAGGCTGCCGGGATTCCCATGATGCATTGAGTTTTTCCTTTCCAGTCACATTTCTCACTCACTATGTGTTAATAGACCTCTCTGCATTGAATCATATCTGTTATTAATCTCTGTCTCTCTTCCACAGCATGTCTTTATCCTGTTTTTCTTCTTTCACCCCAACCGTCGCAGCAGATGGCCGCCCCTCCTGAGCCTGGTTCTGCCGGAGGTTTCTTCCTGTTAAAGGAGTTTTTCCTTCCCACTGTCGCCAAAGTGCTTGCTCATAGGGGTCATATGATTGTTGGGTTTTCTCTGTATTTATTATTGTGCGATCTACTGTACAATATAAAGCGCCTTGAGGCGACTTTTGTTGTGATTTGGCGCTATATAAATAAAATTGAATTGAATTGAATTGAATTGAATATGTAGAAAAATATGTAGAAGAGCTTCTAAAGGAGGTGAAGCTTTTTCAAGCTGCTGCTTTTTGTTTGTCCTTAACTTCTTCCCTGCCAGGAAAAGACAGAAATCATAACAGAAAAAGGGCTTTTTGAAGTAAACAAATTCACATTTGTTCTTCTTATTCAAGCTGACGTTTCAACCAGCTGCCATTCAGCAGCACAGAGGTTACACTCTACTGTCTTATTAAAGGACTGCAGGACGATCCATCGTCACAGGTTTGTGGTGCTGCATTTTTCTTTGTCTCATCTAACAGGTACATGAAGGGACACAAAGATGTAAATCCAGCTTTAGTTATGTCCCAGACACATGGGCCTAGAACATTTGGCAGATTGCTGCAGTTGCCCACAGTCTGCATAGAAGTTTACCTGCAAAATCAACAACTTGAGAAAGTGCAATCCAAACGAGAGACATAGAGCTTCACTTTCAAAGTAAAAGCTGGGCTTTACCTCTGCAACCAACGTGCTTCAGCTTCAACTTTTACTCTAAAGGCACTTTCCACAGATTCACTAATCCTCAGCGAGTGTTTACAGGCACGTTGGTGTCTTCCATGCAAGCTACAGCCAATCAGGACAACCTTCAGTCCATCAAAGCAGTCACATGGAGGTTTTTGGTGGACGACCCTCTTTGTGACTAACTTCACCAGCCAGCAGTCAGGTTGGAGAATGCACATTTTTCACCAGCAACCAGACATGCCAGGGGGTCTGAAGTGTGTTGGTCTCAAGGTTTATGTGACAACGTACACTGCCATGCAAACATGTGTTGTCCAGTGTGATTAGGTACTAATGTACAAATAGAAGAATTATTCAAAGTATGTATTACTCATAAAACTGTCAGTCAAAACTAAATAAAAAAGGTAAAATTCTGCAACTTAAAGTCAGCATATCACAAGTTTACCATGTTTTTTTCAACAGAGTTGGAGTTGAAGTCCTTGAGGAAATGTTCACTCGTTCCCTGAATGTTGAATAGTAGCAAACAATGTTTCTACTTTTAGCTCAACTGACATCGAACAATATTCTAAGAAAAACTATTAGAGAGCTGGAAACCATTCACAACACCAAGTATTACTAATAAAATACTCAGAAAATAGTTTGGTGCAAACAATAGCCATTACTTTCTGACTGCCATCTTCTTTCACCTCAGTGTTTGTCACTCAGGCAGCAACACTCTCAACTGTTGTCGCCCTTCCAAACAGCAGACGGTGATTTTATGTTTGCTGTTCAGCTGGAACGCTTAAAGTGCAGCTTTGTGTTTCTGCAGTACTGCCGGACTCATCTGATACTGAACACACCCACTCTGTGTCAATCATCAGTGGATTCACTGTTTCTCAGGTTTCATTAAAGGTTAACATTTCTACATTCTTTGTTCCTGTCAGAGCGTCACGTGAGTCATTAAAAATCAGTGATCATTACTAGTGTTTCTTTGAAACAGATTCTTGTGTGTTTAGTTTGTGGGGCGTCCACACTGTAACACTATGCCAGGTTAACTCACTGTGAGAGAAGAACAGTGACTGGAACAATCTGAGCTCATATTGTGAATAGAAGAAGAGAGAGCTGTGCCAACTGGAGCTCAAACAGAAACATTAAGATTCATTAAACATTATGAAGAGAAGTAAACCAGTTAAACTAACTTAAAGTCTGAATGATTAAGTTAAGTGTTTGCTCATAGGGGGTCATCGACCTCATGTTTGTCACTGTGGGAACTTTGTGTCAACTAGGGATGGGTATCGTTTAGGTGCCAAACCGGTACTTTTGAAACGGTGCCGGTGCTTAAACGGTGCTCAAACCAGTGCTTAAACAATGAAAAACAAACTTTGTCCTAAAACCTCTCATGTTTAGCTATTTTTTTTTGTAAAAAAAGTAAAATAACAATGTTATCCTTTTCTGCAGCTATAGGGCATACTGTATATGGTTTCACTCTATCAAACAAGAAGACAGCTGCATGTAACTACGACGGTGTTTGCTAGTTCACCTTACATGCATTAATGTAATAACATGGTTAGCGTACTCAACGTAATTTACACACGAACAACATGAAGCTACTCACGCAGAGGAGAACGGCTGCTGCTGCCATCATCATCCGTCATCATTTCTGCTACACTGGCAGGGCTAGGGGCCAGGACTCTACTCTTCGGGTTTTTGGGGGATGTTGCTAACTCCGGGTCCGATAACAGGCACCACACCCACAGTAGATGTGCACGGTGTGAGGTCTCGCAGCAAGCTATCAAATACGCTGCATTTCTCTGCTTTTAAAAAAACTCTATGCGTCGCCGGGTGTTTCATCAGATTCGAGGAGTTACCTCATTTGCACAGTATCACCTTAAAGCACTTGTTGCAGGCTGCTGAATTTACATCTTTTGCTGTGAAGTACAGCCAGACTTTTGACCGCTTCGCCTTGGGCATTTTTAATCTGTAGCTCTGCTCTAAGAGAACGTACGCACCTGGGCCCGCCTACTATCCTTGGAAAGGTAAAATGATTGGCTAGAATCTAAAGTGTATCACATCTCAGAAAAAAAAAAGCACCGAAATGTGCGCTGCTTTTCGGTCTGGTTACTACCATTTATGTCAGAACCGGTGCCATGATACCGGTACCCATCCCTATTCTCCACTGTGGTCAATAACTGACTGTGATCGATGGGATCAAAGCTTCTGTAGATCAATAGAAAAACAACACAACACTCATCATTTTCAACGGCTTCTCTTATTCCTCCATCCGTCTCCATCACCGCATCAGTCGTAGTTCTGTTTCTCCTCCAACCACACTGCTGTTCATCCAATCATTTCTATTGATCAATAAACAGATCACATAGTTTCACAGATCATTTCTCTGATATTTGTGAACATTGATGAAGGAGGGATCCTGCTGCCTTCACTGTCTCTGCTTCTCTGCAGTAAAAACTGCTTCTAAAGTGGATTTTTCTTCCTGCGTGTCCTCTGCAGACCTTTAGTCATCCACAGCTTTTCTTTCTCCTCATCTTTAAGCAACATTTCCTGACAGGACAGAGTTTATGATGTGATTCTAAGGATGGATTTCAGATACACTGTGTGCCTGATCAGGAACGTCAGCACACACTTCATCCCAGTGATGATCTGTGAGCTCCGTCTTTAAGGCCTCACTTCTTCCTGCTGTCATGTCAGTCGTGTTGTTTCACTCACTGATTTTCTCCAATATTTTCTGTTCCTGACACTAAATCTGAGCACAGCTCACAGCTGAGTGTGTTCCAGTAAAGTGTGAGCAGCACAAACACAATCACAGGAGGATGAGGAGCATTAAATGCAAAACCACCAGACTGAGAAACTGCTGTTAAAGGTGATGCATGGCACAGGTAAGCAAAGCAAGCAAGGGTGAGAAACTGAAGAATGGTCTGGAAGATCCTGACCAGATCTAGAGGCCAGCCTGCTGGCCTGAGGAACAGACGCCCAAAGCATCGGCGTGAGTGTCGGGCAGCCCTGTGACAGCAGGACACGTTTGGTATTCAATCGGAAATGAAAAGGGAGACAGTGAAAGGGCAGAGGGACGCAGAGGTCAGGTGAGAGTTAGATGATAATGACAGCAGAGAATGAAAGTCCTTCAGCTTGGTTTAGGCTCAGGGCCACAGATGGTCGTCAGAAAGCAGAGAGCCAAGAGTGTGGAGAGAGATTTGGAAAGGAGATAAGCAGACAAGGCCAGGAAAAAGGAAGCTACTGTACTTCACTTACGTGTATGAAGCATCCGCTTCCTGTGTGGCTGAAGTTTACGGAGGCCTGTTTCCTGCTGCTGCCACACATTCAATGCAGTAGAAAACATGGAGGTGATGGAGGAGCTCACAGCAGGTCCCAGCTGCACAGGTGGTGTTTGAGACGCCCCCTCATTATTCTTCGTCTCCTTGGTCCCTCCGACCTGAGACGTGAGCAGAGGAACAGAGAAGGGTGCGGTCAGTGCAGCTGTGGCATTCAGACATGTGAACTGTGGAGTCTGTCCATTGTTTAGTCACAGTTACTGCTGCGTGCGTTGATTTCTGACAGGTCAGCAGAAGATGAGTCATGACAGCTTTTATCCAAGCAGAAACACATCCAGAGAAACATGTGACAGGAAGCAGAGATCCAGTAAAAACTCACCGGTTAACGAGGATGAATGTTTGTGTGGAAGTGATGAGAAAGTGTTGCTGTTGTGTTCCTGATGGTTTCACATGTTGTGTTCAGTCGTTTGTTTGTTTTTGCGTGCAAGACTTCAATTGCAAGCAGCTGTTTTTCAAACAGGAACTTTTAGCTCTGTGGACACCAAGCAGGGAGTGAACAGGCTCAGGCAGCAGCAGTGCTGATATATGCCTGGCCTCCATTCTTCTCATTAAAGCTGCCCGAGCCTCCAAACAACAACAACTTTCACACATGTGACCCTCACAAATATCACTGACGACCAAAAGTCCCATTTTTATATTGCTGTCAGCTTTATTCCATCATGAAGCAACAACAGAAACACATCTTCATTTAATCTCTGTTGGAGCTTTTTGTTCAGTGAAAGGACAAAAAGCTGTCACTAAATCAGATTTACTCTGCTGCACTGAAACACTGTGGACACAGTCTGGAGACACGCAGACTTTAAACTTTATTTGCATGATTTGAAAATGAACCACATCATAAATGTGATCATGTGGGACTTTAGAAACAGAGGATCGCTGTGATCAGAGAACCCGGCCTCGTTAATAACCTGTATTGATCTTTTTGTAGTTTTAAAGTCCCCACAGCTCCACACAGTCACACATGTGAGGAAGTAGAAGTGAGCAGTAAATGATCTGCAGGCCTTACATCCTCTGTTTTATACTCACTCATAACCACTTTAATGTTTCCATGGTAACCTGTGATTAATCACAGCAGCTGAAATAAATAAACTCTTTCATATCTAAAATACAGTGTTGTGAAACTTTTAAAAGAAAGTCCTGTGTTTCCCACCGTCTCTGAATGCAGCAGCAGTGTTCCAGGTTGTGTCCTGTGTGATGTCACACACATTTAAATAAGTCTTCACTGAAGCTGCTGAAGCTGCTGAATGTCTTTATGTGAGCACTGATGTCCACCAGCAGAGGGCGCCCTCGCCCTGCTACAGGGATGCATTTAAGGCCGTCCACAAAGGTTTGTTGGACTGGGAGAAACGTGCTGGGAACCAAATAGCTCCAGTAACAGACTCTTAGTGTCGGACTGAAGCTGATCAGACCATCACAGAGAGCCTGTGGGGGACCGCTGACCTCTCAGCTTTGTGAAACACAGACGTTTTCTTCAAACACTCACAGAAGTCAGAGTCAGTTTATTATTTTAATGTGTTTCAGTTACACTTTGGTCAGGTTCAGGCAGCAGAACTACTCGGCTAGATTTAGGTTAGTCGTTACTCAGATTACCGCCTCATGAATCAGATTTTAACAGGATGTGTTCAGTTTAACTCTCTCGTCACCATAAAGGCTTAAGCTCTAAATTATACTATAATATAATGATTATAATAATGTTTTATTTTTATAAAACATATTTTAAATGTAAACACTTTTATAATTTCACCATAACAAAGTTCACTTCCTGCATGAAGGTGATCACAGCTCCATGAACTATTCCCACAAACATCACTGAGCCTCAGACTTTCTTTAACAGGCCTGTCAGACCACAATGATCCAGCTGTTTGTGTTCATGTGGCACATTTATACGTTTTATTTAAAATCTACTTCACACACATTTTATTATCTGATATCTGCCACACACGGAGACTTCCTGTTAAACAGAAAGTAACCTTTGTGCGTGGGCGTGTTTGGGAGCTGCAGGTGTGTCCAGGTGTGGGTTCGTTGGGTCAGCAGAGGATTTAACGGGACTTTGTGTCGGTTTGAGTTGTTTTAAAGGAGGATGAAGACGCTGGTGGTGTTCCTGCTCCTCATGAACGGTAAGAAAGTCTCTGTTTAACCTGCAGCAGCTCCGCAGACAGTCCTCTGTGACCGGAAGTGTTACACTCAGGTGCAGCTCGCGCCTCTGACGTCATGGAAATTCACACAGTGTTGGAAATACAGATTTAATGATGAGGCTTTAATAGTAAAAGTATGAGGGAAGGTTAGAAACAGACCAGACTAACAGACTGTGGACTTTGTAGTCACAGATTGGACACTTCCGGTATGGCAGAGCTAGCTGACCATGCTAAAGTAGCCTCGTGTCTGCGCTGTTTCCGGTCTGAGCCGAGCTCATTCAGCCCTCTGAGCTCCGTTTCTCCGCACTAAACACAGCACAGGTGCACCTGATCAACGGTGACAACAAACCGGAAATAAACACAGTGATATTTGGAAATGTAAATCTGTCTGTAAGCTCCAGGCTGAACAGAAATGTCAAATACAACTTAGTAAACCAGGAGAACAATTAAATAAAAACAGTGAAAGGCATAAATACAAGAAAGAAATTGAGTTTTAAAAATGTATTCCGAACAATTATTTACACATGGATAACTATATATATGGTCTATTTAGCGTTTGGTGCATTAGGGAATTCTAAATAATCATGTTATGTTTTTTTTACACTCATGAGAGGAGTATCTGTGAACAATACACAAGAACAAAGTGATGCAGGATTTTGACATTTATACCACAGGTTGGATCTACTGGGAGGCTGAGGGGAGCACTGGTGGCTGTCAGTATTTTTCAAAATATAATAATGTTTTTGTGTTTGTCTGATTTTCCAAAAGAAATTAAAAAATGATGCTGATTAATAGTTTCGATTATATCAAAAGAATGAGCTGGATCAATGAGTCTGAAAGATCTTCCACTTGATCAAATTTCTCTGTTTTCCATCCATGGAGATCAGGATCCTGGGTATTTAACTTCATGTCTCACTGGTGGACCTTCAGTCCACCTGTCCAGGGCTGGGTGCTCGGGTGTGTACTGAGTCACTCCCAGCATCTGCTTGGTGTGGCCTGGCCCTCTTGGCTCTGTCGGGCCCCTGCTGGGATGTGGAGGCGGCCCTTGAGTCTCAGGACTCTGGGCCTGGCGCATGGTCTGCTCTGGCATAGCCGGCTGCTGGCGGAGCCTGCGGGCACGTCCCCGCGGCCCCCTGGGGCTTCTGCACTATGGCTCCACATACCCATTAGACAGTTACATGGTGAAACCTTGTGAACACAAGCACGTTCACACACACAGATGCACACACACGTACTCACAGACACACACTATCTTGGTTGGCTGCTGCCTCTAAACATATCATGTAGTCCTGTGTGCTGCTCAGTAACATTTAATATTATCACTTACTGGTACTTGTGCATATCTTTGTTGTTGCCATGGTTTCTCTGTTGTTGGATTTGTGTGTGTGTGTGTGTTTTAGGCAGGTTTGGAGCAGATCCTCAGTGGGGTTTTTTTCTCTCCCTCTCCTTCTGTAAACTTCCTCACCAATTTCTTTCTTTCTTTTTCTTTTCTGTTCTGATTGTAATAACTCAAAATAAAAATCCTGATAAATTTCTAATAAAATATGACTGCCATTATAGCAAAAGCAGTAATGATGCACTTGGGAAAATAATTCTGTTGGGCATTTTTTTGGCATTTTTTTGGCCTTCAGACAATAATTCTCATTCTCGTCTTGTCCAGCTACACTGCCAGACAGGACATGCAAAAAAAGAATATAATAATAATAATTTCTTCAGTGGGCTGGTTTCAGTCATTATGCAAATGTACTGTTTATAAGGTTTGGGGAAACCTGCAGTCAGCTGAGACTGAAGAAGTCACTTGGATGAGTGACGAAACGTTTCTCCCACAAAACGCTACGTCCAGATGAACAGAATCAACTTTTGGAGAAATAATAATAATTAGGGCTGTCAGTGTTAACACGTTAAAATTGGCTAATTCACATTAACAAGTTAACGCAGATCAATCCCTGTAAGGAGTTACTCTGCATTAATGCATTTAAGCCACATTAACGCTTTAACGCCATCATCATGACTAACACGATTAAAAATTAACCCATCTGGAGCGCAGACTAACTCAAAATCCCTGAAATGTCTCTGTCAATGCATTTGGGCAGTTTGTCCGAAGTTTGTCCATTCTGCAGAATGAACGTAAATACAGTAAGATCATAATTCACGTCGGCAGTAATGACACCCGGTTACACCAATCGGAGGTCACTGAAATCAATATTGAATCGGTGTGTAACTTTGCCAAAACAATGTCGGACTCTGTAGTTTTCTCTGGTCCCTTCCCCAATCAGACCAGGAGTGACATGTTTAGCCGCATGTTCTCCTTAAATTGCTGGCTGTCTGAGTGGTGTCCCAGAAACAATGTGGGCTTCATAGATAATTGGCAAACCTTCTGAGGAAACCTGGTCTTGTTGGGAGAGACGGCATCCATCCCACTTTGGATGGAGCAGCTCTCATTTCTAGAAATATGGACAAATTTATTAAACCCCCCAAAATATGACTATCCAGAGTTGGGACCAGGAAGCAGAGTTGCAGTCTTACACGCCTCTTTGCAGCTTCTCTCCTCCTGCTACCCCCCCAAAAACCCATCTCCATTGAGACTGTGTCAGCTCCCAAACAGACAAAAAACTAACTAAAAACCAGCAATAAACAACTTAAACATAAAATATCACAAAGAAAGAACAATACAGTATCCACATCTGAACCAAAGAGTAAAACAGTGAAATGAGGATTATTAAATATTAGGTCTCTCTCCTCCAAGTCTCTGTTAGTACATGATTTAATAATTGATCAACAAATTGATTTACTCTGCCTTACAGAAACCTGGTTGCAGCCGGATGATTATGTTAGTTTAAATGAATCAACACCCCCGAGTCATTCTAACTACCAGAAATCTCAAAGCACAGGCCGAGGGGGCGGTGTGGCTGCAATTCTTCACACCAGTCTATCAATCAACCAAAGACTAAGACAGACTTTTAATTCATTTGAAAGCCTGATGCTTAGCCTCATTCACCCCAGCTGTAAAACTCAGAAACCAGTCTTACTTGTTATCATCTATCGTCCACCTGGGCCTTACACAGAGTTTCTCTCTGATTTCTCAGACTTTTTATCTGATTTAGTGCTCAGCTCAGATAAAATAATTATTGTGGGTGATTTTAACATCCATGTAGATGCTAAAAATGACAGCCTCAACATTGCATTTAATCTGTTATTACAGCGGTGCCAAACCCCCGGGCCTCGCACCGGTGCCGGTCCGTGAGTCGTTTGGTACCGGGCCGCGAAAGTTGAGGCTCAGGTGTGAAATGTATGGTTTTCAGGGTTTTTATCGGTTTTCAGTATGGGCAGAAATTTGTGCCATCAGAAACTGAATTTGAATAAGTTAAATTTGAATTTGAATTACTCGGATTGAATCTGAATTGTAACTTGAATGAAAGCTTTTGAAAACTGAATTTGAATTAGTCTAATTTGAAATTGAATTTATGGTTTGAAAATGAATTGATTTGCTTTGAAACTGCATTTTATCCTTTAAAAATTCAGCTCTCGAATAATTTCAGATTCACTTCTCACCATTCAGTTTCAGTTCCAAAATTCAGTTTTTTGGGACTTACATCCGGTTCCGGTTCAAGCGCAGATTAATAGAACTACAGACTGATAGTGTTACTGACGGGAATCTACAGCGTCTTGAGCTGAATTAAGACTTCAGAAGTCATTCGTCATGTCAAATGACCAGCGGATAAACTCTCAGGTTGGTAATAAATGTATTACATGTATAAGAACAAGCGTCATGTTAACAATTGATAGCCGTACAGTAACCTTTATGCTTATTGTAGCTGGTAGCTAAAAATGCTAATTTAGCGTAGTTTGCCCTGGATTCAGCTTTGACAAACAAATATGATCGACTGTTTCTAGTAGAATTCCAAAGTTGTCATCTTGTACCCTGTCAGAGCCCTGTATGCTTGCAGAGACCCCTACAGTAAGGAAACATGCAAAACGCTGTCCAAACCTTTGTATTTTAGCTTTATTTATGTCTTACACAGCATCCCAACTCTTTAGCTAACTTAATAACTTTAGCTGAAGTGAATAGTTAGTCTTATTCATTAGTGCAGCATTACTGGATCACCTCTGTTTGAAGTGATATAATATGATATACAACTATCACTGTGTTTAACTACCATAATAATTCTTAGGGTACTGAGTGCATGCTTATTAGTTGTTTTTTTTTTAAAAAACATACTGCTCCATTGCTGTGTTTGACAGGCTGAAGTTGTCGGGTCACCTCCTAAATCGACCATCTTTTACAGGTGTTTTGTGCCAGAAATGGAGTGTCCACTGAAGACTGAAGATACTGAATCTCTACGCCGTGCCATTGATCCCTCGTGTGCCTTCATCTAGACAAGAGACATTAACTTAACCACTCTCACATGCTCTGTACCTACATCACCTTCCCTGACAGTCGTAGCTTGGCTCATCTGAGGGTGAAATTATAAGAATGTGTTATTTTGCAAAGTGCTCTCTAGGGTTCCTAAATAAAATATGGCATTGAGGTCATTTTTTTTAAATTAATCCCTTCTTCTGAAACATAAGAACCTCTCCTGGTTTAAATGGCACTTTCTGTTCCTTACTTTCTGTTCCACTCCCAACCCCAAATAGATGCTGACACAGTAACATGGAAGAGGGAAAGAAGTTGGAAAGGACTACTATAAATAAACCCAATGCCTAACAATGAAAAATGTGAAATAAGAACAATAATAATAAAGATAAAAGATGAAGTAACAAGTTTTTTGTTTTTTTGTTTATTCCAAATGATCATCCAGATGTCTGTGACATGTGATGACAAACACCATAATGGAAGGCCTTTGTCATCACATGCTTAAACTCATCATATATTTTTGCATATGCTGAACAGGCAGTCAGACATGCTGTAACTGTGGGGTAGAAAACTGCATAAACACCATACGGCGGGGGTCTCAAACTCCAGTCCTCGAGGGCATGGAAAAGTTGCATGACACCGCCCTCGAGGACTGGAGTTTGAGACCCCTGTCATATTCCATATGACAGGTGTGGTTGAACTTCATGAAGACTCTGAAGTTTCTCTTCTCTTCTGGCAGGACAGGAATGTCGCCTTGTCCTGTGAGCCACCGTAAGGATGTACTTAGAGTAGAACTGGACTGTCACCGCCTCAGGCTCTTCACCTTTTCAAAGACAAAGCAGTCATTTAGATAAAATATTAGATATTGTTTACCTGTAAATGCACAAAGAGAATTCAGAAATGTAATTATTGTCAAGAGTGAACAAGCACTGATAGTGTAATCTACAGCTGTGGCCAAACGTTGAGAGAATGAGAAGTGTTGTTTGTTTATTTACAAAGTCTGCTGTTTCAGTGATAGTTGTATATCATGTTATATCACTTTAAACAGGTGATCCAGTAATGCTGCACTAATGAATTAGACTAACTATTCACTTTAGCTAAAGTTATTAAGTTAGCTAAAGAGTTGGGATGCTGTGTAAGACATAAATAAAGCTCAAATACAAAGGTTTGGACACTGTTTTGCATGTTTCCCTACTGTAGGGGTCTCTGCAAGCATACAGGGCTCTGACAGGGTACAAGATGACAACTTTGGAATTCTACTAGAAACAGTCGATCATATTTGTTTGTCAAAGCTGAATTCAGGGCAAATTACGCTAAATTAGCATTTTTAGCTACCAGCTACAATAAGCATAAAGGTTACTGTACGGCTATCAATTGTTAACATGACGCTTGTTCTTATACATGTAATACATTTATTACCAACCTGAGAGTTTATCCGCTGGTCATTCGACATGACGAATGACTTCTGAAGTCTTAATTCAGCTCAAGACGCTGTAGATTCCCGTCAGTAACACTATCAGTCTGTAGTTCTATTAATCTGCGCTTGAACCGGAACCGGATGTAAGTCCCAAAAAACTGAATTTTGGAACTGAAATTGAATTGTAGAACTGAAACTGAATCGTGAGAGTGAATCTGAAATTATTCGAGAGCTGAATTTTTAAAGGATAAAATGCAGTTTCAAAGCAAATCAATTCATTTTCAAACCATAAATTCAATTTCAAATTAGACTAATTCAAATTCAGTTTTCAAAAGCTTTCATTCAAGTTACAATTCAGATTCAATCCGAGTAATTCAAATTCAAATTTAACTTATTCAGATTCAGTTTCTGATGGCACAGATTTCTGCCCATATTTCAGTGTTATTTTGTTATCGTTTTGATCATTAACTCTGTTTTCCTGGGTCTTTTCACGTGTGTTATGAATAAATCTTCCTTTTTTCGGTACCGGTACTAGTTTTATTTTGTTGTATTTATCTGCGACACCTTAAAGGCCGGTCCGTGAAAATATTGTCGGGCATAAACCGGTCCGTGGCGCAAAAAAGGTTGGGGACCGCTGTGTTATTAGACTCAAATGGCTTCTCTCAAAATGTAAAAGAACCCACCCACCACTTTAATCACACTCTAGATATTTGTTTAACATATGGCATAGAAACTGAACATTTAACAGTGTTTCCTGAAAACCCTCTGCTGTCTGATCATTTCCTGATAACATTTACATTTACAATAATTGATTACACAGCAGTGGAGAGTAGACTTTATCAAAGTAGATGTCTTTCTGAAAGTGCTGTAACTAAGTTTAAGAATATAATCCACCGGGGCGCTAGTGAGCAGCGGTAGGATGTAGACGTGCTTTTCGGAGCTCTCCACCAAAACTCAGATTTTTACTGAACACCACCATAAATTCTTACACAGGCGGATATTTTCTGCGGGTGAATATTTCCAGGTTGATCTACGCTGTCCATTTTTGTGCAATGAGACCGAAAACGAACCCTCCGAGCAAGAATAAAACCATCGGGGGCTATGTTAGCAACACCGCTAGCGGGACTAATGCTAGCACCAGTAGCCCTACCGAACCAGAGGCTGGTCCCCACGAAGACAGAACCTACACCCTATGCAAGGAGATGTGTCGGGAAATGGCCACGTCTATAATGGGGAAGATTAATGAGCGGTTTGATACTTTCGAGGCTAGATTTCAGTCGCTCCTTTCGGAGCAGAAAGAGACGAAAAACCGCATGAAAAGTCAAGAACAAGCGACGTGTGCCTTGGATGAGCGCATAGAAGCGCTAGAAGCCAAATGTTCGGACCTAACTCAGCACGCCAACCAACTCAAAACCAAACTCCAGGACTTAGAGGCCCGCTCTCGCAGACACAATATCAAAATTGTCGGCATACCTGAGGACGAGGAAAAAGGTATGCCCGCTGACTTTGTTTCTAGGCTTATCCCAGAGTTGCTGGGGAAGGAGCATTTTCCACACCCGATAAAAGTTGATCGTGCACACCGCGCACTACAAGCGAAACCAACTGCTGGTGCTAAACCACGCACTATCCTGGCCCGCATTCATCATTTTCAGGAGAAGGAGCTGATCCTGCATCGCTGCAGGATGCAAAAAGGCTGCGAGTATAAAGGAAACAAGGTGATGATATTTCCAGACTACACCAGCGAAGTGATGAACCAGCGTCGCGCTTTTAATGGTGTGATGCAAACCTTGCGCAGTGATGGAATCAAGCACACACTACGTTACCCGGCAAGGCTCTATGTATACTGGCGTGACGGACAAGCACCATCAATCTTCAACGACGCAGATGAGGCAGCACGCTGCATTAAAGGACACGGGTCGACTACGAGAAATAGTGGTTCTGACTGCAGGACTGCCTGAGCAATATTAAGACTTCTAACTTTAAAAGACACCATGCTGAGAACTGGCTTTGGACTTTCAAGTACAACATTATACCAACAACTTTAGATGAGACATCCTTACTGGTGTAACATTTTCCCAGTGAATGATGTTTGCTTTTTCTATTACATGGTGGCGGTAATACACAGCACTTTTATGTTTTTATTCTGAGTGGTGGGTGCGAAGATATCTTGCCATTTGCCCGGCAGCTCCCTTCGAAGTGAAGAGGGGATGTTATGCGTCAGGTTCCGGGGGACGCGTTTTTTGGGGAAGGGGTGGGTTATGTCTTGATTTGTTCTTGTTCTACAGCTCAGGTGCGCTAGTTTCATTACTGCCAGTTTATGACTTTCGGTCATTTTGTATGAACAATGTCACTCCTTATCATTTTTCTTTTTTTCATTTTTTCCCATTATAATGACTAGGTCACAGGCTAGTATACAAGTGGGAAACAGGGATTTGCAGCTTGTATCATGGAATGTTAGAGGGCTTGGTTCAGTTGTCAAAAAGGGTAAAGTATTTAAACATTTGAAATCTCTTTGTGCAGATGTAATTTTTCTGCAAGAAACACACATAAAATATATGATGCGGCATGTTTTAAAATGTAACTGGATATCTCAAATATATCAGTCACCCTTTACATCACATGCCAGGGGGTAGCCATACTATTTAAGAAAAATGTCCCATTTCAACTAAAATCTGTAATTAATGATCCTCAGGGACGATACATAATGGTTTCAGGGATGATAGCTTCTCTCCCATTAACCCTACTAAATATTTACGGTCCAAATACAGATGAGCCTATGTTTTTCAGAAAGGTGTTTGACTTGCTACCGGACGATACTGACTCAAATATAGTAATAGCAGGAGATTGGAACTGCTATTTAGACCCTTACCTTGATCGGCTATCATCACGCCCTCCCCCAGAGATTGCCTCTGTGCGGCTTCTGAATAATCTTTCTAAAGCTAGAAATTTAGTAGACATTTGGAGACTTCAACATCCCACTGATAAAGATTACTCTTTTTACTCTGGCGTCCACAAATCCTACAGTTGAATTGATTATTTTTTGGTCAGTTCAAGCCTTATTTCACAAATTTCAAATTCCAGATATCATAATATTTTGATTTCTGATCACAGTCCCACATCTATATCATTGAGTCTTAGTCTGCCTAAAGAGAACTATTCCTGGTGTTTCAATCCAACCCTTCTCAGTGACGAAAAGTTTATTAAATATATTACACCCAAACTCAAGGACTTTCTTGACTCAAATGACAACGGAGAGGTCTCTGATTCAACACTGTGGGAAACATTAAAAGTCGTAATGCGTGGTGAAATTATTTCCTATAGCTCAGGCCTCAAAAAGGAGAAGATGAAGCGACTTTCTGAAATTAATAGTGCCATTCCTCGTCTAGAAAGGGCTTACCAGAATTCTAAATCACCTGAGGATTACAAAAGGAACACAAGCTTCGAGAGCAATTCACAAAATAAGATCCAAATCGGGTGCTTTTCTAACAAACCCTATAGAAATTAATAAGGGCTTCGGAGAGTTCTATCAGGAGTTGTACAGGGTGGGCCATTTATATAGATACACTGTAATAAAATGGGAATGGTTGGTGATATTAAAGTCCTGTTTGTGGCACATTAGTATATGTGAGGGGGCAAACTCCTCAAGATGGGTGGTGACCATGCTGGCCATTTAGAAGTCGGCCATCTTGGATACAACTTTTGTTTTTTCAATAGGAAGAGGGCCATGTGACACATCAAACTTATTGGTAATGTCACAAGAGAAACAATGGTGTGCTTGGTTTTAACGTAACTTTATTCTTTCATGAGTTATTTACAAGTTTCTCTTTGTTCACAGCCATTGACATGTTGAAGAGGTTAACACATGAGGAGCGGATCGAAATTGTGTTGATATCTGGTGAACGCAGTAACCGGGTCATTGCAGCAGATTTCAATGCAAGACACCCTACGAGACCACCCATCTCCCATGCTACAGTTAGCAAACTGCTAATGAAGAAACATCAGTGGCTGTCCTAGCTTCATTCAGCAAGAGCCCACAGCGTAGCACTCGCCGCATGTCACTGGAGAGTGGCATTAGTCGAACATCCCTTCGGCAGATATTAGCTACTCACAAATGGCACACTTGCAAACTCCAGCTTATGCAGCATCTCAACGAGGATGACCCAGATTGGCGCACAGAATTTGCAGAATGGGCAAAACAAAAATTGGAACAGGACCCTCAGTTCACGCAGAAGGTTTTGTTCAGTGATGAGGCAAACTTTTATGTGAATGGTGAAGTTAACAAACAAAACCACCGCTATTGGTCTGACACTAACCCACATTGGATGGATCCCTCCAAGACTGTTGGAACAACAAAAGTGATGGCTTGGTGTGGTATATGGGGTACAACGATAGTGGGTCCATTCTTCATCAATGGAAACCTGAAGGCCACTTGATATTTGAAATTGTTACATGATGATGTGTTTCCCTCTTTATGCACTGAAGCTGGCATGTTCCCTGAGTTTTTCCAGCAAGATGGTGCACCACCACATTATGGGTGCCAGGTCCGAGCATTCCTAGATGAACAGTTTCCTGGAAAGTGGATTGGTCGTCAGTGGGCCAGTTGAATGGCCCCAAGGTCTCCCGATCTGACCCCCTTAGACTTTTATCTTTGGGGTCATCTGAAGGCAATTGTCTATGGTGTGAAGATACGAGATGTGCAGCACCTGAAACTATGGATACTGGATGCCTGTGCTGAAACTTGTAAATAACTCATGAAAGAATAAAGTTACGTTGAAACCAAGCACACCATTGTTTCTCTTGTGACATTACCAATAAGTTTGATGTGTCACATGGCCCTCTTCCTATTGAAAAAACAAAAGTTGTATCCAAGATGGCCGACTTCTAAATGGCCGCCATAGTCACCACCCATCTTGAGGAGTTTGCCCCCTCACATATACTAATGTGCCACAAACAGGACTTTAATATCACCAACCATTCCCATTTTATTACGGTGTATCCATGTAAATGGCCCACCCTGTACTCTTCCCAGCTGAATGTAACACAGTCTGCTTCAGGCTTCAGGCCCTGACGGTTTTGGCATAGAATTTTATAAGAAATTTTGTGATGGTCTTGCTCCATTCTTGCTTAGGATGATGCGTGATTCTAAAAACAGGGGCGTACTACCCCAAACTCTGTATGAAGCAAATATTTCATTAATCTTGAAGAAAGGCAGAGATGACTCTGATCCTGCTAACTTCAGGCCAATTGCTCTTCAAAATTTTGATCGAAAGGTGATAACTAAAATTTTAGCAACTAGACTGAACAAGTACTTGACTTCCATTATTCACCCTGATCAAACGGGATTCATCCCTGACAGACTTTCTTTTTTCAATGTTAGACGTCTTTTCAACACCATCTATTCTGACCATGGTAGTTCGGGAGGAGCAGCAATTTTAGCTCTTGATGCACACAAAGCCTTTGATCAGGTTGAGTGGTTTTATATGTTCGAGTCATTGCGAAAGTTTGGGTTTGGTGAAATATTTATATCTTGGGTAAAATTAGTGTACGCAAATCCAATCTGTTCAGTTCTCACAAATGGAGAAAGGTCGGTGCCATTTCCTTTGCAGCGCTCTGGTCAACAGGGCTGCCCCCTGTCCCCTGCTCTATTTGCTCTGGCTTTGGAGCCCCTTGCGATTAAGATAAGAGCACATCCAAAAATACAAGGGCTCTTGGTCGGAGGGGTTGAAACTGTTATTAGTTTGTACGGAGACGATGTACTATTATACCTGCGTAATGCAGAGGAATCTGTACCATCCCTTCTTAATCTGGTCACCTCATTTGGCAAAAATTCAGGATATACAATTAACTGGGTTAAAAGCGAACTTATGCCTTTATCTAAAACCGGTTTGCCAAGTTTTCTTTGTAATGTTCCATTCAAAATAGTTAACAACCATCTCACATACCTTGGATTAACTGTTCCTAAAGATCCCAAATTAATTTTTAGCTTGAACTTTGCTGAATTCGTATCAACATTAAAGCATAACATCGAGTCATGGAAAATTCTTCCCCTATCTATGGTCGGTCGTATAAATTCCATAAAAATGGTCTCTCTTCCTAGATTTCTGTATCTTTGCCAAAATCTTCCTATTTATCTCACTTCCTCTTTCTTTAAGGAGTTGGACTCAATTATTACTTCTTACATATGGAACAACAAGAATCCTGGGATTTCAAAACTACATCTACAAAAATCCAAATTGGAGGGAGGTCTGAGTTTGCCAATATTTAAACATTATTACTGGGCTGCAAATCTAAGAGCCTTGACCTTCTGGCACCGAACATCCCCAGATCTTGGTAATTCCAACATCCCCCTTTGGGTTAAAATGGAGGCTGACATTGTAAGGGACTCCTCTCTAGAGGCCCTGCTTTTCTCAAAAGTAGGGAGGGCTGAGAGTCTTAAGAAACTGGTGTTTGTTCCGAAACAATCTGTGCGGATTTTAAACCAAGTTAGAGGTTTTTTTGAACTGCCAAACGCCTCTGTGCAGGCACCAATATGTGATAACCATGCCTTTTTGCCTCCTTGGGATGATAAATCCTACTATGTTTGGAAGGAGAAGGGCTTAATCAAATTCAAAGATCTTTATATAGATGGAAAATTTGCATCATTTAATCAGCTTAAGCAAAAGTTCGATTTATCGCATTCACATTTTTACCGTTACCTACAAGTCAGGCATTTTATGCAATCCAATATGAAGAATTACCAAGATGTTCTACATGAACATAACCTTTTTAAGGTGCTCCTGAGCCCTCCTTACTCCAAACATTTGATTTCTACAATTGTACATTTGTTTGATGACAGCATTGAAGTGCAGACTATGAGGATAAGAGACGCTTGGAGGGAGGAATTGGGCATGGAAATATCAGAATCAATGTGGGACAAATGCCTATCAAAAATTCATTCCTGCTCTGTTAACAGCAGACATCAATTAATACAATTTAAAATTGTTCATCGGCTACATTACTCCAAGGTTCAGCTACACAAAATTTATCCTTCAACTTCCCCCATATGTGACAGATGTAAAACATCAGAGAGCACATTGGCTCACGCTTTCTGGCATTGCCCCTCATTGACCAATTTTTGGTCCAAAATATTTGATTGGTACTCTAAAGCTTATGGGATTTCCATCTCACCCAATCCAGAAATTGCAGTTTTTGGCTGTGTATGTTCCAGAACTATCCCTGCGACTGTGCGGGTGCCAATTGATCTCGGAATGATGTTTGCGAAAAAAGGAATGGAAGTCCGCTGCTCCTCCCTACTTCAGTGTCTGGCTCAATGACATGTTATCAGTCATTCAACTGGAAAAAGTTCGATACCTGCAAACACCTGCAGCAAATGTTTTCTCAAAATCTTGGACTCCGTTTTGTAATCACCTTGAGAAAGCTCACGTTGTATAAACATGTTATTGATTATTATTATGCTATTTCTTGTCCTATCATCTCAGTGCCTGAGCTGTATTTGTTTGTTCGTTGATGAGGTTTTCTATGCTGAAAAAATTAAAATAAAATATTGAAAATAAAAAGAATATAATCCACCCACTGTTATCATCTTCAATGCCCTGTACCAACATGGAGCAGAGCAGCTATCTGAATGCTACTCCAACAGAGGTCGATTATCTTGTTAATAATTTTACCTCCTCACTACGTACGACTCTGGATACTGTAGCTCCTGTGAAAACTAAGGCCTCAAATCTGAAGTACCTGATCCGTGGTATAATTCTCAAACACGTAGCCTAAAGCAGATAACCCGTAAGCTGGAGAGGAAATGGCGTGTCACAAATTTAGAAGATCATGATTTAGCCTGGAGAAATAGTTTGCTGCTTTATAAGAAAGCCCTCCGCAAAGCCAGAACATCTTACTATTCGTCACTGATTGAAGAAAATAAGAACAACCCCAGGTTTCTCTTCAGCACTGTAGCCAGGCTGACAAAAAGTCAGAGCTCTACTGAGCCAACAATCCCTTTAACGTTAACTAGTAATGACTTCATGAACTTCTTGACAAATAAAATTGTAATTGTTAGAGAAAAAATTACAAATAATTATCCCACAGATGTAATATTATCTACAGCTACTTTTAGTACCATTGATGTTAAGTTAAACTCTTTTTCTCCAACTGATCTTCTGAGTTAACTTCAATTATTACTTCCTCCAAACCATCAACGTGTTTTTAGACCCCATTCCTACAAAACTGCTCAAGGAAGTCCTGCCAATAATTAATGCTTCAATCTTGAATATGATCAACCTAATCAATCGAATATTCTATTAACGTGATTAGAGCACACTATAGGTATTATTGACCCTTAGAACTGAAGAAGCTTCTCGGATGAGAGGTGAAACGTCTTCAAGCAACTCAAAGAAGTCCAGACGCTTTTCTTTCCAAAAGCTTCTTAGACTACGATGACCTGGATGACTGAGAACCTTCACTGACATATAGGTATTACAGTTACTGCACTGCAGTGGTTTGTATCATATCTATCTAATAGACTCCAGTTTGTGCATGTAAATGGAGAGTCCTCTTCACACACTAAGGTCAATTATGGTGTTCCACAGGGTTCAGTGCTAGGACCAATTCTATTTACATTATACATGCTTCCCCTAGGCAGTATACATTTTCAGTATACATTTTCACTGCTATGCTGATGACACGCAGCTCTATCTGTCCATGAAGCCAGATAACACACACCAATTAGTTAAACCTGGATGGCCGCTAACTTTCTGCTTCTTAATTCAGATAAAACTGAGGTTATTGTACTCGGCCCTGAAAATCTTAGAAATATGGTATCTAACCAGATTCTTACTCTGGATGGCATTACCTTGGACGTACACAGAGCAGAGGAGGCCGAGAAATGGCATCAAATAAATTCCAGCTCCATGGAAGAAAAACTACAGCCCATATTGGTCTGAGGAGCTTGGAAAGAAAAGCCACTGGACTTATTTAAGGTTCCTGAAGACGTTTAATCAAGAAACTTCTTCAGTTCTGAGAGCAATTGGTGGAGAAAGGCTCAGATATTTAAATAGGGTCCCTAAGAGGGCCGTGTACCCCCTTTTGATCCTCTGCTTAATCACATGAGCCAAGGTGTGAGATTTTGTGACTCCAAGCTCCTTAGACTACCATGACCTTGAGGACTGAGAGCCTCCACAGACATACAGCCAATGATTCTTCACAGCCATAAAGTGCCAGTTTGATCCATCTGATGATGACAATCCTGACAACTCATTGATACTGAGCACAGAATAGAATAGAATAGAGTAGAATAGAATAGAATAGAATAGAATAGAGTAGAGGATTAATTGCTTCTTAATTCAGATAAAAAAAAAAAGGTTATTGTACTCGGGCCTGAAAATCTTAGAAATATGGTATCTAACCAGATTCTTACTCTGGATGGCATTACCTTGGCCTCCAGTAACAC
This sequence comes from Oreochromis aureus, assembly GCF_013358895.1. Taxonomy (NCBI): domain Eukaryota; kingdom Metazoa; phylum Chordata; class Actinopteri; order Cichliformes; family Cichlidae; genus Oreochromis; species Oreochromis aureus. The sequence continues at coordinate 93,561,784 of NC_052944.1, read as the reverse complement.
TGTGAGGAACCTTGGAGTCATTTTTGACCAGGACATGTCCTTCAACGCACATATTAAACAAATATGTAAGACTGCTTTCTTCCATTTGCGCGACACCTTTGTCATTTTCCATACAAACCCACCAACCCATATTATGTAACATGTTTCAGTCAGACAAGTTTCTGTCATTTTGTCTCTTGTTGTTTTTGTTAATGTGTCTAAACTTGATCTTTAGCTCAAAGTGACAAATGCCGTCTTCGTATGTGTGTCCTCAGTTTCCCATCATGTCTCAGCAATGGAGCTATATGAGGGGGACACAGTCCTGCTGCCCTGTGAGTTTTTCTTTTTTGAATTTGATGACCCCTCAGTGGTGTGGAGTCGCTCCGACCTCAGTCCTCCAACCGTTCACGAGCGTCAGCGTCAAGGCGACGAACTGAAAGATCAAAACCAGCGTTACAGCGGCCGAACATCCATGAAGACTGACGCTCTGGAAACTGGAGACCTCAGCCTGAACCTGACCAACCTCCAACTGTCTGACAGCGCCACCTACACCTGCTCCATCAGAGAATTTGGGACTGAACTGAATAGGAGTGATGTACATCTTCAGGTCAAAGGTCAGCACCAAACACCTGCTGTAGATACATCTGACATCACTCAGACAAAACGTTATTTCTTTAACATTATCAGTGATCATGTTGACTCTTTCATTGAAGTAAAGGCCTATTCATTAAATTCATTAAACTCTTTCAGTCAGAGGTCAAAGGTCATGTTGTTCTTTGTGTTTGTCCACAGAACAGTTTCCATCCTGGGTCAAAGCTCTCCTGGTTCTCCTGGTTCTCCTGGTTCTTCTTGTGCTTTCTGGAGGTCTCATATATAATTTCCGGCACTATTTCATGTCAGGTGAGTGTCTCCTACTTCACTACCCATAATGCCGATGGTTAGCAGGTGTCCTCTGGTGGCTCCTTGACTGTGGCCACACAAACTTGTTCCAGAAGCTGAAAGAGTTGAGAGTTACAAACAGCTGATACAGAGAGCTGAAGAGAAACTTCCAGGTTTGTTCCAGAAGTCAGAAAACCTCCTTCAGACTCAGTCATTGATCAGTGAAACAGCTCCACAACATGACTTTACTAAACAGTGTGTGTGCTTCACTGCATTGATCTGACACAGAGGCTGCATGTGGACAAGCTGTTCTTTCATTATCTGCAATTTATCCAAATTTAAGTCTCACTGAGAATAAAATCTATTTCCAAGATAGACCGGCAGAGGGCAGCAAATGTTACAACAAATACAACCCATGGCAAGTAAAGAAACAAATACAATATTCTCCAGAGACAAGTGAACACAAACATATGAATCATATGCAATGACAGATCAATAGGAGAGTGACATTCATAACAGTCACACTGTTTTTCCATTATTTTTCTAACTCCGTTCTGACTCTGGGGACAAACAAATTGTGAGTGTGTCAGCTGTATCGGTTATCATTTTCACACATATAGACGCAGAGATAAGAAGGAGCAAACCCAAGCAGAGATTTATAGATAAAATTCTGCAGATATGACAGAGATGGTCATTTAGCAGCAGCATAGAGAAAACAGTGAAATATGTGATTTCCACAGCTATTAATAAAACATAAAGCACAATAATGGACAGTATCCAACCTCTTTAAGTACAGAACAGGTGCATTTATAAAACACAGATCACTGTAATCCAGTAAAGGGTTGTTGTTGTTTTTTTAAGTTCCAGAGATGAAGTTTTCCTCAATTTAAAAAAATAAACAAAATTTATGCCCAACTTGGACACAATCCTTTCATTGTGAGCTTTAAATGAAAAATTCTGATGTATAATGATACCTAGATACTTATAAGATGTGACCATTTCAATTTCTATTCCCTGAATGATTTTATTTCATAGGAAACGTAGCTAACAACTATTTGCCATTTGAGGATAACGTGAACTTGGATTTCTCTGCATTTAACACAACTTAAGTAGAGGTAAATGGGACTGAACAACATAGAAGACATACTGAGGAAATATAAGTGTTTTTATTACTGAAGAAGCTGAACAATAGATAATTTTATCATCTGCATAAAAATAAAATGCAACGTTTGATTAAATTGTCGCAAAGGTCACTTATTTAGTCAGAAAAGAGCGGTGGTCCTAATATGGAACCCTGTGGAACTTTTTTGGATTCTGTGCAAAAAGCAAGTCTGCAAGCAAGCAACATGGACACACTCTGATCTAGCTGACAAGTAATTTGACAAACTCACATTACACACTATTTACAGACAGACCAATATTGTTTAGTCAGTTTAAAATGGCATGATCCACTGTGTCAAAACCCTTTAACAAGTCACAGCTGCACAGTATTTTTCTAAATCCAGAGTGATGCTGCGGATACGTTAAATATTTGTTGTTCACTAATAAGATTTTTGTAAACTTAAACACTCAAACCAAAACACACTATTTATATATGGGACTGTAGCTATTAACATCTGAAGGTTCACCTCTTTTATGCAAAAGGAGAACATATTCCATATTACAAGGATCGCACACTAAAATATAAGTTAGTGTTTCTGCTATACAATCTGCAGCCAATTTAAGAAAATAAGGATGGAGTTTATATGGTCCTGCAGATTTGTTTGGATCCAACAGATTTAAGGTCCTGTGGACCTCCAGGACATTCAGAGAAGAAAAGGGCTGAACCACAGACTGAGATTGAGTGGTTGCAGAGAGAGTCTCCTGTTCATTCAGCTGTTCTAAATTTAATATAAAGATTTAAATGAAGACCCTGAAGAAACAAAATGTTCATTAAAGCAGTTTAAAATGTCACATTTTTCAGTAAAGTACATCAGTGATTTAAAACAAAAGCTGGCATCGTGGCAGTTATAGCCCCATAATAGGATTTTATTATTTTCCAGAATTTTTTAGGATCATTAAGATGTTTACTGTTTTTTGAATGGAAGAACTTGGATATGACCTTTTTTAATTTTAGAAGGTTGCAATTTCTGGGCTTTCTAAACATCAAACAGTCTACCTCAGATTTAGTTTTTCTGGCCAAACATCATTCTTTTGTTTAAGGAGACTGGACAGCTGAGGAGAAAACCAGTCATCATTTCTGTAGTTTACTCTAAATTTAATGAATGAGGTGTGTTAATCCATGAAAGTATTTCCATACCAGCTCTACATCAGCAATGAGGTGGATTATCTTCCAGTTGTAGCCCCATTAATCATGAAAGAATGCTTGTTCACAGAAATTCTTAAAATCTCATTTATAAACTTTGACTTGATTTTTTTATTTGATTTTGGGAGCTTCAGTTGTGTGACTGCAGCAATCACACAGTGGTCACTGATATCATTTGCGAAAACAGCACTAAATCAATTTATTTTTATATACAGGCCCAGGATCAATGTAATGAATTTAGAACCAGGACATTAGAGGCCATCCAGGCCTTTATGTCTTTAAGATATGCCTGTAACTGATTTAACTGGTGTTAATTATAAAAATCAAATGTGTATCATCTGCAGGCCAAATGATACAAATCAATTAATAATTGCTGTGTGTAAAGGAAACTCCTCATGTATGTGAACAAACTAGAATCTATCAGATGTGATTCAAACCACGGTGAATTATCTTTAGTAACTCTGGTGGGTTCTAATCTTTGTAGTAAAATGTTGTGGTCTACACTGAGGTCTAACAGGACAAGCACTGAAATAAGTCCACTGTAACAGGTCATAAGGAGAACATTAGTAACCTTCACTACAGCTCATGTTGTGCTTTGTTGTCCTCTCAGTCCCCTGGGTGGGGGTGGATTCAGGGGTGGAGTCTGTCCAGCTGATCTGCAAAGCCACAGTTTGTCTGCCTAAAGATGCTAAAGTGGAGTGGAAGGACAAAAACAACAGGAAGGTCCACGTGTATGAGAACGGCTCTGACCAGCCTGAAGAACAGGACGATAAATACAAGAACCGAACAAAGATGAAGAGAAACTTACTGGAACCTGGAGACCTCAGTCTGACCCTGAAACACCCCACAGATGGAGACAACTCCACCTACACCTGCACCGTCTACAGCAGGGAGGGAAAAGTCCTGATGGAGAAACAAGTGGAGCTGAAAGTCACAGGTCAGTGCTGTAGATACAGGTCAAAGGTCAGAGGTCAGACTCATGATGGTGGTTCAGTCTCAGTGGGCTCCATCCAATAATGTTACAGTGTTAGCATGTCTGATGTTTGTGGCTGTTTTGGTTTTTATTTGATTTCCAGCCAAATGTAAAAGCTTCAGCAGATGAACTGGAGCAAAGTTCATGTGTGAGACTTCATCTGAAAGGTAACATCTTCTAGTTTCTGAACATGTGTTTGTTTAGCATGTGGCTAAAACACAGGCTAAGCTAAGTCAGTTCAAATATCAGTAAAAACCTTCTTTGGTCCTCGTCTATAATCAGTCATATCTGAGTCACAATAACTAGAAGATGATTTCTAGCAGAACGCTGAGCTTTTTAAGGACTTTAACTGATGCATCATGGAGCGACCGTGGCTCAGGGGGTTGGGAAGCGTATCTGCAACTGGAAGGTCGCCGGTTCGATCCCTGGGCTCTCTGTCCTGGTCGTTGTGTCCTTGGACAAGACACTTGTTAGATTTGCATTGTGATTGTCATTTATGCTTAGAAATATTTACTCATATATGCTTAGAAGTATATAATCATTTGTAGATTGAAAGAATGTCTCATCCCAGGAGGTCTGTAACAACTCTGTGTAGCATGAAGAGGGGAGTGCATTCACTCCTCTCCAGAGTGTTCTGGCATAGATCACACACCTCCTAGGAGAGGTCGTATCTTCTCTTGCTGATATATGGTATAGCAAACATACGTATATCTGTTTGAGTCTAAGAGCCTTTTGTTCAGATGTACCGTTAGACTCCTGGCACCAGCTTTGGGGAGTCTTCATGGGGTCATATCTCGACCCACACACACACACACACACACACACACACACACACACACACACAAGGTATCGTCATATGTTAATGAACCTATGCATATTCATGTAACCACAATAAAAGAGCAGTGTTACGGGGAACGGACGAGAGCAACTGAGGTCAAGCGAAGGAACGGCGCCTGTCCAGTTCTCCCGTGCACGTGAAACATAAAGAATGTTGCCTACCGTGTCTTGCTTGCTGCTGTGTAATAACATTGCCTTCAACGTTCCAGCGGATAGGTTCAAGCTACAAACCTATCATTAATTGGTCCTTCGACGCGGATCCCTGGAGTCGGCATTCACCGAGAGAACCCTGGCGTCAGCGAGACGTGAGAATTTGTTATCGGGCGGTGGATGAGCTGTCCGTTTTCTCTCTTCGATGAATGACGATCGGCGGGATCCGAGGCTGATATTACACGCTAAGCAACACCGAGTAAGTTCAAAGAGCCCGACTCTATAACCGTGTGGTTGTGTTGTTCTCCGCCACTTTGTGAGGCGTTGAGAAGTTCGCTAGCGATAGGTACAGACCACTTTGTGAGGTGCTGTAGTGAGTCCTCCGCCACTTTGTGAGGCGTTGAGTTCTCCGCCACTTTGTGAGGCGTTGAGAAGTTCATGAGTCCAGACTGTGCTGGACAATAGGCCTATTTTGTGTTGTTGTTGTTGTTGTGTTGAGTGTGTTTGTGTGAATGACTGCGGAGTAGAACACGTGGTCTGTGACGCTGACTGTTGTTGTTATCATGGGTTCCTAAGCAACCAAGAGTGTGTCCGAGCGTGACAGACTTTTATGCTGGACTTCGCTCCTGGCAGCGCAAAGTATTTAAAAAGTTTTCAGAAAACACAGCAGCCTTGAAGAGTGTGTGGAGAAGGCCAGCCCACATCAGCAGCATTTAAGCTATGCTCTGGTGAATGGCTTTCCCCCACCCCGTGCTGACACAAAATGTTTAGATGATTCTTTAGATTTCCCTGATCAACAACAGCCTGTGCTCCAGACCATTACTTTAACCAGTTGTTAACAGTAACCTGCATTAAGCTTAAGGTTGCTCAAATTCAGTACAATGACATATGAGATGAAGTAAAATAAGCAAATATTTTACCTAATTACGTGCATAGAGGCACTTGACCTGTTTGAAAACTGTCATCCTATTATGAGCCATTGTTGAGATATAGAGCACACCTGTGAAAACAACTAATATGTTGAACCCTGTGTGAAACAGCTGAAAACTACATGATGGAGAAGCTGAGTTAAATATGAAAATGTAAGTCTTTGCCACTGTGGGCAAAGCACGCAACCACTGTGTGAGGTTGTGTTGCTGTCTCTTCTGGGCTGATGAGCAAGCTACACATTATCAGATCAGGAGCTGGCTGAGAACTCATCAAAGAAAGGGGAAGAGAACTATGATAACTCGAGTATGTAGCGTATCCGTGAGTTCAGCTTCTTCTTTCAGATGCGCAGCAGTTTTCCTGGATCTTGATTCATGTGTGTAGAGTGTTCATAGCATCAGCATCATGTTTTTGTTTATTTGTTTTGTTGGGTTGAAAAATAATTAAATAAACTTGTGATCATACTTATGGATCACCATGGCATATATCATCAGCCATATGATTTATTTATGCAGATGAGAAAAAGTGAGTGTGAATGTGCCTGACGTCGCTGTGTGTGTGTGCGCTGTGTAAAAGTAATTGTCACAAATTGTGAGAGCGGTGATTCTGCAGGTCGCCAGCTAGTGTAAAAAAAAAAAAAAAAAAACAGAGAGAGAGTTCTGTGTGTCGGTTAAGTAATGAGAATAATGATCAAAATGTCTCAGTGTGTCACTTGCAGGTGAGGAGCAGACCCGGATCAATTTCCCATGTGCAGCGGTCGGAAGGAAATTATAGTTTAACATCATTGGAAACATTCGGGCCAAGTTTTTGGCTATTTACAGCTCCATGTGTCCCTCATCCTCACAAGCGAGCTCTCACTCCTCCCTGAAGACAAGGAATGCAGCTCCAAGAGCAATAACATGGCAGATAAAGAGACAGCAGCAAAGTCCTGAGCAGAGAGTCCCAGCAAGCAGCAGCAGTGTGGACAAACAGCAGTGGAGAAGAAGAGCAAACCATCATCCTGATTGGATGAATGACACTGTGTTTCCAACAAGCTGCAACTTCACTGTGCTTGTGAAAAGAACGGTTGAAAAGAACCTATGAGGAGACTGTTGGAGTTTGACATTTGCCACTTTCGGAGTAAAATGGCAAGAAGAGACAGTGGAACACAGGACAAAGCTGAAGAAGAACTGCCGGCTGTTGGACTGTTGAAGTGGGAGAGGACAACAGAGTGAGAGTAAGTAAGGACACAGAGGAAAGCTGTTGTTTAATGTGGGAAATCAAAATTTGGGTTAGCAAACCTGGGGAAAAGAAAACTGACTGCTTAAGTGGAAAATTGTGAAGGAATCTGAAACACTGCAAAAAGAAACATATACAAAATCACACACACAAGCAGAACATGCATTAACCCTACTAACACAAACACAAGAGAGCTCATGAAGATTAGGCAGCATCTTGAGCATGTGAGTCTGTTTATCATCTTGTCCAAGTCAGTGTGATGCAAAGATCAGTGGACTCATAGCACATTAGTTGAAAATGATGATCAATTAATAGCAGAGAAGTGTGTAGGAAAGGCAGCTTTAAGAACATGCCCTGCTGGAGATGCAACTCCACAGACATTGATTAAACCTGCCTAATAACAAACACACATGCAATGAAAATCAGCGTGTTATTTCTCATCAGTGTTAAAATAGTGTAAATTTAACAGACGCTTGTTATCAAATGCTGAATTTATCCAATGCTGACAGTTAACTAACTATGTTGCAGGACAACAGTTTAATTTTTGTGGGAAAAAAGATTCTGGTTTGACCAACCAGTGACCAGACAATAAATTTAGTTGTTGATATAGTAAATTGGGGGATGCTTTCTGCCTGATTGATGCAGCACAAAATATTTTACTGTATGAGGGAAAATTCTATTTTTGTGATAATATTTTGAACATGCATTTCTGTTGTCCTGTCATCTTAGTGGGTTAATAACTGATATGCAAATTAGTTGATGGTTCTTAGGTTAATGAAAGGTGATTGAATTCTAGCACGAGTGAATGGGATGTGTTGGAGTTTGTTAGAGTGGAGACTCTAAAACACTGAGTTTCCTGTTGTGATGTGCGAGTGAATCCTGCACCCAAATACCAAACTCTGAATACATAAGAACAAACTTCTTTGCGAAATGCATGACAACATGTCACATGTTTTATGATGAAGGGGAAAAAGGAAAACTAAATAAAATTTGTGGCCTAAATGAGTAAAAAGTACAGTCCTGGGGATTAAAATTCATAGCTAATGAGACATGAGGCTTATGTTGTGTGTTGTGCGGCTGATGGTTGGTTTTGAATTAATCTAGCTGATGATTTTTCTTTTGTTGTGAAGTTGAGCCTGCCAATTAGCATGATGGTTTGATAAACCATCATGCTAATGGTATGATTTACCCTCCTGAGATGAGGAGCATGTGTCATGACTTAACGAGGCCTTTTTATTTTGATACTTTCACAGTGCACTGAAAGTTTTATTGATAATCTCTATTTGAGCAGATCTGCACGATTAGAACAGAAGCGCTATACGACGCGTCGTCGAGAAAATTGTTGCAAGTGAGTTTCTCCACATTAAAATGGGCTCTGGAGAAAGTCACTTATATGGGACAATTAGAAAATAGGTCCCTACCCAAAAAAGGATTAAGCGAGAGAATCCAATATAAAGTTCTTCTTTTCTTTTTGAAATGACGTCATTTTGCTGAGAAGTGGAAATGAAAATGCGACGATAATTTCCACTGTCAGCAAAGAAAGAATGAATGAATGTATGAATGAATGAGTGAGAGAAAATAAAACTGACTGACTGGTAAAAGCGGACAGAAGCTGACAGACTGACTGACATCACTGTGCGAAGTTAACCCCCACCTGACAAAGGTGCAGATGAATCTATGTGTGTTTCTTTTTACAGGAGCAGAAAGATGACAACAACATTCGAGGTTGCGTGACGATTTAACCTTTTAAATGCCACTTTCTGTGTCTGTGCATCTACCAGGGGTGTTATTCACTACCTTGTGTTGCTCACAGAGGTGACTGTGAGAAAGTGTGTATACACCTGCGCAGCGCTAACATTTCTACAGCATTACAGTCTTCGTGTGATTTGATCATGTGATTTATACCAGGATAGCTGGTTGATGTCTTCTACTACAGGATTTCTGGGTTCATGTGTGAAGAAAACTGTGTTTAGAGGTTATGAGTTGGTGATGCTGTTACACTGTGTTGTTGGAGAAATGTGAAGGTTACTTTGACGATGTGAATAACATGTAAAACATTCCCTGTGTTGAAACTAGTGCCACTTCTGTCCACAGCTATGGTCTTTATGGTCTTTTTACAGCACCTCTGGACCCTGTCAATTTGTGCCTGACCTCCAGGATTGTCCATGTGTGTTGCTAATGTTTGTTTGTCTAAGAGTGCATGTAGAGGATTCAGCAGAGACGGACAAGTAACATGAGAAAGCAACTAAGAGATGCAGTGTTTGTGGAATATGGGGCTCATTAGCTGGCCACTACTGAGCTCCTAGTGTTAAATACATGGCGTGACTTTGCTTCAGGGAAGTCACCAATTCCATTAATGTTAACTGAGGGCATGGGATGATCCATGTCTGAGGCAAATTATGGCAATAATTGTAGTTTACTGATTTGAGAAAACCTGCACATGATTCTTGTCCTGTTGATGCTGAGTGCTTTATTACTCTAATGATACAATTGTTTATAGGTGTGAAGTTTGATTTTACTTCCAGATCTTGTTTTCCAGGCCATGATGGTGTGTATGCAGGCTCCAGACAGAGCCAGGTTTTAAGCAAACTTAATATGCAAAACACACTAACATCTTTTATTGCAGGGTTATGGAACTGCTCCAGAGGAGATGCCCTGATGTTGCCTGGGACGTAATCTAGCTAACCTTTTTCTTTAAGACAGGAATCTGGGTTTGATGAGTTGACTCATGGGAGTGTCCATGCGTCAAGAGGAGGGGTCCAGAATTATTATGTTTTTATGATTTTTGTGTGATTAACAGTTCATTTACGGGTATTAAACCTATGCAAGTGGTGCATCTGTGTTCAGATGAGGCTTTAATGGCCTATAAGTGAAGTTCACTGAACTAAGGAGTGTGGTTTGATGATGCTTTACATGCTTTAGAAGTTTTTCCTCCTAGCAAGGAAATACAGGTGCAGCAGTCAGAGTATTGCTGAAAGGAATCTCCTGAGAAGTCTTCTGAGGCCCAGTGAGAAGCAAGAACCATTCCAGGCATAGCTGACAGTCCAGGCAGTGGTTGAGGTCAAAGGTTGAGCTGTTTGGGGCCCATCATGAGATCAGACTTTGGAGCCACAGCAAGGACCACGAAGCTGCGTTGGAATGAGAGCTGTGCCAAGGGGCTTTCAGAGGCCAACAGAGGAGATTGTGGACGACAGGCGGGCACCTGAAGGATGAGGGGCGTGCCAAGCTCCACCGACAGCGCAGGGGAGTCCAAGGATGGCATCATGATTCTGTGAGAAGCACAGGAACCAGAAGCTATGGTGGTGATGACAGCACTTTCCTAGGAACATCACCTAATTCTGTGTCACTATACTGTGCACACGATGACACTCTGAAGACTGCTGGGATCATGCCAGCAGTAAGATAACTGGATCCAGCACCCTTTCCACAGAGGGTTTTTCCTGCAGAGGATGGACAATGGAGGAGTCATAAATATCCCCCACAGGACGGAGTCCTGAAGTGAGGTGATGGGGGTTGGCAGAGGCCATAAAACTAGAGTGCTGAAGAGGTCTGCAGCTTTCACGATAGCTGAGACCCATGTTGACAAACAACAAACTCAACTGATATGTTTGAATGTCTATTCTACATACATTTGGACTCTGGTTCTATGGACGGTGATGGAAACAACTGGAAGACACATTTATGACGCCCTGCAGAACTTAAACCACTCTGCAGAGAGACGTGCGATTTACAGGTCTTGCAGAGGAGCACCACCAAGCTGGAGTGTTTTTGAAAATGTTAATTTCTCTTTTGACCATTAACAATTCATCTGTTTACTTGTAGGATGCAGTTTATCATTGAATGAGATCAATGAGAAATTGGATAACTGCTAATATATTTGTCAGACTGTGTACGTTTACATATGCTGAGTATAAAATGTTTGCATTGACACTGTCAGACATGGGGTGATCATAACTGGGTACTTTTCTAGCATAATTGCCAAAAGGGGGGAAATGTTAGATTTGCATTGTGATTGTCATTTATGCTTAGAAATATTTACTCATATATGCTTAGAAGTATATAATCATTTGTAGATTGAAAGAATGTCTCATCCCAGGAGGTCTGTAACAACTCTGTGTAGCATGAAGAGGGGAGTGCATTCACTCCTCTCCAGAGTGTTCTGGCATAGATCACACACCTCCTAGGAGAGGTCGTATCTTCTCTTGCTGATATATGGTATAGCAAACATACGTATATCTGTTTGAGTCTAAGAGCCTTTTGTTCAGATGTACCGTTAGACTCCTGGCACCAGCTTTGGGGAGTCTTCATGGGGTCATATCTCGACCCCACACACACACACACACACACACACACACACACACACACACACACACACACACACACACAAGGTATACGTCATATGTTAATGAACCTATGCATATTCATGTAACCACAATAAAAGAGCAGTGTTACGGGGGAACGGACGAGAGCAACTGAGGTCAAGCGAAGGAACGGCGCCTGTCCAGTTCTCTCCCGTGCACGTGAAACATAAAGAATGTTGCCTACTTCGTGTCTTGCTTGCTGTGTAATAACATTGCCTTCAACGTTCCAGCGGATAGGTTCAAGCTACAAACCTATCAACACTTTACCCTGCCGCCTACTGGTGTTGGCCAGAGGGGCCGATGGCGCGATATGGCAGCTTCGCTTCTGTCAGTCTGCCCCAGGGCAGCTGTGGCTACAACAGTAGCTTGCCTCCACCAGTGTGTGAATGTGAGAGTGAATGAATAGTGGCATTGTAAAGCGCTTTGGGTGCCTTGAAAAGCACTATATGAAATCCAATCCATTATTATTATTATTATTATTATCAACCTTTGAAAATGGAAAGAAATCAGTCAGATTCATGGCTGCATCAAAGTGTCACATGTAGTTCTCCCACATCAGCTGGATTATATCTATAGCAGCAAACAGACTGAAAGCTGTGGACAGTTTCTGTGGCTGGATTATTTCATGTGTGTTTGTAGGAGTTTCACTTTCAGAGCACAAAGTTTGGAGTAAAGTATTAAAATGAGTTCAATCTGTGACACACACTTTACTGCAAACTGCACAAAATTTAACACCAAAAAGTGTAAATAAATGTTGAGATGTTGTGATTGTTGCTTTGAGGGGAGTTCATTACTTTGGACAGAGAGGAAGATGTTATCAGAACGAGCGTTTAATCGGCTCAAGGCTGAGAGTGTTTAGAGCCGAGCTCCACGTTTCTTCTCATCAGTTCATTTATATGCAGATAAGTTTCCTGTACTTACGTGTAATTTGCAGCAACAAGTCAGGTTTCTGCAGGAAACAATGAAACAAGTACACTGTAAGTACCCTGAACTTCCTGAGGTATGGGCCGTATCATGGAGTCACTTAATCTGGCTTAACTTTCAGGTATTTTATAGGAAAGATGCAAATTGTCTGTAAATTATTTTCCGTATCGTCGCAGCCGAAGTCATTACTGAGTAAGTTCTGCTTCAGTCAATTTTCTGCATAATGGAAGTTTCACTGTTCAGCTGTCTTTACATGTTACCTATAAAATGAATACAGTGATAACCACTTTTCTCCATTTCTTATTGGAAATGATACTTTGATCCGTACGATCAAACTGTGGAGAGCACAGGCATCATGTGAGCTTATAAACATGGAGACGAGCTGAGCTGTGTTCATTCAACTTAAAAAAGAAGAACATGAAACAATCCATAACTCTTCAAACATGAGCTTCAACAATCCATCAGCATCCAAAACAACACTTACACTCAGAACAAGTTTCTTTTCTGTTCACTTTGTAAAATGTCTTTTACTTTGTGAGCAAGAGTCCAAAAACTTCCTCAGACTGTCAGCAGATTTTCACAGAGTCGTCCCAACTAGTAGAAAAGCACCAAAGCTTTCAGCTTCTCCAGTGATCTCCACCTGTACAGACAAACATGGAGGTTTCCAGCACTCATTAATACATTTGGCCCTCTTACTATTAGGACAAATAATTCATTTAGGTTTGATGAACGTCGGCCTAAATCCACCTCCCACCACCAGGAACTGAATAAGCAGTTATAGATGTAAATACATCTGTTTCATTATCATCTGGAGACCCAAAAAGTCGAATGTACAGACCTAAAATCATGTGTTTGACTTTTGGCTTTTACAAACAAGCCATTACTACCACACTTACTGGCCACTTCATTAGGTCCACCTTGTTAGTAATGGGCTGGAGCCCTTTTTCCTTCAGAGCTGCTTCATTCTTTGTAGTATAGTTTTAACAAGGAGACATGTTCACCATGTTAACATGATAGTGTTACACAGTTACTGCACACGTGTCATCTCCACATCCATGATGCAAATATCCACTTCCACCACAGCAAAGCTGCTCTATTGGATCCAGACTTGGTGGATTTGAATCCAGTGAAGTGATTTTCATGTTTGAAGAACTGCTTTGAGATGATGTCAGATTTGCTTCTCCTGCTAGAAACATCCACACCAACCAGGTATTTTCACACAGAGAGCTGCTGCTCACTGGACAGCTTCTCTTCTTTGGACCATTGTCAGTAAACCCTGGAGGAGGCTGTGGTCAAATCCCAGCACATCAGAACAACCGAGCCCTGTTCACAGTCATTTAAATGAGCTTTCTTACAAGGATCCATGTGCAAGTGACAGGAAACTGCAACAGTTTTACAAGCTGTGTTACAAAATGAATGTCACAGGGCAAACTTAGATATAACACTATAAGTCTTTCCTCTTTGTTTCCTTAGTGCAGCTTTAATGATCTCTGGTTACTGTGGGCCCATTAAAAAGTGTGGACGTGTCATTTCCACAGAATATTTTACAGACAGTAAGATAGAAGCATAACTTCATAAATATAGTGTTTTAAATGCACATGCTGCAGCTCACAGTGATGCTGCTGTGTGACAGGGTTGTGTTGTTCACACTGTCATACTTGGTTGCCTTGGCGACAGACTTTCTGGTATCTTTTCATAATAACTTGTACCTGTGGGTCACATGATCAGGGCTCGTCACTAAAAGAAGAAAGAAACATTCAATTCAATCTGTTTACTCAGTTTGATTCTTTTAGTACTTTAGTTTCTTTCACTAATCTGATGCTGCGACTACAGACAGAATCATTTTGTCCTCTTTAATGGTTTTGTAGATTCCCAGTAGCTCGACAGAAAGGCTGCTTTTAGTGCTCCACATAATATGAAGCCAGTAAGCAGCTGTGTGGATAGTATATGGTTCAGACTGGGACTGTGATTAGATAGGACGGCAGAGTGCTTTCATTAAAATGACATCATCTGAGTGGGAAATACTAAAGTGACTCAGATTTGTAACAGGAAGTGTGGACTGTGATGTCATCAGACAGACAGAAACAGTCATTCAGTAATAAAGTGATTTAATATTCAACAACAGAAAAATAACATCAAACATGTTTGGTTTCATTCAATGTTACAGCTTCAGCTCATTAAGGCTAAAGTTCACTTTTTAAACTGTAAACTTAATAAAACCAAACTGAAAGTAATATTTAGAATAAACACATGTTTGTATATAAAGTGAACCCAGCAGGAGAAGCTGAACACATCCACAGCTGTGAGGGACACTGGTGCTGTGACTGATTAAATACATCAAACACATCTGTGGACTCAATCTGTCAATATTATTTGTCATATTTTAAACAGCTTAAAAACAGTGCTGTGTTAAAGCTGTGCTGTGATGTCTGATTATATTTAAGGTCCAATCATGTGCCTGTGTATTTGAAACTAAGCAACGACATGGGCGGAGTTTCAGCTCTGAACTATCAGGAAACATTTTAGAGCATCAGCTGATAAAAACACTGTGAGACAGGAAGGATTTGAAGTCTTCTACGCTCTTTATTCTTGCTTGTGCAGACTGAATAAAGTCCTGTCCCACTAACAGCAGCTCCAACAGTCTGTTCACTGCTTTCTTCCTGTCAGTCTTCATCTTTCTGCTGCGTCTCCTCTTCACACTGACCACTTTCTATCTAACAGTGAGCTCCCAGTGAAGCAGCAGCATTCAGCCTGTTAGAGTCAACACAAATGTCTCCATCCAAGCTCATGTTGTGCTTTGTTGTCCTCTCAGTCCCCCAGGTGGAGGTGGATTCAGGGGTGGAGTCTGTCCAGCTGCCCTTCAACACCACACTTCACCTGCCTGAAGATGCTAAAGTGGAGTGGAAGGACAAACATGACAGGAAGGTCCACGTGTATGAGAACGGCTCTGACCAGCCTGAAGAACAGCACCAGGTTTTCAGAGACCGAACGAAGATGAATGAAGACCTGCTGAAAACTGGAGACCTCAGTCTGACCCTGAAACACCCCACAGATGGAGACAACTCCACCTACACCTGCACCGTCTACAGCAGGGAGGGAAACATCCTGCTGAAGAAACAAGTGGAGCTGAAAGTCAGAGGTCAGTGCTGTAGATACAGGTCAAAGGTCAGAGGTCAGACTCATGATGGTGGTTCAGTCTCAGTGGGCTCCATCCAATAATGTTACAGTGTTAGCATGTCTGATGTTTGTGGCTGTTTTGGTTTTTATTTGATTTCCAGCCAAATGTAAAAGCTTCAGCAGATGAACTGTAGGATCAAAGTTCATGTGTGAGACTTCATCTGAAAGGTAACATCTTCTAGTTTCTGAACATGTGTTTGTTTAGCATGTGGCTAAAACACAGGCTAAGCTAAGTCAGTTCAAATCTCAGTAAAAACCTTCTTTGGTCCTCATCTATAATCAGTCATATCTGAGTCACAATAACTAGAAGATGATTTCTAGCAGAGCTGTGAAAATCTCCACATCCTTTCTCCATGTTATCATCCAAAGCTGTGTGAAGTTTCAGAGCTCTGCAGCTAACAGAGACTTTCAGTTTGCTGCTCTCTTCCTCTGACAGCTCCATTCTTAGGGAGCGTTAGTTCTCTGTTTCACTTTATTCCACTTATTCAGTCTGATGTTCTCTGATCTGTTTCTCTTGTTTAGTGTCTTAAATGCTGCCAGTGCCTCTCTTTGCTTTAACCAACCTTTCTCTTTATTTCTGAGCTTTTTAAGGACTTTAACTGACGCATCAACCTTTGAAAATGGAAAGAAATCAGTCAGATTCATGGCTGCATCAAAGTGTCACATGTAGTTCTCCCACATCAGCTGGATTATATCTATAGCAGCAAACAGCAGCTGATACACAAACCAAACAACCTCTAGCGAAGCGGATGCCACAACGCAGAAGAGCAACCTCATCAGGCCAGGACTCTGCAGTTTATTTACACCTACAGGCCAGTGAACACTCTTTCAATGATGAGGATGTACACATCCTGGACAGGGAGGAACGCTGGTTTGAGCGCGGAGTCAAGGAGGCCATTTACGTGAAAAGGGAAAGACCACCTCTGAATCAAGGAGGGGGCCTAAGGGTACATCTGTTACCATCTTTCAATGCTGTGATTGCAGCCATTCCCCAACTCTCTGTGAATGGTACTCATAGCCATTGATCAGTGTTCTTTGATCAGTGGGTTTTGGTCAGTGGTTGTTGATCAATGGTCATGGGAATTTGGATAATTATGATTAAGGAACTGACCTCACAGCCCATTGTTCCTTCAGTGGGCTGGTTTCAGTCATTATGCAAATGTACTGTTTATAAGGTTTGGGGAAACCTGCAGTCAGCTGAGACTGAAGAAGTCACTTGGATGATGATGAAACGTTTCTCCCACAAAATGCTACGTCCAGATGAACAGAATCAACTTTTGGAGATTGATACACAAATCTTTGTCTCTGTTAATAAAGTTGGATCAGTTTGTTGCTCTGCACTTGAAAGCAGCATGTAGTTTACTAGCTAAGCCCACAGAGCATCAGTTTCAGTGAGACTTGGTGAATTAAAATGGAGATGCTAATCAGGGTTAGCATATTCGCCTGCTAGCAGTGTTAGCACATGAGCAATGTTGTAGCTCTATAAGTTACTAAGTTTGTTCATGTGGAGAATCTAACAGATCTAAGTATGTGCAGCTCTTAGTGAAGCAGCAGCATTCAGCCTGTTAGAGTCAACACAAATGTCTCCATCCAAGCTCATGTTGTGCTTTGTTGTCCTCTCAGTCCCCCAGGTGGAGGTGGATTCAGGGGTGGAGTCTGTCCAGCTGCACTTCAACACCACACTTCACCTGCCTGAAGACGCTAAAGTGGAGTGGAAGGATGATACCATCTACGACAGGAAGGTCCACGTGTATAAGAACGGCTCTGACCAGCCTGAAGAACAGCACCAGGTTTACAGAGACCGAACGAAGATGAATGAAGACCTGCTGAAAACTGGAGACCTCAGTCTGACCCTGAAATACCCCACAGATGGAGACACCTACACCTGCACTGTCCACAGCAGGGAGGGAAACATGCTGCTGAAGAGAAAGGTGGAGCTGAAACTGAGAGGTCAGTGCTGTAGATACAGGGTTTGGTTTTTTTTGTATTTTCTGTCACACTTACCTAAATGGAAAAAGTCATAATAGAGTTACTGAATCATCAAGGTGCACGTAAAGATTTAATTTGAAAGGTAACATGTTGCAGTGTAGAAATATTTGTGTGGAAGGTCTAAATGTGAAGGGACAAAAACCTTTCTGAACAGGTGAAGGCAGACATAGATCAACCTTATAAGAGACTTCAAAGATCACAACTCTGGCTAGGATACAAAAACATTAAAGAAAAATGTGAACAACAAAATATAAAAATAATATCTAAAAATCCAGCTTTGAGTAAAGCAGTTCAAACCCACATACTTCATTAAAAGCTTTCCATATCTGCTCCATCATCACTGTGGATCCCTGCTGTACATGTCTGACTCCATCACCATGAATCACTGCTTGGTGGCCAACAGGCTCACGCTGATAGTTCAGTGGTGGAGCATGAACTCTGGCAGGTGAAGATAATTAGCACTCAGGCTGCTGTTCTAATAATAAAAATATGGAATAAAACTCATAACTACAAGGATTAAAAGCAAAACCAATAAAGATTAAAACATAACTGTAAAAATAAAAAAAACACCACTGCCAAAAAGTTTAACACATCTAATCTAAAACCAAACATCAAACAAAGCGCCCTTCCCCAGGGTGACGCATAGAAGTGGAAAAAAAACTAAGCTGAGACAGTTCAAATACCACTAATACCTCCTCTCTCCGTTTCCAATCCTACTTTCTTTGACCTCGATGAAAGATTCAGTGATGTTAAGGAACAGTAGGTAGGAGAGTTGCTAAGGACTGAGGAAAAGAGAAGAGTCCTGTTGTGAGAACTGGAACAGAACTGTGTCTCTGAGTCTGTGTCTTTGCGTGTGTGAGTTTCCTGTTTTACTTTGAGGGTCCGTGGGCGTTTCTCAATATGCGTACTTGTGCGTACTTGCGTTCTCGTGTACTCGTGATACGTCATCAGTCGGAGACCAAGTACTGTTCCAATTCGAAGTACGCATCAAGCCGAGAACGCGAAAAAGTCCCGGTATGTGTTCTCGCTCCGCCCGTTTTATCGAGCATGCATCGGTGGTGACTTGTGTGGACTTGGTACAGCTAAATATCCCAGAATGCATTTTGTCCAAAACTCAAACGCGGCAATGGCAGACGAGCGGGGCTAAAAACTTTTAAATATTACTCTTTCTGGGTCACAAAATAAACTTTTAAGTTATTTTCAAGCGAGAATGTAGCTGTGTAAACTTCAAATATCTGCTCGATTTATCAAGATATCATATATTTCCAAACGCGCTCCGACGTTTTCGGAGACGTCTGTGATCCGCCAGCTCCATAGCAGCGGACTCCCGGCACATCGTTTTCAACCCCCCCCCCTGCGGTCTTTTCGCTACTCAGGTTAAAGAAACCCCAGCAGCTGTCTATAGTATTGAGTGTCCACTAGAATAGAAATAAAAGCGTTCTAACATCTCACCTGCTTGTTTTTATTAAGGTATGTACACGTATGTACATGTACACTATTTTTATTAATAGAGGTTTCACTACTGAGGTTAAAAATGATATATAAGTCACTTTGATCACTTCTAAATGTTAATGTTTGGTTTATTTCAGTGTTTTATTTGTTCCTGAGTAAACCGGTTTGGCTGTGATTAAAGTTAAGCTTTATAACATGTTACTCAAAGTTAAATTAAGAGGGGACGGCAGTAAAAACTCCGGACCTGTGACATCATCACGTACGCAGGTGTTCCAATTGTACATATCGCGAGTCCGTGCTCGCGTTCTCGGCGAGTCCGTACTCCCGTGCGTTCTCGGCCAGTACGTACTCGCCGAGAACGCAAGTACGTACTCGCGTACCTGAGAATTGAGAAACGGCCCGTGTCTGATGTCAGTGTGTTCAGTTTACCCTGTCCCATCATGTCTGATTACTCCCAGCTGTGCCCTCCTTCTGTGTCTCATTCCCTCGTTATCCCTCTGTGTATTTAAGTCTTGTGTCTGCCTCTCTTAGGCTACGTTCACACTGCAGGTGAAAGCGCATGAAATCCGACTTTTTTGTGACCCTATGCGACCCATATCCGATCATGGTATGACAGTGTTAATGGCACAAATCCAATATTTTCTAAACAATGATTTATTGATTTTTTTGGACAACAACAAACAGCAACAAATCAGCACAAAAGAGAAGAAAAAAAAACAAATACAGGTACATGAGTTACAGATATACATGTCTGGGTCAAAATATGTACAGCGTTTCACATTTGAAGTCAAGGGAAAGAAAAAAGAAAAAAAAGGGGAGAGAAACAAAATGTGATCCCCCTTTATGTAATAGCACAGCAAGGTCACGAGGTAGATGATCAAGCAAAGGCTGCCATATCCTACACAATGCATTACAATTGCCCTTTATGATGGCACTAAGGCGCTCCATTGGCAGCACCTTGAACATTTCTCTGTACCATTGTGTAACAGTGGGGGGCTGTCTCTGAATCCATTGAAACAGTACACATCGCCTCGCTAAATGTAAAAGTTTACCTAACAAAAGCATCTGTACAGAAGACAGAGAGAGCCCTTCTATAGATAGACCCAGAACGAACAGCACAGGGTTCAGTGGGATCGTCTGGAGAAAGATTGAGCGAAGCAATATTTTTTCAAAATCTAGTAATTAAAGTACATTGCCATATGCAATGGTAGTAGGTCCCCACATCCGTATTGCACTTTACACAAAGAGGAGAAATCTGAGGATGAATTTTATTTAGAAACTCTTGCGTACGCTGGAGTCTATGTAAGACTCTGTAATGGCTTTCCTGGAGTCTGTTACAGGAAAACAATTTCTTGGCAGATCTAAAAGTTTTGGACCATGCTTCTGCACTAAGCTGAACTTCGAGGTCGGTTTCCCACCGAACCCTGGCCTTATCAGTGGTTACAAAATTCAAAGACAATAATTTCCCATAACAAAGGAGAGATAAATGTCTTTTTTGTGATTATTTCCTCATTAAATTTAAGAAGAAAGCTTTCAATAGGATTCAAAACTGGTTGATTGGCTGGAAGTCTAAGGGAATTTACAAAGTGCCTTACTTGTAGGAACCCAAAGAAGTGTTTCTGTGGTAAATTATATTTAATTTGAACTTGATTAAAGGCCATAAAACTACCCCTTTCAAACAGATCGCAAATAAATCTTATATTTTTAGAACGCCAATCATCAAATATAATAATGACAATACCTGGGGGGAAAGCTTTATTCCTAATTAGAGGTTGTAGTGCAGTAGAAAAACCTCTTCTTCCGACATGGGCAGCAATATTATGCCAAACCTTTAGTGTAGGCATCAAAATGAAATTATTTCTGACACCAAGAGGAAGGTCAGCCAGATCAATAGATAAAAGACTAAGAGGCGAAAGAGGGTCACAGCACCAAGTATCTACAGGTGGCTTGCCTTGGTATAGAAAGGAATGTCACCACCCTGAGATTATTTGTGCATGGTGTGAGTACAAGAAAATAATTATTATAATATGATGTGTTAAATTTGTTTAGATCACAGGAATAAGGAAGGATTGATCTGTGTTTCAGTTTGGCTTAGCTGTAGGCTTGAGAGTGTGTGTAATTGTTTAGAGGGAAAGGAATTTATTGACACTGGGGGTCTGCTGTCATAAAAGGAGACAGGAAGCTACAGTTGGGGGTTGCTGATGCTGATGCTTGTACCTTTAATAAAACTCATAATTGTTATAAACTTAGAAGTAGGTTTGCAGGAGACTCTCCACATGCTTATCTGTAAATGTAAAACAACAAGAGGCCAATGGCCCAGTGGATGCAGAGTGGGGGTCTCAGTGTTTGTAATATGTTAACTCTGTTTGGTTTAGCTTGGTTGAGGCGATTACTTTTATGACCCCCAGGAAGTCAAGTAGACACACACACACACACACAGTGCTTAAACTGTTACACTCACACATCCACACGCACACTCACTCACGTGCACTCACACACGCGCATACATTCACTCACATGCTCGTGCATACACACACAGGCACAGAGTTTGCAGCACATCATGGGGGGTTTTATGATGGGGTCACTTCTATAAAGCTGGCTGTAACTAACAAAGAGGTGGAAGATCTGCAGAGGAACACCGGCCTTGCACATCTCCCCTTCTAGAAGATGCATGCTTAAATAAAGATGAATAAAAATGAATAAAGGTTTTGTGAAATGACTACTGAGTTCCGGTGCCGTCTCTGGATGCCCGAGGAATAAAAAGAACCGGGGTGAAACTGATTTCGCAACAATGGCAAGCCCAGTAATAATATAAAAGGTTAGGAAGTGCCTGCCCCCCCTCATCTGTAGGTAGTTGTAAAATCTGTATTTTTAGTCTAGATTTCTTCCCATGCCATATAAATTTAGAAAGATATCCCTCAATCTCTGAGAATGTTTTTCTGTTGATCCTGAGAGGCAACATTTGTATGGGATATAATATTGTGGGTAAAACATTCATTTTGATTAAACTTATTCTACCCATCCAAGATAGGGGGAGGTCAAACCACCTATTGAGGTCATTCTTGATTGAGGCCACAATTGGTTTAAAGTTCCACTTGTACAACTCTGTTGTGTCTGCGGACACCCTAATACCTAAATATGTAAAACCAGTGGTCGACCACCTGAAAGGAAAATTAGGAGGAGTGTCTCCCCCCCCCAATCACCCAGTGGCAAAGCTTCAGATTTATCATAATTTATTTTATACCCTGAAAAAAGGCCAAATTGATTAATGATATGTGATAGGTTTGTAGCATAAACCTATTCGCTGGAACGTTCAAGACAATTTACTACACAACAAAAGCAAGACACAAGAAGGCAAAGTTCTTTGTGTTACTCATGCATGAGGGAGAGAACCACGACAAGCGCCGTTCCTTCGCTTGACCCCAGTCGCTCTCGTCCGCTCCCCCGTAACACTGCTCTTTTATATTGAGGTCACATGAATATGCATAGGTTCATTAACATGACGTATACATACAAACAAAGAGTACCTTGCCTGTGCGTTGTGTAAGTATGTGTATGTGTGTGTGTGTGTGTGTGTGGGGGGGGTCAGAGTGTGACCCCATAAAGACTTCCCTAAACCTGCTGGTCTGGAAGTCCAACAGTTCATCTAAACAAAAGGCACGTAGACTAAAACTGACATAGATACGTTTATCCTACCATAAAATAATAAGAGAAGGTACGACCTCTCCCATGCTCCCAGGATGTGGGTGTGAATGCCAGAGCACTCTGGAATGCACACAAAGCCTTTGCAGACTATTAAGGATCAAACCTCTACCAACATGACATTGATTATACAACTCTAAGCATATATGAGTAGATATTTCTAAGCATAAATGACAATCAACAATATAAACCTGACAATATGTGTCAGTGCAGGAATAGATGTTTCTGGCTTAGTGAGAAAGAGCAACACGTCATCCGCGTAAAGGGAAATTCTGTATTCAGTATTCAACAAGGTTACCCCACAGATCTCAGGGTCAGTTCTTGCCTCTGCCAGTGGCTCCAATGCAAGTGCAAACAGTAGGGGAGAAAGGGGGCATCCCTGACGCGTTCCTCTACCCAGTGGCAAAACATCTGAGACCGAGCCGTTAACCAATACCCTTGCAGCTGGGGCCCCATACAACAGTTTGACCCACTTGACAAATTCAGATCCCAAACCAAATCTTCCCAAAACATCAAATAGATACTCCCACTCCACCCGATCAAATGCTTTCTCAGCATCCAATGAAATTGCTGGAGCCCTATAATTGGTGTTCTGAGAGAACTGCACAACATTTATGAGTCGGCGTACATTGGAGTGGGAGTATCTATTCTTGACAAAACCCGTTTGGTCAGGCTTTATCAGAACTGGCAGAACCTCCTCCAATCTTCTAGATAAAATTTTGGACAGAATCTTGCAGTCTACACCGAGTAAACTTATAGGTCTGTAAGATGTACACAGATCTGCAGGTTTATCCTTCTTTAAGATCAGGGATATATGGGCAAGGTTTAAGGTGGGTGGAAGTGTGCCCCTCTCAAGAGATTCTACAATCTGTCACGGCTAGCAGGGCAAGCCGTGTGAGTTTTAATAGAGGACCCAAGATGCAGGCAGCTTCAGGTGCGAGTGAGCTTTATTAACACGGATGGACACAAACCAGAATGTAGCAGGCACAAAACCAAAACCTAAGAGAACCTAAACTGGGAAAACTAACAAAACTAACCTGAAACCGGAACAGAGACACATGGAGACTCAGAGAAACAACACAGACGAAACAGCAACGAGGACAAGCTAACACACACTATAAATACACACGTCAGGAATCAGGGGAAGGGAAACAGGAGGGGAACACACCTGGAAGACATCACAACTGACGAGGCAGGGGAAAACGTAAACAGAACACACTGACATCAGACACAGACCTTCACAATAAAACAGGAACTACACAAGCAAGGACACAGACTAAGAAACGCGGACTAAACACAGGAACACATGGGCAGACCTGAATAAACACTAAACAGAGGAAGAACAGAACCAAAAGCACAATAGAAAAACACAAAACGCTGGGTCAAAAGGACCCAGGATCATGACAGTACCCCCCCCTCGAAGGCTGGCCCCAGACAGCCCAACAAGAAAAACAAAACCGCCAGAAAAACAGAAAACCCGACCAGGGCGGGCGGCGGGGGTCCAGGACGGAGGGCTCGGAACAAAACAAAACAGGAGCACTAGACAGCAAAAAACAAAACACGAGTCCCAAACCCAAAAGAAAAGAAACACACCAGCGCTCAAGAAAACAGTCCAAACCAGAACACCTCAGGGGGCCGGCCGTGAGGACGGCAACGTGGACACAGTTCAGGGGGACGGCCAGGGGGCCGACAACACCGGAGCCCAGACAGTTCAGGGGGCCGGCCGTGCGGAAGGCAACGGCGGCGACGCGGGCACAGTTCAGGGGGCCGGCCGTGCGGAAGGCAACGGCGGCGACGCGGGCACAGTTCAGGGGGTCGGCCGTGAGGAAGGCCGCGGTGGCGATGTGGACCCAGGTCAGGGGGCCGGCCCGGGGGCCGACAACCCAGGAGCCCGGACAGTTCAGGGGGCCGGCCGTGAGGACGGCAGCGGCGCCGATGTGGGCACAGTTCAGGGGGCCGGCCGTGAGGACGGCAACGGCGGCGACTCAGGCGAAGGCGGTTCGGGGGCCGCCCACGACGGCGATGTCGCCTGGCCAGTGGCCTGGAAAGTGGCCAGTCGGCTGCAGACCCCGACGGGGTAGGACCAGGCGAGGCTGAAGACACGGAGGCTGGACCAGGCGAGGCTGAAGACACGGAGGCTGGACCAGGCGAGGCTGAAGACACGGAGGCTGGACCAGGCGAGGCTGAAGACACGGAGGCTGGACCAGGCGAGGCTGAAGACACGGAGGCTGGACCAGGCGAGGCTGAAGACACGGAGGCTGGACCAGGCGAGGCTGAAGACACGGAGGCTGGACCAGGCGAGGCTGAAGACACGGAGGCTGGACCAGGCGAGGCTGAAGACACGGAGGCTGGACCAGGCGAGGCTGAAGACACGGAGGCTGGACCAGGCGAGGCTGAAGACACGGAGGCTGGACCAGGCGAGGCTGAAGACACGGAGGCTGGACCAGGCGAGGCTGAAGACACGGAGGCTGGACCAGGCGAGGCTGAAGACACGGAGGCTGGACCAGGCGAGGGTGAAGACTCGGAGGCTGGACCAGGCGAGGCTGAAGACACGGAGGCTGGACCAGGCGAGGCTGAAGACACGGAGGCTGGACCAGGCGAGGCTGAAGACACGGAGGCTGGACCAGGCGAGGGTGAAGACTCGGAGGCTGGACCAGGCGAGGGTGAAGACTCGGAGGCTGGACCAGGCGAGGGTGAAGACTCGGAGGCTGGACCAGGCGAGGGTGAAGACTCGGAGGCTGGACCAGGCGTGGCTGATGAGGCCGCAGGTGACGGCGTGGAAGCCGGAGACGAAGAGGCCGCAGGCGACGGTGCTGCAGCTGGCGGCGTGGATGGTAAGGCTGCCGCTGGCGTGGATGGTGAAGCTGCAGCTGGCGGCGGCGTGGAAGCCGGAGACGGAGGCGCTGCAGCTGGCGTGAATGAAGAGGCTGCAGGCGGCGTGGAAGCCAGAGACGGAGGCGCTGCAGCTGGCGTGGATGGTGAAGCTGCAGCTGGCAGCGGCGTGGAAGCCGGAGACGGAGGCGCTGCAGCTGGCGGCGGCGTGGAAGCCGGAGAGGAGGCGCGCTAGCTGGCGGCGGCGTGGAAGCCGGAGACAGGAGGCGCTGCAGGCTGGGCGGATCCCTTGGACCCTCCAGCGACGACAGGAAGCAAAGGCCGGGCGATCTTCGGACCCTCCAGCGGAGACAGGAAGCAAAGGCGGGCGGTCCCGGACCCTCCAGCGGAGACAGGAGGCAAAGGCCGGACGGGCCCCTTGGACCCTCCAGCGGCGACAGGAAGCAAGGGCGGAGCGGTCCGCCGGACCCTCCAGCGGAGACACGAGACAAAGAGTCCACTAGCCGACATAAAGGCAGCTGGCACTGCACGGAGCACTGGCTTTGCCCAGGCAACACTAACATGGAGGAGTTCTCTGAGGGCTGCTTAATCTGCAGGGGTCCAGTAATAGCTGGGGGGTGAAACCTAGCGTCTGGGGAAGCCCTGGAGTGCATTACTTCGCCTGAAGCAGCTAAAGAGCAAGAATCTCCCTGGGTGGAACTAAGACTGTCTCCCTGCCTAAAGCGAGAGTGTGAGACTGGAGCTACGGGGGACACTGGAGCTACGGGGGACACTGGAGCTACGGGCGGCACAGGGGCCTGAGCTACGGGCGGCACAGGGGCCTGAGCTACGGGCGGCACAGGGGCCTGAGCTACGGGCGGCACAGGGGCCTGAGCTACGGGCGGCACAGGGGCCTGAGCTACGGGCGGCACAGGGGCCTGAGCTGCGGGCGAAACTGGGAGCACAGGGGCCTGAGCTGCGGGCGAAACTGGGAGCACAGGGGCCTGAGCTGCGGGCGAAACTGGGAGCACAGGGGCCTGAGCTATGGCGAAACTGGGAGCACAGGGGCCTGAGCTGCGGGCGAAACTGGGAGCACAGGGGCCTGAGCTGCGGGCGAAACTGGGAGCACAGGAGGCTGGGCAGCTAAGTGAGCTACTGGAGGCTGGGCAGCTAAGTGAGCTACTGGAGGCTGGGCAGCTAAGTGAGCTACTGGAGGCTGGGCAGCTAAGTGAGCTACTGGAGGCTGGGCAGCTAAGTGAGCTACTGGAGGCTGGGCAGCTAAGTGAGCTACTGGAGGCTGGGCAGCTAAGTGAGCTACTGGAGGCTGGGCAGCTAAGTGAGCTACTGGAGGCTGGGCAGCTAAGTGAGCTACTGGAGGCTGGGCAGCTAAGTGAGCTACTGGAGGCTGGGCAGCTAAGTGAGCTACTGGAGGCTGGGCAGCTAAGTGAGCTACTGGAGGCTGGGCAGCTAAGTGAGCTACTGGAGGCTGGGCAGCTAGGTGAGCTACTGGAGGCTGGGCAGGAGTAGCGGAGCGAGGCTGGGACGAGGAGGTGGGGAGTTTGTGTAGCTCTGAACGTGGAAGTCCCAAGAACAAAGCAAAGGATTGTAGCGGGGTAAGCCCAGTGTCCTCCACCATATAATCCTTCCTTCGCCGCTGCTTGCTCCTCCTGCAGGGCCTGGCTTCTGAAAGCAGCGGTGGAGTGACACCAGGAAACTGAGCAGAGAGCGGCTGCTGAGCAGGCGATGAGCTGTTCTCAAAATCACCTGCCGCACAGAAGACAGCCCCAGAATGAACAGTCACATAGTCCGAAAAAGAGCCCTCACTCTCCACAACCGGCGAATTAAAAGTCCGGATGTCCGGCTGTGGGGTGGCGCGCCCGGCGGCGCGATCGACATTCCTCCCCGCCGACGGCTCCGGACGGGCCAGGTAAGATCACATTCGGTGAGTCGGGCGGCGAGGCAGGAGTGGCAGAGAGCAGGTGAGGTGTGCGCTGAAGGAAGGCCTGAATGGTCGGAGAGAGCGAGCCAAACAGCCATGGAAGACCAGAGAAGAGCCGCTGTAGGCGTGTTTCCACAGCGCGACGAAGCTCCTCCGGGGGATGTTCCAACCACAGGCTGAGAAGGTTCTCAACGGAGAAAACGATGTCATCCCTCAGCTCCTCCGAAGGGTCGCAAGCTGCTGGGTCCATGTTGGCTGTTTCGTGCTGTCACGGCTAGCAGGGCAAGCCGTGTGAGTTTTAATAGAGGACCCAAGATGCAGGCAGCTTCAGGTGCGAGTGAGCTTTATTAACACGGATGGACACAAACCAGAATGTAGCAGGCACAAAACCAAAACCTAAGAGAACCTAAACTGGGAAAACTAACAAAACTAACCTGAAACCGGAACAGAGACACATGGAGACTCAGAGAAACAACACAGACGAAACAGCAACGAGGACAAGCTAACACACACTATAAATACACACGTCAGGAATCAGGGGAAGGGAAACAGGAGGGGAACACACCTGGAAGACATCACAACTGACGAGGCAGGGGAAAACGTAAACAGAACACACTGACATCAGACACAGACCTTCACAATAAAACAGGAACTACACAAGCAAGGACACAGACTAAGAAACGCGGACTAAACACAGGAACACATGGGCAGAACTGAATAAACACTAAACAGAGGAAGAACAGAACCAAAAGCACAATAGAAAAACACAAAACGCTGGGTCAAAAGGACCCAGGATCATGACACAATCATTTTTAATAAAGGACCCACCATGTGTTTGGCCTTTTTTTTTTTTTATAAAACTCTGGCCCAAACCCATCAGGTGTCATGGTCCTGGGCCATGTTTGCCCAGTATTCTTAGTTTTCGTGTGTTTTGTATTTTGTTCTTTATTTATGCCTTGGTTCCTAGGTGGTTCTGTTAAGATGTTCCTTATTTGATTACCCCCTGTGTGCCCCTCTGTGTATCTGTGAGCTCTCGTTTCCCCTTCTTGTGTTTTATTCCATGTTTTCCCCAGCCCGTTATGTCCGTGCTCCCCCCGTGCCCTCTCTCCTCCTGTCTGAACCTCTGTACTTCCTGTTTTACTTTGACAGTCTCTCGTCAGTATGCGTCATGTTGTGTTCACTCCTGCCCTGTCTCGTTACGATTATCTGGGTCAGCTGTGTTCCCCATGTGCTCCCACTTCCCTCGTTAACCCTCTCTGTATTTATGTCCGCGTCTCCCTCAGTTCTGTGTCGCGTTCTCACTCATGACTGTGTGCCCCTCCGTGTGTTTCCTCGTGAGTTAGTTCCTTTATGACTTCCCAGTTTAGTTTCATTATTTTGTATCGCCTTAACTTCCGTCAGCAATAAAGATGTATTTTGAGTTCAGTCCTGTTTTCCCGTGAGTTTGCGTTTGGGTCCTCATCCTGCCTACACACAGCCGCAATATGACATCAGGGCCTGGAGCTTTTCCACTCTGTAAGGATTTGATTGCATCTAAGATCTCCTGCGCCCTAATAGGACTGCAAAGATCTAATCGACTTTCCTCTGATTGTATAGGGAGATTAACATTATCAAGAAAAAATTTCCTAGCGTCTACAGTATTTTGACTCTCAGGGGAATATAAGTCCTGATAGAACTTATATTCAGCGACTGCTGTTTGAACGGTCACGTCGTATTAAATCCGTCTTTTACTTCACTGACACAAGACAGACACCAATTATCAGTGCCGGAGAAGACATCGCGAACGCTTCCTGGCCATCCAGTGTAATGTTATTGAAACTGTTGGGAAGACAACGTTGGAAAAACGTGAACATTTTATTTGTACTGTATAATCTGCAGATTCTGACAGAAATCTGCAACTATCCTTTGAAGCATCGCTCCTCTAAAACAGCAATAAGGATAATTATTAGGCCATATGTAAATAACAAAATAACTTTATAACTTAAAGCATCTTGGGTCCTTTAATAATTCTTACCCTGTGAGCCTTGACAGTTACAGCAGCTGATGCACAAATCTTTGTCTGTGTTAATAAAGTTGGATCAGTTCAAATGAAAGCAGCAGTTTTTCTAATGCACCACCTTCATGTTTCCTTCATATTTGAATCCCCCTGTAGATACTGACAGGTAACCATGTCACACAGAGCTCAAGCCTTTGAATCCAGCTGTGATTGTTGATTTTCTATTGAATGGACTTTTTCAAATCCAGCTGTAGGCCTGTGTTTGTGAGCTCATTAACAGCTGTTTATTTAGAGATACGTGGTCCTCACAGGACAGCCACTACAAACATATGATTTTATAGAATATGATGCATTACTGCAGATTCAACACAATAGAAAGGATTTGAAATGAGCTCAGCCTTAAACATGTGCAGCAGTAATATTGATCCATAGACACTGATGGGAACATTTTTCTGCACAATAAGTACTTTGACTTTTCAGACTTTATGTCCAATTTGCCAGTACTGCAGTTTTGTGTGTAGTGAGGTGTTTTCATGGTGTTTTATTGGTGCTTTTACTAAAGGAAGGCTTCTATCAAATTCTTCCAAATGTTGTCAAACTGAGCTGTGTGATGAAGTGAGTGTGACAGAAACACTCAGACTGTGTTTCTCTGCTTCATCAAGTCAAATCTGGTCCTCAGAGACTGAATAAAGTCCTGTCCCACTAACAGCAGCTCCAACAGTCTGTTCACTGCTTTCTTCCTGTCAGTCTTCATCTTTCTGCTGCGTCTCCTCTTCACACTGACCACTTTCTATCTAACAGTGAGCTCCCAGTGAAGCAGCAGCATTCAGCCTGTTAGAGTCAACACAAATGTCTCCATCCAAGCTCATGTTGTGCTTTGTTGTCCTCTCAGTCCCCCAGGTGGAGGTGGATTCAGGGGTGGAGTCTGTCCAGCTGCCCTTCAACACCACACTTCACCTGCCTGAAGACGCTAAAGTGGAGTGGATGGATGATTATATAAGTTATATAAGTTCCTACCACAGGAAGGTCCACGTGTATGAGAACGGCTCTGACCAGCCTGAAGAACAGGACCAGTTTTACAGAGACCGAACGAAGATGAATGAAGACCTGCTGAAAACTGGAGACCTCAGTCTGACCCTGAAACACCCCACAGACTATGACAACCACACCTTCACGTGCACCATCTACAGCAGGGAGGGAAACATCCTGCTGAAGAGAAAGGTGGATCTAAAAATCAGAGGTCAGTGCTGTAGATACAGGTCAAAGGTCAGAGGTCATGTAGGAGTTTATTCTCTAAAAGCTTTTAGTTTGAATCTATTTTCAGTTCATTCAAATAAAATAAATTCTTTGATGTTTTGATCTAAAAGCCAAAAATGTCAGGCGGAGCAACTGTGTGTTTAAATGAACAGACTAAGAAGACCATTAAAAATGATCCTAACTTCAAAATAAAAGCCTCTGGCATGATTTGAGTTTGGATCAAATCAATAGTTTTGTTAGTTTAGTCCAAATCAATGTAAATGTATAAATATCAATAGTTTTAAAGCTGCTGAGATCATTCAAACACTTTGATCCAGTCATTTAGATGTTGTCACATGTCAGGGTGGAGCAGCCATAAATATGAGGCTTTTATTGTGAAAATGATGAGTGTGATGATCCAGAGGAGCCCATGGGGTGTTTGTGGCTGGATGCAAAGGTTTGTAGCTCTCCTTGTAAAGAGAAACAGCTTGAAGCTACAGAGGAGCGTCTGCAGAAGAAGACAGGGGAAAGAGGAAGAAGCTGAGGCCGCTGGAGAAAAGACAGGAAAAGAAATTCAGCTTTATTTGTTGGAGGCCGTTTGTTCATCACACTGAAATATTCCCACTTTAGAGACATGAAACAAAGTGAAGTGTGGATTGATGTTTGTCTCAATGATTTGGGCCCTGGAATCATTTCTTCATCTCCCACTTTAAGACATATTAATGTCAGCCTCACATGTCCCACAGTGGACAGATTTCTATTTCTAGATTGATGGACAAAACGACCCCCTGATGATCCTCTAATCACCTGAGCCAAGGTGTGAAAGCTGTTAAAACCTCCCAATTCTTTTGATCTTTGGGCTGAAGGAAGGACAATACTCGGTGTATAAATGCTCAATCAACAATCTTATTATTCCATACAACACTTTTGAGCATAAACCATCCGGAGGGGAGATGAGCACGGGAGGGTGTCCGCCTGATCTCAAAGTGTCTGAGCGTTTCTCAGATTCTTATAGCTCACCCCCCTCCACCTAGTCATAAAACCTAAACATTCACATTCTTTCTCTCTCAGTGAGCCCAAGTTATGACCTTGGCTTCCTGTGCAGTATGTCCTGTTCTTTTCTAATCAGACAAATATGGTGATTACTCTCTGAAAACTGTTTTTCTTATACCTCAGCAGCAATGTTCCCTCTAATTTTTCATGTGTCTGACCGAACACACAAACTCCCTGAGCGGTCCCTTGGACCACTGTGAGCGACATCAGACGTGTGCACTGTGGTCACGCCGGCATCAAATCCATCCAAGTTACATGGTTTATTAAAATAATCAAATTACAGCATTTACATTTATGTTAGACTACTTTTAATTAGCTGCTTTAGCCCACTTACAATGAAAATGTAAAAAAATCTAGTCATTGACCTGTGTAGTATGTTAACACTACTGGAAGTAAAAATAACTTGAACTCCAATTTCGAAAACACAACTTTCATTCGTTCTTTTTTTTTTTTTTGATTTTTATAAAGCTCTGACTTGTATTATGAGTCTGTGGTCTGGGAGAGAGTCCTGTAACTCTCTGTCTGCAAAATATAGTATATAATGACCAATGCTGGGCAATTAATTATATAGTTACTCCTCAAAAAAGTAACTCAGTTTGGCAAACAACAAAGTTTTTTGCAGCTATTTTTTTTAAATGTAGCCAATGCATTTTTAAATAAACATTTCAAACTATTTACAGAACAATCAGCTGTTCTGCATCAAATCTGATGCCACACAAATCATTGGTGCCACTCCAAAAATAATTTCTGTCCACTATGAGATAAAGGAGAACAACAGCCTGATACCTGCAGGCCTGACAACAGGAGATGTATCACTGCTGTAACACCTGTAACATTCAGCAGCCGCCTCATTGTTCTGACACACACAACAAAACTATTGACTACACCACACACTAACTACACACTAACTACACAAGATTTGCGCTAAACGTCTCAAATCTCTCACATCTCAAAACACCGCCGTCACTCCTAAAACTTCCTCCCGTTTCTTAGCAACTAGATGCCACGTTGCCATACCATTTTTTGATTGGTCGACATGGTACTTTTTTGGACGAATAGGAAAGAGAGAGGCGGGTGGGGGTTTGTTTTTGCTCACAGGCAGAGAGCGCTTTCGAGCCTTTTTTCTTATAAAACGCAGTTTTTACCGTTTCTTCCG
Source organism: Oreochromis aureus (assembly GCF_013358895.1). Classification (NCBI taxonomy): domain Eukaryota; kingdom Metazoa; phylum Chordata; class Actinopteri; order Cichliformes; family Cichlidae; genus Oreochromis; species Oreochromis aureus. Next base: position 93,528,720 of record NC_052944.1, on the reverse strand, counting down.
GCAGTAAATATAAACAACGACAGTATTCAGGAAGAAAACCAAACATTGCAGATATTTTTATCATAACTCTGGTTTTACGTGGCCTATCAACACAATTTAAAAACTGGTATAAAGTCCACACTTTTCCCCTCAATTGTTCCGTCTGTCCTGCTCACATCTCCAATGGTTGTACATGTTGTCATTAACGTGGCTTCACTGCACATCAGCCACACCGCTTTGCTAGCTAAAACTCCGGTGTCGGCACATAAGGACGCTGTCATAGCCTGCCAACGACGTTGAACGGCTGTGTATACGAATGTGAATCGCATCATTGGCTGGACTATAGGATAAGGTGGCATCGTTCTAATCCCATACGGGAGCAGCCAGTCACTCACTGACTAACACTGCAAAACAGAATTGTTAAAGTATTAATTTTAATTTCAATTCAGGTTAGGTTTTTTTTTGTGCGCAATGTAGATTTTCTGTGCGCAGGGACCGTGCCAGCAGTGCGCAATTGCGCACGTGCGCAGCTTAGAGGGAACATTGCTCAGCAGTATAATGCATCATAAAACAATATCATTCATTCACCATAAATCAGCAGTCTAATGTAATACAAATCAGTTTAATAAGTGCAATAATTATCACCTTCTTCTAATTCAGGAGAATAATGCAAACTAAAACTACCTGATGATTTCACAATCTTTAATTAGGGGTATAACATGGCATAAGATAATATAATAATCTCACAAAGCGGGTGTGGGTCCCAGTCAGCCAGGGTTTCGGGTGACCTCATTGTGAAAACCTGGCCCCACCTTATCATGCAGACAAAGCAGAGTTTTTCCTAAGAGTTTGCGCCTTGGATCCACTGTCAGGGGACACAGAGCAGACTTGATTCTACAGAGCGCACAAAATCACCTTTTAAGTGAAAGGATAAGACAGGTCCATTTCACTATTGATGCCCTCCAGATCAAGATCAGCCAGACTCTGCAGGAACTGGAAACCCTTCTACCCTCTCCAATCTTAGAAGAGGTTTACAAGTTTGTGGACAAGGCTCAGCGGGCCCAACACTCTAAAGGAAAAGAAAGACAACGCAGGAAATTTCACACCTTGCTTTCAAAAACACACACTCCTCAGTCTGAAACCACACAACTCAGAGAAGAAAACACACCTGAAGACAGTCGGGAGAAATGGGTGAAGAACTTTTCAGACTGGAATCTCACTGAACCTGAAAAGAGAGTTTTAGCCAAAGGACTCAATTTTGCCTTTTCTCCGCAACAGTTGCCCATAGTGGACCTCATCACAGCCACAGAAACCGCCATACGGATTAATAAATTATCACAGACAGAAGCAGAGCAAATCAGGATGAAAGTCTCAGCCACCCTCTCCAGTGCCAAAGTCCCTCCGTCTAACCTCACATTACAAGAAAAGAAGGCCGTCGCTTCCCTGAGCAAAGACCACAACATCACTATATTACCAGCGGATAAGGGAAGGTGCACCGTGGTCCTAAACACAACAGATTTCCACACAAAGATCACTACTCTCCTCAGTGACAACAACACCTACGAAGCCTTAAAGCGAGACCCCACAAGCAGCTACAAAAAGAAAGTTATAGCTTGCCTTCAGGACCTTGAAAGGGACAAAATTATTGACCGCATTACATATCACCACCTTTATCCAGGGGATGCCATACCCTGCATTTACGGACTTCCTAAAATTCACAAGGAAGGGGTCCCACTCAGACCCATAGTCAGTCGCATAAACTCAGCCACTTATAACATTGTGAAACACCTTGCTACCATCCTGGCACTTCTCGTGGGGAACACCCCACACCACATCAAGAACTCCACCGACTTCACCGACAAGGTCCAGAAACTTACCCTGGATCCAGATGAAACCATGGTGTCCTTTGATGTAGTCTCTCTCTTCACTTGCATACCCACCACGGAAGCAGTGGAGACTGTCAGAAAACGACTACAAGAAGACAGCTCCTTGGAAGACAGGACCAACTTCACACCCGATCAGATTTGCACACTGTTAGACCTCTGCCTTACCACAACATACTTCAAATACAATGAAGGCTTCTACAGACAAAAACATGGCTGTGCCATGGGCTCCCCTGTGTCACCTATTGTAGCCAACCTTTACATGGAGGAAGTGGAAAGGAAGGCTCTTGGCTCTTTTAAAGGGAGAGCACCCAGCCACTGGTACAGATATGTAGATGACACCTGGGTCAAAATCAAGACATAAGAAGTGGAATCCTTCACTGCGCACATTAACGCCGTGGATAAAAACATCAAGTTCACCAGGGAAGACACTAAGGATAACTGCTTGCCTTTCCCGGACTGCGCTGTGCACATTGAAGAGAATGGCAACCTCAACATTGAAGTTTACCGGAAGCCCACACACACAGACCAGTACCTCCTCTTTGACTCCCATCACCCTCTGGAACATAAACTTGGAGTAATCAGGACCCTACACCACCGGGCAGAACATGTTCCCTCTAAGCCTGAGGGAAAAAAGAAGGAACACACACATGTAAAGGAAGCACTCAAAACATGTGGTTATCCTAATTGGGCGTTTATAAAGTCAGTAAAGAGGCACAGAAAAGAAGATCAGACACCAGCGAGGGAGGATAAGAAGGACAGACGCAACAACATTGTCATCCCCTATGTAGCCGGTGTATCAGAGAAACTCAGGAGAGTTTTCTCCAAGCACGACATCCCAGTGTACTTCAGACCCAGCAACACACTCAGACACAAACTGGTTCACCCGAAAGACAAAACTCCAAAACACAGACTGAACAACGTGGTGTATGCTGTACAGTGCAGCGAGGAATGCCCAGACCTCTACATTGGAGAGAACAAACAGCCACTTCACAAGCGCATGGCACAACATAGAAGAGCCACCTCCACAGGACAAGACACAGCAGTCCATCTGCATCTAAAGGATAAAGGTCACTCTTTCGAGGATGCCAATGTTCACATATTGGACAGAGAGGACATATGTGGGGTCAGAGTTCACAGACTAGACAGTCCTCTCCAGATTTCATCATGTCAGAATAAAAGCCTGACTATTCAGAGCTCCAACATTAAGAAGAGCAAAGTGAACCAAGGTGGATGGAGGCAGCAGAGAAACTGTAGGGTGGAGCTGAATGCTTCATCAATGGGATGATGCAGCAGATTTTCTCCACCTTGCACAAACTGTCCTGTTAGTTATTATGACTGGAATATCCAAAATGTCTCCAGAGGCTCCGAGTCCAGCTGAACATGTATTAGTGTTTAGAGTGGAACTGAGATGATAGGGACTAGGACCTGGGGGACGTCAGTCAGTGACGGAGCGGTCAGCAGGTGTGGGCAGGTGTGGACAGGTACTTGATGGAGTGTTTCCTGCACGCTGGACTCCATATGATATGTTAGCAGAGAGTATCTGGCTCCTGATTGGTTGAAGTGGAGCCCATCTGCTGCAGAAAGATGCCTCCTGTCCCAGAAAACATTGAAGTTGTCTGTAAAGCCCAGGCTGTGGGAGTCACACACAGAGGAGAGCCAGGTGTGGAGGCCGAGCAGCCGCCCAAACGCCCCACGGCCACAGGTGGGAGTGGGGCCGCAGATACTAAACACTACGGTGGGCTTGTTTCACAGCCTCACAAAGACACACAAAGTCCAGTTTGAGGAAGTGGGAGCGCTGTTTGGAACCGGTTTGTGCCCATGTGGATAAGGATGGTGTCGGCCTCCGGACGGATCGTATTCTGCCAGGAAACTTGTCTAAAATGTCCCAGAGCGTCGGGCCGGGAAAAGACAGAGCGTCACGCCTCCTTTATTGTGAAATTCCTCACCATGGTAACTGAACACATCAGCTGGTCTGCAGCAGGTTATGTTCAGAGTTTGAGGCTCAAATTGGCTCAAAGTGTCCCATTTTCACTGATTGTTTTCCGACGACATGCTTCAAGTGTGATATGGATCCTCTGCTGAAGGAATCTGCTTTCTATCCACAACCTGTTGATCCGTATCTGACTAACAGCAGCGCAGGAAGCCCTGCAGTTATAGAGAAACTGTCTGAGTCGCATTGTTGCTGCAATTTACCTGCAACTGCTGATGAAGAAAAAGTCTCAATGTGTTTGTGTTTGGTCCTAATCTGCTGCCAAGTCTGTTTGACACTGCTGGATTTCCAGCTGATAGATGACAGATTAGAAACTGATCAGTCTATTGATCACACAATATTCCATCAATAGAATTGATTTGACTTTGATTTGTGTAACAAAGTGATTTCCACGTCTCCTTCATGATGTGACAGTGTCAGAGCTGAATGCACTTGTAGAGTATCATGTTTTTATGGCTCACATTTAAAGTGTTCCAGCTCTAATGTACAGCTGTCATATTAGAAATAGAAGCAGCTCTGATTTTAGTGCTCAAATAAATCTATGAAGTGATGAATTCACACATGAACAGTTTTCTGCAGCGTTCCTCTCGGCCTTATTTGCAGCTCCACTCTTTTTTGCTCTAATAATTATTTCTCTCCATGAGCTGTTTCTCTGCCTGAAGGAGGCGCCACTCCATCGCTTCATTTAGTGCAGAACAAGAGTCACATGATGCTGCTCTGTCAACACCAATCACACTTTGTACAGCTCATGTTGTGTTTGTTGTCCTCTCAGTCTGTCAGGTGGAGGTGGAGGAGGGGGCGGAGTCTGTCCAGCTGCCCTTCAAAACCACACAAAACCTGCCTGAAGATGCTGAAGTGGTGTGGGAACGCTATGAACCTGAATACAGGAAGGTTCACGTGTATGAGAACGGCTCTGACCAGCCTGAAGAACAGCACCAGGTTTACAGAGACCGAACGAAGATGAATGAAGACCTGCTGAAAACTGGAGACCTCAGTCTGACCCTGAAACACCCCAAAGAGAGAGACAGTGGGAGATATGTGTGTTATTTATGGAGTCATGGAGACAGAAGGAAAACTGTGCAGCTCAAAGTCAAAGGTTTGTTTCTGTGTGTGTGTGTGTGTGTGTGTGTGTGTGTGTGTGTGTGTCTGACTGTCTTGTGTCTCCTCTGCAGGGAGAGTTCAGGTCCAGGATCAAACAGGGGACATCAGGAACAGAAGCAGCTCCATTGATCCGACTCCTCTGATGGCTGATCAATCAGTTTGATCTGTGTGTTCTTTGATTATTGATCAGTGATGTCAGAGTGGAGTCAGTGTGATGTTGTTGTTGTGTGTTTGAGACTTTTAGTGTCCATGAAGGTCTCTGCTGCCGTAGATCCTCTGAACTGTGACAGAGGTCTCACTCTGGAGGAAACTCTCAGCACTTTCCAGCAGCTCCTCCATCATGGAGGACGTTCCCTCACTGTAACAGGTGGAGGAGAGAGGAGAGGAAGCACAGGTGGATCCTCTGAGGAAGAGGAGCGTTCCTACAAACCACATGATCACATGACCAGAGGGGCGTGGCCTTCAGTGGTAGTAATAAAGGAACAGTCCACATGTTCCACTTTGAAGGCTCATCTCCAACAAAGCAGACCTGTGATCACTTTAACTCAGTATGATGGATTGTTTGGATTTGTCTTTGTTTCTCTGGTTTTTCTTGTGTGTCTGTGTGTCTTTGTATGTTGGATAGAGTCATGTGACCTGCCCAGGGACTACACATGGAAATGAGCAGTTTAGCTCAAATCTGGCAGGTTTGCATCTTCTGTTTTTATCCTGATGTCCATGAACATGAACACTGTCCCTGTCAAATAAATCCAGATACAAAGATCAGATCTACTGAGCATCATCAGCGTGTCAGCCGCTAACTGCATCTTCAAATAAATAAATGTGTCTGATCAGCAGTGATAAGAGGAGAGACGCTGAGCGAGTCAAACTTTAAAAACTGACTGAAAAAAATTCTTCTTGGCTTCATTTTTCCTTCCAGTATGAAAAATCTTCCATTTAATGATTTGGGGGAATTATGAGACATTTGAAGACCGTTTATTTGAATTTCAGAGTTTTTAATGAGCCACAGCAGCCCTGAATAAACACTTGAATTACTGTCTGAGCTGCTGCAGTTTCCTGCTGCGTCCACTGGGTGTCAGTAAAGCTGCAGGTGTCTCACCTGTTGTTACGTTCCCCTGAGGGGTCTAGGCGGTGAGGGGGAAGTAACAAAAAGTGTCCGGGTCAGAAAAAGGAGACAGAGGCAAAATGGTTAAATTAAATCGTTTTATTAAAGTTTCTATTAAAACTAACTAAAAGAGACGGACAAGCCGCTATCACCATTTAAAGAAACAAACAAAACTCAAGCGTTGGTCAATAAAGTACAAAGTAAGTCAAAACGAGAGCAGCTCACTAGCTGCAAACACCACAAACACTCAGCTCACAAGCTGTAACCACACTAATGGCACTCTGGCCCAGAGCTCACCTTTCCCTGGGCTTAAATACCGTTAATTACTTATGTGAGTCAGCTGTGTAAAAGAGAAAGGTGGCACCTCAGGCAGATAGGAGATTGTAGGACACACCCACACAGGCACCTTCAGGAGGAAGCCCTGCTAGGGCCATAACACCCCCTCCCATAAAAACAAACCCGTGGTTTGTCAAATAGTTTTACGTATTGCAATAACTAAAACAATAAAGTCCATAACCGTTGCACCACCAAAACTGTAGGCTTTCCACCTACCAAACCCCATAGGAACGGTTAGGCATTTCCTGCGGAAGCTGCCAACCCCATCTTAGTGGGTTCACAACATTGACAGAGAGTGGCCCCAGACCCTCGAAACAGTGTCCCATGTGATAGCCAGGGTTTTGAACCATCACATGTGGATAACACAGCAGGTAGTCAGAAGACCTTACTGCAACAGTTTGCAGAGGATTCCTCAGGTCACCAGTACAGACATGTTTGTTAGCCGGGGTTGCGGGTCTTAATGGTGGTTTTATACACAGTCTGTCCCCCTGCAGGTCATTTTGAGGACCTGGGAAATTGTCAGCCAGCGGCAGCTCAGGGTTAGTTGACCTCTTACCCCGACTACATGACACTACTGAGCAATTATGCTCCCAGTGTAGCCTTTTACTAGGCCTGGCAACCTTGTCGGTTTGAGAACTACGACTGACTTTTCTCAAAGCAGGCCCTTTTTGCCTTGAGTGTGCTTTCTGTTTGAGTTTCAGCTTCAAACAGTTAGCAACAAGGTGTTCAGGTTTGTGGCAGAAAAAACACAGTTTTGCTTTGGATCTTAAAACCATAACTGCATTTGCCTTGTTAGCTGGCCCACTCTTACCTCTCCAAGATGTACTATGGCACAGAGGGGTATCACATTCTACAGCATTTATTTTATGACTTAGGGTAAACTCATCTGCCAGTGTGGCAGCCTGCTGTAATGTGGAAACCCTTTGCTCACTTAAACAAGCAATAGACTCAGGAACAGAGTTTTTAAAGTCCTCCACCAGCATAAGCTCACGTATGGACCCCACATTGTTAACCTGGCTTGCAGAACACCACCTATCAAATAGCTTTGCCTTCTCCCTAGCAAAGTCAAGGTAGGACTGACCCTGTGCCAACTCCAAACCTCTAAAATGCTGCCTATAGGCTTCAGGTACAGGTTCATAGGCTTGTTATGTCCCCACATGAGAGCTAGGCGAAGAGGGTGGGGGACAGTAACAGTTGGATCCGGGTTGAAATGAAAAGAACGCCAGGCAGAGGTATTCAACACAAAATAAATCTTTATTATAATCAATTAACTCAATAATCATATAAATAGTAACAACAGAAAGAGACAGCACCGCTGCTTTAATGATAACTCAGACAGATCAACACAAAGAGAATGGTGACCACTTCAACAAAGAAAACAACTATAAGGCTTCAACAGAAAAAGACAGCAACGCTGCTATTAACAATAACCAGGCAGGCCAAACCAAGTAATGGAGGCCGCCGTCACCTAAGCAAAACCACTACTCGGTTAGAGCTACTCACAAAGAGCCACACACGGTGGGGCTGGTCACACACACACAGCAGTAGTGATGGCCCGCTTGAAGCTGACGCTCCGGAGCTTGTGTCGAAAAAAACAAGACACTGGTTCAGAAGCACTGTGTCGAGGCTTGCTTCATTTGGCAAAAGTCACGTGACCAGTGACGTCCGAAGCTTCATTACGCACGTAACTGCTTCGGTACCTGATTCAAATGGAAGGAAGTGAATCATTCGCGGGATTTGTGGAGTGTTTTGATGGTGACAGATAGCGAACCACTGATCATTCTACTGAGAGATTTGGTTCTGTTGTGTGGGAGTATTTTGAGTTGATTTTGGTCGGTGGGTTTTCCAGCTTTGTGTTCTGGGTGTTTGCTTTTGTTTTGCGCGTGTTTATTTTATCTGACAACGGGAAAAACTTAAAATGTCAAAAATCTGCCTTTCATAATATAAATATCATTAAATAACTTTAGAAAAACTTCCATTTGACTCGTAACATTTAATGTTATAAAAAGATATATTTTATCCATCCATCCATCCATCCATCCTCATCCGCTTTATCCGAAGTCGGGTCGCGGGGGCAGCAGCCTAAGCAGAGAAGCCCAGACCTCCCTCTCCCCAGCCACCTCCTCCAGCTCATCCGGGGAACACACATGCGTTCCCAGGCCAGCCGAGAGATATAATCTCTCCAGCGTGTCCTGGGTCTGCCCTGGGCCTCCTCCCGGTGGGACATGCCCGAACACCTCACCCAGGAGGCGCCCAGGGGCATCCTTGTCAGATGCCCGAACCACCTCAACTGGCTCCTTTCGATGTGGAGGAGCAGCGGCTCTACTCTGAGCCCCTCCCGGATGGCCGAACTTCTCACCCTATCTCTAAGGGAGAGGCCAGCCACCCTTCGGAGGAAGCTCATTTCTGCCGCTTGTATCCGCGATCTCGTTCTTTCGGTCACTACCCACAGCTCGTGGCCATAGGTGAGGGTCGGGACGAGATCGACCGGTAAATTGAGAGCTTCGCTTTTACACTCAGCTCCCTCTTCACCACGACGGACCGGTGCAGCGTCCGCATCACTGCAGCCGCAGCACCAATCCGCCTGTCGATCTCCGGCTCCCTTCTCCCATCACTCGCGAACAAGACCCCGAGATACTTAAACTCCTCCACTTGGGGCAGGAACTCATCCCCGACCCGGAGTGGGCACTCCACCCTTTTCCGGCTGAGAACCATGGCCTCAGATTTGGAGGTGCTGATCCTCATTCCCGCTGCTTCACACTCGGCTGCGAACTGTTCCAGTGCGAGCTGGAGGCCCCCACCGATGAAGCCATCAGAACCACATCATCCGCAAAAAGCAGAGATGAGATTCTGAGGCCACCAAGTGAAAGCCCTCCGCCACTTGGCTGCGCCTAGAAATCCTGTCCATAAAAATTATGAACAGAATTGGTGATAAAGGGCAGCCCTGGCGGAGCCCATCACCCACCGGAAACGAGTCCGACTTATTGTGCGGCAATGCGAACCAAACTCTTACAACGGTTGTATAGGGATCGAATGGCCCGTAGCAGTGGGCCAGACACCCCACACTCCCGCAACACCTCCCACAGGACACCCCGAGGGACACGGTCGAATGCCTTCTCCAAGTCCACAAAACACATGTAGACTGGTTGGGCAAACTCCCATGCACCCTCAAGTATCCTCGAGAGGATAAAGAGCTGGTCCAGTGTTCCGCGACCAGGACGAAAACCGCATTGTTCCTCCTGTATCCGAGGTTCGACTAACGGACGAACTCTCCTTTCCAGAACCTGGCATAGACTTTCCCAGGGAGGCTGAGGAGTGTGATCCCCCTGTAGTTGGAACACACCCTCCGGTCTCCCTTCTTAAAGATGGGGACCACCACCCCGGTCTGCCAGTCCAGGGTGCTGCCCCTGATCTCCACGCAACATTGTAGAGGCGTGTCAACCAGGACAGCCCTACAACGTCCAGAGCCTTCAGGAACTCGGGCGGACCTCATCAACACCAGGGGCTCTGCCACCAAGGAGTTGTTTAACTGCCTCAGTGACCTCGACCCCAGAAATTGGCGGGTCATTCCCTCATCCCCAGACTCTGCTTCCTCCTCGGAAAACGTGTCAGTGGGATTAAGGAGGTCCTCAGTATTCCTTCCACCGTCTGACAATTTTCTCAGTCGACGTCAGCAGCGCACCGCCAGCACTATACACAGTGCAGGTAGAGCACCGCTTTCCCCTCCTGAGACGCCTGACGGTTTGCCAGAATCTCTTGAGGCAGTCCGAAAGTCTTTTCCATGGCCTCTCGAACTCCTCCCACACCCGAGTTTTTGCTTCAGCCACTGCCCGAGCCGCATTCCGCTTGGCCTGTCGATACCTGTCAGCTGCCTCTGGAGTCCCACAGGCTAACCAAGCCCGATAGGACTCCTTCTTCAGCCTGGTGGCTCCCTTCACCTCTGGTGTCCACCATTTGGTTGGGGATTACCACCACGGCAGGCACCAACCACCTTGCGGCCGCAGCTCAATGCAGCAACCCGGCAATGGAGACGCTGAACATGGTCCATTCGGACTCAATGTCCCCAGTCTCCCTCGGAATGTTGTTGAAGCTCTGCCGGAGGTGTGCGTTGAAGATCTCGCGGACTGGGGCCTCTGCTAGACGCGTTCCCAGCACACCCTCACTACGGCGTTTAGGTGCACCGGGTCTGTCCAGTGTCCTCCCCGCCACCTGATCCAACTCACCACCAGGTGGTGATCAGTTGACAGCTCAGCCCCTCTCTTTACCCGAGTGTCCAGAACATATGGTCGCAGGTCTGGTGATACGATTACAAAATCGATCATCGACCTGCGGCCTAGAGCATCCTGGTGCCACGTGCACTTATGGACACTCTTATGTTCGAACAAGGTGTTCGTTATGGCCAAACTGTGATTTGCACAGAAGTCCAATAACAAAACACCACTCGGGTTCAGATCAGGGAGGCCGTTCCTCCCAATCACGCCCCTCCAGGTCTCACTGTCGCTACCCACGTGAGCATTGAAGTCTCCCAGTAGGACAACAGAGTCTCCAGGTGGGGCACCTTCCAGCACCCCCCAGGGACTCTAAGAAGGCTGGGTACTCTGAACTGCCACTCGGCGCATAAGCGCAGATGACAGTCAGGACCCGTTCCCCGACCCTGAGGCGCAGGGAACAAACCCTCTCATCCACCGGGAAAAACCCCAGCGTGCCGGCAGCAAGCCGGGGGATATTAGAATACCCACCCCAGCCCGCCGCCTCTCACCAGGGGCAACTCCAGACTGAGACAGAGTCCAGCCCCTCCAGGAGACTAGTTCCAGAGCCCAAGCCGTGCGTGAGGTGAGCCCGACTATATCTAGCCGGTACTTCTCAACCTCACGCACTAACTCAGGCTCCTTCCCCACCAGAGAGGTGACATTCCATGTCCCTATTGCCAGTCTTGGCAGCCGGGATCGGTCCGCCAGGGCCTCCGCTCCTGGCCGCCCGCCGAGACACATTGCACCCGACCCCTATGGCGCCTCGTGCGGGTGGTGGGCCTGCGGGAGGATGGGCCCATGTCTCCTCTTCGGGGCTGTGCCCGCCAGGCCCCATGGACTAAGGCCCGGCCACCAGGACGCTTGCCCTCGGGCACCCTCCCGGGCCTGGCTCCAGGGCGAGGCCCGGTAACCCTATCCCGGGCAGGGTAAACTGTTCCCTCGATGTTCTTTTCATACGGGTCTTCTGAATCGCTCTTTGTCTGGTCCCTCACCCAGGACCAATTTGCCATGGGAGACCCTACCAGGGGGAAAAAGCCCCCAGACAACATAGCCCCTGGGATCCCTGTGACACACAAACCCCTCCACCACGATAAGGTAGCGATTCACGGAGAGGATATATTTTATTTTAAAAAATAATCTTAAAATGTTAGTCTACAAAATGTGCTGCAATTTAATTTATTTATTCTCTTTAGCTGATAGTTTGTGGGGCCCAGGTAGACTGTATAACTGCATCTCTACCAGTTTTTCTGCACTCCAGCCTCCTCTGTGCCATGTGAAGGGATTTTCCTTAAGGCAGGAGAAATTATCTCCACGAAAAGGAACAGTTTCGGCCATCGCACAGTGGAACAAATTCTCTTCTTAAATAAAAATGAAAAAGGGTTTCCTTAAATGCATCATGGTTTTAATTTGCAAGTTCATAAGCATTTCCCTTTCCATTTCACAATCAATTCTACCCCAAGGTCAAAATTATGTAAAGGAAAATTTCCCTGATATAATATTATTTATAAATATACACATCTAGCGATTAATTGCATAAGTACATGGAGGCAGGACCTCACAGCAGAAGCATACTGCATAATGTGCATTATTATATGTATGTTATATGTAACGTGGTATTTTTCAATTATTGTATTTACCAACATCAAGAAGTCACAAGCAAAGAAAGACCACACCATGGTGCATGTTTAAACAAGGAAAGTTTACTGGTCAAAATTATTTATTAAACAAATAAACTACATTTTTTAAACACCAAAAAATACGCGTTCAAAGCAACACAACAGCAGCCCAATATGAGACAGAATTCCACTCTGTAGAGTGGGCTATCATTATGAAGCAGTTGGTTTTCTTTTGTGGATTCAAGCCGCTCTTCATATTTTGGGACACAAGATGTCACCAAAGAGGACTGTGTTGAAAAGCTTCGAGTAATGAACCGTTTTTCAATACAAGCTTCAATGCTTCAGAAAGCTTCATTTGGCCATCACTACACAGCAGGCCTTTTCCACACCTAGGCTGGAAACACACACTGACCAGCACAGAGGAAAACCACCAGAAACCTCTCCCACTGCTCCTACCACTCCACACTGTAGGCAGGACAATCACACACATAACACGCAACGCGGAGACACCAGAGAAAGCCACCCTCCCACATCCAGTCCATCCCCAGCTTATATAACCGTTACACCTGTGAGTCCAGCTGTGGGGAAACAGTCCAGCTGCTGGTTCTGCCTCCAGCTGAGGAAACACTTCATTCCTTTTATTGCTGATCTCTCTTTATGAATCCACCTGAACTCGTCTGATCCTGGAAACCTTTCACTTTCCTTCCTTGCTGTCTCCGTCTGTCTCTCACTTTCACATTGGTTGGTTCCTCTCTGAATCTCTCCTCTTATCTGTGAACATTCATGAGGAAAAAGCAGAATCAGTTCAGGCTTCGCTCTCACAGGATTTTAATGTTTGTGCTCAGAGTCTTTTCAATGAGCTCCATCTTTTTCCTGGAATCATCTCCAGAAGGAGCTGAAAGGATCCGTGTTACACAACGTGGCCACTTTGAGTCCATTAAAAGGATCCAGGAAATAGTCAGAGCCCAAAAACCATCGGGGGAAGTGAAAGGTGTGTTTTGTTTGATGACGTCACCAAAATGAGAGCTTTGTAAAAACAGGAGAAAGAAATGTGCCAGTTTATTAAACACGTCTCGTTTCAACTTCCAGATGAAAGTGTCGCTTTGAAGTCAAAATCTGAATCCAAGACTGAGCTGTGTTTTTGTTTCTGCAAAGTTCTTCCACAAACTCAGGTTTTCAAACAGCTGTGACAGCTGCCTCTGTGTGTCAGTAAGTCTTTGAGCTTCTTTATCATAATATCAGCAGCCTTAAAAATAAAGACGACTGATGTGGACGATTATCAGTAATCAATGAGACCGATCACTGATATCTGGAGCTGACAGAGATTTAGAAACAAATCAAATCCAGCAAAGAAAATGTATTTTTCTGTTGTGGCAGAAACGGTTGGTTTCAAATATCTGATGATGTTTAAGTGTTCATGCAGCTGTTACACATCTGTACTCACAGCCAGCTGTAGTGCTCAGGCCTGCTTAGCCTCTAATCTGCTGGCAGAGAGCTAATAATCTACTAATAATCTCACTCATACGTTACAGGATGGCTGACAGTGAACATCACAGCAGTTGTGTTACTGAGGTATAACAGGGCAGCACTAACCATGAATGTGCATCAGACCAACTCACCAGAGGAGTTTGTGTGATCACAATAACTCCTGGACACAGCTTCAAAGTGACTCCTCACTCTGACAGCACATTACACTCATCAGTTTCACTCACACACATTTTATAAACTCATCATAACTACTTTGAAACAAAGTTCCAGCACACAGAGGAAAATCCACAGCTGCAGTGTGTGGCTGCCACGCCCACATCAACATCACCGTGGCGTGTTCACTGACCATTAAACAGTTGGAAATGTCACTCAGCAATGAGACCTGGGTCACGCTGACATCATGGTTGTGTTCTGTGTCCATATGAGTTTGAATCTGCTTCAGTGAGGAGAACATCACAGTCCACGCTTCCTTCAAACAGTCCACAGACCCGTCAGGTCTGAGCGTCGGGACATTTCACGCTTTTTGAAATCAGCTCTCAGGATTACAGCAGCTCATGGATGTCATCAGTTTCCTGTTCTGGTGAGTTCACAGCAAACAAAGTTCCTCCTCGTGTTCCTCTGTGAATCCAGTCGTGCTGGAATATTTGACAATATTCCCACAGTAATGATGTCATTTCTACAGGAATTGGTTTTATAGAAACATCCTGATATCTGACAGCTCATGGGAAGGACCAAAGGAGGAGGCCAGATATGATAGCTGAGCAAAAATGTTCTATAACAAAAGTAAAATAAGCAAACTCATGTAGCTCAGTGAAGTCAGCGGGATGTGCAGTGTCTGGATCTGTGACATGGACTGAAAGAAACCATAACACAAAGCAAACAGCCAAAATCAAACTCCAAGTAGAGACAGAAATCCTGCTGCCACCATTCATTTCTGTTTGGAAGCAGACATAAAGTCCTCGTGCTGTCAAATCCAGAACCACTCGAGCCTTTTGGAACCGTTTACATCTGTGAAAAAGGTGGAAACATGTCAAACATGTGAGGAAGAACCAGCAGCAGCTCACACGTTTACCACAACCACACACAGTCCTCTGAGAGCAGCGTGGCCTCCATCTTTGAAACAAAGTTCACAGTGAAAATCAAACAAACTCGCTGATTGATTATTGATTGATTTTCAGAGATGATGTCAGATCGGGGCTGCTCAGGGTGCTGTGGCTGTAAAATGCCAATCATATCCACTCAGAGAGCCTCACTAAGCCCCGCCCCTCTTCATACACCTGCTCGTTCCGGTCGGGCTCACGGGGGCGGCGGTCTCAGCGCACACGCTCACACCTCTTTCCACGTCCTCCAGCTCTTCTGGGACGCTGAGGCGTTCCCCGATGAGTCGACAGACTGAATCTCTCCAACGTGTCCTGGGTCTGCCCCGGGGTCTCCTCCCAGTCGGACGCCTCACCCAGACGCCCTTCAGAGGAAGCTCACGGATGGCGTTCGTACCTTCAGCCTGATCCTTTCAGTCACAGCTCGTGCAGTCACAACACTGCTGCCAATAAAGTGACACAAAGCATCTTAAAGCCATTTCAATAAACGCACACACAGAGTTATCACAGCACTCATGAAACATGCACACTGGGCACAAACTAACTTCTAACATGTTGAACTTTGCTCCAGTTTGTTCTGATTGGCTGAAGCTTGGTAGTCACATGGCTGCCTGTGAGTGTGTTTAAACACAGAGAGAAGCTGAAGCTTCACATGTTGTGTTCTTCACACAGTCGGATCAAACGTGTAAACTTTGTGACACAGCCTGGTCTTCATGTGTGTGTGTGCACGGTCTGAGGAGCTCTCAAGCTTTTCATAGAGGACACACACACTGATGCAGGAAAAGATGGATGCACATGAAAGCTTCACACACTCCTGATGAGTGAGGACACACACACTCACAACATGAGCAGCCAGCAGGCTTTAAATGCTCAGTGTGAAGAAGTTTCCACACTTACCTTAATATCATCAAGCAGCCTTCTTCTTCTACTGGTTCCCACAGTTCCCAGTGTTAATAAATGCACAGCCACATGTGCTCTCTGTCATCACCTACAGATCTGAGATCAGCAGCTTGTCCACTGTAGGCTTTATCTTTTCCATGTAACTGTGCTGCTTCACAGAGAGGGAGAACTGCAGCGCTTTGTTTGCTTGTGAACAATATGTGCATGTTAAATATGAACAGCTGCTCCAGCATGTGTTAGTGTGACAGACTGAAATGTTGCTCCTTTTAAAGCTTTCTGCAGGAACTTCATTTGAACAGGCAGGAATTAGTTGTTCAATAAAGGCATGAATTGGACCTTAAAGGTGGCCAATCGATACCAACGCTGGTATTGGTGTCGGATCAATACTAGTGTGATGGGACTGAGACTTTGTTTCTATGCTCTAAGTTCATTATACAGACACTGGACTGTGTTACATCAATATTTTGGGGAAAACAAAGTAGGTCAAACATGCACAATGAAAACTGTCTGAAGCTTTTGGTGTGACTATCACACCTATTTTATTTGTAGCCTGCAGCACATTGTGTTTTACTGAGACGCACATTTATATTCAAGGTGTCCAAAAAGCTCAAAGCTGTGTTTTTATTGTGTTAACTAATTATTGCAGAATGTGAACATCACAGTGATTTAGTGTCATTAAAATGTGTTCAGAACATTGATGATGGTTCATCTCATAAATGCTGACACACTGCTCTCCCCCACATATACATACATATACTGCCATTAGAAGTGACACAGAGCAGGATTAGTATTGATATGAGCAACACTGCTCATGGATTTACTTGGTAGTGCACAGCACTGCTGGCCTTTCATCACAACTTGGTCCTTTGATACAGCGAGTTCAAAAGTTGTTGAATGGACTCATTTCATGTCAGTGATTGTAAAGATTGTTTTTCTTCTTTCAGCCCTTAGAACTGCAGATATTTGTGTTGATGTTCTTTCCACACAGATGATCCTTCTGCTCAGCCCTGCTGTGTCAAACCAAACAGCTCGTCCACTTACAGAAACACAAACAGCAAAAACAAAGAGTTGATCTTTATTAACCTTGGAGCAGATTCCAGTCATGAGACATTCTGCTGAGTTCATTTGGTAAAACTCCTCCCAGCAGCTTATAGAGACCTTTTCTAGTGGAAGTTCAAGATTTGCTGTCATTGCAGTTTGTCTGATGCACATCACGTCATGGCTGCCTGCGGCTAAATCTGCACACCTTCTTTCTGTGAGTGCTGAAGATATGAGTGCATTTACAGCAATATTTGTTAGCCTGCAAAAAACAGCTCCAACCACAGTAACAAATGTGTGACATCAATGATTCATTGTTCAGTTGTTCAATGTTCAACTGTTTATTTGAACTAAACGTGACGCTCCCCCCATGTTCTTCTCTAATTGTCTTCTATGTCCTCCCTCCTCATCCAAGCCGTGCCAGCCCACAGACCATAATCAGCCCACACACTGAACTCACACATGAAACTCCACCTGACGTGGTTTTACATCAGCATCAGCAGATTGGACGCAGCTTTGTGTTCATCTGTAAATCAGCATCTCCCTGGAATCGTTTGATTCCTGTGGATTAAAGGCAGACAGTAAACTGAGCTTCCAGGCATGTAGGCAGCTACAGTAATGCTGCACTAGACAGCACGTCCTCGCCCATTAGCAGGCATCATCTTTACATTTGATTTTATAAAAACAAATCATGAATTAAATCCAAACTGAACAACTGCAGACTCATGAAAGGATTTGCAGTTTTGCAAACTCCTGTTAAAAGGGAGTTTTTCCTTCCCACTGTTGCCAAAGTGCTGCTCATGTATGTATTATTGTAGGTCTGCCTTACAATATAAAGCAGCTTGAGGCGACCGTTGTTGTGATTTGGTGCTGTGCAAATAAAACTGAATTTTTAATAGAAGAAATGCAGTTTTTAAGAGCAGCTGTGTCATTTAGAAATATGAAAATCTTTTCAAACTGTTAAATAGTTTTAATTACAAATTCATCGTCTGAAAAACCAACGGCTGTTTTTATCAAATCATATTTCAAATGTTTGTGTGAAGAGTGAAAAAAGGGGAACTTTTCTAATGTGTTGTAAAGAGCAGCATAACTGGAAGTTGAACTGCTCAGTCAAAGCCTTTTTTCCCTTTGAGCTTCATTTCAGGTGGAGTCATTCTGGATTCTGAGTGTGTCCCAAAGGCCACAAGGATCCTCCAGGATAGAGGTACAGACTGCACTCCGGGACAGAGGAGCAAGGAAACATGTTGCTCTTCATAACTTGATGTCAGAGCTTTGAACTAGTTTGGGATTAAGCTCCATCCTGTATCTCTTGTAACGCGTTACTGTAATCCGATCACTTTTTTCAAGTAACGAGTAAAGTAAGGGATTACTATTGCAAAAACGGTAATTAGATTACCGTTACTTTCCCGTAGGAACGCTGCGTTACTGCGTTACTAAAACCGTGATTATTTTGCAAAAATGTCTCATGACAGTGACATAAGCGAGTGCGACGTTCATGACAACAGCTGTGTGCAGATCAACAATGGATAATATATCGAGTGCGGGAGAGAGTATGAGCATTCAGCGTTTAAAGCGTGGAAGTACTGACCTTATTTTGAGTTTGATTCCATAAAAAGTGACAAAAACATTAGCGTCCGTTGTGCGTGGGAAGAAAACCCCTAAACTTCCAAGCAAGCACCGAGTGCGCTACCACGTATTTCCGTACCACGGAAATTCACAGAGAAACTCGCGGATTCTTCCACTGACCGCTGCGGCACACCTGCACCAGGGCAAACCTCCGCCTACCCCACTCCTGCTTTACAGGTGAAAATAGAGCAACAGGACCGCTAGTCTTTGATTTTATTTATTTTCTGCTGTGTTTTACTTGCATCTATTTGAAAGAGTGAGTGTAAACACAAAAACATATTTTATTTTATGTGCTGGAATGTGCAGAAAATAGGTTTAAATGTTAAACAAATTTCTTCCAGCCAGAGAATGTTGCATATAATTAAACTTTTGCTTGATGCATAATGTTAAAAGTAGAAACTAGTAAAACAAGTTTTAAAAAGAGACTTTTCCATTTGATTACATTTTGTATGATGGATTATGCAGAAAAAGTAGAATTGGGCTGAAAGATCTATCGCTTTATCACCTATTCAGGTTGTAAATCGTGTTTTTAAAAAGTAACTAAGTAACTAAGTAATTAATTACTTTTGAAAATAAGTAATCAGTAAATTAACGGGATTACTTTTTTGGAGAAGTAATCAGTAATTAGTTACTGATTACTTTTTTCAAGTAACTTGACCAACACTGGTCGCTATTGCCAGAAGGTTGCAATAAGACGCCAACGAGCTGTTTGCTAACCAGAGTTATTAAACAAAAAGAACTGGTCAGGGTCCTGTTACTGTACTGGTCCTATACAAGGCTTCTCAGAGCTGCTGTCATCATATGTAGAAAAATATGTAGAAGAGCTTCTAAAGGAGGTGAAGCTTTTTCAAGCTTCTGCTTTGTGTTTGTCCTTAACTTCTTCCCTGTCAGGAAAAGACAGAAATCATAACAGACAAAGAGCTTTTTGAAGTAAACAAATTCACATTTGTTCTTATTCAAGCTAACGTTTCAACCTCAGGACCCGCTGTCTATTTTTAGCTGCCCATTCCCGCCCGCAGCTCCTGCAAGATTGGCGTTGGGTCCCAGTCCCAATGCAGGGCTCTACTCTGAACATCCAAAGTGTTTGTAGTGACCAACAGAGCCATCATAGTCTCTGCTGTTACGCAGCATCTGTATGTGGAGTTATCAGAAAGCAGCACAAAGCAGAGCTTCAGTCAGACGTTTCCGTGCTTCAGTCTGTGGCTGCTGTCCTCACCAAGTGTTGTTCCTGCTGTTTGAGGTGGATGAAGCTCCTGAGATGGAGCTGTGAAGGAGCACAAACACCTTCAGACTGTTTCTCACATAAATGGAGCCAGAGTGCAGATGTGTTCCTGATGTTTACTCATTTGATGTTTGGAGGATCAGTGAGTTCAAGTCCACACTGAACCTCTTTAAACAAACTCCCAAAGCAGCCATCCAAAGCTCACTTATTCTACTTTGCATTTCTACTGACTTTTATTTGGTTTTCATTTGGACTTTTTCTTTGGATCGACTTCAGTTTCAGTGAGTTTCCTCAGAGGATTTTCTTCTTTCACTTTAGTTTGGATTCTTTCAAATGTTTCCTTTTGCTTGGTTTCAGTCTCACTTTGAGTTTTTGTCCTTGTTTTTGTGTGGAGGGCAGATTGATGAAAATCAGTGCAGGGATTAGAATAAAAGAGAACTTTATGAAAGCAGTGACTCAGTCTTGTAGACGTCCAGAGTCTCAGCAAACATGAGCATCAAAGCCTCATCAGCAATGTTCCCTCTAAGCTGCGCACGTGCGCAATTGCGCACTGCTGGCACGGTCTCTGCGCACAGAAAATCTGCGTTGCGCACAAAAAAAAAAAAAAATCTAACCTGAATTGAAATTAAAATTAAAACTTTAACAATTCTGTTTTGCAGTGTTAGTCAGTGAGTGACTGGCTGCTCCCGTGTGGGATTAGAACGATGCCACCTTATCTCATAGTCCAGCCAATGATGCGATTCACATTCGTATATACGCAGCCAATCAACGTCGCTGACAGGCTATGACAGCGTCCTTATGGGCCGACACCGTTGTTTTAGCTGGCAAAGCGGCGTGGCTGATGTGGAGTGAAGCCACGTTAATGACAACGTGTACAACCATTGGAGATGTGAGCAGGTCAGACGGAACAATTGACGGGAAAAGTGTGGACTTTATACCAGTTTTTAAATTGTGTTGATAGGCCACGTAAAACCAGAGTTACGATAGGAAAACGCTAGAAAGCACTCTCCGCCTGTGAGCAAAAACAATACCAAAAAACCCCCAGCCTTTCCTATTGGTGGAAAAATGTACCATGCCAACCAATCAAAAAAATGATACGCAACGTGGCATCTAGTTGTTAAGATGTTTTAGGAGTGACGGCGGTGCTTTGAGATGTGACAGATTTGCGACGTTTAGCGCAAATCTTGTGTAGTTAGTGTGTAATGTAGTCAATAGTTTTGTTGTGTGTGTCAGAACAATGAGGCGACTGCTGAATGTTACAGGTGTTACAGGTGTTACAGGAGTGGTACATCTCCTGTTGTCAGGCCTGCAGGTATCAGGCTGTTGTTCTCCTTTATCTCATAGTGGACAGAAATTATTTTTTGGAGTGGCACAAATAATTTGTGTGGCATCAAATTTGATGCAGAACAGCTGATTGTTCAGTAAATAGTTTGAAATGTTTATTTAAAAACGCCTTGGCTGCATTAAAAAAAATAAATAGCTGCAAAAAACTTTGTTGTTTGCCAAACTGAGTTACTTTTTTGAGGAGTAACTATATAATTAATTGCCCAACATTGGTTATTATATACTGTATTTGGCAGACAGAGACTTACAGGACTCTCTCCCAGACCACAGACTCATAATACAAGTCAGAGCTTTATATATAAAAAAAAAAGAAAAAAAAAAGAAAGAAAGTTGTGTTTTCAAAATTGGAGTTCAAGTTATTTTTACTTCCAATAGTGTTAACATACTACACAGGTCATGAACAAGATTTTTTTAAATTTTCATTGTAAGTGGGCTAAAGCAGTTAATTAAAAGTAGTCTAACATAAATGTAAATGCTGTGATTTGATTATTTTAATAAACCATGTAACTTGGATGGATCCGATGCTGGCGTGACCACAGTGCACACGTCTGATATCGCTCGCAGTGGTCCAAGGGACCGCTCAGGGAGTTTGTGTGAGACGTGTGAAAAATTAGAGGGAACATTGCTCATCAGGCGAGCTGGAATCACATTTTTACCAAACACTCAGACTCAGGAGATTTCCTCTACATTTGATTGGATTTCACTTTTTATTCTGATTTTACTCATTCAAATGTTTTCCACACTTTCAGTGCTCAGAGTTGAGTTGAAGGTAACCATGGTAACCGTGAGTCTGTTGCTTTGATCCTCATTTTTCTGATGACTTTGAGAACTTAGTGCTGGAAATGACTCACTGCTGCTGGACATCAACACTCACTGAAGGTGGACACTGATCATGAGACCCAGTCATGTGGTACTGACTGATGTTCTCCAGTGTACTCCATTACTGACAGCAGATCCTAATGAAAAAGTACTGATGTGTTCATTAAAGAGCTTCAAAGTGATTGATGGAAACAGTCCAATGTAAAGCAGGAGAGTGTGAAGCATCACAGTGGAACATCACAACAACATTCACACAAAGTTCAAAGTGTAGAAAAACACAAAGTCAAATATATGAAGCCAGAATCCAAAGTCAAACAGCTTCTGGCTCAATATCATCCTCATTCATCACAAACTCATTTTGTCCATGAAAGAAAAAACATGTGAAGAGTTGAACTAAGAAAGGAGGTCCTGTTCAAACAGCACAAACACACATGAAGACAAAGCTTTGTGTTTGTAACACTGAACACATGTGACACTTTCTCACAGCTGAGTGTGTTCCAGTAAAGTGTGAGCAGCACAAACACAATCAGAGTTTGTCTCTGTCAGCTTTCAGTGAGTCACATTTAGTGTTGGCAGCGTAGTGTTGACATGATGGCAGACTGCCACAGATCACTTCTGAGGAAAGAGGAGGCGTTCAGCTTCCTCATAGTTTCACACCTGCATGAAGCAGCCTCACCCTGACAGCTTCAAATCACTGTGTCAGCTGATCACTTCCTGTCCTGTGATTGGCTGAGCTTCAGGCCTTCTCTCAGTCAAACTGGAAACAGGGATTGAGACAGTGTGAGGGTTTGTGGAGTGCCACAGTGCTGTAATGAATACTGTAGTGGAAGAAGTTCTTTCACACTCTTCATCCTGGAGCTGCTTTATGTCCATGATCTGCATGGAAACACATCTATGGAGAGGAAATCCAGCTGCTGAGGGTCACATCTGCATCATTGTAGCTACAGTGGATGTTTCAGTGTCAGGACTGAAGGTGGAGCTTTGTGCGTGTCAGGGTGAGGCCGCAGCAGCCGCCTCCAACCGGAGCACTCGGGCGTGAAACTAGGAGGAAAGCCGACGTCCTCCTCTTTCCTCAGAAGTGATCTGTGGCCGGCCGGACTTCATTCCACAGATGTGCTTTAACAAAGTGTGAAGCTGAACTCTGAGCTGTGACAGTGTGAGCAGTGTGAGAGTGTCAGTAGATGATCAGCAGAGGAAAGTGAGAGCTGCTGTGAGCTGATGTCCTGAAGGGCTTTTAAAGAGTCTCTGAGTTTGACAGGAACATGAAGATGTTTGTGGTGTTTGTGATCCTCCTGCACGGTAAGTACACCTTCCTCTCTCTGCTCTCTCATCATCATCTCTCTCTTTAATGTGTTGAAGTGCAGCAGGAGGAGATTTCCATCAAACACTGGATTCTGATTTAGATCAAACTAACAATCCAAAGCAGCTCACATGTCACAGTACAGAGGAGATATTTTATTTCAGGCAAACATAAAAATAATCATAGGAAAGTGTTTAAACATGCATTTTAACAAATTTGTAATGTACCCGCTTTAATAGCCACCTAGCTTAATAGATTCTGATGATTAAGGAGACCGGAATGTACTTTAGACATTTTTGGCTCACTACCTATTTCGTGACTTTAAATATATTATCTCCCCTAAACAATAAAAGACATAAGGAGAGAGAGTCAAGGATACATATTTTGAGAAAGTGTGAAAGGGGAAGGAGTTAGGGAATGATAAATGAAGGGCAGTGGATCAAACCCCTTTGAAGTACATGAGAGAGAGCGTTTGACTGAAAACTTACCAATGTTATTGTTTTCCAGCTATAATTAAAACTTTCTCTGCATTTCACTCAGTTATGTTCTTACAGTGATGTGCTGAGAATATGAGTAAAATGGGAGCAGGACCTTGTTATCTCACCCATCCTTACACTGACATTATAATTCAGTAATCTATAACTCAGTGATTCTGATTAATCTCAGAAACGGAGACCAGTTACAAACTTGAATAAAGGTTCTTGACATGACAGCTTCACCGTCTCACAAAAGACAGAGACGGGACATCTTAAGGAGATATTTGGCCTGCAGACAGGAGCAGCAAGGAATCAAACCACCAACCTTCGGATTAGTGGGGGCAGTGCTCTACTTCTTGAACCACAACATAATCATTGCATAACTGTGATATAGCAAAACTAGAAGAAGTGAAGGTGGTTTGAAGTTCTCAGATAAATCTAAACAGTTAGGATAAAGAATCCATAAATAGAAGGCAGACAGGTGGCAAACACTGGAGATTAGTGAGGAGCTTCATCATACAGGATGCTGATTTCCTCTGATCCAGTGAAACATGCTGCATGTAAATATTCAGTGGAAGGAGCAGCAGGTTCAGTTTCCTCTACAGAAAAGTCTCCATTATGTGAGATGAGCTGCAGCTCAGCAGCAGCAGACTCTCATGGAGGAACAGGTGAAGGTGCTGATGAACTCTGACTAAAGGGAAATCCTCTGAACATGAACGTAGTCGGCCTGTGAGACCAGAATGTTAAACTTCCTGACATCCCCTCTAATGTGCATGCCACATCAGAGGGGGAGAGAGTCAGAACAGAATAATATGACACTCTCAGTCTTCCTGAACTCTATAGGTGATTTATTTTCTCTGTCATGTCTGTTTGGAGCTTCAGCTCCCAGCTTGCTCGTTGGTACATTATGTTAGTGTGGAAAATGCTCAGCCTGTGTCTTTACAAAATCAGCTTCATTCTTTAAACTCTTTAAAGAACATCATCTTCCTCCCTCTTATCAGACTGATCCATCACTCCAGACCAGCCTCATTTCTTTCTTTCTCTTTGTTGATCATGATGATGTTTTCTTTAAATAAACCATGATCTGGACCTGACACAGTATATACTTGTAATAAGGAGTTTTAATAATGAGAGTAGAGCTACAGGATAGCGCTAAAGTTTTGGCTCACAGGTTTCAGTCATGTACCCACCAATTACCAACTAATGCTGAGAAAATTGCTCGTTCTCTTTCAAAATAAATAAACACTACTAGAAGCATCACAAGCACATGTGGCGCAAAATGGTTTGGACTAACTAAAAATCCAGCAGAGTTTGGACTTTTAGTTTGACATTTTTGTGTGATGGACTTCCTGCCTCTTCCTTTTTTATCTGTGTTTGTTAAAATGTTGAATGTTTCTGTCGTTCTGTCTCCTGGTTTCTGTAAATGTGTCTAAACTTGATCTTTACCTGAAACTGACTCATGGAATCACTGGTTGTGTGTCCTCAGTTTCCCAGCATGCCTCAGCTGTGGAGCTGTATGAGGGGGACTCGTTCACTCTGCCCTGTCAGTTTGACACTTTACTACTGGATGACCCGACAGTGGTGTGGAGTCGCTCCGACCTCAGTCCTCCAACCGTCCACCAGCGTCAGCTTGAAGGAGACGAACTGAAAGATCAAAACCCAGTTACAGCGGCCGAACATCCATGAAGACTGACGCTCTGGAAACTGGAGACCTCAGCCTGAACCTGACCAACCTCCAACAGTCTGACAGCGCCACCTACACCTGCTCCATCAGAGACCTTAAATTTGGCTCAGAGAGACTGGGAGATGTACAGCTGCAGGTCAAAGGTCAGCAACAAACACCTGTTGTAGATACATTTATTTTATAACTACATGCTTTGCATACATTTTACTTCTGAATAAGTATGTTGACTCAAAATATCTTAGCTTGAAGTATATTCAGTAAAATATATCATTACATTCAGTCAGAGGTCAAAGGTCATGTTGTTCTTTGTGTTTCTCCACAGAACGGTTTCCATCCTGGGCCAAAGCTCTCCTGGTTCTCCTGGTTCTTGTTCTCATTGTCTCTGGAGGTCTTTTATTTTATTTCCGGCAGTATTTCATGTCAGGTGAGTGTCTCCTACTACACTACCCATAATGCCGATGGTTAGCAGGTGTCCTCTGGTGGCTCCTTGACTGTGGCTCACACAAACTTGTTCCAGAAGTTGACTCAGTCATTGATCAGTGAAACAGCTCCACAACATGACTTTACTAAACAGTGTGTGTGCTTCACTGCATTGATCTGACACAGAGGCTGCATGTGGACAAGCTGTTCTTCTTCTGTGGTGGTAAACAGCAGGCTGACATGGAAACATGTGCTGACAGTAAATGTTGCAGCAGCTTCAGTAAATGTTCCTCCTTGAGTTGTGCTCAGTCATGTGTTGGAGAGCTTCAGATGTTCAGAGCAGACACATGAGATCTTCATGGTTTCTGTGCTGATGTGTGTGAGACATGGCCGACTGTGGAGGCTCAGTCTGTCTGTGCTTCTGCTCTTCATCCAACATGTCTCAATGTTGTTGTTTTGAAAATTTTTAGGGCAAAATACAATCAGCTAATTTTTTTCTGAATTTAACAGCAATTGCATGCCATGCAGATCTTTGTCTTTTAGACATGCCTGTAAATAACTGATCCTAGATCAATCTAAGTGGGTTTCATCAGCATAGCAATGGAAATATATGTTATTTTCTCATAATATTGTCTAAAGGAGGCATGTATAATGTAAAAAATATTGATCCCAGCAAAGAACCATGTGGAACTCCATGACTAATTTTTACTTGAGCAAATAAGATTAAAACCAATAGAATTCCTTTAAAATCCACAGCATGTTCTAATCTCTGCAGCAAAATATTGTGACTGACGTATCGAAAACTGCACTGAGGTCTAACAGGACAAAATAATTTCAATGGATGAGGCCATAAGATTATTATTAGAAACCTTCCATGTTGTAAAAGGAGCTTTGAGTAGAAAAGCGCTATATAAGATCTCCAAAAGTTGAATCTGTTCATCTGGACGTAGCGTTTTGTGGGAGAAACGTTTCGTCACTCATCCAAGTGACTTCTTCAGTCTCAGCTGACTGCAGGTTTCCCCAAACCTTATAAACAGTACATTTGCATAATGACTGAAACCAGCCCACTGAAGGAACAATGGGCTGTGAGGTCAGTTCCTTAATCATAATTATGCAAATTCTCATGACCATTGATCAACAATCACTGACCAAAACCCACTGATCAAAGAACACTGATCAATGGCCATGAGTACCATTCACAGAGAGTTGGGGAATGGCTGCAATCACAGCATTGTAAGATGGCGAAAGATGTACCCTGACGAGGTAGCTCTTCTGTGTTGTGCCATCTGCTTCGCTAGAGGTTGTTTGGTTTCCCCGATGTATAAATCCTGGCAATCCTCCTGGCACTTAACAGCGTACACTATGTTACTCTGTTTGTGTTGGGGGACCCGATCCTTGGGGTGGACCAGTTTTTGGCGCAGCGTATTTTGGGGTTTAAAAGCCACAGAGACGCGGTGTTTAGAAAAAATGCGTCTCAACTGTTCCGATACTCCTGACACATATGGGATCACTACAGGTTTTCGCCTGGGCAGCGGTTGTCCTTCTCTCCTGGATCGGCTGGAGCTTTCTTTAGGTGTCTTTCCAGCTTTGACAAAAGTCCAGCTGGGATAACCACATTTACTCAGGGCCTTCTTGATGTGCTGTTCTTCTGCCTCCCTGGCCGCTGTGTCAGTGGGGATGGTGTTCGCTCTGTGTTGTAGCGTCCTGATGACACCCAGTTTGTGCTCCAGTGGTAGATGAGAGTTATGATGGATGACTCCATTTCATGTACCATTTACAATTCACTACAGCTCATGTTGTGCTTTGTTGTCCTCTCAGTTTACCAGGTGGAGGTGGATTCAGGGGTGGAGTCTGTCCAGCTTATCTGCAAAACTATAGTTTGCCTGCCTAAAGATGCTAAAGTGGAGTGGAAGGACAAAAACAACAGGGAGGTCCATGTGTATCAGAATGGCTCTTACCAGAAGGAAGAACAGCACCAGGTTTACAGAGACCGAACGAAGATGAAGAAAAACTTAGTTCCTGGAGACCTCAGTCTGACCCTGAAATACCCCACTGATGGAGACACAAACACCTACACCTGCACCGTCTACAGCAGGGAGGGAAACATCCTGCTGAAGAAACAAGTGGAGCTGAAAGTCAGAGGTCAGTGCTGTAGATACAGGTCAAGGGGCAGCACGGTGGTTAGCACTGTTGCCTCACAGCAAGAAGGTCCTTAGTTCAATTCCACCATCAGGCTGGGGTCTTTCTGTGTGGAGTTTGCATGTTCTCCCCGTGTACTCTGGCTTCCTTCCACAGTGAAGATGAATGTGAGTGCGAATGGTTGTCTGTCCCTGTGTGTTAGCCCTGCCTAACACCCAGGTCACCAGTGTACCCCGCCTCTCGCTCTATGACAGCTGGGATAGGCTCCAGCAACCCCCGCGACCCTGAAAAGGATAAGCGGAAGAGAATGGATGGATGGGAGTAACACTATGCAG
Source organism: Oreochromis aureus (assembly GCF_013358895.1). Classification (NCBI taxonomy): domain Eukaryota; kingdom Metazoa; phylum Chordata; class Actinopteri; order Cichliformes; family Cichlidae; genus Oreochromis; species Oreochromis aureus. Next base: position 93,500,569 of record NC_052944.1, on the reverse strand, counting down.
TATATTCAGTTTTAGCATTTATATTCACTGTTGACTGTAACTACGCTCAAAGTGTTAATGCTTATTTTAATATTATTTTATTTTAATATTATATCTTATTTTAATAAACAACACTGTCATATGCAAAACTGGGTTGGCACTTGGGGTGGCAAGGGATCATTTTAGGGTGGCACTTGCCACGACCATGCCACCCTTCTAGATCCGCCCCTGGGCCCTTTCACATCTGACGCTGCATGCGCTGTGCTCACTGCTAACTAGAGCGAAGGACCCAAAATTTGTGTTGAGCTGGCTGGTGCGCTCTGCTTCTACGTCACTTTTACGTACAAGCTGAGCTTTGCTCGGCGCAGTGGGAAACCGTTATTGCGTGGCACAAACAATAGACACATGGGTCTGAAACATGGGTTTCAGTGCAGTGCAGCGCAGCTGCAGTGCGTGCTGGATCTGATGTGTTAGGGCCTTTACCTCACCCCCTGCAGATTTACTCAAACAACTGGTAAATTAGATGACTGGAAAACAGAAAGCGTAGCCCTAAACAGAAGCCCCCAGTGCACCACCACCACCTGGTTTATGAATGTAATTGTTTTTCCCCACGTGGCGACACACCTGCGGGGGATCAAACTCTGGCAATTGGCAATTCTATTCTGAGACATGTGAAGCTAGAGACACCAGCAACTCTAGTCAGTTGTCTTCCAGGAGCCAGAGTAGGTGACACTGAGGGAAATTTTAAACTGCTGGCTAAGGATAAATGTAAATTCAGTAAAATTATAATATATATCAGCAAGGGCAGACATACTGCGGTGGCATGGAGTGGTATTTGCCACCCTAAAATAATATCTAGCCTAGCTGTAATAAGCATTGAACATGAATTCTAAAACTGAATATATTGCATAATGTTACCCTTCCTTTCTTTGAAAAATAGCCCATAGCGTCCCCTAGAAACTGCTTTATTACTTGTTGTCAATAGCAACTGACACCTATGCTTGGTGCCAGAGCACATCTTGAGTGAACACCTTGTACACACACTTTGAAATTGTGGTATGAATTAACCCAAAAAAGCTGAAAAAATAGGTTTCAGTTTCAGATAAAAAATATATTAATTTGTTCATGACAGTGCAGATTTTGGACTTTTTTGTAAGTAAGTACATAAAATTCATTTATACAGCACTTTTCACAGATAAGAATCACAAAGGTGTGTCTCAATAAAACCAGAAATATAAATAAAATAATAATATAAAACAATGAGTTGAAAACATCAAAAACTAATTAATTAAAAACCTTGTCTGTATAGAAATGTTTCAGCTGCTTTTTAAAAGAGTCTGTACAGTGTAAAGACAACAGAAAAGAATTCCACAACCTTGGTGCGACTGCCTGAAAAGGCTGATCCCAATGTCTTTTGAACCAAGTAAGTGGGGTCAACAGTAACCTCTGACCTGAAGACCTTGGGAAGAAGCATAAGGTTTCAGTTCGTCAGAGATAAACTGGGGAGCTTCACTAAGTAAAAGTTTTAGTTAAAACTAAAAATTTAAAATGAAACCTAAAATGGCAATCAATATGTGATCTTTTTCTAGTTGCAGTTAAAAGTCTTGCAAAAGTATTCTTTAAAGTATGAAGACAATCCAAAACTGATTTGTTGAAACAAGTAAAACCTCTTACAGTAATCCAAACAAGAAGAGATAAATGATAAAAACAGTTCTGGACCAGTTGTTGGAGTGATTCTCAAGCTACTTTAATCAAAGTTTGTGACAGACACCCATGATTGGTCTCTGTCTTAAACAAGACAATTTATAAAACTCAGAAGCTTTAAAAGATTTGAATTGAATGAAGAATTAAATGTCACCAGCATAGAGATGATGAGAAGTATCGTTTGTATAAATGTAAGCATCTAAAACACTTTTGAATATATTTCTGTGGAAAGGACCACGAACTGACACACTGGCTGTTTTTATTTCCTCTTTATTTACAACACACACTGTTGACAGTTTTTTGGTTTTCAGGTTTGGCACCCATGCATGCAGCGTCTGAGCTGCACTCCAACACACACTGTCCACTCTCAGCTCCGGCCTCACTAAATCACACAAAGGAGAGAGACACAGCTCGTTACCTAAACGTCACACACCTGTTCCACCAACCTCCTGGCCCTACCCCTTCAGCTCACTGCACCACCCCTCCCTGCAGCTGATCCACGGACCACACCCCGTCACACACACCCCCAACGCCTGACTGAGGCCGGGAGGCATCTGGCTGAACCTAATCCCCACCTGCAAGCAGAGAGGAAATCTGCTCCCACGGCCTATGGACCACCTTGAACTTAAAAGGCTGCAAAGCCAGTTACCAGTGATTCAGGCATTGGCATCCTTCATGCAGTGGAGCCACTGTAGTGGGGCGTGTTCTGAGCAGAGGGTGAATGAGCGTCCCAGAAGGTAATAATGAAGGCAGTCGGCTTCCCACCGGATGGCCAGGCACTCCTTCTTTATAGTGCTGTGTACCCTACCTTGTGCTGTTCCCCTCCTGTCAGCTTCCGGCTGATGTAGAGTACAGTCATGTAACTCTTCTATTGACCCATTTTTAGCCTTTCAGACAATTCCCTCTGAGCGATTTGTCTCTTTTGTTCGGGAAGCCTATAGGGCCGTGAACGCACCATCACGCCAGGCTGCGTTTCAAAATGATGCTCGTTGAGAGACAGCTGGGCAGGGGGGGGAGAACACATCTGCAAACGGCTGCTGCAACGTGGCAACATCCGCTCTCTCAGTCTGTGTGAGATGGCCATCACAGTGGAGGGAGGCAGGAATGGTGGAATTTGGCACCTCTGGCCCCAACTCATCTCTGTCCTTAACCAGGCTCACCAGAGATACGGTTTCAGCCTCTCTCCATGCTTTAAGGAGGTTGAGGTGATAAATCTGTGTGGCTCCTCCCCTGTCCGACATGTCATCGCAAGCCTGCTCCAGTGGGAGCAGAGCCGGTGGGACCTCACTCAAAGGACCCTTGGTGCACAAGGATCGGTGTACATTCCGTGTCCAACAAAGCATGGCGTATACCCCCTTGAATCCTTACCGGAATACTGAACATCTCTCTTGGACCGGGGGAGGGCAACGCAGATCACCTGACCCACCTCCATCAGCGGGCACTCCCGCCTCAGGTATCCGGGCCACCCGCATTTCCAGGACTCCTGCCCCGGCATCTGTGCCGGCTTTCATGACTCGGGTGCAGCCCATTCTCGTCCCTGAGAAGGTAGAACGGACAGAAACGGGTTAGTGAGGTGTGGTGCAGGAGCCTGCTCCACCAGAGTAGATGCAGCAATGGCTCAGATAGTTAAATGGAGAAACCTTTTGAATACAAGCGCGCTCACGCACACAGGTGTTCACAGACACACACTACATTCTTTGGCTGCTGCCTCAAAGCATACTGTGCGTTATCGGTCTTGTGTGCTGCTCAGTAACATTCAATATTTATTATTTACTGTTACTTATACTTATATTGTTGCTGTGGTTTCCCTAATGTTTTCTTTTTGCTTCTTTTCTTCTTTTTTTTCCAGCAAGTGATCTAGCGGATTTTTAGTGTCTTTTCTCACTGTCCCTCTTCCCCTCTGTTTTTCTTTCCCTCGCCTTTTCCTGAACTTCTCTCGTCTACGTCTTTCCCTTTCCTATCCCCCAGTTATGTCTTTTCCATTTGTATTAACTTAAAAGATGAAATAACAACAACAAAAAAAAAAAAAAAAAGATCAATCAAGTAGACCAGTATGGCAAAGCTATAATTATCCACAAAAGTTTTTCCTCCCCATTGTCGCCAAAGTGCTTGGTCATAGGGGTTCATATGGTTGTTGGGTTTTTCTCTGTATGTATTATTGTAGGGTCTACCTTACAATTTAAAGCGCCTTGAGGCAACTGTTGTTGTGATTTGGCGCTATATAAATAAAATTGAATACAATTGAATATAAAAATACAATTGAACTGAATTGAACAGTCTGTTCACTGCTTTCTTCCTGTCAGTCTTCATCTTTCTGCTGCGTCTCCTCTTCACACTGACCACTTTCTATCTAACAGTGAGCTCCCAGTGAAGCAGCAGCATTCAGCCTGTTAGAGTCAACACAAATGTCTCCATCCAAGCTCATGTTGTGCTTTGTTGTCTTCTCAGTCCTCCAGGTGGAGGTGGATTCAGAGGTGGAGTCTGTCCAGCTGCCCTTCAATACCACACTTCACCTGCCTGAAGATGCTAAAGTGGAGTGGATAGACAGTGATGGTTTTAAAGTCCATGTGTATGAGAACGGCTCTGACCGGCCTGAGGAACAGGACAAGGCTTATGAAGAACGAGCAAAAATGAATGAAGACCTGCTGAAAACTGGAGACCTCAGTCTGACCCTGAAATACCCCACAGATGGAGACAACAGGACCTACACCTGCACCATCTACAGCAGGGAGAGAAACATTCTGATGAAAAGAAAGGTGGAGCTGAAAGTCAGAGGTCAGTGCTGTAGATACAGATCAAAGGTCAGAGGTCATGTAGGGGTTTATTCTTTGAAAGCGTTTAGTTTGAATCGATTTACAGGTCATTCAAATAAAATAAACTCTTTTATATTTTTAGCGAAAGGCAAAAATATCAGGCGGAGCAACTGTGAGTTTAAATGAACAGACATGCCACCTTCTTCAGCAAACTTTGACAACAATGCGTATCTCTAAGTGTTTCCTTGGGTCCTGGAAGCTGCTTGCATCAAGATATTCGATGATGGTTTCATGACGAAAGATTTGGCTTTATTAAAACATTTGAAATCTAATACGTGCCGACTATTTGAACACCTTCGAGTTCCAAGACAAGTTGCCAGAGAACCTGAACATTAAATTGGTGAGCTGGCCCAAGCTGTGATCTTCCAGCCTTCAAAGCAGTTTAACATAAACGGGCGGACGGGCGATCCAAGATGGCGCCAGTGTGTACGGCAAGCCGTCTCTGGATCCGTCTTCCTGAGTGTTGTTTACTCTTTGCCTTACTATTTTCTATATGCTTTCCGGATGTTACTGCTCTAATTGCCTATGATCGACAAACTCTTTTAAATCTTCGACCCTTGAATCATCAAAAGCCGGATCTATATTGGAACTTAGGGAATTTTTCCCAGTCTCGAACGGATACTTCCGCCTGCACATACTACCTGCCTTTTTTTCCACCACACAAGAAACGACATAGTAAACGGGGTAAACGGAGTGGTTTTCGCGTTCGTATTAAAGCCTATTTAAAAGCACATGAAGTGATTAATTACCGCTCCATCATAGACCTCTTGCGGCCCTCCCAGTATACTTTCAGACTGTGTCGCCATCGATGGATTCGCTATGCTGGCCAGCAAGCCCACTCGGTCCTACCAGTTGAGTGCCCACCTGTATGGAGCTGGAAGCGGGTCTCTGGAGGAGGTGTGGATCACAGCAATCTTCGCCGGCTGGGACGCGCTCCTAGTAGCGTCAACGTGGCTACGCTTCAAATGGCTCTGCTAAATACTAGGTCACTGGTGAACAAGTCCTTCGTTGTAAACGACTTTTTTCTCGCCTCAAGGCTGGACGTCCTGTTTCTAACGGAGACCTGGATTCGCCCCGGTGAGTCCTCTTCCTTTTCGGAACTTCTTCCACTGGATTGTGCTTTCTTTAACTCTCCTAGGACCGTGGGCAGGGGTGGAGGGCTAGCCTCGGCTTTTAGAAGTAAATTCCAAGTGCGGCAACTGCCTCCTGCCTCGTATTCCAGCTTTGAAGTACAACTACTGGAGCTGTCCGGTTCCCCCCAGACTCTCTGTGCGGTGGTGTATCGACCTCGGAAGCGCAACAAGGATTTTATCCGTGAATTTGCTGATCTTTTAGGATTTATCTTTTTAAATTATGATCGTGTTCTTATTTGTGGTGATTTTAACATTCATATATGCTGTGAGGCGGACCTGTTTGCTAAGGACTTTCTTGCCCTTATTGACTCTTTTAATATCATTCAGTGGGTGAGAAAATCAACCCACACTAAAGGGCATATGCTGGACTTGGTTTTGTCGTATGGACTGGATATTTGCATCACGGACATTAATGATGCTGGGATTTTGGACGATTTCCCAGTTATGTTTGATGTTCAGTTATGCAATATGGAACTGAACTCTGAGGGTTCACTGAGCCTATCGCGTCTGATTAATTCTGAGGATGTCGCCCTTTTCTCTGTGGCCTTTGCTAACTCTGTCTGTTACGATGACATCAGTAATGCACCTCTCTCAGTTGATGGCGTAGTCAACTCTTTTATTTCTACATGTTCTTCTATTTTGGACACTGTGGCTCCAGTAAAGACTAAACGCCGTAAAACCTCTCGACAACTCTGGCTAAATGAATCCACCCTCGCTCTTAGATGTGAATGTCGTCGAGCTGAGAGGAGATGGAAAAAAAAACTTCAGGTGTCCCTTGACATCCTGCATATGAGCCGGTCTAAATTTCAGAAGGCTGCCAAAATGGCAAAAACTTCTTTTTTGTCGAACATTATTGCAACTAATAGTCACAATCCTCGAGCTCTGTTCAAAATCTTTAACTCAGTGGTTAATCCCTGCTCTGATGTTTCAATGGGTGCCTCCCCAGCCCTCTGCGAAAAATTTCTAAATTATTTTATAGATAAAATCTCAGTGTTAAGGGCCCCACATTCTCCGGTAGTAAATCAAGCCCCAGTTTCCGAATGTTCAACGGTTTTTCAACAGTTTGAACCTGTGTCATTCTCGACTTTAAAGGAAATAATTAATAACCTGAGAAGCTCAAATTCTCTGCATGACATTATTCCTTCTCGTATCATTAAGGATGCATTGAATACAATCGGGTCCTGTATCTTATTTTTAATGAACTCATCACTGTTATCTGGCTATGTTCCGACTGTCTTTAAACATGCAGTCGTGCAACCTGTTATCAAGAAAAGCCGCCTTGATCGTAACACTCTAGTAAATTACAGGCCGATTTCTAAACCCCCTTTCATGTCAAAAATTTTAGAGAAAATAGTGCTTCAGCAACTACAGACCCACTTAGAGAGAAATGGTATAAGTGATAAATTCCAGTTTGGATTTAGACCGCGTCACAGCACCGAAACTGCCCTACTAAGAGTTTTCAATGACCTTCTTCTAATCGCTGACTCTGGGTGCTCTGCGGTCTTGGTTCTGTTGGATTTGACTTCAGCCTTTGACACGGTTGACCATGATATCCTTTTGGCAAGGTTGGAACAAGTACTAGGCCTTAAAGGAAATGTTCTATCATGGTTTAAATCATATTTTTCTGAGAGGTCGTTCTCTGTCATGATGGGAAAATATTCCTCTTCTTCTGCCCTTTTTCGCTGTGGTGTGCCCCAGGGCTCGGTATTGGGTCCTGTGTTGTTTTCTCTGTACATGCTGCCCTTGGGCTCCATTTTTGAAAAACATAATGTCTCTTTTCACTGCTATGCTGATGATATTCAAATCTACCTCCACCTGACTGGGGATGTTTCATCTTCACTACATCCTCTGTTTGATTGTCTGAGGGATGTCAAAGAATGGTTATCACATAACTTTCTTACTTTAAATGAAAAGAAGACAGAAATTATTGTTTTTGATAGAAATATGCCTCTGGGACAACTGACTGGCACACTCGGGCCTGTTGCTTACCACCTCACTGATGCTGCTAGGAATCTTGGAGTTTTCATGGATAGTTCCTTCAAACTAGATAAACAGGTGTCTACTTTGGTAAAAACCAGCTTTCACCAACTACGCCTACTTTCTAAGGCTAAACCTTATATACCACACAAAGATCTGGAGAAACTCATTCATGCTTTCATCACTTCAAGACTGGATTATTGTAATTCTCTCTACTTGGGCCTACAATCTTCTCTACTTCAGCAATTGCAGCTGGTCCAAAATGCCGCAGCACTTCTCTTGACTGGCACTAGAAAGTATGATTCTATCACCCCTGTTCTGGCCAACTTACACTGGCTTTCTATTAAATATCGAATTGATTTAAAAATTTTATTGTTTACGTATAAAATCCTAAACAATATGGCACCTGACTACCTAGCTGATCTCCTCTGTCTGTATAGCCCTCAGAGAGCACTAAGATCATCGGGCCAACTGCTCTTAGTGCAACCTAGGTCTCGGCTGAAGACCAGAGGAGACTGTGCCTTTGCCGTTGCCGCACCCAGGTTATGGAATACTCTTCCTCTTCATATTCGCGCATCAGATTCCATTCAGTCTTTTAAATCACATCTACAAACGTATTTGTTTAACCTGGCAAGACAGAGTCCAGTCTGTCTTCCTATACTTCTGCCAATCTGGTGGTTCTGCTGGCTGGGAGCCGGGAGGGGAGAGAGTTCAGCAGTCTCACAGCCTGGTGGATGAAGCTGTTGGTGAGCCTGGTAGTGCGGGAGCGGAGACTTCTGTATCTCTTTCCAGAGGGCAGGAGGCTGAACAGACAGTGCGCGGGGTGGGTTGCATCGTTGACAATTGTGATGGCTTTGCGGGTGAGGTGGGTGGTGTAGATGTCTTGCAGGGAGGGGAGTGGTACACCAACTATCCTCTCAGCTGTTCTCACAATGCGTTGTAGAGCTTTCCTGTTATAGTCAGTGCAGCTACCGCCCCACACAGAGATGCAGCTGGAAAGGATGCTTTCAATGGTTCCTCTGTAGAATGTGGTCAGGATGGGTGGTGGAGCACTTGCCCGCTTGAGTTTGCACAGGAAGTAGAGGCGCTGTTGTGCTTTCTTGGCCAGTGATGCTGTGTTGGTGGTCCAGGAGAGGTCCTCACTGATGTGCACCCCCAGGAACTTGGTGCTGCTCACCCTCTCCACCGCAGCGCCGTCGATGGTCAGTGGGGGGTGACAGGTGTGGCCTCTCTGGAAGTTGACAATAATCTCCTTGGTCTTGCTAACATTTAGCAGGAGGTTGTTGTCTCTGCACCACGTTGTCAGGAGCTCAACCTCTTTCCTGTAGTGGGTCTCATCACCCTTGGTGATGAGCCCCACCAGCGTTGTGTCGTCCGCAAACTTCACAAGGTGGTTGGAGCTGTAGGTTGGTGTGCAGTCATGTGTCAGCAGGGTGAAGAGCAGAGGACTGAGCACACAGCCTTGTGGAGCTCCCGTGCTCAGGGTGATGCTGTTTGAGACCTTGTTGCCCACACGCACCGCTTGAGGCCTCTGGCTGAGGAAATCCAGCAGCCAGTTGCAGAGGGAGGTGCTGAGGCCCAGACTGTCCAGTTTACAGATGAGTTGTTGTGGTATTATGGTGTTGAATGCTGAGCTGAAGTCTATGAACAGCATTCTCACATATGAGTCTTTCTTGTCCAGATGAGTTAGGGCTGGGTGGAGTGCAGAGCAGATTGCATCCTCTGTGGATCGTTTCGCTCTGTATGCGAACTGGTATGGGTCCAGGGTGGGAGGCAGGGTGGATTTGATGTGTGACATGACTAGTCGTTCAAAGCACTTCATAATAATGGGTGTCATTGCCACGGGGCGGTAGTCATTGAAACAGGCTGGGGATGATTTCTTTGGCACAGGTATGATGGTGGCAGTCTTGAAGCATGATGGGACAGTGGCTTGCCTCAGGGAGATGTTAAAGATGTCTGTGAAGATATCCTTGAGCTCCTCTGCGCAGTCTTTCAGCACACTACCAGGGATGTTATCTGGACCCGCTGCTTTCCGGGCGTTGATGGTGATGAGTGTCCTCTTCACGCTGGCAGCAGACAGGCACAGGGGCTGGTCGTGTGGAGGTGGTGGTGTTTTCTGTGGACGTGTGTTGTTCTGTGCTTCAAATCGTGCAAAGAAGCTGTTCAGGTTATTGAGCAGAGTGGTGTCGCTCTCACAGCTACGCGCTGCAGGCTTGTAGTCTGTAATAGCCTGGATGCCTTGCCATAGGCTTCGTGCGTCCTTGCTATCATTGAAGTGGGAGGTTATCTTGTGTGTGTAGTCCTGTTTCGCTTTCCTGATGCCACGGGACAGGTTGGCTCTCGCTGTTCTCAGGCCTATTTCATCCCCAGCTCTGAAGGCCTTGTCTCTGGCCTTCAGCAGCCTGTGGACATCTCCTGTTAGCCATGGCTTCCGGTTGGCTAGAGTTGTGATACTTTTCATTTGTGTAACATCATCAATGCATTTGGTGATGTATGAGCTCACCGTGTCTGTGTACTCCTCAATGTCTATGATGTTATTGTAGGTGGCTGCTTCCTTGAATATGTCCCAATCAGTTGACCCAAAGCAGTCTTGAAGAGCAGAGGTGGCCTCCTGTGGCCACACTCTTACCTCTTTCATAACAGGTTTGATGACCTTCACTCTCTGTCTGTATGCTGGCATTAGCATAACAGTGAGGTGATCAGAGGTGCCGATGTGGGGAGGGGATGGCTTTGTATGCTCCATTTTCCTGTGTGTAGACCAGGTCCAATATGTTGTCTCCCTTGTTGGAAAATGTACATGCTGATGAAACTTTGGGAGAACAGTTTTAAGATCAGCATGATTAAAGTCTCCTGCGAGGATGATGAAACCGTCTGGGTGTGCTGTTTGTTGCTCACTGATGGCCTGATACAGTTCGTTCAGCGCCGCATTTCTATCGCTGTTGTTGCTAGATGGAGGTATATAAGTAGCGACCAACAGGATCGAACTTATCTCCTGGGCAAGTAGAAAGGGCGACACTTCACGATCATGAACTCCGCCAGTGATGAGCAGTGTTTGCGTACTACAGGGCATCACGACACCACTGCGTCACGGATGTAAACACAGAACCCGCCACCTCGGGTCTTGCCTCCGCTCACGAGAGCCCTGTCGGCTCTGTAGCATGCTAGCTGCTCCAGTTGTATGGCCGAGTCCGGAATGTTGTCATTAAGCCATGTCTCAGTGAAAACTAGCACACAACAGTCACTTACTCTGCGATTCGCTGATCTCAGAAGTCGTATGTTATCCATTTTATTGTCCAGAGATCGTGACGTTGGCCAAGAGGATCGATGGTATGGCTGGGCGAGTTGGCTTAGCCTCGAGCCTGACTCGGACACCTCGCGCTTGCCCGCTTCCTTGTCCTAGCGCACCGCCGACGCCTCCTTGCCCGGGAGGGTAGCAGGCGAGTCCGGTGAGTTGCTAGGCCAGCTAGCAGGCTGTCGCAGAAGTCCTATCTCCCTTAGCATCTCAACGTTAGTGTTCAAAACTTGGCAAATCTTGCTTCTCCGAATGTGTAAGAGAGCCTGACGACTGTACACATATTCCGGCGTGGACTGACGAGAAACACTTGCAGAAAGACACTTACTTGGCGAACAAAACACCGCATTTTCAGGAGGCGTGAGGTCGCTGCGTCTACACAGCGCCGCCATCTTGGCGGCTACAGCTAGGCGCAAACCTAGCTGTATTGTGGCTGAACCTGACCAACGCCTATGGGTCTATCCCACAGAAACTGGTTCACCGTGCTCTAGATCTCCACCATGTCCCCAGCAAGATCAAGGACCTGATCCTGGACTATTATGACGATTTCAGGCTGAGGGTCACTTCTGGGTCATTTACTTCAGACTGGCACCGCCTTGGGAATGATATAATAACAGGCTGTACCATCTCAGTTATGCTCTTTGCCCTTGCAATGACCATGGTGGAAAAGGCTGCTGAGGTGAAATGCAGAGGGCCGCTAGCCAGGTCAGGTGTTTATCAGCCCCCTATGAGAGCCTATATGGATGATTTCACCATCACAACGTCATCAGTCCCAGGGTGCAGGTGGATTTTACAAGGACTTGAGAGACTCATCTCATGGGCAAGGGTGAGTTTTAAACCTTCCAAGTCAAGATCTTTGATACTGAAGAAGGGGAAAGTGACGGACAAGTTCCGGTTCTCAATCTCAGGAACCATAATCTCATCCATAACGAAACAGCCAAACAAGCCCAGCAAACCTCCATCTGTGGGGCAAGAGCGAGACACCTGCCTGTCCCCTGTGCTCTGGAAGAGGGACCCTAGAACACCTCCTCAGCAGCTGCTCGAAGGCCCAGGCCGATTGTTGGTATTGTTGGCAACACGACCAGGTGCTCAGAGTAATTGCTGTAAAGATTGCCTCAGCAAGCACCATCATGCTCCAAAGAAGGCAATCTCTTTCATTAAGGCTGGAGAGAAACCCCAGGTGTGTCCTCATTTAACAACCGGCCTCCTCAACACAGCCTCTGATTGGCAGGTACAGGCTGACCTGGGTAAACAGCTAAAGTTCCCACAGCACATTGTAAAAACATCCATCCGGCCAGACATAATCATTATTTCTGAGGCCTCAGGCTCCGAGCGAAGAGGCAGAGAAAGCCACAAGGTGGCTGTGGATTAATCAATCAATCAATCAATCAATCAGAACTTTATTTGTCACATGCAAGTTGCCCTGCAGTGAAATGGGCTCCCATGTGCTCCCATGGGAGGACAGCATGAGAACAGAAAACAAAAAAAACTCCTCTGCACAGAAGCACATAAATGTCCACAGCACAACATTATGGAGCACGTGACAAGCAACTGGGGTGGGTAGGGGGTGAGAATGAATCCCAAGCAAACACAGCAACCATCCTGCCCTGCAGCTATTTTCCAGCGCTGGGCACCAACCCGCCGTGTTCTCTGGGAGGGGACAAGCATCAAAGGCATTTGGGAAGGGAGAGGGGATGAGTGTGTATCAGTGTATGTGTATGTGTGTGTGTGTGTCCAGAGTTCAGCTGAGACAGTGTCCTTCGCCCTGCCAGGCTAAGTAAACAGTCTTCCAGCCAACCCAGGTGGCCTTGCATAGAATGGGAAGAACAGTCTAAACACAGTCATTATCAGGGATTTTTTGTTCGGCTCCAGCCTTGAGCCCACAGCTGGCGCCAAAGGGATAGCCACAATAAAATGGTGGTTTTCCTTTTGTGCGAACAACTCAAGAGGGCTGATTCGTGGGTAGCTACTGGTACGCAAGTCAGGGCCTGATCACCCCCCGCTGGGTCGCCTGTGCGAGGGTGTATGATGTTGCGAGACACTTGATGACGCCAGGATACATCACTGAAGATATGAACCAGTGCATCCAGGAGATGTTTCTTGCATAGTGATGTATGGAATTTCCCATGTTGTGCCTGTCAGTAAATGCAGCGCGATGTTAGCACCATGACTCCGGGCCAGAGAAAGCTATTTGAGTAGTAATTTGAGCAAAGAAGTGTTGTTCGAGTAAAGAATTGCAAAAATGAAGTGTTCTGGGAGAGCTCCGGGTCGGTCCTAGTTTTGTTAAATGTCAGAAGACATTAAATGGTGTCAGTAGAGGCCCCGGTGAGGACAAGAGACGACCATGTCCAAATTTAAGTGCATGGCTGGAGTGGAAGCAGAGGATTACGTGCTTCAGAATGGTAACTAAACTAAGTAAGGAGGACGGAGGAGTCCAGGTCTGTTCGCTAATTTATGCACTGGGTAGCAAAGCAGAAAAGATTTTCAGCTCATTTGAGTTTGAAGACATGGCACAAAGGGAAAATTTGGATGTTGTACTGAAGAAGTTCAATTACTATTTCATGCCAAGAAGAAACCTAATTCACGATTTGCCCCGTGACAGAGTGGAGGCATGTATAAGGACTCTGTTTGACTTAGCTGAGAACTGTGAGTTTGGCGACAAAAGAGATAAACACAACCATGATAGAATGGTCGTGGTCATTAGAGATAAAGAATTCTCACAGAAGTTTCAGCTCACTGCAGACCGTACACTAGCTCAAGTTATCCAGCCAACTCCCCACCAGAGTGAAGAGGCTGCTTAGCAAATTAGTCTGCAAGCAGAGACACCAGTTTCCATGATGGGGAAGAGGACCTGTGGTAGGTGACTAACACACCACGAGATACTGAAATGTACTGCCTTTAAGAGTACATACAGGAAGTGCAACAAGAAAGGACCCATGTGTGTCACACCAAAGTGGTAAATGAGGTTGCTGAGAGTAATGGACAGTTACAGTTTTTAGGGAAAGTTAGCGGAAGTGCTAGCCAGGATAAGTGGACTGTCACCATGAACATTGATGATGTTCCTCTGACATTAAAAATAGATACTGGAGCATGTGACTATTATAAGTGAACCTTTAGGATTCCCTATGGTCTACAAGCTCAGCCCTCAAGACATATGTTTTGTTGGCCCAGGAGGAAAATTTAAATTTATGGTGTGGTTTAGACGCACTACTGTCTACAAGGGATAAAGTATTCATTTCCAGTGTGTGTGATCAAAGGACAAAGTAGCAGTTTACTCAGCAGACCTGAGGCTGAAAACATGGGTTTAGTGACATGAGCGGAAAACATCAGTATGGTTTTTGCACCAGTGGATTGTTAAAAACTGAACCAGTTAAAATAATTCTCTTTTTTTTTCTTTTTCTTTTTTTTCTTTTTTTTGCCGCCTGTCCCGTTTGGTTCTTTTACCATCAGAATTATTTTCTGAAGGCAAAGAGAGAAGCCCAACGGAATTACTTTACCAAGTGGACTATCCCTGCCTTGCCGCATTGGTCCATTTGATTGACCTTTGTTGTTATTATTTATTTATTTTATTTTATTTTCAGTTGTTACAGACGGGAAAGACATGACTGGAGGGAGGGAGGTAAACAAAGACAGGGGGGAAGAGGAATAGTGATGAAGGGCAAAGAAAAGGGAAAATAAAAGGGGGGGCAAAAAAAATACATATTTTTATATATATCACCTGGATCACCCGTTGAGAGAGAAAAAAAGAGAAAACAAGCAAAAAAAACCCAGCAATATAATAAACACAACACCATCGCGATACTCTGTGTATATAGCAGTACTAAATACTAAATATTGAATATTGTTGTACAGCACGTAGGATCAACAGCGCACAGTGTGCTTTGAGGTAGGAGCCAAAAAGGGTGTAGTTTGTATCTGTGAGCACCCGTGTGTACACCTGTGCGCATGAGCGCGCTTGTATTTATGAGACGGCCTACAGGGAGGAGGTCAGCGCCCTGACCCACTGGTGTCAAGACAACCATCTCACCCTCAACGTCGCAAAGACAAAGGAGTTGATAGTGGACTTCGGAGGTGCAGAGAAGTACACACCCCATCACCATCAACAGGCGCTGCTGTGGAGAGAGCGAGCAGCTTCCGCTTCCTTGGTGTACATCTGGCTGAGGATCTTACGTGGTCAGTACACATAAACAAAACAGTGAAGAAGGCGCAGCAGCGCCTCTTCTTTCTCAGGAGACTGAAAAGATTTGGCATGAGCCCCCGCATCCTCAGGACCTTCTATCGCTGTGCCATTGAGAGCATCCTCACTGGATGCATCACCACCTGGTACGGCAACAGCACCGCTTACAACCGCAAAGCTCTCCAGAGAGTAGTGCGGTGCTCTGAACGGATAATTGAGGTGAGCTTCCCTCCTCCAGGACATCTACAGGAAGCGGTGCCTGAGGAAAGCGGGGAGGATCATCAAGGACTCCAGTCACCCCAGCCATAAACTGTTCAGACTACTTTCATCAGGAAGGAGGTTCTGCAGCATCCGGTCCCGTACCAGCAGACTGAGAGACAGCTTTTTCCATCAGGCCATCAGACTGCTGAACACTTCATAGACACCTCACCTTCACTACTGGAACTTCAACATTATGCAGTCCATACTGTATATAAATGCCACTTGTTTTGCACAATATCCAACTACAGGGCTCTAGACTAACTTTTTGCCATGGGCGCACCGGTGCGCCCAACTTTAAAAATTTAGGCGTACCGCCACAAAAGTTAGGCGCACTCAAATTTTTCAACCGCATCGCTTAACACCGCAGTTTTACATGTGCACATTTTTTGGGGGGAAATTGCAGTCCATACAGACAATATTGATTTCTAAATGATTAACTAACAATCTTGTGCTTAAAGTGCTTTGTCAATATTGTAGAAAATGTTAAACTTAATCATCATCTTGGCCTCCTCTGACGACCTGTTTGCTGCTGCCTGCTGCTGAAAGGCAGTGGGGAGAGGGGACACTTGGGCAGTGCATTTATTGCAGCATATCATGTGTTTTCTGGATACACTGCTGCTTTTTCAGCGTTCAGAGGTTGATGGCACCGTGTCAGAGCTGGCTATGAATTTCAGACGGATCAGGCCTTAACAAAAAAGTTATCAGTAGTTCTTTTCATCTTTTCTTATTACCCACAGCTACATCCACTTCTGTCAGGCCTAGGCTGCTCACTAGTGCTGGGTATCATCACTGATTTCTATAATCCATTCGATTCCGGTTCTCAAAGTCCTGATTCGATTCAATTTAGCCTCAGACACTCAGAAATATTATAATTCTGATCATTTATCAGCACTGATACACATGAGACTTCATCAGAATTGTGAACATCACAGCAGATGCCTTTGTGTCAAAGTAACTGAGAATAAAACACAGAAAAACATGAAGGAGATTTTTCTGACCTGAGTTTTTATAGCAGATAACCTTAAAATTATTCTGCAATATTCTGTAATTTTGTATAATTTTAAAAAGTTTAAATTTCTTCAGTATTGAACAGCAGAAATTAGGCTTTCTTGTCCGAGGTCATTTAAGTGAAAAAAAGAAAAAGAAAAGAAAAAGAAAAAGACAGCGCTGTAAACAACGGTAGACTGGTGGGTAATAAGCGAATGAATAATGCAGAAAACAGAGATTTGAGATGGGAAACTGTTCTTGAAGTACAGAGAGAAAGAGAGAGAGAGTGATTTTTATCATGGTGGAAGCAAAACAGCAAAAGTCAGAGGGAATTCATGACAACATTGATCAAATGTGAAGTGTAGTTTGCTGCTTCTTTTGCTGCTCGCTCGGCGAATTTTGGTTGGAGAGACAAAACCTGCAGCTCAGAATCAGCGCAAAAAGACGTAAACACAGAGCGGACGGTGGGCTTGGTGAGCTCCGACAGTGTGTCCGTGTACGGGCCGTCGGGTGAGAAAGCCGAGAAAGAGAAAGCTGATTCTGATGCATCGGGTCAGCTCCGTGTTTACCTCTTTGTGTGGAATCCGTGTACCTGCTCTCATTTGCTGTTTGGTGGTTGTTGAAATAGTTTTGTGAGCTTTAATCTGAGAATCTGGCGTTTCACAGTTATATTTAAAAGTCAATTCAGGATTTAATGAATCGATATCGCTTTATTCAAGCTACTCACCTCCCTCTTCCACCTGCACTTTCAACTGGACCACGGCCGATCAGAGAGGTCCCGCCCCTGACTATCTCTGATTGGTTTAGTCCATGATAGGGGCATAATGTGTGTCTGTTGTTGACCAGACGGAGAGTTGCAGAGATTTATTTATTTTTTTCTGTTACCCGAACAGTTGGTCGCACTGGTGCGACCAAAGATTTTTTTTAGTCGCACCACTGAAAAATTTGGTCGCATTTGCGACCAAATTGGTCGCACTCTAGAGCCCTGAACTACCAACCTCTGTATATTTTATATATTTTATTTTATTGTTTACTCTATTTAATTTGCAAAATATGTATATATATATATATACACACACACACACACACACACACATATATACACACACGTAGATATACATATTTAGTATACGCATTCAGTAATATGCATCCACTCTTATAGTGTACATATATTTATTCATATAACTCTCAGATTCAGCCATTCTTATATTTTGCTTGTTTTTATGTTATTGTATTTTTGCACACCTCTGTTGCTTGTGAAGCTTGCACAGAAGAATTTCACTCACATGTACTTCACAGCCATACACTGTTCAGATGAGTACCTCTACTTCTCATGCCTTTCGTGTAAAAGGAACTGCAGAGGCTAGAAAATGAAGGGATAATAGAAAAGGTAACAGCCAACAGAGTGATGTGCTGCGATGATACCAGTTATAAAGTTAGTTAATTAAAAGTATTTTAACATAAATGTAAATGGTGTAATTTGATTATTTTAATAAACCAGGTAACTTGGAAGGATTCGATGCTGGCGTGACTACAGTGCACATGTCTGCTGTTGCTCACTGTGGTCCAAGGGACCGCTCAGGGAGTTTGTGTGTTCGCTCAGACACTTGAAAAATTTGAGGGGACATTGGTGATATGGATCCTCTGCTGAAGGAATCTGCTTTCTATCCACAACCTGTTGATCCGTATCTGACTAACAGCAGCGCAGGAAGCCCTGCAGTTATAGAGAAACTGTCTGAGTCGCATTGTTGCTGCAATTTACCTGCAACTGCTGATGAAGAAAAAGTCTCAATGTGTTTGTGTTTGGTCCTAATCTGCTGCCAAGTCTGTTTGACACTGCTGGATTTCCAGCTGATAGATGACAGATTAGAAACTGATCAGTCTATTGATCACACAATATTCCATCAATAGAATTGATTTGACTTTGATTTGTGTAACAAAGTGATTTCCACGTCTCCTTCATGATGTGACAGTGTCAGAGCTGAATGCACTTGTAGAGTATCATGTTTTTATGGCTCACATTTAAAGTGTTCCAGCTCTAATGTACAGCTGTCATATTAGAAATAGAAGCAGCTCTGATTTTAGTGCTCAAATAAATCTATGAAGTTAAATCAAATCAAATCAAATCACTTTTATTGTCACATCACATGTGCAGGTACACTGGTACAGTACATTCGAGTGAAATTCTTGTGTGCAAGCTTCACAAGCAACAGAGTTGTGCAAAAATACAATAACGTAAAACAAGCAAAATATAAGAATGGCTAAATCTGAGACTAATAAATATATGTACAATATATAATAGTATATGCATTACTAGATGTGTATACTAAATCTGTTTTTCTACGTGTGTGTGTGTATACATATTTTACAAATTAAATAGAGTAAACAATAAAATAAAATATATAAAAATATACAGAGTTGAGACATGTGCAAAACAGTGGCATTAATGTATTAATTAATGTACAGTATGGACTGCATAATGTTGAAGTTCCAGTAGTGAAGGTGAGGTGTCTATGAAGTGTTCAGCAGTCTGATGGCCTGATGGAAGAAGCTGTCTCTCAGTCTGCTGGTACGGGACTGGATGCTGCAGAACCTCCTTCCTGATGAAAGTAGTCTGAACAGTTTATGGCTGGGGTGACTGGAGTCCTTGATGATCCTCCCCGCTTTCCTCAGGCACCGCTTCCTGTAGATGTCTTGGAGGGAGGGAACCTCACCTCCAATTATCCGTTCAGAGCACCGCACTACTCTCTGGAGAGCTTTGCGGTTGTAAGCGGTGCTGTTGCCGTACCAGGTGGTGATGCATCCAGTGAGGATGCTCTCAATGGCACAGTGATAGAAGGTCCTGAGGATGCGGGGGCTCATGCCAAATCTTTTCAGTCTCCTGAAAAAGAAGAGGCGCTGCTGCGCCTTCTTCACTGTTTTGTTTGTGTGTCCTGACCACGTAAGATCCTCAGCCAGATGTACACCAAGGAAGCGGAAGCTGCTCACTCTCTCCACAGCAGCGCCGTTGATGGTGATGGGGGTGTGTACTTCTCTGCACCTCCGGAAGTCCACTATCAACTCCTTTGTCTTTGCGACGTTGAGGGTGAGATGGTTGTCTTGACACCAGTGGGTCAGGGCACTGACCTCCTCCCTGTAGGCCGTCTCATCACCGTTGGTGATAAGACCCACCACTGTAGTGTCGTCCGCAAACTTCACAATGATGTTGGAGTTGTTAGTGGCTGTGCAGTCATAGGTTAGTGGCTGTGCAGTCACACTGTTCGCACATGAACAGTTTTCTGCAGCGTTCCTCTCGGCCTTATTTGCAGCTCCACTCTTGTTTTTGCTCTAATAATTATTTCTCTCCATGAGCTATTTCTCTGCCTGAAGGAGGCGCCACCCCATCGCTTCATTTAGTGCAGAGCAAGAGTCACATGATGCTGCTCTGTGAACACCAATCACACTTTGTACAGCTCATGTTGTGTTTGTTGTCCTCTCAGTCTGTCAGGTGGAGGTGGAGGAGGGGGTGGAGTCTGTTCATCTACCCTTCAAAACCTCAAAAAACCTGCCTGAAGATGCTGGAGTGGGGTGGGAACGTGAAGAGCCCAAACCATCACTTAAGGTCCACGTGTACGAGAACGGCTCTGACCAGCCTGAAGAACAGCACCAGTTTTACAGAGACAGAACGAAGATGAATGAAGACCTGCTGAAAACTGGAGACCTCAGTCTGACCCTGAAACACCCCACAGAGAGAGACAGTGGGAGATATGGATGTGCAGTCAAGAGCAACGGATGGCTCTACAGATGTAAAACAGTGCATCTCAACGTCAAAGGTTTGTTTGTGTGCACCTGTGTGTCTGTGTAGTAGAAATGCCAAATGACAAACGGAGACCTGAGCAGAGGCATAAAGCTTTACTTTGGAGTTACAACTTAGTCTATGCAGAAACCCAGATTGGTGAAGTCTATCCTTCACGTTTTATACATGTACTCCCTCTTCCTAGTGACACACTGTTGGGTCGCAAATATGATAACCTTATCATGCCAATGATGTGAAGGTCCAACTTTTCACATCCATTTAAGACCAAATAACTCTGTTTTAAGAGTAGAATTCTTAAAACAGAATTCATTAAACAGCGTCATATGAACAGCAAAACAGTACAGTACAGCAAGACAACAGATAGAAAAGCAAACAAGCAATGCGAACCCCGGGGTGTAGAGCCTTTGAGCACAAGAAGCAGAGAACACGAAATGACAGACAGGAAAAAAGCTGGTCAGGGCATATTGACCCTCATCTTATATAGGAGTCCCTAACCACTCCTCCAGCTGCTCGGTAACTTCCATTCCTTACTTCTTACTTGGACAGTATTAATTTTCTACTACTAAGTATTTTCTAAACTGTACAAATGTCAACATTACCCCATTATCAATGTAATATGTTTGTCAAAACTTTACCCTAATCAGTTTTCAATCCTACTTGCACTTTGTTCCTTTTTTAATCTCTGACACTTATGTTACATAACTTTCTGGCACTACTCCATAACTTTTCTGAGCGCTATTCCCACACCATATCATCCATCATTTTTAATGGGGTCTCTTTGTCAGTTTAATGGCCAAAGTGAGTCAAAAAATCTGCAAAACTGCAGTTAACAGTTAATCATCCTGACAACTTTGTCGGGTTTGGTGCCAGAGGTAGGCTGCAATATTTAATAAGTAAAGGTTTTTCTCACCTTCTGGCAGCCAAGGCAAGAAAACAGAATCCCAGGTGCATCCTCAGTGGGGCCAGGTTTGTTTACCATATCGGCTATAGGATGGCTGTTCACAACGTGGGGCCATGAAGACAAGCAGAGAGTGAAAGAGTCCCAGGTGCACACTTAGCTGTGCCAAGTTGAATTAACCCTATGTTTAGACTTGTCACTGTTGGCCATAACACGATCAAAGGTTACTTATTGATCCTAATTACTACATTTTCAACCAGTATTCATCAACATGTGCTCATACAACAAGTGGCACAAACCTTATTAATATAATTGTAGATAATTGTAGGTCTTGTGTAGGTTAGATGCTTATCACAGTAATTCCATTATATAAAACACTCCAGTGTAGGTACAGTGGGATGCAAAAGTTTGGGCAACCTTGTTAATAGTCATTATTTCCCTGTATAAATCGTTGGTTTTTACAATAAAAAATGTCAGTTAAATATATCATATAGGAGACACACACAGTGATATTTGAGAAGTGAAATGAAGTTTATTGGATTTACAGAAAGTGTGCAATAATTGTTTAAACAAAATCAAGCAGGTGTATAAATTTGTTGTAATTGTTGTACTGTTGTAATTTTATTGATTCCAAAACCTCAAATTGGCTTGGTAAGCTCGGTGACCCCTGACCTACATACACAGGTGAATCCAATAATGAGAAAGAGTATTTAAGGTGGTCAATTGTAAGTTTCCCTCCTCTTTTAATTTTCTCTGAGGAGTAGAAACATGGGGGTCTGAAAACAACTCTCAAATGACCTGAAGACAAAGATTGTTCACCATCATGGTTTAGGGGAAGGATACAGAAAGCTGTCTCAGAGATTTAAGCTGTCTGTTTCCACAGTTAGGAACATATTGAGAAAATGGAAGACCACAGGCTCAGTTCAAGTTAAGGCTTGAAGTGGCAGACCAAGAAAAATCTCGGATAGACAGAAGTGACGAATGGTGAGAACAGTCAGAGTCAACCCACAGACCAGCACCAAAGACCTGCAACATCATCTTGCAGCAGATGGAGTCACTGTGCATTGTTTAACCATTCGGTGCACTTTACACAAGGAGATGCTGTATGCGAGAGTGATGCAGAGGAAGCTTTTTCTCCGCCCACAGCACAAACAGAGCCGCTTGAGGTTTGCTAAAGCACATTTGGACAAGCCAGCTTCATTCTGGAATAAGGTGCGGTGGACTGATGAAACTAAAATTGAGTTATTTGGGCATAACAAGGGGCGTTATGCATGGAGGAAAAAGAGCACAGCATTCCAAGAAAAACACCTGCTACCTACAGTAAAACATGGTGGTGGTTCCATCATGCTGTGGGGCTGTGTGGCCAGTGCAGGGACTGGGAATCTTGTCAAAGTTGAGGGACACATGGATTCCACTTAGTATCAGCAGATTCTGGAGACAAATGTCCAGGAATCAGTGACAAAGCTGAAGCTGTGCCGGGGCTGAATCTTTTATCAAGACACCGACCCGAAACACTGCTCAAAATCCACTAAGGCATTCATGCAGAGGAACAAGTACAACGTTCTGGAACGGCCATCTCAGTCCGCAGACCTGAATATTATTGAAAATCTGTGGTTTGAGTTAAAGAGAGCTGTCCATGCTTGGAAGCCATCAAACCTGAATGAACTAGAGATGTTTTGTAAAGAGGAATGAACCAAAATACCTTCAACTACGATCCAGACTCTCATTGGAACCTACAGGAAGCGTTTAGAGGCTGTAATTTCTGCAAAAGGCAGATCTACTAAATATTGATTTGATTTCTTTTTTTGTGGTGCCCAAATTTATGCACCTGCCTGATTTTGTTTAAACAATTATTGCACACTTTCTGTAAATCCAATAAACTTCATTTCACTTCTCAAATATCACTGTGTGTGTCTCCTATATGATATATTTAACTGACATTTTTTATTGTAACACCAAAGATTTATACAGGAAAATAATGACTATTAACAAGGTTGCCCAAACTTTTGCATCCCACTGCATGTATAGTGTATACAAGTATATATGATTACATTGTATATATGTGAGTAGTGTGTGTGTGTGTGTGTGTGTGTGTGTGTGTGTGTGTGTGTGTGTGTCTGTGTGTGTGTGTGTGTCTGACTGTCTTGTGTCTCCTCTGCAGGGAGAGTTCAGGTCCAGGATCAAACAGGGGACATCAGGAACAGAAGCAGCTCCATTGATCCGACTCCTCTGATGGCTGATCAATCAGTTTGATCTGTGTGTTCTTTGATTATTGATCAGTGATGTCAGAGTGGAGTCAGTGTGATGTTGTTGTTGTGTGTTTGAGACTTTTAGTGTCCATGAAGGTCTCTTCTGCCGTAGATCCTCTGAACTGTGACAGAGGTCTCACTCTGGAGGAAACTCTCAGCACTTTCCAGCAGCTCCTCCATCATGGAGGACGTTCCCTCACTGTAACAGGTGGAGGAGAGAGGAGAGGAAGCACAGGTGGATCCTCTGAGGAAGAGGAGCGTTCCTACAAACCACATGATCATATGACCAGAGGACAAGCATGTGTGGAAACTAGAGATGGCACGATACCACTTTTTTATGTCCGATACCGATATGAATCCGATATAGTGTATTTATTAATCAATAAAACTGTTTTTTTAATATCTTGCTGCATTTTGTATAAGTTCATACTCAAGTTTAACAAACAAACACTAAAGCTATTCTGTTATACCTGTATGCAAAAAATACACTGCACCCAAAATATTTCATAGTTCAGCTACACTGATCAATCTAATAAACTTAAATCTACACCATCCTCCCTATTCTGGTATTTTAAAGAGTACTTAGGTTGCTTAATAATTCCGCTAACTAATAGGGTTGCCAACTCCCAGCAAAAAAAAATAGGGAACACACACACACACACACACACCTTAAGTGCAACAGTCTTTCTGTTAACAAACCCCTCGTTGCAGGCCTGAGTCGTGGCTCAGGTGCGTTGGGACCTAAAGCAATATGGCCGCTTCACTTGTTGCCAAGCAGTAAAATAAAAGCACTTGCAAACAACAGTACTCATGCCTCCAGGCGGTTTGTATACAGAGGTCCACAGAGAAACCAGGAGCACATGAGGGAGGATCACAAGGAAGTGGGAACATCAGCTTTGACAGAGAACAAAGGAAAAACAGGGATATACACTATATGGACAAAAGTGTTGGGCCACACCTGTTAATCTGTGAATTCAGGTATTTTTATTCCCATTGTCATGTGTTTAAAATTAAGCTCTTAGCCAAACCGTCTGCTTTTACAAACACTGGTTACAAACACAAATGTTTGTAACCAGTGTTTGGTAAAGCTGGTGTCATGGTTCGTATTTGAGGGAAGAGACATACGACTGGAGGTCCAAGTGGGTCAAAACAGTGATTTTATTAAACACATATATATATGTGGGAAGCCGAGCACGATCACCAAAACAGCATCGGTCTTCCCCGAACAATAAATGAGGAGTCGTATATATAACAGTTGATGACGAATAATATGCGTCAAAGCAGTTGGATTTCCTGGAAATCCAAATATCAATTCCCGTAATCCAAGAACATTCCAGCACATTGGACCCTGAAGACCCTTCACTCCCCACACCAGATGTTTTCTGTTATTGCTAAACAGTCATGTACGCCGGACAGATCACGTAGCAACTTTGAGCAAAAACAAGTCTAGATACAGTGTGTGTATGTGCAGGCCCACGATGAGTGTTTTGACCTCAGTGAACCTCCTGCTAGAGTCATCTGTTACCAGGCAAAACTCCAATGCAGCAGGTCGCTGAACACACAGGCCTCTATTCTGTTTCTATATTATATGTGGTGTATTGTAAGCAGATATGAAATTATTATGCAACTATTATCACACCTGGAATACAAACTGTAATATAACATCAACAGATTCAATTAATGCTTTGATGAAATGACAATGATAAATGATGCACAGTCATATATACTGGTTATGAATAGTAACAGTAAAATAATTTCATCTCCACACTGGTTGGATGAGCAGTCAGGAAAACCCAAATCTCATGAAAGCCTCTTTGTAGTGAAAAAAGAAACACAGGTGAAGAAAATGAATCAATAAAATAGAGCTGGGCGATAGAACGATAACGATATGTATTGCGAAATAACTTTTTCTCGATAGAAAAATTAAACTAGTGCGATAGGCCTCACCGCTCTTGTCCTCTTAAAAAAAAAAAAAAGAAGAACAGCCAATCCAAATTAAGTAGCGCAGAGCCGAACCAATCACAGCCGCAGCGTCAAGTCACGTGACTTGTTACGTAGAGCACAAGTGCCAAGCCGCACATGTGTATTTGTTTGGGAAGCAGCCAGCCGCCGTGCCGCCCGGGTAATGGAGGAAATGAGTGTGCCGACTAGAGAAAAATCAACCGAGAGCGTGACCGAGGGTTACCGAAGAGAAAACAGATGATGGTTCCAATGCCGGAGAGATTGTCGAACGGAAGGGCCATAGAAGTTCTGTAGTGTGAAGGTATTTCGGCTATTTCAAGTCTGACAAAAAACAGAGTAGCGCGCACTGTAAATTATGCCGAAAGCAAGTCTGGAAATACAATAAACCGGTGCATGCTCAATCTCTGACTGAAAGCGCTAATTCGTCATTCGGCTTTGTCAGGTTCATTATGACATCTATAAAGAGAAACATCACAATTATAATTTACAACTGAGGAGTGCAAGGAGGTCCTACTTCTCTGACATCATCACCAAAAACAGTTATAATGCTCGGGTCTTATTTTCTACAGTTGACAGGCTAACAAACCCTCCTGTGTCAGTGGCAGCTGAACTTCATTCGACCATGGCCTGCAATGACTTTGCCAAATTCTTCACAGAAAAAATCCAAAAGATTAGACAAGCAATTGGTACATCAACAGCAGATCCAGGATATGTACTGTGTCCACCGAAAAACTGTTTAAACACCATGAAACAGTTTCACCCTATAAACAGCAAAGACCTGGAGGACATCTTAGGTCAACTGAACTCCTCCTCTTGCTGTTTAGATGTCCTGCCAAGAAGTTTTTTCAAAAAGGTCTCAAAGACTTTGGAGTCAGACCTGTTACAGATCGTCAACTTTTCTTTAATATCAGGTGTGTTTCCAGAACCACTAAAAACTGCTGTAATTAAACCTACACAGAAAAAGGACAATTTTGACAAGACACAAATGAACAACTACAGGCCGATCTCAAATCTCCCATTTTTAAGTAAGATCATTGAAAAAGCAGTTTCTCAACAGCTCAATTACTTCTTAAAACAGAATAACTGCTATGATGCCTTCCAGTCAGGTTTTAGACAAAACCACAGCACTGAAACCGCTCTGACCAAAGTGTTTAATGACACATGTCTGAATACAGACAGTGGAAAAATGTCAGTCTTAGTTTTACTGGATCTCAGTGCAGCATTTGATACAGTTGACCACAACATATTACTCAAACGACTGGAGAATTGGGCAGGTCTTTCAGGAACTGTACTAAACTGGTTCAAAACATAATTAGAAAACCGGAAATACTTTGTATCAATAGGTAACTTCACATCTGAGCAGACAAGTATCACATGTGGAGTTCCCCAAGGTTCCATCTTGGGACCCCTTCTGTTTAACATTTACATGCTCCCACTGGCACAGATTATAAAGAACAACAAAATAAACTATCATAGCTACGCAGATGACACACAAATATATATCACAATTTCACCAGGAGACCGAGGCCCTGTACAGGCTCTTGGTAAATGCATTGAGGAAATTAATGACTGGTTGTGCCACAATTTTCTCCAGCTAAACATAAACAAAACTGAAGTAATAGTCTTTGGAGCCAAAGAAAAACGATTACAGGTCACCAGAGAACTTCAATCTATACACCTAAAAACCACAAACCAGGCGAGAAATTTGGGTGTAGTGATGGATGCAGACCTAAACTTAGAAAAACACATTAAAACAATAACAAAATCAGCTTACTATCACCTCAAGAATATTTCAAGGATAAAAGATCTGATGTCTCAACAGGACCTGGAAAAACTAGTCCATGCATTCATCTTTAGTAGGCTTGATTACTGTAACAGCATCTTTACAGGTCTACCTAAAAAATCAGTCAGACAACTACAGCTCATTCAGAACTCTGCTGCTCGAGTCCTCACTAAGACCAAAAAAGTGGACCACATCAGTCCAGCTCTGAGGTCTTTACACTGGCTGCCTGTCCGTCAGAGGATAGACTTTAATGTTCTGATGCTGGTCTATAAAGCTCTGAATGGTTTAGGACCAAAATACATCAGTGACCTCCTGACCCAGTATGAACCTTCCAGATCCCTCAGGTCATCTGGATCCGGTTTTTTATCAGTTCCCAGAGTCAGAACCAGACACGGAGAAGCTGCATTCAGCTTTTATGCTCCATATATCTGGAACAAACTCCCAGAAAGCCTCAGATCAGCTGAAACACTCAGTTTATTCAAATCCAGGTTGAAGACTCACCTATTCTCAGCTGCATTTGAATAAAACACCAAATCCACACTTTTAAGCTTAAATTTCAAAACTTAAATTTTAACTACTGATTTTATCTACTGTTTTGATTTTATCTACTGTTTTTTAAATCAATTTTAAATCATGCTTTTTATTTGTTTTTGTCTTTAATGTCTCTGTAAAGCACTTTGAATCACTTTGTTGTTGAATTGTGCTATATAAATAAACTTGCCTTGCCTTGCCTTGTCAGGCTAAAGTAACTGTTAAAACTGTTTGAAAAGCTAAGCTATACAACAAGGAGAGATTGAGAATTTCCTTTTAGTTCTCAGTTTATTTGATATTGACAAAAGTTAGTCAATTTTGTCTGTTCTTCTGTAAAACAAACTAAGATTTATTTTTAGAATTAATATTTTGTTTCTAAGTGGAATTGACAATTTAGTAGTCTGTTTTGTTTGTTCTATTTTGAAACTTAAACGCTTTAGCGGCTGCCTTTTGTGTAGTTTGCAATATTTGCCTTTATTTATCTGAAAAAGTCTCATGTTCCTTAAGTACATCATTCCTTAAGCCCACACAGCCTGTAATTGAAATAAAAAAATAAAATTATATTCTATTATTTTTTCATCGCTCAAAATAAGCGTCACACTCGCGGAAGCCGGAATACCCGCCGAAACGCCGTGCATTTATCAAGACTTTCAACCCCAGGTAGGCCAATTATGGATCTTCGGATCCACATTATGTCAGCAGCTATTCTCCACTGTGAACTATGTTAAAAACAAACATCGCTCACGCCTCACAGATGACAGCTTACAGTCCTGCGTAAAGATGAAAGCCCCGATTTGCAGACGCTGTGCGCAAAGGTTCGGGACCAGAAGTCCCATTGTAAACTGTGAGATTATTCTGTTATCATATGTTACCTTATATATGTAATCAAAGTAGTTGAATTATGATACTGCTGTAGATCATATTATACCCCTTAATATAGAGTGTGTGATCAGTATGTAGTTTTAGTTTGCATTATACTTCTGACTTAAAAGAGTGTGAAAATCATTAGATCTATTGGATTGACCTGTATTACTCAACACTGTTGAATGTGTCACACTGTTTCTTGACATTTCATACTGCTGAATCATGAAGAGAATGTTGGGTGCAGAGGGCCTTGTACTGATAAATGGGAGAAACAGACTACATTCCATACCCCCACCTTTACAGAGAGCAGAAAGACAGGGAGCCGAGGTCATAACTTGGGCGCCGTGTGAGAGAAAGAATGTGAATGTTTAGGCGTTTACGACTAGAGGCTATAAAAGGCTGAGTAACCCGTCACCATTTTGAGACTTGCTGTGACCCTCTGCAGGCAGGTCTCCCCATCATGATGGTTCTTATGCTCTTAAGTGTTGAATTATATGGAAATAAAATATTGTTGATTGAGCATTTATACACCGAGTATTGTCCTTCCTTCAGCCCAAAGATTAAAAGAACTGGGAGTTTTTAACAAAACATATCACGGCAGACCCGACGATGTTTGTATGAACATGCTTTTCAGCATGTCTTTATTGACCACTTTTCACACACGGTTGCTGTACGCATACAGCCGGCTGTAGCTTTTCAGCTCACAGCCCGACACATACCAACACAACAGCATAGATAGCACAGACGTAAAGGCGGCGAGGCGTGATTGCGGGTGCCGCTCAGGTGCATCCACCTCCCATACAGCGGCGCTGCAGACCACGCCCCGCCCACACATTAACCAGGTAAAATACATATTTAGGCAGAATTTTGCAAATATCTATTTTTAATTTTTTAGCAGCATAGTGCTTTTTTTAAATTATTTTTTAAAAGTCAGGTCAAGGCTCTAAAAGCCCAAAGGCGATATTAACAGTTTTTGTTTGCTACATGGATCATTTTAGTTCAGCTGGGTGTCTTTCCTTTTGTTATATTTCTTTAAGAGTTCAAAATGTGTTTGTGACACACTGTAATGTGTGGTCACATTATTTGATTTAATTTTTGTATATTGTATAAGTTTTTAGGTGTAGTTTTGTTAAGGAAGGGCCTTATTCTTGTGATTTTTGTTGGAGATCCAACATGTGGTGTGGTCCCTAGTTACGCCACAAGGGGGCACTTCCGCCCTAGTGAGATGGTTTAGTGTGACGCTACTGCTCGTCTTCAGATCTGACAGAAGCGAGAGAGGAAACACACTACCTGTCGTCCATCTCATGATTTATCTGTTTTTTTCAGGTTAGTAAGTAATAAGGCCACACATGTGGTCCACATAATTTACATGCCAAATAAGGGTAAAACCCGACCAGCAGTTTGTTATGCTGAGATCTGTATTTGTTTGTTTTGCTCATTGAAATGTGTTAAGATCGAGAGTAGGAGCTAGCTTAGCTCGCCGCAGGCTGGAGTATACGTCGGCTTTGTTGTTTTCTAAACTTAAGGCACCCTCTTGTAACAAAAGTACACCACGGCTCCTGTATATTTGAGTTAATGTGTTCACAGAGACAGTTTGATGTGTTGTCACTGTTATTGTCTAAAGTTAGTGTAATAACCTGTAATAATTCTGATCGCTCTGCAATGTTGATGTGGAGATTTCCACTATACAGATACACCGTTAGTATATGGTACAGTACTGGAATGTTTGCTTTATCAAACTATGTGTGAAAAAAAGTGTTATTTATAGCTCTTAGTAACAAACAACAGAGATGACTGTTTAGATTTTTGTTTATACTATTTGAGTTTTTTCTGATTTTGGGCTTTGGGAATGTGAGACAGAGATGTTAAGAAGTTTTTGCAACCTGTTGTGAACACATGAATGTGTATAAATAAAGATCTGGCAGAAGCGAGAGAGGAAACACACTACCTGTCGTCCATCTCATGATTTATCTGTTTTTTTCAGAACCAGACATAATCTGTCAGCCGCCCTCTTGCTTGGGGTGTGTTACATGTTAATTACATAAATAAAATGTAATTTTCTCTGTAGCACTTCATGGATTTCATAAGCAACACACCTTATTTGTTCACACAAAGCATAAAGGTAAAAAACAATATATACAGTGTTATCTTCATTTTAGATTTCAAAAAGTATTTGCGGCTCCCAGTGTTTTCTTTTGCGTGGAAACCGGGTCCAAATGGCTCTTTTGGTGTTAAAGGTTGCTGACCCCTGCCTTAGGTCATCCTCAAATAATTTTTCGAAATTTTCAGGACCCAAAAAATTACTTTGGGTTTATCAAAGCGGTTGTATACCCACCCAGAGGACTCTATTTTCCCATTTTACCTTATAAAACAAAGTCAGGCAAGCTTCTCTTTACTCTCTGTCGCACTTGTGCTGAAATAAACAACCAAGAGGGGGCGTGTAACCATAGCAACGAGGAGAGAGCTCTCAGAGGTGTGTGGACCACCCCTGAATTTAACCTGGCCTTAGAAAAGGGCTATCAAATAAGTCAAATGATCGAGGTATGGCACTTTGAGAAACAGAGTAACACAATATTCACACAATATGTACATCATTTCCTGCGCAAAAAACAAGAAGCTTCAGGCTACCCATCAGATGTTGTAAGTGAGAAGGCTAAGCAGCTTTACATTAAAGACTACCAAGCTAAACAAGGCATCGCTTTAGACCCTGAAAACATAAAATTAAACCCTGCTAAAAGACAAATGGCCAAACTGTGTTTAAACTCCTTTTGGGGTAAATTTGGGCAGAGAAATAATCTCACACAGAGCAAACTGGTGAGTGACCCCGAGGAATTCTTTAACCTCATGTTTTCTCCAAAACACAAAGTGAGCTATTTCTCTTTTGTCAGTGATGATGTGGCTCTTATTCAATGGTGTTATGTTGACCTCTGTACTCCACTCCCAAACTCCACAGATAACATCTTCATTGCGGCCTTCACTACTTCATATGGGCGTATGAAACTCTACAGTTACTTGGATGAGTTGCAGGAAAGAGCTATTTACTATGATACTGATAGTGTTGTTTATCTCACCAAACAAAATCAATCTGAACTACAATTAGGTAGATATTTAGGCGATCTAACAAATGAGTTAGATCAGGATGATTTCATTACAGTTTGTTGCAGCTGGACCTAAAAGTTATGGGTACATGGCCAAAAAAGGTAAAGTTGTTTTGAAAGCAAAAGGGATCACACAAACACATGATATCTGTGAGATGGTCAACTTTGAACCTGTAAAGAACCTTGTTGACAATTACATTGATAACTGTGAAGCAGGGTCTACACTCAAGGCCCCTCAGCATGGCATTGTTCGTAATAAATCAGCCTTCTCACTACAAAATTCATCATTCCCCTTGTTTATGACAAGCGTACATTGCTGCCAGGAAGTCTGACTTTACCTTTTGGTTATTGATTATTTTATTTTATTTTTATTTTTACTTTTTTTTGTTTTTAAAAAAATGTTTCAGCCTGCTTTAATCGAGTTTGATCACAGACTTCAAGTCCCATTTTCCTGTATGGTTGTCGGGCCTAGTGGCTCAGGAAAAACCTTTTTTGTGAAATCTGTATTGGAAAACTGTGTACATGTTTTGAACAAGCTTGTTGACAATGTTGTGTGGGTTTATACATCCTTTCAGCCTCTGTATTCTGAGCTTCAAGAGAAAAATAAAAGGATTAAATTCATTGAAGGTCTCCCTGATTCTTTTGAAGATGAGAGCTTGTTTCCCTAACACCAGAGTCATCTCATTGTACTGGATGATGTCTTGATGCATTCTCAATCATCCAGGTAAGTAAATCTCCAAAAGTTGATTCTGTTCATCTGGACATAGCGTTTTATGGGAGAAACGTTTCGTCACTCATCCAAGTGACTTCTTCAGTCTCAGCTGACTGCAGGTTTCCCCAAATCTTATAAACAGTACATTTGCATAATGACTGAAACCAGCCCACTGAAGAACAATGGGCTGGGAGGTCAGTTCCTTCATCTCAATTATGCAAATTCTCATGACCACTGATCAATAACCACTGATCAATGGCCATGAGTACCATTCACAGAGAGTTGGGGAATGGCTGCAATCACAGCATTGTAAGATGGCGAAAGATGTACCCTTAGGCCCCCTCCTCGATTCAGAGATGGTCTTTCCCTTTTCACCTAAATGGAAAGTCAAGATGTTCAAATCAAGATGTTTTTCTTTTCCTTCTTTAACAGAAGAAGGAACAGAAACCAGGTGAGGTCGGACTGAACGGGGAGGATTCACAGCAGACTGCCACATTTGGTTCTGTTTCCTGGAAGGATTAGTTGTGGAAAGATTTGCAGGAACGTTTCACTGCAAGTTTTTCTTTTCAGATCGATCATTTTAGAAACAATTCGCTTGTGTTGGGAAGACAAAAACAAAACAAACTAAACTGGACTCAGTTCATCCTCAGTGTGGGAGATTTTCATCCAAGAACCCCACAAAACACCACGACCTCCACGGAGGAGTGGCTGGATGACAGGTTGTGTGTGTTGGTGCTACTTTAACCTAAACTGGAAGCAGAAGTGAAGCCCTAAAGACGCTGAACTGTTCCTCATGTTCTTGCCACACTTCTCTCAGCTCCCGTCCTCAGCTTCATGAGCTGAACTGAATGTCAGCACAGCACCTGCGCTATTTCAGCCAACCAGTCTGCCCAGTCCTGTTCTGATTATGAATGCTCTGAGTCATGGCTACAGAGCAGCACCCAGGGCTAGCATCAGCTCCTCCCTCCTGGCCAGAGGTTCACTTATAGGAAAACAGCTCAGCTTGTGATACTCTTCAGTCTTAAGTACAAGTGTGAGAAATCAGATCATTGCTAATTTTATCACTTAAATCCTCTCCACATGTGAACGGTGCTTTTTCAGATGTGAGCTTGTTTCTAAGCAGGTGGCTTCATGTGTGCTGATCTGAAAACCATCTGTTCCTCTTTCCTCATTTTGACACTGATTTGAAGGATCACAGCATGAGATCTTTACACATCTGTGCTCCAAATGTTTCTACATTTTAAATTAATATTAAATATTTGGGAAGCATTTTCATTTCTAAGAAGCAAATTAAAAGTCTGTTATTCACCTCAACACACAGCCTGTGTCTGTGTGTGTGTGTGTGTGTGTGTGTGTGTGTGTGTGTGTCTGACTGTCTTGTGTCTTCTCTGCAGGGAGAGTTCAGGTCCAGGATCAAACAGGGGACATCAGGAACAGAAGCAGCTCCATTGATCCGACTCCTCTGATGGCTGATCATCAGTTTGATCTGTGTGTTCTTTGATTATTGATCAGTGATGTCAGAGTGGAGTCAGTGTGATGTTGTTGTTGTGTGTTTGAGACTTTTAGTGTCCATGAAGGTCTCTGCTGCCGTAGATCCTCTGAACTGTGACATAGGTCTCACTCTGGAGGAAACTCTCAGCACTTTCCAGCAGCTCCTCCATCATGGAGGACGTTCCCTCACTGTAACAGGTGGAGGAGAGAGGAGAGGAAGCACAGGTGGATCCTCTGAGGAAGAGGAGCGTTCCTACAAACCACATGATCACATGACCAGAGGGGCGTGGCCTTCAGTGGTAGTAATAAAGGAACAGTCCACATGTTCCACTTTGAAGACTCATCTCCAACAAAGCAGACCTGTGATCACTTTAACTCAGTATGATGGATTGTTTGGATTTGTCTTTGTTTCTCTGGCTTTTCTTGTGTGTCTGTGTGTCTTTGTATGTTGGATAGAGTCATGTGACCTGCCCAGGGACTACACATGGAAATGAGCAGTTCAGCTCAAATCTGGCAGGTTTCCATCTTCTGTTTTTATCCTGATGTCAGAATCAGAATCAGAAGGGGTTTTATTGCCAAATGTTGAGCAGGTTTACAACATTAGGAAATTGCTGCGGTACTTAGTGCAAACATACTGTCATATGACGCTTAAATAGACATAAAAATAAGAATTAAAAGTGCTAAGTAGATAGATATATACATGAGTGCAGGTGGTGATCAGTGCCAAACATGGAATGATGCAGTGAACACAGTGTAGGGTCATGTGTCAGTGGTGGGAACAGTCATATGGTTATTGTTCATGAGTCATGAGCAGAGGGGAAGAAACTGTTCTTATAGCGAGAGGTTCTGGTGCGAATGGACTGGAGCCTCCTGCCTGAGGGGAGCAGGTCAAACAGACTGTGTCCAGGGTGAGAAGGGTCAGCTGTGATCCGAGCTGTACGCCCCAGTGTCCTGGAGGTGTACAGGTCCTGCAGAGATGGGAGTCTGCAGCCAATCACCTTCTCAGCAGAGCGCACAACACGCTGCAGTCTCTGTTTGTCCTTGATAGTGGCTCCAGCGTACCACACGGTGATGGAGGAGGTGAGGATGGACTCGATGATTGCAGTGTAGAATTGCATCATCGTCCGTGTTGGCAGGTTGAATTTCTTCAGCTGCCTCAGGAAGTACATCCTCTGCTGGGCTTTCTTTATGACGGAGGTGATGGTGGGCTCCCACTTCAGGTCCTGGGTGATGGGGGTACCCAGGAAGCGGAATGAGTCCACAGAGATGATGAGGGTGTCAGTCAGGATGATGGGGGGGAGTGGGGCTGTGTGCTTCCTGAAGTCCACAATAATCTCCACTGTCTTCTGGGCATTCAGCATGTAGAGATTAGAAATTATTTTGCTGTTACTATTCATATTGCATTAATTATCATTTCATCAAAGCATTTATTGAAGCTGTTGATGTTGCATTAAAGTCTGTATTTCAGGTGGTATCATAATCACATGATAATCTTTCATTGCAGGTGCAACTGTAATCATGTTATACACATTGCATGTTTGTGCTTATTAAAGAGTTGAAGCTCGGTCAAGTTAATTAATGGTCTGAAGCTTTGGGCAGCGCGACGTCTGGCCGATCTATTGAGTAATTTAAAGTGACCCACAGCTATGAAAGAATTGCATACATGCTTACGATACAATACACCACATACAATCTAGAAACTGAATAGAGGCCTGTGTGTGTTCAGCAACCTGCTGCATTGGAGTTTGCCTGGTAACATATGACTCAGAGTAAGTCAGGAAGGATGGCTCTAAAAGGTCTTTGTTGGTCGAGTGAGGTCATGCATTGAGGTCAAGACACACATAGTTTGCCTGAACACATACACACACAGTATGTAGACTTGTTTTGCTGTTTAATTCCAGAGATAAGGGAAGTAAAATAACAGGAAGCGTCTGGTAGAGGAGCAGAGGAAGGAGCTGTTCTTTTTTAGGGTGTCCAAGGTTGGGATGACTGGAACGGATGCATGTTATCTATCTGTTTTGACGCACAAGGGGCGTTATATTTCCTGATATCCTGATATTATAAATACAACTGCTCGTTTATTGTTCGGGGGAGATCGAGGCTGATGTTTTGCAGAGCTCATCTTTCCCACACACGTGTGTGTAAATAAAATCATTGTTTTGACCCACTGGGACTTTGCAGTCGTTTGTCTCTTACCTCAAACACGAACCATGACAAGCACCAGGTTGTTGTGGCTGCACCAGGACACCAGACGTTCAACCTCCCTCCTGTAGGCAGACTCATCCCCGTCCGAGATGAGTCCAATAACGGTGGTGTCATCTGCAAACTTGATTAGCTTGACAGTTGGTGTACAGGGAGAAGAGCAGAGGAGAAAGAACACAGCCCTGAGGGGAGCCGGTGCTGATGGTCCGGGAGTCCGAGACATTCTTTCCCAGCCTCACATGCTGCTTCCTGTCCGTCAGGAAGTCAGTGATCCACCAGCAGATGGGATCAGGCACATTCATCTAGGAAAGCTGGCCTTGGAGATGGTCTGGAAGGATGGTGTTGAAGGCAGAGCTGAAGTCCACAAACAGGATCCTGGCGTAGGTTCCTGGGGAGTCCAGATGCCGCAGGATGAAGTGTAGAGCCATGTTGATAGCGTCGTCTACAGACCTGTTGGCTCTGTATGCAAACTGCAGGGGGTCCAGGAGGGTCTTGAGGTAGGAGAGAACCAGGCGCTCAAATGACTTCATGACCACAGATGTCAGAGCCACAGGTCTGTAGTCATTTAGTCCAGTGATCCTAGGTTTCTTGGGGACATGGATTATGGTAGAGGACTTGAAGCAGGCAGGCACATGACATGCCTGCAGTGAGGAGTTGAAAATGCCAGAAAACACTGGGGCCAGCTCGTTTGCACAGTGTCTGAGGGTGGCAGGAGACACACCGTCTGGGCCAGGAGCTTTTCGAGCATTCAGACTCTCATGTCCATGAACATGAACAATGTCCCTGTCAAATAAATCCAGATACAAAGATCAGATCTACTGAGCATCGTCAGCGTGTCAGCCGCTTACTGCTGTTATGGAAATTTAATTAACAAAATATACAGACAACGATGAGTAGTAGGCTAACGCCTTTTAATAAACATAAGCGCTTAGGAGAGAGTGGCCATCACGGGGCACTTTCTCTACCAATGAACAGCATTGGTTTAAATACAGTCAGAACAAACTTCCATTCCACAGCTGTTGTTTACACTCTTAACCCTCTTCAAAAGAGGACAGATTTTTACAACCTAATCTCCTCTTACAGTGATTGCCCCTTGTTTCTTCCCCCATCTTCAAAGACAAAAGGCTTCAACACCTGTGGAATTTCCCCCACTGTGTCTGCAATTTGCAAGATGAAGCTGATTGGTTCCCAACTCCTGACATAAGACCACCAGGCACCAGCTAACTGTGTGCAATAAAATGTGAAGCAGACATACTAAAACTAAGTGATATTAAAGCGCTGTTACTAAAACAATGTGACCAATACATCAAATAAAAGAAATCTATCTTCAAATAAATAAATGTGTCTGATCAGCGGTGATAAGAGGAGAGACAGTGAGCGAGTGAAACTTTAAAAAATGACTGAAAAAATTCTTCTTGGCTTCATTTTTCCTTCTAGTGTTAAAAAAAACCTTCCATTTAATGGTTTTGTGGAAATGTGAGTCATTTGAGTTAATAATGAGCCACAGCAGCCCTGAATAAACACTTGAATTACTGTCTGAGTTGCTGCAGTTTCCTGCTGCGTCCACTGGGTGTCAGTAAAGCTGCAGGTGTCTCACCTGTGAGTCCACCTGTGGGGAAACCGTCCAGGTGGTGGTTGGGTTGACAGGTGAAGGAACAGTTCATTCCCTTTATTGCTGATCTGCTCTTTATAAATGCACCTGAACTCATTTGATCCTGGAAACCTTTCTCTGAGATTTGGTGTCATGATATCATTAGCATGATGTTAGGGTTAGGGTGAAAATCATCAAGGATACCCATGACACAGATTAAAAACGGCCTTAAAATCGATATGGACTGATGTTGATGATGATTAGTAATCAATAACACCGATCATAAATATTTGGAGCTGATTGCCAATTAAAAACATGAAATCCAGAATCAGAGGAGACTTTATTTCTCTGTCTAAAAACATGTTTAGGCAGAAACGTTTCAAACTCTGCGTGGTTCTGAATAACTGATCATCTTTAAGTGTTCATGCTGCTGTAACATATCTGTACTTACACCAAACTTTAATGGGTGGAGGTCCCGACTGCTGACAAGTTTACTATTTATCTAAATCTCAACGTTCAGGCCCAGAATCACAGAGTTCATTGACAAGAGGCTACAAATCCACACACCTGTGTCTCAGACGGACTGCTGACTAATGTTTTTACACAGGGTTACAGGTTGGAGTATGGCTGCTCCAAGTGGGAAACCCTGGAGATTGTTTTAGAGAGAATGTGCAACATTCTTGTGCATGTCTTAGTGGGGAGTTGACACATGGCTTCTGCCATGGACTCAGATTCTTAGAAGAAATTAGCAGTAGCTGCTCCACATGAGTGTTAGACCCCATATCACAGAAATAACACAAGAAATAAACGATTACAGCACAACAACAGACTTTTACACAACATAGGAGACATTAGATCATAATCTCAACCTTGAGTTTTCTGCTTAATCAGCTTAAGTTACTTTTGTTTCTGTCTGATTTGTAAACTGTCCTTTATGCTGTTTGGAGAACCAGTGTTCATGAGCAGAACTGTTTCTCTGGTGTCCTTTCAGTTGAATGTTTCTCATAAAAATACAAAATATGTTTGAAGAAAAGATGCTCAGCAAATATAGACGTGCAACACTGAAACTGGGTCCTACCCCACAGTAGTGCAGCATCCACTGAGTAGGCGCATCCACCTGGAGCGATGACCATTCCCAGCTAAAGTCACCAGACAAGGACACAAATTCACCCGATAGGACGAGATACCCCAAAATACCAGCTGTGTTTAAAAATGTATAGAAAACAAACATTTCTTTCATAGACAATTTCATTAACTCTGAACTTGGCTTCACACCCGTCATCTTAGGTAATCAGGCTTAACCTCTAGATTTCTATAAACTCATCATAACTCATTTCAAACATACCAAAGTTCACAGCACAGGAGGACACACCAACAGTGGGCTCCTTATCGTGACAGAAAAAATAAAAACACATGGGGATAAATCCAGAACTGCACTGTGTGGCTGCCACATCACGCCGACATCAACGTTGTATGTTCAATGACAATTAAAGAATTGTAATTATTATGCACCAACAAAACCACACCCAACCCTCCCTCCCTTTAAAATATGTAACATGCATCTTTCCTGTTACTCTTCTTTAAAGATCAATATTTTTTGCTATTGATATGAACTTCTTTTATTGGAGACATACTGTTTGAGTCAGTATGTTTTAAAATAGTTGTGATATTGCAATTTAAAGTCAAAGTAAACTTTATAGTCATCTCCCCTATATACAGTACACAGTACAGCATATAGAGAGATGAGACCACTCCGGTTGCATCAGTACAAAAACACTTATAGATATAAGAAAAGTAATGAATGAAATAAAAATACAGGGAAATTTAAGGCCTAAAAGAGGACATTTCCCCACACCACCTCATCTATTTCACACCATTCATATGGACTTTATTAAATTAAGTGAAAGTCAAGGCTCAAAATACGCTCTAGTGATTATAGACGTATTCTCAAATTGGCCAAAGATTTATCCAGTGGAAAAAAGCAGATGCAATCTCAGTTGCAAAATGTCTATGCAATCATTTCATTCCAACATATGGCATCCCTTCTCTGATAAGATCAGATAATGGGACACATTTTGTCAATGATGTGATCAGTAAAGTCTCTGAAGCACTAGGATTCAGCATAAGAAACCATTGTGCTTATCACCCACAAAGTGCAGGGTTAGTGGAGAGAACTAACGGCACCATAAAACAGAGACTCAGAAAATGCATGGAAGAAACAGGAAGACCATGGCCTGAATGCATAGGCCTAGTAAAAATGTGGATGAGACTAACACAAGGCTCTCAAAAACTTACACCATTTGAGGTCGTTCATGGGAGACCTTTTCCACTACCAGTGACAAGTGAACCTTTAGACAAATCTGTCAGAGAAACAACTCTGGCAGAATGGATGGCAAAACTACTAGAAAATAAGGATATTGTTTTGAACAATAAACTGCAGTGCGACTCTTCTTCAGTCTCTTCCAGGTTGAAACCAGGCGATTGGGTCTTGTTACGGGTGCTCCAGAGGAGAAATTGGAGCTGGCCACGATGGGAGGGCCCATACCAAGTGTTACTGACCACACCCACAGCCTGTAAAATTGCAGAGAGACCCTCCTGGATACATCAGAGCCACCACAAAAAGGTTGAGGTCCTGGGAAGCCCCGACACCAAGGAGGAAGCACATTAGGGAAGTCTCACCCACGCTTGGATTGCTTCGGGGGTGAGAGGGGGGAAAAGTGCTGATTGGGCCCCCGTCGGGTAAGCCCGCACTCCATTCTCCATCCGATCAACTTTAGGACGGCCAGGTGTGGATGTGATGGACCTGTGTGCAACCATGAAAAGGGGAAACCTCCTGGTTACCTTGACTACAAAGCTCACCCTTACAGGACCCCAGCTGATGCCAACAGCAGCTGAGCCATGAGGCAGACTGAGAAGATGGACGCACGACAACCTACACCTAATGGACATGACACAAGACTACATCCATCCTTGGATGAACAATGCCTGACACAGATAAGTGTTTAACAGAATCACAGAGAAAGACTGTTACGTCTGCTCATACCATCAACATCAACATCCTCATCCAGGAAGAAGCGTTCAACTTTAACAAGTTTTAAAGAGACTGTTGATCGTCATTGGACTTTTGGACGTGGTTTTATTTTACTTTTCTTTACTTATGTTATTCCTTGTTTAAAAGCTGTAATCTCACAGATGATAAGTTTATCACTCACAGCATATGCAGATGTACTGAAACCGATGAAGATCATGAAGACTTCTTTTCCTATGTGTTTCATGAAGATGAAGTGCAACTAATGATGTAGTAACTGAAAATGTGAAAAACAAGTAGTTACTAACTGATGAATTGTACATTTCGTTTTCTGATCAATAGGAGGGAATGTCAGAAGAAAATTGTGTATATATGATCAGCTACACGAAATGTGCTTTTATTATCACTAAGCAAGTGCCATGTCTACGTGACCTTTTACCTAGTACCTTGTGTAATGAACTTATTCAGCAGCTAACCACTTCCTGTTTTTCAGAAAATTTAGATGTAGAGAAGAGAAACCTCAGCTCTTTTACAAGAACATGCAGATGTAGAAAAGGGAAAAAACCCGCTGCTCTGAGTGATGTTGTTATCTTTGCTATCTTTGTAACACATACACACACACACACACACACACACACACTCACACACACACTGACACATTCAAAGGTATAAATAAAGACGCAGAGAGTCATGGGGCGCAGATCTTGCGTTCCATGACTGCCCCTCGCGAGTGAAAGACAGCTGCCGTGTTTGTGTTTTCTAACTCAGGTGTCTTAGCTGAAGAAAGACCGGGGTGATTCTTAGAAATCCCCTGTCAATCTCACATCTCAAGTTGTAGCTTATCGGCAGATTTTACGTTTTTAAGTACGCCCCTGGCTGCATCAACAGAACGTGAATAGATTTTTCTGGCATTCTGATCATTCAGCCATAGTTCCACCATTCTTGCAAAAAACGGCATGTGCTAATGTGTACAGAAACAACTAGTCAAAAGGTGTGTAAGAGTGTGTGTCACTGGCATTCTGGGTATTCTTCTATGTAGTTTTGTAAGTGTTGCTATGAGAAGGTCTTGTGGCTGTAATGGGGTATCAAGGGTGTGATGCTGCTGCTTGTAGTGTGAACTATATCATGCATTTGTTAGCCCATCCACTATCACTGCTAGCCACCATTGTGAACAGGTGTACCTAATAAAGTAAAAAATAAAATAAAGAGACCAAACCACAGCAGCTGAAGCTTCAGGTTTTTCAGACCTGTTTAAATGTCAGCACTTGGTAAAATCAGGTTCCTGCAGGCATAAAGCTGATCCACAAACTCTTCAGCCTCACACTTTGTTCAGCAGCCAACACAAACCATCAGCATCACTGAGCATCTGCCTCACACAACACTTCCTGTTACACCAAAACTAAAATGAAACTGTCAGAGTCACAGCTGGAGGAGGAGCAGGAAAAGGAGGAGTGTTTGGGAGCTGCTTTAGTCAGGTTAACAGGACACAGAAGCAGGATGAAGATGTTGCTGCTGTTGCTACTCATCATGAACGGTAAGAAACTCAATGTTTGAACCAATGACTGTTGAACCTGCAGTTAGAGCATCATCAAGAATTCTGCAACAAATGCTGAATTTAACTCATTTTGCATGTCATTTAGTTTCAGAAGTACAGTGAAAATGTTGTATTCAATGGAATCTGGTCAAATGAAATGTACTTGATTGTTCTACATTCATGTTATACCAGCACACTTTCCTTGAAGATGGCATATTTGAGTAAATAACATTTGATTTTATACATTTCAGTTCTATTTTACACATTTTTTAGTAAAACTAAGTTCTTGCTTTGTGTTTGTTGAGGGTGAAAAATCAGTTACACACAGGTAAGTCCATGCAGAGAACACAGCGATTTAATGATGTGAGGGCTGGTCTGAGAAAGGCTCGTACTACCACACTGTGGACTCTGAAAGAGGAGGTTTGTATTCAGGCTGAAGCAGCTCATTGTGAAACAGACGTTTGGTGGGTGTGGCTTTTAGGATGAATGAGGAAACATATTTGCATATTTCATGGTAGGTAGCAGCTTGATAGGCTCCAACTTTAGTCAAGTGTAACAGGTGATCACAGTGAGAGAAACTGCTGCTACGATACAGGTGACGACACACCTGCTTGTTCATAACACTGTTAACTAATGGCTGGATTATCTCCCACATGTTGTTATTAATCTCATATGATTTGGGATTATCAGCTCTAAAACTGAAGCATGCTGTTTGTATTATGCAGTGGAGACCGGTCTGTTAGTGCTACCTGTAGCACAGCGCCCTAACCTACACCCAGATCCACACTTCTGAGTGTTGTCACTTTAAGTCACTTTATTATCAGTCAGTTATCAGGAGTTCCTACATGCATGTGGAGCAGAGGTGGTTCCAGTTA
Source organism: Oreochromis aureus (assembly GCF_013358895.1). Lineage (NCBI taxonomy): Eukaryota > Metazoa > Chordata > Actinopteri > Cichliformes > Cichlidae > Oreochromis > Oreochromis aureus. The sequence continues at coordinate 93,457,632 of NC_052944.1, read as the reverse complement.
TAACTAATCCAGTTTAAAAATGCTCTGCCCTGTGATTGAGGATGATCTTCACATTTTGTTTCTTTTCAAAGGAAAAATAAGATCATTTATTGATAACAATGTGACATTTTAACACTAGTGCAGTGTTCATACATAATATTGGCGATAAAACATGTTTTTCTGTTATGAAATCATTAACAAAATAGGAGATGTGATCTGATGTTTTCTTTCTGCTGTAAGCTGAACAGGATATTTGATTTAGTTAATAGTTTTGGCCAGCTTGAACAGAAACTCACTGAAAGCTGCAGAAACAGGATTAACAGGAATGAACAGGTCAGACTTCCTTGTTTTAGCCCCAGTTTTCCTTCTGGTCTTTGAACATCACTGACTTTGTGTTCAGGCTTTTCAGGCAGTTTTCATCCTTTCTTTTGTTATTTGGATTTTGCATTTGGATTCTCTCCTTGCGAATCTTGGGAAATATGCTTGTTTCTGATCAATTCTGCTGACTTTTAGCCTGATTTCCAGATCTGTTTGTTTTCAGTGTAAACATGTGTCCTTCCTTCCTGAAGGAAGCTTCTTCACTGAGAATATGAGCTCTGCAGATACAAACTGTGCTGCTTACTGGACACACCGGTGATCCAGCATTAGTTCTAGTCAGTCTTTACACTGTGCAGGGTTAAAGGTGAAGGTATCAGGAAGAAGCAAAAGTGTTGCTAACTCCAGGGTGTTTGCTGCACTATTCAAATATGCAGTCAAACAATATGCAAATATGAGTATAGTGGAATCCATTTTTCCACTCACTCCCCAGGTGTTTATACATCACTGCTGCATGTCAGTCATTTAGTCCCTTTTCTCCCAGTTTGTCTCATCTCTGTGATCTCATTTCCTCTTCTCTTTCCCCCATAGGCAAGTTTAGATTGTTGGGGGTGCTCAAGTACCCTTAAATTTAATCATAACACCCCTAAAAATAAATATACAAATAGTAGTTGTAAAAACATTTTTTTATATTATTGTCTGACGTCTTCTCATGCTGTAGACGTACAGGATAGAATGAAAACAGGTTTATGTGCCGTGTTCTTGATGTGATGATGTTACAGCGCACTCACACAGAGGCTCTTTGTGTTTCACCACAGTGTGGCTGTCATTAGTGATTCAGACTTGTGTCGCTGTGACAGAAAGAAGATGAAGAGGTAATTTAATGACACAAAGCAGTGATGCAGGATGCATTGGGGAGAATAAACAGAGAGATTGTAGAGGATGAGGAAGAAACAGGTGAGCAGGTGGTGAAGTTAGAAAAAAATTAATGATCTCAACAAAATCATTTTTATACATTTCATGGAGCTTTGTGAGCTTTCCAGAAACACAGTTACATGTCAGTAGATGTTCTAAACAGAACATATTGATATGAATAATATCATTTAGCAGGATTCATATAAATGATTAAACATGGTTGAACAGGACGCTGCCACAGACTGCAGATCTGTTCTCCTCTCTTGGATTTGGGTCTATGATGCTCTGTGCTGACTCTGCACAACAAAAGGAGGATTCAATCCAGAAACTTTAATATGAAAGCAACTCTATTTCCAGTCGGCTTCCCGTCCAGGTATTTGCAGTGGCAGGATGATTGTCCAGTGTCTGTATTGAATGCTGCTGCTTTAAGTGCTTCATGAGTTGGTGGACTGTCTCTGTGTGGTTTAGAGGCTGAAAGAATGATGTGCACGTTTCTGATCTGCTTTGTCCCAAGTTTTTCTTTAATTTTGGAAAGTCCTTCTCAACATATGTGTATTATACTGAAATCTGTGATTTTTCATTCTGAATCATTCTTAGACACTACGACAGCTCATCCAACTGATCATTGCATCATTGTGCAACATTGTGATTTGTACCAAACTGACATGAAGCTTTAAATGTGAAAATGGTTGACCACATTTGCAAGCAGCATTTTTCCATTAATATTAATTGCACATCACTGAATGTATGACATTACGACCTTATGCAAAAATTCAGTTAACCAAATGTTTTAAAAAAACAACTAACAAACGAAAAACAAGCAGGTCCTTCAGTTTATTTGTCCCTCTGTGATCACTATAATTAACTATGAATAACAGCTCATTAGTCTGTTATGTTCGTGCTTCCATTAAGAACACTCTCATTCCTTCCTCATAATAAAACCCTAAGATATTACTAAGCCGCAGACCCTTCATAGATATTTAGGCTCTATTAAAAGTTGGATGGCTGACAATTTTCTCACAGACTGGTGAAGAGAAAGCAGAAGTCCATGTATCTTCAGATTTGTGTCTGAAGTAATGAAACTCTGGGTCCCCTTCAGGTAACTTGTGGTTCAGGTTTGGATGATGTTTGTGTCAAATCTCTGGTTCTTTCTGACTTCTATCACTATTCTATCAATATTACTAAGCTGAGTTTTACTCTTTCACCACTGAACTGGACATTGGTGCTTTTTCATGCCTTTATTTCATCTTGTCTGGATTATTTTCCTTCTTTGTTCATTTGTGTTAACAGACCCTCGTTAGAATACATGCAGGTTGTTCAGAACACTGCTGCGAGGCTTCTTGTGAAGTCTTCAGTGTACTCTCATGTCACACAGTTGGTGGTTCAGCTGAACTAGCTCACCATTAACTCCACAGTCTGCTTTAGGATTCTGGTTTTTACTTTTCTCTGCAGGGATGATCAGTTTTGTAATTGTATCATCAGATCTGTGGCCATATGTTCTGGACACTCAGTTGAAGAGAGGTGCTGAGCTCTCAAATGGGCAGACTTGGAGCGCCTAAACGTTTGGTGAGGGCGTGCCAGGAATGCGTGGCAGAAGCCCCCATCTGTGAGATATTCAAGTGCCACCTTAAGCAGAGCTTCGACAGCATTCAGAGGCAGACATTCAGTCATTTTAATTATTTTATTCTTTCTTTGTGATATTTTATGCTTAAGTCGTTTTTTGTTGGTTTTTAGTTTGTTTTTTTGTCTGTTTGGGAGCTGACACAGTGTCTATGGAGATGGGCTTTGGGGAGATAACAGGAGGAGAGAAGCTGCAGACAGGCGTGTAAGACCGCAACTCTGCTTCCTGGTCCCAACTCTGGATAGTCACGTTTTGGTGGGTTTAATAAATTTGTCCATATTTCTAGAAATGAGAGCTGCTCCATCCAGAGTGGGGTGGATGCCGTCTCTACTAACAAGACCAGGTTTCCTCCAGAAAGTTTCCCAATTGTCTATGAAGCCCACATCGTTTCTTGGATACCACTCAGACTTCCAGCAATTTACAAACATGCGGTTAAACATTTTCTTTCCTGGTCTGATTCGGGAGGGGACCAGAGAAAACTACAGAGTCCGACATTGTTTTGACAAAGTTACACACCGATTCAATATTGATTTTAGTGACCTACAGTTGATGTAACAGGGTGTCATTTAGGGGTGGAGCTGAACCCAAATACGGTATTCGGAAAGGCACTGTCAGGGTTTCTGGGTGTTCACCCAGTGTTTTCAGTTGTTTCATGTTCAGTTTATTCACCTGTTCACATTTCCTGTTTTCATGTTCACTTCCTTTGTGTTATTAGTTCAATTATGTTCAGCCTTGCTCCCACCTGTCTCCAATCGTCATCACTGTCAACCTGTGTATTTTCATTTATTTTGAATTCTTTTTAATAATCTCTTCTTTTGAAATATAAGAACCTCTCGTGGTTTTAATGGCACTTTGGATTTCCTTAATTTCTGTTCCATTCCCAACCCCAAATAGATGCTAGTGATGGGATTTCCGGCTCTTTTTAGAGAACCGGCTCTTTCGGCTCCGAACCGGCTCTTCAGGTTGTTTTGTTGCTTTAATTAATTTATTATTAACAATAATATAAAATTATGCACAAAAGGAATTACTAATGTAAAAAAAGTGGTTTTATTTATATATGTTTATATATAAATATATGCAGTGGCCCCTAGAGACAAAACACATACAAACTCCAAAACACATTCCTAGCGTTAACTGAACTTCCAAAACAGAGCTACCTAGATCACTTAAATTACACAATTGAAAGCATGTGTGTATTGTTTGTGTATTTATACACAAGCACTCATATATATTCAAATAATTAAGCATCCTGCAGCACTTCTGTTGTCTTTTGTACGTGTTTTGGAGTTTTTACGTTCTTCTGAGTTTTTACGTGTTTTGGAGTTTTTACGTGCTTTGTCTCTCGGGGCCACCGTAAATATACTTTGATTTATTCACTCCACATAAAATGTAATAAATAAATTATATAATACAAAAACCAACTAGTCACAGTTCAACTTTTAACTATTTCAATTTTCTGCTTTTTCCTTTTAAACAAATTTAAACTGAAACAACACAAAACACTGCAAACCACAACACAATTAAATATAAATTAAAATGTGAAAAAGAAGATGCACATTCTCTGTCATATGGGCCTGCATGAATAAACTTTCTGAATCTTTTATCATCCGCAACTGAAAATAGTTGTGGATGATTACTATACCTTTCTAATGTGACGCTGTTGTCCCTGGCTCTCTTTCTCTCCCTCTTCCTCCCGCTCTGTTCCTGTGCTACTGAGTGTAACTACTGCCCCTCCCCCCTCTGCCCAGCGCAAAGCACAAGGCTCGCATGCGGAGTGAAGCGGAAAAAAAGTGCGAGAGAGAGGGTGAGAGAAGGAAAAAAAAAAACACGGCTCGCGATAAGGAGCCAGCTCGCGTCGTTCACGTCAAAGATCCGGCTCTAAGAGCCATTTCGTTCGCGACCGACACATCACTAATAGATGCTGACACAGTAACTTGGAAGAGGGAAAGAAGTTGGCAAGGACTACGAAAAGTAAACCTAATGCCTAACAATGAAAAATGTAAAATAAGAACAACTATAAAGATAAAAGATGAAGTAACACAAGTTTTCTTTAGTTTTTTTGTTTATTCCAGATGATCATCCAGATGTCTGTGACATGTGATGTCAAACACCACAATGGATGGCCTCTGTCATCACATTCAGGCAATGGCAATTCAGCCATTTGATTTATGTTGCAGCAGCTCATGAGTGAATAAATGGTACAATGAAAGTATTTTTAGAAGTATATATTTCCAAACACTTACATTTACTTAAATTTACTTGAGTAGGGTTAGGGGTTGCCACCTCAGCATGCAGTCAAGTTCTATACTCTTGCTAATGACCTACTAATTTTATTCAGATGTGTTGCATCAGGGACACGTGGAAAAGTTGCATGACACCGGCCCTCGAGGACTGGAGTTTGAGACCCCTGTCATACAGAATATGACAGGTGTGGTTGAACTGCATGAAGACTCTGAAGTTTCTCTTCTCTTCTGGCAGGACAGGAATGTCGCCTTGTCCTGTGAGCCACCGTAAGGATGTACTTAGAGTAGAACTGGAGTGTCACCGGCCTCAGGCTCTTCACCTTTTCAAAGACAAAGCAGTCATTTAGATAAAATATTAGATATTGTTTACCTGTAAATGCACAAAGAGAATTTAGAAATGTAACTATTGTCAAGAGTGAACAAGCACTGATAGTGTAATCTACAGCTGTGGCCAAACGTTTAGAGAATGAGAAGTGTTGTTTGTTTATTTACAAAGTTTGCTGTTTCAGTGATAGTTGTGTATCATATCACATCACTTCAAACAGAGATGATCCAGTAATGCTGCACTAATGAATTAAACTATTCACTTTAGCTAAAGTTAAAAAGTTAGATAAAGAGTTGGGATGCTGTGTAAGACGGGGTGTCCAAGTTCAGAGGCTGCATCCTCCTGAGGCCACATTTGTAGGCCGATTATGTCCCCAGATTTGAAGAATGGGTCAAGTGTACCACTTGTGGCCCACCATATCCCAGAATTCATAGTGCGGCCCAGCCAATTCCAGTTTCCAACAATGGCAGCATACTTTCAGGGGAGAATGGAGCTGTGTAAACTTCAAATATCTAAGCCGGCGAGAACAGCAAACTCCCGGCACATCGTTTTCAAACCCCTGCGGTCCTTTGCTTCATATATCTGCTCGGTTAATCATTACGTTTTTGCAAAAAGTGCTCTGACGTTTTCGGAGACGTCTGTTACCCACACGATAACTAGTTGGGGGTTTGAGGCTGGCTAGAGCTGGCAAGAACACCAGACTCCCAGCACATCATTTTCAAACCCCCTCTTTCGCTACTCAGGTCAAACATGATATATAAGTCACTTTGATAACTTAAAAAATTTATTATTTTGCTTTTTTCAGTGTTTTATTTGTTTGTGAGTAAATCGGTTTGTCTGAGATTAAAATTATAGTTTTAACACAGCTGAATAAACGTCAAACAGAAAACTGATTAAACAGAAGTGTGAGATGGTCCAAAAATTTATGCCAGTGTCCTGTTATATTTTACATAGCAAGGAGTAGATGGCTGAGTTTATTAAACTCCACCAACACACCTGGCAACACAAATCTGAAGGCTAGACTGTCCAATTTCACAGCCGCTCAGGTCCTCAGGAGGATGCAGCCTATGAACAGTCGATCATATATTTTTGTCAAAGCTGAACCCAGGGCAAACTAAATTACAGCTACTTGCTGTGCGGCTATCATTTGTTAACATGACGCTTGGTCTTATACATGTAATACATTTATTACCAACCTGTCTTAATCCAGCTCCAGGTCAGGATGCTGTAGATTCCCGTCAGTAACACTTTCATTGGTAAAACGTAGTTCTATTACTCTGCGCTCGATTACTCTGGAACCAGAATTGGATGTAAGCTCCAAAAAACTGAATTTTGGAACTGAAACTGAATGATGAGAAGTGAAACTGAAGTTATTCGAGAGCTACATTTTAAAGGATAAAATACGGTTTCAAAGCAAATGAATTCATTTTCAAAATATAAAATTAAATTTCACTTTAGTGACGATCATTTTCAAACCAATACATTAAACTTCAAATTAGGCTAATTCAAATTCAGTTTTTAAAATCATTTGTTCAAGTTACAGTTCAGATTCAATCTGAGCAATTCAGATTTGAATTTAACTTATTCAAATTCAGTTTCTGATGGCACAAAGTTCTGCCCTTAGTTACAGTTGAGTTCATATCTGTTTAAGACGAACTATCTGTGTGTTCCAGACGTCTCTGTTTCCTACTGATAGAACCACAAACCTGCCAGAGTGTAGTGAAGTTTGACAGGATTAACGACTATGGCAAAAAAAAGAAGAAGAAAAACTGTTCAATGATACAGATGAAAATTGGTTGTATTGCCAGTTGTGTGTAACATTGTCAGTGGTGACACTTTTATGTGTTGTAACACTGAGATGTTTATTTACTAATAAACTCTTTTCTCTGTGTGTGTGTTTCTGCCTCATTTGATGTTGTTGAATGGTGAGGTTATTTGTTAAAAACAGAGGGACTGTGGTGCAGTTGTTAGCGCTGCTGTCTCATAACAGGAAGCTGTCTGGGCTCAGTATCTGTGTTCATTTTCAAACAAACATAGATATAAATAAGAGATGTTTCCTCCTTTCACCTCAGTGTTGTTCAGTCATCCATCAGTTTTCTTTAACATCTTTGACGTCCTTTCAGTGTTTGTTGGATAGGAAGAATCCATGTTTGAATACATTTCATCAAACATGGCTGAGAGTGACGTTACATATTCTGCAACTTTCTGAAACCACTTTTTTATAAACCCAATGAAAACATCCACTGCATACACATAATAAGTGTTTTTGTTGTGTGTGCTTGTGTCTCCTTCCAGTTTCCCAGCATGCCCTGGCTCCGGTGGTGGAGGTGTATGAGGGGGAAACATCTGTCCTGTTGCCTTGCGAGTACTCAGGTTTTATACCTGAGGACAATCCCACAGTGCTGTGGACTCGCAGTGATCTCAACCCCAAATCTGTCCACCTACGACGAGAGGAAACAGATGATCTGAAAGGACAAAACCAGCGTTACAGAGGGCGCACATCAATGAGGCCTGATGCTCTGGACACTTTAGACTTCAGCCTCACTCTGAGAAACCCCCAAATGACTGATAGCGGCAACTACACCTGCTCCATCGGAAATGAAAGAGAGGAACAGAAACTGACTGACATACAGCTGCATGTCAAAGGTAAGAAACCCAACACCTGTGATTATAAAGGTCAGAGGTCAAACTAAAGAGTAGTAGAACTTTCTTGTACTGAAAAACCTGATAAAATAGCAGTAACATTTTCTAGACATAACCACTCTGGAAACATCAAAACATGAACACCAAAGCAGAAAAAGGAATCTTATTGGTACAATTGTTGGTGTATCTACTAAATTTGGATGATTTGATCCAGAAATTCTTACATATGCAGGAAAACCAGCAGCTCACAGGCCTAATAGGGACAGACAATAACCGCACAGTGCTGTGGACTCACACATGAGCAACAGAACATGTTCTGTTGCTTATGTGTGATTACTAACAGTAGTACTGTGAAGACTTGGCTCACAATCTATCCTGATATTTTAAAACAGAATAGAGATTTGAATGACTTGATACCACAAATGTGTCATTTAGGTCCACAAACTTTACCTCTGATAGAGCGATATCTGGATAGTCCACAGATCAGTGTTGCCATAATATCACCAGCTGATAATTTGCAAGTTACCTACAGCATGAAAAGATGCAAAATTAGTGTTGTGGAATGTGTTTGTAGGGATTTTATTATTTCTACGGTTTAGGAGGTCAGTTACACAGATGTTGAGATCTCAGAGAAGGTCAATTCTACAATAAAAGTGTGACCTCATCTGCTTCTTTAGTTACAGTAAAATACTCTCAGTACTTCATCTATTCCACATTTTGTTTTGTAACATCCTTATTCCAAAATGGATTGAATATATTTTAACCTCAAAATTCTACATACACAATACCCCCATAATGTAAAAGGGAACGTGCTCAAACATTTTCCAGGTGTATTTAAAAGGGGGGAAGCTAAAATCCACAGATATACAGAAGTATTCACAGCTTTTTCCGTGACACTAAGGCTACGTTCACACTGCAGGTCTTAATGCTCAATTGTGATTTTTTTGATCAAATCCGATTTTCTTTGTCTGGTTGTTCACACCACAAATAAAATGTGACAGAAAACTCGCTCTAGTGCGGCCCTCCCGCATGCGCAAAAGAAGACATCTGTCTTCTCCGGCGCTGATAATTGGCGTCTGTCTTGTGTCAGTGACGTAAAAGACGGATTTAATGCGACATGACCGTTCACACAGCAGTCGCTTTCTAAAACATCAAATATGTATCAAATTCAGTACCACATACGAAAGTGAACCAGGTCAGATGTAAAAATATTGGATTTGTGCCGTTCACACTGTCATACCATGATCGGATATGGGTCGCATAAGGTCAAAAAAGTCGGATTTGATGCGCTTTCGCCTGCAGTCTGAATGTAGCCTAAAAAATTATCTAAGTTGAATCTTGTTCCCTCTGATAATCTGTCAGATGTTTCTTGATTGGAGTCCACCTGTGGTAGATTCAGTTGTTTGGACATGATTTGGAAAGGCACACACCTGTCTGTATAAGGCTCCATGGTTGACAGTGCATGTCAGCCTTGAAATCCAAGGAGTTGTCTGCAGACCTCTGAGACAGTATGCATTGTATCAACGCACAGATCTGGGGAACGGTCCCGATGAGCAGTGTCTGTAAATGGAAGAACACCCACCAGGACTCTTCCTGGAGTTGACCGTCCAGCCAATCTTAGTTACTGGGGTAGAAGGGCCTTAGTCAGTGAGATGACCAAAAACCTTATGGTTTCTCTAAGAGAGCTCAGGTGTTGCTCAGTGGAGAGAGGAGAACCTTCCAGAAGGAGAGCTATATCTGCAGCACACCCACAATCAGGTCTTTATGGTACAGCAGCCAGACTGAAGCTGCTCCTCAGTCAAAGGCACATGACAGGCTACCTGCAGCTTACAACAAAAAAAAGCCCCTGAAGGATTCTCAGATCATTAAAAAGAAAGAAAAGTCTCTGGTCTGATGAAATCAATGTTGAACTCTTTGTCCTGAATGCCAAGATTCATGTCTGAAGAAGACCAGGCAACACTGGTCACCTGGTCAATACTCTCCCTACAGTGAAACATGGTGGTGGCAGCATCATGCTGTGGGATATTTCTCATTGGAAAGAACTAGAAGATTTCCTGAATGCACCAATGTTAGAGGCCTTCTTGATAACAAGCTTCTCCAGAGTTCTCTGGACCTTGGACTGGTTGAAGGTTCATCTTCCAACAGCAAAACAATCCTAAACACAGAGCCAAGATAACAAAGGAGTGGTTTGGGAACAATTTGTGGTCTTTGCTCTTGAGTGGTCCAGCCAGAGTCCAGACAAGAACCCAATTTAACATCTCTGGAGAGATCAGACAATGCCTTTGCACTGACACTCCTCATCCAGCCTGATGGTGTTTGAGAATGTCGGCAAAGAAGAAAAAGAAACTGGTTAAAAATAGGTGCCAAGCTCGTAGCATCATACTGAGAAAGACTAGAGGCTGTCAATTCTGCCAAAGTTGCTGCCAAATTTAAATCAGTAGCCTGTCATTGTGGGGTATTATGTGTACAATTCTGGGGTGAAAATGAATATTGGAATAAAAAAAATGTGAAACACATGAAGTGCTGGGAATACTTTCCAGATGTAATTTATATTTTTTTGGTTTACTGTCCTCTCAGACCAACAGGTGGAGGTGAAGGTCACTGAAGGATCAGAGTCTGTCATCCTGCCATGCAAAACAATACCTGACCTGCCTGAGGACACCACAGTGGAGTGGATGAGATTTGACCGAGAAATCACGATGGTCCATGGGTATTCAAATGGAAGTGACCAACTTAAGAACCAAGACGACCTTTACTGTGGTCGAACAAAGATGAACAAAGACCTGCTGAGAACTGGAGACCTCAGTCTGACCCTGAAATACCCCACAGAGAGAGACAGTGGAGGATACATCTGCACTGTCTACAGGGACAAAGACATCCTGAGACAGAAAATAGTGCTGCAGGTCAAAGGTCAGAGATGCAGACACAGGTCAGAGGTAGATTTATGTCAGAGATCAGTATTCATGTTGTTATAGTTTATATTTCTTCACAGAACCATTTCCATCCTGGGCCACAGTTCTCCTGGTTCTCCTGGTTCTCCTGGTTCTTCTTGTGGTTTCTGGAGGTCTTTTATTTCATTTCCGGCAGTATTTCATGTCAGGTGAGTGTCTCCTACTACACTACCCATAATGCCGATGGTTAGCAGGTGTCCTCTGGTGGCTCCTTGACTGTGGCTCACACAAACTTGTTCCAGAAGCTGAAAGAGTTGAGAGTTACAAACAGCTGATACAGAGAGCTGAAGAGAAACTTCCAGGTTTGTTCCAGAAGTCAGAAAACCTCCTTCAGACTCAGTCATTGATCAGTGAAACAGCTCCACAACATGACTTTACTAAACAGTGTGTGTGCTTCACTGCATTGATCTGACACAGAGGCTGCATGTGGACAAGCTGTTCTTCTTCTGTGGTGGTAAACAGCAGGCTGACATGGAAACATGTGCTGACAGTAAATGTTGCAGCAGCTTCAGTAAATGTTCCTCCTTGAGTTGTGCTCAGTCATGTGGTGGAGAGCTTCAGATGTTCAGAGCAGACACATGAGATCTTCATGGTTTCTGTGCTGATGTGTGTGAGACATGGCCGACTGTGGAGGCTCAGTCTGTCCGTTCTTCTGCTCTTCATCCAACATGTCAGCAGCACTTTACAGGACGCTGCAGACTAGTTACCAAAGAACGAGTCAGGAACACATCAGGAACAAACTGAGACACAATCTGACTGAGACTAGAAGACAAGGAGGGGACAGGGAGGTCATGTGACCATCACAGCTGCTAATGATGTCATCATGTTGTGCTTTGTTGTCCTCTCAGTTTATAAGGTGGAGGTGGATTCAGGGGTGGAGTCTGTCCAGCTGCCCTGCAAAAACACAATTTGCCTTCCTAAAGACGCTAAAGTGGAGTGGAAAAATAGATATGGGAAGGTCCACGTGTATGAGAACGGCTCTGACCGACCTGAACAACAGCACCAGGTTTACAGAGACCGAACGAAGATGAAGAGAAACTTACTGGAACCTGGAGACCTCAGTCTGACCCTGAAACACCCCACAGATGGAGACAACTCCACCTACACCTGTACCGCCTACAGCAGGGAGGGAAACATGCTGATGAAGAAAGAAGTGCTGCTCACTGTCAGAGGTCAGTGCTGTAGATACAGGTCAAAGGTCAGACTCATGATGGTGGTTCAGTCTCAGTGGGCTCCATCCAATAATGTTACAGTGTTAGCATGTCTGATGTTTGTGGCTGTTTTGGTTTTTATTTGATTTCCAGCCAAATGTAAAAGCTTCAGCAGATGAACTGTAGGAGCAAAGTTCATGTGTGAGACTTCATCTGAAAGGTAACATCTTCTAGTTTCTGAACATGTGTTTGTTTAGCATGTGGCTAAAACACAGGCTAAGCTAAGTCAGTTCAAATCTCAGTAAAAACCTTCTTTGGTCCTCATCTATAATCAGTCATATCTGAGTCACAATAACTAGAAGATGATTTCTAGCAGAGCTGTGAAAATCTCCACATCCTTTCTCCATGTTATCATCCAAAGCTGTGTGAAGTTTCAGAGCTCTGCAGCTAACAGAGACTTTCAGTTTGCTGCTCTCTTCCTCTGACAGCTCCATTCTTAGGGAGCGTTAGTTCTCTGTTTCACTTTATTCCACTTATTCAGTCTGATGTTCTCTGATCTGTTTCTCTTGTTTAGTGTCTTAAATGCTGCCAGTGCCTCTCTTTGCTTTAACCAACCTTTCTCTTTATTTCTGAGCTTTTTAAGGACTTTAACTGATGCATCAACCTTTGAAAATGGAAAGAAATCAGTCAGATTCATGGCTGCATCAAAGTGTCACATGTAGTTCTCCCACATCAGCTGGATTATATCTATAGCAGCAAACAGCAGCTGATCCACAAATCTTTGTCTGTGTTAATAAAGTTGGATCAGTTCAAATAGTTTGTTGCTCTGCACTTGAAAGCAGCAGTTTTTCTAATGCACCACCTTCATGTTTCCTTCATATTTGAATCCCCCTGTAGATACTTGTTATATTCTCTCTTATAACTTAACTGGTAAGTAACAACGCCTTTTTAGTTGTTAGTAACTTACTTTAATAACCAGTCTAATGAAAGGCACAGACATATCAATGCGCACATACACCACACTTTGTGTTCTTTACGTTATAACAGAAAGTAGTACCACAAAACTATAAACTGATTTTACTAAATACATAACAGTTCCTCCCATCCAGCTTTGATGAACACAATAGGTATCAAACAATCAAGATATTTTCAGGTAAATGCTGTAAACCAATAATTTAACTTGAACTGAAATATGACAACTATTCATTGATTTACAACATGGAGGTAGGTTGTTTCCTCTTAAACATTTGTACTGCTTTCCTACAAAATTAACTTTAAACCTATAAGTTCAGTCTCTGAGGTGCTCTGCAATTTCTCTCAGGGTAACGTCTGCCTGTTTGGTCAGACTCCATAGTGCTCTGTGTGGGAAGTTCAGGTGTTTGAGCATTGGTAGTTTCACGTAAATCCTGAACCTCAGGTGGTGAAGCAAGGGCAAACTCTTCTGAATCTTGAGGTGTAGATGTGCTCTCAGGTTGCTGTGGAACTATGTGACTTTCCATATCTAGAATCTGATCAACATGTCTACGCCAGACTAAGTTGGCTCCAACATTTACAGTGTATGTCAGCGGTCCGGTCCGTGACAGAATCGTGCCAGACTGCCATTTCTGACTTGGGTCTCTGTAGTCCCTGGCGAGAACTTTTTGTCCAACATTGAAGAATCTGGTTTTGTTTCTTGTTGCTTCCACCATGGAAGACTGTTTATCTTGGACATCCTTGCGAATGTCTGGTTTCAGCAAATCTGGACGTGATCTCAGATTCTGTCCCATGAAGAGCATTGCAGGTGTGTGTCCAGTTGTTGCATGAGTGGCGTTCCTGTAAGCCAGTAAGAAATTGTCTATTTTCTGTTGTAGCGGCTTCCCCTCCGTGCGACTGGCTTTCATTGACCGCTTGAAGGACTGGATGAACCGTTCGGCTTGTCCATTTGTTGCAGGATGATGGGGAGCTGAAGTAATATGTCGTATACCGTTACTCCGAAGGAAACACTGGAACTCCTCTCCAGTAAACTGACGACCATTGTCGCTTACGAGCTGTTGTGGCAGACCTGCGCGTGCAAACAGTGACCGAAGGCTATTGATCGTGCTGGCAGCCGTTGCTTGCTTCACGGGGAAGATTTCTGGCCATTTTGAGTGAGCATCAACCACAACCAGGAACATTTGGTCCATAAATGGGCCAGCATAGTCTATATGAATGCGTTGCCATGGAGCGGATGGCCACTCCCACGCGTGTACAGGTGCTGTTTGAGGCTGACGCAGCGTCTGCTGACAATCAGTGCAGGATTTAGCCATATTCTCTATTTCACAGTCAAGGCCTGGCCACCAAACATAGCTTCTAGCAAGAGATGTCATCTTAACCACACCTAAATGTCTATTGTGCAGTGAGTCCAGTACCTTTGTACGTAGTTTGGGTGGCAGGATGACACGAATTCCCCACATAACACATCCTTGGCAAACGGATAGTTGGTCTTTGCGGGTGGAGTACGCAGAGAACTGAGTGTCACTGCAGGACGGCCAACCATTCACAGTAAAATCGTATACTTTGGACAAGATTGTGTCTCGGCTTGTTTCTCTTTTCACCTGAACACTTGTGACAGGTAGGGGTTCCATTTGTGTAACGTGAAAGACAGTAGCTGGATCAGTCATTTCTTCAGTGGGTTGCATGTGTGGAAGACGTTGTGAGTACAAGAAAATAATTATTAGAATGTAATGTGTTAAATTTGTTTAGATCACAGTAATAAGGAAGGATTGGTCTGTGTTCTAGTTTGGCTTAGCTGTAGGCCTGAGTGTGTGTAATTGTTTAGAGGGAAAGGAATTTATTGACACTGAGGGTCTGCTGTCATAAAAGGAGACAGGAAGCTACAGTCGGGGGTTGTTGATGCGGATGCTTGTACCTTTAATAAAAACTCATAATTGCCATAACTTAGAAGTAGGCTTGCAGGAGACTCTCCACCTTATCTGTAAATGTAAGACAACAAGAGGCCAATGGCCCAGTGGATGCAGAGTGGGGGTCTCAGTGTTTGTAATATGTTAACTCTGTTTTCTATGTTGTGTAGAGGAATTTGGTTTAACCTGGGTGAGGAGATTACTTTTATGACCCCCAGGAAGTCACGTATACAGAGACACACACAAACAGTGCTTTGACTGTTATGACGCACCCACACCTACATGCACATTCACTCACACTGACATGCACATTCACTCACGTGCACAGACATATACACAGGTATGCGCACACACAGGCACTCACGTGCTCGTGCACATAGACACAGACACAGAGTTTGCAGCACATTGTGGGGGGTTTTATGATGGGGTCGCTCCTATAAAGCTGCCTGGAACTAACAAAGGGGTGAAGATTGTTTCAGAGGGACACCGGCCTCGTCTTCCCTTCTAGAAGTGCATGCTTAAATGAAGATGAATAAAGATTTTGTAATCATGACTACTGGGTCCGGTGCCATCTCTGAAAGCCTGAGGAATAATAAAGAACCGGGGTAAAACTGATTTTGTAACAACGTGAAAGTCCATCTGCATTTCCATGTAGCTTTGTCCCTTTGAACTCAATGGTGTAGGTGTGTGAACCCAGGAACAAAGCCCATCGCTGCAAGCGTGCCGCAGCCATGGTTGGAATACCTTTGTGAGGGTTAAAGATGGACACCAGCGGTCGGTGGTCTGTGATCAGGGTGAAGTGTCGTTCATATAAATACTGATTAAACTTCTTCACTCCCCACACTAGACTGAGTGCTTCTCTGTCTATCTGCACATAGTTGCGCTCGGCTGCATTTAGGGACCTTGAAGCAAAGGCAACTGGGCGTTCTGATCCATCAGGCATTTTGTGAGATAGGACGGCACCAATACCATATGGTGAGGCATCACAGGCGAGGCGAAGTGGTAGATTGGAGTCAAAGTGTGTCAGAACCTCCTCTGATGTAATGAGCTGCTTAGCGCCATTAAATGCCTCTTCACAGTTTTTTGTCCATTTCCATTTGACATTTTGTTGCAGCAGAGAGTTCAGCGGGTGCAGGACTGTTGAAAGGTTTGGTAGAAACTTGTGGTAATAATTAACTAAGCCCAAGAAAGAGCGTAGCTGACTCACATTTTTAGGTTCTGGTGCCTTCAGGACTGCTTCAACTTTGTCCTTGGTTTTGTGGAGCCCATGTCTGTCAATCTTGTGTCCACAATACTCAATGGCATCCTTAAAGAACTCACATTTGTTTTTGTTTGCTCTCAGTCCATATTTTTCTAGCCTGGCCAGGACTGCTGTTAGGTTAGCCAGATGAGTCTCCTCATCAACACCAGTGACGATTATGTCATCCAGAAAACACTGTGTTCCTGGAATGCTTTGTAGGACCTGATCCATGGCACGTTGCCATACTGCTGGGGCACTGGCGATACCAAATACCAGTCTGTTGTACTGATATAGGCCTTTGTGAGTGTTTATTACCAGATATTTCCTGGATGTCTCTTCTACTTCCATCTGGAGATAAGCCTGGGCAAGGTCAATTTTTGAAAAGTGTTTGCCACCTGCTACTGCTGTGAATATGTCTTCTATCCGTGGAAGTGGGTACTGATCTATGCGGAGAACTGGGTTCACTGAAACCTTAAAATCACCACAGATCCGCACACTGTCACTTGCTTTCTTGCTTACTGATACTATTGGTGTAGCCCAATCTGACCAGTGCACCTTGGTGAGTATTCCTTGCTCTTCCAAGCGTTGGAGCTCTGCTTCGACTTTGGGGCGTAAAGCATAAGGTACAGGGCGTGCCTTGTGGAATCTTGGTTTTGCATTGTCCTCTAGTATGATCTGTGCTTTAATATTTTTCAGGGTGCCGATTCCATCTTTGAACACCTGGGCATGGTTATTAAGTATCTGTTTCAGTCTTTCATCCACAGAATGTGCACTCGGGCCTCGTTCCAGTCTCATTGACTTTATTTCTTTCCAGTTGAGGTGGATGTGTTTCAACCAGTCACGCCCAATTAATGGCACACCTCCATTTTTCAGAACATAAAGTTCCAGGTTGCATTTCTTTTTCTCATATTCCACTTTCACTTTTAGTTTTCCCAGAGGAGTTATTCTTTCACCTGTGTACGTTTTCAATTTCACTGAGGTGTGTTTCAGTTTCAGATTGGGGAATTTGTCTCTGTAATCTTCATATGAAATCAGTGAGAGAGCAGACCCAGTGTCCAGTTCCATCTGTAGCTCAATCCCTTGTATTTTAGGTGTGAGCCATATTGCATCATTATCTTTCTCTTGCATTGTGTACAGCTCCAAGCATGCCAAATCCTCCTCAGAATCATTTGACTCTGTCTCATTTACTTCATGCAGCTTTCTGTCTCTTTTCCGCATTTTGTTTTTCTTTTTATCATATGCTTTGATTTGCACATTTTCTGTATATGCCCCTTTTTGTTACATTGCAGGTATTCTTTCTCTTTAAACCAGCAATTAGCAGCGTCATGTGACTTTTTGCCGCATCTGAACCACATCGGTAATTTATTATTGCGCTGCGGATGTATTTTATTTACAGAACACGGCTCCGTGCATTTTCCCTGAAGCTCTCCGGCATCTTTTGCTGCTGTCTCCATCGATATCGCTATCTCTAATGCACGGTGCAAGGTGAGGTTATCCTCTGTGAGAAGTCGTTTCTGTGTGCTCTTCTTGTTCATGCCGCAGACGAAACGGTCTCTCAGCGCATCTGACAGCCCCTCCCCGAACTGACAGTGTTCCAACAGCCGCCGGAGTTCCGTGATGTACTCCGATGTGGACTCATTCTTTAGTTGATTTCGTTTATGAAACCGGAAACGTTCGGCTATAACCAGTGGCTTCGGTTGGAAATGTTTTTGGAGCACTTCTGTGATCTCCTTGAAACTTGTCAGCTGGTTTGGCCGGTGTGATGAGGCTGCGCAACAAGTTGTATGTTTTCGCTCCCATCACACTCAGTAACACAGCAACTTTCCTCTCATCCTCTACTTTGTTAGCCAGACAATACTGTTCAACTCTCTCTACATATCTTGTCCAATCCTCTGTGCCATTATCAAAAACGTCCATTTTTCCAACGCCTCCTGACATTTTCTCTGTATTTTATAAGCGTCCTTCACTTAAAAGAATTGATGTTACTCACGTCCTCTCTTTAGCGCTTTAGCCAGGCAGGTGAGTTAGCATCCACACGGAGGGTTAGTTGTTTTGGCCCTAACCTTTTTCGTGTCTTTTGGCCACTTTCACAAGGATTTCCCCCTCTCTGTCGTCCAATGCACATCGGGAATCCGTTTTAATCCTCGTCGCCAGTCTATTGTATTCTCTCTTATAACTTAACTGGTAAGTAACAACGCCTTTTTAGTTGTTAGTCACTTACTTTAATAACCAGTCTAATGAAAGGCACAGACATATCAATGCACACATACACCACACTTTGTGTTCTTTACTTTATAACAGAAAGTAGTACCACAAAACTATAAACTGATTTTACTAAATACATAACAATACTGACAGGTAACCATGTCACACAGAGCTCAAGCCTTTGAATCCAGCTGTGATTGTTGATTTTCTATTGAATGGACTTTTTCAAATCCAGCTGTAGGCCTGTGTTTGTGAGCTCATTAACAGCTGTTTATTTAGAGATACGTGGTCCTCACAGGACAGCCACTACAAACATATGATTTTATAGAATATGATGCATTACTGCAGATTCAACACAATAGAAAGGATTTGAAATGAGCTCAGCCTTAAACATGTGCAGCAGTAATATTGATCCATAGAACACTGATGGTGTGGTGGACCACTGGAGGGCTCCACTCACACCCAGTTCTCAGGAAGTGTGGTTGCTATGTTTTGGAGGGAAAAGTGTTCAGTTGTGTTGTGATGAGGAATAAACGAGGAGTGTTAATCGAGAGCTCTCGTGTCGTCTGTGTTTACCTCCACATTGGTGACCCCTGACTCGAACATGCTGCAGTCCGATGGTGGCACCGACTCCGCTCTCTGCCAGCCCTCTGCCTCCGGCTGCAGCTGCGTTTGCTGTGCCGCTCGAGCTGCCGGACTTTTGGCTTCACGATCCCCCGTCGTGGTTCGTGCACGTGGAGGCTCAGTTCGCCCTTCGTGGCATCTCGGCTGACGACACGAAATATCTCCAGGTGGTGGCCTCTCTCGACCCGCTAGCCACCCGTCGTGCGTTGACTCTCCTCCGGGACCCACCCGCCCGAGGTAAGTACGCCGCCCTTAAGGAGCTGCTTCTTCGGCACTATGCCCTCTCCGACGCAGAGCGAGCCGAGAAGCTCCTCTCCCTCTCAGGCCTGGGTGGCGGTACGGCTCTCGAACTGATGGAGCGCATGCTGTCCTTTCTCGGTCCGGACGACGGGGGATTCCTGTTCGCCCACATCTTCCTCCGACAGCTGCCGGCGGCCGTGAGAGCCGGCCTCGCCAACTCTCCGCTTCTGGGCACGAAGGATTATCGCTCCCTGGCTGAGGACGCGGATCGTATTCTCTTGGCTACCCGCGCTTTCCACGATCACGACCTAGTTCCAGCCTCGCCGGCGGCGCCTTCTACTTCCCCGCTGACCTGCCCCGACGTGTCCGCTCCTTCACTGGCGGCAAAGGTCGCGGCACAGCGACACCGCGGACGGGACCTCTGTTTCTACCATCAGCGTTTTGGCCCCAGAGCGCGCCGCTGCTTGCTGCCTTGTGCTTTTCCGACCCTGGGACACGGGCCCCGACAGCGCTCTGTAGCGGCCGCGACCGCTGGCGACAAAGAAAAACTGCTCTTCATAGAAGACTCGCGCTCCGGGAGACGTTTCCTGGTCGACTCCGGCTCCCAGAAGAGCCTCCTTCCCCCGTCCGGCGCCGACAGTTTAGCAGCGGGCTGCGGACCGCAGCTCATTGCGGCTAATGGCTCTCCCATCGCAACGTTCGGGGAAAGGTTCGTGACTGTTTGTTTTCATGGTTGGGATTTCCAATGGACCTTTGTTGTTGCCGCTAGTTCTGTACCTATTTTGGGCGCTGATTTTCTTTGTGCCCACGGACTGCTGGTCGATGTCGCTAACAGACGCTTAATCGACGCCCAGTCTTTTTCTTCAGTGCCCTGTTTCACTCGCGCCATCGAGCCCCTGAATCGGGCTAATTTGGTGACTTCTGGGAATGTTTTTCAGCGTTTGCTCTCTGAGTTCCCTTCACTGACTGTTCCTAATTTCTCAAACACGGCAACGAAGCACGGAGTTGAACATTATATTCCGACGGTCGGTCCCCCGACGCGTCGGACGTGGCGGTGGGCACAGTGTTGGAGCAGCGGGTCTCCGGTGTCTGGCAACCGCTTGCCTTTTTCAGTCGCACGCTTAGGGACAGTGAGCGCAAATACAGCGTTTTTGACAGGGAGTTGCTGGCCCTGCACCTCGCGACCCGGCATTTTCGTTTTTTTCTAGAGGGTCGGAGTTTCACCGCGTACGTCAATCATAAACCCTTGACATTCGCGATGTCCAAGGTCTCTGACCCGTGGAGCGGGCGCCAGCAGCGCCAGCTGGCAGCCATTTCCGAGTTCACAACTGACATTCAGCACGTGGCTGGTAAGTCCAACTGCGTGGCTGACTGTCTATCCCAGCGCTGGTTTCTCCCGTTTATGTTGGCATAGACTTTGGCGCTATGGCCGCTGACCAACGGGCGGACCCGGACGTCCTTGCCCTTCGGTCTGAGCAAACGGGCCTTGTGCTGGAGGACAGACCCGTGTGGAACGGCGGGCGTAGCCTGCTTTGTGACGTTTCCACCGGCCGACCACGCCCTGTAGTTCCACTTTCGTGGCGTCGCCGTTTTTCGACTCCGTACACGCCTCTCTCATCCGGGCGTCCGGGCCTCGGTCAAGCTGGTCAGCTCTAGGTTCGTTTGGCCGGGCCTTCAGAATCGGTGAAAGACTGGGCAGCAGCGTGCATCCCATGCCAACGCGCTAAGATCCATAGGCACACACAGGCGCCCCTCGAATCCTTCCGCGTTCCAGGGAGGATTCAACCAGATCCACATGTACATGTGGATCTGGTTGGTCCCCTGCCGCAGTCACAAGGTTTCACGCACCTTTTGACTGTGGTGGACTGCACAACCCGCTGGCCTGAGGCGGTGCCTCTGGCGTCCACTACAGCAGCAGCAGTGGCCAGGGCATTTTTCTCAACGTGGGTTTTCGCGTTTGGTCCCCTGCCGACATCACCTCAGACAGGGGCCCCAGTTCGCTTCCGAGCTTTGGTCTGCCATGGCTGACGGCCTGGGCGTCAAGGTCCACCGAACCACTGCGTACCACCCTCAGGCCAATGGTATGTGCGAGCGTTTCCACCGGTCGCTTAAGGCGCGTTCCGTGCTTCTCTCACAGATGGCAACTGGGTTGACCGCCTTCCATGGGTTTTACTGGGGTTGCGCTGCTTGCGGTTAAAGAAGACCTCTGGGTTTCCCGGCTGAACTTGTTCTCGGTCAGCCCCTCCGGGTCCCCGGGAATTCTTGCCCGAGCCCACCCCGTGCTTCGCTCCCTCTGTGCTGTCTCTCCGTCCCCGAGAGACTCGTTTTCTCTTCCTGGCCCAGTGCACCATTGTCTGCCCGACACCTTTGTTCCGAGGTCGTTGGACTCTTCGCAGTTTGTTTTCGTCAGGCATGACGCTCATAGGCCTCCGCTGCGTCCACTGTATGACGGCGGCCCCTTTAGGGTTATTCAACCGGGCCAGAAGCATTTCCTTTTGGACTTTGGGGTCGTCAGGAGACTGTTTCTATTGACAGACTTAAGCCGGCACATGTGCTGCAGGATGATCAGTTGGTGCCGGCTCAGGCCCCCCGCCGTGGCCGCCCGCCTTCCACTGGACTGGACAACCCTGCTTCTTCCTCTGGGAGCACCCCCCACCTGGCGGGGCCCGAGCTATCTTCAGCTTCTCCTGGCCGCCCATGCCAGCCTGGTCCTCAGGCTCGTTTCCCCTCAGCCAGCTCTCCACCTCCCCGGTTCAGCCGTTCTGGACGTTTGATTAAAGCGAGGGTTCTGGACTAGGGCATGACCCTACTGGGTGTTCGGGGGGGGGCATGTGTGGTGGACCACTGGAGGGCTCCACTCACACCCAGTTCTCAGGAAGTGTGGTTGCTATGTTTTGGAGGGAAAAGTGTTCAGTTGTGTTGTGATGAGGAATAAACGAGGAGTGTTAATCGAGAGCTCTCGTGTCGTCTGTGTTTACCTCCACAATGGGAACATTTTTCTGCACAATAAGTACTTTGACTTTTCAGACTTTATGTCCAATTTTCCAGTACTGCAGTTTTGTGTGTAGTGAGGTGTTTTCATGGTGTTTTATTGGTGCTTTTACTAAAGGAAGGCTTCTATCAAATTCTTCCAAATGTTGTCAAACTGAGCTGTGTGATGAAGTGAGTGTGACAGAAACACTCAGACTGTGTTTCTCTGCTTCATCAAGTCAAATCTGGTCCTCAGAGACTGAATAAAGTCCTGTCCCACTAACAGCAGCTCCAACAGTCTGTTCACTGCTTTCTTCCTGTCAGTCTTCATCTTTCTGCTGCGTCTCCTCTTCACACTGACCACTTTCTATCTAACAGTGAGCTCCCAGTGAAGCAGCAGCATTCAGCCTGTTAGAGTCAACACAAATGTCTCCATCCAAGCTCATGTTGTGCTTTGTTGTCCTCTCAGTCCCCCAGGTGGAGGTGGATTCAGGGGTGGAGTCTGTCCAGCTGCCCTTCAACACCACACTTCACCTGCCTGAAGACGCTAAAGTGGAGTGGGAGGAGAACAGAAACAACAGGAAGGTCCATGTGTATGAGAACGGCTCTGAGCAGCCTTACAAACAGCACCAGGTTTACAGAGACCGAACGAAGATGAATGAAGACCTGCTGAAAACTGGAGACCTCAGTCTGACCCTGAAACACCCCACAGATGGAGACAACAGGACCTACACCTACACCTGCACCGTCTACAGCAGGGAGGGAAACATCCTGCTGAAGAGAAAGGTGGAGCTGAAAGTCAGAGGTCAGTGCTGTAGATACAGGTCAAAGGTCAGAGGTCATGTAGGAGTTTATTCTCTAAAAGCTTTTAGTTTGAATCTATTTTCAGTTCATTCAAATAAAATAAATTCTTTGATGTTTTGATCTAAAAGCCAAAAATGTCAGGCGGAGCAACTGTGTGTTTAAATGAACAGACTAAGAAGACCATTAAAAATGATCCTAACTTCAAAATAAAAGCCTCTGGCATGATTTGAGTTTGGATCAAATCAATAGTTTTGTTAGTTTAGTCCAAATCAATGTAAATGTATAAATATCAATAGTTTTAAAGCTGCTGAGATCATTCAAACACTTTGATCCAGTCATTTGGATGTTGTCACATGTCAGGGTGGAGCAGCCATAAATATGAGGCTTTTATTGTGAAAATGCTGAGTGTGATGATCCAGAGGAGCCCATGGGGTGTTTGTGGCTGGATGCAAAGGTTTGTAGCTCTCCTTGTAAAGAGAAACAGCTTGAAGCTACAGAGGAGCGTCTGCAGAAGAAGACAGGGGAAAGAGGAAGAAGCTGAGGCCGCTGGAGAAAAGACAGGAAAAGAAAATCAGCTTTATTTGTTCATCAAATAATGATTTCAGATCATTAAAAAGAAACCACAGCTCTCAGAATCTTAGTGACTACAAATGGTTATAAACTAATGGAAGAAGAAGCATTAAAATACAAAGAGCGAGCTCTGGAGGAGGTTTTGTGACTCATTGGGGAGAAACTCAAAGTTCGGTCAAAGAGTAGTATAACGAATGTCTTTAGCCTGGGAGTAATTAAGTAACATAGTGCTAATGTACTTTTAAGAAACGTGGTGTGTAATCTGTGCAGTAACTTTTACTTTGGTCTTTTTGAGTAATGACCCAACAATGATCACAACAAAGAGCGTAAATACCTCCAACATACACAAATATTTGACCACCCAGCATGTAATTAATTTGCATGAATGTCTTTGATATGCTGCTTAGAGATGGTGGTGAATCTCAAAGTGGAGCCAATGAGAATCAATAAGAAATCAAATCAATGAATTGTTTTCAATTCTCATCCCTAGGTTTGATATTATTGAAAAAGAAGAACAGGGAGAAAGCTTTGACTTTAAAGTCACACACAGTACAAACACTGATCATACAGTTATACTCAAATCTGTACA
Organism: Oreochromis aureus; assembly: GCF_013358895.1. NCBI lineage: Eukaryota > Metazoa > Chordata > Actinopteri > Cichliformes > Cichlidae > Oreochromis > Oreochromis aureus. The sequence continues at coordinate 93,433,368 of NC_052944.1, read as the reverse complement.
GATGCATCAAAGAACACAGCCAATCAAAACACAGCATTCATTGATCCAGAGTTTCATGTTAAAGTAGGAAAAGGATCAGTGATGGTATCAGTGTACACAGGAGAGATGACTGAAGACATGAGACCATTAAGATGAGTTATGCATTCACACTCGGGTTCATCTTTGGTCAGTTTACATCACAGGTGTTCAGACAGGTGGAAAAGCAGTGGGTGGAAGAAAAGAGAGGATGATGGTTTAGAAAATTCAAAGGAAAAGAGGAGAAATGAGGAGCACGGGAAGGAACAGAAGAGAGGAGAGGAGGTCATATCAGGACTTAGATTTGGACTCGCTAGCTTAAACAGAACATATATCCAGCGTCCCTCTTCTGCACGTTTCCATCAGTCTCAGCCTTCCTCTCTATCTTTGTCCTGTAGACTCCTCAGCCTGAGCTGTCCCTGTCACCCACTCATTTCCATCCTTTCTATTCTGCTCACTTGTTCAAATCTTCTACTCGGCCACCTCCAGGTCGCCTCCTGTCTTTGTGTCATGTCTCCATCATCACAGCCTCACTAGGCTGTAAAGCTTCATATTGACTTTAGCTGCTGTCCTCCTGTCACAGATCACACCTGATACATGTGTGCACCCACTCCATCCTGCCTGTACTGTCACTTCACCTCTTTTGGACTTTGCTGCTTTGTATGGAGGACTTCATGTATTTAAACTGATCTACCATCATCACCTCTAGTGATGGTAAATTCGATTCTTTTTACTGAATCGAGTTTTAATGAGTCACCCACCAAAGTGAATCGGGTTTCTTGAGTCATTTGAGTCACTGAGTCAGTTGACCAGAGAGTGTTAAGATATTCATTGTGTGCACTCATGTTGTATAGTGTGGTTCACAGTGTTATGGTTACTGTTGTTTAACAGAGACAGTATTTTAGTTGTCACCACAAGGAGGCACTGTTTCATTGTAAGGGCACGTATGCTGCGTCATCACGCCCCTAAAAAAAAAAAAGTATACCACAACAAAAATGGCACCCTTGAGGAAAGTTTTGCTGCGTTTTCATGTGGAATAAAGTTTCCAAAATATTAAGGACATTTTTGCCTCCGTCGTCATTTTTCCTTCGAGTTGATCGTCGATGCTGCAATACTCAACAAAAATGTATATTTTCACTCAAACTTAATTTGTTTATCTTTTTATGTAAATCCTACTGCTAAAATGAATGATTGTAAAAGAAAACAACTATTTTCTTTAGAACAAAAAAGAGCAAAAAAATCTAAAGGGAACATTTATTTATTTTTATTTTATTGATATTTTCCTTAAATGTGTCAAATATATATTTTCTCATCTAAATGTCCACTGAGCTGTGAGCCAGGGGGCGATAAAGTGCCTTAACATGGTTGCCAACCAAGAAGAAGAAGAAGAGGGAGCTGTGAGCCAGGAGGGAGGGGGTTAGTGAGTCCTGAGTGATTCGCTTATGCTTTGATTCAGCACAGCAAGGGAGGGGTGAGTAGCTCAAATGTGCTGTTAGCATGCTAGCTGAGCGATGCTACTGCGAACCGAGGAGCTATTGTCTTGATGTGAGCTTCTACTCAGGGTTTTTTCTTCCAGTTCAGAGCAGAAATGTTTTTGCTAATAAACTGGCTGTTGTTTTTTTCCCCACAATTTTAATTATAAGCTAGATATATTTCTACTAATGGAATTAGTTTGCTAACAGCAACAGGGATGAGTCAGTGAGTCAGTTGCGCTTGTGAATCGAGTATTAAACGATTCGTTCACGAATCGAACATCACTAATCACCTCAACTCCTTCATCTTCACTGTCGTAGCTCCAGCTTCTTCACACACATGTATTCTGTCTTTCCTTCCTCTTCTCTTCAGAGCATACCTCCACCTTTTCAGGCTCTCTTCCACCCACCTGCTTCCTGCTCTCACTACAGATCACAATGTCCTCAGTAAACAGAGCTGCTTTACAAACCCAAACATTATGACTAACAGCTGGATTTTCCTGTTTCAGTGCAGCGAACTAACAATGAGCCAACAAGGCCTCACGTAACATCAGTCAGTGAGAGTTTCACTTTTTCAGCAGCTCTGTTCACTCACACTTATTAATATTAATGCTCATTACAAATGTTACAGCAGCTGATCCACAAATCTTTGTCTGTGTTAATAAAGTTGGATCAGTTCAAATAGTTTGTTGCTCTGCACTTGAAAGCAGCAGTTTTTCTAATGCACCACCTTCATGTTTCCTTCATATTTGAATCCCCCTGTAGATACTGACAGGTAACCATGTCACACAGAGCTCAAGCCTTTGAATCCAGCTGTGATTGTTGATTTTCTATTGAATGGACTTTTTCAAATCCAGCTGTAGGCCTGTGTTTGTGAGCTCATTAACAGCTGTTTATTTAGAGATACGTGGTCCTCACAGGACAGCCACTACAAACATATGATTTTACAGAATATGATGCATTACTGCAGATTCAACACAATAAGGGATGGGTATCGTTTAGGTTCAATCCGATACCGGTGCCAAACTGGTACTTTTGAAACAGTGCCGGTGCTTAAACGGTGCTCTAACCAATGCTTAAAGAATGGAAAACACAAACTTTGTCCAAAAACCTCTTATGTTTTTATTTTTATTTTTTTAATTTTAGAAGTCTCTTTTTTTCTGCAAAATGATAACCAAGTTAGCCTTTTCTGTTGATACAACATACCTCCTTTAGTTGGAACCGAATGGAAAACACAAACTTTGTCCTAAAACCTCTCATGTTCAGTTGGTTTTGTAAAAAGATAATGATTTTAGCCTTTTCTGCAGCTATAGGGCATATATGGTATGCAGTGTTGGGACTAACGCGTTATTAAGTAACGCGTTACAGTAACTACGTTATTATTGTGGTAACGAGCACGGTAACTAGTTATTATGCCAAAAACAGGAACGCGTTACTCGTTACTGGGATTTAGATAGGCTCGTTATTCGATACTTCGTGTGGTGGCTATTGTTAAGGTTCAAAAATATAGGGAAGGAAACACAGGAGGAATGCAAGTAACCACACTGGTCCAAAAGGTAAAGACGATGATTTTTAATGAAAAGACACGCGTGGGAGATTGAGCTGACTCTGTAAGCAGAGAGCCCCACAATCTCATCCTCCAAACATCAGAATACAGTTTTTATACATCAGGGTTTAACGCCCCCTCCGTGCGTCAGTACATCAGCTTCAAAACCACAAATGTTCTGTTTGACAACTTAAGACACAATTAAAAGAACACTGGCTTCCATCTTATCCCCGGTGGTTTCCCGCAAGCCCGCTCAGCTCTCGCCTCGTGCACCTGCTTCTTCATCGAACAGTCACATACCCCAACATAAAACTGCAACCCTCGCAACACCTGCTTAAACTTTCACCTACAAGTGAACCTCTCTAACTAAGTGTGTGTGTGTGTGTGTGTGTGGTTACATGTGTGTCTATGTGCTAACCACAATCGCACCCCATTTCACCTCGCTGACTAGCTCCTCAGAATAACTTTCACCCAGACTCTGGTTTTGGTTTCACTTCCTGCAAAGCATGTAACTTCAAAAAACATGTAACTTCCTGTCTTATTTCGGCACAGAGTTACTCTGCGTGGGGCCTTTTCTTTCACCCTGCCGTCTGCATATAAACATTTAAGATTATAGATTCAAAAGCATTTCGAGTTATAGATTCAACTCAACAATTTAAAGTGGTTCTCACTGGACCTGTAATAAAGACTTATATGATACCAATATGTTTAAACATCTGAATACAATATCACTATTAATAAATGCGTCAATGCAAATGCTTGTTATATGATTATGATGCAATAGCAATAGCAAAATAATGAAACTAGAAATAGTAAAATGAAATAATAAAAATGGCAGAAAAATAACACCTCAATTCCTCACACTATCGCGGAGCTTCCACAGCTTCAATAACATTAGCAAGTGGTTGAGGCCAGCAGGTGGATGAGGGAAAGGAGGAGCAGAGACCCGAAGCGGCCGCAGGTCTGAGTGTCAGGTGAACTGAACTTCAGGTAAGAAGTTATGACCTGCAGTCTCTCTGGGTCAGATATAAACCAAGTTTAGTTGGAGTTTATTTTCGTTGTGCTGACTTTTTCCTACTGCGTACTAGCTAGCATGATGGAGTTTTTATACAGCTGGGTGGGTGATATGATGTTACTGATGTTGAACTATATTTTGTTCATACGGTTAATTATTAGAGTTGCCAACCGTCCCGTAAAAAACAGAATCGTCTGGTATTCAGAGAAAATATTACGCGTTTCGTACTGAGCTGAAAAGGAACACAGTTTGTCCCGGACTTCAGCTACAATGAAAAAGACACAAAGCTGGAGTTATTCTGTGTTTACGCTGCACAGCTGTTTCTTCTTCTCTCATTCTCCCCCCTCCCTCTCCTGTTTCTACTTCAATCATGAAACTGATCAATCATCAGCTGATCGCCTCCCTTGTTTATTTATCGCCCACTTTGCGCCAGAAAGAGGAAACCAGCGGATGTGGCGCTAATCAACAGCAGCACGTTTAAGCTTGATCAGCTGTTGTTAGAATTTATTTAATATTAATTTCTAGTATCAGCTGATGTTTGTTGGAGCCACAGCTGTAAAAGCTGCTGGTCATGATGTCGGTTTGTATATCTGGTGAGAGCGAAACATGAAGATGAAACCAGGAGATGTCCTTACTGAATCATCAGAGCTGAACAGGTGATGGAGAAACAGGTTTACCTTTTAGGTGACATGAATGAGTTGAAGGGAAGTTATGAACTGTTTCTGAGAGACAAATAACACCAGGATCCTTTTTTAAGTAGCTGACAGCTGGTAACTGTGCAGGGGCGGGTCTAGCAAAGTGTTGCCAGGGGGCCAGGTAGGGCATTAACAGGGAAAGGGGGGCACAAAGAAATACTTTTCTTTCTTATTCTCAGTTAAAATGTCTAGCTTTAAAAAAAAATAATTATCTGAGTCTTACAACAAACAATTGATAGATTGATACATATATACCATCAGAACAGTGTACATCACTGTCACAACAGTGTTTGTTTTCATTCAAAGGCTTTATGATTTTTCCTATAATGGTGGGCCGGTCTCTAGTCAAAATGCTCGGGACAATTCTTTTGTCCCAGTCCAGCTCTGTATGCAGCTCATCTGCAGTCTGGTGTTACCTACATCTTCCTATTCAGAAGCCAGAATTTCCGAGTTCTGAGTACAATCGAAAGCACCACGACTGCAGTTTTTGTGTTGGATGTAAAAAGCAGGCTAGAATCATGGCGGCGGTCAACGACGGTCCAGGCGTGGGATTTCTCTCGTGGAAATGTGCACATTATTTTTTCCTTTCTATTGGTAGGTGGCACAGTGCACTTGTGGCAAGTAAGCAAGCTAGAAGACTGACAATCTTGCTGGGTATCCAGTTACGGAAGCAACACATTAACAAGAGAATTCTGAGTAAAACCAAAGTTACTTTCCCTAGTAACTAGTTACTCTGAAAGTAACGAGTAACTTGAAGTAACTGAGTTACTTTTGATAGAAGTAACTAGTAATGTAACTAAGTTACTAATTTAAAGTAACATACCCAACACTGATGGTATCAATCTATCAAACAAGAAGACAGCCTCATGTAACTACGATGGTGTTTGCTAGTTCACCTTACACGCATTAATGTAATAACGTGGTTAGCCTACTCAACGTAAATTATACACGAACAACATTAAGCTACTCACTCAGAGGAGAACGGCTGCTGCTGCCATCATCATCCGTCATCATTTCTGCTACACTGACAGAGCTAGGGGCCAGGACTCTACTCTTCGGATTTTTTGGGGATGTTGCTAACTCCGGGTCCGATAACAGGCACCACACCCGCAATAGATGTGCCGGTGTGAGGTCTCGCAGCAAGCTATCAAATACGTTGCATATCTCAGGCTTTTAAAAAAACGCTATCATTGGATTCAAGGAGTTACCTCCTTTGACAGTATCACAGCATCAGCTTAAAGCACCTGTTGCAGGCTGCTGAGTTTGCATTTTTTGCTGTGAAGTACAGCCAGACTTTTGACCGCTTCACCTTGGGCGTTTTTAATCTGTAGCTCTGCTCTAAAAGAATGTACGTACCTGGGCCCGCCTACTACGCTTGGAAAGGTAAAATGATTGGCCAGAATCCAAAGTGTATGACATCTCAAGAAAGAAAAAGCACTGAAATGTGTGCTGCTTTTCGGTCTGGTTACTACCGTTTATGTCAGAACCAGTGTCATAATGGCACCAGATACTGGTACCCATTCCTAAACACAATAGAAAGGATTTGAAATGAGCTCAGCCTTAAACATGTGCAGCAGTAATATTGATCCATAGACACTGTTGGGAACATTTTTCTGCACAATAGGTACTTTGACTTTTCATACTTTATGTACAATTTGCCAGTACTGCAGTTTTGTGTGTAGTCAGGTGTTTTCATGGTGTTTTATTGGTGCTTTTACTTTTTTTTTTTTTTTTTTTTTGTCTGTCCCATTTGGTTCTTTAGCCGTCAGAATTGTTGTCTGAAGACCAACAAGGATACCAAATGGATTTATTTTGCCAAATTGCCATATTGGTCCATTTGATCAAACTTTGTTGTTATTATTTATTTTATTTTCAGTTGTTACAGATGGGACAGACATTACTGGGGGATAGGAAAGGGAGAAAGAAAGAAAGGAAGGAAAAGAAAAACAGAAGGGAAGAGGGACAGTGAGAAAGGGCACTTACAAAGACAAAGAGAAAAAAAATCTCCTGGATCACCTGTTGAGAGAAAAAGAAGAGAAAACAAGCAAAAAAAAAACAACAAAGCAACATACTAAACACAACACCATCACGTTAATCTAGCTAAGTGTGAACAGCAGTAAATACTAAATATTGAAAGTTGTTGTGCAGCATGCAGGACAGACAGCGCACAATGTGCTTTGAAGTAGCAGCTAAGAAAGGTGTAGTTTATGTTTACGAACAGTGAACACCCGTGTGCACACCTGTGTGGATCAACGCGCTTGTATTCAAAAGGTTTCCCCATGTAACGGTCTGCTAGAGGGTGTGGAGGCCCATAGCCCCGTCCCCCAGGGCATGAAGCAGGCATGGAGGAGATCCAGGCTCCAGACATCCAGAGGCCCCAGAGTGCGAGAGCCCAAGGAGTACCACCGGAGGGGCATCCGTGCCACCCTCCTGGGAAGGGCTGAGGAGATCCCCAGACGAGGGGTCACCCAGTAGCCACGGAGCAGAAGCCAGAGGGGCTGCACCGGCGTGCCCGCCCGGCTCTGCCGGCAGCCAGCTGTGCCAGAGTGAACCGAGTTGCAGGCCCGAGGCCGGAGGCCCGAGGGCCCCTTTGCCCGGAAGAGGCCTGACCGGCGACAGGCACCAGGCCCCGCCAAGTAGCCACCGGGAGTGAGCTGGTGCATACCTGAGCGCCCAGCCCGGACACCAAGAACCACCAATGCACCAACCCCTGAGGGCATCAGTTACCAGCAGGGAGTGTGGTGAGGGAGATAGGCCTCCACACTTGGAGGGCCTGGGAGTACCCAGGGAGGTGGAGTCTAAGACCCGACCTGACATATAGACACAGACATAAACATGCTTTCCCACCCTCATGCACACATATACAAACACTCAGCACTCACCCAATGTAGGGACAGACATACATAGACATGTACACACAATCATACTCCCCAAACATACTCTATGGCCCGGGTCCAGGTACCCTCGCCCCAGAGGGGAAACGGCACCCAGACCCAAGAGATGTGACCCTTTCCCCGGGGTGGAGGCAAGCAGACCGCCCCAGGCTCCGCAGCAGCAGGGAGGCCAATCGGACAGCCAACACCTCCTCCCAGCCCCCGCCCGATGGCTAGTAGAGAACGGGGTGTGTGAAGACCCCATACCTCCCTCCTCCCGCTCATGTGTAGTGTTGCTGCGTGTTGTTCTAAAGTGCATTTAAAACAAGGGAGGGCATGATGCTGCTGCCAGAGAGCAGCAGGTGTTAGCACGGCCCCTCCCGAGAACCCTCAATGTCTACATGGATTTAAAATTGAGAGGTGGGCACCGGCGCCAGAGGTAGGGTTGAATACACAGACCGTCCTCTGGACGGTGTTAACGTGGTCACCCTCAAGGCCCTATATATATATATATATATATATATATATGTGTGTGTGTGTTATGAGAGTGTGAATAATGTGGATGTCTAAGTTGTGAAGTAAAATTGAGGCACAGGTGGCCAGAAGGGGACAGAGGGGGGGGAATGCCTCCCCTGCAATGTTGGTGCTTTTTACTAAAAGAACGCTTCTGTTACGATCTGCCACGCAGATCGTCTGGAGGAGGAGGAAGATTTGGACCCACACGCAAGCATGGACAAAAGCGTAGCTGTGAAAAAATTTATTAACAATGAAAGGCAAAATAAAAACCAAAACGGAGCATTGCGGGGAACTATGCTAACGAAAACCTAAACTGGGAACAGCTACAAAATAACAATAAAAATAACAAAAACCTGCAATGAGAAACTTGAAACACGAAAACCTGAGACGTGAAACCTTGGAACATGGAGAAACAGACAGCAGAAATTCAGAGGTAGACACGCAGACAAACCAGCAACTAACACAGTGAAATGCAAGGCTTAAATACGCAGAGGGATAATGAGGGAATGAGACACAGAAGGGGAACGCGGCTGGGAGGAATGAGACCCAAACGAGACAGGGAGAGCAAAGCTAGAAAACACAGACATCAGATATGAACATGAACCTTCAAAGTAAAACAGGAAACAAGAAACAAAGATGCAGACTTAGAAACACGGACTTTACACGGGCAGAATAAACCTAAACTAAACACGAGACACAACCCAAGAACTAATTCCTCACCAAGAATAACCGAAACAGATCTATAAAAACAATAAACAAAGCTCAAGAAAATAATCCTTGATGCAAAAATAAACCAAAACATAAAACTGAAAATGCTGGGTCAACACTGACCCAGAACCGTGATAGCTTCTATCAAATTCTTCCAAATGTTGTCAAACTGAGCTGTGTGATGAAGTGAGTGTGACAGAAACACTCAGACTGTGTTTCTCTGCTTCATCAAGTCAAATCTGGTCCTCAGAGACTGAATAAAGTCCTGTCCCACTAACAGCAGCTCCAACAGTCTGTTCACTGCTTTCTTCCTGTCAGTCTTCATCTTTCTGCTGCGTCTCCTCTTCACACTGACCACTTTCTATCTAACAGTGAGCTCCCAGTGAAGCAGCAGCATTCAGCCTGTTAGAGTCAACACAAATGTCTCCATCCAAGCTCATGTTGTGCTTTGTTGTCCTCTCAGTCCCCCAGGTGGAGGTGGATTCAGGGGTGGAGTCTGTCCAGCTGCCCTTCAACACCACACTTCACCTGCCTGAAGACGCTAAAGTGGAGTGGATGGACAGTGATGATGATATAGTCCACGTGTATGAGAACGGCTCTGACCAGCCTCACAAACAGCACCAGGCTTACAGAGACCGAACGAAGATGAATGAAGACCTGCTGAAAACTGGAGACCTCAGTCTGACCCTGAAATACCCCACAGTAACAAAGACCTTCACCTGCACCGTCTACAGCAGGGAGGGAAACATCCTGCTGAAGAAACAAGTGGAGCTGAAAGTCAGAGGTCAGTACTGTAGATACAGGTCAAAGGTCAGAGGTCATGTAGGAGTTTATTCTCTAAAAGCTTTTAGTTTGAATCTATTTTCAGTTCATTCAAATAAAATAAATTCTTTGATGTTTTGATCTAAAAGCCAAAAATGTCAGGCGGAGCAACTGTGTGTTTAAATGAACAGACTAAGAAGACCATTAAAATGATCCTAACTTCAAAATAAAGCCTCTGGCATGATTTGAGTTTGGATCAAATCAATAGTTTTGTTAGTTTAGTCCAAATCAATGTAAATGTATAAATATCAATAGTTTTAAAGCTGCTGAGATCATTCAAACACTTTGATCCAGTCATTTGGATGTTGTCACATGCCAGGGTGGAGCAGCCATAAATATGAGGCTTTTATTGTGAAAATGCTGAGTGTGATGATCCAGAGGAGCCCATGGGGTGTTTGTGGCTGGATGCAAAGGTTTGTAGCTCTCCTTGTAAAGAGAAACAGCTCGAAGCTACAGAGGAGCATCTGCAGAAGAAGACAGGGGAAAGAGTCTGTGAAGGTTCTCAGTCATCCAGGTCATCGTAGTCAAAGGAGTTTGCAAAGAAAAGCGTCTGGACTTCTTTAAGTTGCTTGAAGACGTTTCACCTCTCATCCGAGAAGCTTCTTCAGTTCTAAGGTCAAATGGCCGAGAGTCCCAGATTTAAACCCAGTGGGAGTATCCCCCCAAGGAGGGACAAAGGACCCCCTGGTGATCCTCTAATCACATGCGCCAAGGTGTGAAAGCGGGTGTGGGACCTAATCAGCCAGGGTTTCGGGTGAGCTCATTGTGAAACCTGGCCCCACCTTGTCATGTGATTTCCTGAGGTCAGATGGCCCAGGATGTGAGTGGGCGTTAAGGCGTTTGGGGAGGGAACTCAAAACTGGATTATAGATGGCAGACAGTTGGTGTCGTAAACCACCGCCTCTGTTCAAAGATGGTCGCTCACAGTGGACATAGATGGCCTCTTTCACTCCTCTTTCAAACCATCTGTCCTCTCTGTCCAAAATGTGAACATTGGCATCCTCGAAAGAGTGACCTTTGACCTTAAGATGCAGATGGACTGCTGAGTCTTGTCCTGTGGAGGTGGCTCTTCTATGTTGTGCCATGCGCTTGTGAAGTGGCTGTTTGGTCTCTCCAGTGTAGAGGTCTGGGCATTCCTCGCTGCACTGTACAGCATACACCACGTTGTTAAGTTGTTAAAGAGGAAGAAGCTGAGGCCGCTGGAGAAAAGACAGGAAAAGAAAATCAGCTTTATTTGTTGGAGGCTGTTTGTTCATCACACTGAAATATTCCCACTTTAGAGACATGAAACAAAGTGAAGTGTGGATTGATGTTTGTCTCAATGATTTGGGTCCTGGAATCATTTCTTCATCTCCCACTTTAAGACATATTAATGTCAGCCTCACATGTCCCACAGTGGACAGATTTCTATTTCTAGATGATATTTGGAGGATTTTCATGTGTTTCTCTGCTGTCACAGCTCTTTGTGATATTTGAGTGCAGCTGTAATGTTTGTGTGGTTAAAGCCACCAGACTCCACTGACAAAAACTCTCATTTTAGCCGGAGAACACGGGGCTGCTGTGGGACTTTGTGTTTGCAAAGATTTCTATTGGAGGCATTTTGCCTTTATTATATAGGTGCAGAGAGTAGACAGGAAAGTGGGAGAGAGTGAGGGACACACAGGCACCTGTAGTAAGCCCCGCCTTCAGTCCACCTGCTCAGCCAGGTGAGCTATAGCGCTGCTTTAACATGTTAGTGTGATTGAGAGTGAATGAAAGTGAGTGATGGAGGCAGCAGGAAACTAACAGGCTGTTTGTTCTGAGAGGTCACATGACTGTTTTTCTCAGCAGAGTCTGATGGATTTGATGAGACCATGAGAGCGGCTTCAGTTCCTCATCAGAAAGAGTCTGACAGAAGCTCCTCCTCTATACCCCAGTAGACTTCTATTAGACTGCTCCAGATTCCTGAGAGTTCACACAGAAAACTTTACAAACAGCCAAAGAAAAACTATTGAAAAGGCTTCAAGATGACAAAGAGCTCTTTCACAGCACATATGAGCCATTAAGAAGTGCACATTTGTGTTTTCCATAGTCCATCATCCAATAATATCAAAGGACAAACTGTGAGGTAAAAAGCCTTCAGCTCTTTGTGAATGAAGCAAAAAGACTTTGGTCCTGAGAGATGGTTCAAAACACAATTCAGACCTACCAAAGTATTATTGGTGCCAAACACATGAAGCCTTCAACTTTGTATTTGTCCAGTCAGTGTGGCAATAGAAGTCACTGTGAGGATTTTCAATGTGCTATCAAAGAGCATCCAAACACACATCAGCTGGTCTGCAGCAGGTTATGTTCAAAGTTTGAGGCTCAAATTGGCTCAAAGTGTCCCATTTTCACTGATTGTTTCCCGACGACATGCTTCAAGTGTGATATGGATCCTCTGCTGAAGGAATCTGCTTTCTATCCACAACCTGTTGATCCGTATCTGACTAACAGCAGCGCAGGAAGCCCTGCAGTTATAGAGAAACTGTCTGAGTCGCATTGTTGCTGCAATTTACCTGCAACTGCTGATGAAGAAAAAGTCTCAATGTGTTTGTGTTTGGTCCTAATCTGCTGCCAAGTCTGGTTGACACTGCTGGATTTCCAGCTGATAGATGACAGATTAGAAACTGATCAGTCTATTGATCACACAATATTCCATCAATAGAATTGATTTGACTTTGATTTGTGTAACAAAGTGATTTCCACGTCTCCTTCATGATGTGACAGTGTCAGAGCTGAATGCACTTGTAGAGTATCATGTTTTTATGGCTCACATTTAAAGTGTTCCAGCTCTAATGTACAGCTGTCATATTAGAAATAGAAGCAGCTCTGATTTTAGTGCTCAAATAAATCTATGAAGTGATGAATTCACACATGAACAGTTTTCTGCAGCGTTCCTCTCGGCCTTATTTGCAGCTCCACTCTTGTTTTTGCTCTAATAATTATTTCTCTCTATGAGCTGTTTCTCTGCCTGAAGGAGGCACCACTCCATCGCTTCATTTAGTGCAGAACAAGAGTCACATGATGCTGCTCTGTCAACACCAATCACACTTTGTACAGCTCATGTTGTGTTTGTTGTCCTCTCAGTCTGTCAGGTGGAGGTGGAGGAGGGGGCGGAGTCTGTCCAGCTGCCCTTCAGAACCACACAAAACCTGCCTGAAGATGCTGAGGTGCAGTGGAGAGACAGTTCACTTAACATTGTCCACATGTATAAGAACGGCTCTGACCAGCCTGAAGAACAGCACCAGGTTTACAGAGACCGAACGAAGATGAATGAAGACCTGCTGAAAACTGGAGACCTCAGTCTGACCCTGAAACACCCCACAGAGAGAGACAGTGGGAGATACAGATGTGACGTTGTGAGGAATTATGTGATTAGAAGGAAAACAGTGCAGCTCACAATCAGAGGTTTGTGTGTCTTTATGTTTATTCGAGTGTGTGTCTTACTGTACCGGTTTTCTGAAAGCATTTTTTAGACTCAAAATGTGGTTTTAGTGTCAGGGTTACAATTGAGTTATAGTTAGGTTTAGGGTAAGGGTCAGGGTTAGGCATTCATTTTTGATGGTTAGGATAAGTAGCATTATGTCAATTAGATGTCCCCACGAAGATAGCAACACCCAACATTTATATGTGTGTGTGTGTGTGTCTGTCTCTCCCTGACTGTCTTGTGTCTCCTCTGCAGGGAGAGTTCAGGTCCAGGATCAAACAGGGGACATCAGGAACAGAAGCAGCTCCATTGATCCGACTCCTCTGATGGCTGATCAATCAGTTTGATCTGTGTGTTCTTTGATTATTGATCAGTGATGTCAGAGTGGAGTCAGTGTGATGTTGTTGTTGTGTGTTTGAGACTTTTAGTGTCCATGAAGGTCTCTGCTGCCGTAGATCCTCTGAACTGTGACAGAGGTCTCACTCTGGAGGAAACTCTCAGCACTTTCCAGCAGCTCCTCCATCATGGAGGACGTTCCCTCACTGTAACAGGTGGAGGAGTGTTAAGAGAATATTGTATATATGTGATCAGCTGCATGAAATGTATCCTTTCATTATTTGTATTTAAGCATATTTCTACATGACTTTTTACCTAGTAACTTGTGTGCTGAACTTATGCAGATACTAACCACATCCTGTTGTTCTGAACATTTAGATGTAGAGAAGACCAAGCTCAGCTCTTTTACGAGAACATACAGATATAGAAAAGGGGAAGTCCCGCTACTGGAGTGATGTTGTTATCTATGTAACACACACACACACACACACACACACACACAACACAGACAATCTTGTATAAATAAAGGTCGCAGACAGTCGTGGGGCGCAGATTCGTGCGTTCCATGACTGCCCCTCGCGAGTGAAAAGCTTCTGCAGTGTTGTGTTTTCCGACTCAGACGTCTCAGCTGAAGAACGGCAGGGTGATTTAAAGAAATCCCCTGTCAAGGAGAGAGGACAGGAAGCACAGGTGGATCCTCTGAGGAAGAGGAGCGTTCCTACAAACCACATGATCACATGACCAGAGGACAAGCATGTGTAGAAACACATTAAAGTCAGCCTGTAAACACGTTTGTGTAAATTCTAGTCGTGTTTTTCTGTTACAGTCAAATAAAAGCAGAGAAAGCAGAACAAATGCTGAAGCTGTCTGTGTGAAATAAAGGAGTTAAAGTACACACACACACGCACGCACGCACACACACACACACACACACACAAACATCTGTCTCCCTACCGTTTTATCCCATATGACTAAAGCCAGGTAGGGGCTGGCTGGATTCAGCAGAGCAAACATCTAATGTAGTCGTGGGCTCACAAGTTTCTCTCTGGATGCTGTCATGTTGTAGTTGCCATGGTGACACGAGGTTTGGCCCTGACCAAAGCGCTCAGCACAGACATGGTAGAGAAGGCCGTCACTAAATGATGGAGGCGGGGAAGCGAGACTCAGAGGGGGTCAGGTATCCTGGTGTTACTGAGGAGAACTCTGCTCTCTCTTTCTAGTCCCTGTTATTTACTCACACTGTCCCATTTAAAGCAGCTGAATCCTCTGTGATGCTGTTCACACAAATATGGTTGGATCACGCTGAGACTGAAGGGACTCTGACTGTCAGCTCACTCTTGAACACACTGAGTTTCTGGGAGTCTGGCAGATATAAGACCCTCTTCAGGAACTGACTCAAAGAAGAAAAAGTGTGGATTTTTTCATTTGTCCAGATTGTCATTTTTCACTGGACGTGGGTAAAACTCCTGGATATCAAAGACATTCTGAGGATCACTGAAGTTAAACGGCTGTTGCTGAAAGTTTAAAGAGAATTGTAAAATGATAAGATAATGATTGACTAATAAGATTATCTGACAGGTCCTTAAAGTGGCCCCTTGGTGGAGCTCAGCAGGACGACAGGTGGCTGTGAGCTCATTTTAAAATAATCATAGAATAAACAGAAACATTAGCAGATGACGTTTGAAGGCTTTACATGTGTTGGATATGAATGTTTGGAGCCCAGATCATCATTTGTCTTGTTTCAGTGGGAATGTTTTTCTCCATGTTGGCCTGAGGGTGGTGCTGTTTAGCCTGTGCTGAGTATTTGTCACTATGCTGAGTTGTGGGTGGAGTCAGTGATTGGCTGAAGGTGCCTTCTTTAAAGCGGGAACACTGGCTCAGCTTTCCTACCTCCTTACTCCCAGCTGGACCACGCTGCATCAACAAGTGATTGTCTGTGTGTGGAAGAGTGATGCCATTGTACACACTGTAAATATCTTCTTCTTCTTCAGCTGTGTGGGTGGAGAAGCTTTTCTGTCAGGAGACGGTGTCCTTCTCACCTTCAGACATGAGATAGAAAAAGAGGGAGACAGAGTTCAGATTACAGTGCAGATATGAATGAATGAATCCGTGCTCGTCCTCACGGCTCCTGCATGCTTTTAAAAAAGTGTGTGTTCAGCTCTGATCTCCAATCTGTTCTTTTCTCTCTTTGTTTCTTTCCTGGGTTCATGATCATCATCACACCGTCTGAGGCTCCTAAATATCCATGTTTGCTTGTTTCACTTTCACAGTTGAACTCTGGGAGTCAAAGATGTTTCAGCTCCAAACTCACTGAGAGCTCCTCGTGCCCACCACGTGACCAAAAACATCTTTGTGCTCACGTGCTGCACGTGTCTGAGACACTTTAGTTTGAAGGAGACAAACTGCAGACGCAGCATTTCCTGTTCCTGAGTGTAAAGCTGAGCATTTGAAATGAGCTCCACAGGGAAGCTGTAGGTGACAGAGATACTCACAGACTCACTGACGTTACAGTCTGTTAGCATCACGCAGTGTCACAGACACACGGCAAGATTTAGTGCAAGTGCTGAGAGACACACAGCAGACATATTGACTGGAAACATATCAGACTGAAATAAAGCAGAAGCACATGTTAGCACATGCTAATATGATGTGGATGTGTTTAGTGTGGGAGCAGGACTCACCTGAGACACACCTGTGTGGATGATGCTGCTTCCTGCTCTGCTCTTTCTGCTGATTCAGCTTCTTCATCACGTCTGAGGCTCTGTCACAGTTTGTTTGTTAACATCATCATGGACACAACACAAGCACATTTATTTGACATTTTCTATGATTGTGATTGATGTGGATGTAGAACATGTCACTATTTCATTGTTTAATACAGTAAATGTTCCATTAGAAACAAAGACAGTAGAATTATAAACAGAGTTTGAAACATGAGACATTTGATGGAAGTTTGACCTTATTTGACCTTGAAAAAGAGCTCAGAGCTCCAAAATGGCTCTAAAGAGCATTATTATCACTTTGACCTTCAGATCCATCTGTTGACCTTGAAAGTGAGGTCAGAGGTCAGATATGAGCTGATATTTGAAATCTTCATGTGCTCCTTTCTACATGTTGATGATCCACAGCACACTTGTTCCAATCCTAGTTTCTAAGTTTGAGGCTTTTCTCAGTTTCCATCAATAAATCATGAAGTCGACCTTGAAGACTTGGGTGGATGTGAGCCAGATTTGAATAGATTGTTAACATGAGCCGCTCTACACCCCTACAAAGTTTGATCAGAGTTCATTCACAACTATTCGAGCTCTCGTGTTCACACACAGAACGACACGCACACACACGCTACCAAAAACATAACCTCTGTTTTCAAGGTGAGCTACAGCTACAGGTGTCACATCAAACACTCACAGGAAAACACCAATCACAGCACGCACACATATACTGAACATTACAGAGAGAATTATTAGAGATCAGCTTTTATCAGATTTATTCTTCCTCAAAGTTCCAACAGAGCCAAACAACCCAGAGGAAATGTCCGGGTCCTCCCAACAGCCAGTGAGCTTCTGTAGAGAGGACACGTGAATAAAGCCGCAGTGATCCACTCCAAAAACACACAAACAGCTCTTTGCTGCCTTTGACTCCTTACTTGATGCAACAGCTGATGCTGTCAAATAAAAACAAACTTCATGTTGACAATCAAACTGATCTTTATTGTCTTTCTTGCAGAAAGCTTTCATTATTTCATGGGCAGCTGAAAGAAGTAAGAAGTGCAGAATATGACAGGAAATAAGTGGAAGAACAAAATCTTCATTTCCTCCAAGTCTTCTGGGCCTGGATGTGATGGAAACACTCACTGAGTCCACTGCTGTGCTCATTACTGAAGCTCATAATGCAGCAGGTAGTATTGCACATTTCCAGGACTGAAACATGTTTTGAAACCTTGGTTAGGTCACAGGTCCGGGGAAACTGTTCACAGGAGAGAGTGGTTACACAAAGCCACAAACTCACACAAAGTAAACGTTCATGAAGGCTAGAGTCAGAACACTAACGTGTCTCGCACAATCATCCAGCGCACGACAGAGCACACATGGTGCTTGTTAAAGATTATAAAAAAAGAAGGTGAGTTACGTGTAAAAGTTTAATAAAATTAAATCAGCGTCACTGACGTCATCGTAAGCGACCGTACCACAGGTAAGTAAAAACATCAATCTGTAGATTTTTTTATTTTTGTAATATAAAACACCAAAAATCCAGATAGAGTCAGCTCACAAAGTTGTTGTTAGCATTTCTAGGAGTGAAGGGGCAATTTCATGGAACAGTGAATGGCTTAAAACATTTAAGTGCAGATATCTCACCACAGCACATGTGCAGTCAGCTAGTTAAATTAGTTTCTGTTAGCCAGTCAAGTTGAAGCTCATCACATGTCATCATCCAGAGTACAGTCACAGAGAAGTGTGCACATGTTTGAGGTCCTAATAAGGGTCAGTGTTGTAGGACTGGGTTGATGTTCAACATCTGGATGGATTTTGATCTGTCAGTCTCTCTCTCTCTCTCTCTCTCTGGATTAATAACTTGTCAGCATTACATAATCATTAAACAGCAGACCAAACATCTCTGTGTCACATACAAATAAAACACAAATGGACAGTAAACAGGGTTTATCTAAATTGTTACACTGCAACAAGTCTCGACGGTTTGCAGCTGAATGACTGAATGTCTTCACATCACGAAGGGTTTAATGTATAAATTTATTCATTTATCAACTGAAGATCCTAATATGTTTCCCAGGGTCTGATGGGACCCAAATCAGAGCTAAAATGAGGGAATCATGGACCTGTATGCAAACACAGGTAAATGGAAATGTTTCACTGTGTTTGCAACTGTGATGTGGAAGTGGGTAACAGAAATGTTTTAGCCTTCTTTCCAGGTGATACTGTCAGGTGTGATTGTAGCCATGCAGCTACCGAGTGGACAGAATGTAAAATCAAATCAGCTTTACTTCTCATTTCATGGATTTTATGCTTTATTTTAAATGTTAATACTTTTTGGGGGGGAGTTTGTCAAGCTTACAGCAGGAAAGACGAATTGTTGTTACAAAGATGGGAAGCCAGTATCATTCTGAAACTCAAATCAGAGGAAACAAGAATGTCCTCTCTGCTGAAGGACTTTGAAGAGAAGACTGAAGGTATTTTTCCATAAACATAAATCCCCCTCTCATGTTTACTGCTAGAAAATGAAAAAAATGGATCATTAAATAAGTCTCCTTACTGTCTTTAGATGATGAGTAAGTGGATGTTTTTATGATGTTAATAGAAAAATTATACAAGAAATATTTATAAATTTTTACTTTTGTTGTCGTTTTTCAATAAAAATTGTTGGTGTGGGTCAGTGGGCACTGCTGTGGGCACCTTTCCCCAGCATCAGATCACATGATCTGGAGTCTCAGAGTAAAGCGTTTATATCTTCTGTTACCACGGCACCTTAACTTCCTGTTACTTTAACCATAAATCTGTGATCCCAGAGCTCAGTGAAGACAGGAAGTGAACCTCCTGCATCTACAGGAGGAAGAGGAGGGACCTGAGTTCCTGTTAGAGGAACAAAGTGCTGATTAAACAGACTGAACATCATGAGCTCTGAATAACAACCTCAAAGTTTCATCTTCTCAGACTCACAGGGAGGAGCGCCTGCTGTCAGTGTCAGCAGCACAGCAGGTGTGAGTATGAAGGCAGACTCTGACCTGATGGTCACATGACTCTTCTTCTTCTGCAGAAATAATCTCTGTAACTGCCGCCTGCTCCAATCAGACGTCAGTAGATGATGATGATAAAATTATTTAAAATCTGTGAAGAAGATGAAATTAAAATGCAGCAGCTGTAACAAATAAGACGAGATTAAAGCAGAAAATCATCAATCTGCTGATTTAGTGCACAAAGCGGTAAACAAACATTTTAATGTGATCATTATTTAACATTATTTATATCATAAATCACATTTATAAAAGGTTATGTCATATCTCAAATTAATGAAAGCTATGACTTAAGTGAAAGTTAATTAAAATTGATGATATTACTCTTAATTTATTGAGGTTATTCCATAACTCACATTATGTTATTAATCTGTGGCAGATCTTATTACTGCCTCATGAATCAGATTTTAACAGGATGTGTTCAGTTTAACTCTCTCACCACTATAAAGGCTGAAGCTTTAAATTATAATAATATAATATAATATAATATAATAATAAGTATAATAATAAATTTTTATAAAGCATATTTTAAATGTAAACACTTTTATAATTTCACCATAACAAAGTTCACTTCCTGCATGAAGGTGATCACAGCTCCATGAACTATTCACACAAACATCACTGAGCCTCAGACTTTCTTTAACAGGCCTGTCAGACCACAATGATCCAGCTGTTTGTGTTCATGTGGCGCATTTATACGTTTTATTTAAAATCTACTTCACACACATTTTATTATCTGATATCTGCGACACACGGAGACTTCCTGTTAAACAGAAAGTAAACTTTGTGCGTGGGCGTGTTTGGGAGCTGCAGGTGTGTCCAGGTGTGGGTTCGTTGGGTCAGCAGAGGATTTAACGGGACTTTGTGTCGGTTTGAGTTGTTTTTAAAGGAGGATGAAGACGCTGGTGGTGTTCCTGCTCCTCATGAACGGTAAGAAAGTCTCTGTTTAACCTGCAGCAGCTCCGCAGACAGCCCTCTGTGACCGGAAGTGCTACACTCAGGTGCAGCGCGCGCCTCTGACGTCATGGAAATTCACACAGTGTTGGAAATACAGATTTAATGATGAGGCTTTAATAGTAAAAGTATGAGGGGAGGTTAGAAACAGACCAGACTAACAGACTGTGGACTTTGTAGTCACAGATTGGACACTTCCGGTATGGCAGAGCTAGCTAACCATGCTAAAGTAGCCTCGTGTCTGCGCTGTTTCCGGTCTGAGCCGAGCTCATTCAGCCCTCTGAGCTCCGTTTCTCCGCACTAAACACAGCACAGGTGCACCTGATCAACGGTGACAACAAACCGGAAATAAACACGGTGATATTTGGAAATGTAAATCTGTCTCTAAGCTCCAGGCTGAGCAGAAATGTCAAATACAACTTAGTAAACCAGGTGAACAATTAAATAAAAACACTAAAAGGCATAAATATGAAAGAAAGCAAATAATAATAATAAGGAATGTCTGTGAAGGTTCTCAGTCATCGTAGTCTAAGGAGCTTGGAAAGAAAAACTCTGGATGTCTTTAAGTTTACTTGAAGACGTTTCACCTCTCATCCGAGAAGCTTCTTCAGTTATAATAATAATAATAATAATAATGAACATAATTTTTGAAGATACCGTTATATTCAAGGAATTAAAAAAGACAAATGTGGTAGAAACAATGTTCTGCTGTTTGAGTCCCAGCTTCATTTGAGTTTAAAAAATGTATTCACATGGATAACTATGTATATGATCTATTTAGCCTTTGGTGCATTAGGGAATTCTAAATAATCAAGTTATTTTTTACACTCATGAGAGGAGTATCTGTGAACAATACACAAGAACAAAGTGATGCAGGATTTTGACATTTATACCACAGGTGCATCCACTGGGAGGCTGAGGGGAGCACTGGTGGCTGTCAGTATTTTTCACAATATAATAATGTTTTTTTTCTGATTTTCCAAAAGAAATACAAAATGATGCTGATTAATAGTTTTGATTATATCCAAAGAATGAGCTGGATCAATGAGTCTGAAAGATCTTCCACTTGATTAAATTTCTGTTTTCCATCCATGGAGATCAGGATCCTGGGTCTTCATGTCTCACTGGTGGACCTTCAGTCCACCTGTCCAGGGCTGGGTGCTCGGGTGTGTACTGAGTCACTCCCAGCATCTGCTTGGTGTGGCCTTGCCCCCTTGGCTCTGTAGGGGCCCCTGCTGGGGTGTGGGGGGCCCTTGAGTCTCAGGACTCTGGGCCTGGTGCGTGGTCTGCTCTGGCATAGCCGTCTGCCCGGCGGAGCCTGCGGGCTCGTCGCCGGGGCCCCCTGGGGCTTCTGCACTGTGTCTGCTGGCTGACCCCCATCCAGGGGTCTGCTTTGGTTTTTTCTGAGTAGGTAGTGCGATTGAACCTGCGGTGAGCCTCTTTGGGCTCTCGTACTCCGGGGGTATCTAGATGTCTGTGGCCTGCACCTCCTCCATGTCTGCTTCATCTCCTGGGGGGGGGGTATGGCTCCACATACCCACTATTAGACAGTTACATGGTGAAACCTTGTGAACACAAGCGCGATACACACACACACACACAGGTGCACGCACACGTACTCACAGACACACATCATCTTGGTTGGCTGCTGCCTCTAAACATATCATGTAGTCCTGTGTGCTGCTCAGTAATATTTAATATTATCATTTACTGGTACTTGTGCATATCTTGGTTGTTGCCATGGTTTCTCTGTTGTTGATTTGTGTGTGTGTGTGTGTGTGTGTGTGTGTGTGTGTGTGTGTGTTTGTTTTAGGCAGGTTTGGAGCAGAGCCTCAGTGTTTCTTTCGCTCCCTCTCCTTCTGTAAACTTTCTCACCAATTTCTTTCTTTTTCTTTTCTTCAGACAGTCTTTTCTGTTCTGATAGTAATAACTCAAAATAAAAAATCCTAATAAATTTCTAATAAAATATGACTGCCATTATAGCAAAAACAGTAATGATGCACTTGGAAAAATAATTCTTTTGGGCATTTTAATTCTCATTCTCGTCTTGTCCTGTGCAGCTACACTGCCGGACAGGACAGGCAAAAAAAAAGAATATAATAATAATTATTATGGCTGTCAGCGTCAATGCAATCATGACAACTAACGTGATTTACAATTAACCCATCTGGAGCGCAGACTGACTCAAAATCCCTGAAATGTCTCTCCCAACAACTTTTGGGCAGTTTGTCCAAAGTTTGTCCTTTCTGCAGAAGCCCCCCTGAGCCCTATCCAGGGGTCTGCTTTGGTCTTTGCTGAGTGGCTAGTGCGTTAACGTGGGCTAATTTGTGTTAGCGAGTTAACGCTGACAGCTATAATAATATTAATAATAATAATAATAATACATTTAAAACCCAAACAGTATGTCAGTTTGTTATCCTGGTATTCAGTCTGTGCTGCTCTCACTCAGAGATCAGAGTTCATGTTCAGTAACCACACTAACAGCAAGAGGAGGAAACAATTGGTTTAATTTAAAAGAACAGTCTGAGCTGTGGATTAAAACAATAAGAAATATATAAGTGAGTCACATATCAAACACAGACCATTAAGTGTAATAAGAAGCAGAATAAAAAGCTGAGTGTGAGGGTCAGGGTGCTGTCTCACTGCAGAGGCTTCAGGCTGAATCCTGCTGAGCTCACAGAGTCAGACTCACCTGTGCAGCTTGGACAGGTAAACACATCAGGACATGAGGAGAGTTGGCAAAGTACAGACATTCAGTAATTAAGTACAACTACAAATACTACTATTAAAAATACTCCAGTAAAAGTAGAAGTACTGATTCAACTTCTTTACTCAAGTAAAAGTAAAAAAGTACAGGCTCTGAAATGTACTTAAAATAAGAAAGTAAAAAGTAGCTCTTTGAAGGATGTTTGTAAAATATATTTATACTGGGGACACAAGTCTGGTCTAAGTCTTCTGTCAGTGACAGGGGATTTCTAAGAATCAATTCTAAGATCTTTCTTCAGCTAAGACCCCTGAGTTAGAAAACACAAACACTGCAGTAGTCTTTTCACTCGCGAGGGCAGTCATGAACGCACGACCTGCGCCCCACGACTGTCTGCGCCCTTTATTTATACAAGATACTTCTGTGTGTGTGTGTGTGTGTGTGTGTGTGTGTGTGTGTTACAAAGATAACAACGTCACTCAGAGCAGCGGGTTTTTCCCTTTTCTACATCTGTATGTTCTTGTAAAAGAGCTGAGGTTTCTCTTCTCTACATCTAAATGTTCTCTGAAAACAGGAAGCGGTTAGTAGCTGAATAAGTTCATCACACAAGTTACTAGGTGAAAAGTCACGTAGACATGGCACTTGACTATTAATAATAATAGAGCACATTTCGTGTAACTGATCGTATATACACAATTTTCCCTTGACAATCAGAAAGACTGCAGCAGTCCAGGAGTTTGGTTAATTGTCTTTAAGTCCCACAAAAATTTGTTTACATGAAAATGTTTGTGAGGCTTAATCTGAATTCGGTGCAGCCAAACTTGAACTTCTTGTTTTATAGTAAACAGCACGTGTGACTATAAACATGGTTTTCTGGAAACAGAAATGGGCAATTTTATAATTAGTAGAGTCATAGATAACTAGGAAAACAATCACAACACATCATCTACTCAACACAAGCAATATCTCACAATGTCCACAAGGGGTCACTGCAGACCCAACATTGGCTAAATAGCACATGTCTTACAAGTTGCTAATAGTGAGGCATAAATATGGCGAGCTAGCAACAGTTAAAGGAAACCATAGAAAAGTCCTTTATTCCTCATCCCGCTGATTGTAGTCATTGCAGGAGATTACAGCCAGATTATAATCAGTATCATGTTAATGAATCTGCCAAAGTAAGAACACTTACAGATTCATCAACTCACTCAGTCACACAAAACTGCATTATAGCTGCGTTACAGCAGCTCCTTCAGTCATTCCCACTCTGTGTGCTGAGCACGTGACCACTGGTGTGCTTGTTTCCTTTGGGTGCGCTTGATTCTTGCTTCTAGACATCCTGAGGCCAAGTCAGAGCAGGAAATTGGAACAATGTTTTTGTGCAAAGCTAACTGACCCTTGTGCTGTATTAACATAATGATAAAATCATATCAGTATATGTGAGTACAAACTTTAGTCTAACTGTTTTATTCTAATTGTATTCAGCTTGAACCAGAAGAAAAGAAGGAAAATAAAACTATATTTCTATTTCCTGTTGCTACATTGTAGAGGCGACTTTGCCTCTAAACAGGAACATGTGTACAGTCCTGCATCAGCAGCTTCATTCTTATACAGACCTTTCTACTCTGTTTGTTAAACTGAGCTCTATGTTTGCTACATAGCAGTCAATAAATCCAGTTTTTATACCACAGTTAAGTTAATGTAGTTAAATCTGTGTATTTGTAACTCAAATATTCAGTGATCTGTTTTAAACAGAAACCTGACTTTGACATATTTAAGTTGGTATTAACACAGTCAGAGCTGCTGCTGCTTTTATTGTTCTGTTGCTTTTTAAAAGCTTTCTGTGCAAATCAATAGAAATATTTATTGTTGCATTTTAAAGCTGACAGCACAGCAGCAGCATGAGGAGAAGAGTGTTTGCTCAGGAAATACACGGGTCCCTGAAGAGTTCAAACAGGAAATATTCCTGCATTAAATCTGCAGTTCAATCATCAGCAGCTCTCAGGTTGAATCAAAGCACAGATTACTGTCAGTGTCATCTGTCACCAGGCAGGTTTTAACAGGCGTGTAAGCCACATATTATTATAACACCCTTTTATATTTGTATGATAAACACATGTCATTTAGTTGTGTTTGGTCTTTGAACTTGTGCTCAGTTTGCACAATGAATTCATGATGGAAATCTCTAATAAACTATCAAAATACACACTATTTCCCCACCACACTGTCTGTGGCTGGTACCCCCATCCTCTGGGTGTGTACTGGCTAATGACTGCTTGGTGGGGCCTGGCCCCCCTGGCTCTGTCAGACGCCTGCTTGGGTTTTTGTTTATTTAGGCAGGTTTGGAGCAGATCCTCAGTGTTTCTTTTTTCTCTCACTCTCCTTCTGTAAACTTCCTCACCAATTTCTTTCTTTTTCTTTTCTTCAGACGGTCTTTTCTGTTCTGATAGTAATAACTCAAAATAAAAACTCCTAATAAATTTCTAATAAAATATGACTATTATAGCAAAAGCAGTAATGATGCACTTGGGAAAATCACAACACATGTAAGAAGTAGAAAGTTCAGATATGTGTTTAAAATTGTAGGGAGTAAAAAGTAGTTAGGAAAAAAACTACTCAGGTAAAGTACAGATACCTTAAAATTGTACTTAAGTACTTATTGCCCAACTCTGGAGAAGAGGAGAAGTTTTTATTACTCACATTATGTAAATTAATTACACGGCTCTAGACTAACTTTTTGCCACAGTTGCACTGGTGCGCCTACCAACTTTTTTTCTTAGGCGCACCCAAATTTTTCAACCGCATCGATTAACACTGCAGTTTTACATGTGCACTTTTTTTTTATTGCTGTCCATACAGACAATATTGATTTGTAAATGATTAACTAACAATCTTGTCAACACAAAGTTCTTTATTCTGAGCACAGTTGTAAAAGAAAGATAAGTTACTGAGAAACTGCTTGTGCTTAAAGTGCTTTGACACTCTTTGGTAATATTGTAGACAATGTTAAACTTAATCATCACATCGGCTCCTCTGACGACCTGTTTGCTGCTGAAAGGCAGTGGGGAGAGGGGACACTTGGGCAGTGCATTTATCGCAGCATATAATGTGTTTTCTGGGTTACAGTTGTGTATGATGTGTTTATCAGGCACAAACTAAGATTTACAAACGTGTGAAATCATTTGTGCCTCAATCCAGACACAAATAAAAAATAACATGAAGTATTTTACAAATGTGTGAATCCAAACTTGATTAAAGATCATTTAAAGACACAAAAATCTTCCTGTGTCTGAAAATATTTGTTAGTTTGAGTCCGTGACAGAAAATTAAATATACCTGATACACACCTGTGTACGTGTAGTTTTACTTTCAGTGAGTCACATTTAGTGTGTGCAGCCAAACATGATGGCAGACTGCCACAGATCACTTCTGAGGAAAGAGGAGGCGTTCAGCTTCCTCATAGTTTCACACCTGCATGAAGCAGCCTCACCCTGACAGCTTCAAATCACTGTGTCAGCTGATCACTTCCTGTCCTGTGATTGGCTGAGCTTCAGGCCTTCTCTCAGTCAAACTGGAAACAGGGATTGAGACAGTGTGAGGGTTTGTGGAGTGCCACAGTGCTGTAATGAATACTGTAGTGGAAGAAGTTCTTTCACACTCTTCATCCTGGAGCTGCTTTATGTCCATGATCTGCATGGAAACACATCTATGGAGAGCAAATCCAGCTGCTGAGGGTCACATCTGCATCATTGTAGCTACAGTGGATGTTTCAGCGTCAGGACTGAAGGCGGAGCTTTGTGCGTGTCAGGGTGAGGGCGCAGCAGCCGCCTCCAACCGGAGCGCTCGGGCGTGAAACTAGGAGGAAAGCCGACGTCCTCCTCTTTCCTCAGAAGTGATCTGTGGCCGGCCGGACTTCATTCCACAGATGTGCTTTAACAAAGTGTGAAGCTGAACTCTGAGCTGTGACAGTGTGAGCAGTGTGAGAGTGTCAGTAGATGATCAGCAGAGGAAAGTGAGAGCTGCTGTGAGCTGATGTCCTGAAGGGCTTTTAAAGAGTCTCTGAGTTTGACAGGAACATGAAGATGTTTGTGGTGTTTGTGATCCTCCTGCACGGTAAGTACACCTTCCTCTCTCTGCTCTCATCATCATCTCTCTCTCTTTAATGTGTTGAAGTGCAGCAGGAGGAGATTTCCATCAAACACTGGATTCTGATTCAGATCAAACTAACAATCCAAAGCAGCAACTTTCAAATCACTGGATTCTTCTTGGTGGCTTTCAGATGAGTTGTAGGACTCCAGCAGTAGGTCTGTGCCTCTTTGGACTGGATCACAGACTTCAGGAAACTGTGGTCATAGTTCAGTTTGGACTCAGTGTGAGTCACTTTCTGTCATTTAATCACAGGTCTATAATACATGGTCCAGATGTCAGGTGTGCTGTGACGTCTGGATCACTGAACATCTGTCAGAGCTGTAACTGAACCATAAGTGGGCAGATTGTGTCTCTGGGCTGTAGCTGGATCACTGTGTGCTGTGTAGAGACTGTTGCGGTGCAGTGGGCGGAGCAATATCACCCTACAGTATTTTGTTGAATGTTTGTTTCATCTCCCCATCATACACTACTACTCTCTTTTAATCATTGCGCAAAACTGGGTCACTTTTTTAGAATCACGTGCACTGATAGTGAAGTTATTTATTTTACAGGATATAGTTATTTTTGTTACTTCATTAGAGTTATTTGATATTATATTTTGCACTATCCTACTGTATATTACTGTATACTACTATTGTTATTGTATATATTGTATATCTTTATTCCTCTGTTCTCTGTCTCTCTTGCTGCATTGAGCATGTGTATGACTAAAGAATTTCCCTCGGGATAAATAAAGTTATTCTTATCTTGTGTCTGTACAGGACGTGACATCATAGCTAACTGGTGACAGTATCGATAACTCAGAGGAAAAAAAGGACATTGAAATTAGTTTAATGGGAGCCTGTTTGAGACAGGTGGCAGGTGATTTACTGGAAACCTCTGGCCGAGGTGCAATCAGCTGATGCGATCTGCCTTATTTGATGCGGAAAATAGTCTTTGTCTTCCCAAACACATCCAGACAGTTTACAACATCACAAGTTACTACATACACATCACAGCACAAATATAACTGTGTAGGTCGATGTGTGTGAAGGAAAGAAAAACATCGAGGCTCCAATGAGGAGATGGCACAATTTTTGGAGACCTTTTGCTTTTTCCTCAAATCACTTCACTGACTGGGTTACTTCATATTACCAGTGAGGAAAAGTGAAGCCCAAATGTGTCAAGGCTGCCGGGGCGAGCCGTGTGGTGTTGGAGGGAGAAAGGACCCAAAGTGCAGGCAGTAGACTGATGATACTAGTGACGTTTACACCATGGACGTGACACCATGGACAGACGGAGGGAACACAGAGAAGTGGGAGCAGGCAGGCACAGAACAAAACCTTAACAAATGGCAAATCATAACCGAATACATACTCAGAATAAACAAAAGCATAAAGAAACACAAAACACTGAGTCGGCAGACTCAGGACCATGACACAAATGTAAGTGAAGGAGACTAACGTGGGGATTTTTCCCCTGCTGACATGCAGATGGATGTTAGGATTTCTAATCGTCTTTGGTAAGAAGCTGTTATGTATTTGCTGTGATGTGCATGTATTAACCTGTGGTGTTGGTGACAGAGATCATATTCGATCCAATAAAATAGCGCTGATTGCACAGCTTGGTCCACCTGACCTGGTGAGGAAAAGCTGGCGCATTGGTTTGTTGGCTCTAACAGGCTATTCTGCACACAGTCCTCATTTATAAAGTGGACTGTTGTAATTCTCTCTACTCGGCTCTCAGCCAAAAGTGTCCCCCGTCCAGCTCATCCACAACTAATCTGACAGATTTTTAACAAACTGAAAGAGACGAGTCCTCATCCCTAGATCCTCACAGCACAGGCAGCCTGTTAGATACAGACCTGACTTTAACCTTTTATTCATCACTTTTAAAGCCTCACATCAGCTCGTTCCTCCACTTCCTCTGGACTTCCTGCCTCTTCCTGTTTTATCTGTGTTTGTTAAAATGTTGAATGTTTCTGTCGTTCTGTCTCCTGGTTTCTGTAAATGTGTCTAAACTTGATCTTTACCTCAAAGTGACTCATGGAGTCTCTGTCTGTGTGTCCTCAGTTTCCCAGCATGCCTCAGCTGTGGAGATGTATGAGGGGGACTTGTTCGTCCTGCCCTGTCAGTTTCCTACTTTTAGATTTGGAAACCCCTCAGTGTTGTGGAGTCGCTCCGACCTCAGTCCTCCAACCGTCCACCAGCGTCAGCCTCAAGGAGACGAACTGAAAGATCAAAACCAGCGTTACAGCGGCCGAACATCCATGAAGACTGACGCTCTGGAAATTGGAGACCTCAGTCTGAACCTGACCAACCTCCAACTGTCTGACAGCGCCACCTACACCTGCTCTGTCAGAAACTTTGGTGATGAACTGAGTCGGAGTGATGTACAGCTGCAGGTCAAAGGTCAGCAATAAACACCTGCTGTAGATACATCTGACATCACTCAGATAAAACTTTATTATTTTAACACTGTCAGAATAACCATGTTAGCTTTATGAGTAAAGTAAAGGCCTATTCATTAAATTCATTCAGTCAAAGGTCAAAGGTCATGTTGTTCTTTGTGTTTCTCCACAGAACGGTTTCCATCCTGGGCCAAAGCTCTCCTGGTTCTCCTGGTTCTTCTTGTGGTTTCTGGAGGTCTTTTATTTCATTTCCGGCACTATTTCATGTCAGGTGAGTGTCTCCTACTACACTACCCATAATGCCGATGGTCAGCAGGTGTCCTCTGGTGGCTCCTTGACTGCGGCTCACACAAACTTGTTCCAGAAGCTGAAAGAGTTGAGAGTTACAAACAGCTGATACAGAGAGCTGAAGAGAAACTTCCAGGTTTGTTCCAGAAGTCAGAAAACCTCCTTCAGACTCAGTCATTGATCAGTGAAACAGCTCCACAACATGACTTTACTAAACAGTGTGTGTGCTTCACTGCATTGATCTGACACAGAGGCTGCATGTGTACAAGCTGTTCTTTCATTATCTGCAATTTATCCAGACCAGCAGAAGTTACAACAAATATAACACATGACAAGTAAAGAAAGAACACAAACAAGTGAACACAAACATGTGAAGTAACAGATTATTACAAGAGCGTCACACTGACTAAAAGAGCTGCTCTCTCACTTCTTAAAAAAGGACTTAAAGCAGCCCAAACAGGGATTTATAGATAAAAAACCAAACAAACAGGAAAATCTACAGATATACAAAGATGGACATTTAGCAGCAGCGCACACAGAACAGTGATGTACACAATTTCTACAGCCAGCATAAAACATAAAGCACAACAATGGACAGTATCCAACCTGTTTAGCTACAGGATGGGTGCAGATCACTGTAATCCAATAAACATAAAAAGTTACAGAGATGGAGTTTTTCCTCACTTGGAGAAGAAACAAGATTATGGCCAAAATTTAAATTTATAAATTTCAGCTTGGACACGATCCTTTCAATGTGAGCTTTAAATGACAAATTCTGATCTATAATGATACTGAGATACTTATAAGATGTGACCACCTCAGTTTCAGCCCTTTGAATGGGTTTGTTCTTAGGAGACATAGCTAACAACTCTTTGCTGTTTGAGAATAACATGAACTTGGATTTCTCTGCATTTAACACCAACTTAAGTTAAATGAGACTGAAAAACATCAAAGACTTCAGAAATTCACAGGTTTGTTTTACTGAAGGAGACGAACAATCTGCATAAAGATGAAGTTTATTTATTTATAGAGAAAAGAACAGCGGTCCTAATATAAAACAACGTGGACACACTGAGTTCTAGCTGGTGAGTTAAAAAAGTCACAGCATGTACAGAGAGACCAACATTGTTTAGTCTGTTTACTAAAATGTCAACTGTGTGAAAAACCTTCAATAAGCCAAAACAAAAAGCAGCTCATCAATGATGTCGTTCAGCACTTTAACAGCAGCAGTTATTGGACTGTTTTCTGAATCCTGACTGATGCTGAGAAAGAGTTTAATTTTTGTACAGAACATTTTTTAGTTGTTCACTAATAAGATTTTTGTAAACTTTTACTAAACACACAATTTAGATTCAGGCCTGTAGTTATGAACATCTGAAGGATCGTCTCTTTTCAAAGGGAGAACATGGACAGGTTTCCATATTTCAGAGATCTCACTGTTCAAAGGCTGAAATTAAAAATATAAGTTAGCAGTTCTGCTGTAACATCTTATTAAGAAAATAAGGATCAAGTTGATCTAGTCCTGCAGATTTATTTGGATCCAACAGATTTAAGGTCCTGTGGACCTCCAGGACACTCAGAGGAGAAAAGCTGAAGGCCTGAAGCACAGACTGAGTTTGAGTGGTTACAGAGAGCCTCCTGTTCATTAAGCCGTTTGAGATCTGATGTAAAGATTCAAGTAAAGACCCTGAAGAAACAAAAATGTTCATTAAAGCATTTTTCAGTAAATTACATCAGTCTTTTCAAACCAAAGCAGCCATCTTGGTGGATATATCCTCATAGTAAGATTTTATTATTATCCTAATTTGTTTTGGATCATTCAGATGTTTAGTGGTTTTTGAGTGGTAGAAAAAAAGGGTCTAAAAATCAAACAGTCTGCCTCAGATTTAGTTTCTCTGGTCTGAGCTCAGACAGCATCTCTTTGTTTAAGGAGGCTGGACAGCTGAGGAGAAACCAAAGCATTGTTTCTGTGGTTTACTCTAAATTTAATGATGGACACATGTTTATTATCAAAACATCATTAAAGTATTTCCATCCTCATCAGTAAAGAGGTGGATTCTGTTCCAGCTGTCTGACTGCAGCGATTACACAGTGGACACTGATATCATTTGAAAAAAACACCACGTGTTAATAAAACTGTATCAATAGGATTTGTTTTTATATATCCAGGATCCATGGGATGAATTTAGAAGCAGGTCATCCAGGTTTTTATGTATTTAAATCAGCCTGTAACTGATTTAATTGGTGTTAATGATAAAAATCAAATGTGCATCATCTGCATGGTAATGATACAAATCTATGAATAACTTTTGTGTCTGAAGGAAACTCCTCATTTACACAAACAAACTGGAATCTATCAGATATGATTCAAACCACTGCAGTAAATTTCCATTAATAACTCTGGTGTGTTCTAGTCTTTGTAGTAAAATGTTGTGTCTACACTGAGGTCTAACAGGACAAGCACAGAAATAAGTCCACTGTAACAGGTCATAAGGAGAACATTAGTAACCTTCACTACAGCTCATGTTGTGCTTTGTTGTCCCCTCAGTCCCCTGGGTGGGGGTGGATTCAGGGGTGGAGTCTGTCCAGCTGATCTGCAAAACCACAGTTTGTCTGCCTAAAGATGCTAAAGTGGAGTGGAAGGACAAAAACAACAGGAAGGTCCACGTGTATGAGAACGGCTCTGACCAGCCTGAAGAACAGGACGATAAATACAAGAACCGAACAAAGATGAAGAGGAAGGTCCTGGAACCTGGAGACCTCAGTCTGACCCTGAAACACCCCACAGATGGAGACACCTACACCTACACCTGCACCGTCTACAGCAGGGAGGGAAACATGCTGATGGAGAGAAAGGTGGAGCTGAAAGTCAGAGGTCAGTGCTGTAGATACAGGTGAAAGGTCAGAGGTCAGACTCATGATGGTGGTTCAGTCTCAGTGGGCTCCATCCAATAATGTTACAGTGTTAGCATGTCTGATGTTTGTGGCTGTTTTGGTTTTTATTTGATTTCCAGCCAAATGTAAAAGCTTCAGCAGATGAACTGTAGGAGCAAAGTTCATGTGTGAGACTTCATCTGAAAGGTCACATCTTCTAGTTTCTGAACATGTGTTTGTTTAGCATGTGGCTAAAACACAGGCTAAGCTAAGTCAGTTCAAATCTCAGTAAAAACCTTCTTTGGTCCTCATCTATAATCAGTCATATCTGAGTCCCAATAACTAGAAGATGATTTCTAGCAGAACTGTGAAAATCTCCACATCCTTTCTCCATGTTATCATCCAAAGCTGTGTGAAGTTTCAGAGCTCTGCAGCTAACAGAGACTTTCAGTTTGCTGCTCTCTTCCTCTGACAGCTCCATTCTTAGGGAGCGTTAGTTCTCTGTTTCACTTTATTCCACTTATTCAGTCTGATGTTCTCTGATCTGTTTCTCTTGTTTAGTGTCTTAAATGCTGCCAGTGCCTCTCTTTGCTTTAACCAACCTTTCTCTTTATTTCTGAGCTTTTTAAGGACTTTAACTGATGCATCAACCTTTGAAAATGGAAAGAAATCAGTCAGATTCATGGCTGCATCAAAGTGTCACATGTAGTTCTCCCACATCAGCTGGATTATATCTATAGCAGCAAACAGCAGCTGATCCACAAATCTTTGTCTGTGTTAATAAAGTTGGATCAGTTCAAATAGTTTGTTGCTCTGCACTTGAAAGCAGCAGTTTTCTAATGCACCACCTTCATGTTTCCTTCATATTTGAATCCCCTGTAGATACTGACAGGTAACCATGTCACACAGAGCTCAAGCCTTTGAATCCAGCTGTGATTGTTGATTTTCTATTGAATGGACTTTTTCAAATCCAGCTGTAGGCCTGTGTTTGTGAGCTCATTAACAGCTGTTTATTTAGAGATACGTGGTCCTCACAGGACAGCCACTACAAACATATGATTTTATAGAATATGATGCATTACTGCAGATTCAACACAATAGAAAGGATTTGAAATGAGCTCAGCCTTAAACATGTGCAGCAGTAATATTGATCCATAGACACTGATGGCAACATTTTTCTGCACAATAAGTACTTTGACTTTTCATACTTTATGTCCAATTTGCCAGTACTGCAGTTTTGTGTGTAGTGAGGTGTTTTCATGGTGTTTTATTGGTGCTTTTACTAAAGGAAGGCTTCTATCAAATTCTTCCAAATGTTGTCAAACTGAGCTGTGTGATGAAGTGAGTGTGACAGAAACACTCAGACTGTGTTTCTCTGCTTCATCAAGTCAAATCTGGTCCTCAGAGACTGAATAAAGTCCTGTCCCACTAACAGCAGCTCCAACAGTCTGTTCACTGCTTTCTTCCTGTCAGTCTTCATCTTTCTGCTGCGTCGCCTCTTCACACTGACCACTTTCTATCTAACAGTGAGCTCCCAGTGAAGCAGCAGCATTCAGCCTGTTAGAGTCAACACAAATGTCTCCATCCAAGCTCATGTTGTGCTTTGTTGTCCTCTCAGTCCCCCAGGTGGAGGTGGATTCAGGGGTGGAGTCTGTCCAGCTGCCCTTCAACACCACACTTCACCTGCCTGAAGATGCTAAAGTGGAGTGGATGGAGAACAAATATGATGATAAGGTCCACGTGTATGAGAACGGCTCTGACCAGCCTGAAGAACAGGATCAGTTTTTCAGAGACCGAACGAAGATGAATGAAGACCTGCTGAAAACTGGAGACCTCAGTCTGACCCTGAAATACCCCACAGATGGAGACAACAGGACCTACACCTGCACCGTCTACAGCAGGGAAGGAAACATCCTGCTGAAGAGAAAGGTGGAGCTGAAAGTCAGAGGTCAGTGCTGTAGATACAGGTCAAAGGTCAGAGGTCATGTAGGAGTTTATTCTCTAAAAGCTTTTAGTTTGAATCTATTTTCAGTTCATTCAAATAAAATAAATTCTTTGATGTTTTGATCTAAAAGCCAAAAATGTCAGGCGGAGCAACTGTGTGTTTAAATGAACAGACTAAGAAGACCATTAAAAATGATCCTAACTTCAAAATAAAAGCCTCTGGCGTGATTTGAGTTAGGATCAAATCAATAGTTTTGTTAGTTTAGTCCAAATCAATGTAAATGTATAAATATCAATAGTTTTAAAGCTGCTGAGATCATTCAAACACTTTGATCCAGTCATTTGGATGTTGTCACATGTCAGGGTGGAGCAGCCATAAATATGAGGCTTTTATTGTGAAAATGCTGAGTGTGATGATCCAGAGGAGCCCATGGGGTGTTTGTGGCTGGATGCAAAGGTTTGTAGCTCTCCTTGTAAAGAGAAACAGCTTGAAGCTACAGAGGAGCGTCTGCAGAAGAAGACAGGGGAAAGAGGAAGAAGCTGAGGCCGCTGGAGAAAAGACAGGAAAAGAAAATCAGCTTTATTTGTTGGAGGCCGTTTGTTCATCACACTGAAATATTCCCACTTTAGAGACATGAAACAAAGTGAAGTGTGGATTGATGTTTGTCTCAATGATTTGGGCCCTGGAATCATTTCTTCATCTCCCACTTTAAGACATATTAATGTCAGCCTCACATGTCCCACAGTGGACAGATTTCTATTTCTAGATTGATATTTGGAGGATTTTCATGTGTTTCTCTGCTGTCACAGCTCTTTGTGATATTTGAGCGCAGCTGTAATGTTTGTGTGGTTAAAGCCACCAGACTCCACTGACAAAAACTCTCATTTTAGCCGGAGAACACGGGCTGCTGTGGGACTTTGTGTTTGCAAAGATTTCTATTGGAGGCATTTTTGCCTTTATTATATAGGTGCAGAGAGTAGACAGGAAAGTGGGGAGAGAGTGAGGGACACACAGGCACCTGTAGTAAGCCCGCCTTCAGTCCACCTGCTCAGCCAGGTGAGCTATAGCGCTGCTTTAACATGCTAGTGTGATTGAGAGTGAATGAAAGTGAGTGATGGAGGCAGCAGGAAACTAACAGGCTGTTTGTTCTGAGAGGTCACATGACTGTTTTTCTCAGCAGAGTCTGATGGATTTGATGAGACCATGAGAGCGGCTTCAGTTCCTCATCAGAAAGAGTCTGACAGAAGCTCCTCCTCTATACCCCAGTAGACTTCTATTAGACTGCTCCAGATTCCTGAGAGTTCACACAGAAAACTTTACAAACAGCCAAAGAAAAACTATTGAAAAGGCTTCAAGATGACAAAGAGCTCTTTCACAGCACATATGAGCCATTAAGAAGTGCACATTTGTGTTTTCCATAGTCCATCATCCAATAATATCACAGGACAAACTGTGAGGTAAAAGCCTTCAGCTCTTTGTGAATGAAGCAAAAGACTTTGGTCCTGAGAGATGGTTCAAAACACAATTCAGACCTACCAAAAGTATTATTGGTGCCAAACACATGAAGCCTTCAACTTTGTATTTGTCCAGTCAGTGTGGCAATAGAAGTCACTGTGAGGATTTTCAATGTGCTATCAAAGAGCATCCAAACAATCAGGTGAGAATGAAGAGAATTAGTGTGGATGGACAGAAAATCCATATCCAGTGTGATTTAGGAGCCGTTCATATATAATGAGTGAAATGAAAGAAGAGCACAGACAGTAAGAACATGAGTGAGCAGACATTTTGGAGCTGCTGATCCACACAGGGCTGGATGGAAGGAGTGGGAGTCCATGATGGCTCAAAGTCTCTGATCCTAACTGTTCCTGAGCCTCTCCCCCTGCCTCCTCTTTGGATCTTCTCCTCCTCTTCTTCCTTATCTGCCTCCTCCACCACTGCTCTCTCCTCCCTCATCTCCTCCTCAGCTGAACTGAAGTCAGGGCTGTAACATGAGCAAACGTGCAGAAATGACTGAGTCAGCATGTTGTTGAAGTGAGTTGAGTGATTGTGAGCAGATTAGATGTGCGAGCCTCCCCTGTAGAGAAAAGCAAATCTTCTCCAGAGTTTCCCACCTCATGTTTTCCTGTGTCACAGCTGATTGTCAAATCCTGGCTGTCACTAAATGAGTGGTCCAAAGGTGGAAGGAGGAGCACAGTTAGATTGTTCACCTCCTAACCTGTGAAATCAATCAGCTGAATGAAAAACACTGTGATCCTATGAGCTGCTATCAGGGCTGCTCCATTCTCAGGATTCTCATCTGGATGATTGAAGCAGATTATTGATGAAGTCAGCAAACAGCTTTCAAAATGGCTCTTTTCCAGGGGAACTCCTGAAATGTAAATCTCATGGAAATGAAGAAGAAGTCCAAAGGCGTGGTTAGGCCCAGACTTGTGGCTGTTTTCAATGTAAAGCCCATGTTGCAGGCAGCTGCTGCTCCTTACTGGCCCACAGTCTCCACTGATGGATGTGTCAGCTCACTTGTACTGTAGCCACGGGAGAGCGATGGAGAGATGAAGCTGACAACCAGAGGTGTAGTGCTATTTGTTGAAGTAGCCCAGCGCACCGTGTGCCATGTAAGCACAAGTTTCCAGAGATGATTGGACTCTGAAATGATCCATGTTGGACTGAATGTAAGAACAGATCATAAAGTCCTCTGTGTGCCCGTCTGTCTGATCATCTTCATCAGTGTGCAGCTGATCTACAGCTAATGTGCTGATTGATGAGCAGCCTGTTCATGGTGATGATGAGAAACAGATTTGATTCAAAGCACAAATGAGTGAAAAAGGAGCAGCAGCCATGATAGAGCCAGTCATCTGCTGACAGAAATAGTGGAGTGAAGGATTTGTGCAGCGTTTCTCTGTGAAAACAGCTGATTCAGATCAATGAGAGGAGGATGAAGGAGAAGCAGCATGTTTCTGATAGAAGGATCACTGCTGTGCTACAAACTGCTGGGACTGTGTGTGAATGTGTGTGTGTGACGGCTCAGCTGGAGGCAGGATTGGTCCAGAGGAGAGCTGCTTTATTCCAGACTAACTCTTCTAGAAAGCTGAAATCTGTGTGGAACAGCTGACCTGTACCATGTGGAAAAAGAACAGCAACATGATTCAGCGTCAGATCCCGACACATCCACGGATTCATCCCGTTACAGGAACTGTGCCACACGTGGCCTCTGTTTGTTCTGCATGTGATGCTGCAGGGATTTCTTCAAGTCACTATAATATAGTGTCAGATGGACACATGAAGCTAACACGGCACATCTTTGTGAGTCTGCAGCATGTTGACACACATGTCAGTGTTGTACAGATCTGAGAGCAGCACAAACAAACTCCATCAAAGTGATTTGTGCTGTTGCAGAGCTGTGTGACTGCATTTGTCTTCATTATGGACACATTTCTACAAATGGGACTAAACATGTGACCCTCTGCACATCCATGGGCTCAGGCTCAACAGTGCACCCATTGGCTGGATTCAGCTTGTATTGTGGCTCCTCCCCCTTAGCTTCAGGTCAGTTTAGCTGTGTTTCCTCCAAATCCCAGAATTCCTGAGGAGCAGGAATATGTGGGGCTGGGCTCTAAACACTCAGGGTGAGGACTGAGTGAAGAGCTACAGGACAGAGCCAAAGTTTCAGCACTGCGCTCACAGCTTTGAGACGTCCAATCAGCAACTGGTCCTGATAACATCTCCCCTCTCATTCCACATACATGAAGACTGCTAGAAGCAGCTATCAGCCACATCAGGCTCACATCATGCTTGGTATTAAACATGCTGCAGTCTGCAGTAAACTCCCTGCCACAAAGCTTTGAGTGCTCTGAAAGGGAATCTCCTCCAAATCCACCTGTAACAAGGTCACCTGCAGAAATAACTGTGTCCACGGGCAGAGTCACTAACACTCTGCACCAGAGCTAAACCTGCTTTGGAGCTAAAAAGCTGCTGTCAGGGTTTCCTGCAGAGGTTCACAGTAAATGTGGAGACTGAAAGCTGTGGACAGTTTCTGTGGCTGGATTATTTCATATGTGTTTGTAGGAGTTTCACTTTCAAAGTTTGGAGTAAAGTGTTGAAATAAATCAGGTCTGTGACGCACACTTTACTGCAGATTGTTCTCAATGGAACACAAAAAGCAATCAAAATGTGATTGATCCTGATGTGGTTGTGATTGTTGCTTCTAGCAGTGTTCATGTATTTGCACAGAGAGGGGAGATGTTATCAGAGTGTGTAACTGATCAGATCTGATGCTAAATCATGTTCATGTACAGTCAGCTGATCCTCACAGTTCACTTTGTAATCATGCAGCTCTCCTCTGATCAATCCTGAGCTCCACCTGAGTCTCAGTCCTCAGGACCTCACACAGTCCCAGCAGCTTCTATCAGCAGAGTTCTCCTGATATCACAAACATATTGATCCTCCTTCAGCCTCCTCTCATTGATCTGAACTGTTTCCACAGAGAAACTCATCAGTGAAACCTGAGCTTACTGTGGATTATTCTGGTTGCTCCATCACTCTCTGCCTCACACTCCCTCATCTGCTGCTTTCCTCTGATTGGCTGCTCTGACAGAGTCATGATTGGCTGCATGTTTGTATATAAAGCAGCACGTTGCTGGTAGATCAGCCATCAGCTCATGTTTGTGACTGCAGCATGGCACCAGTTTGCTCCTCGTGTTTCAGTCCCAGACTGACCTGCAGCTCTTTAGTAAATTCAGACAGCAGCTTTTGAACTGTTAGTAAATCTGACCATGAATCTCATTATGACACCTCTGACCACTCATTCTGTCTTTATTGGCTTTCATACATGAAACACGCTTAAAGTCACCATTGAATTTAAACTGGATGAAAGCAGCTGTGAGTCACTGCAGCAGCTCTACACCTGTGCCAACAACCAACCAACACCTGGGTGGAGTCCCAGCTGAAGCTGAGAGATACTCAGAGATCAGAGACAGAAGCAGCTGTATGTAAGCGTTCTACAGGACGGCTCACACAAACCTGATGTTACTGATGTCTCCTAGATAGATCTCATGGACCAAAGGCTCTCTGTGTCATCTTGGCTCCAGCTGAACTAAACTGAGAGTGAATTTGGGCTTTTAGGGAGGGGTGAAAGCAGAGCGCTGTAAAGGAAAGGGCTGTGATTGGTTCATAACACGTCAATGAGAAGAAAGGAAAGCTTCAGAGCAACATGAGTGAAACAAAGTGTTTTGATGACGACTGAAAGCCAAAACTGTGACTGAAATCAGAATCCAGTTCATCTCCAGCCCTGTCAGCAGTTCCAGCTGTAGTGCTGTTACAATAATAGTCATCACTTCTAGTTTCACAGCAGGAAACTGGGAACATTCAGCGTCTCAAAGATTGACCTGTTAGCACCTGCAGACATTGTTGAGCTGGGTCTGCTGATCTTGTGGAGGTCTTCATTTCTCCACTATTTGGAGAAGCTTCAGCAGGATCCACAGTCAGAGTCAAAGTGGAGTTCTAGCATGGACGTAACGCTCAAGAAGCTTCAGACAGACAGTGTTCTCCAAAAGTTCTGCTCTAAAAGGAAACTTTGAGCTGGCTCTGTAATTGTTGTAGTCAGAAGGATGGAGGCTGGATCTTTGATGAGTGCTTGCACACAGGCTGTCTTTAAGTATTCTGGGACACAGCCAGAGGACAGACAAGTGTTCATTATTGGAAGCAGCCGAGGGCAGGGACATCCCAAACTTCACTCAGGAACTTTGGAGGAATCATATCTACACAGCTTGATGAGCGTTTCAGTTGTGCCACAGTCCTTCAAAGCTCCTCCACAGAGACTGGCAGAAAAGAAGATCAGATATTGTGGCTGGGGTCGGGGACATCAAGAAAAGAATCAGGAGCTGCTGGTTTAGATTTCCTCTCATTCATTTGATCCTTCAGAAAGTTTAGAAAGTGAAGACGTTCCTCACTCGATGCCGTAATCTGATGAAAACTTGCAGGATGTCAAAGACGCTCCACTGAGCTCCAAAGAGCTCTGGGCTGTGCTTATTAGAATGAATTAAAGGAGAGAAATAGCCGCCCTCGCCTCGTTCACCTGTTCATTGAAAGCAGTCGTTCATGCTTTCATTTCTTGATGACGGAGCTGAAGATTCACCTTCTTCCGTCTCCTTTCTGCCCTCCGGCATTGTCTTTTCAGACTGTGAATGTCTTTGTGAATCCAGGGCAGCGAGCGAGCACCACGTTTAGTCCTGATCTTAAAAGGTGCAGTTGAATCTAAAGTGGATGTACAAAGGAGGTTCAGATCATTCAGAGTGTTTGTGTGTGTGAGGGAGGAGGAATACCAGTGGTGGTAGGAAACACTGATGAACATGTTTCTCCTGTTTCCTCATGAAAAGAGCGCCAGCGTACTGACACAGCTTCTTTGCCTGATCACTTGGAAAAATGATCTCAAACAGAATCCATCAATGATCAGATAGAAACACATCAGCTCAAAGCCTGGAGTTCATACTGAAGCCCACAGTTATATGTAGGCCAACAACACGCTGTTTGAAACCAATGAATTTACTGTACTGAGGAACTCTGTGGCAAATGAGTCAGTAAGATCATCAACATGGATCTTAAAATCAGCAGCTCAGATCATGTGATCACACATAAGAACCATGGAGCAGGAAACATCTGAGAGTTCAGCTCCAACTCTGATGGAGTCTTAGGAGGGCGGAGATACCTGCACAGATAGGAGCTGTTTCACACACTTTAACAAGCAGCACCTCCAAACTACACCCTTCATCCACCTTAATAGGGGAGCATTTGAAGCCAAACCTCCACCCACCCAGCCACTTTCTCTGGGCTGACTGAAACAATCATATGTGGGGTCAGAGTTCACAGACTAGACAGTCCTCTCCAGATTTCATCATGTTTCTGTTCAAAACATCAAATCAAGCTGAGGGAAGTTGTAAAATCCTTCAGAATAAAAGCCTGACTATTCAGAGCTCCAACATTAGGAAGAGCAAAGTGAACCAAGGTGGATGGAGGCAGCAGAGAAACTGTAGGGTGGAGCTGAATGCTTCATCAATGGGATGATGCAGCAGATTTTCTCCACCTTGCACAAACTGTCCTGTTAGTTATTATGACTGGAATATCCAAAATGTCTCCAGAGGCTCCGAGTCCAGCTGAACATGTATTAGTGTTTAGAGTGGAACTGAGATGATAGGGACTAGGACCTGGGGACGTCAGTCAGTGACGGAGCGGTCAGCAGGTGTGGGCAGGTGTGGACAGGTACTTGATGGAGTGTTTCCTGCACGCTGGACTCCATATGATATGTTAGCAGAGAGTATCTGGCTCCTGATTGGTTGAAGTGGAGCCCATCTGCTGCAGAAAGATGCCTCCTGTCCCAGAAAACATTGAAGTTGTCTCTAAAGCCCAGGCTGTGGGAGTCACACACAGAGGAGAGCCAGGTGTGGAGGCCGAGCAGCCGCCCAAATGCCCCACGGCCACAGGTGGGAGTGGGGCCGGAGATACAAACACTACTGTGGGCTTGTTTCACAGCCTCACAAAGACACACAAAGTCCAGTTTGAGGAAGTGGGAGCGCTGTTTGGAATCCGGTCTGTGCCCATGTGGATAAGGATGGTGTCGGCCTCCGGACGGGATCGTATTCTGCCAGGAAACTTGTCTAAAATGTCCCAGAGCGTTGGACCGGGAAAAGACAGAGCGTACGCCGCCTTTATTGTGAAATTCCTCACCATGGTAACTGAACACATCAGCTGGTCTGCAGCAGGTTATGTTCAGTGTTTGAGGCTCAAATTGGCTCAAAGTGTCCCATTTTCACTGATTGTTTTCCCGACGACATGCTTCAAGTGTGATATGGATCCTCTGCTGAAGGAATCTGCTTTCTATCCACAACCTGTTGATCCGTATCTGACTAACAGCAGCGCAGGAAGCCCTGCAGTTATAGAGAAACTGTCTGAGTCGCATTGTTGCTGCAATTTACCTGCAACTGCTGATGAAGAAAAAGTCTCAATGTGTTTGTGTTTGGTCCTAATCTGCTGCCAAGTCTGTTTGACACTGCTGGATTTCCAGCTGATAGATGACAGATTAGAAACTGATCAGTCTATTAATCACACAATATTCCATCAATAGAATTGATTTGACTTTGATTTGTGTAACAAAGTGATTTCCACGTCTCCTTCATGATGTGACAGTGTCAGAGCTGAATGCACTTGTAGAGTATCATGTTTTATGGCTCACATTTAAAGTGTTCCAGCTCTAATGTACAGCTGTCATATTAGAAATAGAAGCAGCTCTGATTTTAGTGCTCAAATAAATCTATGAAGTTATGAATTCACACATGAACAGTTTTCTGCAGCGTTCCTCTCGGCCTTATTTGCAGCTCCACTCTTGTTTTTGCTCTAATAATTATTTCTCTCCATGAGCTGTTTCTCTGCCTGAAGGAGGCGCCACTCCATCGCTTCATTTAGTGCAGAACAAGAGTCACATGATGCTGCTCTGTCAACACCAATCACACTTTGTACAGCTCATGTTGTGTTTGTTGTCCTCTCAGTCTGTCAGGTGGAGGTGGAGGAGGGGGCGGAGTCTGTCCAGCTGCCCTTCAAAACCACACAAAACCTGCCTGAAGATGCTAAAGTGATGTGGTTGCATTATGATCTTGTATTGTTGGCCCACATGTATAAGAACGGCTCTGACCAGCCTGAACAGCACCAGGTTTACAGAGACCGAACGAAGATGAATGAAGACCTGCTGAAAACTGGAGACCTCAGTCTGACCCTGAAACACCCCACAGAGAGAGACAGTGGGAGATACAGATGTGGAGTCAGGAGTAAAAACATCTGGATCAGAGCAATCACAGTGCAACTCAAAGTTAAAGGTTTGTGTCTGACTGTCGTGTGTGTGTGTGTGTGTGTGTGTGTGTGTGTGTGTGTGTCTTTGACTGTCTTGTGTCTCCTCTGCAGGGAGAGTTCAGGTCCAGGATCAAACAGGGGACATCAGGAACAGAAGCAGCTCCATTGATCCGACTCCTCTGATGGCTGATCAATCAGTTTGATCTGTGTGTTCTTTGATTATTGATCAGTGA
This sequence comes from Oreochromis aureus, assembly GCF_013358895.1. Taxonomy (NCBI): domain Eukaryota; kingdom Metazoa; phylum Chordata; class Actinopteri; order Cichliformes; family Cichlidae; genus Oreochromis; species Oreochromis aureus. The sequence continues at coordinate 93,389,808 of NC_052944.1, read as the reverse complement.
TGTCAGAGTGGAGTCAGTGTGATGTTGTTGTTGTGTGTTTGAGACTTTTAGTGTCCATGAAGGTCTCTGCTGCCGTAGATCCTCTGAACTGTGACAGAGGTCTCACTCTGGAGGAAACTCTCAGCACTTTCCAGCAGCTCCTCCATCATGGAGGACGTTCCCTCACTGTAACAGGTGGAGGAGAGAGGAGAGGAAGCACAGGTGGATCCTCTGAGGAAGAGGAGCGTTCCTACAAACCACATGATCACATGACCAGAGGACAAGCATGTGTAGAAACACATTAAAGTCAGCCTGTAAACACGTTTGTGTAAATTCTAGTCGAGTTTTTCTGTTACATTCAAATAAAAGCAGAGAAAGCAGAACAAATGCTGAAGCTGTCTGTGTGAAATAAAGGAGTTAAAGTACACACACACAACACATTAGCTATCAGCATATTAGCTAACAGCATATTACCTAACAGCACATTAGCTAACACCATTTTAGCTTACACCACATTAGCTAACAGCATATTAGCTTACAGCACATTAACTAACAGCATATTAGCTTCCAGCGCCATTTTAGCCTACAACACATTAACTAACAGCATATTAGCTTACAACACATTAGCTTATAGCATATTAGCTTACAGCACATCAGCTAACAGCACATTACATAACAGCATATTAACTTACAGCACATCAGCTAACAGCATATTAGCTAACACCATTTTAGCTTACAGCATATTAGCTAACAGCATATTAGCTTACAACACATTACCTAACAGCATATTAGCTTACAGAACATTTGCTAACAGCATATTAGCTAACAGCATATTAGCTTACAGCACATTAGCTAACAGCATATTAGCTAACAGCATATTAGCTAACAGCATTTTAGCTAACAGCATATTAGCTTACAACACATTAGCTAACAGCATATTAGCTTACAGAACATTTGCTAACAGCATTGTCACTACCCGATGTGTACCGGAAACCGGATCGGTACCCCGCATGCGCGAAAGGTGTCTACTTCCGGTCGAAGCGTTTTACGATAGTTACGGGTCAGAGTATCTGTTAAGATGTTAAGAATAATAAGTATATCTTCAAATGTTTGCAATAATGAAGCATTTCAGTACAATGTAGACAAAACGAAAAATAAAAAGATAGTTACGGATCAGGACTCCCGATCCTTACTGGCGCATGTGCATTAGTCCGACCGCACAAATCGGGTCTACCCGATCCGCATCGCCGCATGTGCAGATGTTTTCTTCTTCTTCTGTTCGTTTAATGGCAGTTTACTCCCCAGTGTACGAGGATACCGCCACCTGCTGACCTAGCGAATGAACCCTGTTATAAACTGAATTAGCGTCATTTCAAATGCGTGTTAAATTTGATTTAGCGATAGTCAAGTGTGTTTATGCTTGTCTGTGTGGAGAGGATTGATTGGAATAGTGATGATGATGTCCGCTATCACTGTCAATTGTCAGTAAACACTTAATCTGGCTGATGAATCTTCACGTGACCTATTACAAAGTCTGTATTATTAAGTCTGTAATTAGGCGCCATTCTTATTATTTTACGGAGCTTTTGTTCAATCGGGGGACGCTGTCTGTTGAGGAGAAAAGCATGAATTTGTTTGTATACGGATTATCCATTGTTTAAATGTCCCGGTAGTCGAAAAGGAGGCAGAGCTGTTGAGAAATGCTAGGAGCTAACTGGGCGCTAACTGTATCATTCAAATATATTGAATGTCGCAATGCTGGCAAAGAGAGGAAGTGACGTAAGATTTGCGCATGCGGGGTACCGATCGGGTTTCCGGTACGGATCGGGTAGCGACAAGCATATTAGCTAACAGCATATTAGCTTACAGCACATTAGCTAACAGCATATTAGCTTACAGCATATTAGCCTTCAACACATTAGCTAACAGCATATTAGCTAACAGCATATTAGCTTACAGCACATTTGCTAACAGCACATTAGCTAACAGCATATTAGCTTACAGCACATTAGCTAACAGCATATTAGCTAACAGCATATTAGCTTACAGCACATTAGCTAACTTGGGCTAACATTAGCTAGCTTGGGCTCAGTCGCTGGTTTCAGGTCAGATTCTCTGCTTTTCACTGGTTTTGTGAATTACAGCCCCCAGTACAGTCAGAAGGACCCGGCTAACGTAGTGATGCTCAAACTGGATCAGCCAGTCTGAGAACCACTTTTCACCTTCTGCTCTCACTTTTTACAGAACGGAGCAGAAAACATGCTGAACAATACAGTTTTATTTATATAGCACATTTAAAAACCTGAAGGCACACCAAAGTGCTTCACAGTAACACGTAGAAACAACATCAGTCGGTAACAGGCTACAGATCGGGCACTAGCACAGACAGGATGGAGGCACTAATAGACCAGAAGAGTTAAATAAAATAGGTGTCAAACCTCAATAAAGAGGGAAGGTCAGATCTCGAATACAAAATATCTACTGAGAAGATAAAAACAGCAGTAAAATTAATAATAAAATAATAAATTTAATAAAAAGTTTAAAAGAGTATTAACTGGTCAAATAGGTAAACTTTCAATCTTGATTTAAAGGATTGGATAGAGTCCAAGGCTCGAATCGAAGCAGGGAGGCTGTTCCAAAGGTTGGGTGCAGCTGAAGCAAAGGCACCATCGCCTCTGGTCTTCAGTCTGAACTTAGGTTGGATCAGGAGTAACTGACCTGATGATCTTAATGCACGACAAGGAGTGTACAGATTGAGGAGGTCAGTGAGGTAACTGGGCGCAATGTTATTCAGGATTTTAAATGTGAGTAGCAAGATTTTAAACTCAATGCGATATTTGATCGGTAACCAGTGGAGATCAACAAGAGCCGGAGTGATAGGATCAAATTTTCTAGCTCCAGTAAGAAGGCGAGCCGCAGCAATCTGAACAAGCTGAAGCTACGAAGAGAGAAGGCTTGGTTGAAAACATTCATCATAAGATTACACAACTAGTACTGCAAGTAACAACATTATCAATCAATCAATCAATCAATCAATCAATCAAGCTTTATTCGTCACATGCAGGTTGCCCTGCAGTGAAATGGGACCCCCCCGACCTTACACATACAACACAGACATTACATGGGGATACCGGTCGGAGATTGGTAGCATTAGAGAAAAACATTGAAATGTACATTACAATGGGAAAGTACAAGAGGAAAAAAAGAGACCCCTACTCATGCTGTGCTTCCATGGTAGGACAGCATGAGAACAGGAAACAAAAAACTCCTCTGCACAAAAAGCACATGAATGTCCACAGCACAACATTATGAAGGACATGACAAGCCACGGGATGGGTGGGGGTGAGGAGTCATCCAAGCGAACACAGCAGCCGCCCTGCACAGCGCTATCGTTCCAGCGCGGCACATAGACCCGCCGTGTTCCCCCGCAGGAAACAAGCATCGAAGGCGTTTGGAAAGGGAGAGGGGTCAGTGTTTGCTTATCAGTGTAAGTGTATGTGTGTGCGTGTCCATAGTTCAGCGGAGACAGTGTCCTTCGCCCTGCCAGGCTAAGTAAACAGTCTACCAGCCAACCCAGGTGGCCTTATGGGATGGGAAGGAACAGTCACAACATAGTCGTTATCAGGGATTGTTTTTGATCGGCTCCAGCCTTGAGCCCGCAGCTGGCGCCGAAGGGGTAGCCATATAATGATGGTGATTTTTCTTTTGCAAACAACTCATAAGAATTTCAGGCTGTTTTTTTTTTTTTTTTTTTTAGCACTCCGACACTGGTCTCTCAATCTCCTTTTTTATAGCTGCGAGTTTCTCCAAGATGTTATTAGCCATCGATCCCGAGATCTTGTCACTCTGTTGCTCACAAAGCAGATCCTGAGACCTCACGACCGCAGCCAACTGATCCGAGATGTAGTCCAGCTTCCTCCCAGAGTTGTTGTTTCGGGTGGATTCGTTCCTGATGTAATCCAACATACGCTCAGAGGTGTTAGTTTGAGCATTCACTGCAGTCGTAAGCGCCTCCAAGCTCTTAACCATGCTGCTGCTTTCAGTGAGCCCTTTCTGAGAACTCGCACCTCGTCCAATCGTTTCAATCCCAGCGGGCAGCCTTGTGGGGATTTGGACAGCCGGCTCCGCTCTCTCAATTTTCCGATAAGCCAGGGCCAAGCCAGCTCCGATCAGCAAGAACCCTGTTACCATGGTTCCGAATAGGTAGATATCTTCAGCGTCCTCGATCGACAGTCCCGCCAGGCACACGACCCTCCAGTTCTGCCACCCGTCCATCGTGTATCCGGCAGGGAAAGTCCCTCCAGGGCACTCGGGCTCTCCCGAGCCCAGACTTCTCGTTGAGAAGATGGTGTCAATAGCGTTCAGAGACCAGTTGATCAAATCCATAATTCTCTTTTAGGTTTTAGACACAGACTGTGAGAGAGTGTTCCAGGGAAAGCAATAAAACACAGACAAGACAAGGACACAAGAAGCTAAGCAGGGAAGATAAGGGCAGGAGAGGAGAAAGTGCGACCGCCTTCGCTGAGAGCCAAGAGATTCTATATACAGATTTCTGCATAACAAATGCATTTAAACAAGTATATGTATTTCTTAAATAACTGAGATGGCTCGAGTGCATGTATGAAAAATGGCTACATCCTGTGGCTGTAGCTCAGAAGGTTGGTGGTGCGCGGGCGGCCCCCGGAATGGACACTTCCCCGTCGCTGGGCCAGGGCCTGGGGTGCCGGGGAAGGTCGATTCCCTCGCATGCTCGCGGGGGTGGAGTAGGTTCAGCCGGATGGCTCCCCGGCCTCAGTAGGGCGATGGGGGTATGTGGCAAGGCTTAGTCTGCAATGCTGCTGCAGGTGAGATGGATGCACCTGCGCATCTGCAATCACACCTCGTCAGTGTAAAAGGCTGAGCTGTTGTCATTACTCGTTGTTGTGGATGTGTTGGCTGGGACGCTGAAGCCGTTCATGTGTGTATTCAGCAACCGTGTGCCTTAATAAAGCATTGCTGCAAAGTACAAATGTGTCATCGGGTCTGCTGTGGTGGTTTACATCCAGATTATTCCAAACAAAGTGTAAAATAAGAGCAACATTTCATTGAAGCTGTGGCTTCATTTATCATAGTGTCACAAAGAGTTTCCTGTTTCTGTTTCAGCCTGTCAGCTCTCACAGTGTTATATTGCACATGTGCTGTGAGTAATAATATAAATAATAATAATAGAAATGAATAAATAAAGAGATAAACAGCACCAACAGGAGCCTGTAGAGAGTTTCTGGTCTTGCAAAGACAAACATGTTTGTTCCAACAGAACATTCAGATCATAATTCAGATGTGAAAAGCTGTCAGACAGGACAGGTTATATAAACACAGTGTTTAGTTTGTGAGAGCAGGTAAAGGCAAAGAACCAGGAATGAACTGTGGGGAACCTGATTGGACGCTTTGGATTTCCTGATCTCACAGTGTTTTTGTCCTGTTTCAGTAGATTTTGATGGCTTTGGTTCCATGAAATGTTCGGGCTGATGAGTGTTTGCCTCTGCTCGCATCCTTTGTGTGCTTTGAGCTTTTAAAGGAAGAGTTTGTGACAAAGTCCAAATCTTCCATGTCAGCAGACCTGCTGCCCCCAGAGGAAAAACCATCATTAATAAAGTGAAAGAGCAAAGCGAGCGTGACACAGTGAGAGTTTGATCTGCTCAGAGTGTCGTCCTCACAGCTCAGAGACACAAAGTCTCCTTCAAACAGCTGCTGGACTCAGAGGAAGACGAGCTGTGAGGCTGGACTGAAACCTGCTGACTGAACTCGTTCACAAACATGTGAATGAATAAAAGTGCTCCACAGCACAGAAGCTCCAGCACATTCTGTCACAGCTTTCCTCACAGCTCGCTGGAGCCACAGTCCACATGTTCACCTGTGAAAATGCCTCTGAAAATAACACCGCTCCCTTTTTTCTTCTTCTTTCAGCTGCTCCTTTAGGGGGCGCCACAGCACATCATCTGCCTCCATCTCCTCCTATCCCAGCATCCTCCTCTGTCACACCAGCCCTCTGCATGTCCTCCTTCATCCATCAGCCTCCTGTAGTCCTGGTTATATGAACAGGTCGTTTATTTTGATGGTTGAATTCAAATGTTCTGTGTGTAAGAATGTAAACAAATGCCTGTAAGCTATGTGATGTGTGTCAGACGCACAGCCTGTTTATTTGCATTGGTGTATGTCATTATTTTCTGTAATGTTACTGGTATGTACAACAGCTCCAGCCAACCCTGAAGTAGCCTCAGGTTGGGGGGGTGGGAGTAAGGGGGGAGCTGGGTGCACTCCACGGGAAGAGAGAGAGGAGAGATGAGCAACAGTGTTGTGTGGACGCAGAGTTCATAGTCAGGCGACAAACTTTTATTTTCAGGTTGATGTTCAGTTAACTGAAGGGGGAAAGCTGTTGTACCCACTGTGGGGAGGAGACAGATGTCTTGCTGGCATGTCAGACGTCCCTTCTGCTGCTGTGTTGAACCTAAGTGTTAATGTGGGAATACGTGGATACGGCAACCACGAGTGCTGCTGCTGCGCCCTGCTGGGGGCCAGTTTCCCCCCAACTGTCCCCTTGAACCGCCTGGAGGCGTGAGTGCTGTTGTTAGGCGTTAGTCATTAATGTTACTTATTTTCTTTTGTGTTTTGGGAACTAATCATTACTAAAGTGGGGTTAACTTTATCATTGACCTGCTTGCGTTCGGTTTATTTCCATATAGTCTAGTTTGATGCACGTTCCATGTCACAGGCATCAAAACGTTTGTCACACTGGGAGTGAACTAAAAATGCTTCCCAAATATTTAATATTTATAAAAATATGAAACATTTGGAGCACAGATGTGTAAAGATCTCACGCTGTGATATTCAAATCAGAGTCAAAATGAGAAACAGACGGTTTTCAGATCAGCACACATGAAGCCACCTGCTTAGAAACAAGCTCACATCTGAAAAAGCACCGTTCACATGTGGAGAGGATTTAAATGATAAAATTAACAATGATCTGAATTCTCACACTTGTACTTAAGACTGAAGAGCATCACAAGCTGAGCTGTTTTCCTGATAAACAGATTTAATTCAAGGCCACTAATCTGACAGATCTTTCTGCAGCAGCTAATAACGTACAAACATACAGGCGTATGTTCTTGTCTGCCGACTACATTACCCACAGTGCAACTGTGGCGTTGTCGGTATGACATTCTAGCATAGCCTGTAGATAAATATGGAAGCAGTCACTGTGAAGTCAGACATTTTTGGGTAAAGTCCAGTTTTACAGTCTCAGTTTACTGATTTAATGTCCAGAGATGGTCAGGAGGGAGGAGCTGATGCTAGCCCTGGGTGCTGCTTTGTAGCCATGACTCAAAGCATCCATAATCAGAACAGGACTGGGCAGACTGGTTGGCTGAAATACTGCAGGTGCTGTGCTGACATTCAGCTCATGAAGCTGAGGACGGGAGCTGAGAGAAGTGTGGCGAGAACATGAGCAACAGGTCAGCGTCTTTAGGGCTTCACTTCTGTTTCCAGTTTAGGTTAAAGTGGCACCAACACACACAACCTGTCATCCAGCCACTCCTCCGTGGAGGTTGGTGGTGTTTTGTGGGGTTCTTGGGTGAAAATCTCCCACACTGAGGACAAACTGAGTCCAGTTCAGTGTTGTCTTGTTTTTGTCTTCCCAACACAAGCGAATCGTTTCTAAAATGATCAGTCTGAAAAGAAAAACCTGCAGTGAAACGTTCCTGCAAATCTTTCCACAGCTCATCCTTCCAGGAGACAGAACCAAGCCGAGTGCATGACCCTGCAGCAGAGTCCACTATAGTACAAGGTGGCTGTAGGTGATGGACTGGAGTAAGAGCACATTTGAAATTAAACCAGGAGCCCAGGCTGGATGTAGAAGATGGATGAAGCCTCCAGTGACTCACACAGTCCCATCTTAAAGCCTCCAGCCTGGTGTTTTGAAACTGGCGAGAGGGAACCGAGGGGAAGCTGAGGCAGCAGTAACGTGTGGCTGCAGCATGAACATTGTTGTGTCCATCTCTCACCAGAGTGGGCTTATTTCCTCAGAGGTGCAGTAACTGCAACGCTAAGGAAACACTGCCTCCGTCTTTTTTTGAAGTGTTGACCGGTCTGCAGGCTCAGACAGCAGCTGACTGTTAGCCTGATGCTGGAGAGGAAGCTGTCAGCATCAGGCGAGACAGCACGTCCTCGCCCATTAGCAGGCATCATCTTTACATTTGATTTTATAAAAACAAATCATGAATTAAATCCAAACTGAACAACTGCAGACTCATGAAAGGATTTGCAGTTTTGCAAACTCCTGTTAAAAGGGAGTTTTTCCTTCCCACTGTTGCCAAAGTGCTGCTCATGTATGTATTATTGTAGGTCTACCTTACAATATAAAGCACCTTGAGGCGACCGTTGTTGTGATTTGGCGCCTGTGTAAATAAAACTGAATCTTCAATAGAAGAAATGCAGTTTTTAAGAGCAGCTGTGTCATTTAGAAATATGAAAATCTTTTCAAACTGTTAAATAGTTTTAATTACAAATTCATCGTCTGAAAAACCAACGGCTGTTTTTATCAAATGATATTTCAAATGTTTGTGTGAAGAGTGAAAAAAGGGGGAACTTTTCTAATGTGTTGTAAAGAGCAGCATAACTGGAAGTTGAACTGCTCAGTCAAAGCCTTTTTTCCCTTTGAGCTTCATTTCAGGTGGAGTCATTCTGGATTCTGAGTGTGTCCCAAAGGCCACAAGGATCCTCCAGGATAGAGGTACAGACTGCACTCCGGGACAGAGGAGCAAGGAAACATGTTGCTCTTCATAACTTGATGTCAGAGCTTTGAACTAGTTTGGGATTCAGCTCCATCCTGTATCTCTGTGAAACCTGACCTGTGTGGCTTTTGTCCCCTCTGTGAGAAACATGCACATTATAAAGCCGACACATTCATTCAGTTTACTCTTTCATTCTAAAGTGAAAGTGACTGTGTGAGCTTTCTATACAAAGATGTGTAGTTGTGTTTACTTGACTTCAGTTTCAGTCAGAATTAAAGAGACTAATTGTGTTTAAGAGAGGAGGCAGAGACACCATTGATGTCACAGTTCCAACTACTCACACCAATCACATTCAGTCCAGTTCATGTGGACAATAATTAGATGTTGTAAAAGCAGAATGGGAGTCTGCATTTAAATCAATAATGAGTTCAGAGTTATTTTTCAGGCCGACCACAGTTATTCTATAACATGCTGGTAAAAAGGAACCTGTATATTTGATGGATCTGCTTGAATGCAGAAGTTTGTGAAAGAAGTTCCTCTAGTATATAGTTAGGGCTGGACCAGGTGACCCTGAATCCTCCCTTAGTTATGCTGCAATAGACGTAGACTGCCGGGGATTCCCATGATGCATTGAGTTTTTCCTTTCCAGTCACCTTTCTCACTCACTATGTGTTAATAGACCTCTCTGCATTGAATCATATCTGTCATTAATCTCTGTCTCTCTTCCACAGCATGTCTTTATCCTGTTTTCCTTCTTTCACCCCATCGCAGCAGATGGCCCCGCCCCTCCCTGAGCCTGGTTCTGCAGGAGGTTTCTTCCTGTTAAAAGGGAGTTTTTCCTTCCCACAGGCCTTAAGTAACTCTGCTGATTGACAATTAGCTGGATTCTGTGAGCAGCATCCAATCAGGACAGAGGAGGTGGAGCCTAGACAAAACATAAGGAGTTAGTCGAAAGAAGAAAACCAACATCCTCCTGGGGGATGTAACACACTGGTTTCCTTTAACTATCCAGGCAGCTGCCAGATTAGATGCAGAGACAGACTGGAAATGATCACAAGCTGTAAGTGAGGAGTGTTCAAAGAAGCTGCTTTGTTAGGATTGTGACAGAGTTATTATACATCAGTACTCTGTGTAGTTAGTGAAGCACATGTGTGCAGATGCCTGTTTCCCATTAGTGGAGACGTTCATGTAGAGCAGTGTGGGTAACCATGGGGATAGTTTACCTGTAGCAGGTTATTAACACTCACTAATACTACAGCATGACAGCACTCCTGTGTGTGAACACCACAGCCCAGCGTTTACTGTCATGGTCCCTGTGCCTCCCCGGCCAGCCCAGTGTGGCCACAAGTGTTTGTTTTTTCTCTCTCTCTCTCTCTCTCTCTCTCTCTCCCTCTCCTACCTGTCTGCCTGGGCGGAGCTCTGATTGGGCTCCCGCCCTTGGCCCACGCACCTGCAGGTGGTCTCGAGTGATTTGCAGTTGGTCTCTGGCTCTTCTTAAGGCGGGGGCTCTGAGCTATTCATCGCTGGAATATTGAGTAACCCTCGTCAGTATTGCCTGGCTTCATTGTGAATCAGTTCCCGTGCTTGCCGCCGACTTACCCTCGTCTATGTTTATAGGTTTATCTGGACCCGCCCGTTTTGACTCCTGGACCCCGTGAGTGTGAGCGGGTTGCTCGTGTGAGGAGTGTTTGGACAAGGAGCGGAGCAAGTGTGAAGAAGTGTGTTTCCACGGCCTATTGATCCCCGGGACCCTGGTGTTCCCTCCCCCCCCTTCACGTGTACATAGCGCACCGGAGTGATTAATATTGTTGAACCATGCTACCTCAGTCTGCGCCTGAGTCCGTCCGCCACCGTGACATTTACAGACTTTTAAAAGCTTTGTAAGAAAAACTATTTAAACATGAAGGAAGTATAAAAACTAACATTGTTCAGAAACGTGATTCTTACAGCAGCTTTATTATTATCAATGCTGCAGTTTGTTTAAGGTTGGCCTAATTTAATAACTTTTACTGTAGACTGTTGGGAAGCTTCATCCACAGCAAATCATCACATCAGACAAAGCTGCCATCTTTGTAGTGTCCTGTACTGTGACTGAGCTCAGGCCTCTCTCAGGATTTTAGAGCTTATCTGACAGAAACATGATTAACCTTATGCAACAGTCTCTACTAGGGATGCAACGATACCAATTTTTTCAAACCGATCCGATCCGATACTTAGATCTGAGTACTTGCCGATACCGAGTACAAAAACCGATACTTCTACCACACACACACATAAAAAATGCAATGAATTGGAAGACAGTTTTTTTTATTCTGTGTCAATAAAAAATAAAATATTAATACAAAAGACCACAAAAATTACATTTCAAGTAAAAAATAAACACTTCTCTTAAATTGTCCAGTGTCCACATTGTAAACAAACAAACAAACAAAATAACTCAAGTATTTTGGAGTCTCCAGCTTTCAGACATAACGTTAATGAACCTATTGCAGAGTATCCACATTGTAAAAACAAATAAATAAATAACTGAACTCTTTGGATCTCTTTCCCGCTTTCAGATTGAAAAAATAAACACTTCTGTTCAGAATAAAACAAATAAAACTTAGGTTTCAGAATAAAATAAACACTTCTCTTAAATTATTGCAGTGTCCACACTGAAAACAAACAAACAAAATAACTAAAGTGTTTTGCAGTCTCCATGTTTCAGAGAGACATAACATTAATGAACCTATTGCAGACTATCCACATTGTAAAAACAAATAAATAAATAACTGAACTCTTTGGATCTCTTTCCCACTTTTCAGATTGAAAAAATAAACACTTCTGTTCAGAATAAAACAAATAAAACTTAGGTTTCAGAATAAAATAAACACTTTTGTTAAATTATTGCACAATGTCCATATTATATCCAAACAAAATAACAGTGATCTATGTGGCACTGTCTACAGCTTTCGGATTCACATTACATTAATGAACCACCTATTGCAGAGTGTCCACATTTTAATCAAACAAAAAAAAAATTCAGTCAGCAAGCAATAGTGTGACCTCCGAACTAAACTGTTTTTGGGAAAGTGAGAGGCAGGTTCTTTTTGATGAAAAGAATCATCTCTGCATGATCAGCTGTGAGCCTGTTTCTGCTTTCATTCACAATGTGTGACACTGAGCTGAACAGCCTTTCACTATCTACACTTGCACATGGTGCTGAAAGGTATCTGCCCGCCATTTTAGCCAGGTTTGGGAACCGCACTTTATTAACCATCCAGTATTGTAGAGGTTTGTCTTCTCGTAAAATTGCGGCCTCTCCAAGATATGTCTCTAACTCTACACTAGAACCTACCGCAGCTCTGCCCACCGATGCTGATGCCTGCACATCTGCAATTTCATCAAACATGCTGTCAAAACTAGTTGTGGGCTGGCCACTGCGTGCTTTTCTTGAAGGTGGTTCATTCAGGTCATGGTCTCCAGGCAACCTTAGCAGCTCAAGTTTTAGCATCTCCTTGGCATTTACAGCAGTTGTGGTGCTGGAGAAAAAACGATTTTTATATCTAAAACAGAGAAAGAAAAAAGTTAGCTGACAATTGTTTTGCTTACCATTTTTTTTGCAGTAACACAGTTACATACACAGTCATATTCACACATACAGTCACAGACACACAGAGTTACATACACAGTCACATTCACATACAGTCAAACAGTTACACACACAGGCACAACACTCACCTGGGATCGAGTAGCGTGGCGATGCTATAGAGTGGGTTTTCCTCCACATCAGTGAACCGCGTCCTGACAGCTGCAGCCAAGGTTCCCTTCATTGCTTTGATCCCATGGTCCTCGTCAGTCTCCCTTGTTAGAAATCTGTGGAGCACAGTGACGGCTGGAATGACGTCTGCAGCCGTGGCATCTGAAGAGCTGACTTTTCGAGTTAACTCCTCGAATGGACCCAGAACAGATATCACCTTCTCCAGCAGTGTCCATTGGTGAGCCGTGAGAGTATCAGGGAGTCCATATTCAGACACAAATATTCCCAGAGCCCGTTTCTGCTCGATCAATGACTGTACCATATAAAAGGTGCTGTTCCAGTGGGTCTGAACGTCTTGCTGGAGCCGCTTCACAGGCTGGTTGAGCTGTAATTGAATGTCCTCGAGACGGGAGCTGGCCAGAGCAGAATGTTTAAAATGTCCAACTATTTTGCGGCCAACTGCCACCGCATCAGCAACACTCCTCTGTGACAGAAGGCCCTCATGAACAACCAACTGGAGAGTGTGAGCAGTACAAGGCAGGCTGGGCAGCTCAGCATAACTCATGGCCTTTATCATATTTCTTGCGTTGTCCCGGAGCACTACGTGGACGGACGTCTTTGGTATATCCCAGGTTTGAAGCATGCTATCGAAAGCAGTTGCGATGGTTTGGCTGGTGTGCGAGCCCCTGAACGACTTTGCATGTAGTGTTACTTGATGACGAACAAACTCCTCATCAATCCACTGCGCCGTTAAACTGAGGAGCGACATCGGGGACACACTGCTTGTCCAAATGTCGGTAGTGAAACTTAAGGCTGAAACCTCCTGCAAGAGGTTATGCACGTGTTTTTTTTACATCTTCAAAAAGTTTTGGCAGCATTACGTCCGTGATGTATGGTCGGCTGGGAATCTCATATCGCGGCTCGAGTACGCTGAGAAGGCGGCGAAATCCTACGTTTTCCACGACCGACAGTGGCTGGTCATCCAGAGCGATAAAATGAGTTAGAGCCTCTGTTATTTTTACTGCTCGTGGATTTTCTCTAGACATTTTTTGTCGCTTTTCCAAAACCTGTGTTAAAGTGGGCTGTTCTGGTCTTGCGTTAGCCTTAGCAAACTCGGTGTACTCCTGAGCATGATGTGTCCTCAGGTGTTTTATTAAATTGCTTGTATTGAACGATGTACTCTCCTTCCCTCCCCTGGACACCTTACCGGTACACAGTTTGCACTCTGCCTTGCTTTTGTCATCTACACAAATTTTGAAGTAAGTCCACACTGCTGACATTTTGTTTAGCGTAGCTGCAGGAGCCGCCAGTCTCACTTGCCTAACCCCCTAGTGACATGTCCCCCTAGCGGCCAATCTAAAAAATTACAACAGAAAGTACAGGCCACCTTCTGATTCATGAAGTAAATTAGTATCGGTTCATGGTATCGGTTAGCTTTTACGAGTACGAGTACGTACACATTTTACAGTATCGGGCCCGATACCCGATACCAGTATCGGTATCGGTGCATCCCTAGTCTCTACAGTAAGCTGAAGGAACGTCTCTCTGTAATCTATCTCTCTCTCAGGTCTTGTTGTGTTTCCTCTGCTGTCTGTGATCCAGAGCACAGTTAGCATCATGTACACATGTGACTGAACTGTTTCTGTAAGAGCGTCACACACACACACACACACACACACACACACACATCTGTTCCCAGGATGATGTTGGAACAAGTGTATCAAAGTGGCAGAAATGCCCCGGCGAGCACTCACATAGATGTTCACTGTGTTTGCTTTTATTTCCATCCAAGTAAATAAACATGTATGACCTTGTTACTGTGTGTGTGTCTCACTTCATACGAGAGTTTTTCTAACACACTCTCACTCCACCACATCTCCTCTGCAGGTCTAACTCCAGGCAGCAGCCATGTTTGGGTGCAAGCAGCTGGTCCTGAGTGTATGTGACACAGAGTCACTCACACACAAACATGGACACATGACTGAGGAATAAGTACGTTTATAAAGTGAAATATTAAAACGACAAGATTGATCAAAACTATGAAGAACAACCAGAAACAGGAGCTTCTGCAACAGGCTGCCACTGTCACAGCACCTCAGTGACACAATAATAATGTTGACAATACTGGTGACAGGAAACCAACTGATGTAAAATAATATGATGCTGTGGGCTGGATTTGGTTGTGTTATGTTTGGAATACCAGCCACAGCTGACATATAGATAAATATATTCTTATATTTAAAAAGCCTGCCTGGTAACACTGCCTGTGTATCTGGAGTAGACGACGTGTGGCTGACAGATCACAACTAAATAAAATGTCAAATGTTTGTCGTCTGAACCTAATTTGAGTTTTTATTGCCATGAAACAGGAAACTGCTCAGTGAGAAGAATCCAAACCTCATTGATGAAACTGAGAACCTGCCTCCAAACTTTAACTGTTGTGAGTAGAAATGATCTGTGCCATAGAAATGTTGACTGGATGAAACAAAACGAGGCTCAGAAGGAAATTTAGTCAAGCAGCTTCAGAAGGAGGATCTATCTTTGTGGTCTTTGTCCTGGTTTCAGACTTCAGTGATCTCTGGATGCTGTGATCTGATCCGATTTGGATTTATGTCACACATGGAGCCATGAGAGCTTCCTCTCTGAGAAATCTAAAACTCAGAGACCTTTAGATATAAAACATCAGCTGCATGCTGTCCTTAATTCAAAGTGAAATCTTCTGTTCTTAAACTTAGATTTGATATCTTAGACCTGAAAACCTGTACATCCAAGCTCCATTGTTCAAAATTTACTGCAGTTCAGCTTTAGACTCACACACAGCTGGTTCATGTTTCTGTCTCTGTGTCCTCACTTTCCCAGCATGCCTCAGCTCTGCAGGTGTATGAGGGGGTGGAGTCTGTCCTGCCGACCTGTCAGGACTCTTCTGTACCTGCATGTCCCACTTTGGTGTGGAGCCGCCACGACCTCAGTCCTCCAATCGTCCACCAGCGTAACCTGGCAGGAGATGAACTGAGAGCCCAAAACCAGCATTACAGGAGAAGAACGTCCATGAAGACGGACTCTCTGAGGACCGGAGACTTCAGCCTCACTCTGAGGAACCCCATCATCTCTGACAGCGGCACCTACACCTGCACCATCACTGGATTTGGAAATGAACGAAGACTCAGAAATACAACTCCAGGTCAAAGGTCAGCAGCACACTCCAGTACTTAGAATTCACAGATCTGGAGCTTCTGAAAAGACCAACAGCATATAAATTGACTCTTTACAGGAACATTGCAGGGATTTCTGCACGAGAGGAGAGGACTTGTTAGAGGTGGCTGAGGAAATGACAGCTGTAACTGTCTGAGGTGGTTTGGAGTCTTGGATTGATGCATATTTGGTTGCTTCTCTTTAACAGGCTGCAGGAAGCAGCCAGGATAGGAGTAGCCAGACAGAGTGGAGAGAAGAGCTGTGGAGAGTGGGCAGGCAGGTGAGTCACAGGTAGGCTTTTCTCTCTTCAGCAGAAGCTCAAACCAGCTCAAAGATTCAGGTGAGCAGGATTTGCATGAATCACCATGAGTTCTTCCACATGGAAGTATTTCCAGCTGTCTGAACACAAAAGAAAACAGGTGAGAAAACTCCTGAGGAACAAGCAGAGAGGAAAACACTGGATGGCAATTACCACCACTGATAGGCAGCAGTCTGACAGAGAGTGGAGGTGCCTGTTAGTCTTTAAATTCTACTGAGTGAATGAGCTGATGACAAACATCGAGAGCCCAGGAAAACTGGAGATCAAGCCAGCCACCCGAGAGGAAAGAGAGAGGGAAGGAGACACAGAGAGGAAGCAGAGGAAGCAAAGAAGGAAAACAAACCCAGACCTGCCAGGACCATCACGAGTTTCTATCTGCTCTGAAAAGGTGGTGCAAAAATGTCCCATCAGTGTTGTTTCAAACAGTCCAGCTTAAATTACAAACTTAAAACTAATCTTAGACTAAACACTGAAATAATTCTGACACATTATTTATTAAACACAGTCAACTCTGTGCTATCAGTGAGGGCACTGATGAGCCCCACACTTATATAGATAATATATCACAAACATAGAGACAAGCTGAAGCTTTGGGTCATTAAACTTAAGCTTTTTAAGCATGGCAGCACTCTTTTATTGTTCTTTATTCAAATGACATTTCATACATGTCAATCTGCTGATGAGCCTTGTGTCAGCACTGAGGTGGAAGTTGTGGGCTGTAAAGAGGATTTTTCACAGTGGACAGATTCATGTCACATGACTGACTTCCTCTTAAAAACAAAAGTGACACTTTCCTTGTGTTCTTACAGCTGGAGAGTGTTTTTGTTCAGTCAGCAGCAGATTTAAATTACTTTGTGTTTGTTTGAGGTTTTTACAGGAGGATGAAGATGTTGCTGATGATCCTGCTCCTCATAAATGGTAAGAAACTGAATGCAGATCAATCTGCACTCAGACCACAATTTAAGGCAGATAGTCTCACTGTGTGGTGTTTATGTGATGATTTTAATTAATGGGTTGTACAAAATACAAATGTAATGATGTGTGCTCTGTGAGAGTGGAGAGAGGCTTCTGTCCAAGACAGAAATAACAGAGAAGTAAGAGCGACTTTACATTTACAGAGTAAAGATTCATGTTTTATACTTTATTACATTTGACTTTGACTGTACTTGAGAAATTACATATTTTTGCACTTAAGGAAATGGCTTGATTGGGAGGAACGGCCTCCCTGATCTGAACCCGAGCGGTGTTTTGTTATTGGACTTCTGTGCAAATCACAGTTTGGCCATAACGAACACCTTGTTCGAACATAAGAATGTCCATAAGTGCACGTGGCACCAGGACGCTCTAGGCCGCAGGTCGATGATCGATTTTGTAATCGTATCACCAGACCTGCGACCATATGTTCTGGACACTCGGGTAAAGAGAGGGGCTGAGCTGTCAACTGATCACCACCTGGTGGTGAGTTGGATCAGGTGGCGGGGGAGGACGCTGGACAGACCCGGTGCACCTAAACGCGTAGTGAGGGTGTGCTGGGAACGTCTAGCAGAGGCCCCAGTCCGCGAGATCTTCAACTCACACCTCCGGCAGAGCTTCAACAGCATTTCGAGGGAGACTGGGGACATTGAGTCCGAATGGACCATGTTCAGCATCTCCATCGCCGAAGCTGCTGCATTGAGCTGCGGCCGCAAGGTGGTTGGTTCCTGCCGCGGTGGTAATCCCCGAACCAAATGGTGGACACCAGAGGTGAAGGGAGTCACCAGGCTGAAGAAGGAGTCCTATCGGGCTTGGTTAGCCTGTGGGACTCCGGAGGCAGCAGACAGGTATCGACAGGCCAAGCGGAATGCGGCTCGGGCAGTGGCTGAAGCAAAAACTCGGGTGTGGGAGGAGTTCGGAGAGGCCATGGAAAAAGACTTTCGGACTGCCTCAAGAGATTCTGGCAAACCGTCAGGCGTCTCAGGAGGGAAAGCGGTGCTCTACCTGCACTGTGTATAGTGCTGGCGGTGCGCTGCTGACGTCGACTGAGAAAATTGTCAGGCGGTGGAAGGAATACTTCGAGGACCTCCTTAATCCCACTGACACGTCTTCCGAGGAGGAAGCAGAGTCTGGGGATGAGGGGAATGACCCGCCAATTTCTGGGGTCGAGGTCACTGAGGCAGTTAAGCAACTCCTTGGTGGCAGAGCCCCTGGTGTTGATGAGGTCCGCCCCGAGTTCCTGAAGGCTCTGGACATTGTAGGGCTGTCCTGGTTGACACGCCTCTGCAATGTTGCGTGGAGATCAGGGGCAGTACCCCTGGACTGGCAGACCGGGGTGGTGGTCCCCATCTTTAAGAGGGGAGACCGGAGGGTGTGTTCCAACTACAGGGGGATCACACTCCTCAGCCTCCCTGGGAAAGTCTATGCCAGGGTGCTGGAAAGGAGAGTTCATCCGTTAGTCGAACCTCGGATACAGGAGGAACAATGCGGTTTTCGTCCTGGTCGCGGAACACTGGACCAGCTCTTTATCCTCTCAAGGATACTTGAGGGTGCATGGGAGTTTGCCCAACCAGTCTACATGTGTTTTGTGGACTTGGAGAAGGCATTCGACCGTGTCCCTCGGGGTGTCCTGTGGGAGGTGTTGCGGGAGTATGGGGTGTCTGGCCCATTGCTACGGGCCATTCGATCCCTATACAACCGTTGCAAGAGTTTGGTTCGCATTGCCGGCAATAAGTCGGACTCGTTTCCGGTGGGTGATGGGCTCCGCCAGGGCTGCCCTTTGTCACCGGTTCTGTTCATAATTTTTATGGACAGGATTTCTAGGCGCAGCCAAGTGGCAGAGGGCTTTCACTTCGGTGGCCTCAGAATCTCATCTCTGCTTTTTGCGGATGATGTGGTTCTGTTGGCTTCATTGGGTGAGGCCCTCCAGCTCGCACTGGAACGGTTCACAGCCGAGTGTGAAGCAGCGGGAATGAGGATCAGCACCTCCAAATCTGAGGCCATGGTTCTCAGCCGGAAAAGGGTGGAGTGCTCACTCCGGGTCGGGGATGAGTTCCTGCCCCAAGTGGAGGAGTTCAAGTATCTCAGGGTCCTGTTCGCGAGTGATGGGAGAAGGGAGCCGGAGATCGACAGACGGATTGGTGCTGCAGATGCAGTGATGCGGACGCTGCACCGGTCCGTCGTGGTGAAGAGGGAGCTGAGTGTAAAAGCCAAGCTCTCAATTTACCGGTCGATCTACGTCCCTACCCTCACCTATGGCCACGAGCTGTGGGTAGTGACCGACAGAACGAGATCGCAGATACAAGCGGCAGAAATGAGCTTCCTCCGAAGAGTGGCTGGCCTCTCCCTTAGAGATAGGGTGAGAAGTTCGGCCATTCGGGAGGGGCTCAGAGTAGAGCCGCTGCTCCTCCACATCGAAAGGAGCCAGTTGAGGTGGTTCGGGCATCTGACAAGGATGCCCCCTGGGCGCCTCCTGGGTGAGGTGTTCCGGGCATGTCCCACCGGGAGGAGGCCCCGGGGCAGACCCAGGACACGCTGGAGAGATTATATCTCTCGGCTGGCCTGGGAACGCTTTGGTGTTCCCCCGGATGAGCTGGAGGAGGGGGCTGGGGAGAGGGAGGTCTGGGCTTCTTTGCTTAGGCTGCTGCCCCCGCGACCCGGCCTCGGATAAAGCGGATGAAAATGGATGGATGGATGGAAATGTTTTCTTTAAAACTCGTAAACATGTAAATACAATGATGGGTTTAGTTGGGTTTTAGTTCAACTTTAAAATACTGAAAGTTCCAAAACAGAAACCAGTTGTTCTGAAACACCTGTGATTCTTCACTTTTGAAGATTTATTATTTATCATTAATCAGACAAAAGCATTTTACAATAATTGAACAATAATTTACAACTAAAATAACGAATGGCTGCAGTTTTAGATGAGTGGTGTACTGAGTGTCCTCTCTGTTAGGCTGCATCACAGCAAAAACACACAGGGTGACCCCTCGGAATAAAGAGCTTATGAATCCAGAAATATCTGCTTCATCTAGCTCAACAAAATCTAAAACACAAGTCCAAGATAACAAGTATTATAAGTATTAAGGTGACTGGAACGTGGCCCATGGACCATATGGTACAAAAACCTTACAACACACTTTCAGGATTGTAGGATTGTGGTGCTTTGTGGATGGTTGTGGTCAGGGCGGAGCTGCCAACAGATAGTGTGTCACTTTTAACTCTTTATGTCATGACCCTGTCCCTTAAATTTATTGACTTATTTTGCTACATGAAACCTCTCAGTGTTGAGTGAAATAAGGAGCAGCAGAGCATTGGACCAAAGTCTAATATCATTTTTATGCATGTTTAAAAAACAATATTTTTTTTTAAAATTGTGCATGTACAAGAATATCTGAGGTGTATTTGTAGATGTTTAAAGATTCAGATTTAGTTTCTTTTTTATAAAATGGCTCTTTTTGCGTTGTTGCCTCGGGGCAACATTATGCAGTTAACTACACTTTATCTGTTAGCAGTGGCTCATGGTGAAAGCAGCCATTCATTTTACCTCAGTCCTTCAATCTGTCCCTTCTTACTTGTATTCCTCACTTGTCCCCAGCTGGTGCAGCAGCCTGCTGTGACTGTGGGGCCTGGTTAGTAAGTGAGTGAGGGGGAGGGGCCAGTTGCACTAAGAGCTTTGATTGGACAATCCAGTGTCAGTAATGAAAATAAACAAATGGGCTGCTTTTAGTTCTTGTAGGGCCGGCTGTGTAGCAGCCACCAGGAAAATGCATGGTGTACCAGATTATCAGTCCAGCCCTGATTCCAGTAAAAATGTTAGTTTGCATGGTGGTAACTTTACAGCAGGGCCTTTCATGATGTCAGTGAGGTACAGCTGAACTTGCACATGTAAAACAGGTAAAGCATATTAACCCAGCAGAGAATCTATACTGCACTTAAAATACTCTGTAAACAAAGTGAAAACATGAAGAAACAAAGAAAAGTGTCTAAGACAGCAACCACAGAGAACAGACAGATAGAACAACACCATCATCCCTTATGTAGCAGGTTTATCAGAGAAACTCAGGAGAGTCTTCTCCAAGCGCGACATCCCAGTGTACTTCAGACCCAGCAACACACTCAGACACAAACTGGTTCATCCCAAAGACAAAACTCCCAAACACAAACTCAACATAGAAGAGCCGCCTCCACGGGTTCATGTGTGTGAGTTGTTACTTAAGAGAGATCACCAACCCTCTTAAGAGACAACTCCCACTGGGGCTTAAATACTTGGCACTCTCCACCGTTTAGAACTGAAGAAGCTTCTTAGATTAAAGTTGTGCCACACACAGTCTGACCAATCATCTCATCTGTGGGAAAAAGATTACAACCATTGAAATCTAAAAGATAGTTTTTTCTACTATGATCATAACACAACATGGATTCAACATTATAAAGAAATGTTAAAGATCACATTTGACTTCTTTTCTCATCAGTACAGGAGCATCATAATTATAATAGGATGTGTAAGATCACAAGTTTTTGAAAGTTATGACTTATGTTACGACTCGTCTAGGGCCAGACAATAACCTGAGTGAGGCACTCGCTCGCCCCCATGACCCAAGCAGCGACAGGGAACAACTCTGTTCTTTATAATGTGATTTATTTACAAAGTGATAAAAAGAAGGACAACAAAATGGGAGTGTCAACACTTCAGGGTGAGCCAAGGCCAAAATAATAAACAAAACCAACCTAAACCGATTCCCACAGCCCTGGCCTAACCAAAACAAAAGCCCAGAATAAATCAGAATCAGAAAGACTTTATTTATCCCCAAGGGGCAATTAAGATACAACAGAGCAGCATGACGTTGAAGATAAGGACAGGGCATAAAAAGGCAATAAGAATGAGATAATAAATACACAGAATATACAGTATATACAGTTTTAAAATTGCACAGTGTTAAAATTAAAGTGACTGAAAGGTGAATAAATAACTGTAAGTGAGTAAAGTGTTGGCAGTATAAAAAGAGTGTAGTTTATGTTTCTGGTGTGGGAAATCCTGAGAATCTCCTCTGTGTTGGCAGAGAATTTGAGGAGGTTGTCAAAGATGGTTCCCAGGTATTTGTACTCCTCAACTACCTTCACTGGCTTCCCGAGTGGGCCCGTGGTGTTGTGAGGGGCCTGACAGCAGTGACAGGAGAACTATGTCATCAGCATATTTAACCAGGTGACATTTGGGCTGTGTGGATCTGCAGTCACCAGTGTAGAGGATGAAGAGCAGGGGGGGAGCACACAGCCCTGGGGGGAGCCAGTGGAGGTGGAACAGAGACCGGAAAGAGAGTTGTTGACCCGAACTTACTGAGTCCTGTTGGTCAAAAAGTCCAACATTCACAGGACCAGCTGATCATCCAGGTGAAATCGGGAGGAAAGTTTAGTAGCCAGGATATGAGGCTGCAGAGTGTTGAACGCTGATGAGAAATCAGCAAACAGAAGTCTGGCAGAGGGGTCAGGGAGCTCCAGATGTTTGTGGATGGAGTCCAAGATGAAGATTTTTGCATCATCGACACCTCTGCATGCACAGTAAGTAAACTGGAGTGGGTCCATCAGGGGTCAGTTGCTCCTACGATGTGCTGTTTTATGGCCTTCATCACCAGGGAGGTGAGGGCCACAGGACGAAGATCATTCAGAGACTTTGGGTTGTTTCTTTTGGGGGTGGGGATGACTGTGGAGTGTTTCCACAGCTGGGGGACGGTGTGACTGTCACACTTCCTAGTTGCCCTGCACAGTGCCTCAGAACTCGACTGCTGATGTTGTCAGGGCCCGGTGAGCTCCTCTCCCTGGTCCTCCTGAGGGCTCTCACCACGTCCTCAGTCCTGAAGGTGACTGCAGAGCTGCCAGGTTTCAGTGAGGATCTGGACTCCTCAAGCTGGGCCATGTTGTCCATCTCAAACCTGGTGTAGAAAGCGTTAAGGTCGTCAGGGAGGGAGGAGGGGTTGCTACCCTCCACCTGGATGGTTCTGGGGGTGGTGACTGCAGTATTCACAGAGGCCATGGTTTGAGGCCCTGCCAGGCTGAGTGGAGGTCACCTGTGGTGAATGTTTTTTTCAACTGTGTTTTTGTAGTCCAGTTTAGCGGTTTTTATGGCCCTCTTGACCTCCTTGTTGACCTCCCTTTTATCCAGAGCAGAGCCGGTGAAGAAAATCCTCCTTGTAGTGTGAGGATACTTTCCACTGTCCACTGCTTGATGTCTTTGGTGACCTTTATAATCCTCTTGATGACTTGGGTGTAAGCAGGGGCCAGCAGGATGGTGTGGTGGTCTGCTGAGCCGAGAGGGGGGAGGGGTAGGGCTTTAAATGCATCTGGTACAGAGCCATAGCTTTTATCCAGAGTCTTCCCCTGATGTGTGCAGCATGTAACATACTGTTGGTGTCCTATAAGATAAGATAACCTTTATTAGTCCCACATGTGGGAAATTTGTTTTGTCACAGCAGAAAGTGGACAGTGCAAAGTTATATAGCAAAAATTAGAGAACACTGGAACACAATAAGAATAATATACTGTGCACAACTGTACAGAATAGAATAGAATAAAATAAAATATACAATAGGATAAAAATAGAATACAAATGCTATATACAACTGAGTAAAAGTACAACTTTGGCAGAAAAGGGTATTGCACATGTGTGGGTTTGTGGGTGTTTGATCAGCTGCAATAGTCTTTGTTGTGGAGTCTGACAGCAGTGGGAAGGAAAGACCTGCAAAATCTCTCCGTCCCACACCGTGGGTGCCGCAGCCACTGAAGGAGCTGCTCAGTGCTGTCAGAGTCTCCTGCATGGGGTGGGAGATGTCGTCCAACAGGGATGAAAGCCACCATTCTCCCGTCACTCACCACCTCCACTGGGTCCAGAGGGCATCCTAGAACAGAGCTGGCCCTGCGGATCAGCCTGTTCAGTCTCTTCCTGTCCCCGGCAGAGATGTTGCCACCCCAGCAGACCAGACTTTAAGCAACTTGTCAGGGGAACAGTAGTTTAAATAACCCAGGATGAACTTGGGAGAGTCCGGTGATAATTGTTCCAGTTTGTACAGATTGTTGGTGAAGTACTCTGTGGCTTTAGCTGCATCAGCTCTGGGGTTGATGTAAACCAAGATGATGGAAAGCTGTGGGAATTCTCGGGGGAGGTAGTAGGGGTGCAGGGAAACAGCCAGAAGCTTGATGTCTGTAGTGCACAGCTTCTCCCTCACAGTGACTGTAGAGCACCAGCTGTTGTTTACATACAGACACACGCCACTGGCATGTTGCTTCCCGGTGCGTTTGCGGTCCAGACGAAGAAGTGGTGAAAAGTCATCAATGTGCAGCGTGCTGTCGATGTCGTTGTTGCTTAACCACGATTCCATGAATGCCAGAACAGAGGCAGTTCTGTACTCATGCAGGTGGTTGGCGCAGGCTTGTAGCTCGACCAGCTTGGAGCCGAGAGACCGCACATTAGCAAGGATTAGCAAGGATAAGTAAGTAAGTAAGTAAAGTTTATTTATTAAGCGCTTTTCATAGACATGTTGTCACAAAGTGAGAAAAGAAAGAGATGATTTATCCAAGCTGGTAAACAGGGAATTACAATAATCTAAACGCGATGACACAAATGCATGGACAATTTTTTCCAGTTCCGCTAAGGAGACCATATGTCGCAGTTTAGAAATATTCCTTAAATGAAAGAAACAGGAACGAGACAGAGATTTTACGTGTGAGTCAAGGCCCAAAGAAGAGTCAAATATTACTCCAAGATTTCGAATATTTGGCTTAGCAGAAGAACAGAAAGGGGCAAGAGCCTGACTGATTTTAGAATATAGATCAGGAGGAGCTATGATCACGGTCTCTGTCTTGTTCATGTTTAAAACAAGGTAATTGTTAGAAAGCCAATCAGAAACCTGGGTTAAGCACTGGACTAGGGTGGACGGGAGCACTTGTTGTTTGTGTGTCTCCCTCTTTAGTCTGGCTCTCACCCCACTCATCTTTAATCCCCCCCGGTTACCGTGTTATTGTGAGTTTTTCGGTGGAAAAGCCGGAGGCCGGGCTGCAGCTGCAGCCGCAGCTGGATGAGGGAGTCCCTGGTGTAGGTGAGCCTTGGGGTCATGTTGAGTTTCGAAAAAAAGTCCGAAAAATCACAAAAATTAGGAAAAGGAAAAGAATACAAATAGTAGACGGTGAAAAACAACAACGAAAACAGCATTAAAGTTAGAAAAAGAACGCAAAACTGCTCAGCTGACTGGCCGGTCGATGGCACGAGCAGCGACCCAAAACCGAGACAGTCTGACCTCCTTAACTAACTCAAAACAGGAGAAAACTGGTGATCAAAAGAAACAGCAGCTCACCCCTACCCACTCCAATCCTCTTCTCTGTTTTCGTACTTTTTATTTAGACTTTTTGTTCAGACTATTTAGACTATTCGGGTTTCCCTTAAAGCCTTATTTAAGGCACATGCTGTGGCTAACTCCTCTGCAATTTCCATTCACCTCCCATGGCCGGCCATCCTTCAAACTGCTCAGCCATCGCTGGATCTGCCCTATTGGACTTAATTTTTATCCGACGTTTCCAGTGGTGTGCTCGCTGCTTCGGACCTGGATTGGGACTTCTGGGACTCCTAAGCAAGCTGAGACGCGCCTCTGTCAGGGATGAGGTGGCTAAGAACCCGATGGCACTGTTTAACTCAAGATCGCTGGTGAATAAAACTTTCATCGTAAATGATCTTTTCCTCACCCTGCAGCTGGATGTTTTGTTCCTGACCAAAACTTGGATTTGCCCCAGTGAGCTTTTCTCCTCTGAACTCATTCCCCGTGACTGTTTCTTTTTTTTTCAGCTCACCGAGACTTCCAGGGAAGGTTGGAGGCCTAGCCACAGTTTTCAAAAATAAACTTAAACTTCAGCGACTGCCTACTCCTACTTTCTCTAGCTTCGAGGCTCATATTTCTGGTGATTTTAATATACATATCTGCTGCAAGAGGGACTCCTTTATGGAGGATCACAAGAGTCACGCGCATCGAAATAAAGAATTCTGTGCTTAAATAATGAATTGCAAAATAAATTCTGCATTTGTGAATTCATTTTTGAATTCCAATTTAATAAACTGATTTTTAAAATGCTTTTTAAAAACTTCATTTCAAAAACCTTTTTCGAATGACTGTAGAAAGTCATTGGGTTGGACAGACACAGGCTGTCTGCCTGGATTTTTCTAGCTCATAGCTTCTCCCTGCTACGAAGCGTGTGTGCTTGTACAAAGGCCGTTCAGCCTCGGGATTTACACTCGGCTCGACACGGAAATGTGAAGAATGAAGGGACCCTGCAGCGAAACAGAGACCAGCCTCTGACTGTGTGCCTGTTTACGCAGTCTGACCACCTGTTGAAGGTAACATGGCTAACACTAGCATCACCGCACGTAGCCCCGTTATTTTAAGGTCATCTTAGTTTATGAAAATTGTATGTAGCAGCTGTACGAGCTAGCTACGTGTTTTGTAAGCTGCTGTGCTCTTCACAAGCAAAGCTTGAAGCAGCTCAGACTATTGCCTGTTACATTTATACAGTGTTAGAGCAATGGCTGCAACCTACTGCCTTTAAACTAGCAATTAAAATGCTGACAGTAAACTCGTCAGTCCAGATGTTACCACATTACTTTATGATGCTTACAGTTAAAACAACTGAGACAGGCTGATTAAAATAACAGCTGTCAGTTCTCTCATTCCTTATATCAAGACTGGAGATCACACTACTGTTTTCAATTCATTTAATATGTGAGCGCACAGATTCATTCTCAACTGGACATAAATGATGACCAAAGGATTCATCATTTATGATGAGTAAAGAATTCATGAAATCCCAGCCTCTAACACAGTGCGCTGAATCTTAGCATTGAATGTCCAGTTTATTCTAATCAGTACAATTTAAACATTCACTGCACCTACAGTATCTACACTTGTGAGGTGCTACGACATGCTGCTGGAGCAGAACAAATATGTCTCCTCACTGTGGCTGTGTGCTGTGTACCTGTACAGGTGTGTGTGAGCTGAAGCCCACGCTGTCCGTCAGGTAGGAGGTGAACTGTTTAGGTCTGAGCCTCAAACTCCTGCAGGGACCAAACGTCTCCTGAAAAACATCCATAGAAAAGAATCTTTGACTGTGTCTGAGCTCATTTTCATATTCTCCACACTGCTGTGACCTTCTATATGTTTGTATTCAGCTTTCAGGGCACGCTTATATCACATTCATGTTTTGGGGTGTGAGCGAGTGTGATGGAGCGAGCCGCTCAGACGTGAGAACACAGCGGCCATTTTGGGAAAAAGTGGCTTTTATTTAGCCAAAAATACACAAATATTCAACAGGAAGTGACACGGAGAGAGAGGTCAGCTGATCAGAACTAAACTCAAACAACTTCACTCCAAACTAACTGCTCAACACAATCAAAGTGAGCCGACCCACAAGAAACAAAGAGGACTTAAATACTGGCTGATCAGAGCAGTGTGAGACATGAGGGCAACACAAACACCAACAATCATCTAACAACAACACAAACATTGGCCCCCAATGAGAGGGCTTGGTTTGGTCCAATCAGCACTTCCTGTATCGAACTACCAACAGCCCTCAGCAGTCACATGGAGCCTTCAGCAGCAGGAAAACAAAGAAATGTGACAAAGACAGAATTTAACTGTGTTGTACAAAAGCTCACTAAATGTGCTCCAAATAGAACTAATGGATTTCACCAAAGTCCAAATGAATGAGTGAGATATATGAACAAGAAGTGTGTGTCATTATATTTGTGTGTGCAGTGTGTGTGAAACTAACACAACTCATACTGCATTAAAGTGTTGCTGCACGGGGGTCACTCACTGCATAGTTGTGTGTCTGCAGGTGCGCCCGTCACACCAAACACCTTTTGCTGTGGCTGTTCCACAGCTGCAGCTCCAGGATGTATAATCTGCCCGGCAACAGGCTCTGATAGGCCCATTTAAACAGTCTGACCGCAGACACACGATGGTGTCCTCCTGGCCCCGCCCACTCCAAGCTTCCTGCTCTTTCTGCTTGTATTGTGCAGCTAATAAAAGCTCTGAACTTGAGTCTGTGCTGGACTGTTTTTAAATCCCACTCCTGCTGAATTTCTGACCATTACCACCCACCTCTGCTGTTTTTGTGTGTGACCCCGCCCACACCTGCAGATATACTGTATGATGAAATAAGTTTCTATGCACAGAATGAGTTATTTCAGTAGAACAAGAAGAGAATCAATAAAAACACAAAAGCCTCTGAGCTTTGGATCACAAATACACAGCAACAATAATCACAATAATAATCAGAAAACCCTGAGACACATTTCAAAGAAACACATTCAAACTTGCTGAACATCACAGTGAACACGATGGCTCTCAGGACCCGCTGTCTATTTTTAGTTCCCGCTCTTGCAAGATTGGTGTTGGGTCCCAGTCCCCATGCAGGGCTCTACTCTGAACATCCAGCTGACTGAGGTGTGACATCACAACAAACCTCATTATAAATCAAGCTGCTAAAATAATGAAATATACATATAAAACATATATAACAAATTAAGATACACTGCATCGTGAACATATAATAACAGTGTGAGACAAAATGCATAAGTGGAACAAACAATGTTTGAATGTCTTTGATTACTTTAACTGTGTTTAATCGCTCTCTAACCAGAACAGGAAGTGACTCTGTGGGAAGTCAAAGGTCACACAAAGAAAATAAAAGCTCCCAAAATATAAATACAGAAAATAAATATGTATAAACATGCATGTCCATAAACAAGACAAATGAAAATAACAGCACAGGATGGATCTTTGGTGAAATATAAATGATCTTTTTAATACACCTGTTACACATGCATGGAGCATGCAGATTCACAGAAAAGTAAAGAATCTAAAAATAAAAAAAAAAGAAGTGAGAGACTGTACAGAAAGTAAAGCAAAGAAAAACACACATATCTACCTGGTGTATCTTTACCTCAAAGTGACTCATGGAGCCTCTGTCTGTGTGTCCTCAGTTTCCCAGCATGCCTCAGCTGTGGAGCTGTATGAGGGGGAGTCGTTCATCCTGCCCTGCCAGTATAACACTTTCGCTCTGACTGACCCCACAGTGGTGTGGAGTCGCTCCGACCTCAGTCCTCCAACCGTCCACCAACGTCAGCTTCAAGGAGACGAACTGAAAGATCAAAACCAGCGTTACAGCGGCCGAACATCCATGAAGACTGACGCTCTGGAAACTGGAGACCTCAGCCTGAACCTGACAAACCTCCAACTGTCTGACAGCGCCACCTACACCTGCTCCGTCACAGACCTTAGGCATGGCTACATGAGACTGAGAGACATACAGGTGCAGGTCAAAGGTCAGCAACAAACACTCGGATCACTCGGTTTAATCATTCAGATAAAACTTTATTATTTTACTGCTGAAAACATATTTTGACTACAAGTATCTTGGCTTGAAGTATATTCAGTAAAAAAAATATTTCATTCAGTCAGAGGTCAAAGGTCATGTTGTTCTTTGTGTTTCTCCACAGAACGGTTTCCATCCTGGGCCAAAGCTCTCCTGGTTCTCCTGGTTCTTCTTGTGGTTTCTGGAGGTCTACTATTTCATTTCTGGCACTATTTCATGTCAGGTGAGTGTCTCCTACTACACTACCCATAATGCCGATGGTTAGCAGGTGTCCTCTGGTGGCTCCTTGACTGTGGCTCACACAAACTTGTTCCAGAAGCTGAAAGAGTTGAGAGTTACAAACAGCTGATACAGAGAGCTGAAGAAAAACTTCCAGGTTTGTTCCTGTCAGTCAGAAAACCTCCTTCAGACTCAGTCATTGATCAGTGAAACAGCTCCACAACATGACTTTACTAAACAGTGTGTGTGCTTCACTGCATTCATCTGACACAGAGGCTGCATGTGGACAAGCTGTTCTTCTTCTGTGGTGGTAAACAGCAGGCTGACATGGAAACATGTGCAGACAGTAAATGTTCCTCCTTTTGTGTCAGTCGTTGATCACCCTGTTTCTCAGGTTTTAATGGTCAAGTACAAGAACCTCAATTATGTATGAATTTAAAAAAACTGGAGGTCATCAAGGTTGTTGACTTTAAGACATGCTGGTAGTTTAAATCTTATCTTTTGTCATAGATTAATAAAGCTGGGTTTCAGCTGCATATCAGTGAAAATGTTTACAGTGTTTTCTTATATTATAAGAGAAAGATTTATAATGTGAAAAGAACTGGTCCCAGTACAGAACCTTGTGGAACTCCATGACCAACTTTTGTAACTGAGGAAGAATCCTCATGAATCTATGAGATGGATATGATAGAAACCACAACAGCAGCATAATTACTTTATTGTCAGTGTTTTCTGGTGTACCAAATGCAGCACTGAGGCGCAGTACAGAGATAAGTTTACTGTAAGAAGGCCATCAGATGATTATTATAAATGTTACTACAGCTCATGTTGTGCTTTGTTGTCCTCTCAGTCCCCTGGGTGGGGGTGGATTCAGAGGTGGAGTCTGTCCAGCTGATCTGCAAAACCACAGTTTGCCTGCCTAAAGATGCTAAAGTGGAGTGGAAGGACAAAAACAACAGGAAGGTCCACGTGTATGAGAATGGCTCTGACCAGCCTGAAGAACAGGACGATAAATACAAGAACCAAACAAAGATGAAGAGAAACTTACTGGAACCTGGAGACCTCAGTCTGACCCTGAAACACCCCACAGATGGAAACAACTCCACCTACACCTGCACCATCTACACCAGGGAGGGAAACATCCTGATGACAAAACAAGTGGAGGTGAAAGTCAGAGGTCAGTGTTGTAGATACAGCTGACAGATTCATGATGGTGGTTCAGTCTCAGTGGGCTCCATCCAATAATGTTACAGTGTTAGCATGTCTGATGTTTGTGGCTGTTTTGGTTTTTTATTTGATTTCCACCCAAAACATTTTGGTTTGGGTGGAAAAGTGTTCCCTCTCCGTGAATCGCTACCTTATCATGGTGGAGGGGTTTGTGTGTCCCAGGGATCCCAGGGGCTATGTTGTCTGGGGGCTTTTGCCCCCTGGTAGGGTCTCCCATGGCAAATTGATCCTGGGTGAGGGACCAGACAAAGAGCGATTCAGAAGACCCTTATGAAAAGAACATCGAGGGAACAGTTTACCCTGCCCGGGATAGGGTTACCGGGGCCCCGCCCTGGAGCCAGGCCCGGGAGGGTGCCCGAGGGCGGCGTCTGGTGGCGGGCCTTAGTCCATGGGGCCCGGCCGGGCACAGCCCGAAGAGGAGACATGGGCCCATCCTCCCGCAGGCCCACCACCACCCGCAGGAGGCGCCATAGGGGTCGGGTGCATTGTGTGTCGGGCGGGGCCAGGGAGCGGAGGCCCTGGCAGACCGATCCCGGCTGCCAAGACTGGCAATAGGGACATGTAATGTCACCTCTCTGGTGGGGAAGGAGCCTGAGTTAGTGCGTGAGGTTGAGAGGTACCGGCTAGATATAGTCGGGCTCACCTCACGCATGGCTTGGGCTCTGGAACCAGTCTCCTGGAGAGGGGCTGGACTCTGTCTCAGTCTGGAGTTGCCCCTGGTGAGAGGCGGCGGGCTGGGGTGGGTATTCTAATATCCCCCGGCTTGCTGCCGGTACGCTGGGGGTTTTTCCGGTGGATGAGAGGGTTTGTTCCCTGCGCCTCAGGGTCGGGAGGCGGGTCCTGACTGTCATCTGCGCTTATGCGCTGAGTGGCAGTTCAGAGTACCCAGCCTTCTTAGAGTCCCTGGGGGGGGGGGCGGGGGGGTGCTGGAAGGAGCCCCACCTGGAGACTCTGTTGTCCTGCTGGGAGACTTCAATACTCACGTGGGTAACGACAGCGAGACCTGGAGGGGCGTGATTGGGATGAACGGCCTCCCTGATCTGAACCCGAGCGGTGTTTTGTTATTGGACTTCTGTGCAAATCACAGTTTGGCCATAACAAACACCTTGTTCGAACATAAGAGTGTCCATAAGTGCACGTGGCACCAGGACGCTCTAGGCCGCAGGTCGATGATCGATTTTGTAATCGTATCACGAGACCTGCGACCATATGTTCTGGACACTCGGGTAAAGAGAGGGGCTGAGCTGTCAACTGATCACCACCTGGTGGTGAGTTGGATCAGGTGGCGGGGGAGGACGCTGGACAGACCTGGTGCACCTAAACGCGTAGTGAGGGTGAGCTGGGAACGTCTAGCAGAGGCCCCAGTCCGCGAGATCTTCAACGCACACCTCCGGCAGAGCTTCAACAGCATTTCGAGGGAGACTGGGGACATTGAGTCCGAATGGACCATGTTCAGCGTCTCCATCGCCGAAGCTGCTGCATTGAGCTGCGGCCGCAAGGTGGTTGGTGCCTGCCGTGGTGGTAATCCCCGAACCAAATGGTGGACACCAGAGGTGAAGAGAGCCACCAGGCTGAAGAAGGACTCCTATCGGGCTTGGTTAGCCTGTGGGACTCCGGAGGCAGCTGACAGGTATCGACAGGCCAAGCGGAATGCAGCTCGGGCAGTGGCTGAAGCAAAAACTCGGGTGTGGGAGGAGTTCGGAGAGGCCATGGAAAAAGACTTTCGGACTGCCTCAAAGAGATTCTGGCAAACCGTCAGGCGTCTCAGGAGGGGAAAGCGGTGCTCTACCTGCACTGTGTATAGTGCTGGCGGAGCGCTGCTAATGTCGACTGAGAAAATTGTCAGGCGGTGGAAGGAATACTTCGAGGACCTCCTTAATCCCACTGACACGTCTTCTGAGGAGGAAGCAGAGTCTGGGGATGAGGGAATGACCCGCCAATTTCGGGTCGAGGTCACTGAGGCAGTTAAACAACTCCTTGGTGGCAGAGCACCTGGTGTTGATGAGGTCCGCCCGAGTTCCTGAAGGCTCTGGACGTTGTAGGGCTGTCCTGGTTGACACGCCTCTACAATATTGCGTGGAGATCAGGGGCAGTACCCTGGACTGGCAGACCGGGTGGTGGTCCCCATCTTTAAGAGGGGAGACCGGAGGGTGTGTTCCAACTACAGGGGATCACACTCCTCAGCCTCCCTGGGAAAGTCTATGCCAGGGTGCTGGAAAGGAGAGTTTCGTCCGTTAGTCGAACCTCGGATACAGGAGGAACAATGCGGTTTTCGTCCTGGTCGCGGAACACTGGACCAGCTCTTTATCCTCTCAAGGATACTTGAGGGTGCATGGGAGTTTGCCCAACCAGTCTACATGTGTTTTGTGGACTTGGAGAAGGCATTCGACCGTGTCCCTCGGGTGTCCTGTGGGAGGTGTTATGGGAGTATGGGGTGTCTGGCCCATTGCTACGGGCCATTCGATCCCTATACAACCGTTGCAAGAGTTTGGTTCGCATTGCCGGCAATAAGTCGGACTCGTTTCCGGTGGGTGATGGGCTCCGCCAGGGCTGCCCTTTGTCACCGGTTCTGTTCATAATTTTTATGGACAGGATTTCTAGGCGCAGCCAAGTGGCAGAGGGCTTTCACTTGGTGGCCTCAGAATCTCATCTCTGCTTTTTGCGGATGATGTGGTTCTGTTGGCTTCATCGGTGAGGCCCTCCAGCTCGACTGGAGCGGTTCACAGCCGAGTGTGAAGCAGCGGGAATGAGGATCAGCACCTCCAAATCTGAGGCCATGGTTCTCAGCCGGAAAAGGGTGGAGTGCTCACTCCGGGTCGGGGATGAGTTCCTGCCCCAAGTGGAGGAGTTCAAGTATCTCGGGGTCCTGTTCGCGAGTGATGAGAGAAGGGAGCCGGAGGTCGACAGACGGATTGGTGCTGCGGCTGCAGTGATGCGGACGCTGCACCGGTCCGTCATGGTGAAGAGGGAGCTGAGTGTAAAAGCCAAGCTCTCAATTTACCGGTCGATCTACATCCCTACCCTCACCTATGGCCACGAGCTGTGGGTAGTGACCGAAAAGAACGAGATCGCGGATACAAGCGGCAGAAATGAGCTTCCTCCGAAGGGTGGCTGGTCTCTCCCTTAGAGATAGGGTGAGAAGTTCGGCCATCCGGGAGGGGCTCAGTAGAGCCGCTGCTCCTCCACATCGAAAGGAGCCAGTTGAGGTGGTTCGGGCATCTGAGAAGGATGCGTCCTGGGCGCCTCCTGGGTGAGGTGTTCGGGCATGTCCCACGGGAGGAGGCCAGGGGCAGACCCAGG
Source organism: Oreochromis aureus (assembly GCF_013358895.1). Taxonomy (NCBI): domain Eukaryota; kingdom Metazoa; phylum Chordata; class Actinopteri; order Cichliformes; family Cichlidae; genus Oreochromis; species Oreochromis aureus. Next base: position 93,355,679 of record NC_052944.1, on the reverse strand, counting down.
ACACGCTGGAGAGATTATATCTCTCGGCTGGCCTGGGAACGCATTTGGTGTTCCCCAGATAAGCTGGAGGAGGTGGCTGGGGAGAGGGAGGTCTGGGCTTCTCTGCTTAGGCTGCTGCCCCCGCGACCCGGCCTCGGATAAAAGCGGATGAAGATGGATGGATGGAGATGGATGGAAAAGTGTTCCACCTCTAATGTACAGCTGTCATATTAGAAATAGAAGCAGCTCTGATTTTAGTGCACAGATAAATCTATGAAGTTATGAATTCACACATGAACAGTTTTCTGCAGCGTTCCTCTCGGCCTTATTTGCAGCTCCACTCTAGCTTTTGCTCTAATAATTATTTCTCTCCATGAGCTGTTTCTCTGCCTGAAGGAGGCGCCACTCCATCGCTTCATTTAGTGCAGAACAAGAGTCACATGATGCTGCTCTGTGAACACCAATCACACTTTGTACAGCTCATGTTGTGTTTGTTGTCCTCTCAGTCTGTCAGGTGGAGGTGGAGGAGGGGGTGGAGTCTGTCCAGCTGCCCTTCAAAACCACACAAAACCTGCCTGAAGATGCTGAAGTGGAGTGGAGACACCATCAACCTGAATACAGGACGGTCCACGTATATGACGATGGCTCTGACCAGCCTGAAGAACAGCACCAGGATTACAGAAACCAAACAAAGATGAATGAAGACCTGCTGAAAACTGGAGACCTCAGTCTGACCCTGAAATACCCCACAGAGAGAGACAGTGGAGAATACAGATGTGATGTCTACAAATTGCAGTTTTTTGGGAATATCCATGCCTGTCACATCGTGCTAGGGAAGAAAACAGCCGTCTTGTTAGGTTGCAGATCATTTTGGCAATCTTTTCGCGTGCAGTCAGCGGATCGACAAAGTGCGTGTAGGCTAGCCGCTGCCTTCTACGCCAGACGGTATGTTCTGTCCAACAGAATCGTGCTTTGTCCTCGCCTGAACGGCCACAGTGCTGTTACGCGATACTACAGCTCCGTCTCAAAGGATGAGCTGCGCGTTAGATACCTGGACAGAGAAGACAGCGGTATTGTCGTCGTTGGAATAAATCGACCAAAAGCCAAAAATGCCATAAACAAAAATCTTGTGAAAATGATGTTTGAAGCTGTGGAGGACATCAAGAAGAATAAAAAAGTGCGCAGTGTAATTTTATGTAGTTTGGTTCCTGGTATATTTTGTGCAGGTGCAGATCTGAAGGAGAGAGCCAAGATGCACCAGAGCGAAGTGGGACCATTTGTATCCAAAGCAAGAGCCCTCATTACAGAGCTAGGAAACCTGCCAGTACCAACAATTGCTGCAATTGATGGTGCTGCCTTAGGAGGAGGTTTGGAAATGGCCCTTGCTTGTGACATCAGAATTTCCTCCAATACTGCCAAAATGGGACTAGTTGAGACTAAACTTGCAATTATTCCTGGAGCAGGTGGTACACAACGTCTCCCTAGGGTGATTGGCGTCTCTCTAGCCAAGGAGCTCATCTTTGCTGCGCGAGTGGTTGATGGAACACAGGCGCAACAAATGGGTCTTGTCAGTCATTCTGTGGAGCAGAATAACAGTGGAGATGCTGCCTACTTGAGGGCTCTGGAGCTTGCACGGGAGATTAACCCCCAGGGCCCAATTGCAATAAGGATGGCAAAGTTGGCAATTAACCAGGGGATAGAGGTGGATTTATCTACAGGTCTGGCAATAGAAGAGGCTTGTTATTCCCAGGTGATACCAACCAAAGACCGTTTGGAAGGCTTGTCTGCTTTCAAGGAGAAGAGGCAGCCTCAGTACAAAGGGGAATGAAGTCATCGTTCCAGAATCGATCAGTCTGCCTTCAGCTCTGCTACTGTTCCACTGCTTCCAACATAAATTATGGGTCAGACTAAACTCGTCAACACATTAGCCCTTACATCATAGTTGACAGCTGGACCTTAGGGGTCGTTGTGGGCTGGTGTTTCAGGCTAAAGCACTTTCTGACTTTGTTAAATCTATTCACGTTCATTTATATAGTGACAATTTATGACCAGAGATAGGCAGTAATGCCCATGTTACAGTAACGCGTTACAAAGACATAAACTTTCACAAACTCAGCTTTGATTGTTTGATCTAGAATGAGACAGTTGTGTGTCTGTGGTGCCTCCTCAGTGTGTGTCTGGAGTGTATTTATTTTTTTCTCATCTTGTTCGGTCAGTGCTGTTTGGGTTTTTTAATGTTTTACTTTAGTTTGATTACTCTGACCGTCATAAAACCTTCATCTTTCTGATCTGAGGTCCAGAGTTCAGAGTTCACAGTGTTTGATTTCATATGTAGTTAATTATTTCCTCTTCCTGTTGGGATCCTTTGTCCTTTATTTCTCTGTTGAGATAAAGCTGAGATAAACATAAAGCACCACTTCTTTCATTTGCAGAAGAACGTGTCTGCATGTGTTTCTGAGTAAAGTGTGCAGTGATAGAAACAGCCTGGTTTACATGTGAACACTTTAATGACAGATTTAAAACTCAGTGCATGAATCTGAAATAATAACACACATGTACATTTCAGCCTTTGTGAAAAAACACAGTCTCCTCACATTAATCACATCCATATATATCAGACGCTGTTTGTTTCTTAGTGCAGCTGTTTGTGTTGGTGGAGGTCAAAGGTGTGTTCAGTGTCTCCACAAAGAGTCTGAAATCACAGGAGTGTGTGATGTGTCATAAAAAGGTTCTGGCTCAGGCTGAAATCACCACATTAATCACCCATAAACACTGATGTACAGCGCAGAGTGAATCTTCGTGTTCGTGTGTGTGTGTGTGTGCAGTGTGTAGCATCCATGATAACGTTCAAGTTTGAAGTTATCTTCAGCTTACCGCACCTTACCGCATCAGTTGTACGGAAGTAGCTGTCTACGTAAGTAATCTGGGTGCTTTAAGCACCTGGAGCTAAGGGGGCAAAACAATCGCATGATCGCTGCTGTTTGACTGAGAAAGAATAAAGTAGTCGTGGTAGGCCAATCACACGACCACTTCAAGATGACAAACCAACGAGGTGATATATACCAGTTTTTAAGTGGAGATATCATCTGAATTTCAGGAGCGGGACCACTCCTCCTTCACGCCCCTTCTGGCCTCAGGCTATAAAAACCCCCCCTTCTCCAATACCCGCTGATCTCATTTTCATGCGAACACCCCTCGTGTCAGGACAACCTTCAATCCATCAAAGCAGTCACATGGAGGTTTTTGGTGGACGACCCTCTTTGTGACTAATTTCTCCAGCCAGCAGTCAGGTTGGAGAATGCACATTTTTCACCAGCAACCAGACATGCCAGGGGGTCTGAAGTGTGTTGGTCTCAAGGTTTATGTGACAACGTACACTGCCATGCAAACATGTGTTGTCCAGTGTGATTCGGTACTACTGTACAAATATAAGAATATTCAAAGCATGTATTACTCATAAAACTGTCAGTCAAAACTAAATAAAATAGAAAAAAGGTAAAATTCTGCAACTTAAAGTTAGCATATCACAAGTTTTACATGTTTTTTTCAACAGAGATGGAGTTGAAGTCCTTGAGGAAATGTTCACTAGTTCCCTGAATGTTGAATAATAGCAAACAATGTTTCTACTTTTAGCTTCACTGACACTGAACAATATTCTAAGAAAAACTATCAGAGAGCTGGAAACCGTTCACAACACCAAGTATTACTAATAAAATACTCAGAAAATCGTTTGCTGCAAACAATAGCCATCACTTTCTGATTGCCATCTTCTTTCACCTCAGTGTTTGTCATTCAGGCAGCAATGCTCTCAACTGTTGCCGCCCTTCCAAACAGCAGACGGTGATTTTATGTTTGCTGTTCAGCTGGAACGCTTAAAGTGTCACAGCTTTGTTTCTTAGTACGTTGGTGTTTCTCTAGATTAGTGTGATGTTGAACTGCACAGCACACAGCTGGGACTAATCACACATGACAAGACAGAGAGGAAGCAAAACAGGATGCAGGAACACAGAACACGGGATTGTCAAAGTAAAACAGGAAATACACAAACATCAAAGACAAGAGCGAGACGTAACACAAGGGACAGAAGAGACGCACAGAAACAAAATCTAAAGACTAGAAAGCACCAAAATAAACCAGAAACTACCTGAAACGAAGCACACTTATAAAAACGCACAAACACGGAGTCATCCTGCTCTGGACCGTGACAAAGTGGCCCTTCTTGTGTGAGTTGTATTTTCATACCTTTTATGAGTCACAATGGACTTTTCTCAGCATCCTGCTCTAGTGTTTGTGTTTTATATGAGCTTGTTTGTAATTTGGACTTTTAGCATGGCATGTCTAAAATACAGTGTTGTGAAACATGACTTTTAAAGGAAAGTCCTGTGTTTCCCACGGTCTCTGAATGCAGCAGCAGTGTTCCAGATTGTGTCCATTTAAATAAGTCTTCACTGAAGCTGCTGAAGGTCTTTATGTGAGCACTGATGTCCACCAGCAGAGGGCGCCCTCGCCCTGCTACAGATGCATTTAAGGCCGTCCACAAATGTTTGTTCGACTGGAAGAAACGTGCTGAGAACCAAAGAGCTCCAGTAACAGACTCTTAGGCTGTGTCCCAATTCAGGGTATGCACGCTTGAAGTCCCAAGAGCACCCGGCTGCAGCCACTGTGGAGCTCCACAGTAACCGGATACACGTGACCTCCACAGTAGCAGGAAACACGTAACTTCAGTTAAATCGACTTTGACAGCGAAAACTAAATTGCGTTTTTGTTACTATTGATGCTGCTGAGAAATAAAAATGGTTCTAAGTGGGTTTTTATAACACTCTGGGTTTGTTTAAAAAAATTCACCATCCCCTAAATCAGGGGTGCCCAATCCCAGTCCTCGAGAGCTACCGTCCTGCAGCTTTTAGATGCATCCTTGTTCCGACACACCTGAATCAAATGAATGGCTTGTTATCAGGCTTTTGCCAAATTTGATGGCATGCTGAAGAGGTAATCAAACCATTTGATTCAGCTGTGTTGGAGTAGGGATGCATCTAAAAGCTGCAGGATTGTAGCTCTCGAGGACTGGGATTGGGCACCCCTGCCCTAAATTGTTCGTGGCCAAAAGTGTACAGTGGTCCCTCGCTATAACGCGGTGCACCTTCTGCGACACTCGCTGTTTCACTGATTTTCATTTTATTTTTTACAGCACATCGTGTTGTGCGTTCTGATTGCTGTAGACCATTGTCAATCAATCTAGTCCAGTGTCTCCTGTACAGCAGCGGTCCCTAATAGGCCCACGGACCGGTACCGGTCTGTGAGTCCTTTGGCACCGTTCCGCGAGAGTTGAGGCTCCGGTGTGAAATGTATGGTTGTAGTTGTGTGTCTTATTTTGAAAGAACTATTTATGCATTACCATAGCGACCAGAGAGCATTAAGAAGCAGAGAGGAGGATGTCACTGTCATTGTTGTTGGCGCACAGCTCAAGTCACGTTTATTATTATATTTACAAAATACCACAGTTTTTTTTATTCTTTTGTTGTATTTATCCGCGACACCTTAAAGGTCGTTCCCTGAAAATATTGTCTGACGTTAAAGTGGTCCGTGGTGCAAAAAAGGTTGGGGACTGCTGCTGTACAGTACAGAATGCGTTTAGCTTGTCGAATTTACATAAAGCTTCGATCGCTAGCAGTGTAACCCTGAAGTGCTGTACTATATGTTTTCTCCCAAACAAACACAACAATGCCGACGATGCGTTTTGCATCGCCAAAGGCACCTTTTGGTTTCATTCCATAATACTGGACTTATGTTTCTACGAAGGTTTGAACTCTAAGAGTGTTTAAACGAAAGAGAAAAGTATGACAATGTTCATGCCTGTCTGAGAAAAGTGTATAAAGCATGTGGTGAGGGGTTTTACAGTCTTAACATCTATAATAATTGTAAAAAATAAAGTTGGCTACTTCATGGATTTCACCTACCGCGGGTTACTTTTAGAACGTAACTCCTGCGATAAACAAGGGACCGCTGTATTATTAATAGTAGAGTCTGGGACATCTAATTGATTAACATCAACACTGATTATTATGCACTGTTATTTTTGTTCAAGGAGAGCAAAAAATATAAAACTCTCTCAGCTTGTTTGTTGCCAAAAATGGCCACTTTTTGTGTATGTTCACAATATGCTATAAAATGTATATTTCTTAAAACATTTATCTACTTTTACCGACGTGACTCTTTAAAATAGCACCAGTCCTTTTCATCAAAATCAAAATTGTATCTAAATTTTTTACTCTTTATAGCCAGTTAGGTTATATATTACCATTAACTTTTCAGATAAAACGGTGATAAAGTCCTAATGTTTTCATGAAACTTCCTTTTTTTCCCCATCTGAGCATCGGGGGGAAAAATCAATTGTTGAGGTTACTAGTGTGTGCCCATTTCTTCCAGGATCACTCTCTTTATAGGTTTTAGTGGACTCCTAGTACTGTGAAGTGGTTTCATGGGACAAAGGCATCATATTCCAAGATCTGGGAGATTGTAGAAATGAGCAGTGATGCCCTTCCTACCATCTTTCCAGAAAAATAAGTGATCTGGAAGCTGTTAGGCTTACTTACAGCAGCAGCACTTTCTGCACCTGCATAAACTCTAGGACACATTTACTAACAGTGTTTGTTGCTGTATGTGCTGCAGCTTTTAATTTTTTATTAATATATATTTTTTAATATTTTGGCTATGGTGTCTTGTTATGAAATGTACAAGAGTAAAAGTGTTTTTAGCATGTGCTTCAAAGCTAAGTTTGACTGGGAAACTCAAAGCTCAATAGTCTGTATCAACAGAAATTCACTGCAGCCTATGTAATATTTGATGCGTCATAATTTATTCTACTCTATCTTGCAAATACATATTTGTGTGGCAATGTCATGCACAACACACACAACTATTAGATCCTTAAGATCAAACCTGTGTCATTCTTTTGGTCCACTGCAGTGTAGTAATAAAAAAAAAAGAACTTCTCTATCCTGGCCACAAATGGCCAGGATAGAGCCCAGAGTGTTAATGTTTAAAATGTATAAAGATATTATTGATTACAATTCTTTACTGTTAATATCAACAATAAGCTTTTTATTTTGAAATTACAAGTATAAAAAAAATGCTGTTACATTTACATTTAATGCTGTTACACTGTAATCCTTTATTATAAGTATGGACATGGAATCAAGTGAACAACATTTTGAAATAAGTTTAATTGGAATTTTGTACTATGCAAAAACAAAACAAAAAACAGCAACGACATATTAAACAAACAAACAAACACAGCCAGTGCCTTCATTTGTCCATTACATGTCAAACATAGCACTGACCCTTAGTCCCTGCTCATCAGCACATGCTTTCAAAAGAGCTCCATGTCCTCTGCAAACTGAAAACAAAGAGAAACAAGTCCCTTGCTCCAGTGTCTTCTTCCTCTGACATGTCTCTTAAGACCCTCTGCTGGTCCCCTTGATTTAAGGACAGATATTTTGGCATTGTTACGTGTCCACGGAAAAGTGCCTTATTTTGGACAACCCACTGCACAGCAGGACGCAGATCTTCAACAACTGCTGGCTCCTGTGTCAGGCAAATGGGGATAAAAACATAGCTATTTCTCTGTTGCAGAACAGTTTTTTAACAGTTATTCAAATGTCACTAACCATGTAATTACACTACTGTTTAAAGTGAATACTGACCTGACTGACTTCCTGGAACTTGCGCTTTTTCAGTCTGGAAATGGGCACGTGTTGTCCTTCAAGCACAGCTTTGGCTTCCTCTCTCCAGTGTGCAAATAACTTGCCAGAGCTTAACAGAAAATTTTGATATTGTTAAGGTGTGTAAAGTTTGACACAACAGAGAACAGAAGTCAAAATATAAATACCTCCTGAGATCAAAGTTCTCCATCAACAGCAAGCACCACCATTTACACAAGTAGGGCATGTCTGACTGTAAAATATTAATATGAAACATATTTAACAACTTTCAAAAGATTCAAGACTCCATTGCTGTGAAAGTAAATAGGATACTTACTATAGTATAGTCAAATGGTGCATCCAGTGCCACGTACAGAGCAGACTATTTGGAAGAAAAAATAAAAATGTCCTTTTTTTAGAAGCTTAAATTAGCTTCTGTATGAATCTCAAGAAGAGAAGAGAAAAATTACCATCAGCATGAAGATCCCACAGTCAGCTCCATAGTCTTGGCTTGGAAAACCCTGTATTACATTGAAAATAAAGGCTCGTTAATAAAATCCCTTAAAAGAAGACTAGTGTAATTCATATTATTCACCATACACTTAAACTAGCACATACCTTCAAGTCAAAGCTGTTTTTTTCTGACCACTGCCCGGGAATGAGCTTCACTGCAAGATTCCTTTTTTTCAAGACAGTTACGTTCACAAGTTAACAGACATCATCATGATGGGTGTGAAATGTTTATTGCTAATAGCACCAACTGTAACTACAGGCCTTAGGAACACGACCTCAACAAAACAGCATAACAAAATGAAAAAGTCACAGTCACATGCTCACAGTTGGTCAAAATTAAGCATTTTCAGCTTTAATTTCAGGTTGGCATATTTTATAAACTAATATTTAATGGTGTTTTATGTTAAACTAGAACATTTGAAGAGCCTACTTATGTCTGAAACTCATCTAAAGACAGCATCACTGACTTGATGAGAAATAGAATAAAATGTTGAAGCATCATGCTGAAATAGTTTATAAAAAAAGCATGTGAGTGTACTGTATGTGTGAACTCTCAAGATCAGCAGAACATGATCTGGGATGCACTTAACCTGGAACACTGAACAGGTTCCTGAAAACTCTGGAACAAACCAAAAATGCTTATAAAAATGTGACCTCAAAAGTGAAACATATTGTTGGCCACCAAATCCTGCCTTTGTGTATAATGGGTCAAGAAAGAGGATTTCTCTTTTAGGTGGCTTCAGTACCTAAAAGACAGTTAGCCATGACTTCAAACCTGAAAACAATGTCATTGCAAGCGATCATAATCAAAGTCTTTTGAAACTGCGTCATAAAAGCTTGAATACATCTCAAACACAGCGAAATTCTAACAGTTTGTATGTGTCAAAAACAAGACTTACACACAACTGGAAATGACCAGGTGTCCAGAGAGGGAGAACTATGATGTCCATCCTCTGAGCATCAGTCTGAAACACAATTTTATTTTTAAGTATTCTGTATATGAACTCTCACCAAAGTTATAAGAAAAATCATTTTGATTACTTGCTTGTTTCTTTAAAGGACGTTACACTAACAGGAAAGGACTGCAATGGATCACAGCCATAGGGTGCAAGCCAAGTCCGGGTGACATACAGATCTTCTATGTAAATGCTTATCCCCTAGAATGGAAAAACAGCACATTTAAAACAACAACTCTTTGAATTAAAGCTTGACGATCCTCGTATACAACATACAGTACCTTTGACTGAACAATTTTAGTGATAAGCTCAAAACAGCCATTTCCAATCTGAAACAGAAAAAAACATCAAAAAAATGAATGTACACTTTATTATTTCATATTCATAGAAACAACATACTTACAGTTGATTCCATTTGTTTGTTTAAACCCAGTGTCCAAAAATCTGCCCGCGTCAGGCATCCAGAAGACGTTTCAACAGTCAGCTCATCTTTGGGTCTGCTGATGTCCAGAACATAATTGAGCTAAAAAAACAGAGAGGTGTCATAGACTGTGGATGACAAAATCAGATAAGCACTAAAAGTTGCACTTTGCGACATCTGAAAACTTTAACATACAAGCTGTTGTTGGCCAGGGTGCGGTACAAAACACCAGGATGAACGGCTGGGCAAAATGTTCTCAGGCTTTGTCAGAGCTTCGCATGGTGGTCCACACAGGTCAGGAAAAGTTGCATCTGTTGACCTTCTACTGGCTTTCTTGTTGTCAACTCTTTCCTGAGGTTCTGTAGGGATTTTAACAGGTTTCAGACAAAACACTACATAGAATGCATATTAAATGCATACAAATGCAAGAAAAATAAGCACTATTTATAGAAGGGAGTTCATTTGAAACAGCATGTAACAAATTCGTTTATGAGCCCTCAACTACAACAAGATAATGAATGCAAGATTATTATTTCACCTATATATGACAATCACCATTCAAAATAAGAAATTTTACCAGTGTCACCAGACATTGAAGGTGCTGGGTTCAGCACCGCTTCTGTGGTTTCTCTGGGTTTATTGCACACCTGTGGGGCTAGGTACACAAAGAAAACAATATAAACACACAGATAGGAACAAATCTAACATGTGAACAATGGTAGCGTTCTGGTCATGAGACAATGCATGTACTTACCTACGACAGCTTGACCCAGTGCCGACAATGAGATATTGATCTTTCCAAGTCGACCATGTCTTAGCTGCCTCTCCAGAAGTTTCTTGTTAGTGACAGTGTTATAATGATGAGTTATATTTCTCATCAGAAACACATGTGTGGATGGACTCATATTACTTAAAAAGTAATTGCTTTTTCTCATGTTTGCAAAGAACTGTTCAACAACTTGACTGTTCAGCCAGCCTTTCAGCTCTGGGACAAGTTGAACTCTGCGTAATGTCCTTGGGATCTTTTGTATTTCCCTCATGAAATCTGTCATACAGGACATAATGGTCAGATGATCCAGTGACAGGATGAGGATTTTCATTTACACTATCCATCCTTTCATGTAGCCATGGAAGATTCACTTTCAGGCTTTCATCCTGTGCAGCCTTGACATTTTCCTCAGTGGGCTCAGCCAGTCGGCCTTCATGTGGATGAAATGGCAGTTTATCAGGAACCCGCAAATTGGTGTGTGCCGCCAAACCCCTCGCAAAATCGTAAACACAGACGTTTGGCATGTGCTTCCAGGACAGGAGAAGGTCAGCAAAATCCCGGGGACTTTCAGCACGAAGATTAAATTTAACACTGTATACAATGCCATGTGGACACAGTATTACAGACCATCCTCCTGCAAGCAAAGATTTAAAAAGTTGTTTGTGATTGTAATTACATATTTTAATGCTACTTCTAATAATCACTAAGTGATGCTTACCAGAGGCAGCCCATATGCTTTGAAAGACCTTATCATATGTCTGCCTGCTCTTCATCTTCTCCCTCAGTCTGGTGATGAGATCTAAGTGGGAGCCTTTGGAGTCGATGTTGCAGGCTTTACACAATTTTGTCACCACTCCAACCTGACAGTAATTAGGTAAAACTGTAAATGGAACAACCCCAGAACTTTATGTCACATATTCTGAAAACTTCAAAGCAATGTTACCTTTTGTTTGGCGAGTTCATCCAACAGACGGTCTTCTGTGACACTGCTGAGCTTTGTGAAGAGCTTGTTCCTACTTTTTGAAACTCTGTGTTAAGCACAATGTCACTTGTTCGAGTTTCACTCCCGATCCATGGTGCCCAGTGCGTGTAACTTGGTGGAACTGAAAATGGATTCTTCACGCCGCCTACAGAAAATGGCATGTTTTTAATTACAATCTTAATTACTTTAAAACACTGAATGACTTTCCATAAGTTTTTGCCATCACTCACTTGGAAAAAACCCACGGCTTATCATTACCAGGTGAATAGAGTTCCAAAAACCTTCAATGTCATGTTCACCATTGAAGTCTTCCGGGGCTTCGAGGTCACTCACTATAATAAATTGACTCATAAGAACATGCACATAATGTAAACAATGAACTATAAACACAAATGTACATTAAACTTACCTGCTAACTTGAACACCCCTTTTCTGTGCAAGTCCATAACTACCACAGGGGGGTGAAACCCACAGTTTATGCAGGAGTACATGTATTCTGCGTCAGCCAAAGCCTCAAAATGGCAATAAGCATGAAAAATGGTATCCCTAGAAGGAAACTTCACTCTTCTTAAGCCCTCCAATGAGTCAATGACCCTTGAAGCGGATACATGGTTCTGTAATATGACAATAGGGTGAAGAAGACTGTGATTACACAGATATTTAAATTTGGGCACCAACATATCATAATGACACAAACACATTTTTAAAGCAATCTTCAGATGAGTATATTTTATTTTTGCGATCCTCACCTGCAGATTTTCTCTCAAAAAAAGTCAGAGTTCAAGACACAAAACAACGTGGTTGTCAAAGTTGTGAAGCCCATCTGTCCACTCCTGGTATCTGTAGACCATGTGGCACTGAGGACACGATCTATGGTGTGTTGAAACATCTGTTAAAGACAAATCACATTAATGTCAAAACATTAGTATAGGAACCATTATAACTAATTATTTCACACTGATGTTTAATCTTATTCATTAAAACTTACTCTCAATCACTCCCATCATGCTGACAATCCTCGCTTTATTGGTAACTAGAACAGCCTCATCAAGTTTTGGGTGCTCTGGGCACGACTGGCACAACGTTTCACATGGAAAGAGCTGTTTCTGATGATCCATTTTCTGTGAGATGTCATTTTCTGGAAGAGATCCATGAATTTTTTTCTCTTTAAAAATATACTGTATACTCCTTTCGACGGCTCTCTGTGTCTGGAAGAGATGTCATTTAGCTATGTTTTTATGAGGACATGATATTCGTGGCTTTGCACAAGCACAATGCCAGGTGTTCCTCAGAGCATTGTAAGTCACAAATATTCTGCCAAGACGGCAGAAACTGTGTATTTCCGGCTCAAATACAGACAAACAGATCTGTGTTGAGGATCCACCAAAATCCACCCTCACACAAAGTGGAGCATGTGCCATCTGGGCAGCTTTCTGTCTCTTTATGCTGGTAGCAGCTTTGGCCTCTCCAAAAAATTTAAGGTCCACCATTTCCATCACGATGTGCTCTTGAAGAAAAACCTCCTTTACAGTTTCTCGGCAGTAATCTAGTGAGCGAAGGTGCTCACATAAACTGAAGCCTAGTCCGCTCCGCTGGGCCAGCAACTGGTATTGCTGACATTCCTCCAGCTCACATGATATTGTGAGACATCCCCCATGTTTTCCTCTGAACGTGAACTGGCACAGAAAACCCATGGCCAGTTCTCTGCACAGCAAATAACCCTGTAGTTTCATCTACACAAACACACTGCAGATGACTGGCCAGGCAAACATCTATTGATTGGTTGGAGTGCCTCCTCATCATGTGAGCCTTGTAGTTTTTTGTACGAAGAGTAAGGCCACAGTGAGGGCATGTCATTTTCATGGACTTTCCATTGGCTGCAATTATATTGAACACAGAGGGTAATAAGATAATAATAAGAATAACTTTATTTATCCCGAGGGAAATTCTTTTGTCATGTACGTGCTCAAAGCAGCAGGAGAGACAGAGGAACAGATGAATAAGATATAAGATATACAATATATACAATAAGAATAGTGTACAGTAATATATAGAGCACATGAATGTTCTAACAAAGATTCAGAAAATGGTTCAGATACCGAAGACAAAACCTTGGGGGGGAGACGGGGCTCCTCGAAGAGTTCACCGGGGAGCAGTCCTGATAATGGTGGCTGACTTGGCATTGAAGAATGCTGACAAGAGAATAAATGCCTTGCCATATCCCCACACCGTATGATTGTAATCTTACAGACAGGGCAGTGAAAGTGTCCTGTTGTCCTACAAGGCAGCCTGCACCGGCATATCATTTTATCTGTAAGAGATAAAAAAAACAAACAAAAAAACAAACAAAAAAGCCAAACATACGTAATTTAAATGTAGTTGTATAGAATGCAATCAATTTATCTAACAATCAGATTGTACATGTTAACAAAAACATCCAAGCCAACCTCAATAACGAAAGCAAAATGGTATGGATCACAAAAGTTATGTCAAGAAAAGTGGTGAAAAGTAAATAAAAATATATTTTATAAAAACACTATTTTTGTTGCAGATGAATGCACTGAACTGCGTTGAAATGCAAAGCATTTTTTATATGCACACTTAGATGCTCCTCAATCTTTGCCCTGAGAGTAGGGCTGAAAGTGGGGCACACAGGGCAGTGAAAGAGTCCTCTGCAACACGTGTTGCATTCCTGCAATTCTGGCTTTAAGCCCGAATGCCAGATTGATATGTGCATCTAAAACAGAGAGAAAAACAGATTAACACCATATACACATTTAAGTTCAGGTTTTAGCAGAAATAACAATTTACAGTCTGCATGTAAGAGATTTGGGAAGAAAATTCTTGAAAAAAAACCCCAAATATTTTACAAGACACTTTAATTTGTGAGATATGTTTCTATTGACATATAACAGTCAATTGAACAGGGGCTAACTAAAATCTGGGCAATAAAAAAGCTGTACAGAATAGAATAACGAATAGAAGTATTGATAAATATATAAATCTGTTTGTGACGAAATTTACAGTGTTGACTCAAACCAGAGGTGTCAAAAGTACACATGTTCCTTACTACAGTTTAGATACCTCTGTTTAAAAATAATCAAATAAAAGTAGAAGCATTGACTTGACTTTTTAGTCAAGTGGAAGTAAGAAGTACAGGGTCTAAAATATAATTTATGTACAAAATTTTGAAGTAATCTTGCGTCCAAAGCACGCGTGCGGGGGTCTGATTTACAAATGTACGGATTACAAAGTACAGACACGCGTGCTAAAATGTGAGAAGTAGAAGTATAAAGAAGTATAAAGTAGGCACAAAAAAGTACAGCAGTAAAGTAAAGATACCAGAAAATTCTACTTAAGTACAGTATTGAAGTATTCGTTATTTTGCATCTCTGACGCCAACAATAAATCATATTCTAATGCAAAATGTGTTTTTTTCTTCTTCTCGCCCACAGAAGCTGTTAATCCAGCTCTCTTACTTAAACCAGGGCCAGGAAAAAGCATATCTGTGTGTTTCTCTGCCATGGAGCACGATGAAAAAAAAAAATTAAAATAAGAAGGAATGTTGTTGTAACGCAAAAAAAGTGGCAACATGATCATTGTAAGAAAACTAGACGATTCCTAGAATTATGAAATAACTAACGGCAAATGTATTTAATAAAGACTCTGTCCCAACCTTTGCGATCAACTTGCAAGACTTCCACCGTATCCATGCGTGTTTATGGCTACTGTGGAGGTCACGTGTATCCGGTTACTGTGGAGCTCCACAGTGGCTGCAGCCAGACCCTTCTCCTGCATTTGGGTCCCCTCATTCTACTATCTGTGACATCAGCCAGTGGAAGAGCCAGTAGACGATCTGCACCACCTGCTGAGCCACAGGTGGAGTCCTCATGTATAAACTGAACCTTTGTCTCATCTTTGTTCCACAGACACACAAACAGCGCTGTTGGAAATGTGCAGCACAGAATGTGGGTTCCCACTATGTGGTATATTTGTGTGTATTGAGCCATCAGCTCTGACACAGACAGTATAAACAGCACATATAAAGTCCACAGTGTGGACACCAAGCAGGGAGTGAACAGGCTCAGGCAGCAGCAGTGCTGATATATGCCTGGCCTCCATTCTTCTCATTAAAGCTGCCCGAGCCTCCAAACAACAACAACATTCACACATGTGACCCTCACAAATATCACTGAACACCAAAAGTCCCATTTTTATATTGCTGTCAGCATTATTCCATCATGAAGCAACAATAGAAACACATCTTCATTTCATCTCTGTTGGAGCTTTTTGTTCAGTGAAAGGACAAAAAGCTGTCAGTGAATCAGATTTACTCTGCTGCACTGAAACACTGTGGACACAGTCTGGAGACACGCAGACTTTAAACTTTATTTGCATGATGTGAAAAGAAACCACATCATAAATGTGATCATGTGGGACTTTAGAAACAGAGGATCGCTGTGATCAGAGAACCCGGCCTCGTTAATAACCTGTATTGATCTGTTTGTAGTTTTAAAGTCCGTCCCCACAGCTCCACACAGTCACACATGTGAGGAAGTAGAAGCTGTGGACCGATCAGAGGTCCCGGGCCAGCACATGTGACCTCTCTAAATCCTGACACAGTGTCATTAATCTGCTCACATTGTTGTGTATTTTCAAACACACATGACTCTTCTTCTTCTGCAGAAATGATCCCTGTAACTGCTGCCTGCTCCAATCAGACGTCAGCAGATGATGATGATAAAATAATTTAAAATCTGTGAAGAAGATGAAATTAAAATGCAGCATCTGTAACAAATAAGACGAGATTAAAGCAGAAAATCAACAATCTGCTGATTTAGTGCACAAAGCGTTAGATAAACATTTTACTGTGATCATTATTTAACGCTGAGCAAACTCAGTGCTGCTGTTTATCTCTGAGGTGACGGCTGCACGTTAGAGTCTATTCCCACAAACATCACTGAGCCTCAGACTTTCTTCAACAGGCCTGTCAGACCACAATGATCCAGCTGTTTGTTTTCATGTGCCACATTTATACGTTTTATTTAAATCTACTTCACACACATTTTATTATCTGATATCTGCGACACACGGAGACTTCCTGTTAAACAGAAAGTAAACTTTGTGCGTGGGCGTGTTTGGGAGCTGCAGGTGTGTCCAGGTGTGGGTTCGTTGGGTCAGCAGAGGATTTAACGGGACTTTGTGTCGGTTTGAGTTGTTTTTAAAGGAGGATGAAGACGCTGGTGGTGTTCCTGCTCCTCATGAACGGTAAGAAAGTCTCTGTTTAACCTGCAGCAGCTCATGAGACAGTCCTCTGTGACCGGAAGTGTTACACTCAGGTGCAGCTCGCGCCTCTGGCGTCATGGAAATTCACACAGTGTTGGAAATACAGATTTAATGATGAGGCTTTAATAGTAAAAGTATGAGGGAAGGTTAGAAACAGACCAGACTAACAGACTGTGGACTTTGTAGTCACAGATTGGACACTTCCGGTATGGCAGAGCTAGCTAACCATGCTAAAGTAGCCTCGAGTCTGCGCTGTTTCCGGTCTGAGCCGAGCTCATTCAGCCCTCTGAGCTCCGTTTCTCCGCACTAAACACAGCACAGGTGAACCTGATCAACGGTGACAACAAACCGGAAATAAACACAGTGATATTTGGAAATGTAAATCTGTCTGTAAGCTCCAGGCTGAACAGAAATGTCAAATACAACTTAGTAAACCAGGTGAACAATTAAATAAAAACACTAAAAGAGCATAAATACATGAAAGAAATTGAGTTTTAAAAATGTCTTCTCAACAATTATTTACACATGGATAACTATATATATGGTCTATTTAGCCTTTGGTGCATTAGGGAATTCTAAATAATCAAGTTTTTTACACTCATTAAAGGAGTATCTGTGAACAATACACAAGAACAAAGTGATGCAGGATTTTGACATTTATACCACAGGTGCATCTACTGGGAGGCTGAGGGGAGCACTGGTGGCTGTCAGTATTTTTCAAAATATAATAATGTTTTTGTGTTTGTCTGATTTTCCAAAAGAAATACAAAATGATGCTGATTAATAGTTCTGATTATATCCAAAGAAATGTCAAATACAACTTAGTAAACCAGGTGAGCAATTAAATAAAAACACTGAAAGGCATAAATACATGAAAGAAAACAAATAATAATAATCAGGAATGTCTGTGAAGGTTCTCAGTCATCGTAGTCTAAGGAGCTTGGAAAGAAAAGCTCTGGACTTCTTTAAATTTCCTTCAAGACGTTTCACCTTTCATCCGAGAAGCTTCTTCAGTTGTTATGATGATAATAATAATAATAATAATAATAATAATAATGATAATAATAATAATGAATATATTCATATATATTATACATTGATATAGATTTAAAGATACCATTATATTCAAGGAATTAAAAAAGACAAATGTGGTATAAAAATGTTCTGCTGTTTGAGTCCCAGCTTCATTTGAGTTTTAAAAATGTATTCTCAACAATTATTTACACACGGATAACTATTATAACTATTATTATGATCTGTTTAGACTTGGATAGGGCTATGGCTCCACATACCCACTATTAGACAGTTACATGGTCAAACCTTGTGAACACAAGCTCACACACACATGTACTCACAGACACACACTATCTTGGTTGGTTGCTGCCTCTAAACATATCATGTATGTATCGTGTGCTGCTCAGTAACATTTAATGTTATCATTTACTGGTACTTATGCATACCTTGGTTGTTGCCACGGTTTCTCTGTTGTTGGTTTTGTGTGTGTGTGTGTGTTTTAGCCAGGTTTGGAGCAGATCCTGTGTGTGTGTGTGTTTTTTCTCTCTCCCTCTCCTTCTGTAAACTTCTTCACCAATTTCTTTCTTTTTCTTTTCTTCAGACGGTCTTTTCTGTTCTGATAGTAATAACTCAAAATAAAAACTCCTAATAAATTTCAAATAAAATATGACTGCCATGATAGCAAAAGCAGTAATGATGCACTTGGGAAAATAATTCTGTCTTTTTGGCCTTCAGACAATAATTCTCATTCTCGTCTCATCCTGTCCAGCTACACTGCCGGACAGGACAGGCAAAAAAAAAAAGAATATAATAATAATTAGGGCTGTCAGCGTTAACATGTTAAAATGGGCAAATTCACATTAACAAGTATCGAGAATAGAAATATTTTACTGCTATTATTTGCTGCTATTTTTATAATCATCATTACCGTTTCATGTTAATAGTGATGTTGCTTTCCCAGATGCATTCAGATGTTCAAATATATTGGTATTATATCAGTCTTTATTACAGGTCCAGTTATAACCATTTTAAATTGTTGAGTTGAATCTATAATTTTAAATGCTTTTCTAATGCTTCGATAATCTTAAATGTTTCTGTGTAGACTGCAGGGACAGGAAGTTACATGTGTTTGAAGTTGCAGGCTTTTGCAGAAGTGAAACTGAAAGCAGACTCTGAATGCAAGTACTGTGAGTGGGACAGGAAACTGTATTCAGTAGAGTACACATACATAGTTTTGGTTCGGACATACACGTAACCACACACACACACTTAGAGGGATCACTGATAGGGGAAAGTTCAAATTGTTTTGCTTAGGGTTGCTTTTAGAATATATTAGGACGAGCAAACATATTGGCAGATCTGAGAAGGTGATGAAAATGATTTTAATCTTTTATACATGATTGCATTTGAGCTTATTAAAGAGCTGTGGCTCCTGGTCAAGTGAAGGTCAGAAACTCTTGGCGGGCGTGAATGATCAGCCAATACAAGGTGAGAAGAACAGGAGCTCTGAAAGGAATTGCAACACACCTGCTTAGTTATTACTTATATCCTTTAGAGCTAAGATTTAAGTTTGTATCATTTATCACGTATATTTTTTAAGTAAGTTTTAAGGTTCATTTATGTTCAGTTTAGGTAAGTTTCCCTTCAGGGTCGGAGTATCACCATTTGAGTGTGACCTTTAGTCTAGGAGTTATTCATAGTAGGAGCTCAGGCCTTAGGTCTGAGCTATGACGGAGGTGTGAGGTGAAGCTGGGGTGCAGGAGAGGTCATGACACAGACATAGCCTGCACACCAGGCGCACACACACTCACGCACACACGTACACACCATAGTAGATTGACTAGAGTAGGTAAAAAGTCAAGATGTATTTTTGGCTGCAAGTGCAAGTTCTGCCGGCATATTGTCAGATGCTTACGGGAAGTGCGCCTGATGTGTTAAAGAGATAAGGATGCGTACATGGGGCGACACCGGGATGGAGATGAGACGTAATGTTCTTAAAACTATGGTAAAAGGTAACGGAACATTTTGTGGTTTGGGCTGACGTAAGCTGTACTATTGTCTGTTTTGCAAAAGAGGGGGGCTTTGTTGTCCAACCCCTATAAAACCTTTGTCTAATTGTTGTAAGTTCAGTTCGAGTGCTGACTTTGCCCAGCTTCGGACTCCACGCGTGTAATCAATAAATCTTCGCTTTGATCACATCCTCTGGACCAGAGTTGTTATTTGCCTGTGAGCCCTTCGTACTCCTTTCTCCAATTTTGAACCTTAACACAAGTTAACGCATTTAAGCCGCATTAATGCGTTAATGCCATCATCATGACTAACGTGACCCATCTGGAGCGCAGACTGACTCAAAATCCCTGAAATGTCTCTGTCAACACATTTCGGGCAGTTTGTCCAAAGTCTACAGAAGCTCCCCCTGCTGGCTGAGCCCCATCCAGGGGTCTGCTTTGGTCTTTGCTGAGTGGGTAGTGCATTAACGTGGGCTAATTTGTGTTAACGAGTTAACGCAGATGCGAATTGGCCCATTTTAATGCGTTAACGCTGACAGCCCTAATAATAATAATACATGTAAAAACAAAACAGTATGTCAGTTTGTTATCCTGGTATTCAGTCTGTGCTGCTCTCACTCAGAGGTCAGAGTTCATGTTCAGTAACCACACTAACAGCAAGAGGAGGAAACAATTGGTTTAATTTAAAAGAACAGTCTGAGCTGTGGATTAAAACAATAAATATATATAAGTGAGTCACATATCAAACACAGACCATTAAGTGTAATAAGAAGCAGAATACAAAGCTGAGTGTGAGGGTCAGGGTGCTGTCTCACTGCAGAGGCTTCAGGCTGAATCCTGCTGAGCTCACAGAGTCAGACTCACCTGTGCAGCTTGGACAGGTAAACACATCAGGACATGAGGAGAGTTGGCAAAGTACAGACATTCAGTACTTAAGTACAACTACAAACACTACTATTAAAAATACTCCAGTAAAAGTACTGATTCAACTTCTTTACTCTAGTAAAAGTAAAAAAGTACAGGTTCTGAAATGTACTTAAAATAAGAAAGTAAAAAGTAGCTCTTTGAAGGATGTTTGTAAAATATATTTATACTGGGGACACAAGTCTGGTCTAAGTCTTCTGTCAGAAAGACTGCAGCAGTCCAGGAGTTTGTTAATTGTCTTTAATTAAGTCAAAAGATTTGTTTACATGAAAATGTTTGTGAGGCTTAATCTGAATTCGGTGCAGCCAAACTTGAACTTCTTGTTTTATAGTAAACAGCACGTGTGACTATAAACATGGTTTTCTGGAAACAGAAATGGGCAATTTTATAATTAGTAGAGTCATAGATAACTAGGAACACAATCACAACACATCATCTACTCAACACAAGCAATATCTCACAATGTCCACAAGGGGTCACTGCAGACCCAACATTGGCTAAATAGCACATGTCTTACAAGTTGCTAATAGTGAGGCATAAATATGGCAAGCTAGCAACAGTTAAAGGAAACCATAGAAAAGTCCTTTATTCCTCATCCCGCTGATTGTAGTCATTGCAGGAGATTACAGCCAGATTATAATCAGTATCATGTTAATGAATCTGCCAAAGTAAGAACACTAAGAAAGCTAACTGACCCTTGTGCTGTATTAACATAATGATAAAATCATATCAGTATATGTGAGTACAAACTTTAGTCTAACTTTTTATTCTAATTGTATTCAGCTTGAACCAGAAGAAAAAGAAGGAAAATAAAACTATATTTCTATTTCCTGTTGCTACATTGTAGAGGGCGACTTTGCCTCTAAACAGGAACATGTGTACAGTCCTGCATCAGCAGCTTCATTCTTATACAGACCTTTCTACTCTGTTTGTTAAACTGAGCTCTATGTTTGCTACATAGCAGTCAATGAATCCAGTTTTTATACCACAGTTAAGTTAATGTAGTTAAATCTGTGTATTTGTAACTCAAATATTCAGTGATCTGTTTTAAACAGAAACCTGACTTTGACATATTTAAGTTGGTATGAACACAGTCAGAGCTGCTGCTGCTTTTATTGTTCTGTTGCTTTTAAAAGCTTTCTGTGCAAATCAATAGAAATATTTATTGTTGCATTTTAAAGCTGACAGCACAGCAGCAGCATGAGGAGAAGAGTGTTTGCTCAGGAAATACACGGGTCCCTGAAGAGTTCAAACAGGAAATATTCCTGCATTAAATCTGCAGTTCAATCATCAGCAGCTCTCAGGTTGAATCAAAGCACAGATTACTGTCAGTGTCATCTGTCACCAGGCAGGTTTTAACAGGCGTGTAAGCCACATATTATTATAACACCCTTTTATATTTGTATGATAAACACATGTCATTTAGTTGTGTTTGGTCTTTAACTTGTGCTCAGCTTCCACAATGAATTCATGATGGAAATCTCTAATAAACTATCAAAATAGACACTATTTTCCCCCCAACACTCTCTCTCTGTTGGTGGCTGGTACCCCCATCCTCTGGTGCGTTGGTGGTTCTTGGTACTTGGGTGTGTGCTGGCTAATGCCTGCTTGGCGGGGCCTGGTCCCCTGGCTCTGTCAGGCCCCTGCTTGGGGGTGAGAGGGCCTTTGGGTCTCAGATCTCTGGGCTCTGCCACAGCCGGCTGATGGGATCCTGCAGGCTCCTCACCAAGGCCCCCTGTGACTTCAGTACCATGGCTGCGGTTTCTCTGTGGTTTGGTTTTGGTGTGTGTGTGTGTGTGTGTGTGTGTGTGTGTGTGTGTGTGTTTGATTTTTTTGTTTGTTTGTTTGTTAGGCAGGTTTGTAGCAGATCCTCAGTGGGGTTTTTTTCTCTCCCTCTCCTTCTGTAAACTTCCTCACCAATTTATTTTTTTTCTTTTCTTCAGACGGTCTTTTCTGTTCTGATTCTAATATCTCAAAATAAAAACTCTTAATAAATGTCTAATAAAATATGACCATTATAGCAAAAGCAGTAATGATGCACTTGGGAAAATCACAACAAATGTAAGGAGTAGAAAGTTCAGATATGTGTTTAAAATTGTAGGGAGTAAAAAGTAGTTAGAAAAAAAACTACTCAGGTAAAGTACAGATACTTTAAAACTGTACTTAAGTACTTACTGCCCAACTCTGGAGAAGAGAAGTTTTTATTCCTCACATTATGTAAATAATAATGTAAACTTTATTGATCCCCGTGGGGAAACTACTCTCTGCATTTAACCCATTCACTCAGTGAAGCAGTGGGCAGCCATTGGGCGCGCGGGGAGCAGTGTGTAGGGACGGTACCTTGCTCAGGGGTACCTCAGGGTAGCTGTTCAGGGGAATTGAACCACCAACCTTCCGATCATGGGCCACCACTCTACCTACTGAGCTATCCCTGCCTGATAAATTAATTAGCTGTTAGAACTGTCATCAGTTACTATGAATCTATGTAATCAATAAACACTAATAATGTAACATTACAGTATTAACCTGAATGAGTTTTGCCTCCTGAGGGTTACAGCTGTGTATGATGTGTTTAACAGGCACAAACTAAGATTTACAAACATGTTCATCCAAACTTAACATTAAATACACCTCCATGAGTCACCTGATACACACCTGTGCACGTGTAGTTTTGAGACTCTGTCAGCTTTCAGTGAGCTCACAGTTAGGCTGTGTCCACACGCACACGGGTATTTTTGAAAACAGATTTTTCTATGTGTTTGCACCTTTCGTCCACATGTAAACGGCGTTTTCGATCACTGAAAACAGAGAATTGCAGCCAAACATGATGGCAGACTGCCACAGATCACTTCTGAGGAAAGAGGAGGCGTTCAGCTTCCTCATAGTTTCACACCTGCATGAAGCAGCCTCACCCTGACAGCTTCAAATCACTGTGTCAGCTGATCACTTCCTGTCCTGTGATTGGCTGAGCTTCAGGCCTTCTCTCAGTCAAACTGGAAACAGGGATTGAGACAGTGTGAGGGTTTGTGGAGCGCCACAGTGCTGTAATGAATACTGTAGTGGAAGAAGTTCTTTCACACTCTTCATCCTGGAGCTGCTTTATGTCCATGATCTGCATGGAAACACATCTATGGAGAGGAAATCCAGCTGCTGAGGGTCACATCTGCATCATTGTAGCTACAGTGGATGTTTCAGTGTCAGGACTGAAGGCGGAGCTTTGTGCGTGTCAGGGTGAGGCCGCAGCAGCCGCCTCCAACCGGAGCGCTCGGGCGTGAAACTAGGAGGAAAGCCGACGTCCTCCTCTTTCCTCAGAAGTGATCTGTGGCCGGCCGGACTTCATTCCACAGATGTGCTTTAACAAAGTGTGAAGCTGAACTCTGAGCTGTGACAGTGTGAGCAGTGTGAGAGTGTCAGTAGATGATCAGCAGAGGAAAGTGAGAGCTGCTGTGAGCTGATGTCCTGAAGGGCTTTTAAAGAGTCTCTGAGTTTGACAGGAACATGAAGATGTTTGTGGTGTTTGTGATCCTCCTGCACGGTAAGTACACCTTCCTCTCTCTGCTCTCATCATCATCTCTCTCTCTTTAATGTGTTGAAGTGCAGCAGGAGGAGATTTCCATCAAACACTGGATTCTGATTCAGATCAAACTAACAATCCAAAGCAGCAACTTTCAAATCACTGGATTCTTCTTGGTGGCTTTCAGATGAGCTCATGTTACAATCAGCTGCTGTGTGTGTTGTTGTGTAGCTGAAGCTCTGACTCACATTTCATGTGTGACCAAAGGAAACTTGGTGCTGTGTGACACACTTTAGATTCTCTGCTGCTGCTTTGAACTCTTCAAACTAAAGAGCCAAACTGATGATTGACTGTGCAGCTCTGACATGGCACCAAATGTCCCTGTTATCAGCTGCTGGATGGACGTTATCAGAGCTTTTTAGTCCCACACGGATCACCAGGAGCTCCTCCTCTGTCTGCAAACAGGCTCAGCAGCTCTGATCATTCATTGGAGTCAGCACAGAGTGTGGAGACATCTAGTGGTCGTGGAGAGAAGTGCATGTAACATGTGTGTGTTGTGTTAATCAGCATGAGTAGTTAGGGGGACGTGCCTCCCTGTGCCTGATGGGAGTCCTTGTAATTACCCAGCATGCTGTGCTGTGTGTTTCATTTCTAACACTGGTTTTACTGAAGAGCTTTCTGAGCTTCTTTCATTGATTCTGACCAACATACATGTTTGCTGTGGATCCACATCTGCTCTTACTGCTAATGTCATGAAGCTGTTTGAGTGGTGAGCAGTCAAAGAAGCAGGTCCTAACAGGGACATAGCAGGATATTCCTGCCTCTGAATGAGCTGTAACTGCACATATGAGCACAGCTGGTCTGCATGTAGTGAACACAAAGAGTCTGTGTGAGCTGAATTTACACCAGTCTGTTTGTGTTCCTGTTATTTTGGCCCTTTGACAAACTCAAATGTATTTAAGCTTAAATGAAAGTGCACTTATAAAAATGCTGTAAAATCACAGTCCTGCTGATTTTACTTTGGTGGACACCAAACATTTTTATCTGCAGGTGAAACTCTGCAGTGACCTGAGCGTGTGCTGTTCTCTGGCATCTCTCTGAATGATGTTGAATGCTTGATGTTCTTGTCTGTGGTCACGAGGATCTTATCTTCCATCCCTGCTTCTGTTTCCTGCTCACAAACCTGCATCCATCTCAGCGTCTAAACTCAAAGTCAGCAGCAGCTTCTTAGCTGTCTCTGCCCTCAT
This sequence comes from Oreochromis aureus, assembly GCF_013358895.1. Classification (NCBI taxonomy): domain Eukaryota; kingdom Metazoa; phylum Chordata; class Actinopteri; order Cichliformes; family Cichlidae; genus Oreochromis; species Oreochromis aureus. The sequence continues at coordinate 93,330,365 of NC_052944.1, read as the reverse complement.
AGCCCTGATCTCAGGGACTCTTAGATCATTTCAATATGTACATGGAAATCTGTTCTTGATGACATCGCCCCTTTGAAGGTGAAACATCAGAAATATAATGTCCTCCATGGCTCAGTGATCACAGCAGAGATTTAAAAACACAAAGCAGAACAGCTGAGAGGAACTGGGAGAAAGATGAACAACCCCAGAGTTTTATTCCAGGTGATAAGACCTCCTGGATCCTGTCTGAGTCCATTTTTATCTCAAACTTTGAAAAGTCTGCTACTTCTCAGTTAATCCTTCACATGAACAGCAGAAATATTTCTAGAAATCTCTCAGGTTTGTTCCCCACAGCACAGAAACAGCTCTGATCTCTGCTGATTCTTCTGAATCTGATGTGGTCCACATCCTTCCTGATTTCTCTTCTCGTTATCAGTCAGATCCTTTTCTGTGGTGAGGACCATCCTCAGCCTCCCTCTCATGTGGAGTTCATCAGGCCCCATTTTATTCTCCCTCTCCTTCCATCAGCTCAGATGTAAATACTGTTATTTCCACTGTCACGTGGATGATACACAGCTGTATGTTGCACTTATGGCAGTAACACAGATGTAATCTGAATCTGATGTTAAATAGATCAGATTCACAAACTTCCTTCATCTCACTGATTTCAGATCTGAGCTCTTTTCAGTCGCCTCCAAATCTTTAATTTGGAAAAAATCTTGAAAATCTGTCCTCCAACATCAGGACTTCCACTCAGAGCCTGGATATGACCTTTGACCCTGAGCTCTGTTTGTACACAGATCTCAAAGGTCCTACAGTCATACTTTCTCCAGTTAAAGGGGACATGAAACCTTACACACACATAAAGGCTGATTTACAGCACTGAGCCCTGCTCATAGATGTAACTCTGTCTGTGAAGCAAAAGTTAAGAAATAGGTGCTTAAAGTGAAGTTTTATAAACATGTTTAGCGCCATCTTGTGTCTGTACGGGACGTGACATCATGTGGTTGGTTGGGTGGGGCTAATAGACTTACATTAGTTTATGTTAGCTAACTAGTGGCTGGATCGATAACTCAGGGGAGAATAAGGACACTGAAATTCTAAATCAGTTTAATGGGATCAATGAGAGCCTGTTTGAGACAGGTGACAGGCGATTCACCAGAACGACTGAAACTGATTTTTCCTCCTTTGGCCGAGGAGCGGCGCAATCAGCTGATGTGATCTGCACTATTTTATGCGGTAAATAATCTTAATCTTCCCAAACACATCCAGACAGTTTACAACATAATAGGTTACTACATGCACATCACAGCACAGATATAACTGTGTAGCTCGATGTGTGTGAAGGAAAGAGGAAGAGATGGCACACTTTCTGGAGACCTGTTGTTTTTTCCTCCATCACCTCACTGACCGGATTACTTCATGTTAGAAGTGAGAAAAAGTGAAGCCCAAATGTGAGTGAAGGAAACTGTAACGTGGGGATTTTTCCCCTGCAGACATGCTGATGGATGTCAGGGTTTCCGATCGTCTTTGGTAAGAAGCTGTTATGTATTTGCTGTGATGTGCATGTATTAACCTGTGGTGTTGGTGACAGAGATCATATTTGATCCCATTTAATAGCGCTGATTGCACAGCTTGGTACACCTGGGTAAACCAACGCTGGAGCGTTGGTTTGCTGGTTCCAACAGGCTCTCCTGCACACAGTCCTGATTTATAAAGTGGACTGTTGTTATTCTTTCTGCTCGGCTCTCCGCCAAACGTGTCCCCCGTCCAGCTCATTCACAACTAACCTGACAGATTTTTAATAAACTGAAAGAGATGAGTCCTCATCACTCCATCCTCTCTGCACCAGCTGGCTCTTAGATACAGACCTGACTTTAACCTTTTATTCATCACTTTTAAAGCCTCACATCAGCTCGTTCCTCCACTTCCTCTGGACTTCCTGCCTCTTCCTTTTTTATCTGTGAGTTGTTAAAATGTTGAATGTTTCTGTCGTTCTGTCTCCTGGTTTCTGTAAATGTGTCTAAACTTGATCTTTACCTCAAAGTGACTCATGGAGTCTCTGTCTGTGTGTCCTCAGTTTCCCAGCATGCCTCAGCTGTGGAGATGTATGAGGGGGACTCGTTCATCCTGCCCTGTCAGTTTCCCACTTTTAATTTTCCAAACCCCTCAGTGGTGTGGAGTCACTCCGACCTCAGTCCTCCAACCGTCCACCAGCGTCAGCTTGAAGGAGACGAACTGAAAGATCAAAACCAGCGTTACAGCGGCCGAACATCCATGAAGACTGACGCTCTGGAAACTGGAGACCTCAGCCTGACCCTGACCAACCTCCAACTGTCTGACAGCGCCACCTACACCTGCTCCATCAGAGACTTTGGACGTGAACTGAGTCGGAGTGATGTACAGCTGGAGGTCAAAGGTCAGCAACAAACCTGCTGTAGATACTTATTGACATCACTTAGAAAAAACTTTATTATTTTAACTGTCAGAATAACCATGTTGGCTGTATGATTGAAGTAAAGGCCTATTCATTAAATTAATTACACTCATTCAGTCAGAGGTCAAAGGTCATGTTGTTCTTTGTGTTTCTCCACAGAACGGTTTCCATCCTGGGCCAAAGCTCTCCTGGTTCTCCTGGTTCTTCTTGTGGTTTCCGGAGGACTTTTATTTCATTTCCGGCACTATTTCATGTCAGGTGAGTGTCTCCTACTACACTACCCATAATGCCGATGGTTAGCAGGTGTCCTCTGGTGGCTCCTTGACTGTGGCTCACACAAACTTGTTCCAGAAGCTGAAAGAGTTGAGAGTTACAAACAGCTGATACAGAGAGCTGAAGAGAAACTTCCAGGTTTGTTCCAGAAGTCAGAAAACCTCCTTCAGACTCAGTCATTGATCAGTGAAACAGCTCCACAACATGACTTTACTAAACAGTGTGTGTGCTTCACTGCATTGATCTGACACAGAGGCTGCAGGTGGACAAGCTGTTCTTTCAATATATACAATTTAACCAGGTAAAAGTCTCACTGAGACTAAAATCTCTTTTCCAAGAGAGACCAGCAGAGGGCAGCAGACATTAAACAAATACAAAACATGACATGTAAAGAATCAAATACAATATTCTGTACAGACACATGAATACAAACATGTGAATCATGTGAAATAACAGATCATTACAAGAGCATCACACTGACTAAAAGAGCTGTTCTCTCACTTCTTTAAAAAGGACTTAAAGCAGCCCAAACAGGGATTTATAGATAAAAAGCAAACAAACAGGAAAATCTGCAGATATACAAAGATGGACATTTAGCATCAGCATACACAGAACAGTGATGTACACAGTTTCTACAGCCAGCAATAAAACATAAAGCACAACGATGGACAGTATCCAACCTGTTTAGGTACAGGATTCATAAAAGCAGATCTCTGTAATCCAATAAACATAAAAACGTTACAGAGATGAAGTTTTTTCTCACTTGGAGAACAAACAATATTTATGCCCAAAATTTAAATTTTTAAGTTTCAGCTTGGACACGATCCTTTCAATGTGAGCTTTAAATGACAAGTTCTGATCTATAATGATACCAAGACATTTATAAGATGTGTCCATTTTATTTTCAGCTCCTTTGAGTGGGTTTGTTCTCAGGAGACGTAGATAACAACTCTTGGCTGTTTGAGAATAACATGAACTTGGATTTCTCTGCATTTAACACCAACTGAAGTTAAATGGGACTGAAAAACATCAAAGACTTCAGAAATTCACAGGTTTGTTTTACTGAAGGAGACGAACAATCTGTCATCTGCATAAAGATGGAGTTTATTTATTTATAGAGAAAAGAACAGAGGTCCTAATATAAAGCAACGTGGACACACTGAGTTCTAACTGATGAGTTAAAAACAAACTTACAGCATTTATAAAAAGACCAACATTGTTTAGTCTGTTTACTAAAATGACAACTGTGTGAAAAACCTTCAATAAGCCAAAACAAAGAGCAGCTCATCAATGATGTCGTTCAGCACTTTAACAGCAGCAGTTATTGGGCTGTTTTCTGAATCCTGACTGATGCTGAGGAAGAGTTTAATTTTTGTACAGAACATTTTTTTAGTTGGTCACTAATAAGATTTTTGTAAACGTTGACTAAACACACAATTTAGATTTAGGCCTGTAGTTATGAACATCTGAAGGATCGTCTCTTTTCAAAGGGAGAACATGGACAGATTTGCATATTTCAGAGATCTCACTGTTCAAAGGCTGAAATAAAAATATAAGTTAGCAGTTCTGCTGTAACATCTTATTAAGAAAATAAGGATCAAGTTGATCTAGTCCTGCAGATTTATTTGGATCCAACAGATTTTAGGTCCTGTGGACCTCCAGGACACTCAGAGGAGAAAAGCTGAAGGCCTGAAGCACAGACTGAGTTTGAGTGGTTACAGAGAGCCTCCTGTTCATTAAGCTGTTTGAGATCTGATGTAAACATTCAAATAAAGGCCATGAAGAAACCAAATGCTCATTGAAACAGTTTAAAATAATGTACTGTTAAAAAAAAATCCATAGAAAAAGGGAAAATGTCCTCATAATTTTCTGCCAGTACATTTTGTGTTTTTTTTACGGAAGTTTGACAGACTTTTCCGTAAATGATATTTTCTATTAATAGAAAAATTGAAAGTTCTATTTATATTACTATTTACAGGCACTTTTTTCCCTGTAACTCCTTTACTGTAACTCATTAAATTTACTTCTTTATATCCTTAAATGTACATTTCTATACAATTACAACCTAATACACCATTTGCTCAAAAATTCCTAATTCATAAATTAATCTGTGCTTAGTGCACAACAACATTGGTACAGTTAATGTTAAATATTCTTTTATTCTCCTCAACTCAAACACTAAAATATAATGACAGCATCCATCTCGTCATAAAACAACTAAACATCTAATACATGAACAAAATCACTCACAAACTTTCACATTTGAGCATTTTTATTTCCTTGAAATCAGTTTGTCCTCATGTTAACGTGTTTCTATACATTCATTCAAGTGGCTCCAGTGTTTTCTTCAAACACCTGACAAACAGAAAATGTAATATTTAACGATATGTTAACATTTAATAATATCCAGAGTATCTTTAAGTTAGAATCACTGCCTTGTGGTTGTTTTGCCTCAGCCAAACAGTTAATGTGTGGTTTACATCCATGTCTGTCCACTTATGATGCAGTTTACACATGTAGTCAATTATAGCCAAACACCTTTGATTACTGAATTGCATTTACTTCATAATTGAAGTGAATGCAATTCACATTTGTGTGAACATTTGTCTGATATTAACTCTTTGGGGTCTTTACCTTACAATATAACATACTTTGAGTCAAGATTTGTTGACTGTTTATGTGATGCTACATGAATAAAGCTGAACAGACTTAAAGGAGTTCTGAAATTTGGGTTTATTAGAATAGGACGGATGGATGAGCACAGCCCTCTCAGCACAGGGCTGACAGGACTTTTCCACATATGATAAATAAAACACAAATGGATTAATACTGTTCCAAACTTAAAGAAAAAAGTGCGTTTACTGGACTTGTTTTGTCAGCTCTTGCTTTTCAAAGACAGTGAGGAGCAAAGTACAATTAGAAGAGCTTTTTCTGATGAAGAGTTAAATGTAAACAGCAGCGTAGTGAATAGAGCAGGGTGATATGGCCAAAAATATTTATCACTATATACATTTGAAAATGTGCAATAATGATATAACTGACAATATAATTGACACGAGACAAAATATTTTACAACTCCACAACTTTATTCGTGCAAAAAAACCCATCAATGTATTTTCACTTATACAAGCAGCTGTTTTTTATGAGCATTAAAGTTATGTAAAAATGTAACAGTGCAAATTCCTTGCTGACAGTTTGACCAAAAGGCTTTTCCAGTGGAAATTGGCGACATATCCTCAGCATAACCATGTATAATATCCACAAAACTTAAAAAGAGGTTATACACACACAATACGGTAATATTATGTTGAAGCACAGTACGTATCACTCCGCGAGGCTCCTGCGTACGATAGCCGTAATGCTCCGACAATCCATCAAGCGGTGCGGCTTTGTAGCTTAGCAAAGTCGTACTAAAACATTTGACAGATTTTCGAGCGCCGTGTACCACATAAAATCATTTCGAGGTCAGTAAACACAACCAGAATTCATACATAAGGCGCACCGCATTATAAGGGGCACTGTCGATTTTCAGAAAAATCAAAGGATTGATTTTAAGTGTGCCGTATTTCCAAATAACGACGGCCCGCTAGCATGCTCTACCAAAAATTGTGCTTTGTTGTGTATCTGACGGACGAAAGCCAAACCAGTTCCACATCACTGAAGTTGCAGCATTTTTACAAACGTTTCATTCGACGATCCGCTTTCGCCCTTATCATTCTCTGTCGCCGCCATGCTTTTTCCACCATGTGCGTATGAAAACATGCGCGTTTTACCCATATTGTACCGCGATAGTTCATTTTCTTATCGTTGCCCAACATACTGGAATTACCCTGAACGGTATGATATGGCCCAGCCCTGGTAGTGAATAAAGATCTGTGTCCACGAATCCTCATCAGTGACAACAATTAAACATCATAGTCCAAAATCCTTAATGCACCTTTTTCTCCACTGTGTTCAAATGCACAATTTCTCGTTACCACTCTTCATATATCAGTGTGTCAAATCCTGAATGCAACATGTTAGTCCGTCAAGTTCCATCTGAGCTTTGAATAAAATACATTCAGCTTTTCATTGGATTTTAAGAGTTGCTCAGTTCACAGCAATATTTTTTAATCATTTTGATGGTCACTGTAGTGGCTATATTAATTATATATTCAATATTATTGATGTTCTCTCTTTCTCTTATATTTAAAATAACCACATTACAGACGGACAAGCGACTGTTTTCACGTCTTTGTTAGCAGCAAAGACGGTAAAACCATCATATGACTCTGCCGTCCCCTTGCTTATTTTCCACACAAACTTTTCACAATAAAGCTCAAGATCCTGTTGAGAGTTTTCAAAATAAACTGAGATGATATACATTATTCTCAAACATCAAATTTCAGAATATGCATCAAACAAATGACCTCTAATAAAAACATGAACTATAAATGGCGCTTACAGTCACCACGTGGATGAAGGCACAGAGAATACCAGCATGGCCAGTGACAATGAAGCAGAACCAGTTAGCTACAAACAGAATGACCAGTCAAAACAAGTCGAGGACCGTATTCCTAAACGAGGGGCTACCTCTGTAGCATGGACATGGTTCGGTTATGAAAAGTCTGACATGGACCAGAAAACTCTACTATACAAATTATGCCACAAACTTCTGCCCACCTCAGACTCAAACACAACAAACCTCTTTAACCACCTACACAAGAATCACATGAAAGAGTTTGGAGAGAGTTTATGGATGAGAAGCAAAAAAGAGCCATCAGCTGCTCAAAATAAACCTTAGACTCAAACGTTAGAACAGGCTTTTCCTCACAGCACGCCGTGTAATAAATACTCACAAAGAAAATGGCGGCTGTTTCAACTTATCTCTAAAAAATATAATTTCATGCATCGGTCAAAACACTCGACTCCAGGTACACGACGCCCAGCTGAAAACACTTCACACAAGTCGAGTTGCCTGATATTCACAGAATTTAGAGAAAATGCACTATTTTGCGATATATATCGTTATCGGAAGATAAATGTTTTATATCAGGATATGAGAGGTGAGATCGCACAGCCGTACAAAGGATTATAATACACGTAGAGTTGCAGACACATAGCAGCATTCTGTTGCAACATAAGCAGTTTATAATTAAAGTAACATACATACCTTGAAAAACTAAATCAATCACAACATTAAACTCACCTTGTTTTTGTAGAGAAGGTGATCAGGCTTTTTCTTCAGCTGCTCTGGATCATCACCAGCTTGTATCTTCATCTTTTTTTCCACTGGGTGAAGTTTTTCCTTTTCTTGGCCATTGCTCTGCACTCGAAAACCAAAGTGTGTGATCACATGTGAAATAAGGGATATTTTTCCACTGCAGGGTTTAGAGGGTTTATATGTCAGCGTCCCCTACAAGGCATATAAAACCCCAGCACACCAGCAGTGTTAATGTTATATAGTTATTATTGATTTATTATGTAGTTATAATTATTAGTATTTAATCACATTAGTACGACTTATTAGAGTCCTAAAATAATTTCTTCCTCTCTATACATTAGTAGAACCATGAAGTTCTCACTTTTCCCAGTTATCTACATCACTGACTTTCGCTAATTAGCTAGCTAACAGTCACAGCTGTGTAATACCCAGAGAGACGCAGACAGCTAACTATAGTATTTATGAAAACTGGTGGTATCATAGTAAAAATTATTTTAACATAAACTAAAATGGAAAGCTTAAGTCATGTTTAATCTGGAAAACGATTATTTTAAAAATGAGTCAGCAAAATATTCCTGACTTGTCAGGAGACAGCAGAAACCAGTTAACAAATAAATTAATATTTCTTTCTAAATAAAAACGCGGAGTCTTTTGAAAAACATTATTTTAATAAAAGAAAATATGAGCTTTACATTGTACTGTATTTTTATGGATTTTTTTTTTTTTTACAGTGTTCATTACTGATTTTTGAGTGTGAAAAAAACTGGAATCTATCAGATTCAAACCACTGCAGTGAATTTCCTTTAATAACTCTGGTGTGTTCTAGTGTTTGTAGTAAAATGTTGTGTCTACACTGAGGTCTAACAGGACAAGCACAGAAATAAGTCCACTGTAACAGGTCATAAGGAGAACATTAGTAACCTTCACTACAGCTCATGTTGTGCGTTGTTGTCCTCTCAGTCCCCTGGGTGGAGGTGGATTCAGGGGTGGAGTCTGTCCAGCTGATCTGCAAAACCACAGTTTGCCTGCCTAAAGATGATAAAGTGGAGTGGAAGGACAAAAACAACAGGAAGGTCCACGTGTATGAGAACGGCTCTGACCAGCCTGAAGAACAGGACGATAAATACAAGAACCGAACGAAGATGAAGAGGAAGGTCCTGGAACCTGGAGACCTCAGTCTGACCCTGAAATACCCCACAGATGGAGACAACTCCACCTACACCTGCACCGTCTACAGCAGGGAGGGAAACACCCTGATGGAGAAACAAGTGGAGCTGAAAGTCAGAGGTCAGTGCTGTATATACAGGTCAGAGGTCAGAGGTCAGACTCTGATGGTGGTTCAGTCTCAGTGGGCTCCATCCAATAATGTTACAGTGTTAGCATGTCTAATGTTTGTGGCTGTTTTGGTTTTTATTTGATTTCCAGCCAAATGTAAAAGCTTCAGCAGATGAACTGTAGGAGCAAAGTTCATGTGTGAGACTTCATCTGAAAGGTAACATCTTCTAGTTTCTGAACATGTGTTTGTTTAGCATGTGGCTAAAACACAGGCTAAGCTAAGTCAGTTCAAATCTCAGTAAAAACCTTCTTTGGTCCTCGTCTATAATCAGTCATATCTGAGTCTCAATAACTAGAAGATGATTTCTAGCAGAACTGTGAAAATCTCCACATCCTTTCTCCATGTTATCATCCAAAGCTGTGTGAAGTTTCAGAGCTCTGCAGCTAACAGAGACTTTCAGTTTGCTGCTCTCTTCCTCTGACAGCTCCATTCTTAGGGAGCGTTAGTTCTCTGTTTCACTTTATTCCACTTATTCAGTCTGATGTTCTCTGATCTGTTTCTCTTGTTTAGTGTCTTAAATGCTGCCAGTGCCTCTCTTTGCTTTAACCAACCTTTCTCTTTATTTCTGAGCTTTTAAGGACTTTAACTGATGCATCAACCTTTGAAAATGGAAAGAAATCAGTCAGATTCATGGCTGCATCAAAGTGTCACATGTAGTTCTCCCACATCAGCTGGATTATATCTATAGCAGCAAACAGCAGCTGATCCACAAATCTTTGTCTGTGTTAATAAAGTTGGATCAGTTCAAATAGTTTGTTGCTCTGCACTTGAAAGCAGCAGTTTTTCTAATGCACCACCTTCATGTTTCCTTCATATTTGAATCCCCCTGTAGATACTGACAGGTAACCATGTCACACAGAGCTCAAGCCTTTGAATCCAGCTGTGATTGTTGATTTTCTATTGAATGGACTTTTTCAAATCCAGCTGTAGGCCTGTGTTTGTGAGCTCATTAACAGCTGTTTATTTAGAGATACGTGGTCCTCACAGGACAGCCACTACAAACATATGATTTTATAGAATATGATGCATTACTGCAGATTCAACACAATAGAAAGGATTTGAAATGAGCTCAGCCTTAAACATGTGCAGCAGTAATATTGATCCATAGACACTGATGGGAACATTTTTTCTGCACAATAAGTACTTTGACTTTTCAGACTTTATGTCCAATTTGCCAGTACTGCAGTTTTGTGTGTAGTGAGGTGTTTTCATGGTGTTTTATTGGTGCTTTTACTAAAGGAAGGCTTCTATCAAATTCTTCCAAATGTTGTCAAACTGAGCTGTGTGATGAAGTGAGTGTGACAGAAACACTCAGACTGTGTTTCTCTGCTTCATCAAGTCAAATCTGGTCCTCAGAGACTGAATAAAGTCCTGTCCCACTAACAGCAGCTCCAACAGTCTGTTCACTGCTTTCTTCCTGTCAGTCTTCATCTTTCTGCTGCGTCTCCTCTTCACACTGACCACTTTCTATCTAACAGTGAGCTCCCAGTGAAGCAGCAGCATTCAGCCTGTTAGAGGCAACACAAATGTCTCCATCCAAGCTCATGTTGTGCTTTGTTGTCCTCTCAGTCCCCCAGGTGGAGGTGGATTCAGGGGTGGAGTCTGTCCAGCTGCCCTTCAACACCACACTTCACCTGCCTGAAGACACTAAAGTGGAGTGGATGGAAAGTTACAGGAAGGTCCACGTGTATGAGAACGGCTCTGACCAGCCTGAAGAACAGCACCAGGATTACAGAGACCGAACGAAGATGAATGAAGACCTGCTGAAAACTGGAGACCTCAGTCTGACCCTGAAATACCCCACAGATGGAGACAACTACACCTACACCTGCACCGTCTACAGCAGGGAGGGAAACATCCTGCTGAAGAGAAAGGTGGAGCTGAAAGTCAGAGGTCAGTGCTGTAGATACAGGTCAAAGGTCAGAGGTCATGTAGGAGTTTATTCTCTAAAAGCTTTTAGTTTGAATCTATTTTCAGTTCATTCAAATAAAATAAATTCTTTGATGTTTTGATCTAAAAGCCAAAAATGTCAGGCGGAGCAACTGTGTGTTTAAATGAACAGACTAAGAAGACCATTAAAAATGATCCTAACTTCAAAATAAAAGCCTCTGGCGTGATTTGAGTTAGGATCAAATCAATAGTTTTGTTAGTTTAGTCCAAATCAATGTAAATGTATAAATATCAATAGTTTTAAAGCTGCTGAGATCATTCAAACACTTTGATCCAGTCATTTGGATGTTGTCACATGTCAGGGTGGAGCAGCCATAAATATGAGGCTTTTATTGTGAAAATGCTGAGTGTGATGATCCAGAGGAGCCCATGGGGTGTTTGTGGCTGGATGCAAAGGTTTGTAGCTCTCCTTGTAAAGAGAAACAGCTTGAAGCTACAGAGGAGCGTCTGCAGAAGAAGACAGGGGAAAGAGGAAGAAGCTGAGGCCGCTGGAGAAAAGACAGGAAAAGAAAATCAGCTTTATTTGTTGGAGGCCGTTTGTTCATCACACTGAAATATTCCCACTTTAGAGACATGAAACAAAGTGAAGTGTGGATTGATGTTTGTCTCAATGATTTGGGCCCTGGAATCATTTCTTCATCTCCCACTTTAAGACATATTAATGTCAGCCTCACATGTCCCACAGTGGACAGATTTCTATTTCTAGATTGATATTTGGAGGATTTTCATGTGTTTCTCTGCTGTCACAGCTCTTTGTGATATTTGAGCGCAGCTGTAATGTTTGTGTGGTTAAAGCCACCAGACTCCACTGACAAAAACTCTCATTTTAGCCGGAGAACACGGGGCTGCTGTGGGACTTTGTGTTTGCAAAGATTTCTATTGGAGGCATTTTTGCCTTTATTATATAGGTGCAGAGAGTAGACAGGAAAGTGGGGAGAGAGTGAGGGACACACAGGCACCTGTAGTAAGCCCGCCTTCAGTCCACCTGCTCAGCCAGGTGAGCTATAGCGCTGCTTTAACATGTTAGTGTGATTGAGAGTGAATGAAAGTGAGTGATGGAGGCAGCAGGAAACTAACAGGCTGTTTGTTCTGAGAGGTCACATGACTGTTTTTCTCAGCAGAGTCTGATGGATTTGATGAGACCATGAGAGCGGCTTCAGTTCCTCATCAGAAAGAGTCTGACAGAAGCTCCTCCTCTATACCCCAGTAGACTTCTATTAGACTGCTCCAGATTCCTGAGAGTTCACACAGAAAACTTTACAAACAGCCAAGAAAAACTATTGAAAAGGCTTCAAGATGACAAAGAGCTCTTTCACAGCACATATGAGCCATTAAGAAGTGCACATTTGTGTTTTCCATAGTCCATCATCCAATAATATCAAAGGACAAACTGTGAGGTAAAAGCCTTCAGCTCTTTGTGAATGAAGCAAAAGACTTTGGTCCTGAGAGATGGTTCAAAACACAATTCAGACCTACCAAAGTATTATTGGTGCCAAACACATGAAGCCTTCAACTTTGTATTTGTCCAGTCAGTGTGGCAATAGAAGTCACTGTGAGGATTTTCAATGTGCTATCAAAGAGCAAATAATCCTCTTTTATTCTGAAATTTCTCACCATGGTAACTGAACACATCAGCTGGTCTGCAGCAGGTTATGTTCAGAGTTTGAGGCTCAAATTGGCTCAAAGTGTCCCATTTTCACTGATTGTTTCCCGACGACATGCTTCAAGTGTGATATGGATCCTCTGCTGAAGGAATCTGCTTTCTATCCACAACCTGTTGATCCGTATCTGACTAACAGCAGCGCAGGAAGCCCTGCAGTTATAGAGAAACTGTCTGAGTCGCATTGTTGCTGCAATTTACCTGCAACTGCTGATGAAGAAAAAGTCTCAATGTGTTTGTGTTTGGTCCTAATCTGCTGCCAAGTCTGTTTGACACTGCTGGATTTCCAGCTGATAGATGACAGATTAGAAACTGATCAGTCTATTGATCACACAATATTCCATCAATAGAATTGATTTGACTTTGATTTGTGTAACAAAGTGATTTCCACGTCTCCTTCATGATGTGACAGTGTCAGAGCTGAATGCACTTGTAGAGTATCATGTTTTTATGGCTCACATTTAAAGTGTTCCAGCTCTAATGTACAGCTGTCATATTAGAAATAGAAGCAGCTCTGATTTTAGTGCTCAAATAAATCTATGAAGTGATGAATTCACACATGAACAGTTTTCTGCAGCGTTCCTCTCGGCCTTATTTGCAGCTCCACTCTTGTTTTTGCTCTAATAATTATTTCTCTCCATGAGCTGTTTCTCTGCCTGAAGGAGGCGCCACTCCATCGCTTCATTTAGTGCAGAACAAGAGTCACATGATGCTGCTCTGTCAACACCAATCACACTTTGTACAGCTCATGTTGTGTTTGTTGTCCCCTCAGTCTGTCAGGTGGAGGTGGAGGAGGGGGCGGAGTCTGTCCAGCTGCCCTTCAACACCACACAAAACCTGCCTGAAGATGCTGAAGTGGTGTGGTGGCATTATGATCCATTAATGTTGGCCCACCTATATAAGAACGGCTCTGACCAGCCTGAAGAACAGCACCAGGTTTACAGAGACCGAACGAAGATGAATGAAGACCTGCTGAAAACTGGAGACCTCAGTCTGACCCTGAAACACCCCACAGAGAGAGACAGTGGGAGATACAGGTGTAGAGTCTACATTGAGAGGATCTCCAGATTCAAAACAGTGCTGCTCAAGGTCAAAGGTTTGTTTCTCTCTCTCTCTCTCTCTCTGTGTGTGTGTGTGTGTGTGTGTGTGTGTGTGTGTGTGTGTGTCTGACTGTCTTGTGTCTCCTCTGCAGGGAGAGTTCAGGTCCAGGATCAAACAGGGGACATCAGGAACAGAAGCAGCTCCATTGATCCGACTCCTCTGATGGCTGATCAATCAGTTTGATCTGTGTGTTCTTTGATTATTGATCAGTGATGTCAGAGTGGAGTCAGTGTGATGTTGTTGTTGTGTGTTTGAGACTTTTAGTGTCCATGAAGGTCTCTGCTGCCGTAGATCCTCTGAACTGTGACAGAGGTCTCACTCTGGAGGAAACTCTCAGCACTTTCCAGCAGCTCCTCCATCATGGAGGACGTTCCCTCACTGTAACAGGTGGAGGAGAGAGGAGAGGAAGCACAGGTGGATCCTCTGAGGAAGAGGAGCGTTCCTACAAACCACATGATCACATGACCAGAGGGGCGTGGCCTTCAGTGGTAGTAATAAAGGAACAGTCCACATGTTCCTCTTTGAAGGCTCATCTCCAACAAAGCAGACCTGTGATCACTTTACAGTTTTTTGTTGTTGTTTTTTTTACAGACGCTAGGACACATTTCTCAATACTTAGGTCACTTTTGCAAAACTCTTCACACAATTCTCCTAACTGACCCTCAGCTTGGCAAAGCAGTTCATTTCACATTCAAAATGCACTACAACTACCAAAACACTTTATTCAGGTCTCAAATAAACTCATTCTTCCAGAACACTAGCAAAGGTTGACAGCCAACAAACACACTTTGTCACCCACAAAACAATGACCTAAAAAACACTAACAACATGTAGCATTACACAGTGTTTTCTTGTGTAAAACAGGGACACATCTCTGTTCATAATTTCAATATATGTTACTGGAATGAATCAGACATCATGCAGAATTCGTTAATATTTGTTTATGTATTTTTATTTTTTTGCACTAAGTAATCCCAAAATACAAGAATTTGTATACACACCATCCACTGATACACATACAATAGTAATGCTAATCTACTCGGTCTTCTCCATTTGGCCACAGGTTCTCATCCACATCACATCTTATGTCATCTAGGGCAATACACCTAGGAAAGAATCTTCTGGCATGCCTGATCCATCCCTGGCAATCTTCTGCTGATATCTCCAGGCATCCAGCATTCATTGCATCCAGGAGGGACATTTGATCATGTGGATGATGGTCGTAAACCTTCCACCGCCATGAGGAAAAGAATTCCTCTATGGGGTTGAAGAATGGAGAGTAAGGTGGGAGGAAAAGAGACTCCATTCTGGGATGGGCTGCAAACCACTCGGTGACTGCACGGGAGTGATGAAATGCCACCTTGTCCCATACAATTATAAATGTTGGCTGATTCCTTCTAGAGATGGACCGATCCGATATTACGTATCGGTATCGGTCCGATACTGACCTAAATTACTGGATCGGATATCGGAGAGAAATAAAAAATGTAATCCGATCCATTAAATATCAAAAAAACACCTCACAAAACTTGCCACACGGCGTAACTCTGCTCATAACCGTAGCACGTCAGAGCAGTGTGCTCACGTGATAGAGAGGCTGTGTGTATTTGTAGCCTCGCTACCAAACCAGCATTTCATCTCCGAGGAAGTTATCCCAGAGAGAAGTAAAGCAAGTGTGTAAGTTCATCTCTGAATGTTTATAAAGCGTTCCCACGTTAAGCTTAACAACCGATATATGGAGCGACTGCCTCTCTCCCTCACCTTCCTGCTGCTACTTCAATGGTGAAACTGCTTAATGATCAGCTGATGGGCTTTTCTGTCGCGAGTCCGTCTCTCTTCTTTGTATTTGGTCCACTTTGCACCAGAAAGAGGAAACCAGCGGCTGAACAACAGCAGCACGTTTAACCTTGATAAGCTGTTGTTAGAATTTATTTAATATTACTTTCTACACCAGGATCCTTTTCTACGTAGCTGACGGCTGGTAACTGTGCAGGGGCGGATCTAGCAAAGTTTAAGCAGGGGGGCCGATAGGGCATGAACAGGGAAAAGGGGCACAAAGACATACTTCTCTTTCTTATTCTCATTTAAAATGTCTAGCTTTTAATAAATAATTATCTGAATCTTACACCCAAAGTTTTAATCTGATGTAAAATGTATAGAAGTCCATTACTGTATATAGTAACTGCTAAGTCTAATTTACCCTAGTAAGCTATAGTACTTTTTCCTTTGGGAAGGTACCATCTGTGAATTCTGCAATTCTGTTGAAGAAAGATGTTGAATCTATTTAATTATTCTTGAAAAATAATTTATTTCTGTGCATTTTTTTTCACCCTGCATCAAATTAAAGTTGATTACGTCGATTAAGCATCATGAGGTGGAGGGTGGAGGGTGGTTCCCCATTTTCTTTTGCTGCACTGTAAAATGTAATTCTAGATGTTTGTTATTTCAACATATTATTCTATATCAGTTTGACGATAGATGACTGAAGTTGTTGTTATAACATAGAATTACAAGTTAAAACGTCCCAATTACACCAAAAAGCTAACTTGAAAACTCATGTCCAGCTAAATCAGCAACTTATGTGAACTTGACAATGTGGGTAAGTTGAGCACAGCAGGATTCAAAACTGCCTCACGTGACTGCTACCGAGGTGCATCATGGGGAATTGGCGGTTAACGACATGCTCACTTTACTTGGACGTTTTCTAATCGTCTTCTTTGGAATATGCTTTCAAGGTGAGTAACATTGGTTATAACTATAAGGAAAGAGAGCTACAAAAGTTGGAACATGTTTTGAATCTATGGCATGATGTGTGTTTTCTCTTTTACCGAAATGTTTGCTTTAGCTAATGTAACTTTAGCCGACAAGGTCCAGCTTGTATGTCATGACCAAACTTGACCTAATAAACTGACATATGGCCTTTTTATGGGTTTAATGTGGCACTGACCAAATCACAAGTATTGTGCCGCTAGCTTTAAGGTTGTGCACTCAACCACTGTTGCGATATTAGCAAGCTAACTCAGCTAATTAATAAAGCTTATTTCATATTGTCTCTGTACTTGTAAATTTCTTTCAAGTTCACAGGCTGTTGTATTTTGGTGGAAGTTCATTTTGGCAATATTTCCAATAACTGACTGGGTTCAAAAAGAACTTTTGGCAGGACTCCGATGCTTGTTGTCATCTGTTTACTCCTATGTAATCACTTAAGTTGTTATTAACTGCTGCATGCTAAGCTGCAAGAGTGCACTGAGGACTGAGACAAAATATGGTCTACAAACCAGCATTATATTAGTTTTTATCAGATAGTCCTCCAGTGTGTTTAATTTTTGCTTTAATTCTATTGTGCAGTTATTTGTTACCCTGAAATGCTTTATGCTTAACAACAGCTCACTATTTTGACTTATTTTTGAACTCTTGTGATCAGTATGACTAGATTGTGTGAGTTTCCATACTAAAAGAGCTGTAGTGATAAAATAACTGGCATCAGAGACACTGGTTTTTGGCATGGTATACTGCAGAAGTTTTTTTTTTTTGCATAATTTACCTTTTAATTAAACTGCATTCTCTGTATTGTAACAAAACTAACATTGTTTATATGTCAGAAAATTAGCAAACATGAATAAATGGCAAAAACAATATAATTATAACATATATTTTTATTTTACTTATTTTAGGTCTGTGAAGCCAAACTTGATGCTGGGGATTTATTTTTGTCAGTGGAGTCAAATGGTAACTTACAATTTGTGCATTTTGTCATACTGGAAACACCTCAGATTATATTGTAATTTAATAGCTCTATAGAACAAATGATATAAAGATTGTAGTGTCAGGGTACTTCTTAAGAAGTAATATGGCACTATTGATGATCACATGCAGGTGGCATAAACTAAATATTCAGACGTGTTACCAACAAATGATTCATTAACAAAAGCAATGGAGCAGACTGTTTAGGTTCTTGTGGTTGTAATAACGTCCATAACTGCAAGTTTGTCATTAATTTATTTTCACAGGTCTAGATGATCACATCTGTCTTTGTCATTTAAATGAGGTGGACTTGCAAACTTTGCGCTCTTTTGGGTAAATTGCTGTCCACTACATATACACAGAATCTGCACAGTATTTCAGATCTAAAAGGAGTATGTAATGGACTTGCTGGCTTTAATGTAAAAAGCCTGTTGTGTAACTTTAATGAGGCAGTTGGACTAAAACAGTATTGCTCATCAAGGTAAACATCTGAGGAATAAGGAAATTGTTACTTGTCCTTTTACTCAGTGTTCTTTTAATCGCATGTTTACTAAAGTTTTACATCACATAAGTCATTTTCACAATCATTCTACTTTAAAAGATTTCAAGACAGAGCTTATTGTTCTCTGAACTTCCTTGTTTGCTGAACGGCAGGTAAAGTGCATCTTTTGTTTGTTTGCTTTTGTGTGTTTGTGTTTTCTCTAATGGGCCTCAGATGACTGTTTGCTTAAATTTGGGTCTCAAAGAATCTTTTTTTTTTATTCTGCCTGTACTCCCCACCCTCTTCTTCTATTGCTCAGGTTGAAGCAGAATTTGCCCGTCTTACATCTGTTGACCTGAAAGGGTTCCTTTTTGCTGTGCTTGACCATTATGGAGAGGTTCGTGGAGCTGTACAAAATCAAGAGCGGCATAGGAGGGCTAACTAGGCTCATAAGATGCTTCGGAGATGATGTAAGTGTTCAACTGCGAAATCTAATCCTTTGTTTAAGTTTTAGGTTATCCAGTTCAACTGATGAACTCATTGAAAGAAAGCTGATAAGTAAAGTCTGTCATCATATTTCACAACTGGACATTTAGTGTGGTAACTTTTACAGAATCTGTGTATATTGGTGGTAGGTTGGATATCATATTCTACTTGAATGTCCTGATAAGCCTGATTCAAAATCTCCAATGATAATCATATATTGATGGAATTATGTATCAAAAAGCTGTGAATTTGGAGGTGTCTACATGCTTCATAAACACTGTTTAAAAAGTGTTTTTGTTTTCTTTTGACTTCTTTGACCAGAGCCCTACACAAAGGAAGAGGACAGAGGGCCTCATTTTCTAAAGGAAGAGCCCTCACACACTTTCAAGACTGTGAAGGTTAGCATTGTTTCTTTTAGTAAATTTAATAATGACAGCACCACAGTGGATTTAAATGAAACATGTGGCATCTATGAAACAATAGATGCCACATGATAACATGTGTACTTTTTCCTCACCAAATGTATTATTACAAGATCTTTGACACTGGATTTGGTCTGGGTTTCAGAGAAACTAACTGGCAAGCTAGCATTGAGATTATTAGTGTCTTGTGTTTATTCATGTCTTCACCAGGGTCTTTGACATTTCGCTGCTGTACTGTTCACTTCAGCTTTACGTTTGATTTCTCACATTGTATATTGTAATGGCAGAGATATTAGGATATTTAAGGGGCTGCAGTGGCTGCTACAGCTGTGGGGGCAATACTTTGGTGAAATGTCCTGGACCCTGGAAAGAGACTGTGTAGACTGGGTAAGCAATTAAAGGTTACTGGCCGAGAGTCATTGGGCAGCTGGGTAAAGGTGGATGTTGATATTCAGTGCCAATTATGCAACCTGTTCAGCCATGTCTATATGCTCTTTTTTCATGCTGTTAATATAGGAGGAAAAATAAACTTTAATCAATAAACTGATTAAAGAAGCATTGTCTATTTAGCCATAATCTGATCCTGTAGTGTAGCTGCAGTTTGCACATTTCATGTATTCTCAGCCAGATTTGGTTTAGAGCACAGCCAATATTTAGCATACGTAGATTTAAATTCACACACTGGTGATGGCAAGCTACATTGTAGCCACAGGCGCCCTGAGGCGCCCTGACAGAGGCGAGGCTGCCGGACACTGGCACCACCGGGCCCTCTGACCACCACCAGTAGGCAACAGGTGAAGTGTCTTGCCCAAGGACACAACGACTGAAACTGTCAGAGCCGGGGCTCGAACCGCAACCTTCCAATTATAAGACGAACTGTCAACTCTTCAGCCACGATTCAGTCATCCACCCATGTGTGTGAATGACTGAATGTGTAAAGCACTACTGAGTCCTTAGGGGACTAGTAAAGCGCTATACAAATACAGGCCATTTACCATTTAAATTGAAAATTTTGTTTGAATTCTGCAATTGAAGACATGCTCAGTTATTTATGAACATGGTCTTTGTTTAAAGCAAGAAATGGATTTGTAACATGGGGGTGCATATCTCATTCTGAAAAACTTTAACAACTAATAAGTGTTACCCAAAGCCAATCACCATCATCCAAAGCATCAGTATGGCTCTTCTTTGGAAAGACATGAATTCTTAAGCACAAGGGATATTGTGTAATTGTAATTGTGTAATTTTTTTTTTTTTTTTTTTGTCTTTGAACCCTTTTATAGCCGACAGGTATTGAAGACACGTTTTCTAAGAGGATGAAAGTTGGCATTGTGATGGTGAAAGAAGAAGACATCATCGATGTGTTGGTCGTCCCTGAGGCGGCAGTAATCCTGTCTAATCTGAGGGATGTCTCAAGTGCCATTTCCATGCTGATGGGCCTTCTTTTGCCCTCAACATAGACTATCCAAAGGAACTTAAGGACATCTTTGAAGTCATTCAGAACATCCTAATGAACATTGGTGGAAGGCAGTGCATCTCACTAGTGCATGGTCTAAGAAACAGACTCTTGCAGAAAGCCATGCAGAACTGTAATTGTATGCTCACAGCATACAATTGCCTTAGTGTTAAGGACAGTTTTTATTTTACTGTTTTTTTTTTTATTCTTGCAAGTTCTCATTCTCACTTTTGTATGTCACTAAATGACTACACTTTACATTCCAGATTAGACAATTACTCATTTGTTCATGGTTTAAGAAACTTATGTGAACAACAATATAATGGTGGACTCTACAGATGCTTATCTCATGCAAGTCAGTAGTTTTTCCTTTGTTTTGCAATTGAGCAGACTCAAACTGATGTTTCTGAAATATTCATATTATCAAATGTTTCAGAAGCATGCACTCATTTTCAGAGATATTGGTTCTGTGGAATTTGTTGCAATTGTAAACGAAGACAAATACAAGAGTTTGATGTCTTAGTTGTTATAAACTGATCTTTACTGTCACTTATCAAAGGTTTTGTACTATTTTAATATTTCAAGTTTTATGCTAACAGGTGTGACTGAGCACAATGAAGTTTAAAAATTTTGTAAATGTAAAGAATAACTTTTCTAAAATAGCAAGTGTCCCGTTGATACATTACATTAATGCAGACTTTATGTTGTTACTTCACAAGAATCACTACTGCTCCTAGAGTATTGGTCAGAATTTAATCTTCACCCAAACTGGGCTCAAGACCAAGTTCAAATTTATTGTTTCACAGGAGCAGCCTTTGAGTTTTGATGGATTGTGAGCCTGATGAGCTACGTCACTGATTTTTCTGTTTCTCAGATGACTAAGATGGCACAATAAATGGTGAATGTTGGGTGCTCATGAGTAATTGTCTTGTCATGTTCTTAAAACAAACTTTCTGTATGAAATGATCAGATAGACTTTAATGGAATCTGTGGGTTTTTTTTTTTTTCTGTAAACAACAGAAAATTAATTTAAAGGAATGTAGATATTTAAACCTGAGATCTAAGATAAACCTAACAGGTAGTTTTGCTGAAATGGATGTTAGAAAGCTAAAAAAACAAAACAAAACTTAAGATGTTTAATACACATTTTTCTTTACATCCAGTCAATCAACTCTGATAATTAAAATGAAACTGATTTACAAGTTCACTCAGCTACCTTAAGGAGCTCAGGTAATTAATAAACTTAAATCAACTTAGCTAACAGATTATGTTAGTTAAGCTAAAATAGATTCCTAAGTTAAAAGAACTACTAAAGTATTTGAATTAACTAAAAACCCAAGTCAACTGAACTAGGACAAGAGTTTAAACAATAGATTATTTTAATTTAGCTGAAAGGGTTTTCCCAAGTAAAAATGACAATTAAAGGAGTTGAACTGACTAACAAATCTCAGTCAACTAAACTAAGATGAAAGTTTAGACAACATGTGATTTTTCATTAAGATAACAATTGGTTGTGTTATAAGAACAAACTCTATTTCTTGACTTAACTTAAAATTTTAAGGCAGCCCTGTACCTGATATTTTTAAGTTGAAACAACAAGTTATATTTTACAGTGTGGGAGTTTGCAACCCTATTAGTTAGGTTGCTTAATATTTCTGCTAAGTACTCTTTAAAATACCAGAATAGGGAGGATGGAGTAGGTTTAAGTTTATTAGATTGATCAGTGTTGCTGAACTATGAAATATTTTGGGTGCAGTGTATTTTTTACATACAGGTATAACAGAATAGCTTTAGTGTTGTTGTTTATTTAAACTTGAGTATGAACTTATACAAAATGCAGCAAGATATTAAAAAAACAGTTTCATTGATTAAAAAACACACTATATCGGATTCATATCGGTATCGGCAGATATCCAAATTTATGATATCGGTATCGGACATAAAAAAGTGGTATCGTGCCATCTCTAATTCCTTCTCTCCGCATCCCTTTCCTCACCTAACACAACCCTTCCATAGAGATCATGCAGGAACGCAAGGAGCCGTTCAGTGTTGTATGGTCCAATCAGTGGTCTGTGTAACAGCAGTCCATCAGTGGATATTGCTGCGCACATTGTGATGTTGGCACCCCTCTGGCCCGGGACATTCACTGTGGCTCTCTTCCCAATCACATTCCTCCCTCGTCGCCGTGCTTTGGCCAAGTTGAAACCTGCCTCATCCACAAAGATGAAAATGTGATGTGTTTGCCTGCCTTCAATCTCCATGACTCTCTAACATAAATCCACAAGGCAACATAAGCTGTTACAGTAGTAAATTTGTAAAATTGTCTTTGTGTGTGTTTGGTTTTGTTCAAAAACAGATCTGTATTTTATTGTGATCTTACCTGGACATACTGGTTCCTGAGTTGCTTGACATGTTCAGAGTTCCTCTCAAAAGGCACAGTGTACAACTGTTTCATCCTGACCTGATGTTTTTTCAGGACTCTAGAAATTGTTGTTATGCTTACACTGTGAATATTTGCGAAAGTAACGTTGTCTGCCAAGACTCTGTGTCTAATTTCAGTGAGTTTTATCCCATTGTTTCTGATGACCATATCAACAATGGCAGTTTCCTGCACATCAGTGAACATCCGTCCTCTCCCTCCTGTGTGAGGTAACCGTTGAGTCCTAAGCAGAAATGCAACAACAATTACACAAAAGCTTATTTACTTCTGAAATGTGCAAATGCCCTTGCAGAATACAAGTTACCTGTTGGTTTGCCGGAAAACTCCAACAATAGATGCCACTGTAGAGCGTTGCAGATTTGGCTGCACTCTCTGACCAGCCTCTCATTGAGTGACCATGATTTACTACATGATCAATTACAGTAGCTCTGATCTCATCTGAGACTACAGCTCTTGATCTTCCTCTTATTCTTCTTCCACCACGCATACGTATTCCTCGCCCCCTCCCAGCCACTCTTCTTCCTCTTTCAGCCACTTCTCCATTTCTGGCTGGGTCCATGTTTACATCACAAAACAAACCTATTCAGCAGTTGTCTCCTTTTGTAATGAAATTGAAGGAGTAACACCTGTGTAGATGTTCATCTACAATGAGAATCAGCTGTGGCTGGTTAAACTGCATTTTTAGATTTAAAATATGTTTCAATAAAATATTGCTGTTGAATTTTGCTGTCTTATTCAGTTTTGCATTATGTTATTGTTTTGACCGTAAGTTTAACAGTTTTGCAAACAGTATGTAAGTACATGCAAAATGTCCTGTACGTACAAAGATTTTTGGCAGTTGTTGTGTCTGAGTGAGAAAATAATTCATGAAATTTGAGAGATGTAGTCATTGAATGCATTTTGTGCCAAAACAATGATAACTGATCCTCAGTTTAGCCCACATAGACTTCTGTTGTGCTCACTGTGTGAGGAGTTTTGCAAAAGTGACCTACGTATTGAGAAATGTGTCCTAGCGTCTGTAAAAAACTGTAACTCAGTATGATGGATTGTTTGGATTTGTCTTTGTTTCTCTGGCTTTTCTTGTGTGTCTGTGTGTCTTTGTATGTTGGATAGAGTCATGTGACCTGCCCAGGGACTACACATGGAAATGAGCAGTTTAGCTCAAATCTGGCAGGTTTCCATCTTCTGTTTTTATCCTGATGTCCATGAACATGAACACTGTCCCTGTCAAATAAATCCAGATACAAAGATCAGATCTACTGAGCATCATCAGCGTGTCAGCCGCTAACTGCATCTTCAAATAAATAAATGTGTCTGATCAGCGGTGATAAGAGGAGAGACGCTGAGCGAGTGAAACTTTAAAAACTGACTGAAAAAATTCTTCTTGGCTTCATTTTTCCTTCCAGTCTGAAAAATCTTCCATTTAATGATTCTGTGGAAATATGAGACATTTGAAGACCTTCATTTATTTGAATTTCAGAGTTTTTAATGAGCCACAGCAGCCCTGAATAAACACTTGAATTACTGTCTGAGCTGCTGCAGTTTCCTGCTGCGTCCACTGGGTGTCAGTAAAGCTGCAGGTGTCTCACCTGTGAGTCCAGCTGTGGGGAAACAGTCCAGCTGCTGGTTCTGCCTCCAGCTGAGGAAACACTTCATTCCTTTTATTGCTGATCTCTCTTTATGAATCCACCTGAACTCGTCTGATCCTGGAAACCTTTCACTTTCCTTCCTTGCTGTCTCCGTCTGTCTCTCACTTTCACATTGGTTGGTTTCTCTCTGAATCATCTCCAGAAGGAGCTGAAAGGATCCTTGTTACATTTGACAGTATCCAGGAAATAGTCCGACCCCAAAAGCCCTGGTTGGAAGTGAAGTGTGTTTTCTTTAATAATGTCACCAAAATGAGAGCTTTTTAAAAACAGGAGAAAAAAATGTAACAGTCTCTTTTCAACATCCAACCAGATGAAAGTGTCTGCTTGAACCGATTCTTTGTTTCTTTGGTTTTTTTTGTTTTACTCTTTTGCTTCGAGCCCTATGTACATGAGCTGCATGCTAAACGATCTCTTGCTAAAAGGGTTGGGATTCATGTATATATCTAACTACTTAGCACTTTTAATTCTTATTTTTATGTCTATTTAAGCATTATATGACAGTATGTTCACACTAAGTACCGCAGCAATTTCCTAATGTTGTAAACCTGCTCAACATTTGGCAATAAAACCCTTTCTGATTCTGATTCTGATTCTGATTATAAGCATGTGCTTCAGCTTCTTCTTGATTAGCCTTATCTCATGCTTTCTTGCTTTGTGGTAGATCTTTATTCTGTATTCATTGAGATATTTGAATGCTAATCAAAAAAATAAATAAATAAAAATAGTCCAGATTAAATGACTGTTAGGTCTTCACTGACTGAGAAACTCTGACTGAGTGGGCTGAGACCAACAGTCACATAACATGCAGCTCTGAAATATGCGATCTGCTTACAGATCTGAGAGCTTCCAGCACAACCTCTGCAGTGGTCGCTCTGCAGTCTTTTATACCTGCCATTAAGCCGCTGCAGTATTCTTCTAAACCAAGGGTGTCGAACTCCAGGCCTCGAGGGCCGGTGTTCTGCAGGTTTTAGATATCACCCTGGTTCAACTCGCCTGATTCAAATAATAAGTTCATTACCAGGCTTCTGGAGAACTTCAAGACATGTTGGGGCGGTAGTTTAGCCATTTAAATCAGCTGTGTTGGATCAAGGACACATTTAAAACCTGCAGGACACCAGCCCTCGAGGCCTGGAGTTCGACACCTGTGTTCTAAACCATAGGTGTCGTCACTCGCACAACATCATGTCAAACATGGTGATAAAGAGGAAAAGAAGTCAAAACCTGAAGCCAAGACTGTGGACTGTTTGTTTCTTCTTTCCACAAACTCAGGTTTTCAGATTAACAGTTGTACCATCTCCCTCGGTGTATCTGGAAGTCTCTGAGCTTCTGTATCATGAGATCAATAACATGTTTAAAAACCGACACCATTGTATGCTCGATGCCCTCGATAGCCCAGCTGTGACGGCCGTGTCTGTTACAAAGTTACAAAAATCAAGAATTTCACAACCGGCTGACACACCACAAAGATTGTGTCTAAAGACACAGGATGCGATGGCCTTAAAAAATAGGATCAATGAGACCAATCACCGATATCTGGAGCTGATATAGATTTAGAAAAAAATCAAATCCAGCAAAGAAAACTTTATTTTTCTGTCTAAAAACATGTTTAGGCAGAAACGTTTCAAGCTCTGCTTCGTTCTGAATAACTGATCGTCTTTAAGTCTTCATGCTGCTGTAACACATCTGTACTTACACCAAGCTGTAATGGGTGGAGGTCCCGACCGCTGAACACCTGTGTCTCATCAGGAGTAAGATTCTTAAAGGAGATTAGCAGTAGCTTCTGCACACGAGCATTCCGCCTGGAGCGATGACCATTCACCACAAAGAAAGGATCAGTGAAGTCACCAGACGAAGATGATCCCACACAGATTCTCCTGATAGGACAAGATACTCAAAATAGGGCTTTGGAGTTGACGTCACGCCGCAGTGCATTGTGGGATCGCGGCGCCATGTCAGTAGGCTAGAAAGCAAAACAAGCGCACAGTGTTGGAGTGTTGGAATCGGGACTGCCAGAACCATGCTCAAAATCAGCGCAAAAGACAAAGGGCTGTATCGCGACCGATTGCGCCCAGACGCCAAGAGACGGTACTTTGAAAAAATTGCGTGCATCGGTAATGTGGACCCGTATGAAATAAGGAAGCGGAGTGGAAACCCAGACGACCTACCGCCTTTGTCCTATCCCGATCTTCGCATACCTTGTCTGTGGAGTCAGCGCATACACAGCAAACCAGTTTAAGAATGATAAATCCCTGGAGGCCCACATCCAATTCACGAACGGCTGGGTGCAAGTTTTGTCCATCTTTATGCCTCCACGCTGCGACAACTGTACGTTGTCGTTAAGACAAAGGTAAGTCGGTTTGAACATGATAACTTTCTAAACAACTTCCTTGTTACAGTTTTTGATTTGCACGTACAGCCAACCCATCTATATTAGCCTTGGTTCATTACAGACCTTTTATTAAAAGTGGTTTTTGTGTGTTTCAGGTACTGCACTAACAACGACTGAATGAAACTGCATTACAGCTATGGGTCATTGTGAGCACCAATGGGAGGGTTGAGGCTGCTCACTGCACATGCATGGCCGGAGTTGCAGAGACCTGCACCCATGTCGCTGCTCTTTTGTTTAAAGTCGAGGCTACAGTGCGTATCAGAGGCACCAGAACTGTAACAGACGAGCCAGCATATTGGGTATTGCCCGGAAATATGAGCAAGATACAGCCCGAGGTTGCACATAACATTGACTTCTCCTCAGCAGCTGCCCAAAAACGTGGTCTTGATGAAAACATAAACACACCCTCCTTTTGCCTTTGAGAGGCAAAAGGAGGCGATCGCAAAAAAGGCAGATTCCTATTGCAACGCTGGAGGATTTGTCACCATTACTGGATACACTACTGTCAGGTACAAACACAAATCTTTGTTACTGGTGCCAACCACTGTGACCTCGTTGTGTGGACACAGAGAGACCTTGCTGTGATACGCATCTTCCCTGATGTGGATTTCTGGGAACCACGTTTAAAGCAAGCACAAGACTTCTTTCTTAAAGTGTGTCTTCCTGAACTTGTTGGGAAATACTTCTCCAAACAACGTGCTGCTCTAAATAGCCTGTGTTTCATTTTGTGGTTCAAGATTGATGCCAGCTGTGTGTTGCCATGTAAATAGTTTGCATTTCATTTTTATGTACTTGTGAACAGATCAAGAATAAAAAAAAACAAAACATGTATACTATTCTTTTCTGTTTTATTGAAACTACTTCACACAAAGTACAATTATTTATAATGAACTACACATGCAACACAACAACTTTATGAATACTCAACAAGAGAAAGTTTCATTTGGCGCTGGTTTGACAACCACACTGGGGCACATATTCACCAAAACACAGCAAACCTTAACAATCTTATCAAGCAGTGTTGTGTTTATTTCTGCTCTGCCCTGTTCATTGCACACACAATACTTCGTCTGCCCTTTAGCTTCCGTGATGCTGTCTGTCCGATCACCACTGTCCACATTTGCAGCTGGTACCTCAACCTCCACTTGTCCAACACAACTGCTGTCCACTGCCTCCATGACATTGTGATTTTGTTGTTGGTCTTCTGTCAGATCTTCATCGATCACTTCTGCACGGGGCACACCTTCAGACTCTGCAGCTGCATAACAAAAGCCTGTAAGATAAAATTAGTGCATACACATAAGGTAAATGTACACCAATATTCCAATGACAGGTGTGTGATTCATCTGGAAGTTATGTGCGGATTAGTGTACAATGAGAGCAATTTAGTATGTTTTTAGAGGCCCATGAGCAGTGTTGGTGCCCAGTCTGGATTTGTTACATCCATTTCATATGCTGGTTTGCCTGCAATAATGCTAAATCATAAGCTACTCAGTCGACATGATGACATGACGTGGTTCTGCCGCATCACACATTAGCATGTTTTATCTCATTATCTATGACCTCAGCACATTGAAAATAACACTAAAAGCATTTTAATAGTGATATGAATTAATTTAGAACTCACCGGAAAGAAGATGCAGAGACCAAACCAACAAAAAGCTGGGGATTGCACAGAACTCGATATCCGCTCGTCTCACTGCTGCAATGCAAGCCTGACGTCTTTGTTTAGTAATATCGGATACATGGGATCCCTCACGTTGCCTCCAGGATGGAAAATGATGAAAAGAGAGCCCATTATCCAGCCTCTTGCCTTCACGATCGTGTGATCAAACGTTGCAACTGACAACACAACACGAACCATAGCTGAAGCTGTATCCTGTGTCTAGCCTACTGTCATGGCGGAAGGGGGCGTGGCCCACCTCCCGTGACATCACGCTCCAAAGCCCTATAACAAATGTATTTAGAAATGTATAGAAGACATTTCTCTCAGGCACGATTACAGGAACTCTAAACTTGTCCTCACACCCGTCATCATCTTAGTGTGGTGGTCAGGCCTGCTTAGCTTCTAATCTACTGGCAGAACGCTAATAATAATCTCACTCATGCATGATAGAATGACTGACAGTAAACATCAGAGCAGTTGTGTTACTGAGGTATAACAGGGCAGCACTAAAAATGAATGTGCATAATTGTTAACTCACCAGAGGAGTTTGTGTTAAAACAAATAACTTCTCTCAGCTTCACAGTGACTTCTCACTCTAATAGCACTGTGAACATCATGGACCCACACAGTGTTCGATCACAGTTAAATTGTCTTTATTGTATAGATTTTGTACAGCCAAGATGCTCCTCATCAGCAACTCGACCACCGAGCTTCCTGTTTCACCTGGCAGGTTCCAGCTGTCCCCTCACACACACAGACACACACTTCTCCGCCAGTCCACAGCGTCAATAAAAAGGGAGACAGTTCGTCAGCCTAATTTCCTCCACCTGGCCCTGGAGCCCGCTGCACCACCCCTCCACTGCAGCGGAGCCAGAGACCACACCCATCCTATAAGAACATTAGACTGATCAGTTTCACTCTGACACATTTTTATAAACTCATCATAACTCATTTCAAACATATCAAACTTCACAGCACAGTAGGACACACAAACAGTGAGCTCCTCATCTTGACAGAAAAACACATGTAGAATAACCCAGAACAGCATTATGTGGCTGCCATGCTCAATGTCACACAGACAGCACAGTGGTATGTTCAGTGACCATTAAACAATTG
Organism: Oreochromis aureus; assembly: GCF_013358895.1. NCBI lineage: Eukaryota > Metazoa > Chordata > Actinopteri > Cichliformes > Cichlidae > Oreochromis > Oreochromis aureus. The sequence continues at coordinate 93,300,577 of NC_052944.1, read as the reverse complement.
TAAATGTCACACACCAATGAAACCTGGGTCACAACCTGGGTTCAGCAGCTGTATTGCTGCATGACATCAGCTGCACAGCAACAGAGACCGTGGAGCCAACATCTGAGAAACAAAGCAACAAGTTGAATGTCTGAACCAGGCAGGAAGTGCAGCTCTTTGTAGACCTGTGGACAGGAAATGCACAGCAGGTCGACCTCAAACACACTTATAATTCCTTGCTGTAACTCCACCTGCCCGCTGCCCCTCTAAATCGCCCGTTCAAGAAAACAAGGAAGGCCTCTGTGTCACAAATCAAACTGTAAGTCTCACGTTGACATTGTTAACATCTCCTCTCCAACACAAACTCCTGCCTCGTATGTCACGTACAGGTCTGATTCTTCATTCCACCTTTAAAAAACCTCTTCAAACTTCCATCAGTTGTCTGAGTCGCCCTATGGGTCCAGACTGCAGCTCAGTTTCACACCAGATGTTCAAAGATCAGCAGAACATAGACATTCAACACCATCTAAACACTGTTTGAAATTGAGAGTGATATTAGTTATTGGTTAAATCATCTGCTGTTAGTCTGGAACTGCTAGCAGAGAAAAAACAGTCCACATGTTTTGTGTTCTGTGATGTAAGCCTGCTTGAGAACAATCCATGCTACCTTCTACAGATGAACAAAAGTCCACACAAAGGACCCCTAGTAAGCTGTACAGAAGAAGTTTCAATTCACTTTTATCTGTATATACCAAATTACAACAACAGTCACCTGGTAGTGAGACAGGAACAGGAGAGGGAGGGGGAGAGAATGAGAGAAGAAGAGGCAGCTGCGAAGCGTAAAGACACAGAATAACTCCCGCTTTGTGTCTTTTTTTCATTCTAGCTGAAGTACGGGACAAATCCCTTTCACCTCAACACCATTTTCTTCTGTTTGTGATAAGATTGCTTTCAGAGCCGTTGCCCAAGAAAGGGAGAGTGTGCATCTGACCTCCTCGCCTTTAATTGGTCCAGCCCAGAGTTGATCATGACACATGGCCAATTCACCACCTTTCATTTTTTATACTGTTACAAAAAACAAAAAACAAACATTGGCCCACCGGACAGTCCAGTCCAGCCATGCCAACCACCAATAAACAATATAATGAAGAAGAAGAAGCTGATGACAAACAGCTGCACTAGCCAGAGCCCAGGAAAACTGGAGATCAAGCCAGACACCTGAGATGAAAGAGTGAGGGAAGAAGACACAGAGAGGAAGCAGAGGAAGAAAAGAAGGGCACCTGGACCTGGAATATAGAGTATGCTTAGGGGGATAATTGTGTTCGTCTGTGTCTACAGGTCAGGTCGGGTCTTAGACTCCACCTCTCTGGGAACATCTCAGGCCCTCCAAGGTATGGAGGCCCATCTCTCCTCACCACACTCCCTGACAGGTGGCTGATGCCTCAAGGTGTCAGTGTGTGGGTGTCCAAGGCTGGACAGCCACACACATCGATCAAAAGGACGGCAAGGCCGTGATGATCCAAGTTGGTAAAGTAAATCCGTTGGGTATTTTTGTTGGCCTTCAGACAACAGTTTTGATGGCTAAAGAACCAAACGGGATAGGAAAAAAAAAAGCATGGGAACACTTTTTTATTGTTCTTTGCTCAAATGACATTTAATACATGTCAGTCTGCTGATGAATCTTGTGTCAGCACTGAGGTGGAAGTTGTGGGCTGTAAAGAGGATTTTTCACAGTGGGCAGTCACATGGCTGACTTCCTCTTAAAAACAAAGGTGACCTTTTCTTTGTGTGCTTACAGCTGGAGAGTGTTTGTTTCTTTGTTCAGTCAGCAGCAGATTTAAAGGACTTTGTGTTTGTTTGAGGTTTTTACAGGAGGATGAAGATGTTGCTGATGATCCTGCTCCTCATAAATGGTAAGAAACTGAATGCAGATCAATCTGCACTCACACCACAGTTTAAGGCAGATAATCTCACTGTGTGGTTTGTGTGTGATGATTTAAATTAATGCACTGGAATGGCATGGATGATTCCATTTTTGTCAAATGTAATGATGTGTGCCCTGTGAGAGTCAAGAGAGGCTTCTGTTCAAGACAGAAGTAACAGAGAAGTAAGAGCTACTTTACATTTACAGAGTAAAGCTTTGCCTTAGTTTAGGTCACATGTACACTTTATTGTACATTGTATTTATTTGTATTTATTTTTGCATTTAAGAAGATGTTTTCTTTAAAACTCATAAACATGTAAATATAACGATGGGTTTAGTTTGGTTTTTGGACAGATGTTGTTTTAGTTCAACTTTAAAATATTGCAATTTCTAAAATAGAAACCAGTTCATTCTGAATGACTTGTGTTTCTTCTCTTTTGACGATTTATTATTTTTTATTAATCAGACAAAAGCATTTTACATCTGATTATTCAATTAATTAATGGAATAACTGATCGATTACTCAGTTATTAATGGCTGTAGGATTTGGGTGCTTTGTGGATTGGGTTGTGGTCAGGGGGGAGCTCCTGGTGGTCCAATTCCCAGTTGACAAATTTGGCTATAGGAACAGGGAGAGTCACCTGTCTGATGAGGAAGGAGCCTGAACTAGTGTGTGATGCTGAGAGATATTAGCCAGATGTAGTCAGGCTCACCAGAACCCACAGCTGTGATGATCTGTTGTGGTGAAGATGGAACTGAGCATGTAAGCAAAGCTGCCGATTCGTTAGCCAGTCTATGTTCCTCATGGCCTCAAGCTCTGGACAGGGACTAAAAGAGTGAGCCTGCTCATACAGCAGAAAAGAGCTTCCTCTGAAGGGTGGTTGGGCTCTCCCTCAGAGGCAGGAGGCAGGTTATTCCTGAGGGGCTCACAGTAGAGCTGCAAATACTCTACATTTAAAGGAGGCAGCTGAGGTGGTTCAGCCTCCTGACTGGAAAAACTCCTCAAAGGAGGACTTGACTATGCCTGTTTCTTTGCACTAAATACTGCTGCAGCACTTCACAGACAGAGTCTGGGGGCTGCACTACAGATGGAGGTCAACACAGCTTCCTTTGTGTTAGTTGGTTTAACAAAACCCTAAAACCAAAGTCAGAGATAACTGTAACATTCAATTTAATTCAGTTCAATTCAATTTTATTTATATAGCACCAAATCACAACAAAAGTCGCCTGAGGGCGCTTTTTATTGTACCGTAGATACAGAGAAAAACCCAACAATCATATGACCCCATATGAGCAAGCACTTTGGCGACAGTGGGAAGGAAAAACTCCCTTTTAACAGGAAGAAACCTCCGGCAGAACCAGGCTCAGGGAGGGGCGGGGCCTCTGCTGTGACCGGTTGGGGTGAAAGAAGGAAAACAGGATAAAGACATGCAGTGGAAGAGAGACAGAGATTAATAACAGATATGATTCGATGCAGAGAGGTCTATTAACACATAGTGAGTGAGAAAGGTGACTGGAAAGGAAAAACTCAATGCATCATGGGAATCCCCGGCAGCCTACGTCTATTGCAGCATAACTAAGGGAGGATTCAGGGTCACCTGGTCCAGCCCTAACTATATGCTTTAGCAAAAAGGAAAGTTTTAAGCCTAATCTTGAAAGTAGAGATAGTGTCTGTCTCCCGAATCCAAACTGGAAGCTGGTTCCACAGAAGAGGGGCCTGAAAACTGAAGGCTCTGCCTCCCATTCTACTTTTAAATACTCTAGGGACAACAAGTAGCCCTGCAGAGTGAGAGCGAAGTGCTCTAATAGGGTGATATGGTACTACAAGGTCATTAAGATAAGATGGGGCCTGATTATTTAACACCTTGTATGTGAGGAGCAGGATTTTGAATTCAATTCTGGATTTAACAGGAAGCCAATGAAGGGAAGCCAAAACAGGAGAAATCTGCTCTCTCTTTCTAGTCCCTGTCAGTACTCTTGCTGCAGCATTTTGGATCAGCTGAAGGCTTTTCAGCGAGTTTTTAGGACATCCTGATAATAAAGAATTACAGTAGTCCAGCCTGGAAGTAATAAATGCATGAACTAGTTTTTCAGCATCACTCTGAGACAGGATATTTCTAATTTTAGAGATGTTGCGCAAATGGAAGAAAGCAGTCTTACATATTTGTTTAATATGTGCGTTGAAGGACATGTCCTGGTCAGAAATGACTCCAAGGTTCCTCACAGCATTACTGGAGGCCAAGGTAATGCCATCCAGAGTAAGAATCTGCTTAGATACCATATTTCTAAGATTTTCAGGGCCGAGTACAATAACCTCAGTTTTATCTGAATTAAGAAGCAGAAAGTTAGCGGCCATCCAGGTCTTTATGTCTTTAAGACATTCCTGCAGTTTAACTAACTGGTGTGTGTTACCTGGCTTCATGGATAGATAGAGCTGCGTGTCATCTGCATAGCAGTGAAAATTTATGCTATGTCTTCTAATGATGCTGCCTAAGGGAAGCATGTATAATGTAAACAGCATTTGTCCTAGCACCGAACCCTGTGGAACGCTATAATTGACCTTAGTGTGTGGAGAGGACTCTCCATTTACATGAACAAATTGGAGTCTATTAGATAGATATGATACAAACCACTGCAGTGCAGTACCTGTAATACCTACAGCGTGCTCTAATCGCGCTAATAGATTATTATGGTCGACAGTATTGAACGCTGCACTGAGGTCTAGCAGGACAAGCACAGAGATGAGTCCACTGTCAGAGGCCATAAAAAGATCATTTGTAACCTTCACTAAAGCTGTTTCTGTGCTGTGATGAGCTCTGAAACCTGACTGAAACTCTTCAAATAAGCCATTCCTCTGCAGATGATCTGTTAGCTGTTTGACAACTACTCTTTCAAGGATTTTTGATATGAAAGGAAGGTTGGAGACATGGGCTTTCTGTATTCAGGCCTTCAGTGTGTCCACATGAAGTGAGGTGTTTCATGCATATATATTGATGTGTAGCCAATGAAGGAGGCATGAATTTAGTTTGTTATAAGAATTATTGTTTTGGTAGGTATCCTTGGTGGGTGTTATTATAGCTGCAGCTCCAGCAGAGTAAAAAGACTTTACAGCAGATTAAAATACAGCAGAGAAAACATACAAATATAGAATTTCTGCATCACAAAGTGAAAACATGAACATTACAGGCAGGCACAAAAAATAAATGAATCAGCCTTGGAAGTTGTGGTTTAGGGGTCCACAATGATCAGTCAATATCTATACAAGCACCACTATAGTAAATGGACTGTCATTTATGTAGCTTTTCTATTTGAGCACTCAAAGTGTTTTTTACAACACACCTCATTCAGATTCACAGATGTATCTTTGAAACTTTAGGCGGATCTCTTGCCACCCCTAGAGCCACACCAGTTTTGCAAATGACAGTGTTGTTTGCTAAAACAAGCTAGAAATAACACTTTGAGCCTAGTAACAATTAGCAATGAATATAAATTGTAAAACTCCCTTTTTTCTCATGGACATACTGTATTAACACATTGATCTGAAATCACACAAAAACATAAAATCCCAGTTGGAAACAGTTGTTGTTTTTTCTGTAAAAACGACAAATATGTTTAGTGAATGATATTTATAACTTGAAATGCAAATGTAAATTCTCTCAAAGTCAAAGGAACTGAGAGTTATAAACTGTCTAAATTCTTTCATTTTTAATAAAATGATCAGTGTGCCTGAGTTAGAAGTTAGCTCGCTAGTTTCCACCTACATTCCGACATAAATGAAGACAGAAAACTAAACAGCAGTGACTTTTGTAGAGTTACTGAAGTTGGACTAGCATCATATAATGATGTGCTAGGTGATCACTAGTGGCACAGCTATGTTAGCATAATATAAACACAGTGAAGCTGGAGGATTATCACTAGCTTTTACTACTTCTACTTGATAAAAGTTAATGCAAGGGTTTCTGATGGTTAGGCCAACAGTGACCACTGACTGTTTTTAGGGGCTTGTTCAGATTAAACAGAACAAGATAAAAACCATTAAAACATTTTAATAGCACAACAGGCTTAATAAACACAGAGTAGTTTGGACGCGGAAGCAGCATTCATACATCATCACTTAAAGACCAGCTCTCGGGGCAGAGATAGCTCAGTAGGTGCCACACAATCGGAAGGTTGGGCGTTCAAATCCAACGAACAGCGGCTATCCTGGATTTGTAGCTGCCCACTGCATCACTGAGTGAATGGGTTAAATGCAGAGGACTAAGCATTTTCCTACAGGATTAATAATGTATACATAAACAATGAGATTCAAGATGAGGCAAATATTCGACACATCTGTAAAGCAGAAATATCAGTAAAATACACAGGAAGTAATATGACTGAAATTTTAATAAAAATAACTTAATATAAATGGTGAATAGCACACTTTTGTGGCATTTGTCAACACCATTAGAAAAAGGGTCAACACCGTCAGACAAAAATCCTGATGGTGTTGACATCTGATGGTGTTGACAAAATATCCTACTTTCTCTCATAACACATGTTTTTCTGACAGAAGCCATCTTGTTTTTCATCATTTGCTTATGGCTTCTACAATCTACCTAAATTAAGCTCTTTTTCCAAAAAATAATTATGAAATCTTGCATTTCATTGACTTTGATGTTGACGCACTATGGTTGTAACACAGAGTTTTATCAGAAAGGTATGCCATAAATGAAATAAAAATTAAAAAAATATCACAGCAGTGACCTCATGGCATGTGTATCAAACAGGAAGTGCTAAAGGGGTCCTCAGAGTGTAAGCTACCCAGAATAATTCCTGATTTTTTTGTACTTAAAAAAAAAATCTGATGGTGTTGACAAAAACTCTGGACACGATTTTAATCACTTAAAAAATGTGTAAAAATACATTTTCAATTGCATATTTTGATATTATATAAGGTATTGACTTAAATACTTAGTGACGAGACCCATGATGTTTAATTTTACATTACTTTTAATTTTTTTTCTGTATTTTAATATTATCACACCTGCTTCTGGACAATGGAGTTTTAAGGTACTGGTAATGTATTGTACCATTTAAAATAAATATATAGGTATAAAATATGCAAAATCATACTTTAGTTGTATAAACATTGCCTTGGTTTCTCTTTTAGTCAGTTGGGTTAAAACTTGTATGCATATTTTTAACCCCAAAATTGGGTTTTATCTGGCGGACATGTTTTGTCCCTCATCTCAAGAATCACTGGATTAACAGTTAACCCATCTGGAGTGCAGACTGACTCAAAATCCCTGAAATGTCCATTTTGCAGAAGCCCCCCTGCTGGCTGAGCCCCATTCAGGGGTCTGCTTTGGTCTTTGCTGAGTGGCTAGTGCATTAACGTGGGCTAATTCGTGTTAACGAGTTAACGCAGACAGAATTAGCCCGTTTTAATATGTTAATGCTGACAGCCCTAATAATAATACATTTAAAAACCAAACGAAACAGTATGTCAGTTTGTTATCCTGGTATTCAGTCTGTGCTGCTCTCACTCAGAGATCAGAGTTCATGTTCAGTAACCACACTGACAGCAAGAGGAGGAAACAATTGGTTTAATTTAAAAGAACAGTCTGAGCTGTGGATTAAAACAATAAGAAATATATAAGTGAGTCACATATCAAACACAGACCATTAAGTGTAATAAGAAGCAGAATAAAAAGCTGAGTGTGAGGGTCAGGGTGCTGTCTCACTGCAGAGGCTTCAGGCTGAATCCTGCTGAGCTCACAGAGTCAGACTCACCTGTGCAGCTTGGACAGGTAAACACATCAGGACATGAGGAGAGTTGGCAAAGTACAGACATTCAGTACTTAAGTACAACTACAAATACTATTATTAAAAATACTCCAGTAAAAGTAAAAGTACTGATTCAACTTCTTTACTCAAGTAAAAGTAAAAAAGTACAGGCTCTGAAATGTACTTAAAATAAGAAAGTAAAAAGTAGCTCTTTGAAGGATGTTTGTAAAATATATTTATACTGGGGACACAAGTCTGGTCTCAGTCTTCTGTCAGAAAGACTGCAGCAGTCCAGGAGTTTGTTAATTGTCTTTAATTAAGTCCCACAAAAGAATTGTTTAAATGAAAATGTTTGTGAGGCTTAATCTGAATTCAGTGCAGCCAAACTTGAACTTCTTGTTTTATAGTAAACAGCACGTGTGACTATAAACATGGTTTTCTGGAAACAGAAATGGGCAATTTTATAATTAGTAGAGTCAGAGATAACTAGGAAAACAATCACAACACATCATCTACTCAACACAAGCAATATCTCACAATGTCCACAAGGGGTCACTGCAGACCCACAATTGGCTAAATAGCACGTCTTACAAGTTGCTAATAGTGAGGCATAAATATGGCAAGCTAGCAACAGTTAAAGGAAACCATAGAAAAGTCCTTTATTCCTCATCCCGCTGATTGTAGTCATTGCAGGAGATTACAGCCAGATTATAATCAGTATCATGTTAATGAATCTGCCAAAGTAAGAACACTTACAGATTCATCAACTCACTCAGTCACACAAAACTGCATCATAGCTGCGTTACAGCAGCTCCTTCAGTCATTCCCACTCTGTGTGCTGAGCACGTGACCACTGGTGCGCTTGTTTCCTTTGGGTGCGCTTGATTCTTGCTTCTAGACATCCTGAGGCCGAGTCAGAGCAGGAAATTTGAACAATGTTTCTATTTTTGTGCAAAGCTAACTGACCCTTGTGCTGTATTAACATAATGATAAAATCATATCAGTATATGTGAGTACAAACTTTAGTCTAACTCTTTTATTCTAATTGTTTTCGGCTTGAACCAGAAGAAAAAGAAGGAAAATAAAACTATATTTCTATTTCCTGTTGCTACATTGTAGAGGGCGACTTTGCCTCTAAACAGGAACATGTGTACAGTCCTGCATCAGCAGCTTCATTCTTATACAGACCTTTCTACTCTGTTTGTTAAACTGAGCTCTATGTTTGCTACATAGCAGTCAATAAATCCAGTTTTTATACCACAGTTAAGTTAATGTAGTTAAATCTGTGTATTTGTAACTCAAATATTCAGTGATCTGTTTTAAACAGAAACCTGACTTTGACATATTTAAGTTGGTATGAACACAGTCAGAGCTGCTGCTGCTTTTATTGTTCTGTTGCTTTTTAAAAGCTTTCTGTGCAAATCAATAGAAATATTTATTGTTGCATTTTAAAGCTGACAGCACAGCAGCAGCATGAAGAGTGTTTGCTCAGGAAATACACGGGTCCCTGAAGAGTTCAAACAGGAAATATTCCTGCATTAAATCTGCAGTTCAATCATCAGCAGCTCTCAGGTTGAATCAAAGCACAGATTACTGTCAGTGTCATCTGTCACCAGGCAGGTTTTAACAGGCGTGTAAGCCACATATTATTATAACACCCTTTTATATTTGTATGATAAACACATGTCATTTAGTTGTGTTTGGTCTTTAACTTGTGCTCAGTTTCCACAATGAATTCATGATGGAAATCTCTAATAAACTATCAAAATAGACACTATTTTCCCCCCAACACACTCTGTCTGTGGCTGGTACCCCCATCCTCTGGTGCGTTGGTGGGTCTTGGTGCTTGGGTGTTCTAGCTAATGGCTGCTTGGTCAGTGCGCCCCAGGGTGGCTGTGGCTACAATGTAGCTTGCCATCACCAGTGTGTGAATGGGTGGATGACTGGATATGTAAAGCGCTTTGGGGTCCTTAGGGACTAGTAAAGCGCTATATAAATACAGGCCATTTACCATTTACTTGGTGGGGCCTGGCCCCCTGGCTCTATCAGGCCCGTGCTTGGGGGTGAGGGGGCCCTTGGGTCTCAGATCTCTGGGCCCGTGGCGCGCTCTGGTCTGCCACAGCCGGCTGAGATTCTGCAGGCTCCTCACCGAGGCCCCCTGTGACTTCAGCACCATGGCTGCGGTTTCTCTGTTGTCTGGTTTTGTTGTGTGTGTGTGTGATTGCTTTTTGTTTGTTTGTTTGTTTTTTAAGCAGGTTTGGAGCAGATCCCCAGTTTTTTTCTTTCTTCTTTTTCTTTTGTGTTCTGATTCTAATATCTCAAAATAAAAACTTCTAATAAATTTCTAATAAAATATGACCATTATAGCAAAAGCAGTAATGATGCACTTGGGAAAATCACAACACATGTAAGAAGTAGAAAGTTCAGATATGTATTTAAACTTGTAGGGAGTAAAAAGTAGTTAGAAAAAAAAACTACTCAGGTAAAGTACAGATACCTTAAAATTGTACTTAAGTACTTACTGCCCAACTCTGGAGAAGAGAAGTTTTTATTCCTCACATTATGTAAATGAATTAGTTGTTAGAATTGTCATCAGTTACTATGAATCTATGTAATCAATAAACACTAATAATGTAACATTACAGTATTAACCTGAATGAGTTTTGCCTCCTGAGGGTTACAGCTGTGTATGATGTGATCAGTGGACACAAACTAAGATTTACAAACATGTTCATCCAAACTTAACATTAAATACACCAACATGAGTCACCTGATACACACCTGTGCACGTGTAGTTTTGAGACTCTGTCAGCTTTCAGTGAGCTCACATTTAGGCTGCGTCCACACGTACACGGGTATCTTTGAAAACGCAGATTTTTCTATGTTTGCACCTTTCGTCCACACATAAACGGCGTTTTCGATCACTGAAAACTGAGATTTTTAAAAACTCATTTTTTGCTTTTACGTGTTGACGAGGAAAACAGAGATTTAGTCACGCAACGTCAAAGGTGTGCGCCTTTTTCGACGTGACGCTGTGCGCCACGTTATTGTTTACATGAGATTAATTTCCACAATGGTGGATATACACAAAATACTGTTGCTGTTAATCTGACTATCTGCAGTTTTTACACACGTACATACACACACACAGTTACTGTCCCTCCATTTACAAAGACAGGGACGTCAGAGTGAACTTTGACGGAGTTTTCATCAGCATTGTTGTAGCGAACTTTATTTTATTCATAAGGTTAGTTAGTAGAGTTGCCAACCGTCCCGTAAAAAGACGGAATCGGAACATAGAAGAGCCACCTCCACAGGACAAGACTCAGCAGTCCATCTGCATCTTAAGGATAAAGGTCACTCTTTCGAGGATGCCAATGTTCACATTTTGGACAGAGAGGACAGATGGTTTGAAAGAGGAGTGAAAGAGGCCATCTATGTCCACTGTGAGCGACCATCTTTGAACAGAGGCGGTGGTTTACGACACCAACTGTCTGCCATCTATAATCCAGTTTTGAGTTCCCTCCCCAGACGCCTTAACGCCCACTCACATCCTGGGCCATCTGACCTCAGGAATTCACATGACAAGGTGGGGCCAGGTTTCACAATGAGCTCACCCGAAACCCTGGCTGATTAGGTCCCACACCCGTTTTCACACCTTGGCTCATGTGATTAGAGGATCACCAGGGGGTCCTTTGTCCCTCCTTGGGGGGATACTCCCACTGGGTTTAAATCTGGGACTCTCGGCCATTTGACCTTAGAACTGAAGAAGCTTCTCGGATGAGAGGTGAAACGTCTTCAAGCAACTTAAAGAAGTCCAGATGCTTTTCTTTGCAAATTCCTTTGACGGAATCGTCTCGTATTCAGAGAAAATATTACGCGTTTCGTATTGAGCTTAAAAGGAACGCAGTTTGTCCTGGACTTCAGCTACAATGGAAAAAGACACAAAGCTGGAGTTAATCTGTCGTTACGCTGCACAGCTGCCTCTTCTTCTCTCATTCTCTCCCCCTCTCTCTCTCCTGTTACTACTTCAATCATGAAACTGATCAATGATCAGCTGATCGGCTTTTCTGGCGCAAGTCCCGTCTCTCTTGTTTGAGGGGGGACGTTGTTAGCTTTCCACATTCTGACACTTCAGGAGCTTTCCGCTCAGCACAGCATCAGCACCACGGAGATACACGGATACATCTTTAGACTCGAGACACAATGCGGTTTTGGGGATTTCAGGTGTATGGACCAATGTTTTATTTTCTGATCAAACCAGAAATCTTTAATGAGCAGCTAGATTTGTCTCGCATTAACTGGCTGAGTTAATGCCAGTTAATGCGACATCGAAGCAGCTGGAATCCACAGCTGTGCGTGTTCATGGAGCTGCATTTTCACCTGCTGGACATCACTACCTGACAAGTTTAACTGTCTTCAGAACATTGCAGAGGCCTTATTGACAGTATTTGGGTCTACATATCTGTGTGAGCAGATTTTCTCTCACATGAAGAGTGTCCTCGCTTAGCCGCTCGGAGACCTGTGTCTCTGAGTGGGAGACCTGAGATCACATTAACATGTGTATCCCTGTATTAACAAACATGCCATATTGGCCCAGTTTATTTTACTTATCATTGTTGTGAGGAGACCATAAATAGCATTTGTATTTTCTGTTGTACAGTTCATTTGCTGTCATGGAGTTCTTGTTATTGATAAAAAGTGTCTTTTTTGTTTCGAAATAGCTGATAACTATTTGCTGATAGCTGCCAACATCTGTGAACAAATATAATTCTATAAAGTGGTTCTATATAGTGTGTAACTGTTAATATAGAGCGTTATTAAATTTATTGCTAATGCAATCATATGGCACACTGACCTCTGAGGAAATTTTAGATGGCACTCGCCATCAGAAAGGTTGCCTACCCCTGCTGTAGTGGAAGAAGTTCTTTCACACTCTTCATCCTGGAGCTGCTTTATGTCCATGATCTGCATGGAAACACATCTATGGAGAGGAAATCCAGCTGCTGAGGGTCACATCTGCATCATTGTAGCTACAGTGGATGTTTCAGTGTCAGGACCAGAGATGGGCAGTAATGCGTTACTTGTAATGCATTACTGTAATCTGATTACTTTTTTCAAGTAACGAGTAAAGTAAGGGATTACTATTGCAAAAATGGTAATTAGATTACCCTTACTTTCCCGTAAGCACGCTGCGTAACTGCGTTACTAAAACCGTGATTTTTTGCGAGAATGTCTCATGACAGTGACGTAAGCAAGTGCGATGTTCGTGACAACAGCTGTCTGCAGATCAACAATGGATAATATATCGAGTGCGGGACAGAGTGTAGCATGCAGCGTTTAAAGCGTGGAAGTACTGACCTTATTTTGAGTTTGATTCCATAAAAAGTGACAAAAACATTAGTGTCCGTTGTGCGTGGAAGAAAACTTCTTTTACAGCGAAAAACCCCTAAACTTCCAAGCAAGCAGCGAGTGCGCTACGACGTAATGGGAAATTCACAGAGAAACTCGCGGATTCTTCCACTGACCGCCGCGGCACACCTGCACCAGGGTAAAACTCCGCCTACCCCACTCCTGCTTTATAGGTGAAAATAGAGCAACAGGACCGCTAGTCTTTGATTTTATTTATTTTCTGCTGTGTTTTACTTGCATCTATTTGAAAGAGTGAGTGTAAACACAAAAAACTATTTTATTTTATGTGCTGGAATGTGCAGAAAATAGGTTTAAATGTTAAACAAATTTCTTCCAGTCAGAGAATGTTGCATATAATTAAGTTTTTGCTTGACGCATAAAGTTAAAAGATTTAAAGTTTAAAGTTTTAAAAAGAGACTTTTCCATTTGACTACATTTTGTATGATGGATTATGCAGAAAAAGTAGAATTGGGCTGAAAGATTATCGCTTTATCACCTATTCAGGTTGTAAATCGTGTTTTTAAAAAGTAACTAAGTAATTAATTACTTTTGAAAATAAGTAATCAGTAAAGTAATGGGATTACTTTTGGGGGGAAGTAATCTGTAATTAGTTACTGATTACTTTTTTCAAGTAACTTGACCAACACTGGTCAGGACTGAAGGTGGAGCTTTGTGTGTGTCAGGGTGAGGCTGCAGCAGCCGCCTCCAACCGAAGCGCTCGGGTGTGAAACTAGGAGGAAAGCCGACATAGTTTCTGATTGTGACCTACACCCGTCTTCACACCTTGGCTTATGTGATTAGGTAGAGGATCATGAGGGGGTCCATCTTGGGGGGGACACTCCCACAGGGCTTAAATCTGGGGCTCTCCATGATTTGACCCTAGAACTGAAGAAGCTTCTCGGATGAGAAATGCACGTGTTCAAGCAACTTCAAAAGGTCCAGACACTTTTCTTTCCAAGCTCCTGAGACTACAATGACCTGGATGACTGAGAACCTTCACAGACAGATTGTTGAGGTTACACAGGGGCAAGGGTACCTAGACCCGGTTCTTAGAGTACGCTTGGGGAGTGTGATTGTGTGTACAGCGTCTCTTTATGTCTGTCTCCACGTTGGTTGAGTGTGGAGTAATTGCTTATGAGAGCATGAGGGTGGGAATGGATGTTTGTATCTGTGTGTGCCTGTATGTCTGTGTCCGTATGTCAGGTTTGGAGGCCTATCTCCTCCCACCACTTCCCCTGCCGGTGGCAGACGCCCTCAGACATCGGCGCGTTGGTGGTTCTTTGTGTCCGGGGGTGGGCGCCCAGGTACACACCGGCTCACTCCTTGGCGGCTGCTTATCGGGGCCTGGAGCCTGGGGCTCGCTCGGGCCACTTCAGGGATGGGGTGCCCTCGGCCTCTCGGCCCGGGGCTCGGTCACTCAGGCACAGCTGGCTGCCGGCGGAGCCCACGGGCACGTCACTGCAACCCCCCCCTGGCTTCTGCTCCGCGGCTGCTGAGTGACGCCTCATCTGGGACTCTCCTCAGCTCTTTCTGGGATAGTGGCGCGGCTGCCCCTCTGTTGGTCTTCCTTGGTCTCTTGTGTTCTGGGGGCCTCTGGATGTCTGGAGTTTCGATCTCCTCCATACCTGCTTCATGCCCTGGAGGACGGGGCAGTGGCCCCCCACACCCTCTAGCAGATCATTACATGAAGGAACCTTTAAAAAAACAAACAAACAAACAAACAAGCGCGTTCATGCTCACAGGTGTACACACGGGTGATCACACACACAAACTACACCCTTTTTAGCTCCTATCTCAAAGCACACTGTGCGCTGTCGATCTTACGTGCTGCACAATAATGTTTAACATTTAGTATTTACTGCCATATTCCCATATATCGCTGTGATGTTGTTTATTCTATTACTCTCGTTTTCTTCTGCTTGTTTTCTTTTTTCTTTCTCAACAGGTGATCCAGGTGATCGATATATGTATTTTTTTTGTCTGCTTGCTCTGTTGGTTTTTGTTTTTTACCCTTTTTCCCCGTCCCTCTTCTCAGCTGTTTTTCTTTCCCTCTTTCTTTCTCCCCTTTCTTTCTCCCAGTCAAGTCTGTCCCGTATTCAGCAAATGAAAATAAAATAAACAATAAAAGGTGAATCAAATGGACCATTACGGCAAGGCTGGGATGGTCCATTTGGTAAAGTAAATCTGTTGGGCATCTTTCTTCGCCTTTAGACAATAATTCTGATGGCAAAAGAGCCAAACGGGACAGGCGCAAAAAAAACCCCCAAAAAACCCAAAAGAGGTTACACATTTATTGATTATGATTGTAATCTAGAAGTAATGAGAAAAGGACATTTACTTTGTGACTGGACCATATAAAGAATCAAGCCATGACCGGCTTTGTGGTGGGTCAGTGATGGTCTGGGGAGATATGGATGGGGGGTTGCACAGACCTCTACAGACTAGAAAATTTGTTTTATTCTATTTAATTTTCTTCTAGAGAAATAGTTTACCCACCAAATACGTTTTTGCTTTTACAGGTCTCCCCAGCCTTTTTACTAATTTTTAAAAGCAGATTAATTTTTTTTTTCTTTTACCACTGATTAAATCTACCTTTTCATGGCAAGGCTGACTGTAAAAGTTGTCTTTCTGGTTCCTTAAGATAATGCGACCTGCACTTCACCATGTGGGCAATAAAGTTAGAAACATGCAGTTAATTTCAGTTTCTCTTTGTGTGTTCTCCCAGTTTCCCAGCATGATCTGACTATGTTGTTAGAGGTTAACAAGGGGGTAGAGTCTGTCCTGCTGCCCTGCCAGTACTCCGGTATTATACCTGAGATAAATCCCATTGTGATGTGGACTCGCTATGATCTCAATCCCAAATCTGTCCACTTACAACGAGAAGGAGGAGATGATCTTGGAGAGCAAAACCAGCATTACAGAGGGCGCACATCAATGAGGCCTGATGCTCTGGACACTGGAGACTTCAGCCTCACTCTGAGAAACCCAGAACTGACTGACAGCGGCAACTACACCTGCTCCTTAGCTGATATAAGAGAAGAGCTGAGATGGATGGATATACAGCTTGAGGTCAAAGGTCAGCAATTAACCCTGACTGATTAGTTTAAAAAAAAAAACTGCCTGCTCATATTTTGCTTGAGTTATATATACAAGCTGTACAGTAACTCTCAGGCTTCAGGGGACTGGAGACTGAGAAACACACATACATGTGGGGACAGGCTGTGGTTTAGGAGGTAGACTTAATTATCCACCAAGGTCAGTGGTTTAATCCTAGCTATAGATAGTCAGTTTGTTAAGTGCACCTTTTCAACTGCTTGTTAATGCAAATCTCTAATTCATTTATGCAAACACAGTTCACAAGGCAAAGGCAGTGAGTGCAGTGATTTAAGTCCATAACTCCTTAGTTTCACAGAAATCCAGAAACCCCCTGGGGTTTTCTGGAGGTTCCTGCTGGAAAATTACATGCCAAAAGTGAACTGACTATTTCTCTGCAATCACAAACTCAGTGTAAGTACTATGTAAGTATCAAAATAAACACTTCAGAGGTGCAAGTATAACAGCAAATACCTTTGTGTCAAAGTAACTGAGGATAAAACAGAAAAATATGAATGAGATTTTCCTAGCCTGGCTTTTTATAGCAGATAACCACCTTTAAAATATTCTGCAGTAGATCAAAAATACTAGAAAACCATGAATCAACATATGAACATTACCTGATGCTGCTGAAGTGAAGCAGAGCAAAGTTACAGAGGTTTGATTAGAGACACAGCTAGCACAATAGCAAATGGGATTCCATGAAGATGGAAGACCTGAACTGGGAACAGCTGGGTAATACAACCTTGATGCCAATAAAGCAATCATATGCAAGACTGTATTCTGATATGTTGACATTTCAATTTTGAATCTTTTTAACATTACCAACCGTAGTCTTAAAACTTCTGCTTAGTCACCTTTCCTGCTCTCTTGATGTGTCAACAAATGTATTTCACAGTTATGTAGGAATTCTGATTCAGTGAGGGTAGCATGGTTGCAGTGCACACAGTCACAGACTACCAGTGTATCTCCAAAGAGCTATGTTGTTAATTGAGACAGTGTACAAAGTATGTGGTACAACCGGTCCGTGGGCCACCCTTGACCTTTCTGTTGTTGGTCCGTCAGCTAGCGGCAGAGAAGGGCGAAGTTATAACATACAAAGTGTGGTTTATTGTCCTCTCAGACCAGCAGGTGGAGGTAAAGGTGGAGGAAGGCTCAGAGTCCGTCCTCCTGCCCTGCAAAACAAAACCCGACCTGCCCGAGGACACCAGAGTGGAGTGGACTCGCTCTGACTTGGAACTTCTATTGGTCCATGTGTATTCAAACGGTGACCACATTAAGAACCAGGATGGTGTTTATAGAGACAGAACAAGGATGAATGAAGACCTGCTGAAAACTGGAGACCTCAGTCTGACCCTGAAATACCCCACAGAGAGAGACAGCGGAGAATACATCTGCACCATCTACAGGGACAAAGACATCCTGAGACAGAAAGTAGTGCTGCAGGTCAAAGGTCAGTGCTATAGATACAGGTCAAAGATCACTGCTCCAAATTAAGGTCAGAATTCAGAGATAATTTCTTTTTTATCTTTCACCACAGAACCATTTCCATCCTGGGCCACAGCTCTCTTGGTTCTCCTGGTTCTTCTTGTGGTTTCTGGAGGTCTTTTATTTCATTTCCGACAGTATTTCATGTCAGGTGAGTGTCTCCTACTACGCTACCCGTAATGCTGATGGTTAGCAGGTGTCCTCTGGTGGCTCCTTGACTGTGGCTCACAAAAAAAATGTTCCAGAAGCTGAAAGAGTTGAGAGTTGCGAACAGCAAATACAGAGAGCTGAAGAGAAACTTCCAGGTTTGTTCCAGAAGTGCAGTTGATGTCTTTACAGCTCATGTTATGTTCTGCTGACCTCTCAGTTTACAAGGTGGAGGTGGAGGAGGGGGTGAAGTCTGTCCAGCTGCCCTGCAAAACCACAGTTCACATACCTGAAGATGCTAAAGTGGAGTGGAGAAACAGTTATGGGACAGTCCACGTGTATCAAAACGGCTCTGACCAGACTCAAGAACAGCACCAGATTTTTCAAAGCCGAACAAATATGAAGAGAAACCTGCTGAAAACTGGAGACCTCAGTCTGACCATGAAATACCCCACAGATGGAGACAACTACACCTACACCTGCACCGTCTACAGCAGGGAGGGAAACATCCTGATGCAAAAAAAGTGCTGCTCCATGTCAGAGGTCAGTGCCCCAAATATAGATCAGGCTCATCATAATGTTTGACTCATTATCAATCAGATTAAAGCCCGTCCCTTCCTTCAGTGCAATCATCACAGACATAAATGTCATGGTAATTTTGCTAATCAGGGTTAGCATGTTAGCCTGCCAGCAGTGTTAGCACAAGTGCAATGTTGTAGGTCTGTACGTTAATACGTTTGTTGATGTGGAGAATCTAACAGATGGAAGCATGTGTAGCTCATGCTAAGAAAAGTTTAAGGGCTCATATTTGTGTCCAAAACGTGAAAGCTCTTTGAAGCAGCTTAAACAGGTGACTGTCAGGTTAAAGATGTTTGGTCTTTTTGGATAGTACAGTGAGCCAGAGACAGGAAAGCAGGAAGAAAGACTGAGGGGACATAGAACAAAGGGCTGTTACTAAAGCCAGGCTGCTGCTGTTGGGCCTTCGCTCTGCTACATTGACACATGTTCTACAGGCTGAGCTACAGGCTAGCTTTGAATAACTCCTTTAGCACATTAGCAAAGAGAGCCTTCATGATGGAGAGGAGACGTCAGCTCCTGCCATGTGCGCTTTAATAAAACAGGAAGTTGAACAGGTGGAGGCTCAGTAGCACATCACAGCACATCTGTAAGAAATCACTTGCTTGGCTGAATGCACAAAGTTGAAGTAGCAGTTTTCTAATGCACCACCTTCATGTTTCCTTCATATTTGAATCCCCTGTAGATACTGACAGGTAACCATGTCACACAGAGCTCAAGCCTTTGAATCCAGCTGTGATTGTTGATTTTCTATTGAATGGACTTTTTCAAATCCAGCTGTAGGCCTGTGTTTGTGAGCTCATTAACAGCTGTTTATTTAGAGATACGTGGTCCTCACAGGACAGCTGAAACTAAAGGCCTTTCACATAGGAAGTGGCATGTGCCTTGCAGATCACTAGCTGGGGAGAATGGCCCAAACTTTGTTCCTGCTCTGCATGTAATTGATGTGTCTGTGCCTTCTCTTTCATCCTTGACATGTTTAGCCGCATGTTCTCCTTAAATTGCTGGCTGTCTGAGTGGTGTCTATAAAACGATGTGGGCTTCATAGATAATTGTCAAACCTTCTGGAGGAAACCTGGTCTTGTTAGGAGAGACGGCATCCATCCCACTTTGGATGGAGCAGCTCTCATTTCTAGAAATATGGACCAATTTATTAAACCCCCCAAAATCTGACTATCCAGAGTTGGGACCAGGAAGCAGAGTTGCAGTCTTACACGCCTCTCTGCAGCTTCTCTCCTCCTGCTACCCCCAAAAACCCATCTCCATTGAGACTGTGTCAGCTCCCAAACAGACAAAAACAAACTAAAACCCAGCAATAAACAACTTAAACATAAAAATCACAAAGAAAGAACAATACAGTATCCACATCTGAACCAAAGAGTAAAACAGTGAAATGTGGATTATTAAATATTAGGTCTCTCTCCTCCAAGTCTCTGTTAGTACATGATTTAATAATTGATCAACAAATCGATTTACTCTGCCTTACAGAAACCTGGTTGCAGCAGGATGAGTATGTTAGTTTAAATGAATCAACACCCCGAGTCATTCTAACTACCAGAAACCTCGAAGCACAGGCCGAGGGGGCGGTGTGGCTGCAATTTTTCACACCAGCCTATTAATTAACGAAAGACCAAGACAGACTTTTAATTCATTTGAAAGCCTGATGCTTAGCCTCGTCCACCCCAGCTGTAAAACTCAGAAACCAGTCTTACTTGTTATTATCTATCGTCCACCTGGGCCTTACACAGAGTTTCTCTCTGATTTCTCAGACTTTTATCTGATTTAGTGCTCAGCTCAGATAAAATAATTATTGTGGGTGATTTTAACATCCATGTAGATGCTAAAATGACAGCCTCAACATCGCATTTAATTTGTTATTAGACTCAATTGGCTTCTCTCAAAATGTAAAAGAACCCACCCACCACTTTAATCACACTCTAGATCTTGTTTTAACATATGGCATAGAAACTGAACATTTAACAGTGTTTCCTGAAAACCCTCTGCTGTCTGATCATTTCCTGATAACATTTACATTTACAATAATTGATTACACAGCAGTGGAGAGTAGACTTTATCAAAGTAGATGTCTTTCTGAAAGTGCTGTAACTAAGTTTAAGAATATAATCCACCCACTGTTATCATCTTCAATGCCCTGTACCAACATAGAGCAGAGCAGCTATCTGAACGCTACTCCAACAGAGGTCGATTATCTTGTTAATAATTTTACCTCCTCACTACGCATGCGACTCTGGATACTGTAGCTCCTGTGAAAACTAAGGCCTCAAATCAGAAGTCCCTGACTCCGTGGTATAATTCTCAAACACCTATCCTAAAGCAGATAACTCGTAAGCTGGAGAGGAAATGGCGTGTCACAAATTTAGAAGATCATCATTTAGCCTGGAGAAATAGTTTGTTGCTTTATAAGAAAGCCCTCCGCAAAGCCAGAACATCTTACTATTCGTCACTGATTGAAGAAAATAAGAACAACCCCAGGTTTCTCTTCAGCACTGTAGCCAGGCTGACAAACAGTCAGATCTCTGTTGAGCCAACAATCCCTTTAACGTTATTTATTTGTAAAAAATGTTTGGAATCATGTATGATTTTCGTTCCACTTCTCACGTGTACACCACTTTGTATTGGTCTTTCACGTGGAATTCCAATAAAATTGATTCATGTTTGTGGCTGTAATGTGACAAAATGTGGAAAAGGTCAAGGGGGCCAAATACTTTTGCAAGCCACTGTATCTGAGTTTTAGTGTGTCTGCAAATCAGATCATGTTGGAATGTACAGAGCTGTTGTGTGGAGTTCCTCAGGGCTCCATGCTGGCACCTATTCTGTTTTTAATATACATTCTTCCTTTAGGCCAGATAATACGGCAGTTTCCTGAAGTTTCTTATTGTGGGGTCTGTCTGTCACAGACCCACCGCTGGAACGAGACAACAGCAAAAAGCATTGAACACCAAGCAGAGCTCTTTGATCTCGTGCACGAGGGAGAGAACTATGACAAGTGCCGTTCCTTCGCGTGACCCCAGTCGCTCTCGTCTGCTCTCTCGTAACACTGCTCTTTATTGTGGTTACATGACTATGCATAAGTTCATTAACATATGACATTTTATATAGGTGTACATGTGAACAAAGAGTACCAGTGTGTGTACGCATAGGCGTGCGTGTGTGTGTGTGTGTGTGTGTGGTGGTGGTGGTGGTGGTGGGGGGGTCAAGATGTGACCCTGTGAAGACTCCCAAAGCTGGTGCCAGGAGTCCAGCGGTCCACCTAAACAAAGGGCTCTTATACTTAAACAGATACACAGTAGGTGTCCTCCTATACCATAAATCAGTAAGTATGACCTCTCTCATGACCCCAAGTTGTGTGTGCATGCCAGAGTGCTCTGGGAGGCACACAGTCTTTCTTACCTTTCTCGTAAAGCACTTTGCACATGTCTGTGAAAGGTGCTATATAAATAAACTTTACTTACTTACTATTATTGTAGGGTCTACCTTAAAAATATAAAGCACCCTGAGGCGACTGTTGTTGTGATTTGGAGCTGTGTAAATAAAACTGAATTGAACTAAATTAAATCCTTAAAAAAATAAAGCGCTGGCACTATCTCTACTAGTGAAAGGAAGGTACAACTGAGGTATTCAATTAACTTTTTGAGTACCAAAAATTTAAGTAGAACCATCATCCCAAAATTATGTCTTCCATGTTTTTGTTCACTAAGTGATTGAACTGGTTTTTTCTATTTTGTGTGTATGTGTACATCACATGACACAGCGGTCAAAGTTCAACCCAGCTGAACTCTGTAGTTGATAGACAAGCTCTGCAGAACTGTTTGGTCTGAAAGCTCCTTCTGTGTCAGAGTGTAATACGAGAAGTTCTATTTCAGTAAACAAAAGCTGCTGAACTTTGACCTCCAGGAGAAAACTAGATCATCAAATCGGTGAGAGAACATGGGGAATTTGAAAGTAGCTTTTGTTCTGTTCTCAGAGACTGAAGTTTTGTCCTGTTTTCTTCATCCTGCAAATCCTGCATGTTCAACATGACTGATGGAGCAAATCAACTCAGTGATTCAGTTCATTTGGAGCAAGTAACTCATCTGAGATCATGTGATCAGCAGCAGCTTTCAGTGGAGCTGATTTGGATTCATTCAATTTAATTGAATTCACTCTAATTGTCTCTAACAGCTTTAAAAGCTGCTTTAACTTTCATTTTGTTACCTCTTGCTCTGATCTGCTTCAGTTCGTTAGCGCTCTCTACAACTATAAAAATCTGCTGCTGCTGTCTGTAAAGCTCATATTATGTTTGTTATTATCTCAGATTGTCAGGTGGAGGTGGAGGAGGGGGCGGAGTCTGTCCAGCTGCCCTTCAAAACCACGCAAAACCTACCTGAGGAGGCTAAAGTGGTGTGGAAACGCAAAGAGCCTAAACCAGTGATGATGGTCCACGTGTATCAGGACACCACTGATCAGCCTGAAGAACAGCACCAGGTTTACAGAGACAGAACAAAGATGAATGAAGACCTGCTGAAAACTGGAGACCTCAGTCTGACCCTGAAACACCCCACAGAGAGAGACAGTGGAGAATACAGATGTAGAGTCTACAGCGAGATCAAGAGATACAAAAGAGTGCTGCTCAGAGTCAGAGGTGTGTGTGTGTGTGTGTGTGTGTCTGACTGTCTGACTCTGTGTGTGTGTGTGTGTGTTTGTGTGTGTCTGACTGTCTTGTGTCTCCTCTGCAGGGAGAGTTCAGGTCCAGGATCAAACAGGGGACATCAGGAACAGAAGCAGCTCCATTGATCCGACTCCTCTGATGGCTGATCAATCAGTTTGATCTGTGTGTTCTTTGATTATTGATCAGTGATGTCAGAGTGGAGTCAGTGTGATGTTGTTGTTGTGTGTTTGAGACTTTTAGTGTCCATGAAGGTCTCTGCTGCCGTAGATCCTCTGAACTGTGACAGAGGTCTCACTCTGGAGGAAACTCTCAGCACTTTCCAGCAGCTCCTCCATCATGGAGGACGTTCCCTCACTGTAACAGGTGGAGGAGTATGGCGTTATTTTTGTGCCACTATTCTGAGAGCACGTAAAAAACATTTGCAGGTGCAAGTGTTGCATTTTGAGCAGAAATTTATTTTGAGCAAAGAAAAGCTAAATTTGAGTGAACAAAATTCATTGCTGCGTGCAAAAAATGTATTTCAGTGTTTGCGCTTATCCATATACACACACACAATAGCAGCCCCTCTCGCTCAGTTTTTGCATTTGCGCTCGCTCGCAATGTGTTGCTTGCGCTCTAAACATTTCTGCCCGTGCGCGCTCAACTCTTTCTGTACACCGTTAGTGCCACAAAACCAGCCAATCACAGACTTGGATGCAAAATAATCTGATTGGCTGTTTTGGTCTCCAATCAGCTCGAAATGACGAAATGCAATATCCCAGAATCCATTTCATCCAAAACTCAAACGAGGCAGTGGCGGAGCAACACAGAGTGGCGAAGTTTGAAATATTACTCTTTCTGGGTCACAAAATAAAGTTTTAAGATATTTTCATGCGAGAATGTTGCTGTGTAAACTTCAAATATCTGCTCGATTTATCAAGACATCACATATTTGCATAAGTGGTCTAAACGTTTTGGAGATACCTGTTACCCACCAGCTGACCGGTGGTCACTCGGGTTAAACATAATATATAAGGCTGACAAAAAATCATCCGACTACACCACCAGGTATTATAGGAAAATCATAAACCCTTTGAACTAAAACAACGCCGTTGTGACAGTGATGTACACTGTCTTGTTGGTATATATGTATGATTTGTATCACCTACATGTTTCCCTCTCACCACATATCCAAACCGATATCATGACCAGCAGCTTTTACAGCTGTGGCTCCAGCAAACATCAGCTGATACTAGAAAGTAATATTAAATAAATTTATATTTATATGATATACTAGATAAATTCTAACAACAGCTGATCAAGCTTGAACGTGCTGCTGTTGTTGTTTAGCGTGACATCCGCTGGTTTCCTCTTTCTGGCGCAAAGTGAGCGATAAATAAACAAGAGAGTCGGGACTTGTGGCAGAAAAGATCAGTTTCATGATTGAAGTAGCAACAGGGAGGGAGGGGAGAGAATGAGAAGAGGCAGTTGTGCAGCAAAAACACAATAACTCCAGCTTTGTGTCTTTTTTTCATTCTAGCTGAAGTCCGGGACGAATCGCGTTCCTTTTCCTCTCAATACGGATGTATTGTAATTGGTCCAGCCCAGAGTTGATCATGACCAATTGGCTAATCCACCACCTTTCATTGTTTATACCGTTACAAAACAAATAAACAAACATAATTGTGATGTCTTGATAAATCGAGCAGATATTTGAAGTTTACACATCAACATTCTCGCAAGAAAATATCTTAAAAGTTTATTTTGTAACCCAGAAAGAGTAATATTTCAAACTCCGCCACTCTGTGTTGCTCCGCCACTGCCTCGTTTGAGTTTTGGATGAAATGGATTCTGGGATATTGCATTTCGTCATTTCGAGCTGATTGCAGACCAAACCAGCCAATTAGATTATTTTGCATCCAAATCTGTGATTGGCTGGTTTTGTGGCACTAACGGTGTACAGAAAGAGTTGAGCGCGCACGGGCAGAAATGTTTAGAGCACAAGCAACACATTGCGAGCAAGCGCAAATGCAAAAACTGAGCGAGAGGGGCTGCTATTGTGTGTGTGTGTGTGGATAATAGCAAACACTGAAATACATTTTTTGCACGCAGCAATGAATTTTGTTCACTCAAATTTAGCTTTTCTTTGCTCAAAATAAATTTCTGCTCAAAATGCAACACTTGCACCTGCAAATGTTTTTTACGTGCTCTCAGAATAGTGGCACAAAAATAACGCCAGAGAGGAGAGGAAGCACAGGTGGACCCTCTGAGGAAGAAGAGTGCTCCTACAAACCACATGATCACATGACCAGAGGACAAGCATGTGTAGAAACACATTGAAGTCAGCCTGTAAACACGTTTGTGTAAATTCTAGTCGTGTTTTTCTGTTACATTCAAATAAAAGCAGAGAAAGCAGAACAAATGCTGAAACTGTCTGTATGAAATAAAGAAGTTAAAGTACTCACACACACACACACACACACACACATCTGTCTCCAGCAGCTGTCTGAGCTGCAGTCTGTATTGTGTGTGTAATATCTTCATATGTTTCTAATATTACAGTTTTATCTTCAGGTGTAAAATCAGCTGCTCTGCTGTCTTATCCCCTGATCCTGTGTGATTGATTAGATCCTGCAAACGCCACAAATATCATTTCAGCTTTTATTTGAAAGCCAGCGAGTAAAAGGATCAGCGATAGTTTTCAGAGCGATGCCAAAGCTTGGGTTCCTCTCCTACAGCAGCTTTTCTTTTCTTTCTTTTCTCTCCTGTGAAATACAGCAGCTGGACCTTTAGCTGCAACACACTGTGAGACAAACTGCACACAAACAGTTTGTGTGTTTGCTGATGTTTGTTGAGCTGATAGAAACGCTGCATTTGAAATTAGCTGACACTTCAAAAACGTTCCTCCCTTTATGCTCGCTCCTCTTCAGCAGGGCTAGCTAGATGCTAAAGTAGCGCTAACACAACTTACAGACACCTGCAGTAGTTCAGCTGTTGTCCCAAAACATATCAATAAAAACATGGCCCACTTTAAGCCCTGACTGTGACTCACAGTTTGACTCTTTGGTCTCTTTTTATGTGATTAATAAACAGTGTTGGGGAGTAACGGAATACATGTACCGCCGTTACGTATTTAGAATACAAAATATGAGTAACTGTATTCCGTTACAGTTACCGTTTAAAAAGGTGGTATTCAGAATACAGTTACTTTGTTGAAATAAATGGATTACACGGCGGTACTTTCCTGTTTCATATTGTCGCTGGTCAGGACTGTTTGGGTTTGTTTGACAGCTACGTAATGTTGTTCCAGGCGGCAGCGTTACGGTTGCCATGGTTACAGGGTGACGACGCTCTCTCTGCGTGTTTCCTGGGTGAGAGAGCGCTTTTTGTTGTTGTTGTTGTGCTAAGCTAATAGGCAGAATGCTACAGGCATGGCCCTAAAGAATGTAGCATCATGGGCAGTGTACTCCGTGCTGCAGCGAGAATGGCCTGCCATACACGTTATGTGTCTCTGAGCGAGGGAGGAGAGAAAGGAAAAGTCGGGAGCTGGGAGCAAAAACGGGAGCTGGAAGCATGTAAATATAATAATAACCACTGCAGCCAAGAAGAGTGCCTGACGAGCCCATTTGTAAGTAAGCTATTAAGACTCAACTGTACACTGTGTTCGTGTTTTCCTCCGGGAAAAAAAAGTTCCGTTGGAGCAGCCTTTCAACGCTCTCTCTGTCTCTGGCAAGCAAAGTTGACCCAGACAACAAAGTAAAGCTAGTTTTCGGCTACCAGCCCGACACGGAACCCACCGTATTAGCCAGAGGTCCCTTTACTACGGTTCGGAGTCGCGGACCTTCAGTATCAGTAATAAATCACTGCAATAGTACATTCACGTAGTTGTAAACAGCACGATAATATATTAAGTAATCCAAAGTATTCAGAATACGTTACTCTCATTGAGTAAAGTAACGGAATACGTTACAGAATACATTTTGGGGCATGTATTCTGTATTCTGTAATGGAATACATTTTAAAAGTAACCTTCCCAACACTGTTAATAAATGAACAGGATTTCCTTTCATGTGTTTCTGTTTAGGCTCAAATCACTTTGATGTTTGAAGGCTCGCACTGATGAAATAATAACTCCCCTCAAATGTGTTAAACCTAAAGTAACCAGCCTGTTTGAACATGTAAGGAGTAGAAAGTACAGATACCTGTAAATCCTACTTAAGTACAGTAACAGAGTATTTGTACTTTGTTACTTCCACCTCTGGCCCCACCGTTTTATCCCATATGACTAAAGCCAGGTAGGGGCTGGCTGGATTCAGCAGAGCAAACATCTAATGTAGTCGTGGGCTCACAAGTTTCTCTCTGGATGCTGTCATGTTGTAGTTGCCATGGTTACACAAGGTTTGGCCCTGACCAAAGCGCTCGGCACAGACATGGTAGAGAAGGCCGTCACTAAATGATGGAGGCGGGAAGCAAGACTCAGGGGTCAGGTATCCTGGTGTTACTGAGGAGAACTCTGCTCTCTCTTTCTAGTCCCTGTTATTTACTCACACTGTCCCATTTAAAGCAGCTGAATCCTCTGTGATGCTGTTCACACTAATATGGTTGGATCACGCTGAGACTGAAGGGACTCTGACTGTCAGCTCACTCTTGAACACACTGAGTTTCTGGGAGTCTGGCAGATATAAGACCCTCTTCAGGAACTGACTCAAAGAAGAAAAAGTGTGGATTTTTTCATTTGTCCAGATTGTCATTTTTCACTGGACGTGGGTAAAACTCCTGGATATCAAAGACATTCTGAGGATCACTGAAGTTAAACGGCTGTTGCTGAAAGTTTAAAGAGAATTGTAAAATGATAAGATAATGATTGACTAATAAGATTATCTGACAGGTCCTTAAAGTGGCCCCTTGGTGGAGCTCAGCAGGACGACAGGTGGCTGTGAGCTCATTTTAAAATAATCATAGAATAAACAGAAACATTAGCAGATGACGTTTGAAGGCTTTACATGTGTTGGATATGAATGTTTGGAGCCCAGATCATCATTTGTCTTGTTTCAGTGGGAATGTTTTTCTCCATGTTGGCCTGAGGGTGGTGCTGTTTAGCCTGTACTGAGTATTTGTCACTATGCTGAGTTGTGGGTGGAGTCAGTGATTGGCTGAAGGTGCCTTCTTTAAAGCGGGAACACTGGCTCAGCTTTCCTACCTCCTTACTCCCAGCTGGACCACGCTGCATCAACAAGTGATTGTCTGTGTGCTGTAGAAATAAAACTGAAGGAATTTTGCAGGTAGAAGATATTTGATTTACAGCTTCTCACACACGAGACCAGGCCTGCAGCTATCCATTATTTTAGTGTGTAAACAGACTCCGCCTCTCTGTGTAAACAGACTCCGCCTCCACGTTAAACTGTGACATCATCATCACTGCTGCTGTTATCAGTGTTTGTGTTTAACACTGGAGGCTGTGTGGGCTTAATGTGCTCAGACTTTTATTCACACGCTGCTCATAAACACGTTTCTATTGGAGGTCTGTGAAACATGGAAGCAAAGAATTTTATAATCGAATTATTGGAATTACTCGATGAATCGTTGCAGCTCTACACGAGACACTTTCTTTAAAAGTCATCAGACTGGTTTCATACATGTTAACACTTAAATACAGAAAACTTCAGCCTGATATTCCCGACGTATGAAACTATGTTCAAATCCAGATGAACTTTTTTACAAAGACCTGTTTCTGTTAATATTATATCAAAAGTCTGTGATGGTGTTCTGTCTCGTTTTCCCAACATTAACCTGTGAAATGTTCATATTTATGTACCAGTCAAAGGTAAAACATGTTTTCTAATAAATTGTGTTTGTAAAATCTGCTGGTTGTAAGAAGAAGTGTGTAAATGTCCCCAGTGGCTGCTGTGGTTTACATGGTGAGATAACATGTGAGAAATCATTCAGATACTGAATGATTCAGACAAAGTATTTCAAAATGAAATTCAAATGGAGGGTTTTGTTTGACACTAGAGATCAGAGATGCCCCACAGACCAACACATGAAGTACTTTCTATTTGTGGATTAGAAGGAGAAATATATCTGTATTATCAGTTTATTATAATCTACCTGAATCAGTGTTTGGGATCAGATTTCTGTGTGGCCTGGTTCACTCACTTCATCATCATTTTAACATCATTTTCTATTGACTTTGACTGTATAGAAATGATGCACACTTAACCTCCGTCTGTAGATTTCTTTGGTTAGTAGACACCTGCCTTTGTTCGCTCTAGAGTGGATATTATAATATGATTCCTGGAAAAATATGTAGAAGAGCTTCTAAAGGAGGTGAAGCTTTTTCAAGCTGCTGCTTTTTGTTTGTCCTTAACTTCTTCCCTGTCAGGAAAAGACAGAAATCCTAACAGACAAAGAGCTTTTTGAAGTAAACAAATTCACATTTGTTCTTCTTATTCAAGCTGACGTTTCAACCAGCTGCCATTCAGCAGCACAGAGGTTACACTCTACTGTCTTATTAAAGGACTGCAGGACGATCCATCTCCACAGGTTTGTGGTGCTGAACTGGCATTTTTCTTTGTCTCATCTAACAGGTACATGAAGGGACACAAAGATGTAAATCCAGCTTTAGTTATGTCCCAGACACATGGGCCTAGAACATGTGGCAGATTGCTGCAGTTGCCCACAGTCTGCATAGAAGTTTACCTGCAAAATCAACAACATGAGAAAGTGCAATCCAAACGAGAGACACAGAGCTTCACTTTCAAAGTAAAAGCTGGGCTTTACCTCTGCAACCAACGTGCTTCAGCTTCAACTTTTACTCTAAAGGCACTTTCCACAGATTCACTAATCCTCAGTGAGTGTTTACAGGCACGTTGGTGTCTCCCATGCAAGCTACAGCCAATCAGGACAACCTTCAGTCCATCAGAGCAGTCACATGGAGGTTTTTGGTGGATGACCCTCTTTGTGACTAACTTCACCAGCCAGCAGTCAGGTTGGAGAATGCACATTTTGCACCAGCAAGCAGACATGCCAGGGGGTCTGAAGTGTGTTGGTCTCAAGGTTTATGTGACAACGTACACTGCCATGCAAACATGTGTTGTCCACTGTGATTAGGTACTACTGTACAAATATAAGAATTATTCAAAGCATGTATTACTAATAAAACTGTCAGTCAAAACTAAATAAGAAAGGTAAAATTCTGCAACTTAAAGTTAGCATATCACAAGTTTACCATGTTTTTTTCAATGGAGAGGAGGTGGGAGAAGAGTTGAAGTCATTGAGGAAATGTTCACTCGTTCCCTGAATGTTGAATAGTAGCAAACAATGTTTCTACTTTTAGCTCCACTGACATCGAACAGTATTCTAAGAAAAACTATTAGAGAGCTGGAAACCATTCACAACACCAAGTATTACTAATAAAATACTCAGAAAATCATCTGCTGCAAACAATATCCATTACTTTCTGACTGCCATCTTCTTTCACCTCAGTGTTTGTCATTCAGGCAGCAACGCTCTCAACTGTTGTCGCCCTTCAAACAGCAGACTGTGATTTTATGTTTGCTGTTCAGCTGGAACGCTTAAAGTGTCACAGCTTTGTGTTTCTTAGTACGTTGGTGTTTCTCTGGATTAGTGTGATGTTGAACTGCACAGCACACAGCTGGGACTAATCACACATGACAAGACCGAGAGGAAGCAAAACAGGATGCACTAACACAGGACACGGGATTGTCAAAGTAAAACAGGAAATACACAAACATCAAAGACAAGAGCGAGACGTAACACAAGGGACAGAAGAGAGGCAGAGAAACAAAATCTAAAGACTAGAAAGCACCAAAATAAACCAGAAACTACCTGAAACGAAGCAAACTTATAAAAACACACAAACACGGAGTCATCCTGCTCTGGACCGTGACAAAGTGGCCCTTCTTGTGTGAGTTGATTTTTTATACCTTTTATGAGATATAATGGAGTTTTCTCAGCGTCCTGCGTTGGTGTGTGAGCTTGTTTGGAATCTGGACTTTCAGCATAGCAAATCTAAAATACAGTGTTCTGAAACATTACATTGAAAAGAAAGTCCCATGTTTCCCACGGTCTCTGAATGCAGCAGCAGTGTTCCAGGTTGTGTGTGATGTCACACACATTTAAAAATAAGTCTTCACTGAAGCTGCTGAAGCAGCTGAATGTCTTTATGTGAGCACTGATGTCCACCAGCAGAGGGCGCCCTCGCCCTGCTACAGGGATGCATTTAAGGCCGTCCACAAAGGTTTGTTGGACTGGGAGAAACGTGCTGAGAACCACAGAGCTCCAGTAACAGACTCTTAGTGTTGGACTGAAGCTGATCAGACCATCGCAGAGAGCCTGTGGGGGACCGCTGACCTCTCAGCTTTGTGAAACACAGACGTTTTCTTCAAACACTCACAGAAGTCAGAGTCAGTTTATTATTTTAATGTGTTTCAGTTACACTTTGGTAAGGTTCAGGCAGCAGAACTACTCGGCTAGATTTAGGTTAGTTTAATAAAGTTTGGGGTTAAAGTCGACTCTTCCTCAGGTCAAATCTATGAGTTAGTACAGTTTGTTCTTTAGTATAAACCATAAAGACAAATTTGTCACATGTCAAACCTCCTTAAAGGACAGCCTCTCCCATCTGTGGACCCTCAGTGCTGCCGGACTCATCTCATACTGAACACACCCACTCTGTGTCAAACATCAGTGGATTCACTGTTTCTCAGGGTTCATTAAAGGTTAACATTTCTACATTCTTTGTTCCTGTCAGAGCGTCACGTGAGTCATTAAACATCAGTGATCAGTATAAATATGGAACATGTACAGGACACGTCAGTCTGTGTGGACCTGCTGATGTCATCACTGTGTTTACTTTATTGTTTGTTGTCTTATGGTTGGGATTCAGAAATGTTCACTGCCATCACGTGTGTGTGTGTGTGTGTGTGTGTGTGTGTGTGTGTGTGTTTAGTTTGTGGGGCGTCCACACTGTAACACTATGTCAGGTTAACTCACTGTGAGAGGAGAACAGTTACTGGAACAATCTGAGCTCATATTGTGAATAGAAGAGAGAGAGCTGTGCCAACTGGAGCTCAAACAGAAACATTAAGATTCATTAAACATTATGAAGAGAAGTAAACCACTTAAACTAACTTAAACGTCTGAATGATTAAGTTAAGTGTTTGCTCATAGGGGGTCATCGACCTCATGTTTGTCAATGTGGGAACTTTGTGTCGACTAAATGCAACTTAAAGCTCGACGGTTGCCCAAATGTTTTAAAGAAGTTGATAAATTCAAAAGCTGTGACACTTGTTGCTCAACATT
This sequence comes from Oreochromis aureus, assembly GCF_013358895.1. Classification (NCBI taxonomy): domain Eukaryota; kingdom Metazoa; phylum Chordata; class Actinopteri; order Cichliformes; family Cichlidae; genus Oreochromis; species Oreochromis aureus. The sequence continues at coordinate 93,268,220 of NC_052944.1, read as the reverse complement.
TTTAAGTTTTGGTTTCAAAGCTTCTTCTGGTACGAGACTGACATGCCAGTGGGAGGAGTCAGCAGACGACCTGCTCTACCTGCTGAGCCACAGGTGGAGTCATCAGGGTGGAGTCGTTTCAGGAAGGACAGATCAACAGAAAGAATGAAGATGAGTTATTGATGAGCAGAATATAAGATAAGATAAGAGATAAGATAAGATAAAACTTTATTAATCCCTCGGGTGGGTTCCTCTGGGAAATTCGGTTTCCAAAAGCACAGCACCGACAGAAGTTACAGAACATGAGCAGAATATTATATATACACACATATATAAATACAGAGACATATTTAAATAAAATATACGAAGGGGATAAATAGAATAAATAGGAATAAGAACACAAGGGAATTGCACATTTCAAGTATTGAAGTCTATTGCACCGTTGAGTATTAACAAAAGTATTGCACAGTGAAATGAAAAGGCACTACAGCTTAGTTGTTCCCCCTCCTTTGTCCTCCTGTCTCTCTCCTCCTCTCCCCTCCAGAGAGGAGTTAAACAGTCTGATGGCGTGTGGGACAAAGGAGTTTTTAAGTCTGTTGGTTCTTGTCTTTGGGAGAAGCAACCTGTCACTGAACAGACTCTTCTGGTTGTTTATGGCCGTGTGCAGAGGATGCCCAGAATTGTCCATAATGTCCAGCAGTTTTTTAGTGTCCTTTTCTCTGCCACTGTCACCAGAGTGTCCAGCTTCATGCCGACCACAGAGCTAGCCTTCCTGATCAGTTTTTCCAGCCTGGATGAGTCCTTCTTGCTGTGCTGCTGCCCCCAGCACACCACAGCATAGAAAAGTACTCCAACCACTGACTGGTAAAACATCCTCAGGAGCTTCCTGCAGATGTTAAAGACCTCAGCCTCCTGAGGAAGTACAGTCGGCTTTGGGCTTTTTATACAGGTGCTCTGTGTTGCATGACCAGTCCAGTTTGTTGTCCACCCACAGCCCGAGGTACTTGTACTTGTTGACCACCTCCACCTCCTCCCCTCTATCTGAACCGGCAGTGGACCTGCTCTGTACCTCCCAAGTCCACAACCAGTTCCTTGGTCTTTGTGGTGTTGAGTTGCAGGTGGTTTGTGTGACTCCATGTGACAAAGTTCCTCACCAGACTGCTGTACTCCTCTTCCTGATTATCCCAGATACACCCCATGATGGCTGTATCATCTGCAAACTTCTGAATATGGCATAATTCGGAGTTGTAACAGAAGTCAGAGGTGTACAGGGTGAAGAGAAGAGGGGACAGCACAGTTCCCTGTGGTGCTCCTGTGCTGCTGACCACAGTGTCAGACGTGATGTCCTTCAGCCTGACGTACTGTGGTCTGTCAGTGAGGTAGTCGGAGATCCAAGCCACCAGGCAGGGGTCCACCTGCATCCTGTTCAGTTTTTCCTGGAGCATACAGGGCCGGATGGTATTAAAGGCACTGGAAAAGTCAAGAAACAGGATCCTGACCGTGTCTTTCCCCATCCAGGCGTGAGTGGGCTCTATGCAGGAGGTACAGGATGGCATCCTCCACTCCGACACCCGCCCTTGTATGCGAACTGTAGTGGGTCCTGGGCATGTTGTACCTGTGGTCGGAGGAGGTTGAGGAAGAGTCTTCATAAGATGTGACATCAGTGCCACCGGTCGGACAGACTCCGATGGCCCGTCTCAGCAGAACTGAACCCAGCTGTGACGAGGATTAGAGCAGGACCCCAAAGAAAGGAAGTGATGTCACCACAGCAGAGTTCTGGTCTACAGGGAAAAGAACATGAGCGTTAAAGGTGATGCATGGCACAGGTAAGCATAGCAAGCATGAGCACAGAGAAGGGTGAGAAACTGAAGAAGGGTCTGGAAGATCCCGACCAGGTCTAGAGGCCAGCCTGCTGACATGAGGAACAGATGCCCAAAGCATCTGCGTGAGTGTCGGGCAGCCCTGTGATAGCAAGAAAAGGGAGACAGTGAAAGGGCAGAGGGATGCAGAGGCTAGGTGAGTTTGATCCGATGACAGCAGAGAATGAAGAAATGGAAGAAAAACTACAGCCCATATTAGTCTGAGGAGCTTGGAAAGCTGCCCGAGCCTCCAAACAACAACAACATTCACACATGTGACCCTCACAAATATCACTGACAACCAAAAGTCCCATTTTTATATTGCTGTCAGCATTATTCCATCATGAAGCAACAATAGAAACACGTCTTCATTTCATCTCTGTTGGAGCTTTTTGTTCAGTGAAAGGACAAAAAGCTGTCGGTGAATCAGATTTACTCTGCTGCACTGAAACACTGTGGACACAGTCTGGAGACACGCAGACTTTAAACTTTTTTTTGCATGATTTGAAAAGAAACCACATCATAAATGTGATCATGTGGGACTTTAGAACCAGAGGATCGCTGTGATCAGAGAACCCGGCCTCGTTAATAACCTGTATTGATCTTTTTGTAGTTTTAAAGTCCCCACAGCTCCACACAGTCACACATGTGAGGAAGTAGAAGTGAGCAGTAAATGATCTGCAGGCCTTATAGTTTAATACATCCTCTGATTTATACTCACTCAATAACCACTTTAATGTTTCCATGGTAACCTGTGATCAATCACAGCAGCTGAAATAAATAAACTCTTTCAGTTTGAATGTTTCACATTTTTCCTTCAGTTTCTTTTTGATGTATAAAAATCATAAATGTGGTTTTCTTCATATTAAGGGACAGTTTGTTAACATCAGACACATTTTAAGGACTTCCAGCTTCCTGCAACAGCAACAACAGATCCTGTAAATTTATCACACAATTAAATCAGTTTGGATCATCTGCAGAAATAACACATGTGAACAAACCAGCAACATCACAAACATCATGAATATAAAGTAGAAAAAGCTGTGGACCAATCAGAGGTCCCGGGCTAGCACATGTGACCTCTCTAAATCCTGACATAGTGTCGTTAATCTGCTCACATTGTTGTCTGTTTTCCACACAGCTGATCCCACACTTCTCCACTGTGGTCAATAACTGACTGTGATCGATGGGATCAAAGTTTTCTGTAGATCAATAGAAAAACAACACAACACTCATCATTTTCAACAGCTTCTCATATTCCTCCAACCGTCTCCATCACTGCATCAGTCGTAGTTCTGTTTCTCCTCCAACCACACTGCTGCTCATCCAATCATTTCAATTGATCAATAAACAGATCACATTGTTTCACAGATCATTTCTCTGATATTTGTGAACATTGATGAAGGAGGGATCCTGCTGCCTTCACTGTCTCTGCTTCTCTGCAGTAAAAACTGCTTCTAAAGTGGATTTTTCTTCCTGCGTGTCCTCTGCAGACCTTTAGTCATCCACAGCTTTTCTTTCTCCTCATCTTTAAGCAACATTTCCTAACAGGACAGAGTTTATGATGTGATTCTCAGGATGGATTTCAGATACACTGTATGCCTGATCAGGAACGTCAGCACACACTTCATCCCAGTGATGATCTGTTAGCTCCGTCTTTAAGGCCTCACTTCTTCCTGCTGTCATGTCAGTCGTGTTGTTTCACTCACTGATTTTCTCCAATATTTTCTGTTCCTGACACTAAATCTAAGCACAGCTCACAGCTGAGTGTGTTCCAGTAAAGTGTGAGCAGCACAAACACAATCAGAGTTTGTCTCTGTCAGCTTTCAGCCAAACATGATGGCAGACTGCCACAGATCACTTCTGAGGACAGAGGAGGTGTTCAGCTTCCTCATAGCTTCACACCTGGTTGGTCTACTTTATGTCAGCATGAAGAAGAATCCCACGTATGCACTTATACACCTTCAAATGACTGAACGTCCTCCTCTTTTCTCAGAAGTGATCTGTGGCCGGCCGGACTTCATTCCACAGATGTGCTTTAACAAAGTGTGAAGCTGAACTCTGAGCTGTGACAGTGTGAGCAGTGTGAGAGTGTCAGTAGATGATCAGCAGAGGAAAGTGAGAGCTGCTGTGAGCTGATGTCCTGAAGGGCTTTTAAAGAGTCTCTGAGTTTGACAGGAACATGAAGATGTTTGTGGTGTTTGTGATCCTCCTGCACGGTAAGTACACCTTCCTCTCTCTGCTCTCATCATCATCTCTCTCTCTTTAATGTGTTGAAGTGCAGCAGGAGCAGATTTCCATCAAACACTGGATTCTGATTCAGATCAAACTAACAATCCAAAGCAGCAACTTTCAAATCACTGGATTCTTCTTGGTGGCTTTCAGATGAGCTCATGTTACAATCAGCTGCTGTGTGTGTGTTGTTGTGTAGCTGAAGCTCTGACTCACATTTCATATGTGACCAAAGGAAACTTGGTGCTGTGTGACACACTTTAGATTCTCTGCTGCTGCTTTGAACTCTTCAAACTAAAGAGCCAAACTGATGATTGACTGTGCAGCTCTGACATGGCACCAAATGTCCCTGTTATCAGCTGCTGGATGGACGTTATCAGAGCTTTTTAGTCCCACACGGATCACCAGGAGCTCCTCCTCTGTCTGCAAACAGGCTCAGCAGCTCTGATCATTCATTGGAGTCAGCACAGAGTGTGGAGACATCTAGTGGTCGTGGAGAGAAGTGCATGTAACATGTGTGTGTTGTGTTAATCAGCATGAGTAGTTAGGGGGACGTGCCTCCCTGTGCCTGATGGGAGTCCTTGTAATTACCCAGCATGCTGTGCTGTGTGTTTCATTTCTAACACTGGTTTTACTGAAGAGCTTTCTGAGCTTCTTTCATTGATTGTGACCAACATACATGTTTGCTGTGGATCCACATCTGCTCTTACTGCTAATGTCATGAAGCTGTTTGAGTGGTGAGCAGTCAAAGAAGCAGGTCCTAACAGGGACATAGCAGGATATTCCTGCCTCTAAATGAGCTGTAACTGCACATATGAGCACAGCTGGTCTGCATGTAGTGAACACAGAGTCTGTGTGAGCTGAATTTACACCAGTCTGTTTGTGTTCCTGTTATTTTGGCCGTTTGACAAACTCAAATGTATTTAAGCTTAAATAAAAGTGCACTTATAAAAATGCTGTAAAATCACAGTCCTGCTGATTTTCCTTTGGTGGACACCAAACATTTTTATCTGCAGGTGAAACTCTGCAGTGACCTGAGCGTGTGCTGTTCTCTGGCTCTGAATAATGTTGAAATGCTTGATGTTCTTGTCTGTGATCACGAGGATCTTTTCTTCCATCCCTGCTTCTGTTTCCTGCTCACAAACCTGCATCCATCTCAGCGTCTAAACTCAAAGTCAGCAGCAGCTTCTTAGCTGTCTCTGCCCTCAGAGCCCTGATCTCAGGGACTCTTAGATCATTTCAATATGTACATAGAAATCTGTTCTTGATGGCATCGCCCCTTTGAAGGTGAAACATCAGAAATATAATGCCCTCCATGGCTCAGTGATCACAGCAGAGATATAAAAACACAAAGCAGAAGAGCTGAGAGGAACTAGGAGAAAGATGAAGAACCCCAGAGTTTTATTCCAGGTGATAAAGCCTCCTGGATCCTCCTGTCTGAGTTAATCTTAGACAAACTTCACACCTCCTGTTTTTATCTCAAACTTTGAAAAGTCTGCGGCTTCTCAGTTAATCCCACATATATACAGCAGAAATATTTCTAGAAGTCTCTCTCAGGTTTGTTCCCTACAGCACAGAAACAGCTCTGATCTGTGCTGATTCTGATCTTATGTTGATCTAATGTTAAATGCTGGATGTCACACTGGGAATTTTCCCCAGTGTGCGAACACACTTTTGGGCTGATGAGCTGGACTGAGGCTGCCCATAGACATGAAGAGCTGGATGGCTTCTAATTTTCTGATTCTACATTCAGAGAAATCTGAGGTTTTTGTACTCTATCCTAAAAATCTTAGAAATATGGTATCTAACCAGATTCTTACTCTGAATGACATTACCTTGGCCTCCAGTAACACTGTGAGGAACCTTGGAGTGATTTTTGACCAGGATATGTCCTTCAATGCACATAGTCTAAGGAGCTTGGAAAGAAAAGCGTCTGGACTTCTTTAAGTTGCTTGAAGACGTTTCACCTCTCATCCGAGAAGCTTCTTCAGTTCTAAGGTCAAATGGCCGAGAGTCCCAGATTTAAACCCAGTGGGAGTATCCCCCCAAAGAGGGACAAAGGACCCCTGATGATCCTCTAATCACATGAGCCAAGGTGTGAAAGTGGGTGTGGGTCCTAATCAGCCAGGGTTTCAGGTGAGCTCATTGTGAAACCTGGCCCCACCCTATCATGTGATTTCCTGAGGTCAGATGGCCCAGGATGTGAGTGGGCGTTAAGGCGTCTGGGGAGGGATCTCAAAACTGGATTATAGATGGCAGACAGTTGGTGTCGTAAACCACCGCCTCTGTTCAAAGCCTCTGTTTGAACAGAGGCGGGAGTGGCCTAGTTGGAGCCAAGTATTAGTGACAAAGAAGATGTCTACGTTTTGAGAGGTTATGTCACGGCAGGGGGGGACAGACTCAAGTGCAGACAGAGAATCCCAGTTAAACAGTTCTTTATTTACAACGCCAGGTGCTCAATACACATGTGGGGAAAGGCCAGGGTTCCAGGGATCCACGGGAGATTAGGGAAAACAGGATCTTCACACTTGCACACGCCATGCCAAACTGCAAACACTCACGCTCAGGGTTCCGAGATTCAGTATTAAAAGACGGGCCCAGGGATTCTATGTACAAAAGAGAAGTCACTGCAAGAAGATGCACGAAGGCACACAGAAGTTTGCAGAGCCGGGATTACACTAACATGTGTTACTCAATAGTCCAGCAACGAGTAATTCAGAGCCACTGCCTTATGAAGTGGCCAGCAAACAGAGTGATGAACCACAGGTTAGTAATTATCTGCAGGTGCATGGACCAAAGGCTGGAGCCCATGATGAGCTCCACCCAGACAGGGTGATGCGAGCGAGAGAGATAAAAGTAATCTTCCAGGTCTTCACAGATTAAATGTTCAGATTTAATAAATAAATACATTAAATTTGAATGTCTGACTGTAAAACTGGTCTCTGTGTCCTGCTGATAAATGAGACAAACACACAGCATGCAGTGAATTTGTGTTTCTGTTTGTTTGTTCTTATAGTTTCCCAGCATGCCCTGGCTGTGGTTGTGGAGGTGAATGAGGGGGAAAGATCTGTCCAGCTGCCCTGTCTGCACTCAGGTTTCATACCTGAAGAGCCCACAGTGATGTGGACTCGCTCTGATCTTCATCCCAAATCTGTCCACGCATCGACAAGAAGGAAGAGATGATCTTACAGGACAAAACCAGCATTACAGCGGGCGCACATCAATGAGGTCTGATGCTCTGGACACTTCAGACTTCAGCCTCACTCTGAGAAAACCAACAAAGACTGACAGTGGCAACTACACCTGCTCCATCAGTGATGGGAGAGGAAAATGGAGACTGAGAGATGTACAGCTGCAGGTCAAAGGTCAGTCAGAACTCTGGGTGGGTTAGAGACTCCACATGAGCCTGTTATCTATGTGACATATCAGAGTAAGAGTTCAAACTGAAGGGAACGTTTTGTAAATTGTTGTGACTAACCTGAAGAAACCAGCAGCAACATGTAGCTCAGAGCTAACCTCAGTGGAAACAGGATCTCACTGCTACAACAGCTGGAGTCTTTACTGCATGTGGAGGTTTACACTCACAACATTTACACACAGTGGAGAACATGAGCTCTCTAACTGCAGCTCACAGAGCAGCAGGAAGTGTCCTGATGTTGTACAGACTCAGACTGGAGGAGCTGCTATGAAACGCAGACAGAGCAGAGATGGTTCATCATGTTTCATCCAGCTGGTCCTGATGTCACTGAGACTCTCAGGTTAATAACTGCTGTGTTAGGATATGTAGTGTAAATCATAGCGGGGTTCAGGTAACAGAGAGGGGACTGCAGAGTTAATGGCATAAAACTGTAGGACTGATGTTTATATTTTGATATTGTTCTGCTTAAGTTTTTATCTGTTACATTTATCAACCATCATCTCAGACAGCTGCTGCCTGACAGAAACACTTGAAATAGTTTCGATAGACTAGACTTTCCTGTAAGTTCATTATACACAAACAAAGCATTTACTCATTTGAGAGACATTTGTAAAAAAAAAAAAAAAAAAAAAACTAAATAGAAAGCATCTTTTTCAGTGGACTGGCTGTCCCAGAGAAAGATCCAGTGAATATTTTATGAAACCATTCAAGAGTAAAAGCAAAAGATCCCAGACACCCTCTCTATTTCTAAGGTTAGACTCCAAACTTTCCTTTTTTGATAGAGATTATAGTTTTTACACTTATAGGGCTATAGATAGAAACAATATGAATTTGGCCAACAGTAGAGATTTTGACTATAGCTCAGTGGCAACTAAAGAGTCAAGTATGAGTCAGTTAAGTACTGTATCTACATTTCTTTCATGTATGCTGTCCAATAGAGGCTGAACCGTTTGAAGTCCGGCATCACTTCTGCTCTGACTGCTGGTGGTTGAGACAGACAATGTATCTGTTAGACTTGGAGAGGAGGGCTCTTCCACATGTTGCTTCAGGACAGTCAAATCTGAGGGTGACAAATAAAAATATTAGAATATAAGGTATATAATCAAAAACACAACACAACAAAGATACCATTTACGCACATAGGGCCAGTAAATTGCACGCTTTGATTAAATTATACTTTCTCCCAGGAGAACAGATGGTTATTTTGTATTTTATTATGGTAATATACAATTTACATACCACAAGGTGTGAGTGTCACATAGTGTGTTAGGTCTGAGCAGTCACACAGCTTCTTGGATGATTCTGTTTCCAGGATGTCTGAAATGCATGTGATAAATCCAACTTACTGTTGAGCCATGAAAGCAGCATTTTCTGATTGTTACCACAGGATATTAGACAAATTAAAAATATTTATTTAAGAGTAACTGTACAAATCAAATCCTTCAAAATCTATCAGAGCATATATTTACTTACCTTCACCTGTATGACAAAACACACCTCTTTGACTGCTGCAAGTTCAGGAAAGACATCCTCATCCACCTCTATACCCTGCTCATCTGTGACTTTCAGTGAGGCATTTTCTGGTATGAGAAACTTCTGCTGCACTGAAGTAAAATCATCACTCAGTTAATAACAACATTAGTAAGAACCATAACTTACCTGCTCTCACAAAGTCTGTGAACCTGACTTCTTCCAATTTGACATATTTCTTTGTCTCTCTGTGTTTTACTTTTATCAACATCTTGGCCACCCATGGAAAAAAATACCTTTACTAATATGAAACACAACACAAGAAGAAGAGGTTGTTTATGGTAACTTTATGTGAACTGTGTATAACTTAATCAATAAACACTTTCTTACATAGAGTTAGCCTGCCCGCACTAAATATTGCTTAAAATCTATTTAGCTAGGCTAGGTTTAGCAGACAATGTGACCGCATGTTTGCTGTGTCCTTGTCTTTTCAGTTCTGGAGACAGGGTTGTGTGCATATCTCAGTGTGCAGCAGGACTAACTAACTGATGTTAATGGTACCTCAACATCTCATCAATGCAGGCTGCACCTCTCTTTGGTTAAATACGGCCATTACCATGAGTCTAAACAGAATATTACTGTAGTTAGCTAACGTTAAATTAAACGTTAGTGTTAAAAATAAGAAATAGAAATAAACATTTTCATTGACAACGTGAAATGTGTATCTTAAAATACAGTAAGATAAGTTAGTTAGCTAACTTTTGATCAGCATTAACCTAGCGGCTATCTCCAAATCAGCATAACATACAGAAAACACATGTAGTTCTAGTTAGTCAACTTTATATTTTACTTATGCATACATCCCGGAATGTAACTCTTGCGCACTTTCATGCCTAACTCCAGGATATTTAACTCCAGAGATTTGCTGTGTAGATACTCAGCTGTGCTTCAGTTACCATCAGTGTGACTGCTGCTGCTTCTACACCTGATACTGTGGTTTATTGTCCTCTCAGACCACCAGGTGGAGGTGGAGGTGGAGGAAGGCTCAGAGTCTGTCATTCTGCCCTGCAAAACTACAGCTGACCTGCCTCAGGACACCAGAGTGGAGTGGACTCACTCTGACCCTGAACTGATGGTGGTTCATGTGTATCCAAACAAAAGTAACCAGGACAGTTTTTACAGAGACCGAACAAAGATGAATGAAGACCTGCTGAGAACTGGAGACCTCAGTCTGACCCTGAAGTACCCCAAAAAGAGAGACAGTGGAGGATACATCTGCACCATCTACAGGGACAAAGACATCCTGAGACAGAAAGTAGTGCTGCAGGTCAAAGGTCAGAGATGTAGAAAAACACCAGGTGTTAGTGGAGGAAAATGAGGTCAATGTTCAGCAGTCATGTTATTGTTTTATGTTTCTCCACAGAACCATTTCCATCCTGGGCCACAGCTCTCCTGGTTCTCCTGGTTCTTCTTGTGATTTCTGGAGGTCTTCTATATTATTTCCGGCACTATTTCATGTCAGGTGAGTGTCTCCTACTACACTACCCATAATGCCGATGGTTAGCAGGTGTCCTCTGGTGGCTCCTTGACTGCGGCTCACACAAACTTGTTCCAGAAGCTGAAAGAGTTGAGAGTTACAAACAGCTGATACAGAGAGCTGAAGAGAAACTTCCAGGTTTGTTCCAGAAGTCAGAAAACCTCCTTCAGACTCAGTCATTGATCAGTGAAACAGCTCCACAACATGACTTTACTAAACAGTGTGTGTGCTTCACTGCATTGATCTGACACAGAGGCTGCAGGTGTACTTTATTTATGCACGTAAAAGTCTCACTGGGATTTAAGTCTCTTTTACAAGAGAGACCAGCGGAGAGCAGCAGAAGTTACAATGAAAACAACCAATACAACTGAACAGAAACATGAATAATATATAATAACTTTACATTACGTTGTAGAAAACCAAGTATAATGTCAGCAGTAATGGTGACATTTCTGTGGAAGTCCATGCCTAAGTTTTCTATGTGAAGAAAACTCCTCACAAACTGGAATCTATCAGTAGGGGTTTAACCCACTGCAGTGAATTCACCTTAATAACTCTGGTGTGTTCTAGTGTTTGCAGTAAAATGTTGTGGTCTACACTGAGGTCTAACAGGACAAGGACACAGTACAAGGACAAGTCCACTGTAACAGGTCATAAGGAGAACATTAGTAACTTTCACTATAGCTCATGTTGTGCTTTGTGTCCTGTCAGTCCCCTGGGTGGGGTTGGATTCAGGGGTGGAGTCTGTCCAGCTGATCTGCAAAACCACAGTTTGTCTGCCTAGAGATGCTAAAGTGGAGTGGAAGGATGCAAACAACAGGAAGGTCCACGTGTATGAGAACGGCTCTGACCAGCCTGAAGAACAACATGAGGATTATAAAGCCCGAACGAAGATGAAGAGGAAGGTCCTGGAACCTGGAGACCTCAGTCTGACCCTGAAATACCCCACAGATGGAGACAACTCCACCTACACCTGCACCGTCTACAGCAGGGAGGAAACGTCCTGATGGAGAAACAAGTGGAGCTGAAAGTCAGAGGTCAGTGCTGTAGATACAGGTCAAAGGTCAGAGGTCAGTGATGGTGGTTCAGTCTCAGTGGGCTCCATCCAATAATGTTACAGTGTTAGCATGTCTGATGTTTGTGGCTGTTTTGGTTTTATTTGATTTCCAGCCAAATGTAAAAGCTTCAGCAGATGAACTGTAGGAGCAAAGTTCATGTGTGAGACTTCATCTGAAAGGTAACATCTTCTAGTTTCTGAACATGTGTTTGTTTAGCATGTGGCTAAAACACAGGCTAAGCTAAGTCAGTTCAAATCTCAGTAAAAACCTTCTTTGGTCCTCGTCTATAATCAGTCATATCTGAGTCAATAACTAGAAGATGATTTCTAGCAGAACTGTGAAAATCTCCACATCCTTTTCTCCATGTTATCATCCAAAGCTGTGTGAAGTTTCAGAGCTCTGCAGCTAACAGAGACTTTCAGTTTGCTGCTCTCTTCCTCTGACAGCTCCATTCTTAGGGAGCGTTAGTTCTCTGTTTCACTTTATTCCACTTATTCAGTCTGATGTTCTCTGATCTGTTTCTCTTGTTTAGTGTCTTAAATGCTGCCAGTGCCTCTCTTTGCTTTAACCAACCTTTCTCTTTATTTCTGAGCTTTTAAGGACTTTAACTGATGCATCAACCTTTGAAACTGGAAAGAAATCAGTCAGATTCATGGCTGCATCAAAGTGTCACATGTAGTTCTCCCACATCAGCTGGATTATATCTATAGCAGCAAACAGCAGCTGATCCACAAATCTTTGTCTGTGTTAATAAAGTTGGATCAGTTCAAATAGTTTGTTGCTCTGCACTTGAAAGCAGCAGTTTTTCTAATGCACCACCTTCATGTTTCCTTCATATTTGAATCCCCTGTAGATACTGACAGGTAACCATGTCACACAGAGCTCAAGCCTTTGAATCCAGCTGTGATTGTTGATTTTCTATTGAATGGACTTTTTTCAAATCCAGCTGTAGGCCTGTGTTTGTGAGCTCATTAACAGCTGTTTATTTAGAGATACGTGGTCCTCACAGGACAGCCACTACAAACATATGATTTTATAGAATATGATGCATTACTGCAGATTCAACACAATAGAAAGGATTTGAAATGAGCTCAGCCTTAAACATGTGCAGCAGTAATATTGATCCATAGACACTGATGGGAACATTTTTCTGCACAATAAGTACTTTGACTTTTCAGACTTTATGTACAATTTGCCAGTACTGCAGTTTTGTGTGTAGTGAGGTGTTTTCATGGTGTTTTATTGGTGCTTTTACTAAAGGAAGGCTTCTATCAAATTCTTCCAAATGTTGTCAAACTGAGCTGTGTGATGAAGTGAGTGTGACAGAAACACTCAGACTGTGTTTCTCTGCTTCATCAAGTCAAATCTGGTCCTCAGAGACTGAATAAAGTCCTGTCCCACTAACAGCAGCTCCAACAGTCTGTTCACTGCTTTCTTCCTGTCAGTCTTCATCTTTCTGCTGCGTCTCCTCTTCACACTGACCACTTTCTATCTAACAGTGAGCTCCCAGTGAAGCAGCAGCATTCAGCCTGTTAGAGTCAACACAAATGTCTCCATCCAAGCTCACGTTGTGCTTTGTTGTCCTCTCAGTCCCCCAGGTGGAGGTGGATTCAGGGGTGGAGTCCAGCTGCCCTTCAACACCACACTTCACCTGCCTGAAGACGCTAAAGTGGAGTGGATGGACAATTACACGATCCTCAGTATACCACACAACAGGAAGGTCCACGTGTATGAGAACGGCTCTGACCAGCCTGAAGAACAGCACCAGGCTTACAGAGACCGAACGAAGATGAATGATGACCTGCCGAAAACTGGAGACCTCAGTCTGACCCTGAAATACCCCACAGATGGAGACAACTGCACCTACACCTGCACCATCTACAGCAGGGAGGGAAACATCCTGCTGAAGAAACAAGTGCTGCTCACTGTCAGAGGTCAGTGCTGTAGATACAGGTCAAAGGTCAGAGGTCAGACTCATGATGGTGGTTCAGTCTCAGTGGGCTCCATCCAATAATGTTACAGTGTTAGCATGTCTGATGTTTGTGGCTGTTTTGGTTTTTATTTGATTTCCAGCCAAATGTAAAAGCTTCAGCAGATGAACTGTAGGAGCAAAGTTCATGTGTGAGACTTCATCTGAAAGGTAACATCTTCTAGTTTCTGAACATGTGTTTGTTTAGCATGTGGCTAAAACACAGGCTAAGCTAAGTCAGTTCAAATATGAGTAAAAACCTTCTTTGTTTGTCAAAAGGCACTTAGAGTAAAACAGACATAGATACGTCTATCCTGTCATAAAACAATAAAAGAAGGTATACCCTTTCCCATGCTCCCAGGATGTGGGTGTGGGTGTGAAAGCCAGAGCACTCTGAAGAGGAGTGAACGCACCTCCCTCTTCATGCTACACAGACCTCCTAGGATGAGACATTCTTTCAATATGCCATCTACTATATACTTCTAAACACAAATGACTACATGCAGTATTCTACCATAAGTAAACTTATATTATTAAAAGATTATACTGACTACTAAGTACAATTTCCCATTGACATTGGTCCTCATCTATAATCAGTCATATCTGAGTCACAATAACTAGAAGATGATTTCTAGCAGAACTGTGAAAATCTCCACATCCTTTCTCCATGTTATCATCCAAAGCTGTGTGAAGTTTCAGAGCTCTGCAGCTAACAGAGACTTTCAGTTTGCTGCTCTCTTCCTCTGACAGCTCCATTCTTAGGGAGCGTTAGTTCTCTGTTTCACTTTATTCCACTTATTCAGTCTGATGTTCTCTGATCTGTTTCTCTTGTTTAGTGTCTTAAATGCTGCCAGTGCCTCTCTTTGTTTTAACCAACCTTTCTCTATTTATAAGGTTTTTAAGAATTTTAACTGATGCATCAGCCTTTGAAAATGGAAAGGAATCAGAACGATTCATAACTGCATCAAAGTGTCAACTCCGCCAAGGATGGTCCCAAGCCGGCTGCAAAAGGAGGAGGGTGGTTGCCCTGCCGAAGGGACCAGAACCAGGTGTCTGGGGAAATGGGGCATGAAACTGTATGGATCCAAATCGATCAATGTCGCACGTTCAAGATCCCACATCCAGGGCAACCGATGCGACAGCATTGGGGACCCAGGATGCTGGTGAGAAGTGGACTACTGGCCAAGGCCAATTCGAATTTCACCAAAAGTGGCGATCAACATCGGTGTATGGAATGTCCGCATGGGACACCACCAGAAAGAGATCATCGTCCAAGAGATCTAGTGGTGTAAAACTGCAGCTTTGTCTGAACTTCATCTAATGGGATCAGGTGCTACCAGCTTCAAGCCCTCTTTCACCAACGATCTGATGACACTCTATTATAGTGAGAAGCAGGGGTCTGCTTCATGGTTTACCACAGAGTTTCTACCAGCGTCCTCGCCTTCCAACCCATCTCAGAACGCCTTGCCACCCTCACCATTAACAAAACAATTACGACGCACACCATCTCTGCCATGGGTCAACAGAGACCAGCTTGGATGTGGTCAAGGACAACTTCTATAACAGTCTGTGGCTCATCTTGGACATGATGGCGACAGCAGTATGCACGGCGACACACGTCCGTCAACTCTGCTAGCTTTGCTTTGGCTTTTGCTAGCCTTATCCTTCTCTATTCTATCCCAAAATGCCGTGGAACTACTAGAGAGCAGAGTGCATCTTTAGATGGATCCTGCCTGTTGTCCCTGGAGCTCCCATGACAATTGATCCGCCGCTCTCAGCATTCTATTCCTAAGTGGCCTCGGACCCGTGGATGGAGTGTGGACCAGAGAAACCTTCGCACACTTAACCGAGCTGGAACATCTGATGTTAGGATCTACACACTTCAAATGGCTCTACTAAATGTAAGATCTTTAGCAAACAAGACATTTGTATTAAACGACTTCCTGAAGTCACAACACCTGGACTTTCTGTTTTTGACAGAAACATGGCTGTGAATGAGCCAAACCCAGTGAGTTTGTAGCTTTTTCGGAACTGGTTCCTCCTAACTTCTCATTCTTCAGCCTCCCTCGGTCCTCTGGTAGAGGGGGAGGCTTAGCCACCGTGTTCAATGCTCGATTTCATTGCCATCAAACATTACAGCACAATTCATTTTCTAGTTTTGAATTCCAGCTGTTTGAGTTACACCTAAACTCTGCTGCGCCTTTGTTCCTGTGCCTTTGTTGTATACCCTTATATACTGTCCTCCCAAGCAGAGGTGTGGACTCGAGTCACATGACTTGGACTCGAGTCAGACTCGAGTCATTAATTTTATGACTTTAGACTTGATTTTAAAAAAGGTTGTAAGACTTGTGACTCGACTTGGACTTTTACACCAGTGACTTGGGACTTGAATTGGACTTGAACCTGTTTACTTGAAAAGACTTGATCTTTTACCCAAATCTAAAATTTAACATACATATTATATAAAAACTGCGGACCATTAATTCACTTTATTCATTCATTCATTCTTACCACACTCCGTATGTATGTGAGCGTGGGCTGTAGCACAGCCAATCAAATTAACCAGATTTGAAAAAAACAAGAACAAAAACGCTCGAGCCAAAAATGCTCCCAAGAGTAATTTCTTTCGGGTACATAAACTACGAAGTAGTCAACAAAAAACGAAATGCAATATGCAAAACATGCAAGAAGAGAATCACAGACGGAGATGGAACAACTTCCAACTTTGTCCGACATTTGAAGTTGCATAAAGAACGGTAGGTGGGTTTTTTTTTTTTTTTTTGCTACGATGAAATAGCTGACTTAGCTAACTTCATCTTATTAGCAAATGTTCTTCGGCTACGTTGATGATACTGTTTGGCTTTAACAGGTATGATATGTTTGTCATGCTATTTTAAATCCGGTCCTGCAAGCGCATCCAAGAATAACATGCAACTTGTTAGCTCAGAATTGTCGGTGAATGGTGAGCAGGGTCCGTTTCAGAAAGTGGGTTCTGTAGCTGTACTCAGTCTCTCTCCGTCTCCTCCCATCATTAACCCGTAGATTTAACCCAGTTTAGACTGACAAATATTTATTTTACCATCACATCACAATTCAAAATCACTGTGTTTAATTTGCAATTAGTGTATGGTCGTGTTTAACTTTTGCATGTCTGAGCCTGGGAAATTTTTTTTTGGTTAGAAAATCTGGCCCACCTTAGTGTGTAATTGAGTAGTCCTGCTATACATGGCCTTTTTCTTCTGTCATTTATGTCAATACATCAAATAAAATACTTTGATCTTATATTATTAGCTGTTGTTTATTTGCAAAGGTTATTCTCAACAGGGATGCTAGACAAAACGGCGTTTTCTACAGACAGCCTAGCATACGCGCTCCACTTGCAGTGAAAGTGAAAAGAAAAAAGAAAACACCCCTTCCCTATTGGTGTTAGAGTTTACCATGTCAGCCAATCAAAAAATGATAAGGCAACATGTGACATTTGGTTGTTTAGGAGAAGGGAAGTTTTTAGGAGCAACACCATGACGGAAAGCGGGCGAGCGAAAGAAAGACAGAGAGAGAGTTTTCATATGTGAGACATTAGTGACGTTTAGCGTGTTTGTTGTTAGTTTGTTGTGTAGTTATTGTTGTGTATTGTGTGTCAGTTAGACTGCTGAATTTCATATTTGATCTAAAAAGCTGTCAAAGGCAGATTCCAGGGTAAACGCTGTCTCCACATAGAAAACTGGACTGTTGCACCTCCAGTTGTCAGACCTGCAGGGTTTAGGCCTGTGGTGTTCTCCTCTGTCTTATACTGAACACAAACTACATGTTTTGGACTGGCACAAATAATTTGTGTGCCTTCTTATTTGATGCAGCACACCTGATTGTTCTGTAAATAGATTTAAATGGTTATATAAAGAACGCCTGAGGCCTTGGCTGCATTTTTAGGTAAATAGTACCAGATAACTTTGTTGTTTGCAAAACTTGTGCATAATTTTTAGAAATGTACAATTTCTATTTGCATTTCAAGTTATGAAAATGATTCGTTAAACATGTAAAAAAATATAACTTTTTTCTACTCGGATTCTGAATTTTTTGTCTGAATTTAGATCAACTGTGCTAATATAGTATACCAAAATGAAAAAATAACTCAAATTTCAGATATTTGAGGTTGTGCTGAAAATAATGATACCAAACAAGGCAAGAAAAACTTATTTTAAAGGTGAAATATAGAGGTAAAATCAAAAGTAGTCAAGAACGGCCAATTATACCCAGGACCCCAGAGGGTTAAAAAAAAGACTTGAAAGGACTTGAAATTCAAAGTTTCGGACTTGGGACTTGACTTGAAAGTTGTCTGTCTTGACTTACGACTTGACTCTGACTTGCTTGACTTTACTTGAGACTTGACTTGTGACTTGAGGATAAAGACTTGAGACTTACTTGAGACTTGCAAAACAATGACTTGGTCCCACCTCTGCTCCCAAGTTTAATAAGGATTTTATCAAAGAGTTTTCAGGTTTTATGGCTGGAATAGTTCTTAATTTTAATTGTTTTTTAATCCTTGGTGATTTTAACATCCATGTATGCTGTGACTCTAAACTTTTGGTCAAGGACTTTTTAAATATTATTGACTCTTTTAACCGCGCATGAAAAAGGTCACACACTGGACTTGGTGCTTTCCCATGGGCTGGATGTGTGTATCACGGAAATATCTGAGTTGCACATCTCCGATCATTTTCCTGTGTTGTTTACTCAAACGCTGTGCTGCTCGGTAGATAAGCTGTGCGCCCCAGCGCGCAAAATGCGAGCGCTTAATGCTCTAAAAGCACTCGCTTTTTCTGCTGCCTTTATGGATTCTGGAATAATGAACTCCAACTGTAAAAGTGTTGAGGACCTTACTACAGGCTGCGTCCCATCATGCTTTAAACAAGCTTTAGTTCAGCCTCTTCTTTAAAAAAACTAACCTCGACCCATCTGTTCTGTCCAATTACAGGCCAATCTCAAAGCTTCCTTTTCTGTCTATAGTTTTGGAGAAAGTGGTCTATTTACAGTTGCATGCCCACCTTGATTTTAATATGATCTCTGAAAACTTTCAATCTGGTTTTAAATCTCTTCATAGCACTGAGACAGTGCTTTTAAGGATTTTTAACGATATTTTTTTAAACTCTGGACTCTGGCAGCCCTGCTGCCCTTTTATTGTTGGATCTGTCAGCAGCTTTTGATACGGTCGACTATGACATCCTGTTATCACGGCTAGAATTTCATGCTGGCCTAAAAGGATCTACCCTACAGTGGTTTCAGTCCTACTTGTCAGAAAGGTCTTTTCGTGTCAATATGGGCCCCCATAACGCCAAAATAGCCCCTCTTAAATACGGTGTACCTCAAGGCTCCATTTTGGGTCCTGCCCTGTTCGCATTCTAGTCGCCATTGGGTTCCATCTTCTCACAGTACAGCATTTCATTTCACTGTTTTGCTAATGATTGCAGATTTATCTACCTTTAAAGGCTGGGTTGGACCATCCCCAGCTCTTATTACGCTGCCTTGACTGCGTCAAACAGTGGTTGTCATTACATTTTTTTTTAAAGCTAAATGAAAAGTCATTTATGGCAACTTTAATGACATCGATAGCACTCTGGGCCCCCCTTTCCTCCTATTGTAAAACACATGTAAAAAACATTGTTGTCTTCATTGATGGTTCTTTTAAATTGAATAAGCAGGTAATAATAATAATGATAATGGATTGGATTTATATAGCGCTTTTCAAGGCACCCAAAGCGCTTTACAATGCCATTATTCATTCACACTCACATTCATACACTGGTGGAGGCAAGCTACGGTTGTAGCCACAGCTGCCCTGGGGCAGACTGACAGAAGCGAGGCTGCGATATGGCAGCCTCGCTTCTGGACTACTGCACTACAGCCTGAGTGCAGTAGTCCAGTCCTTCTTCGTTTAGTTAAGGCAGCTAGCCAAGGTAAAGCCGGCTAACGTCTTTGAATGTGTTATTCACATTTTCCTTACTTGCAGATTGGACTACTGCAATTCATTGCATTACGGTCAGATCAGGCCACCATCCATCGTCTTCAGATGGTCCAAAATGCAGCTGCTTGCCTGCTAACTGGTACCAAACTGAGAAAGCATATAACCCCAGTTTTAGCGTCTTTACATTGGCTTCCTGTCTCCTACATGATCCAATTTAAACTTTTACTTTTTGTTTTTAAGTCACTTAACGCCCAAGCGCCTCCTTACCTGTCTGAGCTCCTCTCTGCTTATGCTCCAGGAAAAACCACGAGGTCTACCTCAAAATTAATGCTGTCCATCCCGCGGACTTATCTCAAATCTTGTGGTGATAGCCTTCTCTATGGCAGGTCCCAGACTTTGGAATAGTCTTCCCCTAAATATTAGATCTGCACAAACACTTGAGCAACTTAAATCATTATTAAAGACATTTGTATGCCCTGACTTTTCACACACCCAAGCAAAACTATTTTAAATAGTTTTAGTTATTGTTTTGATTCTTTTATTGTCCTATTAATGTTTTATACTGTTATTATTGTATTACATTGTTGCTCTTTAATGCCATTTTATATTGTTAAGCACTTTGTGCAGCATTGGCTGTTTGAAATGTGCTATATAAATAAACTTGACCTTGACCTTGACACAACTTCAAAGATCGACCTCATCATTATTGCGGGTGATCTGAACACCCATGTTGGATCTGAACGACTTGGCTGGGAGGCTACCTTGGGGCATTCAGGCCATGGAGAGATCAATGACAATGGACTGTCTTTTGTCCTTTGCTGCGACCAAGAAAATGGTCATGGGAAATACCATCTTCAAGCACCCCATTAAACACCAGCTCACCTGGAGAAATCCTAGTGGAAAGGACTCAACGATGCTAGACTATGTGCTAATAAATGCCAGATACCGACCACCCATTTAAGATGTTCGTGCAATGAGGGGCGAGACTGTGGCTTCGATCATTACCTCGTTCACGCTCGACTACAACTGAAACTCGGGCACATGAAGCAGACGCCATCCAAGCTGCCCTGCCTTAGCTGGAAACAGCTCACAGATGATGGATGTCGCCAAGAATTCCAATTTGCTTTGCTGAATTGTTGTGCCGGGCTGGCTGATTCAGACAATGTGGATAAAGAAGAGCAAAAAGAGCCAAGGCTATCTTTGAAAGTGCCGCCCACTCTGTCCCCCAACTCGGCACCACACCCAGTTATGGATATCTGATGAATGTCTCGATCTGGTAGCAGAGCACAAGCAAGCAAAACTGGTAGACCTTGAGCGTAACTGCCTGCTCAATTGAGAAGTACAAAGGATGATCTTGAGGGCCGGAAAGCTCACTGGGACCAAAGTGGCTGAAGACCTGGAAGTGGCATCGTCGAGACATGACTACCTCACACTTTACTGCTCGTTGTGTCATCTAAGCAGCAAAATGATGTCCACAAATGACAACATCAAGAAAGTTGAAGATACCTTCGTGCGCTCTGCAACTGAACGCCTGCATCGCTGGAAGGAATTCTTGGATGTCTGAAATCATGACACGCTGCAAGGCCCAACTGCAGTGCCTCCCAAAATCGACCTCCCCCCCCCCCCTGCGCAAATGTCAGATGCCGACTCGGCAATTGAAGAAGTTAAACATGCAGTCCATGACTATGCATGCCATCTTTGCTATGCATGCCATCTTTGCCGGAAATGATGCTGGACCAAGTCAATGCGGAAGCAATTAAAACTGGAGGACACATAGTCCTTTCTCGACTTCTTGGACTAATTCAACAGATCTGGAGAACAGATGAGATACTGAAAAGGTGGAAGAAGGCCATTGTCATCCCACTTCACAAGAAAGGTAACATCCGAGAGTACAAGGACTATTATGGTTTTAGACTCCTTTCCATCACTGCTAAGGTCTTAATGAAAATCATTCATTCACACCTACAAAAGCATCATGAGCAGTCAAGCAGAGAAGAGCAAGCCAGCTTTCGACCTGGGCGTGGATGCTGTTATCAGATCTTCGTTGTTCGCCAGTTGATTGAGCGAAAGGCTTGATGTAGACAGTGATTGCCTTTATTGACTTCAAGTCTGCTTTCAATTACATCGATCTGACTGCCCTGTGGAGAATGTTGGAAGCAGAACATATCATTATCATGGCTCGACCAGCTTTGTGTGCATACAAAATGACTTATTTGAAGAATTCAAAATAAAGACTGGCTTCGGGCAAGGTGATGTAGTATCCCCTCTGCTCGACAACATTGTGATTGATGCAATCATGCACAGGACCTTCAATGGCCACCATGTTGTCCAGTACACTGATGATCTGCAACCGACTTGATGTTCACAGATGACAGTGCCACCTTTGCCGAAAATGATGCAGAGGTTATGGATATGCTACACGATGTCGCCCAGTTTGCTCAACCATATGGTCTCAAGACCAGTGCAGAGAAGACCAAATTCCTTAGTACTAATGGGTTGCCAGCCACCGTGCATCTCGAAGGCGTGGAAATCAAACAAGTGCGAGAATTCAAATATCTCGGCTCTATGGTCCAAGAAAGGAAAGTGGCATCAACAGCAGAAATACACTCAACAATTGGTCGAGCGCGGGCAGCTTTCACCTCCCTCTGATGGTGCGTCTGGAAGGCGACAAATGTCACCCTCACTACCAAAATCCACCTGTACCGTACACTGGTGTTGCCCTTTCCATTCTACTCTATGGGTCCGAGGTCTGGGTTATCCTCAAATACAACCTCAATGACCTCGAGGTCTTCCAAATCCACTGTTTGAGTAAGATTCTTTGAGTGTCTTTGAGCACCCGCCCACTGGAGAATCAAGCGTGATGCGCCCAAGAAGACTTGGATCAAGCAAATTGAAGAAAATCTTAAACAACAATGTCTTACTCTCGAGCAAGCGAAGGTGAAGGCAAGAGACCACAAGGCCTGGAAGTGCATTGTTGATCAAGATGGAAGCCCTATGGCACACACAGCAACGTATTGGCTTCGATTCGCTGCCAACCACCAGCTAGGGACAAAAGAAGAAGAAGAAGCATTAAAGTCCCACATGTAGTTCTCCCACATCAGCTGGATTATATCTATACCAGCAAACAGCAGCTGATCCACAAATCTTTGTCTGTGTTAATAAAGTTGGATCAGTTCAAATAGTTTGTTGCTCTGCACTTGAAAGCAGCATGTATAGTTCACGAGCAAACCCCACAGAGCTTCAGACTATCTCATGCTCTCTTTGCTAACGTTAGCAGCATTAGAGTTAATGACAAGTAAAGGGCATTTAAAGGGAGGAAATACTCGTGTGTGATTAATTTGAAGTGTTCCAATATGGTTAAAAAGTAGGGTTAGCATGTAAGCCTGCTAAATGTGTTAGCACATATGTGACATTTGAGCTGTGTAAGTTACTAAGTTTGATGTGGAAATCACTTTCTATCTAACAGTGAGCTCCCGGTGAAGCAGCAGCATTCAGCCTGTTAGAGTCAACACAAATGTCTCCATCCAAGCTCATGTTGTGTTTTGTTGTCCTCTCAGTCCCCAGGTGGAGGTGGATTCGGGGTGGAGTCTGTCCTACTGCCCCTCAAAACCACACTTCACCTGCCTGAAGATGCTAAAGTGGAGTGGAAGGATAACAATGCAAAGGTCCACGTGTATGAGAACGGCTCTGACCAGCGTCACAAACAGCACCAGGTTTTCAGAGACCGAACGAAGATGAATGAAGACCTGCTGAAAACTGGAGACCTCAGTCTGACCCTCAAATACCCCACAGACTGGGACAACTGGACCTACACCTGCACCGTCTACAGCAGGGAGCGAAACATCCTGCTGAAGGAACAAGTGGAGCTGAAAGTCAGAGGTCAGTGCTGTAGATACAGGTCAGCGGTCATGTAGGGTTTATTCTCTAAAAGCATTTAGTTTGAATCTATTTTCAGTTCATTCAAATAATTTAAATTCGTTAACGTTTTAATTTAAAAGCAAAAGATGTCAGGCGGAGCAACTGTGTGTTTAAATGAACAGACTAAGACGATTAAAAATGGAGTTTAAATGATCCTCACTTCAAAATAAAAGCCTCTGGCATGATTTGAGTTTAGTCCAAATCAGTGTAAATGTATAAATATCAATAGTTTAAAAGCTGCTGAGATCATTCAAACACTTTGATCCAGTCATTTGGATGTTGTCACATGTCAACCATCCAACACCTGTGTGGAGTCCCACCTGAAGCTGAGAGATACTCAGAGATCAGAGACAGAAGCAGCTGTATGTAAGCGTTCTACAGGACGGCTTACACAAACCTGATATTACTGATGTCTCCTAGATAGATCTCATGGACCAAAGGCTCTCTGTGTCATCTTGGCTCCAGCCAAAGTTAAGTTGTCACTTAACTCGCTGTCAACAGACGTTAAAAGACTAGTTAAGCAACAAGGAATCTTAATGACTTTAATGAACCAAATGAAAGAATTAAAAAGCTTGATTAAGGAAAAGGATAAAACAATCCAGCTCTTAGAAAGGAGAGTTGATGATTTAGAACAGCATGCACGACTGGAGGACATGATTATTACCGGTTTGGAAACCAAACACAGGAGCTTCGCGAGAGTCACTGAGACTGGGATTGGTGTGAAGTCTGGCAGAGATGAGACCCCAGTGGAGGAGCAACAAACATTAGCGCGCCAGGTAGTGGAGTTTCTTGTGAGTAAAAAACTTCCCCTGCATAGCAACACTATATCGGGGGTTGTGGTCATAACCTGGATAGTGGCTCTGGTTGATCTTAGAGGGTGTTCTCCCTGTGGCTGTGTGCAGCAGGGCTGGGGGAGTTTCTGTGCTGGCAGACGTAGGTTACTGGCCTGGTAGCCTGGCTGCCCCTGAGTGGATCCGGGGCAGGTGTGGTGACTTGGGGTTGGGGGGTGCCGCCTCCGTGCTAGGGCTCTGGCTGGGCCTTGGGGGCTTCGGGTCCTCGTCTGTGTGTTGCCGAGGTTGTGGGCGGGTGGGTGCACGGGGCTCAGCCCTGGCGCAGGGGCCTCTGGTCCATCGGCCTAACTGGGGGCTCTTCAACTGGCAGGAAGGTTGTTCCATCCTTGCAGGAGTCCACTCTGCAGGTGGGGGAGAGACATAGGAGAGGTGTAGAATAAACTTAACCAGGGTGTCTACTGTCTTGTGTAGTCTGGAGATGATTGAATGTTGGGGTGGGTACAGTTTCCTCTGCGGTGGGGTAGGGTGGGCTCCCCGGGTCCTGTGGGGCTTGGCGCCCCCACCTGTGCTTAGACATCCACATTACTCACACTCTCATAACATATATACATATATATATATATATATATATATACATATCTATATAGATAGATAGATAGATAGATAGATACACATATAGGGCCTTGAGGGTGGCCGTACATCTGGTGCCAGTGCCCACCTCTCAATTTTAAATCCATGTAGACATTGAGGGTTCTCGGGAGGGGGCCGTGCTAACACCTGCTGCTCTCTGGCAGCAGCACCATCTCCCTCCCTTGTTTTAAATGCACTTTAGAACAACACGCAGCAACACTACACATGAGCAGGAGGAGGGAAGTATGGGGTCTTCACACACCCCCGTTCTCTGCTGGCCATTGGGGCGGGGGGGCTGGGAGGAGGTGTTGGCTGTCCGATTGAGACAACAACACAAAAGAAAATAAATAAAATTTAAAAAGTTTGTTAAACAATATTTACCTCAACAGAAACAAAATAGTCAAAAAATATTGTGGGCCCACACGCACTCTCACCGACACACACACACCTCAAGTGCTACAGTCTTTCTGTAAGCAAACCCTGTTGCTCTATTTTCACCTGCATAGCAGGCGGACGTTTGCCCTGTGGCAGGTGTGCCACAGCGGTGAGTGGAAGAATCCGCGGGTTTCTCTGTGAATTTCCCATTCCCTGGTAGCTGTGCTTGCTCGGAAGTTTAGGGGTTTTGTCGCTGTAAAAAGAAGTTTTCCTCCCACGCAATGAACAGCGGACGCTAATGTTTTTGTCATTTTTATGGAATCAAACTCAAAATAAGGTCAGTACTTCTACGCTTTAAACGCTGCACGCTCATACTCTCTCCCGCACTCATATATTATCCATTGTTGAACTGCACACAGCTGTTGCCACGAACTTCGCACTCGCTTACGTCATTGTCATGAGACACTCTCGCAAAAAAATTACAGTTTTAGTAATGCAGTAACGCAGCGTGCTTACAAGAAAGTAATAGTACTCTAATTACCTTTTTTGCAATGGTAATCCTTTACTTTTTTCAAGTAATGAGTGAAGTAATCGGATTACAGTCACGTGTTACTGCCCATCTCTGGTGCAGAATAGTGTCAGAGTGTATTTTCGGTTGTAAGTGCCTACTTCTACTATCACAGATAGGGGGCAGGTGTCAATAAGAATTTATTCTTCTTCCTGCTTCTTTTCATGCATAGAAACAGTGTTACTTTTAAATAATTGAAAGGAAGTATAGGAAATGAATTACTGCTGTACCATATATGAAACAAACTAAGAAAAATGAAAAAATCCAGTTCATCTCCAGGCTGTCTTTAAGTATTCTGGGACACAGCCAGAGGACAGACAAGTGTTCATTATTGGAAGCAGCCGAGGGGCAGGGACATCCCAAACTTCACTCAGGAACTTTGGAGGAATCATATCTACACAGCTTGATGAGCGTTTCAGTTGTGCCACAGTCCTTCAAAGCTCCTCCACAGAGACTGGCAGAAAAGAAGATCAGATATTGTGTACACTAACATGTATTAGTGTTTAGAGTGGAACTGAGATGATAGGGACTAGGACCTGGGGGACGTCAGTCAGTGACGGAGCGGTCAGCAGGTGTGGGCAGGTGTGGACAGGTACTTGATGGAGTGTTTCCTGCACGCTGGACTCCATATGATATGTTAGCAGAGAGGATCTGGCTCCTGATTGGTTGAAGTGGAGCCCATCTGCTGCAGAAAGATGCCTCCTGTCCCAGAAAACATTGAAGTTGTCTCTAAAGCCCAGGCTGTGGGAGTCACACACAGGAGAGCCAGGTGTGGAGGCCGAGCAGCCGCCCAAACGCCCACGGCCACAGGTGGGAGTGGGGCCGCAGATCTAAACACTACGGTGGGCTTGTTTCACAGCCTCACAAAGACACACAAAGTCCAGTTTGAGGAAGTGGGGCGCTGGTTGGAATCCGGTTTGTGCCCATGTGGATAAGGATGGTGTCGGCCTCCGGACGGGATCGTATTCTGCCAGGAAACTTGTCTAAAATGTCCCAGAGCGTCGGGCGGGAAAAGACAGAGCGTCACGCCTCCTTTATTGTGAAATTCCTCACCATGGTAACTGAACACATCAGCTGGTCTGCAGCAGGTTATGTTCAGAGTTTGAGGCTCAAATTGGCTCAAAGTGTCCCATTTTCACTGATTGTTTCCGACGACATGCTTCAAGTGTGATATGGATCCTCTGCTGAAGGAATCTGCTTTCTATCCACAACCTGTTGATCCGTATCTGACTAACAGCAGCGCGCAGGAAGCCCTGCAGTTATAGAGAAACTGTCTGAGTCGCATTGTTGCTGCAATTTACCTGCAACTGCTGATGAAGAAAGTCTCAATGTGTTTGTGTTTGGTCCTAATCTGCTGCCAAGTCTGTTTGACACTGCTGGATTTCCAGCTGATAGATGACAGATTAGAAACTGATCAGTCTATTGATCACACAATATTCCATCAATAGAATTGATTTGACTTTGATTTGTGTAACAAAGTGATTTCCACGTCTCCTTCATGATGTGACAGTGTCAGAGCTGAATGCACTTGTAGAGTATCATGTTTTATGGCTCACATTTAAAGTGTTCCAGCTCTAATGTACAGCTGTCATATTAGAAATAGAAGCAGCTCTGATTTTAGTGCTCAAATAAATCTATGAAGGGATGAATTCACACATGAACAGTTTTCTGCAGCGTTCCTCTCGGCCTTATTTGCAGCTCCACTCTTGTTTTTGCTCTAATAATTATTTCTCTCCATGAGCTGTTTCTCTGCCTGAAGGAGGCGCCACTCCATCGCTTCATTTAGTGCAGAACAAGAGTCACATGATGCTGCTCTGTCAACACCAATCACACTTTGTACAGCTCATGTTGTGTTTGTTGTCCTCTCAGTCTGTCAGGTGGAGGTGGAGGAGGGGCGGAGTCTGTCCAGCTGCCCTTCAAAACCACACAAAACCTGCCTGAAGATGCTGGAGTGGAGTGGGTACATAAAGAACCTGAATACAGGAAGGTCCACGTGTATGAGAACGGCTCTGACCAGCCTGAAGAACAGCACCAGGTTTACAGAGACCGAACGAAGATGAATGAAGACCTGCTGAAAACTGGAGACCTCAGTCTGACCCTGAAATACCCCACAGAGAGAGACAGTGGGAGATATGAATGTGATGTGAGGAGGAACGGACGGGTTAGATTCAAAACAGTGCAGCTCAACGTCAAAGGTTTGTTTGATTGTGCGTGCGTGTATGTGTGTGTGTGTGTGTGTGTGTGTGTGTGTGTGTGTGTGTGTGTGTGTCTGACTGTCTTGTGTCTCCTCTGCAGGGAGAGTTCAGGTCCAGGATCAAACAGGGGACATCAGGAACAGAAGCAGCTCCATTGATCCGACTCCTCTGATGGCTGATCAATCAGTTTGATCTGTGTGTTCTTTGATTATTGATCAGTGATGTCAGAGTGGAGTCAGTGTGATGTTGTTGTTGTGTGTTTGAGACTTTTAGTGTCCATGAAGGTCTCTGCTGCCGTAGATCCTCTGAACTGTGACAGAGGTCTCACTCTGGAGGAAACTCTCAGCACTTTCCAGCAGCTCCTCCATCATGGAGGACGTTCCCTCACTGTAACAGGTGGAGGAGAGAGGAGAGGAAGCACAGCTGGATCCTCTGAGGAAGAGGAGCGTTCCTACAAACCACATGATCACATGACCAGAGGGGCGTGGCCTTCAGTGGTAGTAATAAAGGAACAGTCCACATGTTCCACTTTGAAGGCTCATCTCCAACAAAGCAGACCTGTGATCACTTTAACTCAGTATGATGGATTGTTTGGATTTGTCTTTGTTTCTCTGGCTTTTCTTGTGTGTCTGTGTGTCTTTGTATGTTGGATAGAGTCATGTGACCTGCCCAGGGACTACACATGGAAATGAGCAGTTTAGCTCAAATCTGGCAGGTTTCCATCTTCTGTTTTTATCCTGATGTCCATGAACATGAACACTGTCCCTGTCAAATAAATCCAGATACAAAGATCAGATCTACTGAGCATCATCAGCGTGTCAGCCGCTAACTGCATCTTCAAATAAATAAATGTGTCTGATCAGCGGTGATAAGAGGAGAGACGCTGAGCGAGTGAAACTTTAAAAACTGACTGAAAAAATTCTTCTTGGCTTCATTTTTCCTTCCAGTCTGAAAAATCTTCCATTTAATGATTCTGTGGAAATATGAGACATTTGAAGACCTTCATTTATTTGAATTTCAGAGTTTTTAATGAGCCACAGCAGCCCTGAATAAACACTTGAATTACTGTCTGAGCTGCTGCAGTTTCCTGCTGCGTCCACTGGGTGTCAGTAAAGCTGCAGGTGTCTCACCTGTGAGTCCAGCTGTGGGGAAACAGTCCAGCTGCTGGTTCTGCCTCCAGCTGAGGAAACACTTCATTCCTTTTATTGCTGATCTCTCTTTATGAATCCACCTGAACTCGTCTGATCCTGGAAACCTTTCACTTTCCTTCCTTGCTGTCTCCGTCTGTCTCTCACTTTCACATTGGTTGGTTCCTCTCTGAATCTCTCCTCTTATCTGTGAACATTCATGAGGGAAAAAGCAGAATCAGTTCAGGCTTCGCTCTCACAGGATTTTAATGTTTGTGCTCAGAGTCTTTTCAATGAGCTCCATCTTTTTCCTGGAATCATCTCCAGAAGGAGCTGAAAGGATCCGTGTTACACAACGTGGCCACTTTAAGTCCATGAAAAGGATCCAGGAAATAGTCAGAGCCCAAAAGAACTGGGTGGAAGTGAAAGGTGTGTTTTCTTTGATGGCGTCACCAAAATGAGAGCTTTGTAAAAACAGGAGAAAGAAATGTGCCAGTTTATTAAACACGTCTCGTTTCAACTTCCCGATGAAAGTGTCGCTTTGAAGTCAAAATCTGAATCCAAGACTGAGCTGTGTTTTGTTTCTGCAAAGTTCTTCCACAAACTCAGGTTTTCAAACAGCTGTGACAGCTGCCTCTGTGTGTCAGTAAGTCTTTGAGCTTCTTTATCATAATATCAGCAGCCTTAAAAAATAAAGACGGACTGATGTGGACGATTATCAGTAATCAATGAGACCGATCACTGATATCTGGAGCTGACAGAGATTTAGAAACAAATCAAATCCAGCAAAGAAAATGTATTTTTCTGTTGTGGCAGAAACGGTTGGTTTCAAATATCTGATGATGTTTAAGTTCACATGCAGCTGTTACACATCTGTACTCACAGCCAGCTGTAGTGCTCAGGCCTGCTTAGCCTCTAATCTGCTGGCAGAGAGCTAATAATCTACTAATAATCTCACTCATACGTTACAGGATGGCTGACAGTGAACATCACAGCAGTTGTGTTACTGAGGTATAACAGGGCAGCACTAACCATGAATGTGCATCAGACCAACTCACCAGAGGAGTTTGTGTGATCACAATAACTCCTGGACACAGCTTCAAAGTGACTCCTCACTCTGACAGCACATTACACTCATCAGTTTCACTCACACACATTTTATAAACTCATCATAACTACTTTGAAACAAAGTTCCAGCACACAGAGGAAAATCCACAGCTGCAGTGTGTGGCTGCCACGCCCACATCAACATCACCGTGGCGTGTTCACTGACCATTAAACAGTAGGAAATGTCACTCAGCAATGAGACCTGGGTCACGCTGACATCATGGTTGTGTTCTGTGTCCATATGAGTTTGGGAATCTGCTTCAGTGAGGAGAACATCACAGTCCATGCTTCCTTCAAACAGTCCACAGACCCGTCAGGTCTGAGCGTCGGGGACATTTCACGCTTTTTGAAATCAGCTCTCAGGATTACAGCAGCTCATGGATGTCATCAGTTTCCTGTTCTGGTGAGTTCACAGCAAACAAAGTTCCTCCTCGTGTTCCTCTGTGAATCCAGTCGTGCTGGAATATTTGACAATATTCCCACAGTAATGATGTCATTTCTACAGGAATTGGTTTTATAGAAACATCCTGATATCTGACAGCTCATGGGAAGGACCAAAGGGAGGAGGCCAGATATGATAGCTGAGCAAAAATGTTCTATAACAAAAGTAAAATAAGCAAACTCATGTAGCTCAGTGAAGTCAGCGGGATGTGCAGTGTCTGGATCTGTGACATGGACTGAAAGAAACCATAACACAAACCAAACAGCTCGTCCACTTACAGAAACACAAACAGCAAAAACAAAGAGTTGATCTTTATTAACCTTGGAGCAGATTCCAGTCATGAGACATTCTGCTGAGTTCATTTGGTAAAACTCCTCCCAGCAGCTTATAGAGACCTTTTCTAGTGGAAGTTCAAGATTTGCTGTCATTGCAGTTTGTCTGATGCACATCACGTCATGGCTGCCTGCGGCTAAATCTGCACACCTTCTTTCTGCGAGTGCTGAAGACACGAGTGCATTTACAGCAATATTTGTTAGCCTGCAAAAAACAGCTCCAACCACAGTAACAAATGTGTGACATCAATGATTCATTGTTCAGCTGCTCAATGTTCAACCGTTTATTTGAACTAAACGTGACGCTCCCCCCATGTTCTTCTCTAATTGTCTTCTATGTCCTCCCTCCTCATCCAAGCCGTGCCAGCCCACAGACCATAATCAGCCCACACACTGAACTCACACATGAAACTCCACCTGACGTGGTTTTACATCAGCATCAGCAGATTGGACGCAGCTTTGTGTTCATCTGTAAATCAGCATCTCCCTGGAATCGTTTGATTCCTGTGGATTAAAGGCAGACAGTAAACTGAGCTTCCAGGCATGTAGGCAGCTACAGTAATGCTGCACTAGACAGCACGTCCTCGCCCATTAGCAGGCATCATCTTTACATTTGATTTTATAAAAACAAATCATGAATTAAATCCAAAATGAACAACTGCAGACTCATGAAAGGATTTGCAGTTTTGGTTTTTTCCCTTTGAGCTTCATTTCAGGTGGAGTCATTCTGGATTCTGAGTGTGTCCCAAAGGCCACAAGGATCCTCCAGGATAGAGGTACAGACTGCACTCCGGGACAGAGGAGCAAGGAAACATGTTGCTCTTCATAACTTGATGTCAGAGCTTTGAACTAGTTTGGGATTCAGCTCCATCCTGTATCTCTGTGAAACCTGACCTGTGTGGCTTTTGTCCCCTCTGTGAGAAACATGCACATTATAAAGCCGACACATTCATTCAGTTTACTCTTTCATTCTAAAGTGAAAGTGACTGTGTGAGCTTTCTATACAAAGATGTGTAGTTGTGTTTACTTGACTTCAGTTTCAGTCAGAATTAAAGAGACTAACTGTGTTTAAGAGAGGAGGCAGAGACACCATTGATGTCACAGTTCCAACTACTCACACCAATCACATTCAGTCCAGTTCATGTGGACAATAATTAGATGTTGTAAAAGCAGAATGGGAGTCTGCATTTAAATCAATAATGAGTTCATAGTTATTTTTCAGGCCGACCACAGTTATTCTATAACATGCTGGTAAAAAGGAGCCTGTATATTTGATGGATCTGCTTGAATGCAGAAGTTTGTGAAAGAAGTTCCTCCAGTGATTCTCTGCAGTGACCTTGAGTGGGTCAAGTCCAGCTCCAGTTCCATCATGACCATTGTACAACATCTGTTGCAGCTGCATGCATAAACCAATAACAGCTAATACATTGTTGAAAACGTGTCTCTGTCCTTGGAGCAGATGTCTGTTCATGCAGGGTTTTACTGCTGGTTTCTTATTCCACCTTATTACCCACTCTGATACATGACTGAGTGCCCATGTGCATCAGTGGGTCTGGGCTGCTTCTCACAACAAGAGATTTAAGAAGAGTCTTCCTTTAACTAGGAAGTGATCCACAGGTGGCCTAACACATGGAGACAGACGAGCATTGGCACATTTAGACTCAGCAAATAATCCACGCAGACGTGGGGAGAACATGCAGACTTCTCACAGAAAGGCCTGACGGTGGGTTCAAACCCGTCGGCTCACACGGAGAAAATCTTCCCTTATTACCCGCCGACTCAGCAGATTTGTGTCTCTACAGCTTTGTGTTCTTCTTCAAAATGAAATTCAAATGGAGGGTTTTGTTTGACACTAGAGATCAGAGATGCCCCACAGACCAACACATGAAGTACTTTCTATTTGTGGATTAGAAGGAGAAATATATCTGTATTATCAGTTTATTATAATCTACCTGAATCAGTGTTTGGGATCAGATTTCTGTGTGGCCTGGTTCACTCACTTCATCATCATTTTAACATCATTTTCTATTGACTTTGACTGTATAGAAATGATGCACACTTAACCTCCGTCTGTAGATTTCTTTGGTTAGTAGACAGCTGCCTTTGTTCGCTCTAGAGTGGATATTATAATCTGATTCCTGACTGGTCTCTACTCTGTGTGGGTCATGTCTAAACCCTGGGCTTCAGACTTCGGGCAGAGCTCCCTACAGCCATGTTAAAGAGCTGGAAAAGCTTCAACGTTGTGAATTGACTGGCAGAGTTTAGGGGGCTGAATAATGACTCACACCCCACTTTTCAGTTATTTATTTGTAAAAAATGTTTGGAATCATGTATGAGTTTCGTTCCACTTCTCACGTGTACACCACTTTGTATTGGTCTTTCACGTGGAATTCCAATAAAATTGATTCATGTTTGTGGCTGTAATGTGACAAAATGTGGAAAAGTTCAAGGGGGCCGAATACTTTTGCAAGCCACTGTAGTACATGAATGACTGAGGGTGGGTTTTATTGTGTCCTCTTAAAATTGTAATCTTGCATTTTTCAGAGAAATGTTGGTCCAGGTTATAATCAACAACTGAAGTATGTGAAGCTGAATGAGGATGAAGGACAGTACGACTTTCTGCAATTTAATGTAAAAGGTGTGCAGGTTATTTCTACTTTATCTTGGATAAAGAATATGTTCAAAATAATATTTTAATACATATTGTAGGAACATCTTTTAGCAGTGGTGTTGTATAATAAAGAACTTCAATTGAACGAATGATTTGAGGTTTTCTTTTTCTTTAGTGTTTTCTGACCTGTCTTCTGCTTCTGAGTTGTCTGACTCCAACTCAAGCTTCAGCTCACGTGCTTCAACTATAATCTTAGATGAGGTCTCATGCAAGAGACGAACAATCGAATGACTCTCGTTCTTTGTTGTTTCCTCTCAAGTTTATAGAAAGGTTCCTTATTGCCAGTATTTTTATTCTCAATGTTCATTTTTCTCTTTTTGTTTGTGTTTTCATTTTTAATAGTTAATTGAAAGTGTCTTAAGAAGCAAGTCTGGTGGTGATGAAGTGATACAGGAATACCAAGCAACAAACACCATGAAGGATGCCACAAGGCGACAAATGGTTAACATACTTGTGGCTCACATGATTGATAGTCATGGGTATGTATTCAGTGTATGTTGTGTTCTTTATACTTGTGTTAAATAAATGCATACTAATTGTCTAAATTTAAAAAACTGAACATCTTCTCTCAGCCACCTTCCCCCAAAAGCAGTCAGAGAGGAGTTTGTGATGCTGTTCCCCTCGCTCAAGTATCCATATGCAGACAAAGGCTATATAATAGTCAATATTTATTTATACAACACAAAATTGTTTAATGATGGACATAAAAATTATTTGATATTTTGCTATGAACTAAATCTGACAAGATATTCTGTGTTTTCACTTATCCAGGATGCACTTCTTTGATGCAGCAAGTGGTGCAGGATACATTTCTTGGCGTCTGAAAACTGTCCAAAGAAAGATTCGTCGTGGATCTCCAACACCACCTAATAGGTTGACAGACAGTTCTTCAGGTGGCCCAAATCTCCAAAGGACTGTGAATGTTAAACACCAGCTTGATGGGGATGCTTGCAAGGAGGCCATGTCTTTGCTCAACCATACTACAGACAACTGTGTGATTCTCCAGAAGATGAAGGAGACCTTTCAGCACCGTCAGAGGCTTGTTAATGACCCAAGCAGAAGCGTTGGTATCCTGTCCACTTTTCCAAGATTCCTGGATCCAAAAGGACAGAATTCATTTTTTAATGGTTTGGAATTTGGAGCTAGCAGTTGTTTCAAATACAATTTTCTTTCTTAAAGGTGGAGCAAGACTTCACTCTCCTATTCAATGATGACAGGTTGCTTCAGAAATGGAAAACGTTCTTCAGGCCAAATGTCATAAAAGAGGCTAAGAAGCTCACATCAACACCAGAGTTGCTTCACTTCAGTCAGCAGAAGGTCATCCAGAAAATCATCAAGATGATTCTACAAGTGAGTTGTATTTTTTTATATATTAAAGGTTAAAGCTGCATTCAGGGGCAAATATAATTTGTTTCTGTGTTTTTTAACATTTAAATTTATACAAATTAAATCTTTGTCAACTTTTTCTAGTTTTGCTCATAGAATGTAATATAAAGTCAAACAAAGCATTGTCTGTTTTGTTTGATGATCCTGAACCAATAATCCTATAGATTATTTTTCTTCTTGTGTATCTCTAAAAATTGATCTACTTTGTGATAACTTTCAACAATAGATGGAAGACTCATAAGTCTCTTAACTTTCCCCTGTTTTCATCGTAAAACAGATCAGTACATTTGATGAAATCTTTTCATCTTCAGCCTTTGAACAAGAAATGGCATCACTGTTGGTGTTGTTACATCTCCTTCCACCACCAGGAGGACAAAGGTCTCCAAAAATCAGTGCAAGTGATGCAAGACAGAGACTTGTAGTCTTTCATAAGGTAATTATATCACAAAATTTCAATAATATGAAAGTCTTTGAACAATCTCTTCTACATTTATTTTTCTGTATTTAGATTTCTGTGAATGATTTTCAGTTTCCTTATGTCAACCGCAGTCATGCTGCAGTCTGGAAGAGCATCTCTGCAATCAACAAGGTCGACAACCAAACCTCCTCACTGTCGGGCATCAGAAGAGCAAGACTGGCACCTTCTACATCACCATGGATGAGCATCTCATTCCATGCCAGGCAGCCACTCACTCGGGGCATTTGATGAACTTTTCAAAGCACATTTTGTGTTTAATTTGTCCCAAGATAATATAAAGCTGGACTTGTTATTTGCAGTGCAGTGGAAGAAGACCTGCCTGTCTTTTGCCAAATAAGTGATTTACTTTTGGTTGAAGATGACATTTTTTTATGGGCAACAAGTTGTTTACAGAGTGTTTTGATAACCATCTATATGCATTCAGAGTTGTACATACTGAGGAGAGATGCATAGTGAAAATGTCAGATCTAAAGTTTTATAAACCTTTGATATGCAAAGGTCACACGATGTTTCAGATGAGAGAGTGCACATTGTGCCTTCATTCAAACATCTTTGAAGACAAAATGAATGTCCTTTTGGGAAAATGTTTTTTGTGCAATGTAATTCTTTCTCAGAGTTTAATTTGAACACTTTCCAGTGTAGAAAGTCTGACACTATAGGGAGTGAAGCCAACACTAACCAGAAGGTTAAAGATTGTATCTCAGCAGAGTCACTTATCCAGTCTCTAAAGTGTTATTTTAACTCTGTTTTGAGAATATGAACTCTGGCACAGTGTTAAATATTTTAACTATTTCAAAAATGTTGATTTCACTGTAAAGAGTGTGGAGCTATAAACCCTGAAAAAGTGTTGAAAATGACTCTGTGGGAGTTTATTAAACACTGGTCTTTTTGCTGTGTATAGAGAGACGCTGCTTCTCATTCATGTACTCTGCATTGTGCATCATGTTGAAAGTGTCCATATCTGTCCTTGTAACATGAATTATTTCTTTTCACAATAAACGGCTGAGAAAAAAACATCAAAGTTGAGGTAAGTGGTGACTGTTCACCACAACTAAACAGTTTTTGTTTTTTTAACTGTTATCAAATTTCTCTTTGGGTCAAAATTAAGCCGACATCCAAGTGTCAAAGAACTGTAATGCCTCTAAAGGCCTCTTAAGGCCGGTTCTAAAACCAAGTCAGTCCCTAAAGCTTATTTGTCCCACAGATGCTGATTCGGTGACAATTCAAGTCTGTGGGAATGTGTAAGGAATGTTTTGGGATTGGACCCGTGTCTCATCTTAAACTAACTTTGTTGTTACATTACAGCAATATTGAGGAAACATTTAATGTTTGGAGGTTGATCATGGAGCAGGAAAGAGGTCAAAGGGAAAATCCCAGCCAGGCTTCCAGTCATGCTTCCATCCAATGTAGTCATTCAACCGGTCCATGCTACATCGCCCCTCCCAACCTGGAGTTGTATAACGTGTTGTAGAAAAGTTTGATCCGCTCTCTCTCTCTCTTTTAAAAAATAATAACTTCTGTGGGTTTTTTCTTATACGCTGGTACCCGACAGAGGAAGTTGAAGCATTCCGAGCTCTCCCTCCTATCACACCCAAACCTTGCGGGCTGTGCGTCAGGAGACTCGGAGGTAATTGACCGGGATGATCCTATTGACAGTTGTCTGACTCCTTCTTGACCCGCGGTGTGCGTAAAAAAAGCCATTTCCCTTAATCTCACGCTAATTTTCTTTTAGGGTTGTGTTTTTCTGTCTATTGTTGAGCGTTTCTGCTAATGAGAAAATCCACTTCCTTGTTGTAAAAATAGCTCTAAAAAATGAAGAAAAACTCTTTCCCCTCACTTCACCTCAGTCTAACAGGCGGCTGCACAAAACCAAAATACCTCATCAAGGGTGAAATTGTTTAATAAACTTATTTGGGACGCTAAATAGCACCGAGTTCTGAATATGTGTGCAGTGCTTTTTTTACTCAAGATTATTTTACACGTACAAAGAGATGAGTCGATGACCTGTGCGTGTATGAAATAGAAATTCTTTGCACCGACATCAATACTTTGCTAGGTTACAAGCTTTAGGATAGACAGATAATCTTAAAGGTTCAAATCTCATTTTATTGTGTCTGTAATAAGGTTATTATAAGAAAGTAAAATAAATCTAAATCCACAATTGTAAAAAGAAAAAAATAGCCCTCAGTCTTTACCAAAAAATGGTTACATTTGTAGGTGAAAATGGTTATCGAGATCTCTGCTCACCATCTTCGTCATAATATAGAAACTAATAATAGAGACTAAAACATTTAAACTGTGTATTCAACAGAATTCAAACTATGAGTTCAACTCTTATCCATACAAAAGCAAACAGGCGGGTTTAAACTGCTGCGATCATTCTGTCATCAGCCGTATGCGCTCTGATCTCCACTGACTCATCAGAAATCTGCTGTGTTGCCCCTGAACCTTCCTCAACCGTGCGCCCCAGGTACGACCCCCTCCATTCCTCTCTGGACAAACATGACTTTTTTTTTCCCACCGCACGCAATTCGTCACGCATCTGGATTCGATTCATCACGCTTCTCATTTCCGGAGTACTTCCGGTAAGGTCAAAAGGTCAGGTCAAAGGTCATCAATCAAACTCGCATTCTTGAGTGACACAAGCTGCACCCTTATCTTTTTCTGCAGTGATGCTGGAATACTGCTTTGCTCCCACTGACCTCCTCCTCGGCCTCCTAAGGGTCTCCACCTCCACTGCTGTCTGCGTGCTACACCTCTGGAGGGTCGTCGCCTCCACTGCTGTCTGCGTGCTACACCTCTGGAGGGTCGTCGCCTCCACTGCTGGCTGTGTGCTACACCTCTGGAGGGTCGTCGCCTCCACTGCTGGCTGTGTGCTACACCTCTGGAGGGTCGTCGCCTCCACTGCTGTCTGCGTGCTACACCTCTGGAGGGTCGTCGCCTCCACTGCTGGCTGTGTGCTACACCTCTGGAGGGTCTTCGCCTCCACTGCTGCCTACTTCCTCACCAGCCTGTCCATTCTCCTGAAGTGCTCCTCTTCTTGGCTCCACCTTGTGGATGCCCTCCTGAACTGTTTCTGCTCCCCTCTGAGTTTTTATTTCTTTAACTTCCTGTCTGTTGGTCGTCTGCTTCGACTCCTGGACTCTGAAGCTTCTCTTCTGTTTTCTCTGATTTTGATTTTCACTTTGTTCCACTGGAGATGTTTGTGCTCTTTGGACGTCTGCATGAAACCTAATAAACTGTTGGTTTGTTTGTTTTTAACTGTGTCAGGTTTGAATTTGGTTCCACTCACTCCTGGATCATAACACAGTTTTATTTAGAAGAGGTCAGAGTAACATGTTAAACATGTGTATATATTTTATTTTTAAATCCCACTTCTCTTAAAGCTGTTTCCACTGGTTTGAATCCAACACAACACATTTATAATAAAACAAACAATAATATACCAGTGTTTTAAAAAGCCAAAAAGTTTGTAACATTTAAAAAATTACAGACCTAATGAAGACTTCAGATGTAAAAACCTCTGAGTCAGTTTTCTACAATCCCACAGTGATGCTGACTCGTAATGACATTCATCCCAAATCTGTCCACATAAAATGAGAAGGAGGTGCACATCTATGAGGTCTGATGCTCTGAAGACTTCAGCTTCACTCTGAGAAAACCACAACCGACTGACAGCAGCAAAGGCAGCTTCTCCATCAGTGATGAAAGAGAAGAACTGATACTGAGAGACGTTCAGCCGCAGGTCAAAGGTCAGCAACAGAGTTACCGGAGTTATCCTTACAATGTCCTTAGCTTTGCCCTTGTCCGGAGTGGTAAAATATTATGCTGCTATTATTTGCTGCTATTTTTATGATCATTATTATTATTCCATTAATTATTAATATTGATACTGCATTTAGATGTTTAAACATATTGGCACCCAATTAAGCTTTTATTACAAGTCCAAGAAGAACCACTTTAAACTGTTGAGTTGAATCTATAATTTTAAATGCTTTTCAATGCTCCTATAATCTTAAATGTTTCTGTGTAGACTGCAGGGACAGGAAATATACTCTGTGTAAAGACAGGAAGTTACATGTTTTTGAAGTTACAGGCTTTGCAAAAGTGCAACTGAAAGCAGAGTCTAAGTGCAAGTTAAGAGCAGGTTATTTAGTAGAGGCTCTTGATTAAAACATTTACTCAACATATTACATATATAGTTCAAGGATGAGCCTCTGTTCTGGTGAAAGGTTAGAAGTGCAAAGGGTGAGAGGAGAGAGCATTTAAGGATGAGACACACACACACACATAGTTTCAGTTGTGTACGTGCTGGCCTTCTGTCTAGTGGAAAGGTTACAAGGTCTAGCTGGGGAGCTGAGAGGTGAAACAAAGGGCAGCAGAAGCTGACACATACATACACACATATTAGATAGACTCATTTATATAGGTAAGAGTTTAATCATGTTTTGCTATAACTGCAAAGTTGGGGTGCGTACGTGTTAGTCTGTTCCAGGAAGTACACCAGATGTCCCAGAGATAAGCGACAGCGAAGACGAGCTGAGGGGAAGCACCGAGCCGAAGACGATGTTCTCTGGACTGTGTCAAGGGTTGACAGAATATTTGTGGTTTTGGAGTGACGTATGCTGTATTGTGTCTGAGAGGGGGGGGGAGCAGTATCACCCCCAACCCTATAAAGCCTTTGTCTGACTATTGTAAGTTAGTTCAACACTGATTGGACTGTTGGACTCCACATGTGTAAGTCATTAAAATGTCGTCTAATTGCACCAGGCCGGGTCAGTTGTTATTTTTGGATTCCTCCTCAATATCTGAACCTTAACACCCTCTAAGTTGGACATTATTGCTGGGTACTGTTCCAGAAGAGGTGTGGCTTACTTCTTGAAGTACATTCTCATTAACTCCTCTCACTCACAGACTCCATGTTTGTCTGACTCCTCTGAAGACTGGAGGCTCGCTCACATCTGACTGCAGGACTAATGTTGGGTTTATATGTTATTATGGTCATTAGTATTAAGAAATATGTAATCATTTGTGTTTAGAAGTATATAGTTGATGGCATATTGAAAGAATGTCTCATCCCAGGAGGTCTGTAACAACTCTGTGTAGCATGAAGAGGGGAGTGTGTTCACTCCTCTTCAGAGTGTACTGGCATAGATCACACACCTCCTAGGAGAGGTCGTATCTTCTCTTGCTGATATATAGTATAGCCAACATATGTATATCTGTTTGAGTGTAAGGGCCTTTTGTTCAGATGTACCGCTAGACTCCTGGCACCAGCTTTGGGAGTCTTGGCGGGGTCATATCTTGACCCACACATATACACACACACACACACACACACACACACACACACACACACACACACAGACAAGGTATTCTTTGTCCACATGTATACCTATGTAAGATGTTATATGTTAATGAACCTATGCATATTCATGTAACCACAATAAAAGGAGTGCTATGGGGAACCTGGCTGAGAGTCTGACGGAGGTCAAGTGGGTGGAACGACACTTGGCTCCAGGCAGGCCTCCCTCATGCATGAGTACTACAAAGAACTTTGCCTACTTGTGTCTTGTTTCTGCTGTGTAGCAAATTGTCCTGAATGTTCCAGCGAATAGGTTTATGCTATAAACCTATCATTAATTGGTCCTTCGAGAGCCGGATCCTTGGAATCGACATTCACCGAGGGGAAAAGGGACACGCCGAAAGACTGACGTCAGCCAGGACTTATAGAGGTCCTGCAGCAAAGCCCCGAGGCGTGAGAATTCGTCATCGGGCCGGTGGATTAGCCGTCTGTTTTTCTCCTCGATGGATGACGATTGACAGGATCTGACGGGACTGATGCTACACGCAATAAGCAACACCAAGTAAGTTCAAAGAGAACGACTCTATAACCGTGCGAAAGAGATTACTGTAGCTGCGCGGGTTCACGCGAGCACGGTCGCGCGGGTTTCACGCGGACGTGAGCCGTGCGGTTAGTCGCAGGCTTATAAAAAAAGAGCGACGGCTCCTTAATTGCATGGCCGCGCGGTTTGACGCGGGCAGGTGTAGCTCAGTGACTGCGCGGGTACACGCGAGTCCAGGAGCGCAACAGCCGTGCGGGTTCACGCAGGCTGGGGAAAATTGTAGGCCTATTTTGTATTGTCGTTGTTGTTGTGGTTGTGAGTGTGTTTGTGTGAGTGGGTGTGAGCAGACACGTGGTCTGTGACATCAGCTGTTGTTGTTATTATGGGTTCCCAAGCAACCAAGAGTGCGTTAGAGGGAGACGAGAAGTTTATGATGAAATTTGCTCCCGGCAGCGCGAAGTATTTAGGACATTGGCGCAAGAAATATGATTTTGAAGGTAAACTGGTTGTAGGACAATGTCAAATGTTAGTAGACCAGTTGACAGTAAAGGCAGCTTGTGCAAAAGGGAAATTGAAACAGGAGAGGGAGTTACAACTGGCATCCACTAAACTGTGGTTAGAGCAGGCGCAGAAAAGAAAGGAGGCAGTGAACGCAAAGAGAGCAGCTTATCAGGCGTTAGCTGTGAAACCTGAAGATGAGATGGTGCAGTCTACTTCAGTGGTGCTGACGTTAAGGGACCAACAGCGTAGAGCAGTATTAGAGAGGGAGAGAGAGGCCAGAGAGGAGGAAGAAAAGCAAAAGGGATGAGGCGAGTGCAGCTGGTATGCCTGTCTACCCTGTCCATGCAGCAGATACCTTTCCTATGGTGGAGGTTGCGAATCCTCATTTTGGTGTTGAAGGTGACCGAAGCCGTGTTATTTGTGTTTACAGGCCATGGACTGAATCTGAATGTGCAGAGGCATGTAAAGGTTTAGCTTAAACAGGTCC
This sequence comes from Oreochromis aureus, assembly GCF_013358895.1. Taxonomy (NCBI): domain Eukaryota; kingdom Metazoa; phylum Chordata; class Actinopteri; order Cichliformes; family Cichlidae; genus Oreochromis; species Oreochromis aureus. Next base: position 93,225,885 of record NC_052944.1, on the reverse strand, counting down.
CAGAGAAGCTCTGGTCTACTGGGAAGACTGATGTGGGGTTGATGACTACAGCGAGTCCAGTAGTAATAAAGCCCAAAACGTCTTTTAGGCCAAGAGTGAAGCAATATCCCTTGAAGCCTGATGCAGTGGAAGGCATTAAACCAGTAATAGAGGATATGATTAAAGCAGGGATACTAGTTGAAGCTCCACAGGCAGTATGTAACACACCCATCTTCCCAGTTAGAAAGGCTGATTCACAGTCGTGGCGCATGATTCAAGACTTAAGAGCTGTAAATCAAGCAGTGGAGAGTATAGCTCCATGCGTCCCTGACCCCCACACCTTGTTAAATCAGCTCAAACCAGACAAGACACACTTCACTGTGGTAGATTTAAGTAATGCTTTCTTTTCCATACCAGTGCATGAGAATTCACAAGGCTGGTTTGGTTTTACGTATCAAGGCAAAAATTACACATACACCAGATTGCCGCAAGGTTTTTGTGATAGTCCTACAATTTTCACACAGAATATTACAAATTGTCTGTCTGATTTTGTGATTCCATCACATTCACAGATGTTGGTGTATGTCGATGACATTTTAATTGCCTCCAATTCAGAGAAGAATTGTAGAGACGTCTCATTGGCATTGCTAACTCACTTAGCTGAAACAGGTAACAAGGCCTCACTTTCAAAGCTACAGTGGGTAAAGACAGAAGTGAAATTTTTAGGACATCTGCTTAGTGCAGCAGGGAAGAGCATACACCCAGAGAGGAAAACAGCTATTTTGGCAGCACCTAGGCCAGTGACAAAGAAACACATGATGCAATTCCTAGGTTTGTTAAATTTCTGTCGATCATGGATCCCCCATTACGCTGAAGTTGCGCAGCCATTATTAGATATGATGTACAGTAAACCTTTAGCTATGTCAGAAAGTCTGAGTTGGACCCCTGAGGGGGAGCAAGCTCTGTGCATGCTGAAACAGATGCTGACAGGAGCATCAGTTCTAGGACTTCCAGATTATAACAAGCCTTTTGTTCAAACTGTTGACTGTAAAGGGCATTTTATGACGTCCATGTTAGCACAAAAGTGTGGAGGTAGAATGAAGCCAGTAGCTTATTATTCTAAGAGGCTGGATCCAGTGGCTTGTGCCTTACCTCACTGTGTGCGATCTGTGTGTGCAGCTGCTGAAGCCATAAAGTGTTCAGGTGAAATTGTTTTGTTTCACCCTTTGACCCTGCTAGTTCCACATGAGGTGGATGTTTTATTGCTGCAGACTAAAATGACATTCTTGTCACCTGCAAGACACTTATCTTTAATGTCACTGTTGCTCTCTCAGCCACACGTAACTATTAAGCGGTGTACAACTTTGAATCCCTCTACACTGTTACCCACAGAGGAAGAGGGTACACCACATGTGTGTCATGAGCATGTGGAAACACAGTGTAAACCTAGAGGTGATTTAACGGACATACCACTCACTGAGGGCAAGGTTTGGTTTGTTGATGGTTCAAGTTTTCAAACGGCAGAGGGAAAGACTAAAACGGGCTTTGCTGTTGTGGATGATGTGCAGGTCATCCGTGCTGGGCAGTTATCACATTCCATGTCTGCCCAAGCAGCTGAGATAGTGGCTCTGACAAAAGCCTGCAAAGCAGCTGAGGGGCAGGCAGTGACTATATATACAGTCAGTCAATATGCCTATGCCACACTTCATTTCTTTGCCGCTCAGTGGTCAAGGCGAGGCATGACAACCTCGACAGGGAAACCTGTGGAGCATGCAACACTTTTACAGGACCTGTTGAAAGCAGTCTTACTGCCCAGTAAAGTTGCGGTTTGTAAATGTGCAGCACACACACGTGGCACTGACCCCATTGTACTAGGCAATGCCTTTGCAGATAAAATCGCAAAGGAAGCGGCCCTTGGAACACACGGGGTTCATATTCTGGCGTCTCAGGAGCAAACTATGCCCATTACACATGATGTGTTAGCAGACATGCAGTCACACTCACCTTCAGCTGAGAAGCAACTATGGCTCACTAAAGGAGCGAGCCTGAGAGGTGATGTCTACTATCTTTGTGATAAACCTATATTGCCTAAGAACTTATATAGGACTGCTGCAATTTTGAGCCATGGGCTTTGCCATGTCTCCACAGCCGGGATGGTGGCAGCAGTCGAACGGCAGTTTTTCACACTGGGATTCAATGCTTATTCAAAACATTTTTGTAAAGCATGTTTAATATGTTGTAAACATAATGCTCAGGGGAACCTCAGACCTAGAAGAGGAAGGTTTCCCAGACCCAGCTACCCATTTGAAGTAATCCATATGGATTTCATTGAGTTGTCTAACTGTAACAACTACAGGTACTGCCTGGTAATTGTGTGCCCGTTCTCAAAGTGGGTAGAAATTGTCCCCACTAAGAAAGCAGATGCTATTTCAGTGGCTAAGGCAATATGCAAAAATGTGATCCCAGAGCATGGGATCCCCCAGACTATTTACAGTGACAATGGTCCTCATTTTGTGAATGAAGTAATTGAGAAAATGTCACAACATCTGGGGATAACATTGAAAAACCACTGCTCATACCACCCACAAAGTGCAGGGCTGGTTGAAAGGACTAATGGCACAGTAAAACTGAGACTCAGGAAAACAATGGAGGAAACAGGCAGAACATGGGTAGACTGCATTGAGCTGGTGAAAATGTATATGAGAATTACGCCGACTGATAATGGTCTAACGCCTTTTGAAATAATATATGGCAGGCCATTTAGAGTTCCAGTGTTTTGTAATGATAATGATAAAGCAGAAGAAGAAAACACACTAGCAGACTGGATGATTAAAATGCTGAAAAGCAAAGAAGTCATGAGTGCAAATAATCTGCCAGATGATTCTGTTTCTGTACAGGACGAACGTCTGAAGCCAGGAGACTGGGTGCTGATAAAGGTCATAAAGAGGACGTGCTGGTCGAAGCCACGGTGGGACGGACCGTACCAGGCTCTGCTGACAACACCAACAGCTGTGAAGATCGCAGAGCGACCCACCTGGATACACCAAAGCCACTGCAAAAGGGTGACACACATCCAGGCCAGCTCGGAGTAAGTGGCAGGAAGACCGGGTACAAAGGGGAGGGAAAGCCTCCAGGGCCCCTCGTCTCAATCCGGTGAAGAAACCAACTGAGCCACAGGTACTCATCAGAATGGCTGGAAAAGTGTTGTCTACCCTGCTGGGTGTAATGGCTTTGATGTCGTCATGGTCAGCAGTGGAGACCTTGTATGTCCGAGGAAACCACACCCAATACCCTCATGGCTATTCTCCAAACTTTTGGTGGCAGTTTATGAATACAACTGCTCACTTGAACAATAGGACGGACTGCTATGTGTGTGCTCATATGCCGTTGTCCGCATATACATCTGGACTCTGGCCGTACAGCATACCAGAGGACAGAAGTTGGTGTCTGTTAGGCTTAGCAACTCATCCTGGCAACAGAGTCCTCTGGTCCAAGGCCAACTACAGTACACCTCTGAACATCACCTGGAGTAAGTCGCCACTTCTGAACGTGAATTGTTCTGGACAAACTGACTTATTGGCCTGGCCTCAAGTGTCAGACCCGCTGCCAGACATAATATTGCTGAACAAGCTGAACACAGCTCAACTACCGGTGTGTGTGATGAACAATGGAACACTGTCAGTGGGGGAGCTGCCGCTTCACTTATGTGGATACATATACACCTACTGCCCTCCAGAGAATGAGAGCAGGTGTATGAAATGTTTGACCAGTGCGAAGTGTGCTGAGAACTTGACATTGAGGAGGACCGAATGCAAGGGCAACCTGGCTTACAGAATACCAGTAAAAGCAAAGAGCCAGAAGTGGACAGGCTGTGCGAGGACAGTGCCGAGCAGTAAAGGAACAAGAGTGTTGGCTGATTGGTACTTGCTGTGTGGACATAAAGCATATCTATCACTCCCTGAGGGATGGGGAGGAGTATGTGCCTTGGTGAAGTTATCGGATCATGTCTTCTTCATGGACAGAGTTGAACATCACCCTAGCAACCGACGGAAGCGTGAGGTGGATATAGCCTCACCAAACTCTTTTGGAGTGACAGTAGACACTGGAGTGCCGCAGGAATTCCGCATTTGGGGTGGAGGAGCTAAGTTCTTCCAAAGTCTGATCCCAAACATCGGAGTTGCAGAGGTGCGGGATCACGTGGAGATCAACCAGTATGCCCTACTGCGACACATTAATCTCACTAAGAAGCTGGGAACAGCCTTAGCAGAGGAGCAAAAGGCCATCAGAACGATGGTTCTGCAGAACAGGCTGACCCTGGACTTGATAACAGCATCACAAGGAGGAGTGTGTAAGCTGATTGGAGAGACATGTTGTACGTTTATCCCGGATGGATACACGACTGGAGGAGACATCTATGAAGCATTGCAGAACTTAACTGCTCTGCAGAAATATGTGGCGGACCACATATCAGGAGGAGACGCGTCACAAGGCTGGATAGCCTGGTTGACATCTCGACCATGGTGGAATATGTTCTTAAAGTTTTTGACTCCCATTCTTACATTGTTGGCGTTGTTTTGCTTGTTTACAGGTTGCATTTTGCCATGTGTAAGATCGATGGTGAATAAAATGATTGCTAACACTTTTACCAACTACATACTGTTGCAGCAGAGTGACATGGATGCTAAGGCTAATGTGTGTGTATGAATGAAGCCTGCACTGAAAATGTTGACAAGTGGTGTAGAGCTGAAGATATATATATACGCCATATAGCCTTATAAAATAACAATACAGGGTGGTGATGTTGGGTTTATATTTTATTATGGTCATTAGTATTAAGAAATATGTAATCATTTGTGTTTAGAAGTATATAGTTGATGGCATATTGAAAGAATGTCTCATCCCAGGAGGTCTGTAACAACTCTGGGTAGCATGAAGAGGGGAGTGTGTTCACTCCTCTTCAGAGTGTTCTGGCATAGATCGCACACCTCCTAGGAGAGGTCGTATCTTCTCTTTCTGATATATGGTATAGCAAACACACGTATATCTGTTTGAGTGTAAGGGCCTTTTGTTCAGATGTACCGCTAGACTCCTGGCACCAGCTTTGGGGAGTCTTCGCGGGGTCATATCTTGACCCCACACATATACACACACACACACACACACACACACACATACACACACACACACACAAGGTATTCTTTGTCCACATGTATACCTATGTAAGATGTTATATGTTAATGAACCTATGCATATTCATGTAACCACAATAAAAGGAGTGCTATGGGGAACCTGGCTGAGAGTCTGACGGAGGTCAAGTGGGTGGAACGACACTTGGCTCCAGGCAGGCCTCCCTCATGCATGAGTACTACAAAGAACTTTGCCTACTTGTGTCTTGTTTCTGCTGTGTAGCAAATTGTCCTGAACGTTCCAGCGAATAGGTTTATGCTATAAACCTATCAACAAACTCTGCTGGGTCAGGTTGGGGTCAGTGGGCTCACTGGGTGGCAGGTTCACACTGCTCTGAGCTTGTGTGCCCCTGTCATCCCTTTCTTTCTTCCCCCTTTAACTGATCCCTAATGGTCTGTCCCACCTGTTGAGTAATTTGTGTTATCTGGTCATTTAATAGAACAGAACAGAAAGCTGCACTATGACCTGGTGTAACAGGCAACCCTTCAGCTAACCTCCCTCTCCCCACAGCAAAGCTGAAACAGTGCCTTGCTTCACTTTGTCACACAGGTTGTGTCTAAGTGATCTCATGATTCAGCAGGTCTGCAGTGATCAGGCCTGAGTGTGGCTGCTGAGACTGAACTCAGCTTTCTAAATATGTGTTTAATTACAGTTAATTCATGATGTAATAAAGAGGAGCAGTTACAGGATGATCAGAGCATCCCCAGTGTTTCCTACCTCGCTGCACAACTTTGTGTCTCCTTTGTTTCCATCAACACAGACATTAACCCACAAAGTCTGACACTGTAGCTTCATGACCAGCAGGAAGATGATGACCATGCTGTGTTGTCTGTTTGTTGTACTGGAGGTTAAAGATGCAGAAGATAAAGAAGGTGGTGAGTGTCTCCATGGATGATACAGTGGTGTCAAATAAATAAATGATGATTTCATTGATTAAGAGAGAAAAGTCATCCAAGCCTGGTGCTGTGTAAAAAACTAATTGTCCATCTTGTTAAATCATGAATTAACTGATTAACACATTCTTTAGAAAGCTGAGTTCAGTTTCACTAAACACACTCCGGCCTGATTACTGACAGACCTGCTGAATCAAGAAATCACTTAAATAGAAGCTGACTGACAAACTGAAACCGGTAACAGATCTCAGAAAGCAACACATCATGCCGCTGTCACAGTCCTGGGTCTGTGGCCCAGTCTGTGTAATTCTGGTTTAACTTATATTCTTTGATTCTTTGACGACTCATCAGGAGGTCACAAAAAACCAGAACAACATTAAAGAAAAAAAGAAAAGAACAAAAAGGCTCGTCTCACATTTGCCACAAACATCTTGACTGAGGAGACAAAAGCTGAACTTTGTGGAAGCTGTGTGTCCCATTACATCTGGTGTAAAAGTAACAGCATTTCAGAAAAGTAGCATCAGACCAGCAGTAACACTTGGTGGTGGTAGAGTGATGGTCTGGGGCTGTTTTGGTGCCTCAGGACCTCAAAGACTCGCTGTGGTAAACAGAACCATGAATTCTGCCGTCTACCAAAACATCCTGAAGGAGAACGTCCGGCCATCAGTTCATGACGTCAAGCTGAAGACCACTTGGGTTCTGCAGCAGGACAATGATCCAAACACAGCAGCAAGTCCACCTCTGAATGGCTCAACCCTTTAAGACCTACCATAGAACCAAGTCTGCCAGAGCTTATCTTTATATATATACATGCTGTAGTGCCATTTTTGGGAGCATTTCAAGTTGTTGTACATCAATACAAACATTATATCCCAAATTTTAATAATATATATGCATGAAGTCTATAGTAATTACATAAATTGCATCTTTGTCTAACATTTAAATGTGTTTGATCTGAAGTGTGGCAAACATACATTAAACAGGAAATCAGAAAGGGCTCAAACATTTTCACACCAGTGTTTGCAGAGTTTAGCTTGTGTGAGACCTTTATGGCAGAATCAGAGCAGGATGACTTTGTTTCACACCTAAGAATGGAGCTCAGTCCTCTCACTGTCCTCAGATTCATGCTTCAGCAGACTGCAGCTCATTCTGAGCTCTGCACACATAACATTATTAAATAAAACTGAACACAAGAGCAGCTCACTCTAAACAAATTTGAAGGATGTTTTATTTCTGACTTTCTCTCGAGTCCAAACTCAGAGATCCTCCACTCACAAACTTTGGAACAGCCGACCACAAAGTAATTCACACCGGAGTATTCAAAGTTAATAAATGCTGTAAGATTACAACAGAGTAGCTCTACAGGACATTTATTTATGGCCTCACCTACTGAGTATCCATCTGATAACAAACAGGGTGTTGTGCTCAAAACATCCTGTCCTAATCTAATCTACTTTGTGTGCTGAAGGATAGCTGAATCTATACTTTGGTATAACTGAGGCACAAATTCAGTCCAATATGTCATAGTTCTCACAGTATGTAATGCTTCATAGGTCAAAGGTCAAATTGGGTTTACAGTGTACACGATGGGCTCCTGGGAAGAGACACAGAGCAGAGCTTTGAGATGTTGAAGAGTGTCCGGTCAGAGTGACTCAGATAAACGTAGTAACCAGAAACCTGCAGAGCTTCTGTAGCTGAAGCTGCCAGCAGGAAGGTCACGAATGCTTGGACCCCGACAGCCCGGTGTCCCCGCCTGTGACAGGGTCTGATTCTGTTTGTCTACAGCTGAACCCCCCAGCAGCGCTCTGTTATTATATTTATTATTTATTTGTTTTTTGCTTAGTTTTGTCTGAGCTTCTCCACTTTCTCCAAGCTGTCATTTAATAAACTGTTTTCTGCACTTTGAAGCTGCATCTCCAGCATTTTCGTGCATGTGTTGAACCAACCTGACTACATTATTAAGAGTTTTGTGAGTTTAGCTCAAAGACGTAAAACTCTGTGGAAGCTCTTAGAGACAGTTTTTAATGGCACTAACATTTGTTTCTACTTAATAATAAGATCAGTCTGACTCGTTCTCTGTACAGATGCACTAACCTGTAGTTACAGAGCAGATGCACAGTTTCTTCATCAGCCTTTTTATTATGTTTTATGGCCATGAGCACGTTTGAATCTAGAGTCACAATATTATCCATTCACTTCTGCATTAAAACGTTAAAAACACACGTCGATTTCTAAACCGTGCCCCTGTGTCTGTGGCTGTTTTGTCTCAGGGCCGTGCAGAGATGTTTCAAGGAGCAGCTGTTCAAAGTTAAAAATGGGCACATAGAACCAGGCTGAATAACAACAACTCACATTCATCAAGAATCTAATATGGAATCACATCATAAACTGAACCTTTGTCTAAACTTTGTTCCACAGACACACAAACAGCACTGTTGGAAATGTGCAGCACAGAATGTGGGTTCCCACTATGTGGTATATTTGTGTGTATTAAGCCATCAGCTCTGACACACACAGTATAAACAGCACATATAAAGTCCACAGTGTGGACACCAAGCAGGGAGTGAACAGGCTCAGGCAGCAGCAGTGCTGATATATGCCTGGCCTCCATTCTTCTCATTAAAGCTGCCCGAGCCTCCAAACAACAACAACATTCACACATGTGACCCTCACAAATATCACTGACAACCAAAAGTCCCATTTTTATATTGCTGTCAGCTTTATTCCATCATGAAGCAACAATAGAAACACATCTTCATTTCATCTCTGTTGGAGCTTTTTGTTCAGTGAAGGACAAAAAGCTGTCAGTGAATCAGATTTACTCTGCTGCACTGAAACACTGTGGACACAGTCTGGAGACACGCAGACTTTAAACTTTATTTGCATGATCTGAAAAGAAACCACATCATAAATGTGATCATGTGGGACTTTAGAAACAGAGGGTCGCTGTGATCAGAGAACCCGGCCTCGTTAATAACCTGTATTGATCTTTTTGTAGTTTTAAAGTCCGTCCCCACAGCTCCACACAGTCACACATGTGAGTGTAGAAGCTGTGGACCAATCAGAGGTCCTGGGCTGGCACATGTGACCTCTCCAAATCCTGACACGGTGTCGTTAATCTGCTCACATTGTTGTCTGTTTTCCAAACAGCTGATCCCACACTTCTCCACTGTGGTCAATAACTGACTGTGATCGATGGGATCAAAGCTTCTGTAGATCAATAGAAAAACAACACAACACTCATCATTTTCAACGGCTTCTCTTATTCCTCCAACCATCTCCATCACCGCATCAGTTGTAGTTCTGTTTCTCCTCCAACCACACTGCTGTTCATCCAATCATTTCTATTGATCAATAAACAGATCACATTGTTTCACAGATCATTTCTCTGATATTTGTGAACATTGATGAAGGAGGGATCCTGCTGCCTTCACTGTCTCTGCTTCTCTGCAGTAAAAACTGCTTCTAAAGTGGATTTTTCTTCCTGCGTGTCCTCTGCAGACCTTTAGTCATCCACAGCTTTTCTTTCTCCTCATCTTTAAGCAACATTTCCTAACAGGACAGAGTTTATGATGTGATTCTCAGGATGGATTTCAGATACACTGTATGCCTGATCAGGAACGTCAGCACACACTTCATCCCAGTGATGATCTGTGAGCTCCGTCTTTAAGGCTGTGTGCTGTGTACCTGTAAATTCAAATTCAAATTCAAATTCAAATTTTATTTGTCACATACACAGTCATACACAGTACGATATGCAGTGAAATGCCTTATACAACTGCTCGTGACCTAAGAAAAAAAAAGAAAAGGCTATGAATGAAATAGGAAATAAATATGAAAATTAAAAGGGGTGAATTTAACTAGGAAGGAATAAAATAGAATATATATGAATTAGAGTTGAAAATAAAATAACTGTACACCACAAATTAGAATGAAGGGTAAAATTAACTGGGAAAGAGTAAGATAACATATATCTGAATTAAAGTTGAAAATAGAATATCTGTACAACAAAATACACAATACAATACAAATTAGAATGAAGGGTAAATTTAACTGGGAAAGAATAAGATAAAATATATATGAATTAAAGTTGAAAATAAGTGACTGTGCAACAAAATGAACAGTATGGAAATAATAAGAATGTATGAGGAAATATAATATAAATATATATACAATATACAATAGCAGCAGCTGTACAAATATTAAATGGAAATGAAGAAATATAAGAAATATAATGTCCAGTGTTGTGCAAACCACATTGTGAGTGTCTTGTGCAGTGCAAATATGCTTAAAGTGATTAAGTGTAAACAAAGTCCAGACTGTCCAGTGTGTGTGTAGGAATCATATGTGTGGGTCAGTACTATGTGGTGGTGTGGTTGAGAGACCGTATCGCCTGCGGGAAGAAGCTCCTCCTCAGTCTCTCTGTGTTGGTCCTCAGGGAGCGGAATCGCTTCCCTGACCTCAACAGAGAGAACAGTCCATTGTTGGGATGGCTGAGGTCCTTCACGATCTTCCTGGCCTTGGTCCAGCACCGCCTGCTGTAGATTGAGTGCAGGTCAGGGAGCTCGGAGCGGATGGTGCGCTCAGCTGATCGCACAACCCTCTGTAGAGCTCGTCTGTCCTGCATGGTGCTGTTCCCGAACCAGGTTAAGATGTTTCCCGTCAGGATGCTTTCTATGGTGCACGAGTAAAAGTTCCTGAGCACCTTGGAGGGCAGTCGGAAGTCTCTCAAGCGTCTGAGGTGGTAGAGACGCTGTCGGGCCTTTTTCACCACGGTGCTGATGTGACAGGACCATGACAGGTCCTGCGTGATGTGAACTCCGAGGTATTTGAAGCTGTCCACTCTCTCCACTGGGCACTTGTTGATGACAGGGGTCTGGTAGTTCCTCACCTGCTTAGTGCTGAAGTCCACTATCAACTCCTTTGTTTTGCTGACGTTTAGAAGGAGGTTGTTTCTCTGGCACCAGGTCTCCAGATTCCTAACCTCCTTCAAGTAGGCCGTCTCGTTGTTGTCAGAGATCAGGCCCACCACGACGGTGTCGTCAGCAAACTTAATGATGGTGGTGGAGCTGGTAGTGGCCACACAGTCATATGTGTACAAAGAGTACAGCAGAGGGCTCAGAACACACCCCTGGGGGGCTCCAGTGCTGAGAGTGGTGGAGGCTGAGACATGTCCGCCCATCCTTACTGCCTGTGGTCTGCCAGTTAGGAAGTTGTAGATCCACTGACACATAGATGAGCTGAGTCCCAGGTGCTCCAGTTTGGTGGTGAGTGTGGAGGGAATTATGGTATTAAATGCAGAGCTGTAGTCAATGAAGAGCATTTTAACATAATTCCCCCTTCTAGTGTCCAAGTGAGTGAGTGATGTGTGGAGGAGATGAGAGATGGCATCGTCTGTGGAACGATTTGGACGGTAAGCGAACTGTAGTGGGTCCAGTGTGTCTGGTAGTGAAGAAATGATGAAGTCTCTGACCAGGCGTTCAAAGCACTTCATCACTACTGAGGTTAGGGCTACAGGGCGATAGTCATTGAGAGAAGCAGGGTGGGGTTTCTTCGGGACAGGAACAATGATGCACTCCTTGAAGCATGTGGGGATCACCGACTGAGATAAAGAGATGTTGAATATCTCAGTGAACACAGGAGCTAGCTGGTCTGCGCAGTCTCTGAGGATACGACCTGGGATGCCGTCTGGTCCTGCTGCTTTCCTGGTGTTCACTCTCTTGAAGGCTCTCCTCACGTCATGCTCGGAGATGACGAGCACGTTTCCGGTGTTGGCAGTATCTTCCTGTCTGCAGCCGTTAGCGCCGCTAGCGCTAGAATCGTTGGAGTCCTTAGCTGCAGCCTCGAAGCGAGCGTAGAAAGTGTTCAGCTCGTCTGCCAGAGTCGCGTCCGCGTTCGTCATACCGGTTGTTGGAGCTTTATAGTCCGTTATTGTCCTTAATCCCCGCCACAGGCTCCTAGAGTCACTCTGTTGGAGTTGTGACTCCAGTTTCCTCCCGTAGCGCTGCTTCGCCTCTTTCACCGCCTTCCGCACGTCATATGACGCGGCTTTGTACGGGTCCATGTCCCCCGTCGTGAGTCCCATGTTGTAGGCAGCGGTGCGGGATCTCAGAGCGTCGCGGATGGTTTTATCCACCCACGGCTTCTGGTTGGGAAACGTTGTGATGGTCTTTGTCTCCACGGTATCATCCGCTAGTTTCCCGATGAATCCCACCACCGCTTCCGTAAACACGTTGACGTCATCATCGGAACTGTGTTTGAACATGTCCCAGTCTGCGTCGTCGAGTGCGTCCTGTAACGCGGCCACCGATTGGTCCGTCCAGCGCGCGACCTTCCTCTGAACCGGAACTTCCTGTTTCAGCCTTTGTTTGTATTTTGGTATGAGGAAGATGGCGGCATGATCGGATTTGCCAAACGGAGGGCGAGATTGTGCCTTGTAGCCGTCCTTGACCGTAGTGTAGCAGTGGTCCAGTGTCCTTTCACCTCTGGTGGGGCAGGTGATATGTTGGTGAAAGTTCGGCGCTGCGCGTTTGAGGTTGGCACTATTGAAGTCCCCCATCACAATAAGCGCGGCGTCCCGGTGTTGTGTCTGGTGCTGGGTGAGAGCCTCATGCAGCTCGCATAAGGCAGTGTCCGTGTCCGCTTGTGGTGGAATATAAACGGCACTTATAATGACCGATGTAAACTCTCGAGGTAGATAAAAAGGACGACACATGATGGACAGTAGTTCCAGATTTGGTGTGCAGGAGCGTGTGAGAGGAACAACGTTCGCACTGTTGCACCAATTGTTGTTCACCATTAAGCACACGCCGCCTCCCCTTGACTTCCCCGAGTCCCGCGTCCTGTCCATGCGGTGAACCGAGAAGAACTCGGCCGGCTGGATGGCGTGGTCCGGCACCGCTGGGTTCAGCCATGTCTCGGTGAAGCAGAGGAGATTGCAGTCCCGAATGTCTCTCTGGAACCTTATCCTGGCCCTGAGGTCATCAAGCTTGTTCTCCAGTGACTGGACGTTGGCGAGCAGGATGCTAGGCAGAGGTGTGCGGTGTGCACGAGCTCTCAGCCTGTTCCTGATGCCGGCTCGTTTCCCTCGAGGCCGCCGCCGCGCTCGGCGCCCTTTGTTCTCCTCAAGATCTCACTCGGCCAGCTCGGATCCGGAGTTAGAAACTTCGAATTGTGAGTACATTGTATACCAATAGAAACAAGAGTGTCCCTGTCATACCTAATGTACCCAATGGTGATGAATTTGACGATTTAAGAACGCTGAAAATTAACTTAAAAAAACAAAAACAAAGAAAGGTGGTCGGAGCAGTCGTGACGGCAGCCGACCTCACCGGCGCCATCTTTTTGTGTACAGGTGTGTGTGAGCTGAAGCCCACGCTGTCCGTCAGGTAGGAGGTGAACTGTTCAGGTCTGAGCCTCAAACTCCTGCAGGGACCAAACGTCTCCTGAAAAACATCCATAGAAAAGAATCTCTGACTGTGTCTGAGCTCATTTTCATATTCTCCACACTGCTGTGACCTTCTATATGTTTGTATTCAGCTTTCAGGGCACGCTTATATCACATTCATGTTTTGGGGCGTGAGCGAGTGTGATGGAGCGAGCCGCTCAGACGTGAGAACACAGCGGCCATTTTGGGAAAAAGTGGCTTTTATTTAGCCAGAAATGCACAAATATCCAACAGGAAGTGACACGGGGCCTCAGAGAGGTCAGCTGATCAGAACTAAACTCAAACAACTTCACTCCAAACTAACTGCTCAACACAATCAAAGTGAGCCGACCCACAAGAAACAAAGAGGACTTAAATACTGGCTGATCAGAGCAGTGTGAGACATGAGGGCAACACAAATACCAACAATCATCTAACAACAACACAAACATTGGCCCCCAATGAGAGGGCTGTGCTTGGTTTGGTCCAATCAGCACTTCCTGTATAGAACTACCAACAGCCCTCAGCAGTCACATGGAGCCTTCAGCAGCAGGAAAACAAAGAAATGTGACAAAGACAGAATTTAACTGTGTTGTACAAAAGCTCACTAAATGTGCTCCAAATAGAACTAATGGATTTCACCAAAGTCCAAATGAATGAGTGAGATATATGAACAAGAAGTGTGTGTCATTATATTTGTGTGTGCAGTGTGTGTGAAACTAACACAACTCATACTGCATCAAAGTGTTGCTGCACGGGGGTCACTCACTTCATAGTTGTGTGTCTGCAGGTGCGCCCGTCACACCAAACATCTTTTGCTGTGGCTGTTCCACAGCTGCAGCTCCAGGATGAATAATCTGCCCGGCAACAGGCTCTGATAGGCCCGTTTAAACAGTCTAACTGCAGACATGTGAACACACAGAACAAACAGCAGACAGAGAAAATAAGAAAAATGGTTCTTGGAAAGTTGAACATCAGCTAAAAAACCTAATATGTTTCTCAGGGTCTGATTGGACCCAAATCAGAGTTAAAATGAGGGAATCATGGACTTGTATGTAAATATCTCTCCAAATAAATGGAAATGTTTCACTGTGTGGGCAACTTTGGTGTGGAAGTGGGTAACAGAAATGTTTTAGCCTTCTTTCCAGGTGATCCTGTCAGGTGTGATTGTAGCCATGCAGCTACCGAGTGGACAGAATGTAAAATCAAATCAGCTTTATTTCTCATTTCATGGATTTTATGCTTTATTTTAAACGTTAATACTTTTTTCTCCTCTGTGTAAGCTGGACTTGGAGTTTGTCAAGCTCACAGGAGGAAAGACGGATCGTTTTTATGAAGATGGGAAGCCAGTATCATTCTGAAACTCACATCAGAGGAAACAAGAACGTCCTCTCTGCTGAAGGACTTTGAAGAGAAGACTGAAGGTATTTTTCCATCAACATAAACTCCTCCCCTCATTTTTACTGCTAGAAAGTTAAAAAAAAAAAAAGGATAATCAAATTAAGAAGTCTCCTTACTGTCTTTACATGATGAGTAAGTGGAAGTTTTTATGATGTTAACTGAAAAATTATACAAAAAATATTTATAATTTTTTACTTTTGTTGTCGTTTTTCAAAACATTGTTAGATGCCACCCTCTGATAAACAGGTTGGAATATCACTGTGTTTACTGATGGGGGAGAATGAGGTCTATGGAGACGGTTGTTAACAGACTTTAAGTTATATGGCCTTGTGCAGCCGTCTTAGCTGCACATGTTTGTAATAAGTTCCTCCAGCTTTGTCTGAGAAGACAGTTTATCACATAGAAGCCAAAGGAGGAGCCTTTAGCCTCTGCATTTCTGATTTCAGCCATTCATAAAAAAGACAAAGTCATTTTTGTTGTACATTTCATGACTGATTGAATAACACATTTCGTCACATTACTGAGAAGTAACAGCTGCTTAACATGAAGCCCAGATGTTGGTGTGGGTCAGTGCTGTGGGCATTTTTCTCCAGCATTAGGATCAGATTACATGATCTGGAGTCTCAGAGTGAAGTGTTTATATCTTCTGTGACTATCTCACGTTAACTTCCTGTTACTTTAACCATAAATCTGTGATCCCAGAGCCCAAGACAGGAAGTGAACCTGCTGCATCTACAGGAGGAAGAGGAGGGACCTCTTCAAAGTGCTGATTAAACAGACTGAACATCATGAGCTCTGAAGAACAACCTCAAAGTTTCATCTTCTCAGACTCACAGGGAGGAGCGCCTGCTGTCAGTGTCAGCAGCACAGCAGGTGTGAGGATGAAGGCAGACTCTGATCTGATGGTTACATGACTCTTCTTCTCCTGCAGAAATGATCCCTGTACCTGCTGCCTGCTCCAATCAGACGTCAGTAGATGATGATGATAAAATAATTTAAAATCTGTGAAGAAGATGAAATTAAAATGTAGAATCTGTAACAAATAAGACGAGATTAAAGCAGAAAATCATCAATCTGCTGATTTAGTGCACACAGCAGTAAACAAACATTTTAATCTGATCATTATTTAACGCTGAACGAACTTAGTGCTGCTGTTTATCTCTGAGGTGATGGCTGCACGTTAGAGTCTGAAGCTTTAAACCCACATAAACACTGGAAGAACACACAAACTCTACACAGAAAAGCTCCGGCCTGATGGTGGAATTGAACTCAAGACCTTCTTGCTGGGAGGCAACGGTGCTAACCACTGCACTGCCGTGCAGAATGCTACCTTTAAAATAGTCTGTAAATAAAAGAATCAGTGAAAAGGTGGCACTTTAAATGATTTACTCTACAGATTACAAGTTTTACAGTTTTACTAAGTCTGTGCAGGTTTTCAGTCATAACAGCTTAAAGGCAACAGGGAACGTTCCCTCTAAGGTGGAAGAGAAAGAAAAGGAACATTAAAACATGTGGTTATCCAAACTGGGCCTTTATGAAACTAGTGAAGACACAACAGAAGGAGTCTGAGACAGCAAGCAGAGAAGGGAGCAACAGACAGAACAACATCATCCCTTATGTAGCAGGTTTATCAGAGAAACTCAGGAGAGTCGTCTCCAAGCACAACATCCCAGTTTACTTCAGACCCAGCAACACACTCAGACACAAACTGGTTCATCCCAAAGACAAACTTAACAATGTAGTGTATGCTGTACAGTGTACAGGAATGCTCAGACCTCTACATTGGAGATGTGATGTTTACAGATATTTTATTTTGAAAGGTCGAATGTAAGGCGGAAGGAGTAGTAAAAAAGAGAACGAAAAACGTGATGAAGATGAAAAAGGGATGAAGCACATTATTGCATATGCAAGCAGAGCACTGAGTGATGTGGAAAGGAGATAGTTGCAAACTGAGAAAGAAGCACTCGCCATCGTGTGGAGCTGTGAACATTTCCATTTGTATGTTTATGGACATTCATTCACACTGGTGACCAATCACAAGGCACTCGAAATCATCTGGAATAACCCAAGATCGAAACCACCTGCCAGAATAGAAAGATGGGACTGAGACTTCAGCCATATAACTTCAGAGTGGAATACAGGAAAGGTGCTGATAATGCAGCTGACTTTATGTCACGCCATCCAGCGCCAACACAGGAGAATGAAAGTGCTCGTGCATGTAAGGTTGCAGAAGAGTATGTCAATTTCTTCTCTTATCACTCCACCCCAAAAGCCATGACACTTCAAGAGATAAAAGCAGAAACTCTGAAAGACCAGGTTCTGCAGGAAGTCATCAGTCACATCAGGAACAACACGGGGCATCTAACAGATAAATCCCAGCATGCTGATGTTTTGAAATCATCCAAACATTTCAAAGTGAACTAACAGTAACTGACTCATCTGACTTCATACTCAGAGGCACGAGGATAGTTGTTCCAACTGTCCTACAAGCAAGAATACAACTGGCACACGATGGGCACCAGGGTATCGTCAAGACCAAAGCGCTGCTACGTACCAAAGTTTGGTTCCCAGAGATCGATCAGAAAGCAGAATCTGCAGTTCAAAACTGTCTGCCATGCCAAGTGTAGGAATGTTTAGCTTATTTTAGAGTTTAGAAATGTGTTAAGATAGAATGTAGAATTATGGTAGAGACACTGACACTGCCCTGGATATAAATAAAGGCCTGACTGTGTCATGAACTTAGGAGTAGATCTTAGGAGACCCTCCCCAGTTGAACTGTGAAAGTAAGACAAAGAGGAGTTAATGCTGAGTGGAAATTCCCCAGAGGATACCTGTGTGGGGGTCTCAACATTTAACTTGGTAACTGTGGTCTGGAGGGGAGATGGTATTTATGGCCCCTAGGAAGAGACACACACCCACAGTGTTTTAACTGATACACTCACACATCCACATGCACACTCACTCACGTGCACTCACATAGACACGCGGGTACGCGCACACACAGGCACTCATGTGCTCGTGCACATAGACACAGACATACGGAGTTTCCAGCACACCATGGGGGATTTATGATGGGGTCGCTCCTATAAAGCTGGCTGGAACTAACAAAGGGGTGAAGATTGTTACAGAGGGACACCGGCCTCGTCTTCCCTTCTAGAAGTGCATGCTTAAATGAAGATGAATAAGAGATGAATAAAGATTTTGTAAAAATGACTACTGGGTCCGGTGCCATCTCTGAAAGGCCCGAGGAATAAAAAAGAACCGGGGTAAAACTGATTTCCTAACACAAGCTAGCACACCTGTCACACACACCGACCCTCTGCAGATGTCACCATGACCCGAAACACCCTGGCACAGTGTCAGTGCAGATTTTTATGGACGGCTTCGTACGGGGGAATATCTGCTCGTCATCACAGACGAGTATTCTCGCTATCCAGTTGTTGAAAGTGTACGCTCAACATCAGCATCTTCTGTTATTCCAGTCATTGACAAAGTGTTCTCCATGTTTGGAATCCTAAGGACAGTAAAGACTGATAATGGTCCTCCTTTTAACAGTGAGGCTTTCTCACAGTTTGCAGACTACCTGGGATTTCATCATCGCAAAATCACACCTTGTTGGCCTCAGGCGAATGCCATTGCTGAGAGATTTATGAGGACCCAGAGCACTGAGAGTTGCCGAGACACAGGGCACACCATGGAAACAGCAACTAAACATCTTTCTTTGTGAGTACAGATCTACACCTCATAGCACAACGGCGAGCTCACCAACCGAAATATTGTTTCAACGCCAGCTATACACCAAACTCCCCTTCTTTAACACCACTCCACGGAAGTGTTCAGATGCTGAAGTGAGAGCAAAGGATGACGGTGCCAAGATCAAGATGAAGGTGACTGCAGATGCAACCCGTCACGCTAAACCACACTCACTAAGTCTGGGTGACACAGTGCTGCATCGCCAACCCAAGCACAGCAAATTATCCACACCATACAATGTAAAACCTACAAAGTGACCAAGGTTAAGGGTTCTGAAATTACAGCTACAAGGGAAGGACACTCGATTGTCAGGGATGCATCATTCTTCAAGAAAACATGACATGGACTTGAAGATGCCCCGCCTGGACTGCATGTCGACCCCGCCTTAACAGACAAGCCCAGATACCCAGTCAGATCTAACGTACCCATGCATCTGTGTGATTACATCAGATCTAAGACTTGAACATCTGAGTGACCAGTTGAAGGTTACGCAGTGTGAACATGTTTGATGTGCCTGAATCTAACACCTGTATTCTAGTGTTGAATGTTTATAGTGTTTAGTCAGAGATCTGCTCAAATGCAGTGCTGTTCAATTGATGTTTAGGTGTGGAGAAACTGAAGTAATAAGAACGTTCAGTAATTTTATCAGGCTTGTTTGTCATAGGTTCAGATTAATAATTCACCTCACTGAGTACCTAAGTTTGTTTAAGAAAAAAAAAGGGAGGTGATTGTGATGTTTATTTTGAAAGGTCGAATGTAAGGCGGAAGGAGTAGTTAAAAAAAAGAGAACGAAAAACGTTAGAGGAACAAGTTAGCGCTGCAGACTGTGTTGCTGCTGCAAGCCTGAGAATTACAGAATGGAACTGATAAACACTGAAGGTGTCGTCATTAATTTTTGAGGCATGCAAACATTACAGGAGAGACCAAACAGCCACGTCATAAACACACAACATAGAAGAGCCACCTCCACGGGACAAGAGTCAACGGTCCATCTGCATCTAAAGGTCAAAGGTCACTCTTTCGAGGATGCCGATGTTCACATTGTGGATAGAGAAGACAGATGGTTTGAAAGAGGAGTGAAAGAAGCATCTATGTCGACTGTGAGCGACCATCTTTGAACAGAGGGCGGGGCTTACAACACCAACTGTCTGCCATCTATAATGCAGTCTGAGATCCTCCGAGACGCCTCAACACCCACTCACAATCAGGTGACCTCAGCAGGTCACATGATAGGCTGAGGCAAGTCACACCTGTGATGGTAATGACCCACGCCATGTTTCACATGTTGGTTATGTGATGAGTCACATGATCAGTAGTCTGTCATTAATAACATTATGTGAGTTATGGAATAACCTCAATAAATTAAGAGTAATATCATCAATTTTCATTAACTTTCACTTAAGTCATAGTTTTCAGTAATACAGGATCAAACATAACCTAATATAAATGTGATTTATGATATAAATGCTCATGTACTGATGAGAAAAGAAGTCAAATGTGACTTTTTCACATTTCTTTTTAATTGTCTATGTTGAATCCTTCAAAATTTACTCTGATAAACATTTAAGTAGTAACAATGGGAGATGTTGACATCATCTGCTTTTTGATTATTTTTTATTTACTTTTACTGTTTAATCAGTAAAAACATAATAAAAACTATGAAATTGTAGTCATGTGCTTTTTATGAGTGAGATGTGATTAGTGGTAGATCCTGTGTTTGTGTATCAGAGCCTATGAGCAGTCATTGAACCAGCAGCACACATGCTTCATTCCAGCTTAAGTGGGAAGTCAGATTTCCAGCTGGGAAAACCAGAGAAGCTCCACCAGCCTGGACTTCAAGACGGTGACAGCGTAGTAAAACCTTAAAGAAGGATCTTTGTTGGTTCTTGGAAGATGTTTCTGCTCTCATGTGATACCTGGAGAGTCTCAGGTATGTCACTCCTAGAGGGGCTGTCACCTTGGAGGTGGTGCTGAGGGTTAATCTGTGGCAGATCTTATTACTGCCTCATGAATCATATTTTAACAGGATGTGTTCAGTTTAACTCTCTCACCACTATGAAGGCTGAAGCCTTTAATTATAATAACATAATAATTATAATAATGTTTTATTTTTATAAAACATATTTTAAATGGAAACGCTTTTATAATTTGACCATAACAAAGTTCACTTCCTGCATGAAGGTGATCACAGCTCCATGAACTATTCCCACAAACATCACTGAGCCTCAGACTTTCTTTAACAGGCCTGTCAGACCACAATGATCCAGCTGTTTGTGTTCATGTGGCACATTTATACGTTTTATTTAAAATCTACTTCACACACATTTTATTATCTGATATCTGCCACACACGGAGACTTCCTGTTAAACAGAAAGTAAACTTTGTGCGTGGGCGTGTTTGGGAGCTGCAGGTGTGTCCAGGTGTGGGTTCGTTGGGTCAGCAGAGGATTTAACGGGACTTTGTGTCGGTTTGAGTTGTTTTTAAAGGAGGATGAAGACGCTGGTGGTGTTCCTGCTCCTCATGAACGGTAAGAAAGTCTCTGTTTAACCTGCAGCAGCTCCGCAGACAGTCCTCTGTGACCGGAAGTGCTACACTCATGTGCAGCTCGCGCCTCTGACGTCATGGAAAGTCACACAGTGTTGGAAATACAGATTTAATGATGAGGCTTTAATAGTAAAAGTATGAGGGAAGGTTAGAAACAGACCAGACTAACAGACTGTGGACTTTGTAGTCACAGATTGGACACTTCCGGTATGGCAGAGCTAGCTAACCATGCTAAAGTAGCCTCGTGTCTGCGCTGTTTCCGGTCTGAGCCGAGCTCATTCAGCCCTCTGAGCTCCGTTTCTCCGCACTAAACACAGCACAGGTGCACCTGATCAACGGTGATGAAGGATTTAGACATTTATACCACAGGTGCATCTACTGGGAGGCTGAGGGGAGCACTGGTGGCTGTCAGTATTTTTCAAAATATAATAATGTTTTTGTGTTTGTCTGCTTTTCCAAAAGAAATACAAAATGATGCTGATTAATAGTTCTGATTATATCCAAAAAATATGCTGGATCAATGAGTCTGAAAGATCTTCCACTTGATTAAATTTCTCTGTTTTCCATTCATGGAGATCAGGATTCTAGGTGTTTGACTTCTTGCTTTAAACACCCAGGCTCCTTGACTTTGCCCCCTTTACTCTGTCGGGCCCCTGCTGGGGTGTGTGAGGCACCCTTGAGTCTCAGGACTCTGGGCCTGGTGCGTGGTCTGCTCTGGCATAACCAGCTGCCGGTGGAGCCTGCGGGCACGTCGTCTGGGGCTTCTGCACAGTGTCTGCTGGCTGACCCCCGTCCAGGGGTCTGCTTTGGTCTTTTCTGAGTAGGTAGTGCGATTGAACCTGCGGTGAGACTCTTTGGACTCTCGTACTCTGGGGGCATCTAGATGTCTGTGGCCTGCATCTCCTCCATGCCTGCTTCATCTCCGGAGGGGGGGGGTGGCTATGGCTCCACATACCCACTATTAGACAGTTACATGATAAAAGCTTGTGAACACAA
Organism: Oreochromis aureus; assembly: GCF_013358895.1. Lineage (NCBI taxonomy): Eukaryota > Metazoa > Chordata > Actinopteri > Cichliformes > Cichlidae > Oreochromis > Oreochromis aureus. The sequence continues at coordinate 93,203,706 of NC_052944.1, read as the reverse complement.
GCTCACACACACAGGTGCACACACACGTACTCACAGACACACTATCTTGGTTGGCTGCTGCCTCTAAACATATCATGTAGTCCTGTGTGCTGCTCAGTGTGTGTTATAAGCAGGTTTGGAGCAGAGCCTCAGTGTTTCTTTCTCACCAATTTCTTTCTTTCTTTTTCTTTTCTTCGGACGGTCTTTTCTGTTCTGATAGTAATATCTCAAAATAAAAAAAAAAAGAATATAATAATTAGGGCTGTCAGTGTTAATCGGCGTTAACACATTTAAGCCCCATTAAGGCGTTAACGCCATCATCATGACTAACGCAATTAACAATTAAGCCATCTGAGCGCAGACTGACTCAAAATCCCTGAAATGTCTCTGTCAATGAATTTTGGGCAGTTTGTCTAAAGCTTGTGCAGAAGCCCCCCTGCTGGCTGAGCCCCATCCAGGGGTCTGCTTTGGTCTTTTCCGAGTGGGTAGTGCGTTAACATGGGCTAATTCATGTTAATGAGTTAATGCAGATGCAAATTAGCCCATTTTAATGCATTAACGCTGACAGCCCTAATAATAATAATAATACATGTAAAAATAAAACAGTATGTCAGTTTGTTATCCTGGTATTCAGTCGGTGCTGCTCTCACTCAGAGATCAGAGTTCATGTTCAGTAACCACACTGACAGCAAGAGGAGGAAACAGTTGGTTTAATTTAAAAGAACAGTCTGAGCTGTGGATTAAAACAATAAGAAATATATAAGTGAGTCACATATCAAACACAGACCATTAAGTGTAATAAGAAGCAGAATAAAAAGCTGAGTGTGAGGGTCAGGGTGCTGTCTCACTGCAGAGGCTTCAGGCTGAATCCTGCTGAGCTCACAGAGTCAGACTCACCTGTGCAGCTTGGACACGTAAACACATCAGGACATGAGGAGAGTTGGCAAAGTACAGACATTCAGTACTTAAGTACAACTACAAATACTACTATTAAAAATACTCCAGTAAAAGTAAAAGTACTGATTCAACTTCTTTACTCAAGTAAAAGTAAAAAGGTACCGGTTCTAAAATGTAGTTAAAATAAGAAAGTAAAAGTAGCTCTTTGAAGGATGTTTGTAAAATATATTTATACTGGGGACACAAGTCTGGTCTCAGTCTTCTGTCAGACAGACTGCAGCAGTCCAGGAGTTTGTTAATTGTCTTTAATTAAGTCCCACAAAAGAATTGTTTACATGAAAATGTTTGTGAGGCTTAATCTGAATTCGGTGCAGCCAAACTTGAACTTCTTGTTTTATAGTAAACAGCACGTGTGACTATAAACATGGTTTTCTGGAAACAGAAATGGGCAATTTTATAATTAGTAGAGTCAGAGATAACTAGGAAAACAATCACAACACATCATCTACTCAACACAAGCAATATCTCACAATGTCCACAAGGGGTCACTGCAGACCCACAATTGGCTAAATAGCACATGTCTTACAAGTTGCTAATAGTGAGGCATAAATATGGCGAGCTAGCAACAGTTAAAGGAAACCATAGAAAAGTCCTTTATTCCTCATCCCGCTGATTGTAGTCATTGCAGGAGATTACAGCCAGATTATAATCAGTATCATGTTAATGAATCTGCCAAAGTAAGAACACTTACAGATTCATCAACTCACTCAGTCACACAAAACTGCATTATAGCTGCGTTACAGCAGCTCCTTCAGTCATTCCCACTCTGTGTGCTGAGCACGTGACCACTGGTGCGCTTGTTTCCTTTGGGTGCGCTTGATTCTTGCTTCTAGACATCCTGAGGCCAAGTCAGAGCAGGAAATTTGAACAATGTTTGTATTTTTGTGCAAAGCTAACTGACCCTTGTGCTGTATTAACATAATGATAACATCATATCAGTATATGTGAGTACAAACTTTAGTCTAACTTTTTTATTCTAATTATATTCAGCTTGAACCAGAAGAAAAAGAAGGAAAATAAAACTATATTTCTATTTCCTGTTGCTACATTGTAGAGGGCGACTTTGCCTCTAAACAGGAACATGTGTACAGTCCTGCATCAGCAGCTTCATTCTTATACAGACCTTTCTACTCTGTTTGTTAAACTGAGCTCTATGTTTGCTACATAGCAGTCAATAAATCCAGTTTTTACACCACAGTTAAGTTAATGTAGTTAAATCTGTGTATTTGTAACTCAAATATTCAGTGATCTGTTTTAAACAGAAACCTGACTTTGACATATTTAAGTTGGTATGAACACAGTCAGAGCTGCTGCTGCTTTCATTGTTCTGTTGCTTTTTAAAAGCTTCCTGTGCAAATCAATAGAAATATTTATTGTTGCATTTTAAAGCTGACAGCACAGCAGCAGCATGAGGAGAAGAGTGTTTGCTCAGGAAATACACGGGTCCCTGAAGAGTTCAAACAGGAAATATTCCTGCATCAAATCTGCAGTTCAATCATCATCAGCTCTCAGGTTGAATCAAAGCACAGATTACTGTCAGTGTCATCTGTCACCAGGCAGGTTTTAACAGGCGTGTAAGCCACATATTATTATAACACCCTTTTATATTTGTATGATAAACACATGTCATTTAGTTGTGTTTGGTCTTTAACTTGTGCTCAGTTTGCACAATGAATTCATGATGGAAATCTCTAATAAACTATCAAAATAGACACTATTTCCCCACCACACTCTCTGTTGGTGGCTGGTGCCCCCATCCTCTGGTGAGATGGTGGTTCTTGGTGCTTGGGTGTGTACTGGCTAATTGCTGTTTGGTGGGGTCTGGTCCCCCTGGCTCTGTCAGGCCCCTGCTTGGGTTTTGGTTTTTTTTTCAGGGCAGGTTTGGAACAGATCCTCAGTGTTTTTTTTCTCTCCCTCTCCTTCTGTAAACTTCCTCACCAATTTCTTTCTTTTTCTTTTCTTCAGACGATCTTTTCTGTTCTGATTGTAATAACTCAAAATAAAAACTTCTAATAAAATATGACCATTATAGCCAAAGCAGTAATGATGCACTTGGGAAAATCACAACACATGTAAGAAGTAGAAAGTTCAGATATGTGTTTAAACTTGTAGGGAGTAAAAAGTAGTTAGGAAAAAAACTACTCAGGTAAAGTACAGATACCTTAAAATTGTACTTAAGTACTTACTGCCCAACTCTGGAGAAGAGGAGAAGTTTTATTACTCACATTATGTAAATTAATTACAGGGCTCTAGACTAACTTTTGTCATGGTTGCACTGGTGCGCCTTTTTGTCTTAGGCACACCGAGAGTTTTCAGTCACATTGATTAACACCGCAGTTTTATATGTTCACTTTTTTTTTTTTTTTTAAATTGCTGCCCATACAGACAATATTGATTTGTAAATGACTAACTACCAATCTTGTGAACACAAAGTTCTTTATTTGCAGCACAGTTGTAAAAGACAGATAAGTTACTGAGAAAGTGCTTTGGCAATATTGTTATATATATGTTAAACTTAATCATCACATCGGCTCCTCTGACGACCTGTTTGCTGCTGAAAGGCAGTGGGGAGAGAGGACACTTGGGCAGTGCATTTATCACAGCATATAATGTGTTTTCTGGGTTGCAGCTGTGTATTATGTGTTTATCAGGCACAAACTAAGATTTACAAATGTGTGAAATCATTTGTGCCTCAATCCAGACACAAATAAAAAATAACATGAAGTATTTTACAAATGTTTGAATCCAAACTTGATATCATTTAAAAACACAAAAATCTTCCTGTGTCTGAAAATATTTATTAGTTTCAGTCCCTGACAGAAAATACCTGACACACACCTGTGTATGTGTAGTTTTGCTTTCAGTGAGTCACATTTAGTGTGTGCAGCCAAACATGATGGCAGACTGCCACAGATCACTTCTGAGGAAAGAGGAGGCGTTCAGCTTCCTCATAGTTTCACACCTGCATGAAGCAGCCTCACCCTGACAGCTTCAAATCACTGTGTCAGCTGATCACTTCCTGTCTTGTGATTGGCTGAGCTTCAGGCCTTCTCTCAGTCAAACTGGAAACAGGGATTGAGACAGTGTGAGGGTTTGTGGAGTGCCACAGTGCTGTAATGAATCCTGTAGTGGAAGAAGTTCTTTCACACTCTTCATCCTGGAGCTGCTTTATGTCCATGATCTGCATGGAAACACATCTATGGAGAGGAAATCCAGCTGCTGAGGGTCACATCTGCATCATTGTAGCTACAGTGGATGTTTCAGTGTCAGGACTGAAGGCGGAGCTTTGTGCGTGTCAGGGTGAGGCCGCAGCAGCTGCCTCCAACCGGAGCGCTCGGGTGTGAAACTAGGAGGAAAGCCGACGTCCTCCTCTTTCCTCAGAAGTGATCTGTGGCCGGCCGGACTTCATTCCACAGATGTGCTTTAACAAAGTGTGAAGCTGAACTCTGTGACAGTGTGAGCAGTGTGAGAGTGTCAGTAGATGATCAGCAGAGGAAAGTGAGAGCTGCTGTGAGCTGATGTCCTGAAGGGCTTTTAAAGAGTCTCTGAGTTTGACAGGAACATGAAGATGTTTGTGGTGTTTGTGATCCTCCTGCACGGTAAGTACACCTTCCTCTCTCTGCTCTCATCATCATCTCTCTCTTTAATGTGTTGAAGTGCAGCAGGAGGAGATTTCCATCAAACACTGGATTCTGATTCAGATCAAGCTAACAATCCAAAGCAGCAACTTTCAAATCACTGGATTCTTCTTGGTGGCTTTCAGATGAGCTCATGTTACAATCAGCTGCTGTGTGTGTGTTGTTGTGTAGCTGAAGCTCTGACTCACATTTCATATGTGACCAAAGGAAACTTGGTGCTGTGTGACACACTTTAGATTCTCTGCTGCTGCTTTGAACTCTTCAAACTAAAGAGCCAAACTGATGATTGACTGTGCAGCTCTGACATGGCACCAAATGTCCCTGTTATCAGCTGCTGGATGGACGTTATCAGAGCTTTTTAGTCCCACATGGATCACCAGGAGCTCCTCCTCTGTCTGCAAACAGGCTCAGCAGCTCTGATCATTCATTGGAGTCAGCACAGAGTGTGGAGACATCTAGTGGTCGTGGAGAGAAGTGCATGTAACATGTGTGCGTTGTGTTAATCAGCATGAGTAGTTAGGGCAGTGGTGGGCAATCTCAGTCCACGAGGGCCGGTGTCCCTGCAGGTTTTAGATGTGTCCTCGAACCATCACAGCTGATTTAAATGGCAAAATTAGCTCCTCAACATGTCTTGAAGTTCTCCAGAGGCCTGGTAACGAACTAATCATGTGATTCAGGTGTGTTGACCCAAGGTGAGATTTAAAACCTGCAGGGACACCGGCCCTCGTGGACTGAGATTGCCCACCCCTGAGTTAGGGGGACGTGCCTCCCTGTGCCTGATGGGAGTCCTTGTAATTACCCAGCATGCTGTGCGTGTGTTTCTTATCTTTTTTTTATCACTATCTCTTTATTGAGAAAGCAATTGAACATAACAGTAGTATGGATTTTTACACTGTCTTTGCGTTCACATTTTTAAACTTGTAATTGAAAAGAAAAAAGAGAAAAAAAGAAAAAAATATGAGAGAAAAAAGAAAAGAAAGGAGAGAAATAAGACTTGGGCAAGGAGGAAGCAGGGCAGGTAAGTTTGCATCATACTCAGGGCTTCAATGTAAATTAAAAGCGTGGTTCATAAAAATCACACCTCACAGGCTTAACATATTCTGTCTGATAGGTTTGTAGCATTAACCTATTCGCTGGAACGTTCAAGACAATTCAACTACACAGCAAAAAGCACCAAGCAGGCAAAGTTCTTCATGTTTCTCGTGCACGGAAGAGAACTGGACAAACGCCGTTGCTTCGCTTGACCCCAGTTGCTCTCGTCCGCTGCTGGTCTGGAAGTCCAGCAGTTCATCTAAACCAGGGGTCGGCAACCCGCGGCTCCGGAGCCGCATGCGGCTCTTTAGTCCTTATAGTGCGGCTCCGCGTGGTTTGGGAAAATAAATTAGAAGTATTTAGTTGAAGTGTATTTTATTTATGTTAGTTCTTTTAAACTTGTAGTTCTAAATTGGAAGATTATTGTGATATTGAAAGATAAATATAAAATTTATATTCTATTATTTTTTCCTCGCTCAATATAAGCGAAACACCGTGCATTTATCGAGACTTTCGACCCCCAGTAGGCCAATTATGGATCTTCGGATCCACATTATGTCAGCAGCTGTTCTCCACTGTGAACTATGTTAAAGACAAACACCGTTCACGCCTGACAGATGACAGCTTACAGTCCTGCGTAACCTGACTTCGTAGAGCACCGATTTGCGGACTCTGTGCACAGAGGTTCAGGAGCAGAAGTCTCATTGTAAACAAATCACGGCAGACTCGACGATGTTTGCATGAACGCGCTTTTCAGCATCTCTTTATTGACCACTTTTAAAACACGGTTGCTGTACGCATACAGGCGGCTGTAGCTTCGCAGCTCACAGCCCGACACACACCACCAACAACAACAGCAGAGAGAGCACAGACTTTAAGGCGGCGAGACGTGATTGTGGGTGCCGCTCAGGTGCGTCTGCCTCCCCTGCAGCGGCGCTGCAGACCACGCCCCCGCCGCACGCGTTAACCAGGTAAAATACATATTTAGGCAGAATTTTGCAAATATCTATTTTCAGTTTTTCAGCAGCATAGTGCTTTTTTACCAATTATTTTTTAAAAGTCAGGTCAAGGCTCCAAAAGCCCAAAGGAGATATAAGGGAGGCGGCTGACAACAGTTTTTGTTTGCTACATGGATCATTTTAGTTCAGCTGGGTGTCTTTGCTTTTGTTATATTTCTTTAAGAGTTCAAAATGTGTTGATTACATAAATAAAATGTAATTTTCTCTGTAGCGCTTCATGGATTTCATAAGCAGCACACCTTAGTTGTTCACACAAAGCACAAAGGTAAAAAACAATATATACAGTGTTATCTTCATTTTAGATGTCAAAAAGTATTTGCGGCTCCCAGTGTTTTCTTTTGCGTGGAAACCGGGTCCAAATGGCTCTTTGTGCTTCCTTTACATGTGTTAACACACATGTAAAGGAAGCACTTAATACATGCGGTTATCCTAACTGGGCGTTCATAAAGTCAGCAAAGAGGCACAGAATAGAAGATCAGACACCAGCGAGGGAGGATAAGAAAGACAGACGCAACAATGTTGTCATCCCCTATGTAGCCGGTGTATCAGAGAAACTCAGGAGAGTTTTCTCCAAGCACGACATCCCAGTGTACTTCAGACCCAGCAACACACTCAGACACAAACTGGTTCACCCGAAAGACAAAACTCCAAAACACAGACTTAACAATGTGGTGTATGCTGTACAGTGCAGCGAGGAATGCCCAGACCTCTACATTGGAGAGACCAAACAGCCACTTCACAAGCGTATGGCACAACATAGAAGAGCCACCTCCACAGGACAAGACTCAGCAGTCCATCTGCATCTTAAGGGTAAAGGTCACTCTTTCGAGGATGCCAATGTTCACATTTTGGACAGAGAGGACAGATGGTTTGAAAGAGGAGTGAAAGAGGCCATCCATGTCCACTGTGAGCGACCATCTTTGAACAGAGGCGGTGGTTTACGACACCAACTGTCTGCCATCTATAATCCAGTTTTGAGTTCCCTCCCCAGACGCCTTAACGCCCACTCACATCCTGGGCCATCTGACCTCAGGAAATCACATGACAAGGCGGGGCCAGGTTTCACAATGAGCTCACCCGAAACCCTGGCTGATTAGGTCCCACACCCGCTTTCACACCTTGGCGCATGTGATTAGAGGATCACCAGGGGGTCCTTTGTCCCTCCTTGGGGGGGGATACTCCCACTGGGTTTAAATCTGGGACTCTCCACCATTTGACCTTAGAACTGAAGAAGCTTCTCGGATGAGAGGTGAAACGTCTTCAAGCAACTTAAAGAAGTCCAGACGCTTTTCTTTGCAAACTCCTTTGACTACGATGACCTGGATGACTGAGAACCTTCACAGACATATATCACCTGTTCACGTCCCGAGGGAATTTTTTGTGAATGAGTGGGTGATGGGGGAAGTCGACTTTTGCTGACCGCTCAAGCTTAGAATGTTTTTTGATCACTGTTTTTCTACGGATTTTAAGGATTTGATAACAAATAAAGGAGTTTTTAACTTTGACTTACGTTTTGAACAGTGGGCGCGTCAACATTATTCCCCTATTCAGCTGCTCAGCGACTCAAAGGCTTGACAGTCGCCAATAGATGTGTTTATCCTACCATGAAACAATAAGTGAAGGTACAACCTCTCCCATGCTCCCAGGATGTGGGTGTGAATGCCAGAACACTCTGGAATAAACAAAAGTCAAAAGATCAAAAGTCTTTGCAGACTCCTAAGGATCGAACCTCTACCAACATGACATTGATTACACAACTCTAAGCATATATGAGTAGATATTTCTAAGCATAAATGACAATCCAACAATACAAATCCAACACTGTCCATGTAGACTATATTCTGTAGAAGGTATCCCTCTGAAGTTTAAGAGAAAATGACAATTTTTCCATCGTATAGATCTCTTGTATAGAACGTATCCAATCTTCCATCGTTGGTGGTTCAGGCTTAAGCCATCTCCTCGTAAGAGGCTTTTTACTTGCAGCCAGTTGGATATACAAGAGTCTTCTATCATTGGAATTCAATTTATCCACTGGTACATTACACAAAAATATCGTCTCAACGGTTAAAGGAAAAACAAATGAAAAAACATTTTGTAGATGTTCATGGATTAGAGACCAATACTGGCGAATAACTTTGCAATCCCAAAAGATATGGAAATGGTTAGCTCCATCTCCCCCACATCTCCAACAAGTGTCACCATCCCGCAGCAACTTCTCAACAAACTCAATCTTTGTTGTAAAGTCCTGTTCTGCTGTCTCGGGAACACCATAAATACGTATGTTCTCCCTTCTTGTACGGCTCTCTAGGTCTATCAATTTATCCTCCAGCCTTATCTGCAGCTTTATTATTTCAATTGTGGCATCCTCTGTGTTCTGAATCCTCTCTTCCGCTTTCTCAATTTTTTACTCGGCCTCGTGCAGTCTGTTGCTCACCTTAAGGATTTCTTCCTTAATTTCCCCCAGTTGTCCACTGATTTCTTGGCGAAAGATTTTTATTTCCTGTAGAACAGTGGCCAAGTCAGCCATATTTCAACCATTAATCACTGTGATTAAATCCCACTATACAATAACAGTTCTTCAGTGTGTCACTACTAGGGATGGGTATCGTTTAGGTTTTATCCGATACCGGTGCCAAACCGGTACTTTTGAAACGGTGCCGGTGCTTAAACGGTGCTCAAACCGGTGCTTAAAGAATGGAGAACACAAAATTGGTCCAAAAACATCTCATGTTCAGCTGTTTTTTTTTTTTTTTTTGTAAAAAGATAACAATGTTAGCCTTTTCTGCAGCTATAGGGCATATATGGTCTCACTCTTGGCTGGAAGCAGTGCTTAAACAATGGAAAAAACACAAACTTTGTCCAAAAACCTCTCATGTTTAGCTGTTTTCCACTTTTTCTTTGGTCATTTGAGCCTTTTTGGCCAGGGTGAAGGGAGTATCTGCCATCAAACAAGAAGACAGCCGCATGTAACTACGACGGTGTTTGCTAGTTCACCTTACATGCATTAATGTAATAACGTGGTTAGCCTACTCAATGTTAATTACACACGAACAACATGAAGCTACTCACGCAGAGAACGGCTGCTGCTGCCATCATCATCCGTCATCATTTCTGCTACACTGACAGGGCTAGGGGCCAGGACTCTACTCTTCGGGTTTTTGGGGGATGTTGCTAACTCCGGGTCCGATAACAGGCACCACACCCGCAGTAGATGTGCACGGTGTGAGGTCTCACAGCAAGCTATCAAACACGGCACATTTCTCGGCATTAAAAAAAAACGCTATGCGTTGCCAGGTGTTTCATCGGATTTGAGGTGTTACCTCCTTTGACAGTATCACAGTATCAGCTTAAAGCACTTGTTGCAGGCTGCTGAGTTTGCATCTTTTGCTGTGAAGTACAGCCAGACTTTCGATCGCTTCGCCTTGGGCATTTTTAATCTGTAGCTCTGCTCTAAAAGAACGTACGTACCTGGGCCCGCCTACTATCCTTGGAAACGTAAAATGATTGGCTAGAATTGGCTCAGGAAAAAAAAAAGCACCGAAATAAAGCACCGAAATGTGCGCTGCTTTTCGGTCTGGTTACTACCGTTTATGTCAGAATGGCACCGGACACCGGTACCCATCCCTAGTCACCACCCTGCAGGCAGTGAAGCGTATTAGCCTAGGAACTGGCTTTGTTTTCCCACCACTTTCTTGCTGCTTCAGAATATCGGTTTGATGTATTTTGCTCACCTCCTTCTTTATTCACCTCGCAGGGCAAAAATGTGTTGTCTTGATGGGGTTAGATTTTCATATTCGTAGGTTCCCTCAAGAGCTCACTCACAGCGTTGCCATCATGGTGGCGTTTTCAAAACCGGAAGCCATCTGTGCTGTGTGTTTCATTTCTAACACTGGTTTTACTGAAGAGCTTTCTGAGCTTCTTTCATTGATTGTGACCAACATACATGTTTGCTGTGGATCCACATCTGCTCTTACTGCTAATGTCATGAAGCTGTTTGAGTGGTGAGCAGTCAAAGAAGCAGGTCCTAACAGGGACATAGCAGGATATTCCTGCCTCTAAATGAGCTGTAACTGCACATATGAGCACAGCTGGTCTGCATGTAGTGAACACAAAGAGTCTGTGTGAGCTGAATTTACACCAGTCTGTTTGTGTTCCTGTTATTTTGGCCCTTTGACAAACTCAAATGTATTTAAGCTTAAATGAAAGTGCACTTATAAAAATGCTGTAAAATCACAGTCCTGCTGACTTTCCTTTGGTGGACACCAAACATTTTTATCTGCAGGTGAAACTCTGCAGGGACCTGAGTGTGTGCTGTTCTCTGGCATCTCTCTGAATAATGTTGAAATGCTTGATGTTCTTGTCTGTGGTCACGAGGATCTTATCTTCCATCCCTGCTTCTGTTTCCTGCTCACAAACCTGCATCCATCTCAGCGTCTAAACTCAAAGTCAGCAGCAGCTTCTTAGCTGTCTCTGCCCTCATAGCCCTGATCTCAGGAACTCTTAGATCATTTCAATATGTACATGGAAATCTGTCCTTGATGACATCGCCCCTTTGAAGGTGAAATATCAGAAATATAATGTCCTCCATGGCTCAGTGATCACAGCAGAGAAAGATGAACAACCCCAGGGTTTTATTCCAGGTAATCAGACCTCCTGGATCCTGTCTGAGCTCATTTTTATCTTATACTTTAACTGAGAAGCAGCAGACTTTCAATCCTTCACATGAACAGCAGAAATATTTCTAGAAATCTCTCAGGTTTGTTCCCCACAGCACAGAAACAGCTCTGATCTCTGCTGATTCTTCTGGATCTCAGTTCTGGATCTGATGTGGTCCACCATGATATCCTTCCTGGTTACTCTCCTTGTTATCAGTCAGATCCTTTTCTGTGGTTATGTGAGGATCCTCCTCATCCTCCCTCTCATGTGGAGTTCCTCAAGGCTCGGTGCTGTAAATTAGCCTTTATGTGTTTAGTGTTTCATGTCCATTTTAAGAAATAAAACGTATATCACACATTTTTTTTCTGAAGCAGGCTTAAAAAAGTCCTCCAGTCCTCCATCATCTCATCATGTTTGGACTGTTGTAATTTTCTCTACTCGGCTCTCAGTCAAGTGTCCCTCCTCCAGCTCATCCACAACTCAGCTGACAGATTTTTAACTAACCGAAAGAGACGAGCCCTCATCGCTCCTTCCTTACACCACTGGTTGCCTATTAGGCTACGTTCACACTGCAGGTCTTAATGCTCAATTCCGATTTTTGGATCAAATCCGATTTTTTTTTGTCTGCTTGTTCACACTACACATAAAATTTGACAGCAAACGCGCTCCTGTGTGAACCCTCAAAGCGGCCCGCATGTGCAAAAGAAGACGTCACACTCAACGCGCTCTGTTTAGACCCAGAGCAAACAATACTGTTTGACTGTTTCGGACTTTACATTTCCAAATTTTGCTTTAAGTTATAAAGTTATTTTGTTATTTACATATGGCCTAATAATTATCCTTATTGCTGTTTTAGAGGAGCGGTGCTTCAAAGTATAGTTGCAGATTTCTGTCAGAATCTGCAGATTATACAGTACAAATAAAATGTTCACGTTTTTCCAACGTTGTCTTCCCAACAGTTTCACTAACATCTACACGGGATGGCCAGGAAGCGTTCACGATGTCTTCTCCGGCGCTGATAATTGGCTTTGTGTGTCTTTGTGAGGCTGTGTCAGTGACGTAAAAGATGGATTTAATGCGAGATGACCATTCAAACAGCAGTCGCTTTCTAAAACATCAGATATGTATCGGATTCAGTACCACATACGAAAGTGACCCAGATCGGATTTGAAAATATCGCACAAATATCGGATTTGTGCTGTTCACACTGTCATACCGTGATCGGATATGAGCCGCATAGGGTCAAAAAAGTCCGATTTGATGCGCTTTCGCCTGCAGTGTGAACGTAGCCTCAGATACAGACTTGACTTTAATCTTGTATTAATCACTTTTAAGCCTCACATCAGCTTGTTCCTCCACTTCCTCTGGCTTCTGTAAATGTGTCTAAACTTGATCTTTACGTCAAAGTGACTCATGGAGCCTCTGTCTGTGTGTCTTCAGGTTCCCAGCATGCCTCAGCTGTGGAGTCGTATGAGGGGGACTCATTCATCCTGCCCTGTGAGTATCCCACAGAGGAACTGTTTGACCCCTCAGTGGTGTGGAGTCGCTCCGACCTCAGTCCTCCAACCGTCCACCAGCGTCAGCTTCAAGGAGACGAACTGAAAGATCAAAACCAGCATTACAGAGGCCGAACATCCATGAAGACTGACGCTCTGGAAACTGGAGACCTCAGCCTGAACCTGACCAACCTCCAACTGTCTGACAGCGCCACCTACACCTGCTCCGTCAGAGAATTTGGGCGTGAACTGAGTCGGAGTGATGTACAGCTGCAGGTCAAAGGCCAGCAATAAACACCTGCTGTAGACACATCTGACATCACTCAGATAAAACTTTATTAGTTTAACATTGTCAGAATAAACATGTTGACTCTTTGATTGAAGTAATGGCTTATTCATTAAATTAATTACAGTCATTCAGTCAGAGGTCAAAGGTCATGTTGTTCTTTGTGTTCCTCCACAGAACGGTTTCCATCCTGGGCCAAAGCTCTCCTGGTTCTCCTGGTTCTTCTTGTGGTTTCTGGAGGTCTCATATATTATTTCCGGCACTATTTCATGTCAGGTGAATGTCTCCTACTACACTACCCATAATGCCGATGGTTAGCAGGTGTCCTCTGGTGGCTCCTTGACTGCGGCTCACACAAACTTGTTCCAGAAGCTGAAAGAGTTGAGAGTTACAAACAGCTGATACAGAGAGCTGAAGAGAAACTTCCAGGTTTGTTCCAGAAGTCAGAAAACCTCCTTCAGACTCAGTCATTGATCAGTGAAACAGCTCCACAACATGACTTTACTAAACAGTGTGTGTGCTTCACTGCATTGATCTGACACAGAGGCTGCATGTGGACAAGCTGGTCTTTCATTATCTGCAATTTATCCACATTAAAGTCTCACTGAGATTAAAATCTATGTCCAAGAGAGACCAGCAGAGGGCAGCAGACATTACAACAAATACAACACATGACAATATAAGTAAAGAGATAAATACAATATTCCACACAGACAAGTGAACACAAAATGTGAATGATGTGAAATAACAGATGACACAAGAGCATCACGCTGACTAAAAGAGCTGCTCTCTCACTTCTTTAAAAATGACTTAAAGCAGCCCAAACAGGGATTTATAGATAAAAACCAAACAAACAAACAGGAAAATCTACAGATATACAAAGATGGACAAACAGGAAAATCTGTAGAGATGGACATTTAGCATCAGCATTCAGAGAACGGTCTATCCAGAAATAACACATAAAGCACGATAATGGACAGTATCCAACCTCTTTAGGGACAGGATTCATAAAAGCAGATCACTGTAATCCAATAAACATTAAAAAAAAGGTTATAGAGATGAAGTTTTTTCTCACCTGGTATGCCGGCTTGTACACATACACGAGAGACACGAGAGTTCTTCTTCTTTACTGATGTTTACTGTGCTTCTTTAACGCACACAGGTACACCGTAGAACTGGTGAATACAAATGTACAAGAAAATGTAAGAAAATTATATTTCAGCATTAAACATATTGCAGTATAAAATTCACAAAATATAAACAAACATACCACTTTGGCCTGCAAGTAGACAAACCGGTGTATAGGAACTTAGGACTTATTTCTTCTTTCTTAGCTTGACTTTTACACGGCTAGACCGTCACCATAAGCAGCTTCTCTGACCTTCCTAAAACAGGAAGTGACCTCTGCCCTTACCTTATACTTACAAAATTAACGGGTTATTTTCCATGTATCAAATTAACTTTACACCAATCTGGTATGCAAAAAAGGAAAATGTTAACATGCTCAACACAAAAATAAAACATACAAAATAAAATGTGTTAATTTACATTATCATTACAAGAGCTCCGCCTAGTGGTCAAATACTAACATTTTACCAACTGCTACACTCCCACCATCACACTATCGCAACAGCATGTGTGATCCTAAAGGAATTTGACCCAACAATGAACTTAGTGAAGGTTAACCAATAAACATTATGTTTAGTCTTTACTCTGCTTCAAGTAAAAGTATAGTCTTATGTATGGGTCTCTCTAAAATCGTCTTAGTTGTGTGCTTCCCCTTATTGTCTCTAGTAGAGTCACCGATGAGAAGCTTAACTTTTCTGACTCTGCCGTCAGCTCCTGGAGTGACTTCCACGACTTTGGCGAGTTTCCATTGATTTCTTGGAAGACAGTCTTCTTGTAATAACACAATGTCATTTATTTTTGCATTTCTTCTGTTTTTATTCCATTTGCTTCTCTGTTGCAGGTTTAACAGATATTCCTTTCTCCACCTAGTCCAAAATACATTCGCCAAATACTGTACTCATTTCCATCTTTTCTGGAGGTAGAGATCTTCTTTAGCGAATTCTCCAGGTGGTGGTGAGATCACTGCTGATTTCATTGTCAAAATGTGGTTGGGTGTCAACGGCTCCAGTCCTACAGGGTCGTTGATAGACTCTACAGTTAGTGGTCGACTGTTCTCAAGTATGAGCACACACCATAACCGGTTACACTGGCATCAGAAAAGCTGTGTAACTCATACTGCTTCACTTGTTCGAATGTTGATGGGACGTAACAACGTGATATCTTTATAGAGGACAGGTTCTGGAGGTCTCTGAGCCAAGCTTCCCATTGAGGCTTGAGATCTTCTGGAAGCGGCTCGTCCCAGTCCAGCTTTTCCTGACACATTCTTTGGAGGAGTTTCTTACCAACTAAAATGAACAGAGCGACGAATCCAAGTGGGTCGAATATTGAGGCCACTGTCGAGAGCTCCTCTTCTAGTGAAGGGTTATTCTTTACAATCACTCTGAATTGAAAGGTGTCTGAGCTTACACACCATTGGACCCCTAAGGCTCTTTCTATCTTTGGCTCTCCTAATGCCAGATCCAGATCAGTTGCTCCTGCTACACATTCTTCCTTTGGGATCGCAGCAATCACTTCCTTGCTGTTGCTAATGAACTTGTGCAGGTGCAGCTTACCCGTGGCACACAGTTCTCTAGCTTCCTTTACAAGTTGAATAGCTTCTTGCACTGAATCCACACTCACCAAACCGTCGTCCACGTAGAAGTTGCGTTGCATGAACTTCACCGTGGCTTCACTGAACTTATTTTCACCTTGCGCAGCGATATGCTTGAATCCAAAGTTTGCACATCCTGGTGAAGATGCTGCACCAAACAAGTGGACTCTCATGCGAAACACTGATGTGGACTTTTCCATGTTACCATCCTCCCACCACAGGAATCGGAGGTAATCTTGATCCTTTGGGGCAACATGAAACTGGTGGAACATGCGCTCCACGTCGCACATGACAGCTACATGTCCTTTCCTGAAACGACACAGAACTCCAACAAGAGTATTTGTGAGGTCAGGTCCTGACAGGAGATGCTCGTTGAGCGATGTATTCTGGAACTTTGCAGAGCAATCAAAGACAACACGGATCTTATTTGGCTTCTGCGGATGGTAAACGCCATGGTGAGGAATGTACCATGCTGGTTGATTATTTAGCTCAGCCTCTGGCACTTTCTCTGCGTCACCTCTATTTATGATGTCTTGCATGAAAGCCACGTAGTCCTTGTAGTAGCGTTCGTCTTTTCTGAGACGCCTTTCAAGACACTTCAGTCTGTGTTCTGCACAAAGTTTGTTGTTTGGCAAGTCAGGTCTTTCTTGTCTGAAGGGTAGTGGCATTTCAAAGTGGCCATCTTGCTTTTGTCTTATGCCTTCTTTTACCTTGGCTAGAAACAATAGATCTTCTTGTGACATTGAGTCTTCTTCAACACTCTTTTCAACAAAGTCCATCTCTAGCACATTAAGTATCTCGGCTGGAGTAAGTATTTCTTTGACTTTGTTTCTGCTTACAAAGTGAACTTCTGTTTTGAGCTTGTGAGCGGGTTCTACAGCTGGCAAGACTTGTCTAACAATAACACGATGGCTTACTCCTGTTTCATCTTCACAATCACCTTCAGAGTCGCTGTAGCCAATGATGCTCCAGCCAAGCAGAGATTTTTGTGCAAATGGCTGGTCTCTATCACCACTGACCACCGCTAGAGGGAGCAATGCTTGAGGACAGTTATATCCGATCAGTAGTCCAACTTCACAGTCAAGCTTGGGAGCCATCTCCTTTGATAAATGTTTCAAATGTGACCAGTTCTCTGCTGTTTTGTTTGTGGGAATATGTGATCTGTTAGCAGGAATGTAGTCTCTGGTATAGCTTGCTGGTAGTTTGATTCTCATTTCAGAGTAAATGCCTCTTACTTGTAAGTCCTTTAACTTGCTGCTTGAAACAATTTTTGTTTTGGACGTTATAGTGGAAATCTTGAGTTTAACTGGCTCTGACATGGCGTTGAGCGACTGAGCTGTGTCTTTCAAGATGAAAGTGGTGTCACTTTGAGTATCGAGCAAAGCATACACTAACCTTTCATTCTCTGGTTCATCCACAGTGGATACATAAACTGGGATAACTGAGGAAGTACAACCTTTTGACTTTTGTTGCACAACTCTGTTGGATGTAACTTGGTTAGATACTTGCTCTTGTACTTCAGAAACCTCTGTTTCCTGGTTAGTCTTTGATTGTTGTTGGCTATTCTTTCTTTGTTCCTTGTCTCTTTTCTCTCTGTCTTGATGTAGACAAGTTGGGTGAGGCTTTTGGCATTTGTCACACACACTTCTGGACGTACAGTTCTTAGAGTTGTGACCAGTCTTGAGACAACCAAAGCACAGTTTTTCAGACTGCACAAACTTTACTCTCTCTTCAACTGACTTGTCCATTATCTTGCGACATTTCTGAAGCGTGTGACCAGATTTCTTACAAAAGAGACATGTGACATTTGTCCTTTCACTAGAGCTTGTACTAAGCGCCTTAGCATTCAGCATGTAGGTTCTTTTGGACTTGTCTTTGAATGCATGCTTGTCTTGTTCACTTGGCTTTATTGCAGGCAGAGAAGTGATAGGATTACATGCAATTCTTGCTTCTTTATTCAGGAATTTGACAAAATGACTAAAATCTGGGAACATTTTGTGTTCATCTTGAAACTCTGTCACCCCTCTGTTCCATCGTGCACTTAGCCAATCAGGCAGCTTTGCAGCTATCCTCTGATTTTCCACGCAGTCATGCAAAACTTGTAAACCTTGAACATAAGGTATAGCTGACTCAACACTGCTTAGAAAATCTGCAAACTCACGTAGATCTTTAGTGTCTTTGTTGTTAATTTTTGGCCATGACTGAATCTTGTCACGATATGATTTGCCTATCACAAAGGGATCTCCAAACCTGTCGTTGAGTATCTCCCAGGCAGCATGATAAGCGGTGTCTGTTCCAACCAGAAAATGTCCTTCAATAGCCTTCTTCGCTGGACCTCCAACATACTTTCTCAGGAAGAAGAGCTTTTCTTGAATTGGCAGATTCTTGCGGTCAACTAATGTTTGAAAAGACAACTTCCAGTCGTTGTACTGCAGCGGATCACCTGTGAAGACTGCAGGCTCTGGGACTGGGATTCTGTTTGCAGTGATAGCTTCAGCAAGCATCCTTACAAGATCAGTGGAGGGCATTTCATTTGCACTACGAATTGCTGTTTGAGGAACAGAGGCTTGGAGAGGTGCAGTTTGTTGCAGAACTCTAACTGGAGAGGGGATGAATGGTTTCGAGTTCACATTTGGAAAGCTTGGTTGCTTAAAGGAACTATCTTGTCTTACTTGGGAATGAACAGGAGATTTGTCTTCATCCTCACTGTTCACACTTTCAGCATACACCTTCAGTCTTGCTTGTGCTGCATTACGCTTTTGCAATTCTTTCAACAGTTCCACTTCCTTTCTCTTTTCATCTAACCTTGTCTTTATTGAGGTGCTCTCAGTTAGAAATTGAGCTCTTTTCCTTGCATCCTCAACTTCAAGTTCTCTGATTTCCTCCTCACACTGATGCTGTGTTTTCATTATTTTAATGACTTCTTCCGTAGCTGCTACTTCAGCTGCAGCTTCTTGTCTTTGTTGTAGTGTGACCAGAGATGATTGCTTTGACATCCCAGAGATAGACCTTGACTTATATGTGATCCTTGAAGAAGCGCTGGATGAACTGCTGTCAAACACGGACTCTCAATCAGGCCAGGGTATACTATTTGGATCACCATCTTCTTCTAAAAGGCACCGAGCCTTTGCTCTGGCAGTTTCACTGATAGCCATGCACACATCACATCTTCTGCGCATTTCAATATCAGGACTTTGTATTTTTCTGATCTCATCATGAATGTTACAGATGTCAGTCATACTAGCGTCTATAACACTCACAGCTTCAGGTATTAACTCAATGTCTTTACTCTTCACCATTCTTTTAAGTAAGTTTATCTGGTATTTCCACTTCTTGTAAACTCGCTCAAAATTGTTTGTCAAATCATTTAACTTGGCTTCTTGTAAAGATTGTCCCTTTTCAGTGAGAGTGCGTGTGCGCTGGCTTCTGCGCAAGCTTTCTGACTGTGTCCCTTCAGTAAATACTGAGGACTGTGGAGTTTCTTCTCCATTTGTCTGCTCTTTACTTTCATCATTCTGAAAATTATCATCAGCACTTTCTTCTTCAGTGGGCTGTATTGCATCTTCATTTTCATCTGCCATGTTGTCTTAATAGTATTTTCACTTTGAATTTCAAATGGAACTGAGGCTTGATAACAATTTACAAGTGCTTCTGTTACTTCCAAGACACGGACTTTTGTGCTTGCTTGATTATCTTTCACTTGTTAGCTTGCTTCTTTACTTATTCAATGCATTTGCTGGAACATTTGATACTTCTCTTGCTAGTAGCGTCTCTTGCTAGTAGCGTCTCTTGCTAATAGCTTCGGTCCAACCATCTCGTTGCCTTCTCCGGGGCAGTGAAGTGTTCTACTATGCCGGCTTGTACACATACACGAGAGACACGAGAGTTCTTCTTCTTTACTGATGTTTACTGTGCTTCTTTAACGCACACAGGTACACCGTAGAACTGGTGAATACAAATGTACAAGAAAATGTAAGAAAATTATATTTCAGCATTAAACATATTGCAGTATAAAATTCACAAAATATAAACAAACATACCACTTTGGCCTGCAAGTAGACAAACCGGTGTATAGGAACTTAGGACTTATTTCTTCTTTCTTAGCTTGACTTTTACACGGCTAGACCGTCACCATAAGCAGCTTCTCTGACCTTCCTAAAACAGGAAGTGACCTCTGCCCTTACCTTATACTTACAAAATTAACGGGTTATTTTCCATGTATCAAATTAACTTTACACCAATCTGGTATGCAAAAAAGGAAAATGTTAACATGCTCAACACAAAAATAAAACATACAAAATAAAATGTGTTAATTTACATTATCATTACAAGAGCTCCGCCTAGTGGTCAAATACTAACATTTTACCAACTGCTACACTTGGAGAGATTAATTCCCAAAATAGAAACTTACTTTAGGTTTCAGCTTGGACACAATCTTTACAGTGTGAGCTTTAAATGAAAAATACTGATCTATAATGATACCTAGATACTTATATGATGTGAACATTTATTATCTTCAATCCCTTGAATGGTTTTGACCTTAGGAAACGTAGATAACAACTCTTTGCCGTGTGACAATAACATGATCTTGGATTTCTCTGCATTTAACACCAACTTCAGTTAAATAGGACTGAACAACATCAGAGACTACAGAAATTCACAGGTTTGTAAGACTGGAGGAGATAAACAATCCGCATAAAGATGGAGTTTATTTATTTATAGAGAAAAGAACAGTGTTTATAACATAAAGTACTGTGTTCTAACTGATGAGTTAAAAAGAGACTTACAGTATTTACAGAGAGACCAATATTGTTTAGTCTGTTTATTAAAATGACAACTGTGTGAAAAACCTTCGACAAGCCAAGACAAAGAACAGCTCATTATTTTTTCAGTCCATTGAATCAAAGATGTCGTTCACCACTTTAACAGCACCAGTTTTGTACTGTTTAATTTTCTGAATCCTGACTGATGTTGGGAAAGAGTTTAATTTTTGTCCAGAACATTTTTCAGTTGTTCACTAATAAGATTTTTGTAAACTTTTACTAAACACACAATTTAGATTTAGGCCTGTAGTTATGAACATCTGAAGGATCGTCTCTTTTCAAAGGGAGAACATGGACAGATTTACATATTTCAGAGATCTCACTGTTCAAATGCTGAAATAAAAATATAAGTTAACAGTTCTGCTATTATGAAAATAAGGATCAAGTTGATTTAGTCCTGCAGATTTATTTGGATCCAACAGATTTTAGGTCCTGTGGACCTCCAGGACACTCAGAGGAGAAAAGCTGAAGGCCTGAAGCACAGACTGAGTTTGAGTGGTTACAGAGAGCCTCCTGTGCATTAAGCTGTTTGAGATCTGATGTAAACATTCAAATAAAGACCACGAAGAAACAAAATGTATAAAGCAGTTTAAAATGTTACATTTTTCAGTAAAGTACACAAGGCTTTTAAAACAAAATCTGGCATCTTGGTGGTTATAGCCCCGTAATAAAATTTTATTCCTTTCCACAATTTTTTAGGATCATTAGGATTTTGAGTGTTTTTGTTTAAACCAGAACTCCGATTTGGCCTTTTTTATTTGTAGAAGGTTACGTCCATTTATAAAACAGCAAATTAGAGGTCATCCAGGCCTTTTTTCTTTAAGACACGCCTGTAACTGATTTAACTGGTGTTAATGGTAAAAATCAAATGTGCATCATCTGCATGGTAATGATACAAATCTATAAATAATTTTTGTGCCTGAAGGAAATTCCTCATTTACATGAACAAACTGGAATCTATCAGATATGATTCACACCACTACAGTGAATTTCCTTTAATAACTCTGGTGTGTTCTAGTTTTTGTAGTAAAATGTTGTGTCTACACTGAGGTCTAACAGGACAAGCGCAGGAATAAGTCCACTGTAACAGGTCATAAGGAGAACATTAGTAACCTTCACTACAGCTCATGTTGTGCTTTGTTGTCCTCTCAGTCCCCTGGGTGGGGGTGGATTCAGGGGTGGAGTCTGTCCAGCTGATCTGCAAAACCACAGTTTGTCTGCCTAAAGATGCTAAAGTGGAGTGGAAGGATGCAAACAACAGGAAGGTCCACGTGTATGAGAACGGCTCTGACCAGCCTGAAGAACAACATGAGGATTACAGAGACCGAACGAAGATGAAGAGGAAGGTCCTGGAACCTGGAGACCTCAGTCTGACCCTGAAATACCCCACAGATGGAGACAACTCCACCTACACCTGCACCGCCTACAGCAGGGAGGGAAACATGCTGATGGAGAAACAAGTGGAGCTGAAAGTCAGAGGTCAGTGCTGTAGATACAGGTCAAAGGTCAGAGGTCAGACTCATGATGGTGGTTCAGTCTCAGTGGCTCCATCCAATAATGTTACAGTGTTAGCATGTCTGATGTTTGTGGCTGTTTTGGTTTTTATTTGATTTCCAGCCAAATGTAAAAGCTTCAGCAGATGAACTGTAGGAGCAAAGTTCATGTGTGAGACTTCATCTGAAAGGTAACATCTTCTAGTTTCTGAACATGTGTTTGTTTAGCATGTGGCTAAAACACAGGCTAAGCTAAGTCAGTTCAAATCTCAGTAAAACCTTCTTTGGTCCTCGCTCTATAATCAGTCATATCTGAGTCACAATAACTAGAAGATGATTTCTAGCAGAGCTGTGAAAATCTCCACATCCTTTCTCCATGTTATCATCCAAAGCTGTGTGAAGTTTCAGAGCTCTGCAGCTAACAGAGACTTTCAGTTTGCTGCTCTCTTCCTCTGACAGCTCCATTCTTAGGGAGCGTTAGTTCTCTGTTTCACTTTATTCCACTTATTCAGTCTGATGTTCTCTGATCTGTTTCTCTTGTTTAGTGTCTTAAATGCTGCCAGTGCCTCTCTTTGCTTTAACCAACCTTTCTCTTTATTTCTGAGCTTTTTAAGGACTTTAACTGATGCATCAACCTTTGAAAATGGAAAGAAATCAGTCAGATTCATGGCTGCATCAAAGTGTCACATGTAGTTCTCCCACATCAGCTGGATTATATCTATAGCAGCAAACAGCAGCTGATCCACAAATCTTTGTCTGTGTTAATAAAGTTGGATCAGTTCAAATAGTTTGTTGCTCTGCACTTGAAAGCAGCAGTTTTTCTAATGCACCACCTTCATGTTTCCTTCATATTTGAATCCCCTGTAGATACTGACAGGTAACCATGTCACACAGAGCTCAAGCCTTTGAATCCAGCTGTGATTGTTGATTTTCTATTGAATGGACTTTTTCAAATCCAGCTGTAGGCCTGTGTTTGTGAGCTCATTAACAGCTGTTTATTTAGAGATACGTGGTCCTCACAGGACAGCCACTACAAACATATGATTTTATAGAATATGATGCATTACTGCAGATTCAACACAATAGAAAGGATTTGAAATGAGCTCAGCCTTAAACATGTGCAGCAGTAATATTGATCCATAGACACTGATGGGAACATTTTTCTGCACAATAAGTACTTTGACTTTTCAGACTTTATGTCCAATTTGCCAGTACTGCAGTTTTGTGTGTAGTGAGGTGTTTTCATGGTGTTTTATTGGTGCTTTTACTAAAGGAAGGCTTCTATCAAATTCTTCCAAATGTTGTCAAACTGAGCTGTGTGATGAAGTGAGTGTGACAGAAACACTCAGACTGTGTTTCTCTGCTTCATCAAGTCAAATCTGGTCCTCAGAGACTGAATAAAGTCCTGTCCCACTAACAGCAGCTCCAACAGTCTGTTCACTGCTTTCTTCCTGTCAGTCTTCATCTTTCTGCTGCGTCTCCTCTTCACACTGACCACTTTCTATCTAACAGTGAGCTCCCAGTGAAGCAGCAGCATTCAGCCTGTTAGAGTCAACACAAATGTCTCCATCCAAGCTCATGTTGTGCTTTGTTGACCTCTCAGTCCCCCAGGTGGAGGTGGATTCAGGGGTGGAGTCTGTCCAGCTGCCCTTCAACACCACACTTCACCTGCCTGAAGGCGCTAAAGTGGAGTGGATGGACAATTACGACAGGAAGGTCCACGTGTATGAGAACGGCTCTGACCAGCCTGAAGAACAGCACCAGGTTTACAGAGACCGAACGAAGATGAATGAAGACCTGCTGAAAACTGGAGACCTCAGTCTGACCCTGAAATACCCCACAGGTGGAGACACCCACACCTGCACCATCTACAGCAGGAAGGGAAACATCCTGCTGAGGAAACAAGTGGAGCTGAAAGTCAGAGGTCAGTGCTGTAGATACAGTTTTTTGTTTGTATTTTCTGTCACACTTACCCAAATGGAAAAAGTCATAATAGACTTACTGAATCATCAAGGTGCACGTACGAGATTTAATTTGAAAGGTAACATGTTGTAGTGTAGAAATATTTGTGTGGATGGTCTAAATGTGAAGGGACAAAAACCCTCCTGAGCTGTGATTTTTAGAGACTACAAAATCAGAGCTCTGGCCAGGAGGCAAAAACATTAAAGAAAAATGTGAACAACAAAATATAAAAATAGTATCTAGAAATCCAGCTTTGAGTAAAGCAGTTCAAACCTGCACACTTCATTAAAAGCTTCCCATATCTGCTCCATCATCACTGATTCCTGCTGTACATGTCTGACTCCATCACCATGAATCACTGCTTGGTGGCCAAAAGGCTCACGCTGATAGTTCAGTGGTGGGACATGAACTCTGGCAGGTGAAGATAATTAGTAATCAGACTGCTGTCCTAATAATAAAAGCATAGAAAAAAACTCATAACTACAAAGATTAAAAGCAAAACAATAAAGATGAAAACATAACTGTAAAAGATTTTAAAAAACACCAAAACTGCAAAAAAGTTTTTTTCTCTCAAAGATACTTTTATTGAATTGAAGCAACAAAGAAAAACAGATACACAGAGTTATTAAACAACAAACAAATAATTTTCACAGTGATTGTTAGAACTGAAATACTAGAATACAGATTAATGACACACTCATATATCTTATAGTTGCTTTTATCAGTTTACCCCCTACCCATACCCTATCCCTCAGGCCAGGGAGGAAAAAGCAAGCAAACAAACACACAAAGCAAAAAAAAAAAAAACAGAAACAAAAAAGAAAAAAAAAATCATCGCAGATACAACAGGACAGAGCAGAACAAAATAAGACAAACACACAAGTGACTGAAAAAAAAATAAATAAATAAAGGGGGAGGATTTACTGAGTAATGCTGGAAGTCGGGTTCGCAACCTGAAGGCTGGAAAAGTGTTTCAGGAATCGCCCCCATACCTTGTAAAACTTACCGGTGTTATTACTAATCACATACCGGATCTTTTCAAGGCTCAGATAGTACATAAGGTCCCTCAGCCATTGAGCCTGGGTGGGCAAAGGGGCACCCCTCCATCTTAGTAGGATTGCACGTCTAGCTACAAGGGAGGCGAAGGAGAGCATGCAACGCTGTGACAAGGTCAACCGTGCATCAACCTCCCCAGTGGTGCCAAAAAGTGCAACTAATGGATTAGGATCCATATGGTGTCCAAGAATTAGGGACAGGGTTTGAAATATATCTCTCCAGAATCCTTCAAGGCTGGGGCACGTCCAGAACATATGGATAAGGGAAGCCTCCGCACTCCCACACTTATCACAAGAGGGGTCCACATTCAGATACATACGAGATAGTTTGACTTTGGAGAGATGGAACCTATGCACAACCTTAAATTGTAAAAGACAGAGGCGGGCACACAGGGATGTGGAGTTAACTAACTTGAGTATTAAGTCCCATGTATCCATAGACAATGACTGATTTAAATCTTGTTCCCAGGCCGTTTTGATCTATTGAAGAACCGTTCACGCTCACCAGCCTGTCATAAATAAGAGAGATAATCCCTTTACATGTTGGAACTAGAGTAAGGAGCATATCCCCGGCGCTTGCAGCTGGTGCTACTGGGAAGTTTGGAATCTGAGATTGAAGGAAATGTCTGATCTGCAGATATCTGAAAAGATGTGTACGGGGGAGATTAAACTTTTCAGAAGGCTGAGCAAAAGATGCAAAGGTATTGTCAAAAAACAGATCATTGAAACATGTATTGCCCCTGTCATGCCAGTCTCGAAATATAGGATCAGATAGTGATGGCTGAAAAGAAGGGTTAGAGAAAATTATACTCAGAAGTGAGAAGCGTGTTAATCCAAAATGCCTCCTCATCTGAGCCCACACCCTCACCGTGTGCCAGACAACTGGATTATCGATTGTCTTGTTTGGGGGAAGGGGGAGTGAAGATCCAATCAGGGCCAGGACAGAAGAGCCTCTGGTTGTGTTCAACTCCATGAGCACCCAGGACGGCCAATTACCTTTTGTTTTTGAAGTAAAGCCAAGATATAATGTAGCACATATTTGCTGCCCAGTAGTAGTATCGAAAGTTAGGCAGTGCCAGGCCTCCACGACTCTTGGGTTTTTGGAGTTGAACCTTGTCCAGTTGAGGGCGTTTACCTCTCCATATATAAGATGAGATAATTGAGTCCAAGGAATCAAAGAAGGATTTGGGGATAAATACTGGTAAAAAATAGGAAGAGATACAAAAATTTAGGAAGTATATTCATTTTGATTGAGTTGATTCTTCCCACCAAAGAGATGGAGAGAGGGGACCACTGCACCAGGTTTTTTTTTTGTATTATTTAACAGAGGAAGGAGGTTCGCTTTGAAGAGGCTGTTATGCTTCCTTGTAATTGTTACACCTAGATATGTAAATTGATTTCCTGCTATTTTAAAGGGGAGGGTAGTATAGTCATACACTGGTGCCCCTCCATCCACAGGAAACAACTCACTGTTACATAGCCGAGCTTGTATCCTGAAAACTGGCCTAATTGACAAAGTATGGATAGCATTGCAGGTATAGATATTTTGGGGTTTGAGATAAAGATTAAGAGATTATCTGCATACAAGGATACTTTGTGTTCAACACCCTTCCGCCAGATCCCATCGATCTCCCCACAACTGCGGAGTGCAATGGCAAGTGGCTCTATAGCAAGATTGAAAAGAAGAGGACTTAAGGGGCATCCCTGACGGGTTCCTCGTTGGAGATTGAAAGGCTGCAACTGTATGGAATTAGTAACAACTGAAGCGTTAGGGCACATATATCCATGAAATAAATTTTGATCCAAAGTTGAATTTATCTAGAATTGTGAACAAGTATTTCCACTCGACCCGATCTTCGGATATAATTGAGGGCAAAATATTTTCCAGTCTGCGAGCCAAAACTTTAGCCAAAATTTTAGCATCAACATTTAATAGAGAGATTGGCCTGTAGGATGAGCATTCCACAGGGTCCTTACCTTTCTTTGGGACAAGAGTGATACTTGCCTCGTAAAAGGATGACGGAAGTTTACCACACTTCCATGAGTCAGAGAGGGTTAAGCAAGGGTGGGGGTAAAAGCAAGGGTGAAAATCCTTTGCAAAATTCTACGGGAAAGCCGTCAGGACCAGGGGATTTTCCAGGCTGCAGTGAAGAAATGGCTGCACCTAGCTCCTCTGGCGTGATGGGTTTGTCTAGTCTGTTTTTACTGAAGTTATCCATTAAGGTGCTTTCCTGCAGGAATTCAGAGGTGTAAAGTTGAGAGTAGAAAGTCCTAAACATATCATTATTTTTGGAAGGATCCGAAGTGGTATTACCATTAGCCATTCTAACCTTCGTAATATGTTGTTTTGCCTGGAAGCCCCTTAACTGGCTGGCAAGCATCCTACCTGATTTGTCGCTATGAATATAAAACAAACTCTTACTCTTCAGGAGCTGACGTTCAATTGAGTGGGTTTAGAGGAGATCAAATTTAGTCTGAAGCTCCACGCGCTTATTGTATAAATCTGGGCTTTTTACCTTAGCATAGAGCAGGTCTACTTCTTTGATTCAGTTGACTAAATCAAGTCGTTCTATGCCTTTTTCTTCATATTGGCAGTATAGGAAATAACTTGTCCCCTGAGAAAGGCTTTTAGTGTATCCCAAATTATTAAGCTAGAAGTTTCTCCTGTGGCATTTGTTTTAAGAAACAAGGTTATTTGTTCTTTCATGAATTCCAGGAAGTGTACATGTGCCAGGAGAGTCGAATTAAAATGCCAGTGTCGTCTGGATTGAGGGACGTCTGGGAAACTCATTGATTAGCACAACAGGGGTATGGTCTGATATTACTATAGTCTGGTATTCACAGGATTGGACCCATGGAGTCAGCTGATTATCAATGAGAAAATAGACAAACCTAGAATAAGTGTGCTGTACCTGTGAAAAAAAGAGTACTGTCTTCTGTGGGGGTGTAAACAGCGCCAAACATCAGAGACACCACAGTTAGATCAAAAGGATTGAATGAAAAGAGCAGATTTACTGAAAGAGCAGGGATTCGGGGAGGATCAGTCTAACACAGGGTCCAGCCAGCAGTTAAGGTCACCACCAAGTATGAGAGAGTATGAGCTCAGATCAGGCAGAAATGAGAATTTTCACAGAGTCGTCCCAACTAGTAGAAAAGCACCAAAGCTTTCAGCTTCTCCAGTGATCTCCACCTGTACAGACACACATGGAGGTTTCCAGCACTCATTAATACATTTGGCCCTCTGACTATTAGGACAAATAATTCATTTAGGTTTGATGAACGCCGGCCCTAAATCCACCTCCCACCACCAGGAACTGAATAAGCAGTTATAGATGTAAATACATCTGTTTCATTATCATCTGGAGACCCAAAAAGTCGAATGTACAGAGCTAAAATCATGTGTTTGATTTTTGGCTTTTACAAACAAGCCATTACTACCACACTTACCGGCCACTTCATTAGGTCCACCTTGTTAGTAATGGGCTGGAGCCCTTTTTCCTTCAGAGCTGCTTCATTCTTTGTAGTATAGTTTTAACAAGGAGACATTTTCACCATGTTAACATGATAGTGTTACACAGTTACTGCACACGTGTCATCTCCACATCCATGATGCAAATATCCACTTCCACCACAGCCAAAGCTGCTCTATTGGATCCAGACTTGGTGGATTTGAATCCAGTGAAGTGATTTTCATGTTTGAAGAACTGCTTTGAGATGATGTCAGATTTGCTTCTCCTGCTAGAAACATCCACACCAACCAGGTATTTTCACACAGAGAGCTGCTGCTCACTGGACAGCTTCTCTTCTTTGGACCATTGTCAGTAAACCCTGGAGGAGGCTGTGGTCAAATCCCAGCACATCAGAACAACCGAGCCCTGTTCACAGTCATTTAAATGAGCTTTCTTACAAGGATCCATGTGCAAGTGACAGGAAACTGCAACAGTTTTACAAGCTGTGTTACAAAATGAATGTCACAGAGCAAACTTAGATATAACACTATAAGTCTTTCCTCTTTGTTTCCTTAGTGCAGCTTTAATGATCTCTGGTTACTGTGGGCCCATTAAAAAGTGTGGACGTGTCATTTCCACAGAATATTTTACAGACAGTAAGATAGAAGCATAACTTCATAAATATAGTGTTTTAAATGCACATGCTGCAGCTCACAGTGATGCTGCTGTGTGACAGGGTTGTGTTGTTCACACTGTCATACTTGGTTGTCTTGGCGACAGACTTTCTGGTATCTTTTCATAATAACTTGTACCTGTGGGTCACATGATCAGGGCTCGTCACTAAAAGAAGAAAGAAACATTCAATTCAATCTGTTTACTCAGTTTGATTCTTTTAGTACTTTAGTTTCTTTCACTAATCTGATGCTGCGACTACAGACAGAATCATTTTGTCCTCTTTAATGGTTTTGTAGATTCCCAGTAGCTCGACAGAAAGGCTGCTTTTAGTGCTCCACATAATATGAAGCCAGTAAGCAGCTGTGTGATAGTATATGGTTCAGACTGGGACTGTGATTAGATAGGACGGCAGAGTGCTTTCATTAAAATGACATCATCTGAGTGGGAAATACTAAAGTGACTCAGATTTGTAACAGGAAGTGTGGACTGTGATGTCATCACACAGACAGAAACAGTCATTCAGTAATAAAGTGATTTAATATTCAACAACAGAAAAATAACATCAAACATGTTTGTTTCATTCAATGTTACAGCTTCAGCTCATTAAGGCTAAAGTTCACTTTTTAAACTGTAAACTTAATAATACCAAACTGAAAGTAATATTTAGAATAAACACATGTTTGTATATAAAGTGAAGCCAGCAGGAGCAGCTGAACACATCCACAGCTGTGAGGGACACTGGTGCTGTGACTGATTAAATACATCAAACACATCTGTGGACTCAATCTGTCAATATTATTTGTCATATTTTAAACAGCTTAAAAACAGTGCTGTGTTAAAGCTGTGCTGTGATGTCTGATTATATTTAAGGTCCAATCATGTACTTGTGTATTTGTAACTAAGCAACGACATGGGCGGAGTTTCAGCTCTGAACTATCAGGAAACATTTTAGAGCATCAGCTGATAAAAACACTGTGAGACAGGAAGGATTTGAAGTCTTCTACGCTCTTTATTCTTGCTTGTGCAGAGTTTGTGGGCTGCAAAGCGACCGTCAACAACAACTGCTTCCTCTGCTGACAGGAAATGACATCATCCCACCTGAGGCTTTGATTACAACAATAAAAGAACTAAACTGCTGAGTAGAGAAAAGATGGGTTTACTAAAACAGAGTATCAGATGTCAGGTCAGTTAATGTCTTCATTTAATCCAGTAACAAACCAAAGGTTCCAGATTTGAGCTTTTGAAGTCCTGTTATTAAGTCTGTTCATCATTTTCATTTCATTTGATAACTTCTACCAATAACAACCAATTATTTTCAAGCTGAGAGATTTAGTGTGAAAAACAGAAGCAGGAAATGATGCTGTGCAGTATATTTGTGGAAAACAATGATGAGGCTAAAATCAAAATCACACACAGGTAAAAATAAACACAACATTTGTGTGTAAATATACGAGGTGGAACATTTATTTGATGCTTTAGCTGCTACTTGTGATACTAAATGTTTGCAGTTGTGCTTCATGGTTACTGAACGTAAAACAACACAAACACTGCTGATTGTTGGTTTGTGTGTTATTTGTGTCGTATTCAGGTGACTATAGAAAGACTAATAACACAAATATTATGGATGAACACATTTCCTGGGCTGTTTCAGGTTTTCCATACAAACACTTGATGTTTGGTAGTTGCAGGTTCAACATGGTGCATCGATATATCCAGCGTCCCTCTTCTGCACGTTTCCTGTTCCTCAGTCTCAGCCTTCCTCTCTATCTTTGTCCTGTAGACTCCTCAGCCTGAGCTGTCCCTGTCACCCACTCATTTCCATCCTTTCTATTCTGCTCACTTGTTCAAATCTTCTACTCTGCCACCTCCAGGTCGCCTCCTGTCTTTGTGTCATGTCTCCATCATCACAGCCTCACTAGGCTGTAAAGCTTCATATTGACTTTAGCTGCTGTCCTCCTGTCACAGATCACACCTGATACATGTGTGCACCCACTCCATCCTGCCTGTACTGTCACTTCACCTCTGTTGGACTTTGCTGCTTTGTATGGAGGACTTCATGTATTTAAACTGATCTACCATCACCACCTCGACTCCTTCATCTTCACTGTCGTATCTGCAGCTTCTTCACACACATGTGTTCTGTCTTTCCTTCCTCTTCTCTTCAGAGCATACCTCCACCTCTCCAGGCTCTCCTCCACCCACCTGCTTCCTGCTCTCACTACAGATCACAATGTCCTCAGCAAACAGAGCTGCTGAGACTCCTGCCTGAGCTCATCTGCCAGCCTGTCCATCAGCACTGCTAACAAGAAGGGCTTAGAGTGGATTTCTGATGTAATCCCAGCCCCAGCAGGAACCCATCTTTCCTGCTGCTGCAAACCTTCCCACTGTCTCTCTGTCCTCATACATGTACTGCACCAACCATTGTTTGCATGCACACAGAAACAGTGCAGCTCCTCCTGACCTTCTCTGTCCATCTGAAGTGCTTGTTCTTGTCATGAAGCCATCCTGCTGCTCACACGTCACTCTTCCACCTTCTCAACACACTCTTTACATGTCAGTACATTTACACCTCTATCTGTCATCACACTAACCTGCTGTAAATCCTTTCAGCTGGAGCTTTGTAGACACTTCCCTACATTGCAGCCTGATTACAATGCAGACAGTCGGCTACAGTGTGGCTGGATTTCCTTTCTTAGCGTCCTTTGCTATAAAATACCAGGATGTTAGGCTGAGGCTGAGTCGCTCCATAATATGAGCCGCGGCCCGGAAAGTCCAAAGATGGAATATTGTTTGTTGTTCTGGAAATTTCCCATGAAATAACCCAGCACTTAAAATGACTGACGCTGTACTTAAATGTACTTACAGTGTAATTATTTTATTCTTTCTGTACAAACCTACTTGTTACACAAACTTACAGGTAACTACAGGCTACTTGTGCCTTATTTGCAGGTCGTGTTATAAAGTGTTACTGAAACAGCTGCTGACCAAAGTGATGCACATTTAAATGAGTCAAAGTCCTGAAATAATTCAACAGATTAAAACCAAAACATAAAATGAGAAACCATGAGTGAAACAAACAGTATGGTGGTGCTGATCATTGTTGCCTCACAGCAACAAGTTCCTGAGTTCATTTCCACCACCTGAGTGGGGCCTTTCCCCCGACACTCCTCTCTGTGTGCTGTGAGTGTCTCTCTGTGTTAGCTGGGATAAGGAGAAGAGGAAGAGGATGGAGGGTGTTGAAGGTCTCTAATGTTGCGTTTTGTTCCACAGTTTAGGAGCAGCTGCAAAGCCCTGATCTCCTCTGTGTTTGAACCTGATCTGGAGACAGTGAGAACCAATAACTGAGGGCAAAATAAGGACACTCAAACTAAAAGCATCTACAGGGACGACTTTATGTTAAAAACACCAAACCATGAAGCACTCACACAGACTCTCCTCCACACTGTCCTCAGTTATAAAGTGCTTTACAAACCCAAACATTATGACTAACAGCTGGATTTTCCTGTTTCAGTGCAGCCAACTAACAATGAGCCAACAAGGCCTCACGTAACATCAGTCAGTGAGAGTTTCACTGTTTCAGCAGCTCTGTTCACTCACACTTATTAATATTAATGCTCATTACAAATGTTACAGCAGCTGATCCACAAATCTTTGTCTGTGTTAATAAAGTTGGATCAGTTCAAATAGTTTGTTGCTCTGCACTTGAAAGCAGCAGTTTTTCTAATGCACCACCTTCATGTTTCCTTCATATTTGAATCCCCTGTAGATACTGACAGGTAACCATGTCACACAGAGCTCAAGCCTTTGAATCCAGCTGTGATTGTTGATTTTCTATTGAATGGACTTTTTCAAATCCAGCTGTAGGCCTGTGTTTGTGAGCTCATTAACAGCTGTTTATTTAGAGATACGTGGTCCTCACAGGACAGCCACTACAAACATATGATTTTATAGAATATGATGCATTACTGCAGATTCAACACAATAGAAAGGATTTGAAATGAGCTCAGCCTTAAACATGTGCAGCAGTAATATTGATCCATAGACACTGATGGGAACATTTTTCTGCACAATAAGTACTTTGACTTTTCAGACTTTATGTCCAATTTGCCAGTACTGCAGTTTTGTGTGTAGTGAGGTGTTTTCATGGTGTTTTATTGGTGCTTTTACTAAAGGAAGGCTTCTATCAAATTCTTCCAAATGTTGTCAAACTGAGCTGTGTGATGAAGTGAGTGTGACAGAAACACTCAGACTGTGTTTCTCTGCTTCATCAAGTCAAATCTGGTCCTCAGAGACTGAATAAAGTCCTGTCCCACTAACAGCAGCTCCAACAGTCTGTTCACTGCTTTCTTCCTGTCAGTCTTCATCTTTCTGCTGCGTCTCCTCTTCACACTGACCACTTTCTATCTAACAGTGAGCTCCCAGTGAAGCAGCAGCATTCAGCCTGTTAGAGTCAACACAAATGTCTCCATCCAAGCTCATGTTGTGCTTTGTTGTCCTCTCAGTCCCCAGGTGGAGGTGGATTCAGGGGTGGAGTCTGTCCAGCTGCCCTTCAACACCACACTTCACCTGCCTGAAGACGCTAAAGTGGAGTGGATGGACAATTATGATGATACAGTCCACGTGTATGAGAACGGCTCTAACCAGCCTAAAAAACAGGACCAGGTTTACAGAGACCGAACGAAGATGAATGAAGACCTGCTGAAAACTGGAGACCTCAGTCTGACCCTGAAATACCCCACAGATGGAGACAACTGGACCTACACCTGCACCGTCTACAGCAGGGAGGGAAACATCCTGCTGAAGAGAAAGGTGGTGCTGAAAGTCAGAGGTCAGTGCTGTAGATACAGTTTTTTGTTTTTGTTATTTATTTGTAAAAAATGTTTGGAATCATGTATGATTTTCATTCCACTTCTCACGTGTACACCACTTTGTACCACTTTGAGTTCACAGACTAGACAGTCCTCTCCAGATTTCATCATGTTTCTGTTCAAAACATCAAATCAAGCTGATGGGAAGTTGTAAAATCCTTCAGAATAAAAGCCTGACTATTCAGAGCTCCAACATTAAGAAGAGCAAAGTGAACCAAGGTGGATGGAGGCAGCAGAGAAACTGAAGGGTGGAGCTGAATGCTTCATCAATGGGATGATGCAGCAGATTTTCTCCACCTTGCACAAACTGTCCTGTTAGTTATTATGACTGGAATATCCAAAATGTCTCCAGAGGCTCCGAGTCCAGCTGAACATGTATTAGTGTTTAGAGTGGAACTGAGATGATAGGGACTAGGACCTGGGGGACGTCAGTCAGTGACGGAGCGGTCAGCAGGTGTGGGCAGGTGTGGACAGGTACTTGATGGAGTGTTTCCTGCACGCTGTGACTCCCATATGATATGTTAGCAGAGAGGATCTGGCTCCTGATTGGTTGAAGTGGAGCCCATCTGCTGCAGAAAGATGCCTCCTGTCCCAGAAAACATTGAAGTTGTCTCTAAAGCCCAGGCTGTGGGAGTCACACACAGAGGAGAGCCAGGTGTGGAGGCCGAGCAGCCGCCCAAACGCCCCACGGCCACAGGTGGGAGTGGGGCCGGAGATCTAAACACTACGGTG
This sequence comes from Oreochromis aureus, assembly GCF_013358895.1. Lineage (NCBI taxonomy): Eukaryota > Metazoa > Chordata > Actinopteri > Cichliformes > Cichlidae > Oreochromis > Oreochromis aureus. The sequence goes on along the minus strand of NC_052944.1, from coordinate 93,168,867 downwards.
GGCTTGTTTCACAGCCTCACAAAGACACACAAAGTCCAGTTTGAGGAAGTGGGAGCGCTGTTTGGAATCCGGTTTGTGCCCATGTGGATAAGGATGGTGTCGGCTCCGGACGGGATCGTATTCTGCCAGGAAACTTGTCTAAAATGTCCCAGAGCGTCGGGCCGGGAAAAGACAGAGCGTACGCCTCCTTTATTGTGAAATTCCTCACCATGGTAACTGAACACATCAGCTGGTCTGCAGCAGGTTATGTTCAGAGTTTGAGGCTCAAATTGGCTCAAAGTGTCCCATTTTCACTGATTGTTTCCCGACGACATGCTTCAAGTGTGATATGGATCCTCTGCTGAAGGAATCTGCTTTCTATCCACAACCTGTTGATCCGTATTCGACTAACAGCAGCGCAGGAAGCCCTGCAGTTATAGAGAAACTGTCTGAGTCGCATTGTTGCTGCAATTTACCTGCAACTGCTGATGAAGAAAGTCTCAATGTGTTTGTGTTTGGTCCTAATCTGCTGCCAAGTCTGTTTGACACTGCTGGATTTCCAGCTGATAGATGACAGATTAGAAACTGATCAGTCTATTGATCACACAATATTCCACCAATAGAATTGATTTGACTTTGATTTGTGTAACAAAGTGATTTCCACGTCTCCTTCATGATGTGACAGTGTCAGAGCTGAATGCACTTGTAGAGTATCATGTTTTTATGGCTCACATTTAAAGTGTTCCAGCTCTAATGTACAGCTGTCATATTAGAAATAGAAGCAGCTCTGATTTTAGTGCTCAAATAAATCTATGAAGTTATGAATTCACACATGAACAGTTTTCTGCAGCGTTCCTCTCGGCCTTATTTGCAGCTCCACTCTTGTTTTTGCTCTAATAATTATTTCTCTCCATGAGCTGTTTCTCTGCCTGAAGGAGGCGCCACTCCATCGCTTCATTTAGTGCAGAACAAGAGTCACATGATGCTGCTCTGTCAACACCAATCACACTTTGTACAGCTCATGTTGTGTTTGTTGTCCTCTCAGTCTGTCAGGTGGAGGTGGAGGAGGGGGCGGAGTCTGTCCAGCTGCCCTTCAAAACAACAGAAAACCTGCCGGAAGATAGTAGAGTGGAGTGGGAGCGCATTGAGACTAAACCATTAATATTGGTCCACCACTATGAGAACGGCTCTGACCAGCCTCACAGACAGTACCAGGGTTTCAGAGACCGAACAAAGATGAACAAAGACCTGCTGAAAACTGGAGACCTCAGTCTGACCCTGAAACACCCCACAGAGAGAGACAGTGGGAGATACAGATGTGACGTTGTGAGGAATGGCGTGATTAGAAGGAAAAGAGTGCAGCTCACAGTCAGAGGTTTGTATGTCTGTGTGTTTATTCGAGTGTGTGTCTTACTGTACCTGTTTTTCATATCTTTGTGTGGACCAAAATTTTAAATTTACTGTAGTTGTCCTCGTGGGGCCTTCAGACCAAAATCCAGGTCCCCACGAGCCTGAAGGTATTTTCCAGACTGAAAATGTGATTTTAGTGTTAGGGTTACAGTTGGGTTATAGTTAGGGTTTGGGTCAGGGTTATTTTTGATGGTTAGGATAAATGGCTAGGGAAAGCATTATGTCAATTAGATATCCTGACTAAGATAGCCACACCCAACATGTGTGTGTGTGTGTGTGTGTGTGTGTGTGTGTGTGTCTGACTGTCTTGTGTCTCCTCTGCAGGGAGAGTTCAGGTCCAGGATCAAACAGGGGACATCAGGAACAGAAGCAGCTCCATTGATCCGACTCCTCTGATGGCTGATCAATCAGTTTGATCTGTGTGTTCTTTGATTATTGATCAGTGATGTCAGAGTGGAGTCAGTGTGATGTTGTTGTTGTGTGTTTGAGACTTTTAGTGTCCATGAAGGTCTCTGCTGCCGTAGATCCTCTGAACTGTGACAGAGGTCTCACTCTGGAGGAAACTCTCAGCACTTTCCAGCAGCTCCTCCATCATGGAGGACGTTCCCTCACTGTAACAGGTGGAGGAGAGAGGAGAGGAAGCACAGGTGGATCCTCTGAGGAAGAGGAGCGTTCCTACAAACCACATGATCACATGACCAGAGGGGCGTGGTCTTCAGCGGTAGTGGGACAATGTGAAGAAATATGAGACATTTGAAGACCTTCATTTATTTGAATTTCAGAGTTTTTAATGAGCCACAGCAGCCCTGAATAAACACTTGAATTACTGTCTGAGCTGCTGCAGTTTCCTGCTGCGTCCACTGGGTGTCAGTAAAGCTGCAAGTGTCTCACCTGTGAGTCCAGCTGTGGGGAAACAGTCCAGCTGCTGGTTCTGCCTCCAGCTGAGGAAACACTTCATTCCTTTTATTGCTGATCTCTCTTTATGAATCCACCTGAACTCGTCTGATCCTGGAAACCTTTCACTTTCCTTCCTTGCTGTCTCCGTCGGTCTCTCACTTTCACATTGGTTGGTTCCTCTCTGAATCTCTCCTCTTATCTGTGAACATTCATGAGGAAAAAGCAGAATCAGTTCAGGCTTCGCTCTCACAGGATTTTAATGTTTGTGCTCAGAGTCTTTTCAATGAGCTCCATCTTTTTCCTGGAATCATCTCCAGAAGGAGCTGAAAGGATCCGTGTTACACAACGTGGCAACTTTAAGTCCATGAAAAGGATCCAGGAAATAGTCAGAGCCCAAAAACCGTCGGGGGAAGTGAAAGGTGTGTTTTCCTTGATGACGTCACCAAAATGAGAGCTTTGTAAAAACAGGAGAAAGAAATGTGCCAGTTTATTAAACACGTCTCATTTCAACTTCCCGATGAAAGTGTCGCTTTGAAGCCAAAATCTGAATCCAAGACTGAGCTGTGTTTTTGTTTCTGCAAAGTTCTTCCACAAGCTGTGACAGCTGCCTCTGTGTGTCAGGAAGTCTTTGAGCTTCTTTATCATAATATCAGCAGCCTTAAAAATAAAGACGGACTGATGTGGACAATTATCAGTAATCAGTGAGACCGATCACTGATATCTGGAGCTGACATAGATTTAGAAACAAATCAAATCCAGCAAAGAAAATGTATTTTTCTGTTGTGGCAGAAACGGTTGGTTTCAAATATCTGATGATGTTTAAGTTCATGCAGCTGTTACACATCTGTACTCACAGCCAGCTGTAGTGCTCAGGCCTGCTTAGCCTCTAATCTGCTGGCAGAGAGCTAATAATCTACTAATAATCTCACTCATACATACAGCGAGTTCAAAAAGTTGTTGAATGGACTCATTTCATGTCAGTGATTGTAAAGATTGTTTTTCTTCTTTCAGCCCTTAGAACTGCAGATATTTGTGTTGATGTTCTTTCCACACAGATGATCCTTCTGCTCAGCCCTGCTGTGTCAAACCAAACAGCTCGTCCACTTACAGAAACACAAACGGCAAAAACAAAGAGTTGATCTTTATTAACCTTGGAGCAGATTCCAGTCATGAGACATCCTGCTGAGTTCATTTGGTAAAACTCCTCCCAGCAGCTTATAGAGACCTTTTCTAGTGGAAGTTCAAGATTTGCTGTCACTGCAGTTTGTCTGATGCACATCACGTCATGGCTGCCTGCGGCTAAATCTGCACACCTTCGTTCTGTGAGTGCTGAAGACACGAGTGCATTTACAGCAATATTTGTTAGCCTGCAACAAACAGCTCCAACCACAGTAACAAATGTGTGACATCAATGATTCATTGTTCAGTTGCTCAATGTTCAACCGTTTATTTGAACTAAACGTGACGCTCCCCCCATGTTCTTCTCTAATTGTCTTCTGTGTCCTCCCTCAATAAATAATGAGTTCATAGTTATTTTTCAGGCCGACCACAGTTATTCTATAACATGCTGGTAAAAAGGAGCCTGTATATTTGATGGATCTGCTTGAATGCAGAAGTTTGTGAAAGAAGTTCCTCCAGTGATTCTCTGCAGTTACCTTGAGTGGGTCAAGTCCAGCTCCAGTTCCATCATGACCATTGTACAACATCTGTTGCAGCTGCATGCATAAACCAATAACAGCTAATACATTGTTGAAAACGTGTCTCTGTCCTTGGAGCAGATGTCTGTTCATGCAGGGTTTTACTGCTGGTTTCTTATTCCACCTTATTACCCACTCTGATACATGACTGAGTGCCCATGTGCATCAGTGGGTCTGGGCTGCTTCTCACAACAAGAGATTTAAGAAGAGTCTTCCTTTAACTAGGAAGTGATCCACAGGTGGCCTAACACATGGAGACAGACGAGCATTGGCACATTTAGACTCAGCAAATAATCCACGCAGACGTGGGGAGAACATGCAGACTTCTCACAGAAAGGCCCGACGGTGGGTTCAAACCCGTCGGCTCACACGGAGAAAATCTTCCCTTATTACCCGCCGACTCAGCAGATTTGTGTCTCTACAGCTTTGTGTTCTTCTTCAAAATGAAATTCAAATGGAGGGTTTTGTTTGACACTAGAGATCAGAGATGCCCCACAGACCAACACATGAAGTACTTTCTATTTGTGGATTAGAAGGAGAAATATATCTGTATTATCAGTTTATTATAATCTACCTGAATCAGTGTTTGGGATCAGATTTCTGTGTGGCCTGGTTCACTCACTTCATCATCATTTTAACATCATTTTCTATTGACTTTGACTGTATAGAAATGATGCACACTTAACCTCCGTCTGTAGATGTCTTTGGTTAGTAGACACCTGCCTTTGTTAGCTCTAGAGTGGATATTATAATATGATTCCTGACTGGTCTCTACTCTGTGTGGGTCATGTCTAAACCCTGGGCTTCAGACTTCGGGCAGAGCTCCCTACAGCCATGTTAAAGAGCTGGAAAAGCTTCAACGTTGTGAATTGACTGGCAGAGCTTACAGGCTCATAAAGGTTCAGCTGTGATTTACAGGAAGCTTCTTTGATCTTTGTAAGTCTTTAAATCAAAATCATGGAAACTTCCTCCTCCAGTGACAAACATCATAGTTTCATGTCTGACCGCTCACGGCACTTTTACACTTTTGTAGCCTTTTTTAAATTTTATTTTATTTTTTATTTAACCTTTATTTAACCAGGAAGATTGAGATGAAAAACCTCTTTTTCAAGGGAGACCTGGCCCAGATAGGCAGCAGCAAGTGTCTCACAGTTACAGAGATTACTCAATTAAACACAGGCATCTAATTGAAACAGTTGCATGTTATTGACTTGGCCTCAAGGATCCTTAGTTTAGATTTAAAAGCACTTAATGAAATGAATTCAGTCATTTTCCATTTGTTCTGCAGTTTGTTCCAAGCAAAGGGTGCTAAATGGACAAAAGCTCTTTTACCAAATTCAGTTCGAACAGAAAGCAACAAGTAACCATGCGGACGAAGAGAATACCGACCAGCATGTTTCATTGCAAGCAGGGAACATGTATAAGAAGGCAGCAACCCAAGTATCGCCTTATATATAAAACTGTATAGATGAGAGTTCCTCTGACTTACCAAAGCAGGCCATCCTACCTGAGAGTGTAACTCACAGGGGTGAGTCTGAGATTTACGGTTAGTGATGAACCTCAGAGAAGCATGATACACAGTATCAACCATTCAAAGACATTGAGCAGAAGCATTCATATATAGAATATCTCCATAATCCAGCACAGGCAAGAATGTTGCAGCAACAAGCTGCTTCTCTGTATTAAAGAGAAACACAACTTATGTTGAAAATAAAATCTCAGTTTTAACTTCAGATTTTTCACAAGATTCTCTACATGTGGTTTGAAGGTAAGCGAGTCATCAATGAAGAAAGGCTTTCTGCAAGGAGTCAGTGGGTTGGACAAGAGTCGAACCACAGCTGTAAATGACTGTGTCATCAGCATAGAAGTGCAAGTTTGCATCTGGCACATTTAGACCAAGATAGTTTATGTAAATGACAAATAGAAAAGTACCTAATACAGAGTCCTGTGGCACTCCGTTGTGCACTGTAACAAATTCAGAACATACACCATCAGATTTGATGCACTGAGAATTATTACTGAGGTAGTTTGAGAATGATGCCACTGCTCTCTCAGAGTCCTGACTGGAGGAGTCTATGATTTAAAACACAATGACCAACAGTGTCAAATGCTTTTGACAAATCAATAAACAGGGATGCACAGTTGTTTCTTATCAAGTGCAACAGTATTATCATTTACACTTTCATTGCAGCTGTGATAGTACTGGGATCTTTCCTAAAGTCTGATTGATATTCAGATAAAATGGCATTGGTCTCTAAAAACTCCTTTAACTGCTCTCAAACACAAGAGCTTCAAGAACTTTGGTCAGCACAGATAGATTAGATATTGGTCTGTAATTAGTTAACACTGCTGGGTCGCCCCCTTTTAATAGAGGGACAACAAAAGCTGATTTCCATACTGAGGGAATTTCATTCATATCCAGTTTGAGGTTGAAAATTGTTGTGAGAGGCGCTGCCACAAAATCAGTTGCCAGTTTCAAGAAGTAAGGATCCAGTAAGTCTGGCCCTGGAGATTTTCTATGATCTAACACTTTAAGAGCTATTATTTTGATTGATTTGGATGGAGAACATGTCACTATTTCATTGTTCAGGAAAATTAATTCAAGTTTTCACCAATAAATTTCAAGTGAAAAAGGTTTTTTTTGTTTTACAATAATAAAATAACAATAAGAATAATAATCATCATTACTATTAATAATAATTGTTCTTGGCTTCATTTTTCCTTCCAGTCTTAAATAACTTCCATTCAGTGATTTGGGGGAAACATGAGACATTTGAAGACCTTCATTTATTTGAATTTCAGAGTTTTTAATGAGCCACAGCAGCCCTGAATAAACACTTGAATTACTGTCTGAGCTGCTGCAGTTTCCTGCTGCGTCCACTGGGTGTCAGTAAAGCTTCAGGTGTCTCACCTGTGAGTCCAGCTGTGGGGAAACAGTCCAGCTGGTACCTCCTGCTGCTCCTCTTACTCCTTTGTAGAAAGAGGAGGGGCATAGAGGTTAATGTTAGGGTGCACAAACTTTATACCACCAGAGATGGAGCAACAAGCAAAGCCATCACCATTTCACCTTTGAGGAGGCCGGCACACGTGTGAAGCTACATGCTAACACAAACTGGCTTTACCGAGTCTCGCCCTCACAAACTCACCAAGTCACTCACCAACATAATGGACATGATGCAGCTGAGAATCATGTCTCCAGGACGGACAGGTGTCTAACAATAATCACAGAGAGCTGGCTGGATCACAATACTCCCCACACAGCTGTGGAGTCAGAGAGGTGCTCCAGTGTTCGAGTGGACAGGTGTGTGTCCTGTAAAGCTGCAGGTTTGTGTGTCTACATACAGAACAGCTGCTGATGTGAACACACTGCTCACAGGTTTGGAGTATCTGTCAGTAAAATGCACACGTCACGGGGGTTTCTGCCTTTCTGCTCAAAGCTGTTTATATAGCACACAGGCTAATGCTAAGTTAGCACTGCAGGAGCTGTACTGTACGATCAACGGCTGAATGTCAAAGCAGAGGGTGTTGTGACTGTGGCTGGGTATCGTCACTCATTTCTAGAATCGCTTCGATTCCGATTCACAAGGTCCCAAATCGATTCGATCCACGATTCGATTTGAATCTGGGAAATTTTGCCTCAGACAGTCAGAAATATTATAATTCAGATCAGTACATTTACATATTTTTGTATCAATAAAAAAGAAGCTGACACTCGCAAGTCTTTATCAAAGGTGTGAGCGTCACAGCAGATGCCTTTGTGTCAAAGTAGCTGAAGATAAAACACAGAAAAACATGAAGGTGGTTTTCCTGGCCTGGGATTTTATAAAAATATTCTGCAGTACATCAAAAACGAAAGAAAACCATTAATCAACATATGAACATTACCTCTGAAGTTACAGAGGTTTTATTACAGACACGGCTAAGCATTTTGCATTTTGCATAATTTTAAAAAGTTTAAATTTGTTCAGTATTAAACAGCAGAAATTAGGTTTTCTTTTCGGAAGTAAGTAAAAGGAGAAAAAAAACAGCGGCTGACAGCGCTGTAAACAACGGTAGACTTGTGCGTAACAAGCAAGCGAATAATGCAGAAAACAGATTTTTAGACAGGAAACTGTTCTTGAAGTACAGGGAGAGAGAGAGAGAGAGAGAGAGCTGTGCATGAAGTGTGATTTTATCGTGGTGGAAGCAAAACAGTAAATGTCAGAGGGAATTCATGACGATGTTTATGTGAAGCGTAGTTTGGATCTTCTTTTGCTGCTGGTTCAGTCAATATTGTTTGGAGAGAGATAAAACTAACAGCTTTAGAATCAGCGCAAAAAGGGCGTAAACACAAAGCGCGGACCCGCCGAAACATCAGAATCAGCAAGCTGTCGGCTTTCAGCCCCGACCGTGTCCGTGCCGTCGGGTGAGAAAGGCAACATCTCACTGATTCTGATCCGAGCTGTGTGTTTACGTCTTTGTGCAGAATCCGTGTTCCTGCTCTCATTTACTGTTTTAGCTGTTTGGTGGTTCTTGAAATTTTGTAAGGTTTCACCTGAGATTCTGGCGTTTTGGGCAAAATAAATTTATATTAAAAAATCGATTCAGGATTTTAATGAATCGATATCACGTTATCCAAGCCAGAATCGATTTTAATCGATAAATCGATTATCAAAACCCACCCCTAGTTGTGACTGTGGCTGGAGACTAATCATGTTGAACTGAAAGCAGTACCTCCACCAACACCTCCACCTCCTGAAGGGGATATTTCTGTTCCCTCAGCTCAGCATCACCTTTGTCAGTGTCAGTGATTATGGAGGTCCATCAGGCAAACCTTCAGAAAACCAAGGAGCAAAACAAGCATCTGACTGAGCACCATCAGATCCCTACACCGAGCTACCAGCCTGTCATGGTCCCTCTGTGCTCCTGTGCTGCCTCAACACTTTCTACCTGTCTCTGACTCTTGATGCTCACTCACACAGCTATTATTGTTCAGTAAATGATGTTTGTTCAGCTTGAACTTCACTGACAAAACTTCCATGTGGCACTATGAACCTTACACAGCTGTGGCTTTTCTTACAGCAGATACAAAGCAGTGAGCAGAGTAATAAAGCTGGTGTAGTTAGAGCAGCTCCAAGGATAACACTTGTTACGTCCCCCTGGCTAGTCGAGGGGGTTTGAAGGGACTAACATAAAGGTAAGTAGTGAAGAAGGAGCCAAGATGGTAATTTTAAAAGGTTCATTTCATGCTCGTGTTGAAATTCTGGTTCAGACTGAGGGTTAACTTCAGGAAGAGCCAAGGCCAACATAACAAACAAAACATCCCAGATATGAAAATAAAAGAAACTTCCCCAACTCTAAAGAAAACAAAATATACAACCTATAACCATAACCTACCTAACAACACACATAAACAGGAGAAAACAGGGTGTCAAAACAAAAGGCAGCTCTCTCCTACAGGTAGTCTGAACATGAAAACACAAAAATGCACATATAAGTCAAAAGGCATGCAAGCCTGCACAGATATGGCAATTAAAATGGTCAGAGGGCCCAGAAACACAGCTCCACAGGCCTTAAGTAACTCTGCTGATTGACAATTAGCTGGATTCTGTGAGCAGCATCCAATCAGGACAGAGGAGGTGGAGCCTAGACAAAACATAAGGAGTTAGTTGAAAGAAGAAAACCAACATCCTCCTGGGGGATGTAACACACTGGTTTCCTTTAACTATCCAGGCAGCTGCCAGATTAGATGCAGAGACAGACTGGAAATGATCACAAGCTGTAAGTTAAGAGTGTTCAAAGAAGCTGCTTTATTAGGATTGTGACAGAGTTATTATACATCAGTACTCTGTGTAGTTAGTGAAGCACATGTGTGCAGATGCCTGTTTCCCATTAGTGGAAACGTTCATGTAGAGCAGTGTGGGGATCCATGGGGATAGTTTACCTGTAGCAGGTTATTAACACGTACTAAAACTACAACATGACTGATAGGTTTGTAGCTTAAACCTATTCGCTGGAACGTTCAAGACAATTCAGTTACACAGCAAAAAGCATTCACACCAAGCAGGGCTCTTTATGATTCTCGTATACGAGGGAGACCAACTGGACAAACGCCGTTCCTTCGCTTGACCCCAGTTGTTCTCGTCCGCTCCCCCGTAACACTGATCTTTTATTGAGGTTACATGAATATACATAGGTTCATTAACATATGACGTACACATACAAACAAAGAGTACCTTGCCTGTGCGTTGTGTAAGCATGTGTGTGTGTGTGTGTGTGTGTGTGTGTGTGTGTGTGTGTGTGTGTGTGTGTGTGTGTGTGTGTGACCCCATAAACGACTTCCCTAAACCTGCTGGTCTGGAAGTCCAGCAGTTCATCTAAACAAAAGGCACTTAGACTAAAACAGATATACGTGTGTTTGCTATACCACATATCAGAAGAGAAGATACAACCTTGCTCATGATCCCAAGAGGTGTGTGATCTATGCCAGAACACTCTGGAGAGGAGTGAACACCCTCCCCTCTTCATGCTACACAGAGCTGTTACAGACCTCCTAGGATGAGACATTCTTTCAATCTACAAATGATTATATACTTCTAAGCATATATGAGCAGATATTTCTAAGCATAAACAACAACCAACAATCCAACTCTAACAATGACAGTACTCCTGTATGTGAACACCACAGCCCAGCGTTTACAGACTTTTAAAAGCTTTGTAAGAAAAACTATTTAAACATGAAGGAAGTATAAAAACTAACATTGTTCAGAAACATGATTCTTACAGCAGCTTTATTATTATCAATGCTGCAGTTTGTTTAAGGTTGGCCTAATTTAATAACTTTTACTGTAGACTGTTGGGAAGCTTCATCCACAGCAAATCATCACATCAGACAAAGCTGTCATGTTTGTAGTGTCCTGTACTGTGACTGAGCTCAGGCCTGTTTCAGGATTTTAGAGCTTATCTGACAGAAACATGATTAACCTTATGCAACAGTCTCTACAGTAAGCTGAAGGAACGTCTCTAGTTTTTTAAAAAAAATGTATTTATTTAGGACAGTGCATGTTAATGAACATACATGTAAAAAAAAGAAATTACATCAATGTAAACATACCAGATTATAGCCAAAGGCTCATTTCCATCAGTTGTCCAAAAAATATATTAAAAATAGACATAATAGTACATTCAAAAAAATCCTAAATCATACATAATAAGAACTCCATCACCAAACTCACACATACAAACCATTCTATTCCCAAGTAAAACATTAATACTATACAACTTATACATGATCACACACTTGATTTGTCCATAACCAATTTTTAGTCTGTGCCTTAAACAATTTAAATGTAGAGCATTCTCTGATGGATTGAGGAAGACTGTTCCAAGACCTGTGTCTCTCTCTCAGGTCTTGTTGTGTTTCCTCTGCTGTCTGTGATCCAGAGCACAGTTAGCATCATGTACACATGTGACTGAACTGTTTCTGTAAGAGCGTCACACACATCTGTTCCCAGGATGATGTTGGAACAAGTGTATCAAAGTGGCAGAAATGCCCCGGCGAGCACTCACATAGATGTTCACTGTGTTTGCTTTTACTTCCATCCAAGTAAATAAACATGTATGACCTTGTTACTCTGTGTGTCTCACTTCATACGAGAGTTTTTCTAACACACTCTCACTCCACCACATCTCCTCTGCAGGTCTAACTCCAGGCAGCAGCCATGTTTGGGTGCAAGCAGCTGGTCCTGAGAGTATGTAACACAGAGTCACTCACACACAAACATGGACACATGACTGAGGAATAAGTACGTTTATAAAGTGAAATATTAAGACGACAAGATTGATCAAAACTATGAAGAACAACCAGAAACAGGAGCTTCTGCAACAGGCTGCCACTGTCACAGCACCTCAGTGACACAATAATAATGTTGACAATAATGGAAACAGGAAACCAAGTGATGTAAAACAATATGATGCTGTGGGCTGAATTTGGTTGTGTTATGTTTGGAATACCAGCCACCGCTAACATGTAAATAAATATATTCTTATATTTAAAAAGCCTGCCCGGTAACACTGCCTGTGTATCTGGAGTAGACGATGTGTGGCTGACGGATCAAAACTAAATAAAATGTCAAATGTTTGTCGTCTGAACCTAATTTGAGTTTTTATTGCCATGAAACAGGAAACTGCTCAGTGAGAAGAATCCAAACCTCATGGGTGAAACTGAGAACCTGCCTCCAAACTTTAACTGTAGTGAGCAGAAATGATCTGTGCCATGGAAATGTTGACTGGATGAAACAAAACGAGGCTCAGAAGGAAATTTAGCAAAGCAGCTTCAGAAGGAGGATCTACCTTTGTGGTCTTTGTCCTGGTTTCAGACTTCAGTGATCTCTGGATGCTGTGATCTGATCTGATTTGGATTCATGTGACACATGGAGCCATGAGAGCTTCCTCTCTGAGAAAGGGGCGACTGTGGCTCAGGGGATTGGGAAGCTCATCTGTAACCGGAAGGTTGCCGGTTTGATCCCCCTGTTCTCTCTGTCCTGGCCGTTGTGTCCTTGGGCAAGACACTTTACCCTACCGCCTACTGGTGTTGGCCAGAGGGGCCGATGGCGCGATATGGCAGCCTCGCTTCTGTCAGTCTGCCCCAGGGCAGCTGTGGCTACAACTGTAGCTTTCCTCCACCAGTGTGTGAATGTGAGAGTGAATGAATAGTGGAATTGTAAAGCGCTTTGGGTGCCTAGAGAGCGCTATATAAATGCAATCCATGATTATTATTATTAAATCTAAAACTCAGAGACCTTTAGATATAAAACATCAGCTGCATGTTGTCCTTAATTTAAAGTGAAACCTTCTGTTCTTAAACTTAGATTTGATATCTTAGACCTGAAAACCTGCACAGTCGAGCTTCATTGTTCAAAATGATTTACTGCAGTTCAGCTTTAGACTCACACACAGCTAGTTCATTTTTCTGTCTCTGTGTCCTCAGTTTCCCAGCATGCCTCAGCTCTGGAGGTGTATGAGGGGGGGGAGTCTGTCCTGTCGACCTGTCAGGACTCTTCTGTACCTGCATGTCCCACTTTGGTGTAGAGCCGCTATGACCTCAGTCCTCCAATCGTCCACCAGCGTAACCTGGCAGGAGATGAACTGACAGACCAAAACCAGCGTTACAGGAGAAGAACATCCATGAAGACGGACTCTCTGAGGACCGGAGACTTCAGCCTCACTCTGAGGAACCCCATCATCTCTGACAGCGGCACCTACACCTGCACCATCACTGGATTTGGAAATGAACGAAGACTCAGAAATACAACTCCAGGTCAAAGGTCAGCAGCACACTCCAGCACTTAGTTAGAATTCACAGATCTGGAGCTTCTGAAAAGACCAACAGCAGATAAATTGACTCTTTACAGGAACATCACAGGGATTTCTGCATGACAGGAGAGGACTTGTTAGAGGTGGCTGAGGGAATGATAGCTGTGACTGTCTGAGGTGGTTTGGAGTCTTGGATTGATGCAAAAGACACAAAAGAAAACAGGTGAGAAAACTCCTGAGGAACAAGCAGAGAGGAAAACACTGGACGGCAATTACCACCACTGATAGGCAGCAGTCTGGCAGAGAGTGGAGGTGTCTGTTAGTCTTTAAATTCTACTGAGTGAATGAGCTGATGACAAACAGCCAGAGCCCAGGAAAACTGGAGATCAAACCAGCCACCCGAGAGGAAAGAGAGAGGGAAGGAGACACAGAGAGGAAGCAGAGGAAGGAAAGAAGGAAAACAAACCCTGACCTGCCAGGACCATCATGAGTTTCTGTCTGCTCTGAAAAGGTGGTGCAAAAATGTCCCATCTGTGTTGTTTCAAACAGTCCAGCTTAAATTACAAAACTTAAAACTAATCTTAGACAAAACTCTGAAATAATTCAGACACATTATTTATTAAACACAGTCAACTCTGTGTTATCAATGAGGGCACTGATGAGCCGCACAGTTATATAGATAATATATCACAAATATAGAGACAAGCTGAAGCTTTGGGTTATGAAACTTACACTTTTAAGCATGGCAGCACTTTTTTATTGTTCTTTATTCAAATGACATTTAATACATGTCAGTCTGCTGGTGAGCCTTGTGTCAGCACTGAGGTGGAAGTTGTGGGCTGTAAAGATGATTTTTCACAGTGGACAGTTTCATGTCACATGACTGATTTCCTCTTAAAAACAAAAGTGACCCTTTCCTTGTGTGCTTACAGCTGGAGAGTGTTTTTGTTCAGTCAGCAGCAGATTTAAATTACTTTGTGTTTGTTTGAGGTTTTTACAGGAGGATGAAGATGTTGCTGATGATCCTGCTCCTCATAAATGGTAAGAAACTGAATGCAGATCAATCTGCACTCACACCACAGTTTAAGGCAGATAATCTCACTGTGTGGTGTTTATGTGATGATTTTAATTCATTGCTACAAAATACAAATGTAATGATGTGTGCTCTGTGAGAGTGGAGAGAAGCTTCTGCTCAAGACAGAAGTAACAGAGAAGTAAGAGCGACTTTACATTTACAGAGTAAAGATTCATGTTTTATGCTTTATTACGTTTGACTTTGACTGTACTTGAGAAATTACATATTTTTGCATTTAAGAAAATGTTTTCTTTAAAACTCGTAAACATGTAAATACAATGATGGGTTTAGTTGGGTTTTAGTTCAACTTTAAAATACTGAAAGTTCCAAAACAGAAACCAGTTGTTCTGAAACACCTGTGATTCTTCACTTTTGAAGATTTATTATTTATCATTAATCAGACAAAAGCATTTTACAATAATTGACAGATGACTAAGTTTCTAAAATAACAAATGGCTGCAGTTTTAGATGAGTGGTGTACTGAGTGTCCTCTCTGTTAGGCTGCATCACAGCAAAACCACACAGGGTGACCCCTCGGAATAAAGAGCTCATGAATCCAGTAATATTTGCTTCATCTATCTCCCAAAAAATCTAAAACCCAAGTCCAACATAACAGGTATTATAAGTATTAAGGTGACTGGAACGTGGCCCATGGACCATATGGTACAAACACCTTACAACACACTTTCAGGATTGTAGGTTTGTGGTGCTTTGTGGATGGTTGTGGTCAGGGCGGAGCTGCCAACAGATAGTGTGTCACTTTTAACTCTTTATGTCATGACCCTGTCCCTTAAATTTATTGACTTATTTTGTTACACGAAACCTCTCAGTGTTGAGTGACATAAGGAGCAGCAGAGCATTGGACCAAAGTCTAATATCATTTTTATGCACGTTTAAAAAACAATATTTTTTAAAAAATTGTGAATGTACAAGAATATCTGAGGTGTATTTGTAGATGTTTAAAGATTCAGATTTAGTTTCTTTTTTATAAAACGTCTCTTTTTGCGTTGTTGCCTCGGGGCAACATTATGCAGTTAACTACACTTTATCTGTTAGCAGTGGCTCATGGTGAAAGCAGCCATTCATTTTACCTCAGTCCTTCAATCTGTCCCTTCTTACTTGTATTCCTCACTTGTCCCCAGCTGGTGCAGCAGCCTGCTGTGACTGTGGGGCCTGGTTAGTAAGTGAGTGAGGGGGAGGGGCCAGTTGCACTAAGAGCTTTGATTGGACAATCCAGTGTCAGTAATGAAAATAAACAAATGGGCTGCTTTTAGTTCTTGTAGGGCCGGCTGTGTAGCAGCCACCAGTAAAATGCATGGTGTACCAGATTATCAGTCCAGCCCTGATTCTAGTAAAAACATTAGTTTGCATGGTGGTAACTTTACAGCAGGGCCTTTCATGATGTCAGTGAGGTACAGCTGAACTTGCACATGTAAAACAGGAAAAGCATATTAACCCAGCAGAGAATCTATACTGCACTTAAAATACTCTGTAAACAAAGTGAAAACATGAAGCCGCACAGGAAAGAGTCTGAGACAGCAAACACAGAGAACAGACAGACAGAACAACACCATCATCCCTTATGTAGCAGGTTTATCAGAGAAACTCAGGAGAGTTTTCTCCAAGCACGACATCCCAGAGTACTTCAGACCCAGCAACACACTCAGACACAAACTGGTTCATCACAAAGACAAAACTCCTAAACACAAACTTAACAACGTGGTGTATGCTGTACAGTGTACAGGAATGCTCAGACCTCTACATTGGAGAGACCAAACAGCCACTTCATAAACGCACAACATAGAAGAGCCACCTCCACGGGTTCATGTGTGTGAGTTGTTACTTAAGAGAGGTCACCAACCCTCTTAAGAGACAACTCCCACTGGGGCTTAAATACTTGGCACTCTCCACCGTTTAGAACTGAAGAAGCTTCTTAGATTAAAGTTGTGCCACACACAGTCTGACCAATCGTCTCATCTGTGGGAAAAAGATTACAACCATTGAAATCTAAAAGATAATTTTTTCTACTATGATCATAACACAACATGGATTCAACATTATAAAGAAATGTTAAAGATCACATTTGACTTCTTTTCTCATCAGTACAGGAGCATCATAATTATAATAGGATGTGTACGATCACAAGTTTTTGAAAGTTATGACTTATGTTACGACTCGTCTAGGGCCAGACAATAACCTGAGTGAGGCACTCGCTCCCCCCATGACCCAAGCAGCGACAGGAAACAACTCTGTTCTTTATAATGTGATTTATTTACAAAGTGATAAAAAGAAGGACAACAAAATGGGAGTGTCAACACTTCAGGGTGAGCCAAGGCCAAAATAATAAACAAAACCAACCTAAACCGATTCCCACAGCCCTGGCCTAACCAAAACAAAAGCCCAGAATAAATCAGAATCAGAAAGACTTTATTTATCCCCAAGGGGCAGTTAAGATACAACAGAGCAGCATGACGTTGAAGATAAGGACAGGGCATAAACAGGCAATAAGAGTGAGATAATAAATACACAGAATATACAGTATATACAGTTTTAAAATTAAAGTGACTGAAAGGTGAATAAATAACTGTAAGTGAGTAAAGTGTCGGCAGTATAAAAAGAGTGTAGTTTATGTTTCTGGTGTGGGAAATCCCGAGAATCTCCTCTGTGTTGGCAGAGAATTTGAGGAGGTTGTCAAAGATGGTTCCCAGGTATTTGTACTCCTCAACTACCTTCACTGGCTTCCCGAGTGGGCCCGTGGTGTTGTGAGGGGCCTGACAGCAGTGACAGGAGAACTATGTCGTCAGCATATTTAACCAGGTGACAGTTGGGCTGTGTGGATCTGCAGTCATCAGTGGAGAGGATGAAGAGCAGTGGGGGAGCACACAGCCCTGGGGGGAGCCAGTGGAGGTGGAACGCAGAGTTGTTGACCCGAACTTACTGAGTCCTGTTGGTCAAAAAGTCCAATATCCACAGGATTAGCTGATCATCCAGGTGAAATCGGGAGGAAAGTTTAGTGGCCAGGATATGAGACTGGATGGGGATGACTGTGGAGTGTTTCCACAGCTGGGGGATGGTGTGACTGTCAATTGAGTGTTGAAATGGAGTCTGGAACACACTTCCTAGTTGCCCTGCACAGTGCCTCAGAACTCGACTGCTGATGTTGTCAGGGCCGGGTGAGCTCCTATCCCTGGTCCTCCTGAGGGCTCTCACCACGTCCTCAGTCCTGAAGGTGAGTGCAGAGCTGCCAGGTTTGAGTGAGGATCTGGACTCCTCAAGCTGGGCCATGTTGTCCGTCTCACACCTGGTGTAGAAAGCGTTAAGGTCATCAGGGAGGGAGGAGGGGTTGCTACCCTCCACCTGGATGGTTCTGGGGGTGGTGACTGCAGTATTCACAGAGGCCATGGTTTGAGGCCCTGCCAGGATGAGCGGAGGTCCCCTGTGGTGAATATTTTTCCAACTGTGTTTTTGTACTCCAGTTTAGCAGTTTTTATGGCCCTCTTGACCTCCCTGTTGACCTCCTTTTTATCCAGAGCAGAGCTGGTGAAGAAAATCCTCCTTGTAGTGTGAGGATACTTTCCATTGTCCACTGCTTGATGTCTTTGGTGACCTTTTTAATCCTCTTGATGACTTGGGTGTAAGCAGGGGCCAGCAGGATGGTGTGGTGGTCTGCTGAGCCGAGAGGGGGGAGGGGTAGGGCTTTAAATGCATCTGGTACAGAGCCATAGCTTTTATCCAGAGACTTCCCCTGACATGTGCTGCATGTAACATACTGTTGGTATCCTTTAAGATAAGATAAGATAAGATAAGATAACCTTTATTAGTCCCACATGTGGGAAATTTGTTTTGTCACAGCAGAAAGTGGACAGTGCAAAGTTATATAGCAAAAATTAGAGAACACTGGAATACAATAAGAATAATATACTGTGCACAACTGAACAGAATGGAAAAGAATAAAATAAAATACTATATACAATAGAATAAAATAAAATGCAAATGCTATATACAACTGAGTAAAAATACAACTTTGGCAGAAAAGAGTATTGCACTTAGTCTTATTGCACATGTGTGGGTTTGTGTGTGTTTGATCAGCTGCAAAAGTCTTTGTTGTGGAGTCTGACAGCAGTGGGGAGGAAAGACCTGCGAAATCTCTCCGTCCCACACCGTGGGTGCCGCAGCCTCTGAAGGAGCTGCTCAGTGTTGTCAGAGTTTCCTGCATGGGGTGGAAGATGTTGTCCAACAGGGATGACAGCTTAGCCACCATTCTCCTGTCACTCACCACCTCCACTGGGTCCAGAGGGCATCCTAGAACAGAGTTGGCCCTGTGGATCAGCCTGTTCAGTCTCTTCCTGTCCCCGGCAGAGATGCTGCCGCCCCAGCAGACCAGACTTTAAGCGACTTGTCAGGGGAACAGTGGTTTAAATCACCCAGCATGAACTTGGGAGAGTCCGGTGATAATTGTTCCAGTTTGTACAGATTGTTGGTGAAGTACTCTGTGGCTTTAGCTGCATCAGCTCTGGGGCTGATGTAAACCAAGATGATGAAAAGCTGTGGTAATTCTCTGGGGAGGTAGTAGGGGCGCAGGGAAACAGCCAGAAGCTTGATGTCTGTAGTGTACAGCTTCTCCCTCACAGTGACTGTAGAGGACCAGCTGTTGTTTAAATACAGACACACGCCGCCGCCAGTCCAGACGAAGAAGTGGTGAAAAGCCATCAATGTGCAGGAAAAGCCGGAGGCCGGGCTGCAGCTGCAGCCGCAGCTAGATGAGGGAGTCCCTGGTGTAGGTGAGCCTTGTGGTCATGTCGAGTGTCGAAAACAAGTCCGAAAAATCACAAAAATTAGGAAAAGAAAAAGAATACAAATATACCGAGTAGACGGCGAAAAACAACAACGAAAACAGCATTAAAGTTAGAAAAAGAACGCAAAACTGCTCAGCTGACTGGCCGGTCGACAGCATGAGCAGCGACCCAAAACCGAGACAGTCTGACCTCCTTAACTAACTCAAAACAGGAGAAAACTGGTGATCAAAAGAAACAGCAGCTCACCCCTACCCACTCCAATCCTCTTCTCTGTTTTCGTACTTTTTATTTAGACTTTTTGTTCAGACTATTTAGATTATTCGGGTTTCCCTTAAAGCCTTATTTAGGGCACATGCTGTGGCTAACTCCTCTGCAATTTCCATTCACCTCCCATGGCCGGCCATCCTTCAAACTGCTCAGCCATTGCTGGATCTGCCCTATTGGACTTCATTTTTATCCGACCTTTCCAGTGGTGTACTCGCCGCTTCGGACCTGGATTGGAACCTCTGAGATTCCTAAGCAAGCTGAGACGCGCCTCTGTCAGGCATGAGGTTGCTAAGAGCCAGGTGGCATTGTTTAACTCAAGATCGCTGGCGAATTAAACCTTCATCCTAAATGATCTTTTCCTCACCCTGCAGCTGGATGTTTTGCTCCTGACCAAAACCTGGATTCGCCCCGGTGAGCTTTTCTCCTTCTCTGAACTCCTTCCCCCTGACTGTTTTTTTTTTCCAGCTCACCGAGACTTCCAGGGAAGGTTGGAGGCCTAGCCACAGTTTTCAAAAATAAACTTAAACTTCAGCGACTGCCTACTCCTACTTTCTCTAGCTTCGAGGCTCAATTATTTGAACTGACTGGCCCCCCTGTGACTCTCTGTGCTGTGATTTATCGGCCACCCAAATACAATAAGTCTTTTATTTCCGAATTTGCAGATTTTCCAGCTTCTCTTTTTTAAAATTATGACCGTGTTCATATTTCTGGTGATTTTAATATACATACCTGCTGCAAGAGGGACTCCTTTATGGAGGACCACAAGAGTCATGCGCATCGAAATAAAGTATTCTGTGCTTAAATAATGAATTGTAGAATAAATTCTGCATTTGTAAATTCATTTTTGAATTCCAATTTAATAAACTGATTTTTAAAATGCTTTTTAAAAACTTCATTTCAAAAACCTTTTTCGAATTCCACTTTAATAAAGTGATTTTCAAAATGCTTTTAAAATGGTGATTCTACTTCTCATTTCAAAATCCATTTCCCTTTCCTCTTTGCTCAGGGATTAACATTTGGATTAGCTACTTCATTTTAAAAATCCTGCTGCAGTGCAAATTAGCCACACCGTGGGATGTAAGGAGCTCTCTGATTGGTTGGTCAGACACAGGCTGTCTGCCTGGATTTTTCTAGCTCATAGCTTCGCCCTGCTAAGAAGCGTGTGTGCTTGTACAAAGGCCGTTCAGCCTCGGGATTTACACTCGGCTCGACACGGATATGTGAAGAATGAAGGGACCCTGCAACAAAACGGAGAGCCCAACCTCTGACTGAGTGCCTGTTTACTCAGTCTGACCACCTGTTGAAGGTAACATGGCTAACGCTAGCATCACCGCACGTAGCCCCGTTATTTTAAGGTCATCTTAGTTTATGAAAATTTTACGTCGCAGCTGTACAAGCTAGCTACGTGTTTTGTAAGCTGCTGTGCTCTTCACAAATAAAGCTGGAAGCAGCTCAGACTGTTAGAACCAGCACTGAGCCCTGTTACATTTATACAGTGTTAGAGCAATGGCTGCAACCTACAGCCTTTAAACTAGCGATTACAATGCTGACAGTAAACTCGTCAGTCCAGATGTTACCACATTACTTTGTGATACTTAGAGTTAAAACAACTGAGACAGGCTGATTAAAATAACAGCTGTCAGTTCTCTCATTCCTTATAGCAAGATCACACTACTGTTTTCAGTTCATTTAATATGTGAGTGCACAGATTCATTCTCAGCTGGACATAAATGATGATCGAAGGATTCATCACTTTTGATGAATAAAGAATTCACCAAATCCCAGCCTCTAACACAGTGCGCTGAATCTTAGCATTAAATGTCCAGTATATTCTAATCAGTACAATTTAAACATTCACTGCACCTACAGTATCTACACTTGTGAGTTGCTACGACATGCTGGTCCTGCAGGGACCAAACGTCTCCTGAAAAACATCCATAGAAAAGAATCTTTGACTGTGTCTGAGCTCATTTTCATATTCTCCACACTGCTGTGACCTTCTATATGTTTGTATTCAGCTTTCAGGGCACGCTTATATCACATTCATGTTTTGGGGCGTGAGCGAGTGTGATGGAGCGAGCCGCTCAGACGTGAGAACACAGCGGCCATTTTGGGAAAAAGTGTCTTTTATTTAGCCAAAAATGCACAAATATCCAACAGGAAGTGACACGGGGCCTCAGAGAGGTCAGCTGATCAGAACTAAGCTCAAACAACTTCACTCCAAACTAACTGCTCAACACAATCAAAGTGAGCCGACCCACAAGAAACAAAGAGGACTTAAATACTGGCTGATCAGAGCAGTGTGAGACATGAGGGCAACACAAATACCAACAATCATCTAACAACAACACAAACATTGGCCCCCAATGATAGGGCTGTGCTTGGTTTGGTCCAATCAGCACTTCCTGTATAGAACTACCAACAGCCCTCAGCAGTCACATGGAGCCTTCAGCAGCAGGAAAACAAAGAAATGTGACAAAGACAGAATTTAACTGTGTTGTACAAAAGCTCACTAAATGTGCTCCAAATAGAACTAATGGATTTCACCAAAGTCCAAATGAATGAGTGAGATATATGAACAAGAAGTGTGTGTCATTATATTTGTGTGTGCAGTGTGTGTGAAACTAACACAACTCATACTGCATCAAAGTGTTGCTGCATGGGGGTCACTCACTTCATAGTTGTGTGTCTGCAGGTGCGCCCGTCACACCAAACATCTTTTGCTGTGGCTGTTCCACAGCTGCAGCTCCAGGATGTATAATCTGCCCAGCAACAGGCTCTGATAGGCCCGTTTAAACAGTCTGACTGCAGACACGTGATGGTGTCCTACTGTATTGTGCAGCTTTTTAAAGCTCTGAACTCGAGCCTGTGCTGGACTGTTTTTAAATCCCACTCCTGCTGAATTTCTGACCATTACCACCCACTTCTGCTGTTTTTGTGTGTGACCCCGCCCACACCTGTATACTGTATGATGAAATAAGTTTCTATGCACAGAATGAGTTATTTCAGTAGAACAAGAAGAGAATCAATAAAAACACAAAAGTCTCTGAGCTTTGGATCACAAATACACAGCAACAATAATCACAATAATAATCAGAAAACCCTGAGACACATTTCAAACTTGCTGAACTTCACAGTGAACACGATGGCTCTCCGGATCCGCTGTCTATTTTTAGCTGCCCTTTCCCGCCTGCAGCTCCTGCAAGATTGGCGTTGGGTCCCAGTCCCAATGCAGGGCTCTACTCTGAACATCCAGAGTGTTTGTAGTGACCAACAGAGCCATCATAGTCTCTGCTGTTACGCAGCATCTGTATGTGGAGTTATCAGAAAGCAGCACAAAGCAGAGCTTCAGTCAGACAGATCACTGTGTGCTGTGTAGAGACTGTTGCGGTGCAGTGGGCGGAGCCTGAATACTGTTAGCTGGTTTCAACTGTGCACCTGTCAGCTGGAAGAGCCTGATGGGAAATCAAAAAATCCCTTTCAGCAATAAAAAAAGAAAAAAATTGTTTAATGATTTTAATGTTTAATGATGGAGGACCAAACCACTGTGAAGGACATGAGTGATTGAAAACTTTTTTTTGTTGTTTTCCTGCTATAATTAAATAACTTTCTGTGAATTCACTCAGTTATTGTCACAGGTTGCTCTGAGGATCCACACGCAGGACTCCGGAGTTGCGGTTTAACAGAGAAAGTTTATTTACAATTTCTTCACCAAGTGTATTTACAGGCTGTGCGAGGATTGTGCTGTTTACAAGATGAGGGGCAGGGCTCCAGGGAAAAAAGGGGAATCACACACGTCCACTCTGACCTCTCTCTTTCCACTAGTGACCAGTCGCTCCTTCCACACTTCACATGGGGAAACACGGGGACGGGTCCGGGGAATGAGAGTCTTCACAACAGTCCAGCGCCGAACAGCAGACCTCCTAGCTCTTAAATACAAGCTGGTCTGATGAGGCCCAGGTGTTCCCAATCCAGGAAGGCGTGGGCCAAGGGTGTGAACCCACCATGAGTTCTGCCCCGGCCAAACAGGAGAGAGAAAGATTAAATAACTTTCTATGAATTCACTCAGTTATGATCTCACAGTGAGGAAATAACTCATTGTAACTCCGAAATGACAACACAGGCACGGCTACTTCAAGACGGGCGCTTCGCTGCATTTATTGAACGCCGTGAAAACTACAAACATAAAACACAAAGGCTTTAAGCGCGTCAGTCTATCAAAAGTAACACTTGTGTTTTAACAACAAAAAAAATAACCTCGTGGCCGCCTGCCACTTCGGAGGTCCTAGAACAATAACTTCACAGTCCTGTGCATTCTAATTGAAAACATAAAATAATTAGAACACCATACATTACAAATTTTCACAATATTACAATACAGTTATATCAAATACCTTGAACAGCTGGTAGACTAACCAGGCTTTTGCAGATAGCTCGCTGAACTCCTTAGCGTGATTATTAAACGTGGGCTCACAGCCTATATTGTCACGTCCAAACCTCGCGATATTAGCGCTGTAACAAAACTTGTTCTTTGTGACAAGATAAACACACCTTTACAATATTGTCCACAGAAATGTACAAGCAAGAACATTTTAACTGCTGGAACCATCTATTAAACTTCTTTATACATAAGCCATTTCTGTGACACTTACACTTATAACAGCAGGACCTGGTTATCTCACCCGTGCCTGCACTGATATTATAATTGAGTACTCATGATGAACTCAGTGATTCAGGGTTTTCCCACACACGGAGCTCAGGTACAAACCTGAATAAAGGTTGTTGACATGGCAAAACAGGCCATCTTTAAGAAGCTTTAAAAACATATAAAAACAATGAGTTTCAATATGTATGATTGTTTTTTTGGCTTTTTTCAACACGTAAATGCTAAAATCAACACTTGAATATTTATTAAACCTTTGCAATTAAAAAAAAAGAACTTAAAAAGAGAAGAATAGAAATATCCTTTACTGTCCCTCACTGGGTGAGTGTTCCAGCAGCAGAGGGACAGGTGTAGCGGTCTGGCCTGACACTCTGATTGCTGTGTTCTCTGTGTTTTGTTATGCGAATGATGAGACGAGTCAACTCTCGCTTTGCCAGCTGAGGCAGGTTAATCCTCCCAAAACTGTTCAAATAAAAACAAATTCAGTACAGCAACTTTATATGACGGGACGTCTGCATGCACACCTCTCCCCAGCAGGAGCTCTAGCTGACTGAGGTGTGACATCACAACAAACCTCATTATAAATCAAGCTGCTAAAATACTGAAATATACATATAAACATATATAACAAATTAAAATGCACTGCATCATGACCATATAGTAACAGTGTGAGACAAAATGCACAAGTGGAACAAACAATGTTTGAATGACTTCGATTACTTTGACTGTGTTTAATCGCTCTGTAACCAGAACAGGAAGTGACTCTGTGGGAAGTCAAAGGTCACACAAAGAAAATAAAAGCTCCCAAAATATAAATACAGAAAATAAATATATATACACGTGCATGTCCATAAACAAGACTGACAAATGAAAATAACAGCACAGGATGGATCTTTGGTGAAATATAAATGATCTTTTTAATACAGCTGTTACACATGCATGGAGCATGCAGATTCACACAAAAGTAAAGAATCTAAAAATAAAAATAAGTGAGAGACTGTACAGAAAGTAAAGGAAAGAAAAACACAAATATCTACCTGGTGTATCTTTACCTCGAAGTGACTCATGGAGCCTCTGTCTGTGTGTCCTCAGTTTCCCAGCATGCCTCAGCTGTGGAGCTGTATGAGGGGGACTCGTTCATCCTGCCCTGTCAGTATAACACTTTCGCTCTGACTGACCCCTCTGTGGTGTGGAGTCGCTCCGACCTCAGTCCTCCAACCGTCCACCAGCGTCAGCTTCAAGGAGACGAACTGAAAGATCAAAACCAGCGTTACAGCGGCCGAACATCCATGAAGACTGACGCTCTGGAAACTGGAGACCTCAGCCTGACCCTGACCAACCTCCAACTGTCTGACAGCGCCACCTACACCTGCTCCGTCACAGACCTTATCTTTGGCTACATGAGACTGGGAGACGTACAGTTGCAGGTCAAAGGTCAGCAACAAACACTCGGATCACTCGGTTTTATCATTCAGATAAAACTTTATTATTTTACTGCTGAAAACATGTTGACTACAAGTATCTTGGCTTGAAGTATATTCAGTAAAATATATCATTACATTCAGTCAGAGGTCAAAGGTCATGTTGTTCTTTGTGTTTCTCCACAGAACGGTTTCCATCCTGGGTCAAAGCTCTCCTGGTTCTTCTTGTGGTTTCTGGAGGTCTACTATTTCATTTCCGTTACTATTTCATGTCAGGTGAGTGTCTCCCAGAAGTCAGAAAACCTCCTTCAGACTCAGTCATTGATCAGTGAAACAGCTCCACAACATGACTTTACTAAACAGTGTGTGTGCTTCACTGCATTGATCTGACACAGAGGCTGCATGTGGACAAGCTGTTCTTCTTCTGTGGTGGTAAACAGCAGGCTGACATGGAAACATGTGCTGACAGTAAATGTTCCTGCTTTTGTGTCAGTCATTGATCACCCTGTTTCTCAGGTTTTAATGGTCGAGTACAAGAACCTCAATTATGTATGAATTTTAAAAAAACTGGAGGTCATCAAGGTTGTTGACTTTAAGACATGCTGGTAGTTTAACTCTTATCTTTTGTCATAGATTAGTAAAGCCGGGTTTCATCTGCATATCAGTGAAAATGTTTACAGTGTTTTCTTATATTGTCTAAGAGAAAGATTTATAATGTGAAAAGAACTGGTCCCAGTACAGAACCTTTTGGAACTCCATGACCAACTTTTGTAAGTGAGGAAGAATCCTCATGAATCTATGAGATGGATATGACAGAAACCACAACAGCAGCATAATTACTTTGTTGTCAGTGTTTTCTGGTGTATCAAATGCAGCACTGAGGTGCAGTACAGAGATAAGTTTGCTGTAAGAAGGCCATCAGATCATTATTATAAACGTTACTACAGCTCATGTTGTGCTTTGTTGTCCTCTCAGTCCCCTGGGTGGAGGTGGATTCAGGGGTGGAGTCTGTCCAGCTGATCTGCAAAACCACAGTTTGTCTGCCTAAAGATGCTAAAGTGGAGTGGAAGGACAAAAACAACAGGAAGGTCCACGTGTATGAGAACGGCTCTGACCAGCCTGAAAAACAGGACAAGAATTACAACGGTCTAACAAAGATGAAGAGAAACTTACTGGAACCTGGAGACCTCAGTCTGACCCTGAAACACCCCACTGATAGAGACAACTCCACCTACACCTGCACCGTCTACAGCAGGGAGGGAAACATCCTGATGACGAAACAAGTGGAGCTGAAAGTCAGAGGTCAGTGTTGTAGATTCAGCTGACAGACTCATGATAGTGGTTCAGTCTCAGTGGGCTCCATCCAATAATGTTACAGTGTTAGCATGTCTGATGTTTGTGGCTGTTTTGGTTTTTATTTGATTTCCACCCAAAACATTTGGGTTTGGGTGGAAAAGTGTTCCAGCTCTAATGTACAGCTGTCATATTAGAAATAGAAGCAGCTCTGATTTTAGTGCTCAAATAAATCTATGAAGTTATGAATTCACACATGAACAGTTTTCTGCAGCGTTCCTCTCGGCCTTATTTGCAGCTCCACTCTTGTTTTTGCTCTAATAATTATTTCTCTCCATGAGCTGTTTCTCTGCCTGAAGGAGGCGCCACTCCATCGCTTCATTTAGTGCAGAACAAGAGTCACATGATGCTGCTCTGTCAACACCAATCACACTTTGTACAGCTCATGTTGTGTTTGTTGTCCTCTCAGTCTGTCAGGTGGAGGCGGAGGAGGGGGCGGAGTCTGTCCAGCTGCCCTTCAAAACCACACAAAACCTGCCTGAAGATGCTGAAGTGGAGTGGAGACGCGTGCAGTCAGTGCATCGACAAAGTGCGTGTAGGCTAGCCGCTGCCTTCTGCTCCAGACGGTATGTTCTGTCCAACAGAGTCGTGCTTTGTCCTCGCCTGAACGGCCACAGTGCTGTTATGCGATACTACAGCTCCGACTCAAAGGATGAGCTGCACGTTAGATACCTGGACGGAGAAGACAGCGGTATTGTCGTCGTTGGAATAAATCGACCAAAAGCCAAAAATGCCATAAACAAAAATCTTGTGAAAATGATGTTTGAAGCTGTGGAGGACGTCAAGAAGAATAAAAAAGTGCGCAGTGTAATTTTATGTAGTTTAGTTCCTGGTATATTTTGTGCAGGTGCAGATCTGAAGGAGAGGGCCAAGATGCACCAGAGCGAAGTGGGACCATTTGTATCCAAAGCAAGAGCCCTCATTACAGAGCTAGAAACCTGCCAGTACCAACAATTGCTGCAATTGATGGTGCTGCCTTAGGAGGAGGTTGGAAATGGCCCTTGCTTGTGACATCAGAATTTCCTCCAATACTGCCAAAATGGGACTAGTTGAGACTAAACTTGCAATTATTCCTGGAGCAGGTGGTACACAACGTCTCCCTAGGGTGATTGGCGTCTCTCTAGCCAAGGAGCTCATCTTTGCTGCACGAGTGGTTGATGGAACACAGGCGCAACAAATGGGTCTTGTCAGTCATTCTGTGGAGCAGAATAACAGTGGAGATGCTGCCTACTTGAGGGCTCTGGAGCTTGCACGGGAGATTAACCCCCAGGGCCCAATTGCAATAAGGATGGCAAAGTTGGCAATTAACCAGGGGATAGAGGTGGATTTATCTACAGGTCTGGCAATAGAAGAGGCTTGTTATTCCCAGGTGATACCAACCAAAGACCGTTTGGAAGGCTTGTCTGCTTTCAAGGAGAAGAGGCAGCCTCAGTACAAAGGGGAATGAAGTCATCGTTCCAGAATCGATCAGTTCTGCCTTCAGCTCTGCTACTGTTCCTCTGCTTCCAACATAAGTTATGGGTCAGACTAAACTCGTCAACACATTAGCCCTTACATCATAGCTGACAGCTGGACCTTAGGGGTCGTTGTGGGCTGGTGTTTCAGGCTAAAGCACTTTCTGACTTTGATAATTCTATTCACTTTTATTTATATAGTGACAATTTATGACAGCAGTCACCACAAGGTGCTTTAAATTGTAAAAGTAAAGAATTTACAACTAATCACATTAAGATTTGGAGAAACAAAGCAAACTAACCCAGCTAAGTTAAATGTGTCCTGCTGTGTTCATGTCTGCATAAAACAGTTTTTGATTCCCTTTACCAAAGTGAAGTGAATGGAGATGGTTTGATTTCTTACTTTTGGGGCCTCAATGTGCTAGTAACAGAAAAATCCTTCAGATTAACTGGTTAAAAATCATTAATTGTTATTTTCCTACAAGTCAGTTTTTGGTGCCAAATTAATCTGAATAAAAACTTATCTCAACTCTATAATTTACCAAAAAAAGATCTGAGCGACTTGATTACTGGTCCGAGCTTGACACTTTTCCCCATAGCAAATAGCAAACATTAGCTAAACTATTTTCTTTACATGTCATCTTTACTTGCTGCCCAATTTTGTTACTTACTTAAGACAACATCATATTAAAGTGTTTTTTTGTTTTGTTTTGGTTTTTTTTTTAATATAAACATTCTTGAAAAATATGACGGGTGCTTAAAGCTTACATCGCCTGAAACAATCTGAAATCGGCTCGTCTTCCTTTACAGCAACTTTGTTCCGATTGGCCCTTGAATCCCTTGAGCAGCACAACAGTGTGTTGTACTTCTCTGTTTACAGCCAGAGCCACACCTGAGATAACGATATTAAGGATATCAGTTCTGACATCATACAAGGCTAAGAGTGTCACGGTCTGTGTGCCAGACCGTGGGGATGTGAGAAATGAGGACCCAAAGTGCAGGACTTCATGATTTAGGCAGTGCGTTTATTTACAGTGGTGTAATGATCCAAACAACAATAAATCCCCAGTGCGATCCCAACTCCAGTTCCGTGTCTTCTTCTCAGTGCCCGTGCTCCGTGTCTCCGCTCCCGTGAAACTTGTGCTCGCTGCTCTCCCGTTCCCGCACTCCTGCTGGAAATCCACAAAGGCAGCCGTTAACCCACAACTCAAAAAACATCTCCGCCAACACAACAAAAAACCCCAGTTCAATAGTCCAACCCCTGCCCTAGTGGCAGCAACACAGTTCTGTCGGCCGACCCGGTGGACGGCAAAACAGGCGAGACCTGCGGTGGGTTATGCGGTGGGTTATGCAGTGGCGGCAAAACAGTTCAGGTGGCCTACCTCTAACCCCTTGGTGGAAGCGCTGCAGCTCCGGCAGGCGGCCACAGGTCCAGTGGCGACGGCGCTGCATCTCCGGTGGCTTACCACGCATCCTGTGGTGGTGGCGCTGCAGCTCCGGCGGCCTGCCGCGGGTCCAGTGGCGGCGGCACATCTCCGATGAACCACAGTGAGGTGTGGTACCTGATCTATGACGTGCCGGTCGCGGACGTGTTGGACGCGGACGTGGCGGCCGTACCGGTCGCGGACGTGGCGGCTGTGCTGGTCGCGCTGGTCCCTCCGGCTCGCTGAGGTCTTCTGTGGGCAGCACGGGCTCTGCTGGCGGCGCGTGCCTCCGGCTCATTGAGCTCCTGCTCGGGTAGTGCGAGCACCTGCAGCTCGCTGAGCTCCTCCGCTTGCGCCACGGGCTCCTCCGGCTCACTGAGCTCCTGCTCTGGCTTGCTGAGCTCCTCCGCTGGCGCCGTGGGCTCCTCCAGCTCACTGAGCTCCTGCTCTGGCTTGCTGAGCTCCTCAGCTGGCGCCGCGGGCCCCTCCTACTCACTGAGATCCTCCGCGGGCTCGTCCAGCTGCACCACAACCGCAGACGGTCGAGCCGATGGTGACGATGGAGTGGCAGCTGCAGGCGGTGGAGGTGATGGTAGCGTAGTTGATGTGGATGGTGAAGCTGAGAGCGCTGCGGTCGCTGCAGACTGATGGGACGCTGGTGGAGAAGCAGCTGCAGAGGGTGGAGGTGATGATGGTGCGGTAGCTACTTGCGGTAGTCTGGGCAGCGATGCAGGAACAAAAGACAGGTGAAATGACGGTGGTGTGGGTCCAGCAGGTGCATCGACCTCCGACTGAGGGTGAAGATGAGAGGCTGACTGGACTAAAGACTGAGCTACAGGTAGCGGGGCAGCTGACTGAGTTTCATGCTGGGCAGCTGAGTGAGTTTCATGCTGGGCAGCTGACTGAGTTACGTGCTACAGGCTGGGCAGGTCCGGGTGGCGTCATAGCTGCAGGTGGCGGAAGAGATGGCAGAGTGTTGGCTGCAGGCAGATGAGACGATGGTGTCACACCAACTGCAACAACCTCCAGGAATCCAAAGCTAGCTGAGGACTCCAGTTCAGTCCCAGGGGAAGCCCTGGAGTGAGGAAATGTCTCGTGGCTGTCAGGCTTAGATAAACTAAGCTCAGACATCAGCAGCCTTGAACACAGTTTCTGGACTCCCAAGTTCTTTAACATTAACAACCTCAGGAGTTTTTACCTTCCATCTCTTCTTCTCAGTCAGTACTTCCTTTCCTGCCTTCTCTCATCCATCTTAACCCTCTCCACCTCTGCACGCCTCTTATTCTCTGCTTCTACACTTATCCCTTCCTCCTCCACTCTTTTCTACCTTTTCTCCTGCTTCATTTTAATAGTCACAGGATGGGAATTAGCAACATTAGCAGAGCCCAGTTTACTCACCGCAGCGTCCGGACTGCTGGAGTTGGAAGCAGGGTGGAGGCTGCCATAGGTGGAGCTGATGGCTGAACTTCCTTAGTGTTTGTTGTCTCTCCGTCTTCTGTTAACAAACAAAAAGACGGAGTGGGTAAGAACAAATGCCCGGTATGCCCGATGGCCAGTCCAGCTATGCACATGGAAATGAGCAGTTTAGCTCAAATCTGGCAGGTTCTTCTGTTTTTATCCTGATGTCCATGAACATGAACACTGTCCCTGTCAAATAAATCCAGATACAAAGATCAGATCTACTGAGCATCATCAGCGTGTCAGCCGCTAACTGCATCTTCAAATAAATAGTGTCTGATCAGCGGTGATAAGTATGGAACGCCAGGACTGCCATAATGAATTACTTAAATACACCATGAAATAATTAATTAAATGTGGCAATAATTAATTAAAATTGGAATTAATTAATTAAATAAATAGTTATGACACATGTAATTAATTAATTATTGACACATTTAATTAATTAATTATTGACACATTTAATTAATTATTTATGTATTTCACATTTTAATTAATTATTGACACATTTAATTAATTATTTAATGATATATTTATTTATTTCATTTTGGCAGTCCTGGCGCCTGGCTCTCACCATGAATTAATTTTATCTGTCAGCTTCACCCATCAAATTGTGGAATTACAGGGATTATTTTACATAACCATCATCTTTATCATTGCATTAATTATCATTTCATCCAAGCATTTATTGAAGTTGCTGGCAGTATGTTATAATTTGTATTACAGGTGTTATCATAATCACATATTAACATGTTTATTACAGGTGCAGTTATAACCACTTTAAATCGTTGAGTTAAATCTATAATCTTAAAAGCTTATATGCTGAGTATATTGTTACAGTAAAATAGTAGCTGAGCAAAGGCCTGAATGTATTCAGCTTCTTGTTGCATTTGAGTTTGCCTAGCAACAGGTGACGCAAAGAGGAGGACAAGTCCATGGGGACCTCAAAGGCCTGAGATCATCACCATATTTGAAAGAGGATGCCAGAAAGGGGAACTTCTGTGTCTGCATTTATCTCTTAAAATTGATCATTGTCTGTAAAATATGCAAATTATGTGCTTGTAAACGCATGAGGGGGCGTCATAATACCCTGATGTTATAAAAGCAATCTGAAGTGTATTTTTGGGTGGGGATTTACAACTGATGGTTTCCAGTGTACGTCTCCCCACGCTGCGTGTATTCATTAAAATCAATTGTTTGATCGACCTCTTTTGGACCATCATTGTTTTACTCTCGCCCTCAATTTCGGACCCGTAACAAAACTCAGAGGGTGGGGTTAACGCTGATCGACTCAAAACCATTGCTTTGGCCTGGTGGCCATTGTTTATAGCCCACAACAACCGGCAGAACTGAACTTTGAAAAACCCTGTTTGTGTGTCACCAAATACCGTTTTAATATTTTTTTAGCCAAGAATGTAGTGGTTTAATCTTCATATGTCTGGTCGGTTTGTCAAGATACAGCCTCTTTGCAAAAGTGCTTCGATGATTTCGGAGATGTCTGCCCAGTCTCACGGCAAAGCGTGGGATAGATCCGCTTGCCTCGCAAGCAATGGAGCTGTTGTTACCGCCGACAAAGCGCAGGCCGCGGTACACAGCTGTAATAACCCCCGCTGACACTGACTTATTTTACTGAGGTTATATTTATCGGGGTGTTATTTCCTGATGTTCGTATGTGTCCTACGTGTTTCAGTCGCCAATTCTGAATTATAACTAACATTAAAAACATGTCTAAGGAGGAGAGAGAGCAAATAAATTCGATTAACAACTGATCTTTGGGTTTTTGTTCAGTAATCAGCGTGACCTGTGTATAAACGTATAAAAGAGAAAACGTTGGTGTTTCCGTCATGTAGTAACTGCTGGCTTTAACTGTACAAAGGTTGTTCGACACTATGAAACACATACAGACTTAATGATGTTCGGCTAATATTTTTATCGTGAATATTAATCATGAGGGTAAACGGCCCTGTACACCATGGAGCGAGGTCAGCATCTCCACGATATCTTCAGCTCTCTGAGTTAACCCAGAGTTTCACAGCTGACTATCAAACTGTCATCTACGAATATGTCACGGGTCATATCAATATGATTTTACAGAAAAGCATCCTTAATACTGCCAACTATTCCAGAGACGTGGAAATCTACAGCATAAAGAACACAAAAATATAGCAGTCTAACGCAACACTGTAACAGAGATGAACCGTCAGTTTGTCGCAGATCAAAGTGGAAAGAAAGTGATTGGTTGAACAGGTGTTCGTGATCTGTCTTTTCTGCATTTTCATCAGTGTAAGAGACTCAGCAGCAGATTAGAATAACAGTTATACATTTAATAAATCACCAAATGAATCCACGATCGAACCTGTTCCGACAATTTGAGTTTGTATTCCCTCAGCTGCAGACTCGCTGCTGTTTAAATGTTTGAGAGGAAGATTAGATATAAAGCAAACGTCAAACATAGACTCAGTCTGCGTTCACATTTGATATGAGGCCAGGACGGATAGTGGCTATGTCCTGTTTTAAGATCATACATGTAAAATTGTTGTCTGACCTCCGTCGATCCAGAGTCCGTGGTTACCATGGTTACTGCATAAGCAGCTATAATGTAAACATTACGCAGCATAGGTGTTTATGTTTTTCATTGCAAAAGAACTGTCTGAATGGTTAACTGACGTTAACTTGGATAAATTATAGTTAAGGAGTATCACAGATAACACCCATGTGAGCTGCTGAAATCAGTAGGCTATTACTGAAATACACGTGCTATATCATACACTATGATATAAATAGGGAGGTCCTACTAACATGTTTAGTTTTAAAGGACACCTTCCTGCCTTTAGTCTCATTCATGAGCAGTATTAGTTTTCTTCTAACATCCAGAAGTCTGCACGATGTGTTTCATAGTTTGTAACAAACCTTTTACAGTTAAACATAACATGACCGAAAAAGAAAAGAGAGAGAGAGAGAGAGAGAGAGAAATCACACAAATTATATGTTAACCTCATTTATTTTTAGTTAAGTAAACTCTAAAAATTCTAGCAGATAGCTGGTGCTTAGAATACAGTTGAATAACTATTAAAAAACAGATGATATAATATTTCTGTCCAGGTTGCAGTCTTCATGATGAACATGCTGTTGCAAACTCTGCTCCTCTCGGTGGAAATGCGCCTTCTCTTTCCTCTTTGTATAAAAACATTTTAAAAGTCAGTTTAATCTCAAAATTCACTGTTAAATCCAAAACACACCAGATAAAGAAAAGCGAATAGTTCAGTCTAACACATGTGCCAGTGAACCATTAAACGTCTGTAAAACTATGCAGTTATGAAACGTAACTTTAGCCTCAGCCAAACCGATTTGCTCAGTTGTAAGTAAAACAGCGAAGTAAACGTGACCCGACAGACAGAACCTGAGTGAATTAAGTCCAGTGTTTAACCACTGAGAGCTAAAACTCAGGTGAGGTTTCAAAGCTGTGTGCGGTGATTGGACATCAGCCGCCGATAAAGTGGGTTTGCCTATAAATAGCCTATAGCTCCAGCAGCTCTGTGCTCTGGAAAATACTATACTTTACTTATCTTGTGCAGAAAAATGCGCTGACATTGCGTTATATAGAGCACCGACTGCCCAGTTAAACTGTGACGATCACCAGGTAACGTGGGCGTGTTTCTTGAATTAGCAGCAGGTGTTAAACAGCTGACAGGTGAGGAGGACGCATGCAGGTAAACTGAGGGCCTGCTGAGCTGATCGCTGGTTTCGTGAGAAAAATGTCAGCTCGTTCTTTATGTTACAGAAGCACAGAGACACAAGACCAGGCGGAAAGAGACGATCGTTCGGTGAAAATGAGAATATGCGAATGCAACATGTGGAACACGGAAAGTGGAATATGTAAACAAACCGGTTCACGTAACCCCCTCGGTGCACTCTGCATGCTGACTGTTAGCAGAGTAGTGAAATCTCTGAAAACATCTGAGCACTTTTGCAAACATGTTCTATGTTGACAACCTGACCAGACATGTGAAGATTACGGTAGCGACATTCGGCGTGTAGTTGGTGACAGAAAACGGGTATTTTGAAACTACACCACCACCATTGCTGCCTGTGATTTGAAATGCATTCTGGAACACCTGACTGCCTCAAGTCTACAGAAGCAATCAATTATCTAGGATCGACCTGTTTTGACTTACTTTGCACGGCAACCAATCAAATGTTAGAGAAGCTGCATGGGCAGCGTTAACCCCGCCCCCTGGGTTTGATGGGTGAGGCTGACAGATAAAATTAATTCATGGTGAGAGCCAGGCGCCAGGACTGCCAAAATGAAAAAAATGAAATAAATAAATATATCATTAAATAATTAATTAAATGTGTCAATAATTAATTAAAATGTGAAATACATAAATAATTAATTAAATGTGGCAATAATTAATTAATTACATGTGTCATAACTATGTATTTAATTAATTAATTCCAATTTTAATTAATTATTGCCACATTTAATTAATTATTTAATGGTGTATTTAAGTAATTCATTATGGCAGTCCTGGCGTTCCATAGATAAGAGGAGAGACGCTGAGCGAGTGAAACTTTAAAAACTGACTGAAAAAATTCTTCTTGGCTTCATTTTTCCTTCCAGTCGGAAAAAACTTCCATTTAATGATTTTGTGGAAATATAAGACATTTGAAGACCTTCATTTATTTGAATATCAGAGTTTTTAATGAGCCACAGCAGCCCTGAATAAACACTTGAATTACTGTCTGAGCTGCTGCAGTTTCCTGCTGCGTCCACTGGGTGTCAGTAAAGCTGCAGGTGTCTCACCTGTGAGTCCAGCTGTGGGGAAACAGTCCAGCTGCTGGTTCTGCCTCCAGCTGAGGAAACACTTCATTCCTTTTATTGCTGGTCTCTCTTTATGAATCCACCTGAACTCGTCTGATCCTGGAAACCTTTCACTTTCCTTCCTTGCTGTCTCCGTCCAACACGTTCTCACTCCCAAAGGGTAACATTTTACGCTAGGTGACAAATCGTCAACATATTACGTTTTCGGGCACCCAACGCGTTCCTACATGACGACATCACAAAAGTGAGGACACATGAGAACCGTTTGGACTCAATCCACACATCTTTGCTCTTTTCCTTAAAATCGCTAATAATAATAATAATAATAATAATAATAATAATATGTCTGTGAAGGTTCTCAGTCATCCAGGTCATCGTAGTCAAAGGAGTTTGCAAAGAAAAGCGTCTGGACTTCTTTGAGTTGCTTGATAATAATAATAATAATAATAATCTCACTCATACGTTACAGGATGGCTGACAGTGAACATCACAGCAGTTGTGTTACCAGAGGTGGGTCGAGTATCCAAAAATTGTACTCAAGTAAGAGTATCATTACTTTAAAATATTATTACTCAAGTAAAAGTGAAAAGTAGTCGTCAAAAAAGTTACTCGAGTAAGAGTAAAAAAGTACTTGGTGAAAAGGCTACTCAAGTACTGAGTAAATAGCGAGTAACTGTTTGAAATGTCCGATTTATTTTTTAAATAAATGTTATCAGACAAACAAAAATAAATAAATATACAAATTTTAGTATTTTCAAAAGGAATATGTGTAAAAAGATCCACAAAATAAGGCACAACAATTCTAATTTCAAGATTTCAGTTTTTCACAACGTAAAGCTTTTTCAAGCAAAACCCACAGTAAATATATTCAGATTAACAGCAGCCTCAGAGAAAACATTAGAACGAGGCAACTTCAACATAACAGACTACAGCTGATGCGCCAGAATGTCATACTAGGGGTGGTTCTTTAAAATACAAGGAGGGATTAAGTAAATCAGAAACAAATGACACAGAGATGCAACAGGTATAATCAGGAAAAGTTTATTCCCAAGGCGGACAGCAGGAATTAACAAACATAACAAACAAAACACACACACACACACACACACACACACACAACACATCTGTGCTAAAATTCCACAGGAATAGACATTCTAACAAAACTATAAAATGTTCTTTGTATATTAAAATACCCTGAAGTATAGACAGTGGATTAACACAATGTAATATGTAAAAACTTTACTCACAAATAAACACTGAAATCAGAGTAAAACTAATTATAAACGACAAATACAAATTCCCACTATGTGGATGTACATATGTGTATGGCTCACTTTACCATAAATTGTTTCTTCAGTCAGTGAACTGGTGGTTCAGCTTCAGCAGCAGTTGGCTCTCAAGGTTCTTGCTGTGAAGCTGTGACCGTTTGGCAGTGAACAGGAGTCCTGCATGACTAAAAAGTCTCTCACAGGCTGCAGATGCAGGAAGAGCTGTATTGACTTTGATCGACAGCTTCTTGATCTGAGGAAAGCCATGCAATAGATCCACACCTCCAGTGAATGGACATGAAAGGTACCTTTCCAGCTCCTCTGCTTCTGGCTTTCCTGACCCCATGGATCCATCATCTTCGTCGGTTAGGCTGCTGTTTGTGCTGGTCTCATCCAGCTCTGTGTCTAGGTGATGTCTGATGAAGTGGAGACCTGTGGAAAGATGTAAGGTTTTCAAAAGAATTAGGTCTGGTCATTATAGTGCTGTATACACTGCCAAGCTGCAGATGCTTGTTTGGAGCTAGCTTCCAAAAGCTGCCCATACACTGTGCGATTTTTGGCCCATTTTGAGACGATTTCTCAATCGCGCAACCGTTTTGGGGATCGGTCGTGTTTTGCCTTAATCGTGTGTGCATCGTGTAGTATACATGGGGTAACGAAAAGCAGTTAACACCTCACGACCAGCTCCCAATCATCAATCGTATGGTCGCATGATAATCAAACCAGTTTGAAATCCTGTCGCCTCTCACACTGCGCACGCACAAACACAGAAATGAAAGAGAAAAGGTGGAGCAGCACGGCAGTGCAGCGTGTGATCTGGACACAAAAGATGGAGGCACAACTTGGAGGACGAGGCAAGCTCATCCAAGTACGTAAGCGTAGAGCTGCCACCGGGGCAAAAGAAAAATAGAGCTATATCACGTTATAACGTAAACAGTTTATTGTTCTAACAATATACCTTTCACGTTTGAACAATATAATATCACGTTCGTACAATATAATATTTACATTGTACGAACGTGATAATTATGTATATTGTAATAACGTGATATTATATTGTTCAAACATGAAAGGTATATTGTTAGAACAATAAACCTTTCATGTTATAACGTGACATAGCTCTATTTTTCTTTTGCCTGGGTGGCAGCTCTACGCTTCCGTATCTGAGGCTTTTCAATGTGGCCTCACAAAATTATCACGACTACCACAACCATGAAGAGTTGGATGGACATTGCTGCTCAATCAAAGCTGCCTGGTCAATGTTTTTCATTAGTAATTTAGCAGAGTTGATGGTGTGTGTGTCTGTGTGAGTGAAAGACAGAGAGGGAGAGCGAAGGACAGATTTTGTATGATAAGCTTCATGTTATGGACGCACAGTTTGAGCACTCAGGTCGCATCAGAGCATCAGGCCGTATAGTGTGAGACCCTGCATCGTGACCTATGAACTTCTAACCCCTGAGATTTAATAGTAGAGTTTGAGCAGGAGCGGAATAACGTGACTGAAAAAACTCGCACAGTGTTTGCCCAGCTTAATGCAGACTGTTTAAACTAAACAAGCTGCTGTTTCACATAATAAACCCTGTCAGCCGCAGTATTGCCTTCTGTTTTAACAGTTAAAGCAGTAAAGACGAGCTGTTTGCATGTTCGTGGAACTCTAGCGTCATTAACCAGGCTAGCTGTTAGCTTATAGCTCACGCTAGCTAACCAGCGAGCAGTTAAAAAGACAGCTGAAGCTGCACAAAACACCCACAAACTTATCTCACTACAACGTAGCGCCGAAAATATGACTCGCAGCTCGAGCTCGACACAGCTGCTGTAACATAAGACTGACATCCAGCTAACCACAGCTAAAAAGATATTTAGAGAAAACCTACCGTTTCCTCAGGTCACACGAGCTGAGTTGTTTCATGATGAAAAGTTGGTTTGTTTTGGCTCTCACTGAAGACACCGACACTGCAGACATAGCTGTTCTTTTGTGCTGCTTTTAAGCGAAACATTCTTTGTATGTGAGGCCAAAGATGTTGGTCCTCTTCAGCTCTAGCGTAGACTCTGCCATCACATTTCTTCTTTCCGTGTGTCGCTACTTTGAAACGCTTGGGCCGCTCTGCCCGCCACGGTTTGACTGTATGGCCACGTCTCATTGGTAAAAAAGTTACCGGAAACTCCACTGGCGGCATGTTATCTAATGTGTTAAACTAACTATTTTTTTTAAAGTAACGAGTCGAATTTTGCAAATGTAGCGGAGTAAAAGTACCGTTTCTTCTTCATAAATGTACTCAAATGTACTCAAGTAAAAGTAAAAAGTATCGTGCAAAAAAGGTACTTAAAAAGTACATTTTTTTCAAAAACTTACTCAAGTAAATGTAACGGAGTAAATGTAGCTCGTTACTACCCACCTCTGATTCTTTCTCTCCATGAGCTGTTTCTCTGCCTGAAGGAGGCGCCACTCCATCGCTTCATTTAGTGCAGAACAAGAGTCACATGATGCTGCTCTGTCAACACCAATCACACTTTGTACAGCTCATGTTGTGTTTGTTGTCCTCTCAGTCTGTCAGGTGGAGGTGGAGGAGGGGGCGGAGTCTGTCCAGTTGCCCTTCAAAACCTCACAAAACCTGCCTGAAGATGTAAGAGTGGAGTGGAAACGTCTTGAACCTAAGCCAGTAATCAAAGTCCAAGTGTGTAAGAACGGTTCTGACCGGCCTCACAGACAGCACCAGGTTTACAGAGACCGAACGAAGATGAATGAAGACCTGCTGAAAACTGGAGACCTCAGTCTGACCCTGAAACACCCCACAGAGAGAGACAGTGGAGAATATGGATGTGACGTCAGCAGAAGAATGAAACTTGGGCTTAACATTAACATTGATGATGTTTACAGATACAAAACAGTGCAGCTCAAAGTGAATGGTATGTATGTTTGTGTGTGTGTGTGTGTGTGTGTGTGTGTGTGTGTGTGTGTGTGTGTGTGTGTGTGTGTGTGTGTCTGACTGTGTTGTGTCTCCTCTGCAGGGAGAGTTCAGGTCCAGGATCAAACAGGGGACATCAGGAACAGAAGCAGCTCCATTGATCCGACTCCTCTGATGGCTGATCAATCAGTTTGATCTGTGTGTTCTTTGATTATTGATCAGTGATGTCAGAGTGGAGTCAGTGTGATGTTGTTGTTGTGTGTTTGAGACTTTTAGTGTCCATGAAGGTCTCTGCTGCCGTAGATCCTCTGAACTGTGACAGAGGTCTCACTCTGGAGGAAACTCTCAGCACTTTCCAGCAGCTCCTCCATCATGGAGGACGTTCCCTCACTGTAACAGGTGGAGGAGAGAGGAGAGGAAGCACAGGTGGATCCTCTGAGGAAGAGGAGCGTTCCTACAAACCACATGATCACATGACCAGAGGACAAGCATGTGTAGAAACACATTAAAGTCAGCCTGTAAACACGTTTGTGTAAATTCTAGTCGTGTTTTTCTGTTACAGTCAAATAAAAGCAGAGAAAGCAGAACAAATGCTGAAGCTGTCTGTGTGAAATAAAGGAGTTAAAGCACACACACACACACACACACACATCTGTCTCCAGCAGCTGTCTGAGCTGCAGTCTGTATTGTGTGTGTAATATCTTCATATGTTTCTAATATTACAGTTTTATCTTCAGGTGTAAAATCAGCTGCTCTGCTGTTTTATCCCCTGATCCTGTGTGATTGATTAGATCCTGCAAATGCCACAAATTTCATTTCAGCTTTTATTTGAAAGCCAGCGAGTAAAAGGATCAGCGATAGTTTTCAGAGCGATGCCAAAGCTTGGGTTCCTCTCCTACAGCAGCTTTTCTTTTCTTTCTTTTCTCTCCCTGTGAAATACAGCAGCTGGACCTTTAGCTGCAACACACTGTGAGACAAACTGCACACAAACAGTTTCCTCGCTCCTCTTCAGCAGGGCTAGCTAGATGCTAAAGTAGCGCTAACACAACTTACAGACACCTGCAGTCGTTCAGGTGTTGTCCCAAAAACATATCAAATAAAAACATGGCCCACTTTAAGCCCTGACTGTGACTCACAGTTTGACTCTTTGGTCTCTTTTTATGTGATTAATAAATGAACAGGATTTCCTTTCATGTGTTTCTGTTTAGGCTCAAATCACTTTGATGTTTGAAGGCTCGCACTGATGAAATAATAACTCCCCTCAAATGTGTTAAACTTAAAGTAACCAGCCTGTTTGAACATGTAAGGAGTAGAAAGTACAGATACCTGTAAATCCTACTTAAGTACAGTAACAGAGTATTTGTACTTTGTTACTTCCACCTCTGGCCCTACCGTTTTATCCCATATGACTAAAGCCAGGTAGGGGCTGGCTGGATTCAGCAGAGCAAACATCTAATGTAGTCGTGGGCTCACAAGTTTCTCTCTGGATGCTGTCATGTTGTAGTTGCCATGGTTACACAAGGTTTGGCCCTGACCAAAGCGCTCGGCACAGACATGGTAGAGAAGGCCGTCACTAAATGATGGAGGCGGGAAGCGAGACTCAGAGGGGTCAGGTATCCTGGTGTTACTGAGGAGAACTCTGCTCTCTTTCTAGTCCCTGTTATTTACTCACACTGTCCCATTTAAAGCAGCTGAATCCTCTGTGATGCTGTTCACACTAATATGGTTGGATCACGCTGAGACTGAAGGAACTCTGACTGTCAGCTCACTCTTGAACACACTGAGTTTCTGGGAGTCTGGAAGATATAAGACCCTCTTCAGGAACTGACTCAAAGAAGAAAAAGTGGGGATTTTTCATTTGTCCAGATTGTCATTTTCACTGGACGTGGGTAAAACTCCTGGATATCAAAGACATTCTGAGGATCACTGAAGTTAAACGGCTGTTGCTGAAAGTTTAAAGAGAATTGTAAAATGATAAGATAATGATTGACTAATAAGATTATCTGACAGGTCCTTAAAGTGGCCCCTTGGTGGAGCTCAGCAGGACGACAGGTGGCTGTGAGCTCATTTTAAAATAATCATAGAATAAACAGAAACATTAGCAGATGACGTTTGAAGGCTTTACATGTGTTGGATATGAATGTTTGGAGCCCAGATCATCATTTGTCTTGTTTCAGTGGGAATGTTTTTCTCCATGTTGGCCTGAGGGTGGTGCTGTTTAGCCTGTACTGAGTATTTGTCACTATGCTGAGTTGTGGGTGGAGTCAGTGATTGGCTGAAGGTGCCTTCTTTAAAGCGGGAACACTGGCTCAGCTTTCTTACCTCCTTACTCCCAGCTGGACCACGCTGCATCAACAAGTGATTGTCTGTGTGTGGAAGAGTGATGCCATTGTACACACTGTAAATATCTTCTTCTTCTTCAGCTGTGTGGGTGGAGAAGCTTTTCTGTCAGGGAGACGGTGTCCTTCTCACCTTCAGACATGAGATTAGAAAGAGAGGGAGAGAGTTCAGATTACAGTGCAGATATGAATGAATGAATCCGTGCTCGTCCTCACGGCTCCTGCATGCTTTTAAAAAAGTGTGTGTTCAGCTCTGATCTCCAATCTGTTCTTTTCTCTCTTTGTTTCTTTCCTGGGTTCATGATCATCATCACACCGTCTGAGGCTCCTAAATATCCATGTTTGCTTGTTTCACTTTCACAGTTGAACTCTGGGAGTCAAAGATGTTTCAGCTCCAAACTCACTGAGAGCTCCTCGTGCCCACCACGTGACCAAAAACATCTTTGTGCTCACGTGCTGCACGTGTCTGAGACACTTTAGTTTGAAGGAGACAAACTTCTGTAGAGAGGACACGTGAATAAAGCCGCAGTGATCCACTCCAAAAACACACAAACAGCTCTTTGCTGCCTTTGACTCCTTACTTGATGCAACAGCTGATGCTGTCAAATAAAAACAAACTTCATGTTGACAATCAAACTGATCTTTATTGTCTTTCTTGCAGAAAGCTTTCATTATTTCATGGGCAGCTGAAAGAAGTAAGAAGTGCAGAATATGACAGGAAATAAGTGGAAGAACAAAATCTTCATTTCCTCCAAGTCTTCTGGGCCTGGATGTGATGGAAACAC
Organism: Oreochromis aureus; assembly: GCF_013358895.1. Lineage (NCBI taxonomy): Eukaryota > Metazoa > Chordata > Actinopteri > Cichliformes > Cichlidae > Oreochromis > Oreochromis aureus. The sequence goes on along the minus strand of NC_052944.1, from coordinate 93,125,559 downwards.
TCACTGAGTCCACTGCTGTGCTCATTACTGAAGCTCATAATTGATAGGTTTGTAGCTTAAACCTATTCGCTGGAACGTTAAAGGCAATGTAATTACACAGCAAGCAAGACACGGAGTAGGCAAAGTTCTTTGTGTTACTCATGCATGAGGGAGGTGTTACGGGTCCGAAATTGAGGACGAGAGTAAAACAATGATGGTCCAGAAGAGGTCGGTCAAACAATTGATTTTAATGAATACACGCAGCGTGGGGAGACGTAAACTGCAAAACATCAGTTGTAAATCCCCGTCCAAAAATACACTTCAGATTGCTTTTATAACATCAGGGTATTGTAATGCCCCCTCTTGCGTTTACAACCACATAATTTGCATCTTAAGAACATTGTTTGCCTCTTCTACAGATAATGATCTATTCTAAGAGATAAATGCAGACACAGAAGTTCCCCTTTCTGGCATCCTCTTCCAAATATGGTGATGAGGTCAGGCCTTTGAGGTCCCCATAGACTTGTCCTCCTCCTGTCACCTGTTGCTAGGCAAACTCAAATGCAACAAGAAGCTGAATACCTTCAGGCCTTTGCTCAGCTAATATTTTACTGTAACAATATACTCAGCATATAAGCTTTTAAGATTATAGATTTAACTCAACGATTTAAAGTGGTTATAACTGCACCTGTAATAAACATGTTAATATGTGATTATGATAACACCTGTAATACAAATTATAACATACTGCCAGCAACTTCAATAAATGCTTTGATGAAATGATAATTAATGCAATGATAAAGATGATGGTTATGTAAAATAATCCCTGTAATTCTACAGAGGCCTGCCTGGAGCCAAGTGTCGTTCCACCCACTTGACCTCTGTCAGACTCTCAGCCAGGTTCCCCATAGCACTCCTTTTATTGTGGTTACTTGAATATGCATAGGTTCATTAACATATAACGGTACACATGTGGACAAGGAATACCCTGCCTGTGGTTTTGTAAGTGTGTGTGTGTGTGTGTGTGTGTGTGTGTGTGTTGCTGACCAAAAGGGTCATAAAGCAGGAACAACATCCTAGGTCATAAAGAGAGTAACCTCCCCACACCCAATCTATGGTTCACCCTAGATAACACAGTGAAGCCATACAAAGGGCAGGAAGTTTTACCACATCAGACCTTCACAAGGATGTTTGCCTGTGATAAAACACTACAGCCCCCCACTCAGAACTTCGAGAATCTGGGGAGGGGAGAACAAAAGAATTCCTTTCAACACACAGTTAAAGTACAAATGGTAAGAATAAAAATGACAAACATTTAACAATTCACTCTAACAATAATGCAGCAGGTAGTATTGCACATTTCCAGGACTGAAACATGTTTGAAACCTTGGAGGATTTCCTGCGTTCTTCTCCAGGTCATTGAAGCAAACTGCTGGGCCTGAGCGGGCAGTTTCCCATCGAGGGTCCAAAAACTCTTTAACATGGTGGAGATTTCATAGCCACGCTGTAAACACGCTGTAAGAACATGAGGATGATCCCACCGTCACCGTTCTCATAGGGGGGTCGTCTGATTGGTGGAGTTTCTCTCTGTTATTGTCGAGTCTTTACTTTACAGTAGAAACTCCTGGAGGTGACTGTTGTTGTCATTTGCTGCTGTAGAAATAAAACTGAAGGAATTTTGCAGGTAGAAGATATTTGATTTACAGCTTCTCACACACGAGACCAGGCCTGCAGCTATCCATTATTTTAGTGTAAACAGACTCCGCCTCTCTGTGTAAACAGACTCCGCCTCCACGTTAAACTGTGACATCATCATCACTGCTGCTGTTATCAGTGTTTGTGTGTAACACTGGAGGCTCTGTGGGCTTAATGTGCTCAGACTTTTATTCACACGCTGCTCATAAACACGTTTCTATTGGAGGTCTGTGAAACATGGAAGCAAAGAATTTTATAATCGGATTATTGGAATTACTCGATGAATCGTTGCAGCTCTACACGAGACACTTTCTTTAAAAATCATCAGACTGGTTTCATACATGTTAACGCTTAAATACAGAAAACTTCAGCCTGATATTCCCGACGTATGAAACTATGTTCAAATCCAGATGAACTTTTTTACAAAGAGCCTGTTTCTGTTAATATTATATCAAAAGTCTGTGATGGTGTTCTGTCTCGTTTTCCCAACATTAACCTGTGAAATGTTCATATTTATGTACCAGTCAAAGGTGAAACATGTTTTCTAATAAACTGTGTTTGTAAAATCTGCTGGTTGTAAGAAGAAGTGTGTAAATGTCCCCAGTGGCTGCTGTGGTTTACATGGTGAGATAACATGTGAGAAATCATTCAGATACTGAGGCTACAAACTGTTACTTAGTTGTTAAGGTTCAAAAATATTGGGAAGAAAACACAGGAGGAATGCAAGTAACCACAATGGTCCAGAAGATGAATTCAAGCGATGACTTTAATGAAAATCACACGTGTGGGAGACACCCTGCAGAACATCAAAGGTGGATCCCTCAAACAATAAACAACACAAAGGTTTTATATGGGCAGGTTAATACAACGCCCCTTCATGTCTTAAGCAGATACAATATTTGCATACGTCAAATCAAACCCACAAAACCCCAGTTAACTTTTGACCCCTTTTAAAAGAACATCGGCTTCCATCCTCCTCTAGGTGCAGTCCCCGCACCCACAGTCCCCACAAGACAGTTAGACATCCTGTACTCTTATCAAACCATCACATACACCCACAGAAAAACTGCAACCCTAGCAAGCATGCTTAACTTTCACCTAAATAAACTCACTTGTATATGTGTGTGCGTGTGGGTGTGTGTATGTCTGTGCATGTGTTACCCTTGCCTTGCACCCTATGTGACCTCTCTGCTTATGCAACCAGGCTGAGGCCATCCTATGTGTGATGATCTTGGCTTATATGTAAAATGTATAAAAAGGTATTAAACAAATGTCTCAATCTGATACCACTACTTAAAACTTAATAAAAAGGTATACATGAATAAAATAATAAAAAGAACAGAATACAAATGTATTGTAAGCATGTGCAATCCTTCAATAACTCAGGTCATCCTCACAGTAGATTGGCTAATCCTAACGCTAACCAAAAGTTTATAACCCTCAAGAGACGACTTCTTGAGTCACAACTCCTTTAAAGGCACAAATGCAATGTGTAAAATAATCATAGGTGCTCCTGCAATGACAAATTATCATATGATTATACTGGCACCTGTACATAAAGTAAATAAAAGTGAACTTAAAATGAATGCAAACTTTAAGGTAATATCAATAAATGCATCAATGCAAATGCTTGTTATATGATTATGATGCGATAACAATAACCAAATAATAAAACTGAAAATAGTAACATGAACTGATAAAAAATGGCAGGAAAAATAACATCTCCTTTCTCCACATAGTGCTGCTGTGGAGACGGATAAAGAACATGTGATGATGATAAAAACTAAGAGCTGAACTCAGCTAACATTATATGGGCTGAACCATTACAATAGGTAGGGCACTGTTAACAAACATGGGGTCTGGTTTAAGACATGTGCAAATATAATTTAGTTTAATGCTTCTCAAACACAGAGCAATGTTTCACCTGGAATGTCAGATTCTTTCCAGTGTTTGAACTGTTGCACTCATTTTATTCAGCTTTTCAAATAAAAACAGATAAAATGCTCTCATGTATTTTGTAAAAACAGTTTTGTTCAGTGAGAATTACCCTGGCTGCATACTAATCTTTGTCAAATACACACTGTTTATTCATACTGCTCGGTGTCTTGATGCATGCTCAGTCATCCAGGTAAGGAAATCTCAAAAAGTTAATTATCTGTGAGCTCGAGGCTGCTGTCGGGGGTTGGGGGACTCTGTGTAGTTGGTGAGGGCTTGGATACGTCTCCACACCTGGCGGGTGCTGTTGTCAGTGAGGAGGCCCTCTATCCTCCTCCTCCTCACATCACCTCGGCACAGTTGGCTTGTTTGCAGGTTGCTGGTTTGCAGGGTTTTCCATTAGGTCAGAGGACCTTGTACCAGGTCCTTTTTTAGTACCTGCTCGGCCGACGTTTGAAGGAGCAGTGATCCTCCTCCTGCTGTCAGGCCTGCAGGTTTATACCTGTGATGTTCTCCTCTGTCTTGTGGTGGACAAACTATTTTTTTGCACTGGCACAAATAATAACTGTAAATTCAGACATGTGAGGTTGAACTGAAAACAATGACACCAAACAAGGTGAGAAAATAAATACATTTAAAGGTGAAATACAAATGTAAAATCAAAAGTAGTCAAAAATGTCAGATTATATTTTGGACCCCAGATTAACCCAACAAAACATGAAAAATTAGCTTTAAATTTATGGTGACAAACGTGTTCATGACAGTGCAGATTTCTGACATTTTGTGTAAATTTAAGCAAAAATGTGATTATTTTAACAAAAGTGTGACACTTAAGTTAGACTTGTGTTTGTAAATGTTGTGTAGCTTTCTGGATTTTATACTTATTGGGCTACATATTTATTTATTATACAGGTTATACAGTACATGAAATAATTCACATGTTTATGAAACTGAAATGTTTCATTATGTGGGCTAAAGAAAATAATGAAGTTATGGACTATATTTATATGAAACACTTACTGTATTTGAAGTATTGTAACCATATGTAACACCTGCATGTGTGTAAAAAATAGTAAAAAAGAAAAAAGGCTTTGATTTTTCCTCCCCAGGTGATTTCCGTGCCACCCGAAGAACATTTCTCTAGATCCGGCCCTGTGTGGAACAAACAACAGCAAATGTAATCAGGCTAATTACAGTTTCAACATTTGTCAGTTTAGTGTTTTACACGTTTGCCTTGTTTGACTCCAGGAGCTCAGAAATCAGTTTGATGTGTGTCAGAAAGGCATCCAGTGTAAAATCTCCCAAATCAAACAGACGGAGCTAAAAGCTGTGGCAGCGCCTTGTAATACCAGCTGCTGCAAGCAGCTTTTGTCTGGATAGATTTTTCTATATTGTTGAAAATCTGCTTTGATTTTGTTACATTGATTCAGTAACAAAACACATTTTAAAAAGTTTATTCAGTTCATCTGTGCACCATAATCCATCAGAGTCCAAATGCATCCTCACTATGAACTAAAGACGTTTAGTTTATTGGTCATTAAATTACAGCATGTTTCCACAGATTATGTGTCTGAAGGTGTTTGTTATGAAATTCTCATTTTTACAGTAAATAATAATAATGGAAACATGAAGTCTCAACATAACAAAGTACTTCAAGTTCTCACATCTCAATGAACTTTCTGTTTGTTATATTTGCAGTGACAGTACTCAGTACATTCACACCAGCCTGCACAGTTATACATAAACAAACACATGTTTATGATGCCGCCTTTATTTGAGAAGGTAAAGCAAACAGAGTGATGAGTTTATGGGCTCAGTCGCTGGTTTCAGGTCAGATTCACTGCAACATGTCACTGGTTTTGTGAATTACAGCCCCCAGTACAGTCAGAAGGACCCGGCTAACGCAGTGATGCTCAAACTGGATCAGCCAGTCTGAGAACCACTTTTCACCTTCTGCTCTCACTTTTTACAGAACGCAGCAGAAAACATGCTGAACAATGAAAACATTCAACATAAGATTACACAACTAGTGCTGTAAGTAACATAAGATACAGATTTCTGCATAAAACAATGCATTTAAACAGGTATAAATGTGTGTCTGACACTTGTAACCAATCAAAGTGCTTAAAATGAAGACATCCTGTCGGTGACCAATGTGGTATCTGGATGTTTGGATCTTTGGCTCCACATATTTATGACACTGTTCCCTGCAGACAGGACACAAGGACAGTCTGCAGATATTATATGTGACTTGTTTGTAACACAATGAAAAGACTCTCTGGCTGAAGGAGGCGGCACATCAGGCAAAGTGCTGCTGAAATTCACTGGTGGGCTCCCACGTGTCATCCCAGATTTTACCCACTGGAAAATATCATTCCTGAAACAAACAACACCAAAAACATGAATCAGGTTGGGGATTACTTTATGCTTTTTATGTTTAACACCAGTGGTGGAATATAATAAATACATTGACTTTAGTAGTGCACTAAAACACAAATGTCATTTTGATGGATGTTTTTGCTTCTGCTCCATTCTTTGTAATTCAGAGTGATTCCAAAGAAAACACTCGTGTACAGGTTCACTAAACTTGTACCACAGATTTAGTTTTTGTGTTTCAGTTTAACATTTCGTAACTTTCTGCAAAGTGGAAACAACATTTCTCCAAATGTGATTTGGATTTCTTGTCGATCATTCTGAAGGCTGAAGTGTTTCTACTATTGAGAAATTCTGCCTCCTCACAAAGTTTTAAAGCCTCTGATTATCTGTTAAAGGCATCACACACACACAGGATATTTTTCTCTCCACTGATCAGAGATGCATCGTTCTCACACAGTATTACTGCTACAAATACAGGATGCAAACAGCTGAAACCTTCCACAGTGTGATGTTAGTACTTTGTTGTAAAGTGAAGAGTCTGAGTACTTCCACCACTGCTTCAGCAGTTCAGCTTCTTTCACAGAGAAATCTGTGTAAGACATGAACATGTGCTCTCCACTCTGTCAGTGTCCTCATAGTGTTCATATATTTCCTCTCATTGCTGTGAGTGCTCTTATGCTCCCAGCACGGTCCTGCTGGAATCACTCCCAATACTTTTGCATCTCAGTGAGACACTACGTGTGTTTTTCCCACAGCTCCAAAAATACTTTAAGATAACAACTTCACACTAAACCTGTATCTAATACTCACTGTGTGCTACTTTTTATGATTCCACAAAGATGGCAAGAAACTTTCTCCAAACACTGCATTTCTTAAATAACTGAGAGGAGAAAACAACAACAACACTTTTAATTACTGTCCAACAAGGTCATAAATGGAAACTGAACATTGTCAGAGAATCAAGAACTTCTTACCAAACAGAGCGAGGCGACCACCGCACTCTTCCTTCTGCTTCCCCCCAGACAGAAGGAAGAACAACAGCAATCTTTAAATAACAGATTGATTATGTGCCTTTAAACAGCTCTGAATGAATCATGGAAGCAGTTTTCAAACATGAATTCAACGAACAGAGAATCAGGCCATGACTCAGTTTGAACCTTTTTCCCACCACAGCAGTGAGTCTGCCATGTTTAACTATCAGAAATACTGAATCACAGTGATACAAATGCACTGCACACACACATACTGTACAGTGAACGTGTGGCATCAGGAACACATCAGAGGAATTCTCACAGCATCCAAATCTGGCTTTTACCAAAACATTATTATTATTATGATCCCAGGTTTAGTTTCCTGCTTTCATCTGTTTCTGACTCTGTTCTTTTCTTCTGAAGGTTTTAGTAGCTGTAACATCAAACACTGACATCATCAATATTCATTATCAGTTATTAGAATTATGTCCATTTAAACACTTCAAACAACACAAGTCACTACATGATTATTTCCAGTGGACAGTGAGACAGGTCAGCATCTATCAGCACCTATAAAGAGCTTTCTGTGCTGCTGAGTCAACAAGACCAGCTGAAGATTGAGGCTTACATAGAAACACTATGATCCTTCCTCATGCACTCATTTCTATGTCAGCCATGTAGGTTTCTGCTGCTACAGATGCAGTTTAGCTGTAGCAGCTATTCAATGACTGTGCTTAATTTTACTGAATGGTTTGACAGCGTACACATGAAACACACTCTCTTAATGTAAATGCATTGAACGTTTCCCTCCACTCGTCTCAACAACACGTTTGAATTCCAGCAGGAAGCAAAGTTCATGGCTGGAGTGTATGAAAAATAACACATGCTGTCAGTGAACAGTGGCTGTAGCTCAGGAGGTGGAGCAGGTCACTGACTAATCAGAAGGTTGGTGGTTGGATGTCTGGCTCACCACAATGACTTGACTACTAACCCCAAGTTGCTCTGATGCATCCATCAGAGTATGAATGTGTGTGAATGCTTAGATAAACAGCACAGAAGAAAGTGCTTGTGTGGATGAAGGTTGGTGAACGTGTCATGTTGTATAAAGCACTGTGAGTGCAGAGTAGAAATAAGCTGTATAAGAATCAGTCCATGTACCATAACTTGAGCCTGGCCTGCTGTAAACAGCCTGCTGAAAACATCTCTCAGTCTGACCTCATCTGTCCTGCTCCCAGTCACTGCTTCAAACTTCAACACCTGCTGCCTGCTGCATTTTCAAAACTTAAGAAATGAAACGTTTAAAAAACAGAGACGTTGTTTACACTGAAGAAGAAATCAAATATGAGTTTTCACTCAAGAAGTGAACATTTGTGATGTGACTCGCATATTTGAATATTTCTCTCAAAGTAACTTTTAGTTTCCTCAATCAAATCAGGTTGAATTACAAAGTCCTCTTAACTGAAGTCAGGGATTGACATTAACCATCATCATTTTAGAGTGGCCACCAAAATACAGCTAAATAACTGGTGAATAAAATGCTGAGCACTGGTTTGTAAGTTCTCTAGGACAACATGTGCATCATTTTCTGAAGTCACGTTCATTTAGGAACAAACGTAAGAATCTAAAGACGTACGATGCAAAACTAAACTTACACTTCCTGCTCTTATTTTCATGTTGGCCACCCTGACTTAAAGACTGGGAGATGGCAGCAGGTGGATGAAGAGACTGCAGAGATGGTCTGTGGGTTTAACAGGTGGTGGAAGGTGTTGGAGAGGAGCTTCTCTCTCTTCTTCTGCTGGAAAGACTGGGAGCATGGACCAGAAGGAGGAGATAAAGGAAGAAGATGTAGAACAAAAACAGTCTCTGTCTGCTCGTCTGACAGGCTCTTTGGATGCTCCTGGAGGAGAAGCTTGATGCTCCTTGGTGGTCGTCTCAGGCTGCTCCTCGGTGAGGCTCTGCCTGCTTGTTGATCAGAGTCTCTGCCTGTTCTTCACTCAGGGTCCTGACTTCATGAATAAAGGATTCTGGTTCTGACAGCAGGCTGAGACCACTTGTTGTGAAATGCTGCTACATACATGACATTTAACTGAACTGAAAGTGCTGTGAGCACAAAAAGATTTCACTCTTAGTCAAGATAAATTCATAAGCCCTCTGCATCGTCTCCAGGAAATCTCTTATAGTAGAAGTGGGCTCCAAATGGGTAATAACATCTGCTACCCACTGATTTGAAACCTTATTTTTCTACCATTAAATAAACTGTAGCCTATAGCATCAAGTTTGCTGCTTTGATTGAGCAGGAACTGGTGGGGGAGCCTTTCAGAGCCTCCAGCCTCCTCTGAAAGACACAGGCATAAACACACAAACATGCATTCACATGTTCCACAGTCTTCCACTTTGATCATCTGGATTTTCTCCTCCTGTGGACAACAACGTACATGGATGCAGGTTTATTGTTGACTTTTGTAAGGTGTATTTATTGAACATATCCAGCTCCAGCCCCTCTGTCATCCTGACCTGAATCATTAGTTAAGAAAATGTGTGAATAAATGGTCACAGATCAGCTAACTGAATTTATCCAGACAGACTGGACCAATCAGGGTTCACTGAATCAGACTTTAACAAACTCTTCTATGTGCTGATAGACCTGCAAACACACTACATGTAGCTCTCCTCATATGTCACCTTTATGTCTGCTTTCCCATGTTTATAATCATTACTTACATGTTGATGAGAGACTTTGACTTTGTAAATGATCAGATTACATACTTGGAATACAATATTTCCACTTCAGGGTTGAAGCCTGTCCCAGCTGCCACGGGGCAAAAGCAGGACAGTTTATCGCAGGGCAAACACCAAATATATGTGAGAGAAAATCCACTGAAGTGTTTGATATTTACTGAACCTGAGGAGCAGAAACAGGACAAACACTGAGCTTCCTATAAGAAGTACATTCATACAGAAGTCATCTATGGAAACACTGGTTCACACTTTGGTAGAGAAATCAGTTTCTCTGAAACGTTTCTGTAAATGAACATCGTGTGGAGAATGAATGAAATGAGTTTTTCAGCTGACTCAGCCGTCCCACACCGATAAATGAAACTTCTGTTTATGAACAAGACGGCTATATAAACCACAGTTATGTAAAAGCACATATTAAGTATTGTTGCTCACCTTTGTTTCTGATAACGTCACTTTTTAATAATCGTATCCCGTCAGCTCTCATGGGTGAAGTTTGGCTTTGAGGGTCGGGGAGCAGAAAAAGCTTTGAAGGACCTTTGATTTCCATCCAGTTCTGCTTTAAAGTGTTAATGATGAAGCAACAGTGCTCCTCTTTGCTCCTCTGAAATCTGTCTACACCCGACTGATAAACAACAGCAGACCTGCATCCTGAGGTTTGTCTGCAGGATTAAAGGAGCCAGACTTTGTTCACACAGGTAGGATTGTATGTTACACTGACCCTGGGTCAGTATGAGGATGATAAACTCTATAAATGCTGTCCATTTAAATGGTCTTACCTGTAAACACTGCTGTATCCACCAGAATCCAGTGAGAGTGGATTCTGGAGTCTTCCCATCCTCCTGTTAGTGATCCTCCATCTGGATGGATGATAACAACCTTGTGAACAAACTAGCAGGTGTAGCAGGTCCTACTGGCTCATATCTATGAACTGGTTACTGCTAATAACACCCATTGAATGGACTGATGACATCTGAAGCTGGTGTTTCCAGTCTGTCTGTGCTGTCGTCAATAGACAAGGTAAGAAAATATAACATTTGAAGATAATTCCAGAAAATAACACTAAAATATGCTGTTATTACTGCTATTAACATAGTTGTTTTTAGAGGTGCTCTGATAAAATCTGGGGATTCTTGAACATTAAAAAAGGGTCTGAACTGGCCTGTGGTCCTGATTAATATCTTTACTCTCTCTGTGTCAGGGCTGCACTGCTAATCTAGCATACGGGCCTTTTGGGCCGATGGACCGGCCACATGTTTACTCCATGTTTCTATCTAATGGAAGGCCCAACACGTCCGTCCCATCTACCAGGTTTCATTTGTATTATAGTTCTTCTGGGTTCAGACCAGCACAAGAAGGGCCCTGGACTCACTGGAGCTTTTTCATTTATTATCCTTTTTGAATCTTTCTGACAAACAGTGAAAATGTGTTTCTTTAATCTCCGTCTATATTTTCATCATAAAAACTCCACATGACTCTGAGCCCCTTATGATCCCTGCACAAACTCATCTCTAATCCTCTGCTGATCTTTGTTCCATGGATTTAACTCTTCAATGAACTGGACGTCCACAGTGTTCAAATCCCTGAAAGCAGGATGAAGTCGAGCCAGCCAATCACAGGACAGGAAGTGATCAGCTGACACAGTGATTTGAAGCTGTCAGGGTGAGGCTGCTTCATGCAGGTGTGAAACTATGAGGAAGCTGAACACCTCCTCTTTCCTCAGAAGTGATCTGTGGCAGTCTGCCATCATGTTTGGCTGCACACACTGAATGTGACTCACTGAGAAGCTGAACCATGTTTTTGATGATCACACTTTAATTTAACAGCTGAACAATGAACTTTTAGAAAGTGTCAAATCTGACAAACAAACTTTTACCTTCATGTTGTTAAAGTTTCACATGTTCAAATATTTCTGTTGTTTCAATGAACAAAATAAATGTTGATGTGATGTCCAAGTAAAACACAGACTTTAGATTGATTTAAAAATGTCTGTAATCCAGATTATTCCAAACAAAGTGTAAAATAAGAGCAACGTTTCATTGAAGCTGTGGCTTCATTTATCACAGTGTCACAAAGAGTTTCCTGTTTCTGTTTTCAGCCTGTCAGCTCTCACAGTGTTATATTGCACATGTGCTGTGAGTAATAATATAAATAATAATAATAGAAATGAATAAATAAAGAGATAAACAGCACCAACAGGAGCCTGTAGAGAGTTTCTGGTCTTGCAAAGACAAACATGTTTGTTCCAACAGAACATTCAGATCATAATTCAGATGTGAAAAGCTGTCAGACAGGACAGGTTATATAAACACAGTGTTTAGTTTGTGAGAGCAGGTAAAGGCAAAGAACCAGGAATGAACTGTGGGGAACCTGATTGGACGCTTTGGATTTCCTGACCTCACAGTGTTTTTGTCCTGTTTCAGTAGATTTTGATGGCTTTGCTTCCATGAAATGTTCGGGCTGATGAGTGTTTGCCTCTGCTCGCATCCTTTGTGTGCTTTGAGCTTTTAAAGGAAGAGTTTGTGACAAAGTCCAAATCTTCATGTCAGCAGACCTGCTGCCCCCAGAGGAAAAACCATCATTAATAAAGTGAAAGAGCAAAGCGAGAGTGACACAGTGAGAGTTTGATCTGCTCAGAGTGTCGTCCTCACAGCTCAGAGACACAAAGTCTCCTTCAAACAGCTGCTGGACTCAGAGGAAGACGAGCTGTGAGGCTGGAGTGAAACCTGCTGACTGAACTCGTTCACAAACATGTGAATGAATAAAAGTGATCCACAGCACAGAAGCTCCAGCACATTCTGTCACAGCTTTCCTCACAGCTCGCTGGAGCCACAGTCCACATGTTCACCTGTGAAAATGCCTCTAAAATAACACCGCTCCCTTTTTTCTTCTTCTTTCAGCTGCTCCTTTAGGGGGCGCCACAGCACATCATCTGCCTCCATCTCCTCCTATCCCAGCATCCTCCTCTGCCACACCAGCCCTCTGCATGTCCTACTTCATCCATCAACCTCCTCTGAGCTCTTCCTCTGTTCCTCCTGCCTGGCAGCTCCACCTTCATCCTCCACCCTCCCTCCTCTGCACATGCTCAGACCGTCTCAGCCTCTGATGGACTCATTTGTGTCGTTAATCTGCTCACATTGTTGTCTGTTTTCCAAACAGCTGATCCCACACTTCTCCACTGTGGTCAATAACTGACTGTGATCGATGGGATCAAATCTTTCTGTAGATCAATAGAAAAACAACAACACTCATCATTTTCAGCGGCTTCTCTTATTCCTCCAACCGTCTCCATCACCGCATCAGTCGTAGTTCTGTTTCTCCTCCACCCACACTGCTGTTCATCCAATCATTTCTATTGATCAATAAACAGATCACATAGTTTCACAGATCATTTTTCTGATATTTGTGAACATTGATGAAGGAGGGATCCTGCTGCTTCCTGTATAGAACTACCAACAGCCCTCAGCAGCCACATGGAGCCTTCAGCAGCAGGAAAACAAAGAAATGTGACAAAGACAGAATTTAACTGTGTTGTACAAAAGCTCACTAAATGTGCTCCAAACAGAACTAATGGATTTCACCAAAGTCCAAATGAATGAGTGAGATATATGAACAAGAAGTGTGTGTCATTATATTTGTGTGTGCAGTGTGTGTGAAACTAACACAACTCATAATGCATCAAACCACACCTGCAGATATACTGTATGATGAAATATGTTTCTATGCACTGAATGTGTTATTTCAGTAGAACAAGAAGAGAATCATTAAAAACACAAAAGTCTCTGAGCTTTGGATCACAAATACACAGCAACAATAATCAGATGTGCAAATATCAGATTATTGTGAACAAGAGCAGCTTAAAAACCAAAGAAAATCCTGAGACACATTTCAAAGAAACACATATTTAAACTTGCTGAACATCACAGTGAACACGATGGCTCTCAGGACCCGCTGTCTATTTTTAGCTGCCCGTTCCCGCCCGCAGCTCCTGCAAGATTGCTGTTGGGTCCCAGTCCCAATGCAGGGCTCTACTCTGAACATCCAGAGTGTTTGTAGTGACCAACAGAGCCATCATAGTCTCTGCTGTTACGCAGCATCTGTATGTGGAGTTATCAGAAAGCAGCACAAAGCAGAGATTCAGTCAGACGTCTCCGTGCTTCAGTCTGTGGCTGGTGTCCTCACCAAGTGTTGTTCCTGCTGTTTGAGGTGGATGAAGCTCCTGAGATGGAGCTGTGAAGGAGCACAAACACCTTCAGACTGTTTCTCACATAAATGGAGCCAGAGTGCAGATGTGTTCCTGATGTTCACTCATTTGATGTTTGGAGGATCAGTGAGTTCAACTCCACACTGAAGCTCTTTAAACAAAGTCCCAGAGCAGCATCCAAAGCAAACTTATTCTACTTTGTATTTCTGCTGCCTTTTATTTGGATTTCATTTGGACCTTTTCTTTGGCTTCACTTCAGTTTCTGAGTTTCCTCAGAGGATTTTCTTCTTTCACTTTAGTTTGGATTCTTTCAAATGTTTCCTTTTGATTGATTTCTGTCTCACTTTGAGTCTTTGTCCTTGTTTTTGTGTGGAGGGCAGATTGATGAAAATCAGTGCAGGGATTAGAATAAACAGAGAACTTTATGAAAGCAGTGACTCACAGTCTTGTAGACGTCCAGAGTCTCAGTAAACATGAGCATCAAAGCCTCATCAGGCGAATCACATTTTCGCCAAACTAACAAACACTCAGACTCAGGAGATTTCCTCTACATTTGATTGGATTTCTCTTTTTATTCTGATTTGACTCATTCAAATGTTTTCCTCACTTTCAGGGCTCAGAGTTGAGTTGAAGGTAACCATGGTAACCGTGGGTCTGTTGCTTTGATCCTCATTTTTCTGATGACTTTGAGAACTTAGTGCTGGAAATGACTCACTGCTGCTGGACATCAACACTCACTGAAGGTGGACACTGATCATGAGACCCAGTCATGTGGTGCTGACTGATGTTCTCCAGTGTACTCCATCACTGACAGCAGATCCTAATGAAAAAGTACTGATGTGTTCATCAAAGAGCTTCAAAGTGATTGATGGAAACAGTCCAATGTAAAGCAGGAGAGTGTGAAGCATCACAGAGGAACATCACAACAACAATCACACAAAGTTCAAAGTGTAGAAAAACACAAAGTCAAATATACGAAGCCAGAATACAAAGTCAAACAGCTTCTGACTCAATATCATCCTCATTCTTCACAAATTCATTTTGTCCATGAAAGAAAAAACATGTGAAGAGTTGAACTAAGAAAGGAGGTCCTGTTCAAACAGCACAAACACACATGAAGACAAAGCTTTGTGTTTGTCACACTGAACACATGTGACACTTTCTCACAGCTGAGTGTGTTCCAGTAAAGTGTGAGCAGCACAAACACAATCGGAGTTTGTCTCTGTCAGCTTTCAGTGAGTCACATTTAGTGTGGCAGCTGTGGAATGGGTGAGTGGGACAGATCTCAGTGCTCACAGTTCATGAAGACATTCAACTGCTGTGTGTTCACAGTTTACAGATGGCTGCCACACTTTTGAAGGCAAATGTAAGTAATGACACTTCGTGCTCTCACTGTGTGCTGGATGGAGACAGTGAGCAGTGCTGTGCATCAGACTTTGCTGTGGAAGAACAGATGTGAGCTCACAGCTGTGCATGGAGAGCACACAGTGAGGTTTTGCATACATCAGCATTTCCAGTGAAGTGATGAAGCAGCTTTAAATGTGTGTAAATGAGTTTAAGCAGCAAACAGAGATCAGTGAGTGAATCTGCTGACACACAGAATCCAGAGCAGCAGCATCATGGAGAGGATCCTGCTGTGTGTCTGCTGCTTCTCAGGTAAGTCCAGCTCTTTATCGTCTACAACAGCACTTATTACTCAGATCAGTCTTAGTCCCTGATAGACTCAGAGTCTCAGATAGACTCAGAGTGTCTCTACAAACGCACCCAGTCAAACTTTCTCCCTTTCAGGCTGGCTCGTCTCCACCTGTCATCCCCATCAGTACCACTATGTTGATGACGCAAAGACTTGGACTGAAGTTCAGAGCTGCTGCACACAGACTCACACAGACCTGGCCTCCATCGAGAACACTGAAGAAATGAAGCAGCTGAACAGCACAGTTTCACCTGCTGCTCACAGCTCTGAGCTCTGGATCGGTCTGTACAGTCAGATCAGCTGGAGGTGGTCAGATGGGTTCACAGCGAGTGGAGCTGACTACAGGAACTGGGACACTTCTGAATATGAAGCAGATTTTTCCTCTTGGCTTCAGTTCTGTTTCCTCTTTAGAAGGAAGATGGTGGGATTAGAACTGCAGACAGAAGCTCCAGTTTATTTGCTACAGAGGTCAAAAACAAACTTCTACATTTGATTTAAACTTTGATTAAAATACTCTGTTCAAAGAAAAGTTTCCATGTTTGAACTTTCAGGATCACAGATGAACCCTGAGTTTGATTTGGTGGATAAAGACATGAGTCGGTCCGATGCTCGGAGGCACTGCAGGGAGAACTTCTTAGGCCTGACCACTGTGAGGAACCACAGAGAGAACAAAAAAGTCTGTGAAAAGGCTCAGAATAAAAGGGCGTGGATCAGCCTGCACAGATCCACACATTTACTGGTCTGATTGCAGCAAGTACTCATTCTCAAACTGGGCCAGTGGGATGAACCAGTTTGGTTGGATGAGTACGATCTGTGCAGCTCTGACTCGTTCAGGAGAATGGAAGACTTTGTCCTGTGAAACAACTCTACCATTGGTCTGCTACAGCCTCCCTACAGCTGCTGAGCTTTCACTGTCTGTCCTTCAAGGATCACAGGCAACATTACACACAGGACTGTGCAAAAGTCTTGAGTCAGTCACAGCAGCAGCAGCACTGATGGAAATCTGATGGTTGAAATCTGCTAGGAATGTCCTTCTGTGCTCATAAATACCACGTTGGCTTCATTTCTCTTCTCTTTGTGTGTCTGCAGTAAAGAGGCAGGAAGTGAAGATCACAGGAAACCTGGAGGACTCTTCTGTGGATCGGGATGACCCTGCTGTGAAAGCACACCTCCTGACAAGTTCCCACAGTCCACCTTAACACTCACATCTTTGATATTTATATGCATTTCTGGATTTGACATGAAAAGAAAAACATTGTAGTGACAATCTGGACTTCCACAATCTTCTAACAGTGGCTGCTGTTTGACAGCTGAAGGAGCAGCTGAAGAATGAAAGAGTGGGTGGAGTCAGTGTGAGGTGGAGAGAGCAGCCTGATGGAGATGGAAGAAGAAAGAAGACTGAGCTGTGAGAGAAAAAGAAGAAGAAACAAAGACAAGTTTCAGAAGCTTTTCTACCCACAGTGAGGAATCTAAAGCATGCAGCAGAACATCAACGTCTGCTTTTAATGACTGAAGCTTCAAACTAACACACAAACTGTGCAGGTTAAAGGTTTGGCATGAATCATGTGACAGCCAAGTAAACTTTATTATCCACACGTCATTCTCCCAGCTGTGTCGGAGCACAGATGTGGGCCAACATGTGTTTTTATGCTCTTCTGTCACAGTGTTTGTGGGCGTGGCCTCTTCTTTGACTCTCATAGAGATAAATGCAGACGTGTTTGTGAGCCACAGGTTTCTGCTGACACACGTTCACTTTTGGAAATTAGAGAGAGACAAACATGCTGTCCGACAGCTGGTCACCCCAGTCACCATGGAAACAACCACAGGACATACAGCAGGCTGAAACCGTCGTGGTCCTGGCTCTTTGAGTTTCTGGACTTTGTGTTTATGATGAAATATTTTCTGTCTGATTATTAGTTTGCTGATTGTTTCTGTTTCACCTTCGTTTTATTCCTCAGTGTTTCAGTCTGGAGGGTTTAGTTCCAGTTACTGTCGCTGATACTTTATTTTATTCCCTCACTGTTTCCCGTCTCGTCCTCCTGTGGTAAGTTCTTTCATCTGTCTGTGTCCACATGTAGTTATGGTCTCACTTCCTGTGTTATTTTGGTGTTTTTTTCCTTACAACTGCATTTCTGCTCATTTTGTCTTTTTTCTATAGAGAATATTAAAAATGGAGTCTGGTCACTAAATAGCTGCATTTCTCCAGCCGCTGGTTTTATACATTCCCCCTCAGAGAAGGACCATCACAGATGTTTGTGTTACTGACAGTGTGGACTTCCACACACCTGTAATACGACTACAGGTGAAGCAGGAGTAAAATGTTGGAGACTTTAAGCTCGTTATGTGTTTGAGTTACAGAGCAGCGCTGCCCTCTGGTGTCTGCAGGAGTGTACTGGTCATAAAAACACAGCAACACGTCCTGTATAATTACAGTCAGAGGCAGCGTGACCAGTGAAATCTGCACATACGGTAAATGTGAAATGAGTTCTCAGACTAAGATATCTTAATAAAGTGCTGAGCCTCCACACTGCTCTGGAAATGCTTCAGAGCTCTTCAGCATCTCTGAACTGGAGGGACGAACACCAGAAGATCCTCCATCATCTGCTGGTTGTGAGCTGCTGAGGAGCGTTTTCTATTAACTGGTTGTTAACTGATTATTAACAGGGGGAGCTTTGGTGTACGGTGGGAGCTCTGCTGGGTGCTGAGGGGTTCAGTCTCACTCTGTTACAGTCTCTCACCCTCATTTTCAAGTACGTTTCATGAGAACAGACACTCAGTCTCTCTTTCTCAAAGTCTCTCACACTCACACATCTATTAAATAAACAGTTTTGGTCAAGCAGCTTTTTGTTTTTCACAAATTAAATATATGCACAGACCTCCTTTGGATTTATAATTAACAGTCAAATAAAATTAATCACAGATGATCCATGTTTAATTACATCATTATTATGTGTATTTAAAGATTTGGCCTCTGTTGCTTAGCTTGCTTATATCACTGAGACTTTTACTGCTTAAATATACTAAAAGTTCTTTGTGGGTTTGAAGATGGAAACTCAGACATCAAACAACACTTTAACTTCTACATTTACAAAGTTCTTTATCAGAAACAGAGTTTTTACAAATCTGCAGGAAATATTTCCTACATCTCTCAGGACTGTACCAAAGAAATCACATTGTAAACACTGTTTGAATAATCAGGATCATTAATTATATATAAAAAAGTAACTACAGCAGACATTGGTCACCATCTGAAAGGGCAGAAACACAGGTGGTGCCACTACAATGTATCAGAGCCACGATGCAGCTCCACCCATCAGCTTCAGGTTTCCTGCCAGGAATCTGAAGCACGACAATAGTGCTGCAGATCAAACCAAATGAAATATATTACATTAAATATATTTAGAGATTGATATTAACTTCATGTAGTCATTAGTGTATTTAGTTCTCAGTTCTGAGTTGCTTCAGCTTTATTCCTCCTTTAGTGTTTTTCCCTCCTGTGTCAAGTCTCTTGTGTGGAGTTTATTCACGTGTCTGTGTTTTCCTGTGGAGTTATCTCACTTCCTGTTTTATGTTTGTCTCCTCTGTTCTGATTCTGTTCAGCTGTGTCTCGTTTTCCCCACCTGTCTCCACCTCCTGTGTAAATATAGTTACTGTGCTCTCCTTTGTCTTTGTCAGAGTGTCAGTTTAGTTTCCCTCCGTGTCTCTCAGCTGCAGTGTTTCTTAGTTCTCAGATTAAGTTTCTGGGTATAGTTTTCAGTTTGGTTTGTACCTGATGGTTCATGTTTCTGTAACTCTGAAAAGCAGCAGTTTTCCTGAACAACATTCTCGTTCCTGCAGTTTAGCAGGAGGTCCTCTCATGGATGATCTACAGTGACACCGAAGATCAGCACAGAAATCACAACAGTGTAGAAGTATTTAACATCAGTGCAGAAGATGGCTGTGAGGCCACATCAATGTGCAGCTGAAGCATGATTTCAAACAGATATAAAGGTTAAAAAGTGACCTTAAAACACAGAATGAGATCACAGGATAGCAAACGTGTACTTTAATTTCAGTGGAGCAGCCAAGTATAAGTTTAAGTGTGTAAAACAAGCCCCACTGTGGGCTGTGGAGCTCCATGTTTGACACGGACACACAGGTCAGAGCTGCTGCTGCCCTCTTTAATGCTTCTTATTCAGACTCTTTCACTCATCAGTGTCAGAACTCAAGAAATATTCCAGCTTTTTAACCTTAAAAGGTTTTAATGTTAGAAACAACAAACTGGACTGAAATCAGCTGTAAACAATCAAACAGGTACAAACAGCTTCTCAGTAACAGCTGCTTAACATGAAGGTTGTTCTGTGAAGAACATGGAAGTACAATGTGTGATTATTTCTGAGGGTGCACGTTTAAACTGATCCATTCAAACATTAAAGCTTCCCACAGCCTGATGAAGGACACATGGAAATCACTGCAGTTTGTCTCAGATCAAAGAGAAATGAATGTGATTGATCGATCGGTGTTCTTCGTGTGTGTCTGTGAAATTACAGCAGTGTGAGCAGAAATTAGCAGCAGATCAGAATCAAGCAGAGAAAATATTTAAACATTTCTGCATCACAAAACTTGAACGTTTGAGTGAAAATGTTAGTTTGCACTGTGGTAACTTTACAGCCTTTCATGATGTCACTGAGGTACGACTTCACAACTGAACATGTAAAACATTTTCACCCAGCAGAAAATGTGTGACTCTGTCCTGCACTTCACATTTATAAAAGTCAGATCTCAAATTTATGAAGGTTATGACTTAAGTGAAAGTTAATGACAGGTTATGATACGACTGTAATTTATTAAAGCTATGCCATAACTCAGATTATGTTATTAATCTGTGGCAGATCTTATTACTGCCTCATGAGTCAGATTTCAACAGGACGCGTTCAGTTTAACTCTCTCATCACTGTAAAGGCTGAAGATTTAAATTATAATATAATAATTATAATTGTTTTATTTTTATAAAACATATTTTAAATGTAAACACTTTTATAATTTCACCATAACAAAGTTCACTTCCTGCATGAAGGTGATCACAGCTCCATGAACTATTCACACAAACATCACTGAGCCTCAGACTTTCTTTAACAGGCCTGTCAGACCACAATGATCCAGCTGTTTGTGTTCATGTGGCACATTTATACGTTTTATTTAAAATCTACTTCACACACATTTTATTATCTGATATCTGCGACACACGGAGACTTCCTGTTAAACAGAAAGTACACTTTGTGCGTGGGCGTGTTTGGGAGCTGCAGGTGTGTCCAGGTGTGGGTTCGTTGGGTCAGCAGAGGATTTAACGGGACTTTGTGTCGGTTTGAGTTGTTTTAAAGGAGGATGAAGACGCTGGTGGTGTTCCTGCTCCTCATGAACGGTAAGAAAGTCTCTGTTTAACCTGCAGCAGCTCCGCAGACAGTCCTCTGTGACCGGAAGTGCTACACTCAGGTGCAGCTCGCGCCTCTGACGTCATGGAAATTCACACAGTGTTGGAAATACAGATTTAATGATGAGGCTTTAATAGTAAAAGTATGAGGGAAGGTTAGAAACAGACCAGACTAACAGACTGTGGACTTTGTAGTCACAGATTGGACACTTCCGGTATGGCAGAGCTAGCTAACCATGCTAAAGTAGCCTCGTGTCTGCGCTGTTTCCGGTCTGAGCCGAGCTCATTCAGCCCTCTGAGCTCCGTTTCTCCGCACTAAACACAGCACAGGTGCACCTGATCACCGGTGCTGCAGGATTTAGACATACTGGGAGGCTGACGGGAGCACTGGTGGCTGTCAGTATTTTTCAAAATATAATAATGTTTTTGTGTTTGTCATCTTTTCCAAAAGAAATACAAAATGATGCTGATTAATAGTTCTGATTATATCCAAAAAATGATGCTGATCAATGAGTCTGAAAGATCTTCCACTAGATTAAATTTCTCTGTTTTCCATCCATGGAGATGATCTCCATGGATGGAACACCTTGACTTTGTCCCCTTTACTCTGTCGGGCCCCTGCTGGGGTGTGTGAGGCACCCTTGAGTCTCAGGACTCTGGCCCTGGTGCGTGGTCTGCTCTGGCATAGCCGGCTGCCGGTGGAGCCTGCGGGCTCGTCGCCGGGGCCCCCTCGGGCTTCTGCACTGTGTCTGCCAGCTGACCCCCGTCCAGGGGTCTGCTTTGGTCTTTTCTGAGTAGGTAGTGTGATTGCCCCTGCGGTGAGCCTCTGGGGGCATCTAGATGTCTGGGCCTGCATCTCCTCCATGCTTGCTTCATCTCCTGGGGGGGGGGGCTATGGCTCCACATACCCACTATTAGACACTATTAGGTAAAATCTTGTGAACACAAGCTCACACACACGTGCTCACAGACACACTATCTTGGTTGGCTGCTGCCTCTAAACATATCATGTAGTCCTGTGTGCTGCTCAGTGTGTCTTATAAGCAGGTTTGGAGCAGAGCCTCAGTGTTTCTTTCTCTCCCTCTCCTTCTGTAAACTTTCTCACCAATTTCTTTCTTTTTCTTTTCTTCAGACGGTCTTTTCTGTTCTGATAGTAATATCTCAAAATAAAAAATCCTAATAAATTTCTAATAAAATATGACTGATAGCAAAAGCAGTAATGATGCACTTTGGAAAATAATTCTTTTGGGCATTTTTTTGGCCTTCAGACAATAATTCTCATTCTCGTCTTCTCCTGTGCAGCTACACTGCCGGACAGGACAGGCAAAAAGAAGAATATAATAATTAGGGCTTCAGTGTTAACGCATTAAAATGTGTAATCCGTGTAAGGAGTTAATCGGTGTTAACGCATTTAAGCCCCATTAAGGCGTTAATGCCATCATCATGACTAACGCGATTAACAATTAAGCCATCTGACCGCAGACTGACTCTAAATCCCTGAAATGTCTCTGTCAATGAATTTCGGGCAGTTTGTCTAAAGCTTGTGCAGAAGTCCCCCTGCTGGCTGAGCCCCATCCAGGGGTCTGCTTTGGTCTTTTCCGAAAGAAAAGAGAAAGACTGCAGCAGTCCAGGAGTTTGGTTAATTGTCTTTAATTAAGTCCCACAAAAGATTGTTTACATGAAAATGTTTGTGAGGCTTAATCTGAATTCGGTGCAGCCAAACTTGAACTTCTTGTTTTATAGTAAACAGCACGTGTGACTATAAACATGGTTTTCTGGAAACAGAAACAGACAATTTTATAATTAGTAGAGTCACAGATAACTAGGAAAACAATCACAACACGTCATCTACTCAACACAAGCAATATCTCACAATGTCCACAAGGGGTCACTGCAGACCCAACATTGGCTAAATAGCACATGTCTTACAAGTTGCTAATAGTGAGGCATAAATATGGCAGCTAGCAACAGTTAAAGGAAACCATAGAAAAGTCCTTTATTCCTCATCCCGCTGATTGTAGTCATTGCAGGAGATTACAGCCAGATTATAATCAGTATCATGTTAATGAATCTGCCAAAGTAAGAACACTTACAGATTCATCAACTCACTCAATCACACAAAACTGCATTATAGCTGCGTTACAGCAGCTCCTTCAGTCATTCCCACTCTGTGTGCTGAGCACGTGACCACTGGTGCGCTTGTTTCCTTTGGGTGCGCTTGATTCTTGCTTCTAGACATCCTGAGGCCAAGTCAGAGCAGGAAATTTGAACAATGTTTGTATTTTTGTGCAAAGCTAACTGACCCTTGTGCTGTATTAACATAATGATAAAATCATATCAGTATATGTGAGTACAAACTTTAGTCTAACTTTTATTCTAATTGTATTCAGCTTGAACCAGAAGAAAAGAAGGAAAATAAAACTATATTTCTATTTCCTGTTGCTACATTGTAGAGGCGACTTTGCCTCTAAACAGGAACATGTGTACAGTCCTGCATCAGCAGCTTCATTCTTATACAGACCTTTCTACTCTGTTTGTTAAACTGAGCTCTATGTTTGCTACATAGCAGTCAATGAATCCAGTTTTTATACCACAGTTAAGTTAATGTAGTTAAATCTGTGTATTTGTAACTCAAATATTCAGTGATCTGTTTTAAACAGAAACCTGACTTTGACATATTTAAGTTGGTATGAACACAGTCAGAGCTGCTGCTGCTTTTATTGTTCTGTTGCTTTTTAAAAGCTTTCTGTGCAAATCAATAGAAATATTTATTGTTGCATTTTAAAGCTGACAGCACAGCAGCAGCATGAGGAGAAGAGTGTTTGCTCAGGAAATACACGGGTCCCTGAAGAGTTCAAACAGGAAATATTCCTGCATTAAATCTGCAGTTCAATCATCAGCAGCTCTCAGGTTGAATCAAAGCACAGATTACTGTCAGTGTCATCTGTCACCAGGCAGGTTTTAACAGGCGTGTAAGCCACATATTATTATAACACCCTTTTATATTTGTATGATAAACACATGTCATTTAGTTGTGTTTGGTCTTTTAACTTGTGCTCAGTTTGCACAATGAATTCATGATGGAAATCTCTAATAAACTATCAAAATAGACACTATTTTCCCCCCAACACACTCTGTCGGGCGCTGTTACCTCCATCCTCTGGTGTGTTGGTGGTTCTTGGTGCTTGGATGTGTACTGGCTAATGGCTGCTTGGTGGGGCCTGGCCCCCCTGGCTCTGTCAGGCCCCTGTTTGAGGGTGAGAGGGCCCTGTGTACGTGTAGTTTTGCTTTCAGTGAGTCACATTCAGTGTGTGCAGCCAAACATGATGGCAGACTGCCACAGATCACTTCTGAGGAAAGAGGAGGCGTTCAGCTTCCTCATAGTTTCACACCTGCATGAAGCAGCCTCACCCTGACAGCTTCAAATCACTGTGTCAGCTGATCACTTCCTGTCCTGTGATTGGCTGAGCTTCAGGCCTTCTCTCAGTCAAACTGGAAACAGGGATTGAGACAGTGTGAGGGTTTGTGCAGTGCCACAGTGCTGTAATGAATACTGTAGTGGAAGAAGTTCTTTCACACTCTTCATCCTGGAGCTGCTTTAGGTCCATGATCTGCATGGAAACACATCTATGGAGAGGAAATCCATTTCACAGCTTTAAGAACACTTTCAGGACTTTTACTGTCAGAGCCTCAGTGTTTTTAACCTTTATTGAACACAAACAGTTTACAGAAAAGTATAAATATGACAGATGAAGTCACACAGTGCAGACAGCATGAACAACACACACAGTCCTCGAGGGTTTACTGAATTACAAAGACTCTGTTTTTGTTCTCAGAGGCTGAGCTTCAAGTTATTTATAAAACGACTGAAACAAGATTAAAATGTGTTAAACTTTGGTTTTAGGTGGTGAAACTGTCAGCTGTGGATGTGACATTCACCATAAATGAAAAATAAATCACCATCGTCCTTGGTAAAGATGGTACAAAGAGACAATAAAACCTGTTTTATGAACAAAGTTCATCACATCAGTCCAGCAGAGAAGCATCACTGTTTCAGAACGAGCAAAGTCAGCTGCAGTTTATATGTAAGAACATCTTCACAGCTGTGGATCATTTAGAGTCACCTCTGAACGTTCAGGGTAAAAACTGTGACTGTTTCCAGTTAATGTTCAGAGTTATTGATCCAAAAGGAAACGAGGCACAGTCGAGCTTCTGAGAACGATGTTTCTGATCAGTTGGTTTGATAAAAAGTCTCTTATTTTTATATTTGTTCTTCCAGATGTGATTTTCATGGGATAAGAATTATGTAAATATTGTGTTTGTACATAAGTGGGCAGCTTAGTAACATCTGTTTGTGAACATAATCATTTCTACTGAAGTTCCACCTTAATACAAAGATCATCCTCTGACTGAATGAAAGAGAAGAAGAGGTGTAGCGTTCACAACAACATCTGAATGCTACACATTTCATATTTAAAATAACTCGACAATAACAGCAGTCTGTACCTGGAGAGGATGACGTGTGTCTGATCACAGTCAAATCAAACGTCACATTAAACCTTTGAACTTAAACTTAACCTAATATAAGCTGTGACAGACATGGACTGTTTAGAGCTCTGATGATCAGGAAACATCTTACTATAAACCTCCAAAGTTTTAACTGCAGTGAGAGTAGAAATGATGTTTCATGGAAACTTAGGATCAGAAGTAAAAACACTAAAGATGTAAATATAATCCAGGCTGCTGCAGAAGGTGGATTTACTTTGTTCTAGTTTAATGCTGCAGTGATGATCCATGGATGCTTTTATGTAGTTGTTCTCATCATTAACACAGCTCCATCTACAAACCACTGATATATTTTACAAATGAGGAAATGTAGTGAGCTGAAAATGCTGTGATTTTCCGAAAAATGCATCCCAGAAACACACAATGTAAACAATGGCGTAGACATGAAGTGATGATGATGGTCCTGATGTTTCTGAACAAGAAACGGAAGAAGCAGAGATTCTTGGTTTTTCCATTGCTCGGGAAAAGGCAGCAACACTGAGAATTTCCTGGTTTTCCTGTTTCTGTCTCATTGTATATTCAGCAGGCAGCACGGTGGTGCAGTGGTTAGCACTGTTGCCTCACAGCAACAAGGTTTGACTCCACCATCAGGCCTTTCTGTGTGGAGCATGTTCTCCACATGTTTGTGTGGGTTCTCTCCAGATACTCTGCTTTCCTCCCAAAGACACACAGTCAGTTGGGTTATTGGATGATTCTAAATGTCCATAGGTGTGAATGGTTGTCTCTGTGTTTTTCCCTGAGACTGCTGACCTGTCCATGGTCTACCCAATGATAGCTGGGATAGACTCCAGCTCCCCCGTGACTCTGAACTGGATAAGTGGAAGAGAATAGATGGATGGATGTTCAGTACCAGTGCACATTTTGAGCTATGAGTTTGTTGCCAAATGCAGTGATCTGATTGGCCAGATCTGTTTATTTGCAAGCAAAAAATGTGGACTCTAACCTCTGAGTGAACTGATGCAGAGTTCATGTTTCTGTCTCTGTGTCCTCAGTTTCCCAGCATGCCTCGGCTCTGGAGGTGTATGAGGGGGTGGAGTCTGTCCTGCTGCTCTGCAAGGCCCCTTCTGTACCTCTGGACCCCACTCTGGTGTGGACTCGCCACGACCTCAGTCTTCCAGTCGTCCACCAGCGTAGCCTCACAGGAGATGAACTGACAGACCAAAACCAGCGTTACAGGAGAAGAACATCCATGAAGACAGACTCTCTGAGGACCGGAGACTTCAGCCTCACTCTGAGGAACCCCATCACCTCTGACAGCGGCACCTACACCTGCACCATCACTGCATTTGGAAACACACGGACACTGACAGCAGTAGAGCTGCAGGTCAAAGGTCAGCAACACACCCAACACACCAAGTAAGACTTTTGACTGTTTCGTCTTTGTTGTAGCTGTTTACACAGATGTTCAGGCTCAGCTGTCATCAGACTGTGTGAACAGCTTCAGTCTTCATAGAGGACAAACCTCCACTCTGCTGTTTACCTACAAAGCTGAGTTCAGCCTCACTGTTCATAAATGTCCTCACACATTCATAAGAACTAAAGCAGGAGGTCCAAACAGCTTCAGGTGTGAGCAGCACAGAAAGGTCTGACTTACAGAGACACCAAAGACAGCAACAGGAAACAGACGATTATCAGACGTTAGAGACTTTAAACCAACATCCAAACTCCCTCTGCTAACATTAGGTTCTGACGCTGTGGCCATCAAAACTGATCATAATGGCTCTCTATTCTATTCTATTCTATTCTATTCTATTCTATTTGTTTTTTTTTCTGTTATGATCTTTAGTGTTGAATTGTGTTCTGTTGTATTATGTTGTGTTCTATTTTCTTCTATTCTTTTCTTGCTATTTTGTTCTATTGTTGTAGTTTAATCTTTTCTGTTCTATTCTGTTGTGTTCTGCTCTCTTCTTTTCTCCTCTATTCTGTTCTTTAAATTTAAATTTTAGTTTTAGTCTAGTGTAGCTGATGCAGAAACAAATGGTGTTTAAAGTGTAATCCAGCATAATTTATAAAAGGCAGAACAAAGTGAACAATCAGATATTGAGTAACTCTTCAATAATTATATTTTCCTGCAGTTATGTTTAAGACAGTTTACTTGGTATTGTTCCCTCGTGATTCTTATGCTGACAAAATCTATAACAAATGGTCTCTATTTAGTCATGTGACCTGCACACAGCTGATTCATGTTTGTGTCTCTGTGTCCTCACAGTGTCCCACCCAGTCTTCACCCTGGAGGTGTACGAGGGGGCGGAGTCAGTCCTGCTGCCCTGTCACATCCCGTTTGTATCTGGACCCACCACAGTGGTGTGGAGCCGCTACGACCTCAATCCTCCAACCGTCCACCAGCGTCAGCAGGAAGAGGACGAGCTGACAGATCAAAACCAGCGTTACAGAGACCGAACATCCATGAAGACTGACGCTCTGCAGACTGGAGACTTCAGCCTCACTCTGAGGAAACCACACATCTTTGACAGCAGCAACTACACCTGCACCATCAGAGTGACGGAAGAAGAACCCAGACTGACAGATGTTCAGCTGCAGGTCAAAGGTCAGTTTGTCTGAACATTAAAGCTGATGTTTTTATTTGACAGGGAACTCATGGTGCTCAGAAACTGCCTGATGGAGATGATATGAGGGTCAGACTCATTCATGGAGCAGAGGATTGTTTCATGGAGCAATTAGGTTTTTTGTTTTCTTCATTTCAACAGTCTGTAGTTTTATGTTTGCAGCATTTCAGGATCTCAAATTAAAATTTATTGTACAAACACATAACGCATGTTATAGTGTGACTAATAAGGATCTGACCACTTTCTGCTAAAATGAGCCCTGAGCCTTTAGATGTTGAGACGACTTTGATAGTTTCCTGGAACATGAGTTATTCAGACTGATGGTGTCTTCATTGCTCTTTCAGTTTGGGTGGAGCTACGTTCTGACTGATTTAGAAGAAATCCATCCTGCTGACTTCATTCTTTAACCTGTGAAACACTCAGCAGACCTGTTACAGACCGACTCTTTTTGGATCAGAATAATCGTGTTGATGTAAACCTCGTTCTGTTCTTGGTCTCACAGAGCCGTACACTTTCCCAGCTGAGGCCTCGGTGATCCTGGCTGTCCTGGCCGTCGCTGCCATTGTGGGTCTTGGAGTGTATTTATGGAAACTCTTCTACAGAGGTAAAAAAAACCAACTTTATTATTTAAAAAAAAATAACTAAAAATGATTAAGACTATTCACCTTTATACAAAGGGACTTTCTGGCTGGTGTGCTTTTTAAAAAAAAGAAAACACTGTATGCTCACAACAACTTTTCCTCAAGCATTAAATTCAGTTTTATTTATACGGCGCCAAATCACAACAACAGTTACCTCAAGACACTTTATATTGTAGGCAAAGACCCAACAATAACATCTAATCTTTAGCTAAGCAGATAAACATCATGCTCCACATTGGTAAATATATTTACATTTAGGATTTGATGGCTGCAACATAAGTTTGGGCGATATGTAAAACTTTTCCGACAATCGTCAGTCCAACAACCGATGATAGGCGATATATTCGCGCATGTGCAGACTCTTTGATGGGTGGAGCAGTGTAATCATGCACGTACTGATTTGCATATTTAAAACACAGAAGTCCAAACATGGACGAACTAATTGCCAAATTGCACACTGGAGGAGAAGCTGCAGATAGAAATGGATTGTTACCTCAGCGAGGAGGTCGTAGACAGAGAAGAAGATCCACTGGCTCTGTGGAAAATGCATGAAAAACATTTCCCATTGATGTCACACATGGCACAGAAATATCTGTGCATACCAGCCACAAGCACAGCTTCAGACACGTCTTCAGCACCGATGGTAATATTGTTAACCACCTGCACACACGGCTACAACCTGATAAAGTAAACATGCTCGTTTTCCTGTCAATGAATTTATGAGTTTTGTTTGGAGGGAATATTTTACCTTCTTTTCTTGTGTGTTTCGGTATTAATAAAGCTACTTTTTGGATTATTCATTTATATATTTATTTATTTGAGATGTGCCAAATTGCACAAAACACTTAACTTTACATCAGAGATTTTTTTATGGTTGCTGGAAAAGACATTTTGGTTTTTAACTTATTTGTTGTTTGGTCGAGTGTGTGAGACAAACACTGAACGGCCTGTAAACACGGTTATAGTGGAAAAAGAAGCCAGTTTCTCTTTGTTTCCACCATTGTGGATTTTTTTATTTAAATAAAATGATTTTGTTTTTTCTGAACATAGACTACTGCTGTTCTTTCTTCTGTTATGAGTTTTAATAAATGAATCGCTGCTGCATTTTGCGCACTGTGAAGAGGGTGAAGTTAAAACAGCGCTATTATTTTTCTGTTGACTGCTTCTGTTAGCTTCAACCAACATTATTAGCAAACTTACTCATGGCAAATAAATAGATAAATCGCCCGTGTAAAAACGATCGACCATAGGCTCAGCCTCACTTCTCCTCACATTCTGATCTAAGGAGGTTGTAGTCTTTCCAGTTGGAAATGTTCTGCACTCTTTGCTGATATAAATCCAAGGAGCTTGGAAAGAAAAGGGGCTGGACTTCTTTCACCTCTCATCTGAGAAGCTTCTTCAGTTCTGAGACCAAATGGTGCAGTCCTGGATTTGAAGCCCTAGTGGGAGTGTCCCTTATGAGTGTCATTGATCCATTATTGGTCATTGTGAGAAACCATTGTGAGATCTTGTCTCACCCTATCATGTGAGTTATTGACCTCAATAGGTCACATGATAGGATGAGGCAAGGTCTAACAATGGTTTGACCCAAAACCTATGCTGATAATGACCCCCACCCTTTTTCATACCTTGGCTCATGTGATGAGTCACATGATCAATAGTGGGTCACCCTCTTAAGGGACACCTCCCACTAGGGTTTAAATATCTGGGACTCTCCACCTTCGTAGAACTGAAGAAGCTTCTCGGATGAGAGGTGAAGAAGTCCAGTTGCTTTCTTTTCAAGCTCCTTTGATTACTACGACCTGGATGACTGAGAACCTCCACAGACTTACTGAAATAAAACTCCTCTTCATTGTGAGCCATACATTTTCAATAGGAGATGGATCTGGACTGACAGCGAGATGTCTGTGGCGTCATAATGTTGTAGCCCATGCGGAACGTGATCTTTCATTATCCTGCTGAATAATAATCTGTCCGGGGAAGGATGATGTGTCTGTCTACAATCCTCAGGGTCAGAGTCAGTGGTTCTGTCATGAGTGCAGCTTAGCCATGTCATGGACACTGACGCATCCCCAGACCATAACAGGTTTTGCACTTTTCACAGATAACAGTCTGGAAGATTTTCATCTTTGGTACAGAGAACTGTTTTTTTCTCCAAAAAACAAGCTGAAATGTGGACTCACCTGATCACAGCACACAGTTCCACAGTCCTGCAGTCCATCTGAGTTGAGTCGATGTATGGCTTCCTCACAGCGAAACACAGTTTCAAGCTGCATTTCTTGAGGGAGCAACAGACGGTCTTAAGTGACATTGGTAATGAAAAGTAATCCTGAGCCTGCTGTTTGTGACACTATGGTTTCTTAGGCAGTGCTGCCTGAGGGCTTCAAGATCACACAGTGGTTTCTGACTTCATCCTTTGTGCACTGAGACGTCTCTGAATTTTCTGGATCTTTTCACAATATGATATTCTGTACATGCAGAACCTCCCAAGTTCTCTGCAGTCTTGCATTGAGAAATGTTACTTTTGGACTCAGTAACAATCCATCCATCCGTCCTCTTACACTTATCTGATTTTAGGGTTGTGGGTGGGGCTGGAGCCTATCAAAAGGACAATAACAATCCAACCATCCATTTTCTAATGCTGATCTGGGGCCGCGTCGTGGGGGCAGCAGCCTAATAGAGAAGCCCAGACCTCTCTCTCGGCCACCTCCTCCAGCTTGTCTGTGGGAACACCAAGGCGCTCACAGCCCAGCTGAGAGATATTATCTCTCCAGCATGCCCTGGGTCTACCTCAGGGCCTCCTCCCGCTGGCACATGCCCAGAACACCTAGGAGGTGCCCAGGGGGCATACTTGTCACGTTCCAGAACCTCCTCAACTGGCTCCTTTCGATGTGGAGGAGCAGCGGTCCTACTCCGAGCCCCCACGGATGCCTAAATTCCTCACTACGAAGTAATTGTCCCGGATTGGGCACTCTACCTTTTTTTCCGGCTGAGGACCATGGCCTCATATTTGGAGGTGCTGATTCTGATTCCTGCTGCTTCACACTCAGTTGGGAAATGCTCCAATGTGAGCTGCAGACCGCCACCTGATGATCAAGGAGGTGTTTAACTGCCTCAGTGACCTCATCCCTGGTGATAGACGAGTCATCCCCCTCGGCCCCAGACTCATGATCCCCAGTGTCTCTTGGAATGCCGGATGTATTTCATGGACCGGGGCCTCTGCCAGGCGCTCCCAGTGCACCTTCACTATATGTTTAGGAGTGCCAGGTCTATCCAACATCCTTTCCCACCACCTGATCAGTTGACAGCTCAGCCCCTCTCTTCACCTGAGTGTCCAGAACATTTGGCTGCAGATCTGATGATACTAATACAAAATCGATCATCAAGCTGCCCAGAATCTCCTGGTGCCACGTGCACTTATGGACGGCCTTATGTTCTAATATGGTGTTTGTTATGGATGCACTGTGGTTTGGACAGAAGTCCGGTAACAGAACACCGCTCAAGTTCAGATCAGACAGGCTGTTTCCGCTAATCACGCCCCTCCAGGTCTCACTGTTGTTGCCCACATGAGCGTTTAAGTCTCCCAGTAGGACGACATAGTCCCCAGTTGGAGGACCCTCAGGTAACCTGCCCTTTGTCTGGTCCCTCATCCAGGACCAATTTACCATAGGAGACCCCGACACCATAGCCCCTGGGATCCCTGGGACACACAAACCCCGCCACCACGTTAAGGTAGCGATTGACAGAGGGGTTAATAACAATCCTTCTGTGAGTACAGGTACACAACCCATCCTTTCCTTACTTTGATGGATGCTACTTTTACAGCTCACCTGCCACCGGTGAGCCTGGTTAATGTAGAGTCTTCCAGTCTGGTGTTATTTGACCTTTCTGTACAGTTTTGAGTCATATCTGAACTGCCTTGTAGCTTTTACAGATTGTTGTAGCCATCATATTCTAAATTTGTGCATATTTATTAAATACAATAAAGTTATTTAAACAATTCAAAACCTTTCTTTAGGCATTTATCAGTTAAAGGTTCACATTAATTAACAGAACACAGAGTTTTGGTTTTATTGGATGATGCAAAATTTCTCACCTTTTCCAGAGGAGGTGTAACTGCTCCTGTTATTCTTTTGATGTTTAGAGTAGAATAAAGAGCCAGGCTCCAACTGATGTTTGAGCATGATATACACGGCCAGCCTGCTCTTTCTGGCTCGAGTCCTCAGTCTCTGGCAGGATATGCACTTAATTGAACATCCGCCAAAAGCATGCGCACCACAAGCACAACTGTCAAGTCCACCATTAGGTGGAAACAACACAACATGAAACCAGATTAAACACCCAATTTTGAACATTGCAATCACATAATAATTACATGTCAATGCGACAGCTGCAGGAGGGGTTTGTACCTGATAAATAAAATCTATCACAAAAGTAAAACTGAAATAATACTCAGGCTTTTACATTTACCATTTACATTAAATCAAAGTTTTAATTCATCAGTATCAGTCTGACATTTTTAGTTTGTGTTTATCATTCATGTATGCTGCTCTGCACAACTAAAAAAGAGACAAAGATTTTTATTTTACTTCCTCTTTTCATTCAAATGTTAATTCTGTTGAATATTTTAGTCAAAGAAAATGTTCTTGGTGCTGCTGCTGTCTGTACAGCTCATGTTGTCCTTTGTTTTCCTCTCAGTCCCCCAGGTGGAGGTGGATTCAGGGGTGGACTCTGTTCAGCTGGCCTGCAAAACCACACATCACCTGCCTGAAGACGCTAAAGTGGAGTGGAAGGACAGTAATTTTGAAAAGGTCCACGTGTATAAGAACGGCTCTGACCAGCCTGAAGAACAGCACCAGGTTTACAGAGACCGAACGAAGATGAATGAAGACCTGCTGAAAACTGGAGACCTCAGTCTGACCCTGGAGAGACCCACAGATGGAGAAGCAGGCAAATACACCTGCACCGTCTACAACAAGGAGAGAAAAATCCTGCTGAAGAAAAGGGTGGAGCTGCAGTTCAAAGGTCAGTGGAAACAATTCAGTTTTATTTGTATAGCACCAAATCACAACAACGGTTGTCGCTTCATATTGTGAGGCAAAGACCCTAAAATAATACAGACAGCAGAAAACACCAACAATCACATGACCCCTATGAGCACGTGCTAAAAAAACAAAAACAAAACAGTGTATGGCTGATTCTCTGAGTTTGCTGCTCTTTATTTTTCAAATACATCTCTAATTCAGCTTTTTTTCAAGTCTCTTGTGCTGCTGTAACAAGTGAATGTCCCCAGTGTGTGATTCATAAATTCTGTGTGTAATGTCCAAGTCTATTAACTAGAAACTTCAACCCTGTTGTTACAAATATTATTGTGTAGTTCAATTTTGAGAGTTTCTTGGATGTGAAATGTCTCTAATATTTTTAGTGCCATTTTATATTCTGTGTTTTCAGACTAGACCTGTGGCAAAATCAACAGGGGAGGGGTTAAGTGTTAAGATGTATGTAACCTACTGTGCCAGTGTCCTGGGGGGAGGCATGGCTACATGGAGCTGGGAAAGGGGTTGTGGAAGTTTTGTAGTGTGGAAAGGACAGGAAGGCTTAAGTGAGAGTAATACAGTTTGTAATACACACAGATTGTTGGTCTGATCATCATCTGTCTCAGCTGTGGGCAAAAGATGACAACCAGTAAAATTCTAAAAGATAATTAAATAAAAGTGAAGGGATAAAACAAACAGTCCAAAGTGTCCAAACATTTTAAGTCATCTTTTACAGTCTGACCATACGACACACCTGCACAGAGAGACAGAATCACAGCAGTGTTTGCAGTGTGGGCTGTGAGTGAACCACAGTATGAGTGAAATCAAATACACCTGCCTTCGATTATCCCTGTCCAATCACAGCCACTCGCTCACAGCAGCTGTGACCACTCCCAAAGTAGTGGTCATTTAATAAAGGCAATTGTAGTTCACCAGTGTTACAAAGTTTTACAGTACAGAGCTCTGTAGTCCTGTAAAATCTAAGTACACTTATACAGCTGCTGTTGGAGTCAAGAGGGTAAATTTCTGCCAATTAAAAGAACTTGATTAACTGATCATCAACAATGAGCACCTTATAATAGCAGACGTTTTGGCAATTTGCTGCTGTGGAGCATTCATGTGTGTTAACACAATGCCACAGTGTTCCCAGGAGTGGACGTCTCAGCAAATTAACCCCAAGGTCAGACGGTGAGGTGCTCAGAGAAAAAGCATAAAACCAACAGAAACACCTCATAACTGCACTGATGGAGGGCTGATGATTTGGCTTGTTTTGTGAGTCGATCATGAACTCCTGTGAACCATGAACTTTGTGATATCATGTTGAACTTAAATCAAAGTGTAACTTCAAAATTTGCAGAAGTTGTTGTATCTGTGTGTGGCAGGCAGAGGTTGGACCATGACCCCCTAACAAACAAACAACTTAACCAAACAAAAACACAGTTAAACCTGACCCGGGCAAGTGGAAGTGGGCCTGTAAGGAGGACTCTCAAGAACCCAAAACAAGGAACTAGCAGTTTAGGAGGCCAACAATGTGGCCAGTGATGGAGATGAAACGGTTTAGGGCGTCGACCGGGAGGCTGAGCAAAACAATCCTGAGGAAGTGCAGGTTGATGTGCAAAATTTACAGTCTCTGAATTAGCTCTTTGACCAGCACACCTAATAGTCTTGAGATGGGTGGTGTCATTAACACAGGGGGTGGGCTCAGGATTGGCTCAGGAATAGAAAAATGCAACAACACACTCAGACTTGAAAACATCCGCCTCAAAAGACACCACATCGTTGCTTAGCTGCACAGAAACCCACTCATTACTGTGCTTAAACTTTGGAGCAGTAAACACAGTTTCAGTCCTGCTAACTCAGGAACTGAACACACGTCTTTACTATTCCCAGGCTCAAAAACAGAAATCACAGCATTTGCTCTCTTGAGCGAATGCACAGACTTACAATAATCATCTTCAGAAAACAAGGCCGGTGGCCACTTGACTCAGGTTTACAGATGGGAAAAACACACTCAGATTACCAGCAGACATGTGGCACTCAGGCATTTTATTTACAGACTCAGGGCCATGAATGACAGTTAGAAAGGTCTCTTTACTCTCAGCAGTGGAATTGAGCTAAACTTAACAAGGCAGGGGAAGGAAAACGAAACACACTGAACCCAGGACGAGAGAAAACACTGAGACACAGACTAAGACACACAGGCTTGACACTGGGACTGAGGGAGAAACAGACATGGAAACAAGACAGACAGAGGAGACAGAAAAGGGACATGGAGACAGGAGTGACAAATGTGGAACACAGAGGAGGCAGGGAACAGAACCTAAAGACCAGAAACTACAGATATAACACAAGCAGAAAAACAGCTAAAAGAACCAGAACTAGGAAACAGACACTAAACCTTAGAATATAAATTAACCCACCACCCAAAATGTAAACACTGGCTCACAGACCATGAACCATAGAAGAAGTAATTTCTACTGACAGGATGTATTGAACATTTTGGAAAGGCACTGTGAGGCTGCTGCTGCTTCTTTTTCATGCCGGTTGGCAAACAGCTTCTAGGTGCACTGCAGCCACCTTGTAGACTGGAGTAAGGATCAGACTCTACCGTACCACCATTAGATTCTTTTTGAAATACCTGTTTCTTTCAAAAATGTAAAAATATAAAATATTTTTAAAATTTAAATACCAGCAAATTCCAGCCAGAGACTGAGAAACCAATGTAAAATCAGCTGCTGATACCTTATCCCCTCATAAAATCCACCTGTGTACCTGATCCAGTATTTAAACTCCTTATCCTCAATTATTCCTGCTACTAATCCCATTACTGTCATCCTGATTCCCCCATAAAGTGCTATGTGAGTTAAAGTCCCCACAACAAACTATCCTTCCTCCCCAATGATCTAGGATCGATCGTTAGTGTATCTACAGTAGAATCACCATGACAACCATTTTAAAGTCTCTTTGTGCTGGTTTTCATCTCACATCCTCCTCATTAAATGCCGGTTTGAAACACGTAGCGAGGCTCCAAATGCTCAACCAGACCGCCGACAGGTCTCGCACGCCTCAGCTGCTCTATCGTGTCGTGAGCTCGGTTACGCCATGTCGCAAGTTTTGTGACGTGCTTTTGTGGTAGTTAATGGATCGGATTACATTTTTTATTTCTCTTCGATATCCGATCCAGTAATTTAGGTCAGTATTGGACCGATACGTAATATCGGATCGGTCCATCCCTAGTTACAACATACAAACTCATATAGCCTATCATAACTTTATCAGGGAGCACTTCATCTTTAAATTCCAGTAAAACAAATGTACTGTGCACCTTCTCTCCATTGCTGAAAGCCTGCAGTCAACTTAAGCCTGTAACGTCTCCTTCTCTAATTACTTTCTTCACTTCTTCCAGATTTTCTCCCACAGGAATCCCAGAAATCCCTCCTCTTGCTCCACTTTTCTCTCCAACAGTCTTCCTTTCCAGTACTTCTCTTTTGCACAGTACTTGTAGTTTCAGAGCTTTTTTCTTTTGTTCTGCATTTTTACAAATAATGAGCAAAATCCCATCTCACAAAACTTTGGCTACTGCCATGTCCCCGAGCACTTTTCAGTGGCTGTTTCTCACAATTATAATTTAAACCATTCTGTGTGTCCACCAAACTGGTTGAAAAACAAAAGAATGAAGGTGTTTCAACAGTCCAGACCTCTGCCTGATGAAATGCTGTGGTGGAGCTTCAGAGAGCTGTGCATAAATCAGCGCCCATGCTTTTATTTTTCCATTTATTTTCTCTAATATTGTGATTTCATTAATAAGTAAAAACTCTATCACAGTTCTTTCTCCTCATTCTGCTTCTCTTACAAACTTTTCCTCCTCCTCTGCATCTCAGTCCCCCAGGTGGAGGTGGTTACAGAGGTGAAGTCTATCCAGCTGCCCTGCAAAACTACAATTCACCTGCCCAGAGACACAAAGGTGGAGTGGATGGTCAAAAGCTCCAAGAAGGTCCACGTGTATCAGAACGGCTCTGACTGGCCTGAAGACCAAGACCAGAGTTACAGAGGCCGAACAGAGCTGAGGAGAAACCTGCTGAAAACTGGAGACCTCAGTCTGACCCTGAAATACCCCACAGACTGGGACACAGACACCTACACCTGCACCGCCTACAACAACAGGAAGAAGATCCTGATCAAGAAGGAAGTGGTGCTGAAAGTCAAAGGTCAGTGCTGTAGATTCAGGTCAAAGGTCAACAGTGCACCCACTGGCTGGATGCAGCTTGTATTGTGGCTCCTCCCCCTTGACCTCCTTGATAGCAGTCCTGAAATAATTCAACAGATTTAAACCAAAACATAAAATGAGAAACCATGAGTGAAACAAACAGTATGGTGGTGCTGATCATTGTTGCCTCACAGCAACAAGTTCCTGAGGTCATTTCCACCACCTGAGTGGGGCCTTTCCCCCGACACTCCTCTCTGTGTGCTGTGAGTGTCTCTCTGTGTTAGCTGGGATAAGGAGAAGAGGAAGAGGATGGAGGCTGTTGAAGGTCTCTAATGTTGCGTTTTGTTCCACAGTTTAGGAGCAGCTGCAAAGCCCTGATCTCCTCTGTGTTTGAACCTGATCTGGAGACAGTGAGAACCAATAACTGAGGGCAAAATAAGGACACTCAAACTAAAAGCATCTACAGGGACGACTTTATGTTAAAAACACCAAACCATGAAGCACTGGTGCACCTGACTCACACAGACTCTCCTCCACACTGTCCTCAGTTATAAAGTGCTTTACAAAGCCAAACATTATGACTAACAGCTGGATTTTCCTGTTTCAGTGCAGCGAACTAACAATGAGCCAACAAGGCCTCACGTAACATCAGTCAGTGAGAGTTTCACTGTTTCAGCAGCTCTGTTCACTCACACTTATTAATATTAATGCTCATTACAAATGTTACAGCAGCTGATCCACAAATCTTTGTCTGTGTTAATAAAGTTGGATCAGTTCAAATAGTTTGTTGCTCTGCACTTGAAAGCAGCAGTTTTCTAATGCACCACCTTCATGTTTCCTTCATATTTGAATCCCCTGTAGATACTGACAGGTAACCATGTCACACAGAGCTCAAGCCTTTGAATCCAGCTGTGATTGTTGATTTTCTATTGAATGGACTTTTTCAAATCCAGCTGTAGGCCTGTGTTTGTGAGCTCATTAACAGCTGTTTATTTAGAGATACGTGGTCCTCACAGGACAGCCACT
Organism: Oreochromis aureus; assembly: GCF_013358895.1. Lineage (NCBI taxonomy): Eukaryota > Metazoa > Chordata > Actinopteri > Cichliformes > Cichlidae > Oreochromis > Oreochromis aureus. Next base: position 93,086,517 of record NC_052944.1, on the reverse strand, counting down.
ACAAACATATGATTTTATAGAATATGATGCATTACTGCAGATTCAACACAATAGAAAGGATTTGAAATGAGCTCAGCCTTAAACATGTGCAGCAGTAATATTGATCCATAGACACTGATGGGAACATTTTTCTGCACAATAAGTACTTTGACTTTTCAGACTTTATGTCCAATTTGCCAGTACTGCAGTTTTGTGTGTAGTGAGGTGTTTTCATGGTGTTTTATTGGTGCTTTTACTAAAGGAAGGCTTCTATCAAATTCTTCCAAATGTTGTCAAACTGAGCTGTGTGATGAAGTGAGTGTGACAGAAACACTCAGACTGTGTTTCTCTGCTTCATCAAGTCAAATCTGGTCCTCAGAGACTGAATAAAGTCCTGTCCCACTAACAGCAGCTCCAACAGTCTGTTCACTGCTTTCTTCCTGTCAGTCTTCATCTTTCTGCTGCGTCTCCTCTTCACACTGACCACTTTCTATCTAACAGTGAGCTCCCAGTGAAGCAGCAGCATTCAGCCTGTTAGAGTCAACACAAATGTCTCCATCCAAGCTCATGTTCTGCTTTGTTGTCCTCTCAGTCCCCCAGGTGGAGGTGGATTCAGGGGTGGAGTCTGTCCAGCTGCCCTTCAACACCACACTTCACCTGCCTGAAGACGCTAAAGTGGAGTGGATGGACAATTATACAAGTTATAACAACAGAAAGGTCCACGTGTATGAGAACGGCTCTGACCAGCCTGAAGAACAGCACCAGGTTTACAGAGACCGAACGAAGATGAATGAAGACCTGCTGAAAACTGGAGACCTCAGTCTGACCCTGAAATACCCCACAGATGTAGACAACTACACCTACACCTGCACCGTCTACAGCAGGGAGGGAAACATCCTGCTGAAGAGAAAGGTGGAGCTGAAAGTCAGAGGTCAGTGCTGTAGATACAGGTCAAAGGTCAGAGGTCATGTAGGAGTTTATTCTCTAAAAGCTTTTAGTTTGAATCTATTTTCAGTTCATTCAAATAAAATAAATTCTCTGATGTTTTGATCTAAAAGCCAAAAATGTCAGGCGGAGCAACTGTATGTTTAAATGAACAGACTAAGAAGACCATTAAAATGATCCTAACTTCAAAATAAAGCCTCTGGCATGATTTGAGTTTGGATCAAATCAATAGTTTTGTTAGTTTAGTCCAAATCAATGTAAATGTATAAATATCAATAGTTTTAAAGCTGCTGAGATCATTCAAACACTTTGATCCAGTCATTTGGATGTTGTCACATGTCAGGGTGGAGCAGCCATAAATATGAGGCTTTTATTGTGAAAATGCTGAGTGTGATGATCCAGAGGAGCCCATGGGGTGTTTGTGGCTGGATGCAAAGGTTTGTAGCTCTCCTTGTAAAGAGAAACAGCTTGAAGCTACAGAGGAGCGTCTGCAGAAGAAGACAGGGAAAGAGGAAGAAGCTGAGGCCGCTGGAGAAAAGACAGGAAAAGAAAATCAGCTTTATTTGTTGGAGGCCGTTTGTTCATCACACTGAAATATTCCCACTTTAGAGACATGAAACAAAGTGAAGTGTGGATTGATGTTTGTCTCAGTGATTTGGGCCTGGAATCATTTCTTCATCTCCCCACTTTAAGACATATTAATGTCAGCCTCACATGTCCCACAGTGGACAGATTTCTATTTCTAGATGATATTTGGAGGATTTTCATGTGTTTCTCTGCTGTCACAGCTCTTTGTGATATTTGAGCGCAGCTGTAATGTTTGTGTGGTTAAAGCCACCAGACTCCACTGACAAAAACTCTCATTTTAGCCGGAGAACACAGGGCTGCTGTGGGACTTTGTGTTTGCAAAGATTTCTATTGGAGGCATTTTTGCCTTTATTATATAGGTGCAGAGAGTAGACAGGAAAGTGGGGAGAGAGTGAGGGACACACAGGCACCTGTAGTAAGCCCGCCTTCAGCCCACCTGCTCAGCCAGGTGAGCTATAGCGCTGCTTTAACATGTTAGTGTGATTGAGAGTGAATGAAAGTGAGTGATGGAGGCAGCAGGAAACTAACAGGCTGTTTGTTCTGAGAGGTCACATGACTGTTTTTCTCAGCAGAGTCTGATGGATTTGATGAGACCATGAGAGCGGCTTCAGTTCCTCATCAGAAAGAGTCTGACAGAAGCTCCTCCTCTATACCCCAGTAGACTTCTATTAGACTGCTCCAGATTCCTGAGAGTTCACACAGAAAACTTTACAAACAGCCAAAGAAAAACTATTGAAAAGGCTTCAAGATGACAAAGAGCTCTTTCACAGCACATATGAGCCATTAAGAAGTGCACATTTGTGTTTTCCATAGTCCATCATCCAATAATATCACAGGACAAACTGTGAGGTAAAAAGCCTTCAGCTCTTTGTGAATGAAGCAAAAGACTTTGGTCCTGAGAGATGGTTCAAAACACAATTCAGACCTACCAAAGTATTATTGGTGCCAAACACATGAAGCCTTCAACTTTGTATTTGTCCAGTCAGTGTGGCAATAGAAGTCACTGTGAGGATTTTCAATGTGCTATCAAAGAGCATCCAAACAATCAGGTGAGAATGAAGAGAATTAGTGTGGATGGACAGAAAATCCATATCCAGTGTGATTTAGGAGCCGTTCATATATAATGAGTGAAATGAAAGAAGAGCACAGACAGTAAGAACATGAGTGAGCAGACATTTTGGAGCTGCTGATCCACACAGGGCTGGATGGAAGGAGTGGGAGTCCATGATGGCTCAAAGTCTCTGATCCTAACTGTTCCTGAGCCTCTCCCCCTGCCTCCTCTTTGGATCTTCTCCTCCTCTTCTTCCTTATCTGCCTCCTCCACCACTGCTCTCTCCTCCCTCATCTCCTCCTCAGCTGAACTGAAGTCAGGGCTGTAACATGAGGAAACGTGCAGAAATGACTGAGTCAGCATGTTGTTGAAGTGAGTTGAGTGATTGTGAGCAGATTAGATGTGCGAGCCTCCCTGTAGAGAAAAAGCAAATCTTCTCCAGAGTTTCCCACCTCATGTTTTCCTGTGTCACAGCTGATTGTCAAATCCTGGCTGTCACTAAATGAGTGGTCCAAAGGTGGAAGGAGGAGCACAGTTAGATTGTTCACCTCCTAACCTGTGAAATCAATCAGCTGAATGAAAACACTGTGATCCTATGAGCTGCTATCAGGGCTGCTCCATTCTCAGGATTCTCATCTGGATGATTGAAGCAGATTATTGATGAAGTCAGCAAACAGCTTTCAAAATGGCTCTTTTTCCAGGGAACTCCCTGAAATGTAAATCTGATGGAAATGAAGAAGAAGTCCAAAGGCGTGGTTAGGCCCAGACTTGTGGCTGTTTTCAATGTAAAGCCCATGTTGCAGGCAGCTGCTGCTCCTTACTGGCCCACAGTCTCCACTGATGGATGTGTCAGCTCACTTGTACTGTAGCCACGGGGAGAGCGATGGAGAGATGAAGCTGACAACCAGAGGTGTAGTGCTATTTGTTGAAGTAGCCCAGCGCACCGTGTGCCATGTAAGCACAAGTTTCCAGAGATGATTGGACTCTGAAATGATCCATGTTGGACTGAATGTAAGAACAGATCATAAAGTCCTCTGTGTGCCCGTCTGTCTGAGCATCTTCATCAGTGTGCAGCTGATCTACAGCTAATGTGCTGATTGATGAGCAGCCTGTTCATGGTGATGATGAGAAACAGATTTGATTCAAAGCACAAATGAGTGAAAAAGGAGCAGCAGCCATGATAGAGCGAGTCATCTGCTGACAGAAATAGTGGAGTGAAGGATTTGTGCAGCGTTTCTCTGTGAAAACAGCTGATTCAGATCAATGAGAGGAGGATGAAGGAGAAGCAGTGTGCTGCCCTCACGACACGTGACCATGTGAAGCTAGACAGCCAGCGAACAAAATAGATGAGATCTTCCACACAAGGCTTGCTTTTCTTGCTTTTAATGAAGATCTTTTGAAGCCTTATCCTCTCTCAAGGCTTCTCCTTTCTATTTCTTATTTGTAACTGAAACATACAGAATATGAAAATAAATTGCTAGCTAATACACATCTTAATGACAAACTTAATGATTAGCCTAGCTTAACACGTGCGTTACATTAGCATCACAGTTCACTCCATGTAAACACATATAAAAGTCATTTCTGAACACATTAATACTTACAAAGACGAACGTTTCCCAAGGTACAAGCGTGTAGGGCACTTTTAGCATGTACATGAACTTATTCACTCTTTTAATACTGCCGAAGCACTTTTCACAGCGTTCACGGAGAAAAAACGTCAAAGATAGGTTAATGATCAGAGCGCTCCCTCGCTCCCATTTCCGCACATACAATACAAAGATAGCTTGCGACTAAGACGTCTCACTCTGAGCAAATTTCAAACACACACATCTTAACTGTTTTTGCATGAATTACTTATAATATCTCTTAACTTTGAACTTATTTATCACCTTAGTTACGTAACTTAATCAGATTATGCACTAACTACTGACTTTTGACCAAAAGGCATAACACTCCCCGCTTGATATAACACATTATATCACTATAAACATCAATACAACATATTCAAACATTATTTAACATCGAAGAATATTCATTCAGTCTCTGCAAGCAAAACAACAATCTCTGAAACTGGTCTGAGAAACATTTTAACAGTCCCATCTTTTACAGTCCGCACTTCCACTTTTCGGACCTTCTTGTCGCTGCTGGGGAATGTTTTTACTGTTAGTCCCATGGGCCATTCGTTTCTGCTGGCTTGGGAGTCCTTCAGCAGGACCACATCTCCTTCTTTGACATTAGGTCTAGTCTCTGTCCATTTTGCACGACTTTGTAAGGTAGACAAATATTCTCCTTTCCACCTTTTCCAAAAGGTATCAGCAAGGTGTTGAACGTGTTTCCATTGTTTCCCAAACAACTGCCCTGATGAAAAGTTCCCAAGTGGAGCAGACACAGCACTCATCTTCTGCGTTAGTAGCATTGCTGGAGTGAGTACTGCAGGACTGTCAGGGTCAGTGGATATGGGGACAAGAGGCCTTGCATTAATAATTGCCATCACCTCGGCCATGAAGGTGCACAACACTTCATGAGTAAGACGTGTTTGTTCAGTTCGTAACAACATTGCATCCAGAATGCGCCTGGCTACCCCTATAAGGCGCTCCCACGAGCCTCCCATGTGAGACACATGAGGGGGGTTGAATGTCCAAACACACCCTTTCCCTTGCAGGTACTTCCCTACTGCTTTGTTTCCTGAGTTTAGCCCTAATTCCTTACAAGCGCCCACAAAATTGGTGCCTCTGTCTGAGCGCAGAAACTTGGCTGGGCCCCGAATAGAGAAGAGCCTTCTCAATGCATTGATAAAACTATCAGCAGACATAGTCTCTATCAGTTCGATATGCACAGCTCTAGTTGACATGCATGTGAATAACACAGCCCAACGTTTGTTCTGGGAACAACCACCTCTTGTACGACGCGTCACAATTGTCCATGGCCCAAACACATCTAGGCCTACAGTGGTAAAGGGTGGTTCAGGGGTGACTCGGTCTGCGGGCAAGTCTGCCATTTTCTGGATCTGCATTTTGCCTCGCAACTTGCGACATGTGACACACTTATGAATGACAGATGACACGAGTCGCTTCCCTCCAATTATCCAGTACCCAGCACCACGGATAGCTCCTTCAGTTATGTGTCTTCCTTGATGAGCTACTTGTTCATGATAGTGAGTTACAAGTAGTATGGCGATGTGGCTGGTAGATGGGATAATCAGAGGGTGCTTTTCATTTTCTGTGAGATCGGCAGTGGAAAGACGTCCACCGACTCATAAGAGACTGTCTTTGTCCACTACAGGATTGAGCTTTTTGAGTGCATCAAATATGCCACTGGCCTTCTTTCCTTCTTTAATGTTTTCAAGCGTCCCTTTGTAAGCTTCTTGTTGGACAGCTCGAATGATGACTACTTTGGCTCGGGTGAGTTCTTGGACATTTGGTGTCTCACTGAAACTTTTCCATCCCCTTTGTCCACTTGTCTTTTGTGCAAAGGATGTAACTACATGAATGAGTCTGGCTATGACTCTGCAAAGAGTGGTCCAGTTTGAGTACTTTTTGAAACGCTCAGAACGTAACTGTGGCTCTGCTACAGTAGTTTTCATTACTTTTATTTCTGGACGTATCTCTCTGTCTTTTTCAGGTTCGATGAGCGTGAAAGGACCAGTGTGTGGTTCTGTGTGTGTGTCAGAGTACAGAAAGGGTGGACCTGAGAACCAGGTACTGTTCTGCAGGTCTGGTGCTGGAATGAACCGAGTGGCTTGGTCAGCTGGATTTAACTCAGTTGGTACATAATGCCATTGACTCGGATGGGTGGATGCTCTAATGCGCGTAACCCTGTTGGCAACATACATGTAGAATCGTCTGGAGGTGTTGTGTATGTACCCCAACACAATCCTACTGTCTGTGTAAAACGTCACATTGTCTACTTTAATGTCTAACTCGTCTCTGATGAGCTCAAACATTTCCACCGCGAGCACAGCAGCACATAGTTCCAGGCGTGGTACTGTATGTGCGGGGCGGGGTGCGAGTTTAGACTTCCCCATTACAAACCCAGTATGACACTGTCCTTCACTGTCAACTGTACGCAGATAGACTACTGCACCTATAGCTACAGTGGAGGCATCACAGAAAATGCATAGTTCTTTCGCTTTTGTTGTACTTAACGTACCTGGGCTGTAGCACCTTGGTATTTGGAGGTTCTCAAGGGCTTTCAAAGAGTCTTTCCATGAGTCCCACCTCTCCTGCTTCTCAGGGGGTAAGAGTGTGTCCCAGTCTTTCCCATCAGATGACAGTTCTCTGAGTAATGCTTTGCCCTGCATTATTATGGGAGCAGCAAATCCCAAAGGGTCATAGAGGCTATTAACTGTCGACAATACTCCCCTCCGTGTGAATGGTTTGCTCTCCTTTGACACCTGGTAAGTGAAGCTGTCAGATTGTAGGTTCCAACAGAGTCCCAAGCTTCTCTGAACTGGAAGAGGGTCTACTCCTAGGTCTAAATCTTTCAGGTCCTTTGCACGATCCTCAACAGGGAAAGCTTCCATGACTTGACTGCAGTTTGATGCCACTTTGTGAAGGCGCAAGTTGGACTCTGCTAACATTTTTTGCGTTCTTGTGAGCAGGTTGATTGCTTCCTCCGGCGTGGCGACTGATGTGAGCCCATCGTCAACATAAAACTGGCGCTCAACAAACTGTCTTGCATCGGATCCGTGTTCTCGTTCACCCTGTTGTGCTGCCTGTCTCATGCAGTAGATGGCAACAGCGGGCGACGGGCTGTTTCCAAACACGTGGACCTTCATTCTAAACTCGACTATGTTCTTGGTAATGTCATTGTCCTCATACCACAGATAACGCAGATAATCTCTGTGGTCTTCGCGTACAACGAAGCAGTAAAACATTTGCTGCACGTCAGCTGTCAGGGCTATGGGCTCTTTGCGGAAGCGCAACAGCACTCCCAACAGAGAGTTGTTCAAATCAGGTCCGCCCAGAAGCACTTGATTGAGCGAAATTCCATCACATTCTGCACTTGAATCGAACACAACTCGTATTTGTTGTGGCTTCTGTGGGTGGTATACACCAAACGTGGGCAGATACCAATGTTCTTTATTTTCTGGCAGAGGCGAGGCAGGCTCGGCTTGATCGTTATCCAACATTTTCTGCATGAATTGGATGTAGTGACCTTTCATTTCTGGTTTCTTTTCCAAAGTCTTTCGGAGAGAGCAGAGGCGTTTTAGGGCTTGTTCTCTGTTGTCAGGGAGCCTCCTTCTCGGTGAGCGAAAGGGTAAAGGTGCAACCCAGCTGTTCTCTTGGTTTTGATAAACTTCATTGTCCATTATTGTCAGGAATGCTTTGTCATCGATAGACATGGCTTGTTTGTTATCACCCTCAGATCTAACAAACACAGAGTGTCCCAAATCGTCTGTGACGCAGGTAGCATTCATAGTGACCCAGTAATTCTCTTTAACGTGAATTGTGTTTGGGCAAGGCTCAAAATAGGATGCACGTCCATTATCTAAGGTGTGTGTTTTGTAGACATTGACCTCTGACTGACTGTGCGCTTTTCCTAAACACACCTCCCCCACAATAACCCAACCCAGGTCTAGCTTTTGGGCGTATGGTGCATTGTTGGGTCCGTTGATTTGCTCACGTACCTTATGGACCCTGATGACGTCTCGTCCTAGGAGTAAAAGGATTGGGGCGTGGTGGTCAACAGGTGGGATGTTATTTGCGACTGGAAGAAGATGTGGGTGATGCTGGGCAATCTCTGGAGAGGGTATTTCAGATCTATTGTCTGGGACAGAGTCACATTCAATTAAAGGGGGTAGCTGGATGTTAACTTCTCCATCCAAGGACTCGAGGAAGAAGTTCACAGCTCTCCTACCTGAGGTTTGTTCTCTGCCAGAGCAAGTCTTTAAGGTGTATGGAGTGGGTCTTGCATTGATATTGAAAAGGCTGAAAAACTCTGACTTAACCAGTGACCTGTTGGACTGATCATCTATTACTGCATACATTTTTATAGCTCTCTCTTTTTGGCCTGCGGGATACACTTTGACTAAACTGATCTTAGAACATGAACGTGGGCTATCACTTTGGCCACATACCTCTGTGCACTTCGACTCGACTGAAGGTGAGCTCTCAGTTTGCTCTTCATTGTCGTTGTTTCCTGGTGTAGTACTCTTAGAGGCAGGAGTAGGACCAGGATGCATTGCAGATAAGTGTTTAAGGTTGTCACACTCGATACACTTAACCACTGCTTTACAGTTTTTTGCAATGTGTTGGACAGACCCACAGCATCTGTAGCAGATGTGATGCTCTTTGAGATAGGCTTGTCTTTCTTCAATGGGTTTGTCTCTAAAAAGTTTACACTTTTTGAGTGGATGTGGTTTTTTGTGGATTGGGCACTGACGATCCGGTTCCTCCATGTTCTTTGGACTGAGATTATTCTGGTCGGGCTCTGCCATAATGTCCATTTTGTGTGCTGACACAGTAGGTTTGCGACTATATGACCTCAGTTTTTCTGTGGGAGAAGGGACATGGGTGTTGGCCTTGGACATAGCAAAGCTTGGGTCATTCCTCATTTTCGCTTGCCGTTGGACAAATTGTGTGAAAACTGAGAAAGGAGGAAATGACACACTATGAGTCTCCTTGTACTCTGTTCCTACAGTTGTCCACCTTTCCTGTAGGTTGAAGGGAAGTTTATCCACTATTTGCCTGACTCCTCTGGCTGTGTCGAGGTAAGCAAGTCCTGGGAGTGCGCTATCTTGTTTAGCACACTGTAGCTCCAATAAGATGTCACTAAGTTCTTGCAGCTTAACATTGTCTTTATTTGTGAGTTTAGGAAAGTCCTCTACCTTTTTTAAGAGTGCATCCTCAATAGCCTCAGGTGAGCCGTAGCACTCTTCAAGGCGCTGCCAGACCATCTTCGCACCTGCAGCAGGATTGAGGGTGTGCACAGCACGAATCCGCTTAGCCTGTTCGGATGATGTTGGACCCAACCATTTCGTTAGCAAGTCTAATTCCTCTCTTGGAGACAGATTTAAGTCTTTGGTTGCGCTGATGAATGAGGTTTTCCATGCCCAATAGTTTTCAGGTTTGTCATCAAATTGCAAAAGACCTGTGCTGACTAGTTCTTTGCGAATTAGGTATTTTGCAAACTGTTGCGTTTCACTTGCTTCAGGTAAGCAGTTGTTAAGGTTGGGGGTGTGCTTTGTGGAGTTGGACCAGTACGTGTCGACTACACATGTGTTCACTGTTTGCTCCTGTTTCCTTTCTCTGTTTACAGGTGGTGATTTTGTTTGAGTGTTGGTTATAAAAGGATTAGTTATTTGTGTACTGTCTTGTACATCTACTTCATTGTCATTCCCTTTAGGAAGCTGTGCTGGGTCGTGCTGAGTGTCTGGGTAGAGTAACTCACATTGTTGTTGAACATATTCGATAGTGCGGTGCACTGCACTGATGGGCTCAACTTCCTCGCAAAGTTCTCCATAGAGCTCCCCGCTCTGAATCTCTGCTTCTTCATAGGCTGAAGCCTCTGCTTCAGCTGCGGCTATTGCTTTTTGGCACTGGAGGACATGTAGATGAGCATCCAGTTCAGCTCTCTGTTTCATTGCATTGGCTTCCTTTTCAGCGAAGGCCAGTTGAGCTCGTGCTGCTTGAGCTTTGGCGTAGGCCCTTGCAGCTGCAGAAGCTGTTGATGAGGATGTCCGTTGAGACCGCCTTGTCGATGTTCTGGATTTCTGCGACTTGGTGTCGAATGGCTGAGACTGTTGCTGCATTGTAGCTGATTGAGTGGCGATGTCTGGTTGCTGTTCACCACCGGTTGCTTCGTCTAGCTCTTCAGCAACGTAGTCTTTTAGATAATTTCTTCCTGAGCGTAGACTCATGTTGCTTAAAGTAGCTCTGTATGCTTGAACCCGCTGAGTAGGCGTCTTTTTACTGTGCTGCCCTCACGACACGTGACCATGTGAAGCTAGACAGCCAGCGAACAAAATAGATGAGATCTTCCACACAAGGCTTGCTTTTCTTGCTTTTAATGAAGATCTTTTGAAGCCTTATCCTCTCTCAAGGCTTCTCCTTTCTATTTCTTATTTGTAACTGAAACATACAGAATATGAAAATAAATTGCTAGCTAATACACATCTTAATGACAAACTTAATGATTAGCCTAGCTTAACACGTGCGTTACATTAGCATCACAGTTCACTCCATGTAAACACATATAAAAGTCATTTCTGAACACATTAATACTTACAAAGACGAACGTTTCCCAAGGTACAAGCGTGTAGGGCACTTTTAGCATGTACATGAACTTATTCACTCTTTTAATACTGCCGAAGCACTTTTCACAGCGTTCACGGAGAAAAAACGTCAAAGATAGGTTAATGATCAGAGCGCTCCCTCGCTCCCATTTCCGCACATACAATACAAAGATAGCTTGCGACTAAGACGTCTCACTCTGAGCAAATTTCAAACACACACATCTTAACTGTTTTTGCATGAATTACTTATAATATCTCTTAACTTTGAACTTATTTATCACCTTAGTTACGTAACTTAATCAGATTATGCACTAACTACTGACTTTTGACCAAAAGGCATAACAAGCAGCATGTTTCTGATAGAAGGATCACTGCTGTGCTACAAACTGCTGGGACTGTGTGTGAATGTGTGTGTGTGACGGCTCAGCTGGAGGCAGGATTGGTCCAGAGGAGAGCTGCTTTATTCCAGACTAACTCTTCTAGAAAGCTGAAATCTGTGTGGAACAGCTGACCTGTACCATGTGGAAAAGAACAGCAACATGATTCAGCGTCAGATCCCGACACATCCACGGATTCATCCCGTTACAGGAACTGTGCCACACGTGGCCTCTGTTTGTTCTGCATGTGATGCTGCAGGGATTTCTTCAAGTCACTATAATATAGTGTCAGATGGACACATGAAGCTAACACGGCACATCTTTGTGAGTCTGCAGCATGTTGACACACATGTCAGTGTTGTACAGATCTGAGAGCAGCACAAACAAACTCCATCAAAGTGATTTGTGCTGTTGCAGAGCTGTGTGACTGCATTTGTCTTCATTATGGACACATTTCTACAAATGGGACTAAACATGTGACCCTCAGGGTCAACAGTGCACCCATTGGCTGGATGCAGCTTGTACTGTGGCTCCTCCCCCTTGACCTCCATGTTAGCTTCAGGTCAGTTTAGCTGTGTTTCCTCCAAATTCCTGAGGAGCAGGAATATGTGGGGCTGGGCTCTAAACACTCAGGGTGAGGACTGAGTGAAGAGCTACAGGACAGAGCCAAAGTTTCAGCACTGCGCTCACAGCTTTGAGACGTCCAATCAGCAACTGGTCCTGATAACATCTCCCCTCTCATTCCACATACATGAAGACTGCTAGAAGCAGCTATCAGCCACATCAGGCTCACATCATGCTTGGTATTAAACATGCTGCAGTCTGCAGTAAACTCCCTGCCACAAAGCTTTGAGTGCTCTGAAAGGGAATCTCCTCCAAATCCACCTGTAACAAGGTCACCTGCAGAAATAAGTGGATGTACGAAGGAGGTTCAGATCATTCAGAGTGTTTGTGTGTGTGAGGGAGGAGGAATACCAGTGGTGGTAGGAAACACTGATGAACATGTTTCTCCTGTTTCCTCATGAAAAGAGCGTCAGCGTACTGACACAGCTTCTTTTGCCTGATCACTTGGAAAAATGATCTCAAACAGAATCCATCAATGATCAGATAGAAACACATCAGCTCAAAGCCTGGAGTTCATACTGAAGCCCACAGTTATATGTAGGCCAACAACACGCTGTTTGAAACCAATGAATTTACTGTACTGAGGAACTCTGTGGCAAATGAGTCAGTAAGATCATCAACATGGATCTTAAAATCAGCAGCTCAGATCATGTGATCACACATAAGAACCATGGAGCAGGAAACATCTGAGAGTTCAGCTCCAACTCTGATGGAGTCTTAGGAGGGCGGAGATACCTGCACAGATAGGAGCTGTTTCACACTTTAACAAGCAGCACCTCCAAACTACACCCTTCATCCACCTTAATAGGGGAGCATTTGAAGCCAAAGCTCCACCCACCCAGCCACTTTCTCTGGGCTGACTGAAACAATCATATGTGGGGTCAGAGTTCACAGACTAGACAGTCCTCTCCAGATTTCATCATGTTTCTGTTCAAAACATCAAATCAAGCTGAGGGGAAGTTGTAAAATCCTTCAGAATAAAAGCCTGACTATTCAGAGCTCCAACATTAAGAAGAGCAAAGTGAACCAAGGTGGATGGAGGCAGCAGAGAGAGTGTAGGGTGGAGCTGAATGCTTCATCAATGGGATGATGCAGCAGATTTTCTCCACCTTGCACAAACTGTCCTGTTAGTTATTATGACTGGAATATCCAAAATGTCTCCAGAGGCTCCGAGTCCAGCTGAACATGTATTAGTGTTTAGAGTGGAACTGAGATGATAGGGACTAGGACCTGGGGGACGTCAGTCAGTGACGGAGCGGTCAGCAGGTGTGGACAGGTACTTGATGGAGTGTTTCCTGCACCTGGACTCCATATGATATGTTAGCAGAGAGGATCTGGCTCCTGATTGGTTGAAGTGGAGCCCATCTGCTGCAGAAAGATGCCTCCTGTCCCAGAAAACATTGAAGTTGTTCAATGTGTTTGTGTTTGGTCCTAATCTGCTGCCAAGTCTGTTTGACACTGCTGGATTTCCAGCTGATAGATGACAGATTAGAAACTGATCAGTCTATTGATCACACAATATTCCATCAATAGAATTGATTTGACTTTGATTTGTGTAACAAAGTGATTTCCACGTCTCCTTCATGATATGACAGTGTCAGAGCTGAATGCACTTGTAGAGTATCATGTTTTTATGGCTCACATTTAAAGTGTTCCAGCTCTAATGTACAGCTGTCATATTAGAAATAGAAGCAGCTCTGATTTTAGTGCTCAAATAAATCTATGAAGTGATGAATTCACACATGAACAGTTTTCTGCAGCGTTCCTCTCGGCCTTATTTGCAGCTCCACTCTTGTTTTTGCTCTAATTATTATTTCTCTGCATGAGCTGTTTCTCTGCCTGAAGGAGGCGCCACTCCATCGCTTCATTTAGTGCAGAACAAGAGTCACATGATGCTGCTCTGAACACCAATCACACTTTGTACAGCTCATGTTGTGTGTGTTGTCCTCTCAGTCTGTCAGGTGGAGGTGGAGGAGGGGGCGGAGTCTGTCCAGCTGCCCTTCAAAACCACACAAAACCTGCCTGGAGATGCTAAAGTGGAGTGGGAACGCTATGAACCTGATTACATGATGGTCCACTTGTATGAGAATGGCTCTGACCAGCCTGAAGAACAGGACCAGGTTTACAGAAACCGAACGAAGATGAATGAAGACCTGCTGAAAACTGGAGACTTCAGTCTGACCCTGAAACACCCCACAGAGAGAGACAGTGGGAGATATGGATGTGATGTGAGGAGGAACGGACGGGTTAGATTCAAAACAGTGCAGCTCAACGTCAAAGGTTTGTCTTTGTGTGTGTGTGTGTGTGTGTGTGTGTGTGTGTGTGTGTGTCTGACTGTCTTGTGTCTCCTCTGCAGGGAGAGTTCAGGTCCAGGATCAAACAGGGGACATCAGGAACAGAAGCAGCTCCATTGATCCGACTCCTCTGATGGCTGATCAATCAGTTTGATCTGTGTGTTCTTTGATTATTGATCAGTGATGTCAGAGTGGAGTCAGTGTGATGTTGTTGTTGTGTGTTTGAGACTTTTAGTGTCCATGAAGGTCTCTGCTGCCGTAGATCCTCTGAACTGTGACAGAGGTCTCACTCTGGAGGAAACTCTCAGCACTTTCCAGCAGCTCCTCCATCATGGAGGACGTTCCCTCACTGTAACAGGTGGAGGAGAGAGGAGAGGAAGCACAGGTGGATCCTCTGAGGAAGAGGAGCCTTCCTACAAACCACATGATCACATGACCAGAGGACAAGCATGTTTAGAAACACATTAAAGTCAGCCTGTAAACACGTTTGTGTAAATTCTAGTCGTGTTTTTCTGTTACATTCAAATAAAAGCAGAGAAAGCAGAACAAATGCTGAAGCTGTCTGTGTGAAATAAAGGAGTTAAAGTACTCACACACACACACACACACACACAGACAAAATACTGAGGATGAGGAGTAACTCTGAGGTAATTATGACACAGACAGCAAAGAAACACTGACTAAAAGTTTCATCTTCATCTGAATCATCATGAAGCTTCAGTCTGATGGAAGCTGACAGTGTGACGTCACACACTGACTCAGGGAGGCACAAACCTCAGTAAATTAATGGCAATGGAGTCAACAAAAACACTTGAAACCATTTATTGTATCATTATCTTCTAACAAACCAACAGAAGCTGATTTTTTACAAACAGTGTTTCACAGGTGAAAAAGTTGTTGGTGGGGGGCAGCTTCACACATTCATCCTCTGATGCATCCATCAGCCAAAGGCAGCAGGCTGTGTGGATGATTCCCAAATAGTAACCGACTCCGGGGTGGATCCATCCTCAGTCAGCAGATCCACGGAGTCCCTGATTCCACAGGATCAGGTCTCCTTCAGATGCATCAGACTCACTGCAGACCCACAGAGGATCCACTCATTTTATTTCTGCCACGATCAGACTTTACAGAAGCTCTGTGGACTCAAACATCATGAGTTATTTAGAAATGTGAGACCAGTTAGCTTAAAGCACATTAGCTAACAGCATATTAGCTAACAGCATATTAGCTTACAGAACATTTGCTAACAGCATATTACCTAACAGCATATTAGCTTACAGCATATTTGCTAACACCATTTTAGCCTACAACACATTAGCTAACAGCATATTTGCTAACAGCATATTAGCTAACAGCATATTAGCTTACAGAACATTTGCTAACAGCATATTAGCTAACAACACATTAGCTAACACCATTTTAGTCTACAACATATTAGCTAACAGCATATTAGCTAACAGCATATTAGCTTACAGAACATTTGCTAACAGCATATTACCTAACAGCATATTAGCTTACAGCACATTAGCTAACAGCATATTTGCTAACACCATTTTAGCCTACAACACATTAGCTAACAGCATATTTGCTAACAGCATATTAGCTAACAGCACATTAGCTAACAGCATATTAGCTTACAGAACATTAGCTAACAGCATATTAGCTAACAGCATATTAGCTTACAGAACATTTGCTAACAGCATATTACCTAACAGCATATTAGCTTACAGCACATTAGCTAACAGCATATTTGCTAACACCATTTTAGCCTACAACACATTAGCTAACAGCATATACCTAACAGCACATTAGCTAACAGCACATTAGCTAACAGCATATTAGCTTACAGAACATTTGCTAACAGCATATTAGCTAACAGCACATTAGCTAACACCATTTTAGCCTACAACATATTAGCTAACAGCATATTAGCTTATAGCACATTAGCTAACAGCATATTAGCTACCAGCATATTAGCTTACAGCACATTAGCTAACAGCATATACCTAACAGCACATTAGCTAACACCATTTTAGCCTACAACACATTAGCTAACAGCATATTAGCTAACAGGACATTTGCTAACAGCATATTAGCTACCAGCATATTAGCTTACAGCACACTAGCTAACAGCACATTAGCTAACAGCACGTTAGCTAACAGCACATTAGCTAACAGCATCTTAGCTTACAGCACATTAGCTAACAGCACATTACCTTACAACATATTAGCTTACAGCATTTTAGCTTACAACACATTAGCTAACAGCATATTACCCTAACAGCACATTAGCTAACACCATTTTAGCCTACAACACATTAGCTAACAGCATATTAGCTAACAGGACATTTGCCAACAGCATATTAGCTAACAGCATATTAGCTTACAGCACATTAGCTAACAGCATATTAGCTACCAGCATATTAGCTTACAGCACATTAGCTAACAGCATATTAGCTAACAGCATATACCTAACAGCACATTAGCTAACACCATTTTAGCCTACAACACATTAGCTAACAGTATATTAGCTAACAGCATATTAGCTAACAGGACATTTGCTAACAGCATATTAGCTTACAGCATATTAGCTAACAGCACATTAGCTAACAGCACATTTGCTAACAGCACGTTAGCTAACAACACATTTGCTAACAGCACATTAGCTAACAGCATCTTAGCTTACAGCACATTAGCTAACAGCACATTAGCTTACAACATATTAGCTTACAACACATTAGCTAACAGCATATTACCCTAACAGCACATTAGCTAACACCATTTTAGCCTACAACACATTAGCTAACAGCATATTAGCTAACAGGACATTTGCCAACAGCATATTAGCTAACAGCATATTTGCTAACACCATTTTAGCCTACAACACATTAGCTAACAGCATATTTGCTAACAGCATATTAGCTAACAGCACATTAGCTAACAGCATATTAGCTTACAGAACATTTGGTAACAGCATATTAGCTAACAGCACATTAGCTAACACCATTTTTTAGCCACAACATATTAGCTAACAGCATTTTAGCTAACAGCATATTAGCTTACAGCACATTAGCTAACAGCATATTAGCTACCCGCATATTAGCTTACAGCACATTAGCTAACAGCATATTAGCTAACAGCATATACCTAACAGCACATTAGCTAACACCATTTTAGCCTACAACACATTAGCTAACAGCATATTTGCTAACAGCATATTAGCTAACAGCACATTAGCTAACAGCATATTAGCTTACAGAACATTTGGTAACAGCATATTAGCTAACAGCACATTAGCTAACACCATTTTAGCCCACAACATATTAGCTAACAGCATATTAGCTAACAGCATATTAGCTTACAGCACATTAGCTAACAGCATATTAGCTACCCGCATATTAGCTTACAGCACATTAGCTAACAGCATATTAGCTAACAGCATATACCTAACAGCACATTAGCTAACACCATTTTAGCCTACAACACATTAGCTAACAGTATATTAGCTAACAGCATATTAGCTAACAGGACATTTGCTAACAGCATATTACCTAACAGCATATTAGCTTACAGCACACTAGCTAACAGCATATTAGCTAACAGCACATTAGCTAACAGCACATTTGCTAACAGCACATTTGCTAACAGCACGTTAGCTAACAGCACATTTGCTAACAGCACATTAGCTAACAGCATCTTAGCTTACAGCACATTAGCTAACAGCACATTAGCTTACAACATATTAGCTAACAGCATTTTAGCTTGCAACACATTAGCTAACAGCATATTACCCTAACAGCACATTAGCTAACACCATTTTAGCCTACAACACATTAGCTAACAGCATATTAGCTAACAGGACATTTGCCAACAGCATATTAGCTAACAGCACATTAGCTTACAGCACATTAGCTAACAGCACATTTGCTAACAGCACGTTAGCTAACAACACATTTGCTAACAGCACATTAGCTAACAGCATCTTAGCTTACAGCACATTAGCTAACAGCACATTAGCTTACAACATATTAGCTTACAACACATTAGCTAACAGCATATTACCCTAACAGCACATTAGCTAACACCATTTTAGCCTACAACACATTAGCTAACAGCATATTAGCTAACAGGACATTTGCCAACAGCATATTAGCTAACAGCATATTTGCTAACACCATTTTAGCCTACAACACATTAGCTAACAGCATATTTGCTAACAGCATATTAGCTAACAGCACATTAGCTAACAGCATATTAGCTTACAGAACATTTGGTAACAGCATATTAGCTAACAGCACATTAGCTAACACCATTTTAGCCCACAACATATTAGCTAACAGCATTTTAGCTAACAGCATATTAGCTTACAGCACATTAGCTAACAGCATATTAGCTACCCGCATATTAGCTTACAGCACATTAGCTAACAGCATATTAGCTAACAGCATATACCTAACAGCACATTAGCTAACACCATTTTAGCCTACAACACATTAGCTAACAGCATATTTGCTAACAGCATATTAGCTAACAGCACATTAGCTAACAGCATATTAGCTTACAGAACATTTGGTAACAGCATATTAGCTAACAGCACATTAGCTAACACCATTTTAGCCCACAACATATTAGCTAACAGCATATTAGCTAACAGCATATTAGCTTACAGCACATTAGCTAACAGCATATTAGCTACCCGCATATTAGCTTACAGCACATTAGCTAACAGCATATTAGCTAACAGCATATACCTAACAGCACATTAGCTAACACCATTTTAGCCTACAACACATTAGCTAACAGTATATTAGCTAACAGCATATTAGCTAACAGGACATTTGCTAACAGCATATTACCTAACAGCATATTAGCTTACAGCACACTAGCTAACAGCATATTAGCTAACAGCACATTAGCTAACAGCACATTTGCTAACAGCACATTTGCTAACAGCACGTTAGCTAACAGCACATTTGCTAACAGCACATTAGCTAACAGCATCTTAGCTTACAGCACATTAGCTAACAGCACATTAGCTTACAACATATTAGCTAACAGCATTTTAGCTTGCAACACATTAGCTAACAGCATATTACCCTAACAGCACATTAGCTAACACCATTTTAGCCTACAACACATTAGCTAACAGCATATTAGCTAACAGGACATTTGCCAACAGCATATTAGCTAACAGCACATTAGCTTACAGCACATTAGCTAACAGCACATTTGCTAACAGCACATTAGCTAACAGCATATTAGCTTACAGCACATTAGCTAACAGCACATTAGCTTACAACAGAAAACTTCAGCCTGATATTCCCAACGTATGAAACTATGTTCAAATCCAGATGAACTTTTTTACAAAGAGCCTGTTTCTGTTAATATTATATCAAAAGTCTGTGATGGTGTTCTGTCTCGTTTTCCCAACATTAACCTGTGAAATGTTCATATTTATGTACCAGTCAAAGGTAAAACATGTTTTCTAATAAACTGTGTTTGTAAAATCTGCTGGTTGTAAGAAGAAGTGTGTAAATGTCCCCAGTGGCTGCTGTGGTTTACATGGTGAGATAACATGTGAGAAATAATTCAGATACTGAGGCTACAAACTGTTAGTTAGTGCTGCTGTGGAGACGGATAAAGAACATGTGATGATGATAAAAACTAAGAGCTGAACTGCCCCAGCTAACATTATATGGGCTGAAAATATACAATAGGTCAGGTACTTCCTGAGCTTCATTTTAAACACATGACAATGGGACTGAAAACACCTGAATTCACAGATTAACAGTGTGGCCCAACACTTTTGTCCATATAGTTTATATCCCTGTTTTTCCTTTATTCACTGTCAAAGCTGATGTTCCCACTTCCTTGTGATCCTCCCTCATGTGCTCTGACCAGTCATGGATCAGCAGATTCAATGTGTTCAAAGACTTTTGCTCAGACTCCACAGAAGCAGCTTTGTGGAGGATTCATGAGGAGACTCTGTAACAATGATGGCTTGTAGATGTTTTGCTGCCGTGGCTCAGGGACTTGGTAAGTTCTCACTCTCCAGCTTCATCTGACCAGGACTCCATTTCCCAGCTTTCCCACTGAAAGCAACACTTTCCAGTTCAGCAGAGTCCAGTGGGTGGTGCTGCCTCCACTGCCCTCAACCTCCAGCTCAGCCACCCTCTGCTGGTCCCTTATACTGCAGTGTTGCTGGAATACTGCTCTGCTCTCACTCACCTCCTCCTCTGCCTCCAAAGGGTCTCCACCTGCACTGCTGTCTGCGTGCTACACCTCTGGAGAGGCCTCGCCTCCACTGCTGACTCACCAGCCTGTCTGTTCTCCTGAAGTGCTCCTCTTCTTGGCTCCATCTTGTGGATGCCCTCCTGAACTGTTTCTGCTCCCCTCTGAGTTTTTTACTTTTTTAAGTTCCTGTCTGTTGGTCGTCTGCTTCGACTCCTGGACTCTGAAGCTTCTGTTCTGTTTTCTCTGATCTTTGATTTTCACTTTGTTCCCCCTGGAGATGTTTGTGCTCTTTGGACGTCTGCATGAAACCTAATAAACTGTTGGTGTGTTTGTTTAGACTGTGTCAGGTTTGAATTCTCATCTATAGATGCACAAACATAACATTTCCAGATTTTATGATTTACAAGGTTACAAACTTAGTTCACAACTACGCAGTCTCATTTACAAGCACAAAATATTTATGACCACAATTTGAGCCCAAACAGCTGCCTCCACACATCCTTTTACACTGATGTAGGCTGAAGGTTTCTAAGTAGTGCGAGCGACTAGGCAATAACTAATATAACTAATATAACTAATAATCAGTAACAAACTAGATTCTACTAATCCCATACAAAAATCAAACCCAACAAATCCTTTTACACCTTTTAAGCTACACAAATCATAGAAAAACTGCAAAATTCTTCCAGTAAATCTGGAATCCCTTTTCTTGTGTAAGCTGCATTTCTTTGGACCTTCCCTCCTTTTGACACATGGACCTTCCCCTGTGTTAATTTACCATAATTAGGAGAATGAGTAAAAGAAAAAGTCTCTTGGGTTTTCTGAGGGCTTCTCCTCTGGGGTAGTTTTACTCTGGGCCTGTAAATCTGTGTTAAGAGATGAAGTTAGTTGGTTTTCATGTTAATTCTGTGCTCTGGTTCCATATTGTGTTTAACTCCTGGCTCTGCCACTGCATCCACACTATAACTGCCAGAAAACAGAAACTTTGAGTGAATATAAGCTTCACATTTACAAACAGCTGTAGTTTATGGGAGTAATAAGGCTGTAGCCACAAGTTTGTGATACAACAACTACAACAAGGGTCATCCTGAACTAGCTGCAGTCTAAAGTGTCAGTTTGAAGTCAGTCAAAGCTTTGTGTGCATCATCAGTCTGTTGTTGTCATGTCCAGTCAGTCCCTCACATGTGTCACTGCTGATTGTGGAGCCTCTCATGCAGCATGTTTGGGGTCCACTGACAGAAATATGAGCTCAGAAGAAAGAAATAAATGAATGGATGGATGGATGCAATCCTTTACAGACAGATGGACCATCTGATGTGATCACATGTTCCAGAAAGGTGAATCTCTCCAAAGCACATTGTAATTTGCAGAGATTCACCTTGTAAACATTCTCATTGAGGTATTTTGAAGCGCTTTAGTTTCAGTCTTGCAGGGCTGCTTAAAAGGAGAACAGATTATTAAATCATTTATGCAAACATGTCGGCCCCTCCTGAGAAACGAAACCTGACAGGTTTTCTTTAAGTGCACTGTTAACAAACATGGGGTCTGGTTTAAGACATGTGCAAATATAATTTTGTTTAATGCGTCTCAAACACAGAGCAATGTTTCACCTGGAATGTCAGATTCTTCCCAGTGTTTGTCCTGTTGCTCTCATTTTATTCAGCTTTTCAAATAAAAACAGATAAAATGCTCTCATGTATTTTGTAAAAACAGTTTTGATCAGTGAGAATTACCCTGGCTGCACACTAATCTTTGTCAAATACAAACTGTTTATTCATACTGCTCAGTGTCTTGATCCATGCTCAGTCATCCAGGTAAGGAAATCTCAAAAAGTTAATTATCTGTGAGCTCGAGGCTGCTGTCGGGGGTTGGGGGACTCTGTGTAGTTGGTGAGGGCTTGGATACGTCTCCACACCTGGTGGGTGCTGTTGTCAGTGAGGAGGCCCTCTATCCTCCTCCTACTCACATCACCTCGGCACAGTTGGCTTGTTTGCAGGTTGCTGGTTTGCAGGTTTTCCATTAGGTCAGAGGACCTTGTACCAGGTCCTTTTTTAGTACCTGCTCGGCCGACGTTTGAAGGAGCAGTGATCCTCCTCCTGCTGTCAGGCCTGCAGGTTTATACCTGTGATGTTCTCCTCTGTCTTGTGGTGGACTAAGTATTTAGTTTTTTTACTGGCACAAATAATAACTGTAAATTCAGACATGTGAGGTTGAACTGAAAACAATGACACCAAACAAGGTGAGAAAATAAACACATTTAAAGGTGAAATACAAATGTAAAATCAAAGGTGGCCAAAAATGTCCAATTATATTTTGGACCCCAGATTAACCCAACAAAACATGAAAAATTAGCTTTAAATTTTTGGTGACAAACGTGTTCATGACAGTGCAGATTTCTGACATTTTGTGTAAATTTAAGCAAAAATGTGATCATTTTAACAAAAACAAAAGTGTGACACTTAAGTTAGACTTGTGTTTGTAAATGTTGTGCAGCTTTCTGGATTTTATACTTATTGGGCATCATATTTATTTATTATACAGTACATGAAAAAATTCACATGTTTATGAAACAGAAATGTGTCATTATGTGGGCTAAAGAAAATAATGAAGCTATCGACTATATTTAATAATACACTGTATTTGAAGTGTTTTAACCATATGTAACACCAGTGTTACGTCCCCTGGCTAGTCTAGGGGGTTGAAGGGACGAACATAAAGGTGGATAGAGAAGGAGGAGCCAAGATGGTAAGTGTAGAAGGTTTATTTAATGCTGGTGATGAGATTTGGGTTCAGACTGAGGTGTAACGTCAGGGAGAGCCAAGGCCAACATAACAAACAAAACATCCCTGATGTAGAAATAAAAGAAACTTACCTAACTCCAAAGAAACAAAATATACAACCTATAACCATATGTTACGCCCCTAGTCTAGGCGTATAGGGACGCACATAAGGTTGGAGGAGAGAGAGACAGATACCCGCCCTGGTTCCCAAGCCAAACATCCAAAACCAGTTGTGCGTAAAAAAAGGTGATTTTATTGAAGGTAATGAAGCATAGCTCCAGGGTGAACCCAGGCCAAAATAATAAACAAAACCAACTAAGTCCCACCAGAGAAAACTAACTAAACCCTAAGAAAGAAACAGAACAAACAAAAGACAACACTACCCCTCGCTCCCTAACCCGGAAAACAGGAGAAAACTGTTCCAAAGAAAAAGGCGGCTCACCCCTTCCGCTTCAGCCTAGAGGTGCCTAGTGCCTAGGCACTAAGTTAATACACTAGGAGCGGCTCTCACAGAGCACGCTCACACAAACACACAGCAAAGGTATAGGCTGGAAACCAGGGCCAGGACCGCGTCGGCTGTCAAACTGCTTGCTCGCTTCTCTCTCTCTCTTCCCGGCGGGAGCTGTCAGAACGGCTTTTTGAACGCGGTCACGTGTTCCACAGTCCAATCAGCTGCTCACTACTCTTCATTAGGGGAGGGACCTGCAAAGAGTCTTAAGCACAGTAAAGAGACAGAACAAAACAGCCCACACAGAGATCTTATGGCCACAGCCGTAACACCCCCCTTCCCAAAATCAAAGACATCTCCTTGGCAGATGTTTTGACAGTTACGTTTACAGGAATACACGGGATAGGGCATCTGCTAACACATTCTCTGTACCCTTTTTATGGCGGTGCAAGTTGAAATCTTGCACCAGGAGAGACCATCTCATAAGCCTCTGGTTCGAGTTCTGCATACGCATTAGGAAGACCAGGGGATTGTGGTCGGTATAGACGATCACAGGCGAGGGGCTGGAACTGACATACACCTCAAAATGCTGCAATGCGAACAGCAGAGAAAGGGCCTCTTTTTCAATCGTGCTATACCTTCGCTGGTGGACATTGAATTTCTTTGAGAAATAGCCGATTGGGTGATCCACACCATGTCGGTCTTCCTGTAGCAATACAGCACCTGCTCCGTCTGCACTGGCATCTACCTCTAATTTAAAAGGGCGTGCAAAATCAGGGGCAGCCAGCACTGGCGCACTGCACAGGAGAGTTTTAACAGCCAGGAAAGCACTCTGACACACAGAGGACCACACAAAAGGTTTCAACACACTGGTGAGGCTAGTGAGGGGTGCGACCACTTCTGCGAAATTTCGACAGAAACCCCGGTAGTAGCCCACCATGCCGAGAAAACGGCGGAGCTCACGCCTAGTACGAAGGGCAGGAAAGTCCAGTATGGCCTGGATTTTGGCCAAGATAGGGCGCACTTGGCCCTGACCCACCTGTTTCCCCAAATATGTCACCATGGCTTTACCAAAATCACACTTGGCAAGGTTGAGGGTGAGGGACGCCCTTTCCAAACGGTGGAACACATCAGTGAGTGTTTCCATATGCTCTGACCAGGTGTCTGAGTAGACGACAATATCATCTAGATACACTTCACACTTGCGAACGCTTCCCAGCACAATGTTCATGAGCCGTTGAAATGTGGCGGGGGCGTTGCGCAACCCGAAAGGCATGACAGTGTACTGCAGAAAATGGTCAGGAGTGACAAAAGCAGAGATTTCGGCTGCACGTGATGTTAAAGGAACTTGCCAATAGCCCTTTAACAAGTCCAGCTTAGTGACAAACTTCGCAGAACCGACCCTATCAACACAATCTTCCATTCTGGGAAGAGGATAGGAGTCAGGCTTGGTCACGCTGTTCACCTTCCGAAAATCTGTACAAAACCGTGGGGTCTTGTCCGCTTTAGGCACTAGGAGACACGGGGAACTCCACGCGCTAGAGCTAGGAACAGCAAGACCATTTTCCAACAGATAAGAGACCTCTGTCTGGAAAAGAGCACGTTTAGTGGGATTCACCCGGTAGGCATGCTGTTTGATTGGAGGATGGCCCCCCACATCGATGTCATGCTCCAACACGGTAGTACAGGATGGAGTGTCCGAGAAAAGATCAGGATGATTCTCAATCAACCGACACACGTCATCTCGAGCATCATCATCTAAATCAGTTAGATGTGACCTGAGGTCACGTAGGATTTCAGAGTTTCTAAGACGTGCGCAGCCCACAGCACAACTGAAAACCAAATCATCACTTACTGGGTCATACCGGGCTTCGGAACCTGGCACCCCCACAGTCGCGACTGTTGACACACCACCAGCAAAGTAGGGCTTCATCATATTAATATGACACACACGACACTTTTTCCTTCGCTCTGGGGTGTCGATGACATAATCCGTATCACTCAATTTTGCCTGCACTATATACGGACCACTGAACTTTGCCTGGAGAGAAGAACCAGGGACCGGTAAAAGTGTTAACACTTTATCACCAACCTCGAATTTCCTTTGCACAGCTTTCTTATCAAACGTCCTCTTCATCTTACCCTGCGCTGCAACGAGAGCATCGCGTGCGATTGCACATGCTTTATGCAAACGCTCTCTAAAAGAGCTCACATAGTCCAACACATTTACCTTAGCACTAGTTTTACTATCCTGCGCAAATTTGCGTAACTTCCCTAAACCCAACACCCCCTAGAATTACTGGCTTTTTTATTTTCTGGTGCAAGTCCCGAGGTGTTAAGCACCCCTGCTGAGATTTTCACAGGTCGTCAGCTTGTTTCTCCTACAGCTTTTGTTGTGCAAACCACCCATTATCCTTGAGGCCTGGCACATTTGCATTTGCTCACTCAGAGTTGCTCAGATCCAAGGCAGGCCAAACCTCTGTGTTACAACTTTCAGAAATGCCTGGTAGAAATGCTTCAATTTACTCATGAGATTTTGACCACATTTCTTGCGGAAGTCACAACTATACTGAATGCACGACCGTTGTTGCCAGCTTCCCTACGAACCTTGGTAGGGAACAGCTGTTCCCTACCAAGGTTCGTTGTCCATTCACACAGTATATTGCAACCAAGCCAGACAAATTTGGGATCAAGTTCTGGATGGCCACGGATTTGGACACCAAATATGTCTGCAGTGCATCTCCTTACTTGGGAAAGGACCCCAGTCGTCAGAAGGGAGAGAGGCAAAGAACGTGGTCATGAAACTGATGGAGCCGTTTTTGGATGATGGGAGAAATGTCACAACGGACAATTTCTTTACTTCACTGTTACTGTCGCACAGACTGCTGCAGTGCAAACAACATTACTGGGCATGGTGAATAAGGTCCGGCGTGAACTTCCTCAACTTGCAAAAGATACTGCAAAGCGAGAGGTATTCTCCACTTCAGTGCTTAGAAGTGGCAGTGTGTCCTTGACAATTTATGCACCTAAAAAAAACAAGACTGTGTGTGTTCTAAGTTCCATGCACCAAAACGTGACGATCGGTGACGGCAGAAAGAGGAAACCCAACATGATAACAGACTATAACCACCTGAAGGTATGTGAATGTGTGTACAATTTTACACCAGTGCTACAATGTTTTCTGATGTGTGCTATACAGGCCTATAGAAAAAAACATATACTCATGACTCTCTCTGCTTTTACAGTGTGGTGTAGACGTGTTGGACCAAATGGCACGGATGTATTCTGTAAGATCAGCAACACGCAGGTGGCCAGTAGTGGTTTTCTACAATATGCTGGACCTGGCGGCAGTGAATGCCTACATTTTGTACAAGGCATGTACAGGGTGGACAGGCAAAAGAAGATTGTTTCTGCGTCTTCTAGCTCAGCAACTTCGTTGCCGATTCATGCAGCACAAGGAAATATTAGCACAGAGGCAGGCTGCTGCAGCTGCTGTGCCAGGGACTGTAAAGACAACGCAGTGCCAGGTTCAAGAGAGCTGCAACAGGAATCGCAGCAGGTTTACCTGTGCAACATGTCAGAAGTTCACCTGTGCCAAATGCAGGGATGATGGACACTGGGTCTGCAAACGCTGTAAAGTTTGAAACACTTTGAAATAAAACAGACTTGTGTACCCATATATTGTGAATGTCTGTCTTTTGTATGTAGGTTGTAACACAGAGGTTTGGCCTGCCTTGGATCTGAGTAAACAAATGCCAATGTTGCACACACACACACACACACACACACACACACACACACACACACACACACAGCAAATCTGCATTTATTTGTCCCACAAGTGGAAAATCTGCATTGTCATTGCAAAAAAGTGGACAGAGCACGGTATAGAAAGTGCACTATACAAACAATCTGGAAACATATATATGGACACGAGAATTCAAAAATATTGGTGTATGTATACACACACACACACATATCTATCTATATCATATATATATATATGACATAGATGTGTCTGTGTGTATAACTAGACTTTATGCATATTATATAAGGTGTGGCTATGTAAATATATAAATATATGTACAACTCTGTGTATATATGTTTATGGCCAGGCATCCAGTGTAGTGACAAGGATTGACAAGAACTAATATTGCATATGAGAAATATTGCACATAGAAACTACCATGGTGTATAGTACGCTGCAGGTAAGGAAGGAAAGTAGCCTTGCAGGGAAGGAAAGACCTGAATCTCTCATGGTTAGGGGTTGGGGGAGGATGTGTTTGCACAACAAAAGCAGCTGAAGACCTGTGAAAATCTCAGCGGGGTGCCAAGAGGTGTTAAGGTCGGGGGGAATTTACGCAAATCTGCGCAGGCTAGTAAATCTAGTAGTAGGGACTTGCACCAGGGAAAAAAGGCTCAGTAATTCTAGTGTTAGGAGTGTCTGTGTCGGACAGAAAATTCTCCTTGAGTAGTTGCAATGGGCCACGCACTGTGTGACCGAACACCAGCTCAGCAGGGCTAAATCCCAGCGATTCCTGCACGCTTTCCCTCACCGCTAAAAGGAGCAGTGGCAACCCCTCATCCCACTCCTTTTCAGACTCAAGGCAAAATTTCCGCATCATAGATTTCAAGGTCTGGTGAAACCGCTCAAGTGCACCTTGACACTCTGGATGATAGGCACTGGATTTTTGATGTTTGATACCAAGTGACTGCAAAACCTGAGCAAAGATCTTAGACATGAAATTAGAGCCTTGGTCGGTCTGGACAACTTTTGGTAACCCGAAAGTGGAAAAGAAGTTCACTAACACTCTAACCACTGATTTAACTTTAAGGGTGCGCAATGGAATTGCGTCGGGAAAACGCGTAGCAACACACATCAAAGTCAAGAGGTACTGGTGGCCCGATTTTGTTTTAGGGAGTGGACCAACACAGTCGATGAGTATGTGTTCAAAAGGTTCCCCTACCACTGGGATAGGATGTAATGGAGCGGGTGGAATGACTTGGTTAGGCTTACCGCTAATCTGACAGGTGTGGCAAGAACGACAATACTTAGCAAAGTCATTCTTCAGTCCTGGCCAAAAGAAATGGCGCAGAATGCGGTGGTAGGTTTTCCTAATACCTAAATGTCCAGAAAAATTGTCATGGGCAAGACTAAGAACGTTGTGTCGGTACTGTTGAGGCACCAGAACCTGCTTAGACACATTCCAACCCAGATCACCAGCTGCAGGCGGATACCAGGTATGCATCAACACATCATCCTCAACACTATAAACACGAGGGTACTGGTCACTAGAGTGGGCAGCTGAAAAACAACCCACCAGAGTCGGGTCACTGTGTTGTGCCAAAACAAAATCCTTTTTGTTAACTCCGGAAGGCAGTTGAGATGTCACGGATGGGCTAATAGACAGCATCGCCTCCGAGTCGCCCATCAGCGGGTCACAGGTTTTAGATTCAGACTCCGGCTCACCACCAGCGCAGAGAAAAGAATCAGACAGATCAACGTCACCATACTTGCGCTTCTGCGCGCGAGTTACAGCGCAAGCGGGGAAAACAGAGGGTGAGCGCCCAGCAGCAAGGTCAGGTAACAAAGTATCAGGCACAGGATTCTCAACCACTCTCGGAGCAGAAAACACTTTCCCGTTTGCTAAATCATTCCCCAGAATCATCGCAAGTCCGGGCACTGGCAGATGATCGCGCACTCCAACCGTTACCGGACCCGAAACGAGCAGCGATTGAAGAAACACCTTGTGTAGTGGTACCCGCAACACATCCATTTTTACTCCCCAGACAAGAGCATCTGAACTGCAAAAAGAGACATCAGAAAAAGGCAAAATACCCCTCAAAATAAGTGTCTGCGCTGCTCCGGTGTCACGCAGAATCGTGATCGGCACCCGATCCTCCTCCTTTCCGTTCAGAGAAACAAATCCTTCCGACACAAAAGGACGGTAGCTGTCATCAAGGCTGTCACTTCTCACTTCATTGTCAGGTGAAGTGGAAGCAGACAGAACAAACGAAGCCAACACTTTTCGGCTTCCTTACCGTGTGAGCCTGCTCCTTGCACTGTAGTGATGGACAAATAGCGACAAGGTGACCGATTTCATGACAATAGAAACATTTGCGGTCTGACACAGGAATAGCAGCAGAACGCGTCTGTCGCTTAGGAGAAACCCTATAACTTTTGGCATGCTGAGTCGGGGAAGCGTACTCACGGCGTGCTGTCGAAAGTGCTGCGCGATGGGTTAACACAAATTCATCGGCAAGGACAGCGGCTTTAGACAGTAACTCCACCTTCTGTTCATTAAGGTACACCACAATATTTTCAGGGAGACAAGTCTTAAACTCCTCCAACAGGATCAACTCTTTCAGCTGAGTAAAGTTCTTTACTTTACTGGCAGCCAACCACTTATCAAATAAGACAGCTTTCTCACGTGCAAACTCCACAAATGTCTGACTGTCGGACTTGCTACAGGCACGAAACTTTTGCCGATAAGCCCCCGGGACTAATTCATAAGCCCGCAAAATAGTGGATTTGACAACCTCATAATCCAGACTGTCAGCAATGGAAAGACTCGCACAAACCTCCTGCGCTCTTCCTACTAATTTGCATTGCAACAATAAACTCCAGACATCCTTTGGCCATTTTAAAGTGGTTGTGATGCGCTCAAAAGCAGTGAAATACGAATCAACCTCCCCCTCCCTAAAAGGAGGTACCAAAACAATTTGCTTGCTACCGTTAAACTGGTCAACAGTGGAAGTGTCGGGGAGTGTACTCACAGGGACTACCTAACAACACATAAACAGGAGAAAACAGGGTGTCAAAGCAAAAGGCAGCTCTCCCCTACAAGCAGTCTGAACATGAAAACAACAATGCTCATACAAGGTACAAAGGCATGCAAGCCTGCACAGGTATGGCAACCAAAATGGCCAGAGGGCCCAGAAGCACAACTCCACAGGCCTTAAGTAGTGCTCTGCTGATTAACAATTAGCTGGGCCCTGAGCAGCATCCAATCAGGGCAGAGGAGGTGGAGCCTAGACAAAACAAACAGTTAGTAGGGAGAAGAGACATCCTCCTTGGGGATGTAACACCTGCATGTGCATAAAAAATAGTAAAAAAAGGCTTTGATTTTTCCTCCCCAGTTGATTTCGTGCCCCCCGAAGAACATTTCTCTAGATCCGGCCCTGTGTTGAACAAACAACAGCAAATGTAATCAGGCTAATTACAGTTTCAGCATTTGTCAGTTTAGTGTTTTACACGTTTGCCTTGTTTGACTCCAGGAGCTCAGAAATCAGTTTGATGTGTGTCAGAAAGGCATCCAGTGTAAAATCTCCCAAATCAAACAGCCGGAGCTAAAAGCTGTGGCAGCGCCTTGTAATACCAGCTGCTGCAAGCAGCTTTTGTCTGGATAGATTTTTCTATATTGTTGAAAATCTGCTTTGATTTTGTTACATTGATTCAGTAACAAAACACATTTTTAAAAAGTTTCTTCAGTTCATCTGAGCACCATAATCCATCAGAGTCCAAATGCATCCTCACTGTGAACTAAAGACGTTTAGTTTATTGGTCATTAAATTACAGCATGTTTCCACAGATTATGTGTCTGAAGGTGTTTGTTATGAAATTCTCATTTTTACACTAAATGATAATAATGGAAACATGAAGTCTCAACATAAAAAGTACTTCAAGTTCTCACATCTCAATGAACTTTCTGTTTGTTGTTTATATTTGCAGTGACAGTATCAGTACATTCACACCAGCCTGCACAGTTATACATAAACAAACACATGTTTATGATGCCGCCTTTATTTGAGAAGGTAAAGCAAACAGAGTGATGAGTTTATGGGCTCAGTTGCTGGTTTCAGGTCAGATTCACTGCAACATGTCACTGGTTTTGTGAATTACAGCCCCCAGTACAGTCAGAAGGACCCGGCTAACGCAGTGATGCTCAAACTGGATCAGCCAGTCTGAGAACCACTTTTCACCTTCTGCTCTCACTTTTTACAGAACGCAGCAGAAAACATGCTGAACAATGAAAACATTCAACATAAGATTACACAACTAGTACTGTAAGTAACATAAGATACAGATTTCTGCATAAAACAATGCATTTAAACAGGTATAAATGTGTGTCTGACACTTGTAACCAATCAAAGTGCTTAAAATGAAGACATCCTGTCGGTGACCAATGTGGTATCTGGATGTTTGGATCTTTGGCTCCACATATTTATGACACTGTTCCCCGCAGACAGGACACAAGTACAGTCTGCAGATATTATATGTGACTTGTTTGTAACACAATGAAAAGACTCTCTGGCTGAAGGAGGCGGCACATCAGGCAAAGTGCTGCTGAAATTCACTGGTGGGCTCCCACGTGTCATCCCAGATTTTACCCACTGGAAAATATCATTCCTGAAACAAACAACACCAAAAACATGAATCAGGTTGGGGATGACTTTATGCTTTTTATGTTTAACAGCAGTGGTGGAATATAATAAATACATTGACTTTAGTAGTGAACTAAAACACAAATGTCATTTTGATGGATGTTTTTGCTTCTGCTCCATTCTTTGTAATTCAGAGTGATTCCAAAGAAAACACTCGTGTACAGGTTCACTAAACTTGTACCACAGATTTAGTTTTTGTGTTTCAGTTTAACATTTCGTAACTTTCTGCAAAGTGGAAACAACATTTCTCCAAATGTGATTTGGATTTCTTGTCGATCGTTCTGAAGGCTGAAGTGTTTCTACTATTGAGAAATTCTGCCTCCTCACAAAGTTTTAAAGCCTCTGATTATCTGTTAAAGGCATCACACACACACAGGATATTTTTCTCTCCACTGATCAGAGATGCATCGTTCTCACACAGTATTACTGCTACAAATACAGGATGCAAACAGCTGAAACCTTCCACAGTGTGATGTTAGTACTTTGTTGCAAAGTGAAGAATCTGAGTACTTCCACCACTGCTTCAGCAGTTCAGCTTCTTTCACAGAGAAATCTGTGTAAGACATGAACATGTGCTCTGCACTCTGTCAGTGTCCTCATAGTGTTCATATATTTCCTCTCATCGCTGTGAGTGCTCTTATGCTCCCAGCACGGTCCTGCTGGAATCACTCCCAATACTTTTGCATCTAAGTGAGACACTACGTGTGTTTTTCCCACAGGTCCAAAAATACTTTAAGATAACAGCTTCACACTAAACCTGTATCTAATACTCACTGTGTGCTACTTTTTATGATTCCACAAAGATGGCAAGAAACTTTCTCCAAACACTGCATTTCTTAAATAAGTGAGACAGGAGAAAACAACAACAACACTTTTAATTACTGTCCAACAAGGTCATAAATGGAAACTGAACATTGTCAGAGAATCAAGAACTTCTTAGCAAACAGAGCGAGGCGACCACCGCACTCTTCCTTCTGCTTTCCCCCAGACAGAAGGAAGAACAACAGCAATCTTTAAATAACAGATTGATTATGTGCCTTTAAACAGCTCTGAATGAATCATGGAAGCAGTTTTCAAACATGAATTCAGCGAATAGAGAATCAGGCCATGACTCAGTTTGAAGCTTTTTCCCACCACAGCAGTGAGTCTGCCATGTTTAACTATCAGAAATACTGAATCACAGTGATACAAATGCACTGCACACACACATACTGTACAGTGAAAGTGTGGCATCAGGAACACATCAGAGGAATTCTCACAGCATCCAAATCTGGCTTTTACCAAAACATTATTATTATTATGATCCCAGGTTTAGTTTCCTGCTTTCATCTGTTTCTGACTCTGTTCTTTTCTTCTGAAGGTTTTAGCAGCTGTAACATCAAACACTGACATCATCAATATTCATTATCAGTTATTAGAATTATGTCCATTTACACACTTCAAACAACACAAGTCACTACATGATTATTTCCAGTGGACAGTGAGACAGGTCAGCATCTATCAGCACCTATAAAGTGCTTTCTGTGCTGCTGAGTCAACAAGACCAGCTGAAGATTGAGGCTTACATAGAAACACTATGATCCTTCCTCATGCACTCATTTCTATGTCAGCCATGCAGGTTTCTGCTGCTACAAATGCAGTTTAGCTGTAGCAGCTATTCAATGACTGTGCTTAATTTTGCTGAATGGTTTGACAGCGTACACATGAAATACACTCTCTTAATGTAAATGCATTGAACGTTTCCCTCCACTCATCTCAACAACACGTTTGAATTCCAGCAGGTAGCAAAGTTCATGGCTGGAGTGTATGAAAAATAACACATGCTGTCAGTGAACAGTGGCTGTAGCTCAGGAGGTGGAGCAGGTCACTGACTAATCAGAAGGTTGGTGGTTCGATGTCTGGCTCACCCCAATGACTTGACTACTAACCCCAAGTTGCTCTGATGCATCCATCAGAGTGTGAATGTGTGTGAATGCTTAGATAAACAGCACAGAAGAAAGTGCTTGTGTGAATGAAGGTTGGTGAACGTGTCATGTTGTATAAAGCACTGTGAGTGCAGAGTAGAAATAAGCTGTATAAGAATCAGTCCATGTACCATAACTTGAGCCTGGCCTGCTGTAAACAGCCTGTTGAAAACATCTGTCAGTCTGACCTCATCTGTCCTGCTCCCAGTCACTGCTTCAAACTTCAACACCTGCTGCCTGCTGCATTTTCAAAACTTAAGAAATGAAACGTTTAAAAAACAGAGACGCTGTTTACACTGAAGAAGAAATCAAATATGAGTTTTCACTCAAGAAGTGAACATTTGTGATGTGACTCGCATATTTGAATATTTCTCTCAAACTAAGTTTTAGTTTCCTCAATCAAATCAGGTTGAATTACAAAGTCCTCTTAACTGAAGTCAGGGATTGACATTAACCATCGTCATTTTAGAGTGGCCACCAAAATACAGCTAAATAACTGGTGAATAAAATGCTGTGCACTGGTTTGTAAGTTCTCTAGGACAACATGTGCATCATTTTCTGAAGTCACGTTCATTTAGGAACAAACGTAAGAATCTAAAGACGTACGATGCAAAACTAAACTTACTCTTCCTCCTCTTATTTTCATGTTGGCCACCCTGACTTAAAGACTGGGAGATGGCAGCAGGTGGATGAAGAGACTGCAGAGATGGTCTGTGGGTTTAACAGGTGGTGGCAGGTGTTGGAGAGGAGCTTCTCTCTCTTCTTCTGCTGGAAAGACTGGGAGCATGGACCAGAAGGAGGAGATAAAGGAAGAAGATGTAGAACAAAAACAGTCTCTGTCTGCTCGTCTGACAGGCTCTTTGGATGCTCCTGGAGGAGAAGCTTGATGCTCCTTGGTGGTCGTCTCAGGCTGCTCCTCGGTGAGGCTCTGCCTGCTTGTTGATCAGAGTCTCTGCCTGTTCTTCACTCAGGGTCCTGACTTCATGAATAAAGGATTCTGGTTCTGACAGCAGGTTGAGACCACTTGTTGTGAAACGCTGCTACATACATGACATTTAACTGAACTGAAAGTGCTGTGAGCACAAAAAGATTTCACTCTTAGTCAAGATAAATCCATAAGCCCTCTGCATCGTCTCCAGGAAATCTCTTATAGTAGAAGTGGGCTCCAGATGGGTAATAACATCTGCTACCCACTTATTTCAAACCTTATTTTTCTGCTGCCTTCACTGTCTCTGCTTCTCTGCAGTAAAAACTGCTTCTAAAGTGGATTTTTCTTCCTGCGTGTCCTCTGCAGACCTTTAGTCATCCACAGCTTTTCTTTCTCCTCATCTTTAAGCAACATTTCCTAACAGGACAGATCTCCAAAAATTGAATCTGTTCATCTGGACGTAGCGTTTTGTGGGAGAAACGTTTCGTCACTCATCCAAGTGACTTCTTCAGTCTCAGCTGACTGCAGGTTTCCCCAAACCTTATAAACAGTACATTTGCATAATGACTGAAACCAGCCCACTGAAGGAACAATGGGCTGGGAGGTCAGTTCCTTAATCTTAATTATGCAAATTCCCATGACCATTGATCAACAATCACTGACCAAAACCCACTGATCAAAGAACACTGATCAATGGCCATGAGTACCATTCACAGAGAGTTGGGGAATGGCTGCAATCACAGCATTGTAAGATGGCGAAAGATGTACCCTTAGGCCCCCTCCTCGATTCAGAGATGGTCTTTCCCTTTTTACATAAATGGCCTCCTTGTCTCCACGCTCAAACCAGCGTTCCTCCCTGTCCAGGATGTGTACATCCTCATCGTTGAAAGAGTGTCCACTGGCCTGTAGGTGTAAATAGACTGCAGAGTCCTGGCCTGACGAGGTTGCTCTTCTGTGTTGTGCCATCCGCTTCGCCAGATGTTGTTTGGTTTCCCCGATGTATAAATCCTGGCAATCCTCCTGGCACTTAACAGCGTACACTATGTTACTCTGTTTGTGTCGGGGGATCCGATCCTTGGGGTGGACCAGTTTTTGGCGCAGCGTATTTTGGGGTTTAAAAGCCACAGAGACCCGGTGTTTAGAAAAAATGCGTCTCAACTGCTCCGATACTCCTGACACATATGGGATCACTACAGGTTTTCGCTTGGGCAGCGGTTGTCCTTCTCTCCTGGATCGGCTGGAGCTTTCTTTAGGTGCCTTCCCAGCTTTGACAAAAGTCCAGCTGGGATAACCACATTTACTCAGGGCCTTCTTGATGTGCTGTTCTTCTGCCTCCCTGGCCGCTGTGTCAGTGGGGATGGTGTTCGCTCTGTGTTGTAGCGTCCTGATGACACCCAGTTTGTGCTCCAGTGGATGATGAGAGTCAAACCTTAGATACTGATCCGTATGTAGGTTTACGGTACACGCCAGCTTTTAGATGTCCCCATTACTGATGGAAATCTCACAGTCTAAGAAGGCTAACCTGCCACTTTTCATATCCTCCCTGGTGAATTTGATGTGTCGGTCCACCGAGTTAATGTGATCCGTGAAATGTAGTACGTCCTGAGATTTGATTTTCACCCAGGTGTCATCCACATATCTGAACCAATGCCTTGGTGGTGTTCCAGGGTAGGATAGCAACGCCCTCTTTTCCACTTCTTCCATGTACAAATTGGCCACGATGGGTGAAACTGGGGAGCCCATGGCACATCCATGTTTCTGCCTGTAGAACTGACCCTTGTATGTGAAGTAGGTGGAATGAAGACACAGTTCCAAAAGCAAACACACTTGGTCGATGCTGAGAGTGGTCCTGTTGCTGAGGTTGGTGTCAACTCTCTGTGAATGGTACTCATGGCCATTGATCAGTGTTCTTTGATCAGATGAGCTCATGTTACAATCAGCTCCCAAAAAGTTCATCTGGACATAGCGTTTTCAGTTGGAGAAACGTTTCATCATTATCCAAGTGACTTATCTAGTCTCAGCTGACTGCAAGTCTCCCCAATCTTTTAAATAGTACTTTTGCACAATGACAGAAACTAAAAATTCTTGTAAAACCGTTGAACTTTATTGTGACGCTGAGACAAATCCTATGAGTGGAGCTGATCACAGCCACAGAAACAGCAATTCGAAACAACAATATTGCAGACGTGGAAGAAGAGAAACTACGGATGAAAGTTTCGGCCTGTCTCAGCAATGCAAAGCCCCCAGCATCCAACATCACCATGGAGGAGAGGAAGGCACTCACATCACTTAGTAATGACAACAACATTATCATCCTTCCGGCAGACAAGGGTAGGTGCACAGTATTGCTAAACCAGAAAGACTATCATGAGAAAATTTAGTCACTGCTTAGTGATGAAAATACTTATGAGCCCCTGAAACGAGACCCAGGAAGTGGTTACAGGAAGAGGGTCATAGACTGTCTGAAGCAGTTAGAACAAGACCGGACCTCATACCACAGGCTGTACCCAGGGGAGTCTACACCAAGTCTGTATGGTTTACCAAAGATAGATAAGCAGGGTGCACCTTTAAGACCGATTGTCTGCATGATCAACTTGGTCACCTATAACATCTCCAAGTTTCTGGCTTCGATCCTCAACCCGCTGGTGGGCAGCTCTGAACACCACATCCAGAACACCCTGGATTTTGTTGAGAAGGTGAGAGATGTCATTATGGAGGCAGATGAAACCATGGTCTCATACGACGTTACATCTCTCTTCACTTGCAACTGACCTCACAGTGGGCTGGTTTCAGTCATTATGCAAATGTACTGTTTATAAGATTGTAAGTGAGTAAGTAAAATTTTATTTATATAGCATCATTACTGAGCACATGGATGTTTATCATAAAGAGTGAGATCTCTCTGAATATGACTATGATACCATGGTAACAGCTATCATATCCATGAATTACTGTGTGGTTAAACTTCCTGTCAGATACATGCTGTTGTCTCTGCCTCTGGTCTGTTGAAAGGACCGGTTCATCTAGATTAACCACAGCTGACTGTATCCTGAACACTGACAGGCTTCAGATCGCCCACAGAGACAGTTTTATGTGTGTCCTTGTTTTACTGCTTAACTTTACACTGACCAGAGAGAGCAGCAACAAACCAATGTAAAAGAGCATGACAGCATGGGCTGGGTTTATTCTGTCCTCTTTCCCACGTGTGGGACTAATAAAGCTTATCTTATCTTATCTTATCTTATCTTATCTTATCTTATCTTATCTTATCTTATCTTACCTTATCTTAATGTTTTAAGTTCAGGTCCAATAATATCTAAAAACAGAGGATCTCATTTATATTTGAGGACTTCTGGTAGCTGATGTTTTATATCAGCACAGGTTTGTGTGACTCTAACCTCTGACAGGTCTCTGAGTGAACTGATGCAGAGATCAGGTTTAGACTCACACAGCTGATTCATGTTTCTGTCTCTGTGTCCTCAGTTTCCCAGCATGCCTCGGCTCTGGAGGTGTATGAGGGGGTGGAGTCTGTCCTGCTGACCTGCAAGGACACTTCTGTACCTGCACGTCCCACTCTGGTGTGGAGCCGCCAAGACTTAAATCCTTCAACCGTTCACCAGCGTAGCCAGGCAGGAGATAAACTGACAGATCAAAACCAGCGTTACAGAGACCGAACATCCATGAAGACTGACTCTCTGCAGACCGGAGACTTCAGCCTCACTCTGAGGAAACCCCATCATCTCTGACAGTGGCACCTACACCTGCACCGTCACTGCATATGGGAATGAACAAACACTTACTACAGCAGAGCTGCAGGTCAAAGGTCAGTAACAAACTAAAAAACTTGCTGTACAATCAGCTATGAGGCCAAAGGTCGTTGCTGTAGCTACAGAACAGAGGTCAGAGGTTAACACTTTATCAGGCTTCTCAGCAGACAGCAGAGACAGAAACAGGAACTCTGGAAAGAGCAGAGGAGGGAGCGTATACATGTTAGCTGCTGCACATGAAGCAGAAAACCTTCACGTTACCTTTGTTGTGTTTGTGTTTCTGTGTCCTCACAGTGTCCCACCAAGTCTTCACCCTGCAGGTGTACGAGGGGGCGGAGTCAGTCCTGCTGCCCTGTCACATCCCGTTTGTATCTGGACCCACGACAGGGGTGTGGAGCCGCTACGACCTCAATCCTCCAACCGTCCACCAGCGTCAGCAGGAAGAGGACGAGCTGACAGATCAAAACCAGCGTTACAGAGACCGAACATCCATGAAGACTGACGCTCTGCAGACTGGAGACTTCAGCCTCACTCTGAGGAAACCCCACATCTTTGACAGCAGCAACTACACCTGCACCATCAGAGTGACGGGAGAAGAACCCAGACTGACAGATGTTCACCTGCAGGTCAAAGGTCACCAGCAAACTTTTATATATTAGTCTTCACTACGTTAGTCTGCCTGATGTTACAGCTCATGACAGATAACTTTGTAAAACAGAAAAAATACAAATTTATTTTATTTATTTGTTGAATTCTAAAAATCACCTTAAACAGTCATTTAACACAGATTGAAGATAAGAGCCTTTATACACATGTAAAGATCTTACAGTATTAGCAGGAAAACCAACACTCAGATGATCCACTCTGAGCAGCATTTGGTGACAGTGGGAAGGAAGAACTCCCCTTTAATATGAAGAAACCTCCAACAGAACCAAGATCAGGGAGGGAGAGCCACCTGCTGAGACTGGGTGCACTGTTAGAAAAAGCATCTTGAAAAAACTGTGATATTCCGGCAGCTGGGGCGCCAAAATACGACCGTATAATTACAGAAAATAACTCCTGCATAAAAATACGGTTATTTTCAGTAATGAAAATAGAGTTTGTTGCGCTAATGTTACATGGGATTCTGCCTTTTCCAAGTGCTTTTAGACATTAAATTAGGAACATTTTAACGTGATCAAACAATGAAATTGCCTATAAACAAGGTCAATGAATGTGGCAATATGAATCATAATACGTAAATGTAGAGAAATATACAGTTAATTTAACTAATAATGGATTGCATGCCCTGGGACAGACTGACAGAGGCAAGGCTGCCATATCGCACCATCGGCCCCTCTGGCCATCACTAGTAGGCGGTAGGTGAAGAGTCTTGACCAAGGACACAATGACGGAGAGTGTCCGAGCCGGGGCTCGAACCGGTAACCTTCTGATCACAAGGCAAACTGCCAACTCTTGAGCCACGATTGCCCTAAATAGCAATGATAATAATACTTATGTGATGTAACACAAGCTTATAGGGATCATGTTATATACTTTTCCATAGCATTACATTTGAATTCAACAGTTCAATCTTTCAAATAACGGACAGATATGTGTGGAATCATGATACATTTGTGAATGTATTTTAACAATCTAAATATGCATATGTACAGACAGATACATTTAATGATCATGAAAATTATGTTTTATTACATTACAGTGATTTAACGTTAATTGACATTTGAAATGTGAAGTCAAAGTCTATTTACGTAACTTTGATGATATTCTTGAAGAACAGAACAAAACTGTAAAATGCACGATTTTTTCCTACGGTCGCAGCCATACCCGCGACCTTGTTGTTGTTAGTTCACATTCATTGGCCGATGCTGAGCGTCATGTTATTATGTGTCCCAACATCCAATGGCATGTCACATTGTTTTCATGGCCACACCCTCACCCCAGGTGCAGAGGCCTATTTCTGTTCAGGAATGTTGTAAATACTTTGAGATTTATATTAATTGCTATTCCTACCTCTACATTTATTTTTCAAAATATATAATTAGCACAGCGTGGCCGTGAAATGTTTTACATTGTGGTATGCAGAGAAATCTTAACAAAGAAGCTCACAGTGACAGAGAGAGAGATTAAGCTTGTTATTCAACCCCAAACTGGTAGGGGGAACTTTTTATTAAAACACTTGCTAGTGCTACAATGTGCTTCAACCTTCAACAACAGCACAACAGAAGTCACTCATGGTACAGGACTCTCTCTACAAAACAACAACTGTCAGTGACTCTGCACTACGGTGTAAACACAACATTCAAGATAACAGTTAAAAGTAACTAACCATAAACAATAAAACAAGAACATCTAAACAGCAGCACATGTCCCAAGGCATGATGGGAGAGAACTAGCTGTTCCCCCAACACGCCACAATATGTTTTTTTTAGTTTTTATTCCTATTAATTATATTTTCACTTGTTACCTCTGAATTATTGAATCAGACCTAGGTGACATGAAATTTTCAGCAAAATTATAATTCAAATACTCCTTTAATTATTGATTATTCTCATTGATTTTCGATCATTTTATATATTTTTCCATAGTATTACATTTGAATTTAACAGATCATTCTCTCACATAACAGACAAATATTCGTGAAATTATGATACATTTCTGGATGTATTTTTACAATCTAAATATTCATATGTACAAAAAAATATATTTAAAAAACAAGTAAATTGTGTTTTACTATATTTACAGTGATGTTATGTTATTTTACCTTTGACATGTAAGATCACAGTCTGCTTATGTAAATTTAATGATATCCTAGAAAGACAGTGCAAAACTGTAAAATATACAGTAAGATACTTTGACATTACTACTTTTTGGAACAGTGTGGGAGGCTGAGGGGAAGGAGAAAAGAACAAGGTGGAGGAAGTGTTCTGGTTTATGCTGCTATTATCATGGATGGGTTAGTTGGACCATTTCATGTTGAAGATGGACTTAAAATAAATAGGGGTGTCTGATTTCTCAGACTTTTTATCTGATTTAGTGCTCAGCTCAGATAAAATAATTATT
Source organism: Oreochromis aureus (assembly GCF_013358895.1). Lineage (NCBI taxonomy): Eukaryota > Metazoa > Chordata > Actinopteri > Cichliformes > Cichlidae > Oreochromis > Oreochromis aureus. Next base: position 93,044,791 of record NC_052944.1, on the reverse strand, counting down.
GTGGGTGATTTTAACATCCATGTAGATGCTAAAAATGACAGCCTCAACATGGCATTTAATCTGTTATTAGACTCAATTGGCTTCTCTCAAAATCTAAAAGAACCCACCCACCACTTTAACCACACTCTAGATCTTGTTTTAACATATGGCATAGAAACTGAACATTTAACAGTGTTTCCTGAAAACCCTCTGCTGTCTGATCATTTCCTGATAACATTTACATTTACAATAATTGATTACACAGCAGTGGAGAGTAGACTTTATCAAAGTAGATGTCTTTCTGAAAGTGCTGTAACTAAGTTTAAGAATATAATCCACCCACTGTTATCATCTTCAATGCCCTGTACCAACATAGAGCAGAGCAGCTATCTGAACGCTACTCCAACAGAGGTCGATTATCTTGTTAATAATTTTACCTCCTCTCTCACGCACGACTCTGGATACTGTAGCTCCTGTGAAAACTAAGGCCTCAAATCCAAGTACCTGACTCTCGTGGTATAATTCTCAAACACGTAGCCTAAAGCAGATAACTCGTAAGCTGGAGAGGAAATGGCGTGTCACAAATTTAGAGGATCATCATTTAGCCTGGAGAAATAGTTTGCTGCTTTATAAGAAAGCCCTCCATAAAGCCAGAACATCTTACTATTCGTCACTGATTGAAGAAAATAAGAACAACCCCAGGTTTCTCTTCAGCACTGTAGCCAGGCTGACAAAAAGTCAGAGCTCTACTGAGCCAACAATCCCTTTAACGTTAACTAGTAATGACTTCATGAACTTCTTCACAAATAAAATTTTTATCATTAGAGAAAAAATTACCAATAATCATCCCACAGATGTAATATTATCTACAGCTACTTTTAGTACCATTGATATTCATTTAGACTCTTTTTCTCCAATTGATCTTTCTGAGTTAACTTCAATAATTAATTCCTCCAAACCTTCAACGTGTCTTTTAGACCCCATTCCTACAAAACTGCTCAAAGAAGTCCTGCCATTAATTAATTCTTCGATCTTAAATATGATCAACCTATCTCTAATAATCGGCTATGTACCACAGGCCTTCAAGCTGGCTGTAGTTAAACCTTTACTCAAAAAGCCATCTCTAGACCCAGCAGTCTTAGCTAATTATAGGCCAATCTCCAACCTTCCTTTCATATCAAACATTCTTGAAAGAATAGTTGTCAAACAGCTAACAGATCATCTGCAGAGGAATGGCTTATTTGAAGAGTTTCAGTCAGGTTTCAGAGCTCAGCACAGCACAGAAACAGCTTTAGTGAAGGTTACAAATGATCTTCTTATGGCCTCTGACAGTGGACTCATCTCTGTGCTTGTCCTGCTAGACCTCAGTGCAGCGTTCGATACTGTTGACCATAATATCCTATTAGAGCGATTAGAACATGCTGTAGGTATTACAGGTACTGCACTGCAGTGGTTTGTATCATATCTATCTAATAGACTCCAATTTGTACATGTAAATGGAGAGTCCTCTTCAGACACTAAGGTCAATTATGGTGTTCCACAGGGTTCAGTGCTAGGACCAATTCTGTTTACATTATACATGCTTCCCTTAGGCAGCATCATTAGAAGACATAGCATAAATTTTCACTGCTATGCAGATGACACGCAGCTCTATCTATCCATGAAGCCAGGTAACACACACCAATTAGTTAAACTGCAGGAATGTCTTAAAGACATAAAGACCTGGATGGCCGCTAACTTTCTGCTTCTTAATTCAGATAAAACTGAGGTTATTGTACTCGGCCCTGAAAATCTTAGAAATATGGTATCTAAGCAGATTCTTACTCTGGATGGCATTACCTTGGCCTCCAGTAATGCTGTGAGGAACCTTGGAGTCATTTTTGATCAGGACATGTCCTTCAACGCACATATTAAACAAATATGTAAGACTGCTTTCTTCCATTTGCGCAACATCTCTAAAATTAGAAATGTCCTGTCTCAGAGTGACGCTGAAAAACTAGTTCATGCATTTATTACTTCCAGGCTGGACTACTGTAATTCATTATTATCAAGATGTCCTAAAAACTCGCTGAAAAGCCTTCAGTTAATCCAAAATGCTGCAGCAAGGGTACTGACAGGGACTAGAAAGAGAGAGCAGATTTCTCCTGTTTTAGCTTCCCTTCATTGGCTTCCTGTTAAATCCAGAATTGAATTCAAAATCCTGCTCCTCACAAACAAGGTCTTAAATAATCAGGCCCCATCTTATCTTAATGACCTTGTAGTACCATATGCCACCTGAGCTACAGGCTACAATGTAGCTTACCATCACCAATGTGTGTGTGAATGGGTGAATGACTGAATGTAGTGTAAAGCGCTTTGGGGTCCTTAGGGACTGAGTAAAGCGCTATACAAATGCAGGCCATTTACCATTTACCATTTATTAGAGCACTTCGCTCTCGCTCTGCAGGCCTACTTGTTGTTCCTAGAGTATTTAAAAGTAGAATGGGAGGCAGAGCCTTCAGTTTTCAGGCCCCTCTTCTGTGGAACCAGCTTCCAGTTTGGATTCAGGAGACAGACACTATCTCTACTTTCAAGATTAGGCTTAAAACTTTCCTTTTTGACAAATTATAAACACCACATGCACAATTATTAGGCAAGTTGTGGTTTTGAAGATTCATTTTACTATGGAACAAATCTAGTCAATCTAAATTGTTAATAAGCCTGAAACCTGAATGGTTGAGAAAAGAAATGTCAGTCTGAATCTCAGGGGATACATACATGTATGCGTGCACAATCATTAAGCAAGTAAAGGAAAAACTCAAATTTTGTAAAGGAAATAAAAAAAGAAATAAATCAAAATGAACAAATAAACACTTTATTTTTTTTAATGTCTTTTAAGCCTCAGTCACACTAGAAAAACAAAGGACTGTGACTCCTCCTGTGACTAGGAGAAATAAGAAATCCAATGTTTTTCATGAAGTCTCGATATTTCTTCTTTTCAGTCTGATGCTGATTGTTCTTTCAGTTTGTTGTTGGTGATTATTATTATTATTATTAGATGGTAACCAATCAGCCTGTTGACTTCATTCTTTAACTAGTAAAAACACTTAGATGAGCTCGGCAGCAGACCTGATCAAACTTTCAATTCAATTTTATTTCTTTAGCACCAAATCGCACAACAGTCACCTCAAGACGCTTTATATTGTAAGGTAAAAACCCCACAATAGTACTGAGAAAACCCCAACAATTAGGTAACCCCCTATGAGAACGCACTTTGCAACATAGGGAAGGAAAAACTCCCTTTTAACAACGAGAAACCTCCAGCAGAACCAGGCTCAGGGTTATACCATCTGCTGTGACTGGTGTGGGTGAGGGGAGGAAGACAGGACACAGACATGATGTCGACCTCACAGTGATTCTTTATTTTGGACCATTGTAGTCGTGCTTGTGTAGACCTCATCGTGTTGTTGGTTTCAAACAGAGCCGTACGTTTTTCCTGCTGAGGCCTGGGTTCTCCTGGCTGTCCTGATTACTGCTGTCCTCGTGGGTGTTGGAATATATCTTTGGAAATTACTCAGAAAAGGTATGTTGTGTGTGAGTGCGTGCACAGGTCTAAACTTCAGTCATAAACAAAGTTTCCAGTGAGAAGTCTGTGACAGTGTTTCACTGTATTCCTCTGTGTGATCCTGTGACTACTGTGATAATAATCAGGTCATTCAGGCTGTTTTTTACATTCATATCAGCTCAATATGTTCAAAATCCCATGAATTTTCTATCTAGTCACAATTACTGTAATAAAAGCTGCTTTCAGCTGCTCCCAAATCACAAAGGGTCACCAGGTCGCTGCACATGTTAGACACTGATTTGATGTTGGATACTGGATAATGGAGATTTATGATACAGTAATAGTAATAATAACAAAATTAATCCCTTTTGTTTTTGAAACACTGCCCTTTGTTTTGAGGCATGTGTAAATATAAAAATTGTTTTTGATCACTTGAAATATTACCTGGAAACAGGTGTTGGAGTTTCTGTGTAATAAGCAGAGGTTATTTTTTTCCAAGTGGGGAAATAAAATATTCACAGTTAGCTTGATCGGTTGAAATTCAAACCTCACTTTAAGCATATTTCATGCAAGAAAGCTAATAAACATAAAATGAGTGGTTAGTGCTGCTGTTATGATATGTAGGGCCAGATTCACTAACAGTCGAACTAACACAAACAGCAAAAACATGTTTTGGCATCAAAAAGCTGCTGTTGGGTTTACCAAAGAGGCACAGAAGTCAGTTTGTGACTAAAACATGTGGGGCTGATGATACATTCACAAACATGGAATGTTTTAACTTCTAATTAGCATAAAAATATGCAAATCAGCAACTGAGAAAACAGCAGACCCAATGAAGGAGAGTTTTATCAAACAAGAAGAATGTTTTGATATTTGCATGTTTCTCTGTGGAAACAGTTCAGATCAATGAGAGGAGGCTGAAGGAGGATCAATATGTTTGTGATATCAGGGAGAACTCTGCTGATAGAAGCTGCTGGGACTGTGTGAGGTCCTGAGGACTGAGACTCAGGTGGAGCTCAGGATTGATCAGAGGAGAGCTGCATGATTACAAAGTGAACTGTGAGGATCAGCTGACTGTACATGAACATGATTTAGCATCAGATCACAGCCTCTGAGCACTGAAGTTACGCAGTAACTGTATAATGTGTGTAAAAAATGTCCATTGCAGTTATTTTATCTCTGCAGATAATTTATATATTTAATAAAGAGATGGCATCACAGTCAGAGAGAGAGAGGGCAACTATCCCACAGGAAAGAATGAAAGAGACAGAGAGAAGACAGGGAGGAGAGAGATGGAAGCAATATGTAGAAGCTGATGAAGATGGTCAGACAGACGGGCACACAGAGAACTTTATGATCTGTTCTTAGATTCAGTCCAACATGGATCATTTCAGAGTCCAATCATCTCTGGAAACTTGCCACTGTGGTGAAAAGACCTTAGAATAAAAAACAACTCAAATATGCACATGTTGTGCTCCTGTACTTAAAAAAATAAAAAAGCTCTACACCTCAAGACACAACTAAAAGATCCAAAAAATATTTTTTTAATTTTATTTCAATCTTCTGTTTTCATTCAGTTTTTAACTCTGGTTAACGTGATTCTACTTTGACATGATATATTTGAACAGCTCATGTTGTGCTTTGTTGTCCTCTCAGTCCCCCAGGTGGAGGTGGATTCAGGGGTGGAGTCTGTCCAGCTGATCTGTAAAGCCACACTTCACCTGCCTGAAGATGCTGAAGTGGAGTGGACGGACAGTTCACACAGGAAGGTCCACGTGTATGAGAACGGCTCTGACCAGCCTGAAGAACAGCACCAGGTTTACAGAGACCGAACGAAGATGAATGAAGACCTGCTGAAAACTGGAGACCTCAGTCTGACCCTGAAATACCCCACAGATGGAGACACCCACACCTACACCTGCACCGTCTACAGCAGGGAGGGAAACATCCTGATGAAGAGAAAGGTGGAGCTGAAAGTCAGAGGTCAGTGCTGTACACTGAATTGAAATCTTGATCAACTAAAAAGTTTATTGTGCTTTTATCTAAGACGCACTTAAAATGGGAGATAAAGGTGAGTAACCAGGTAACACACAGGAGGACTGAAAAACGAACTAATTTATTCAGACTGGGTCTCAGGCCCTCCTGTGGTCATTTTGTATTTGTACGGTACACAGGTACTACAGACAGTAACGACTACACCCACCTCCTACACCCACTCTCTTTTATTATTTTATTATTATCTCTATTATTATTTGTTAACAAGATTTTAACAATATATCAAATATTATATCCTTGACAAGATGGCGGATGTAGCAGGTGGTGGTGCAGACGTAGCTCCGACTTTCAAACGGTCACGATTAAAACCAGAGATATATAAAACAACTGATGGAAGGGTAATTGTAGAGGATGAACTACTTAATTTCCTTGCTGTAAAAATCAAAACTTTAAGTCAGGATGAAATTGTGTTGTTGGCCACGAACACATTTGAATCCGAGGGGATTGAAGCCTCCAAGAAAGTTTTGTTTGAGCTCTGCCCCACTACCTCACAGCGGTGCGTTGGATATAAAGGACAGCATAAAGACGCCAACAATATTAAACTCTGTCTTAAAGTGCTGAATGAGTGTGGGGAGAATGTCCCAAGATTTGTATCTCATCACCTGGATGATTTGCCGCCTGTTACATACTCCAGCATGGATGTGTGTTGTCTACTACGGCGAATGGACCAGCTGTGTGCTGAGGTGGGTGCTTTAAAACATGTAGTTAAACTACAGGCGGATGTCTGCGAGCAAGTTATGACCAATGCTGTGGAGGTCGGCCAACGTGTGACTGTTCTTGAGTGTCGGTCTGAGGTGACGGCTGAGCCTGTTACTCTGAATGCTCAGGGGTCGGGGACCGATTCCCACTTTCCCCTGGGGAAACACGCAGAGGAGCAGTGGGGGAGTCGAAGGAAAGGCGGCCCGCGCGGAAGGCAGGGAGCCGGAGCCTTGGCTGCTTCAAGGACTGGGACAAGCACAGTGTCAGCGTTTTGTCCGGAGATGTTGCTATGTGGTCAAGATCGGGCTCCGACGACAGCCTCAGGTCGTAATATGGGAACTACAGCAACAACGGAGGATCCCGTTGAGACAGTGATTTCTACATGCTCCCCGCAATGGAGTAAAATTGTGAAAAATGGCAAGCCTCGTCACAAGCTGGAGAAGGTTAATTCGGGTTCAGGAATGCATGCTGCTACCACTGGACACAATAAGAGGCCTGGACCTGTATCGATTATCGGCACTGGAGCTGTGAGTACAATCAGAACTGTGAAAACTAAATTGGTGAGCGTGTTTGCCACTAAATTTGCCCTGGATGTAGATGCGGAAACTCTTGCTGTGTATTTGAGAGAGAAACTCAAAAGAGATGTGACCTGTCAAAAAATTGCTAGTAAACGTAGCAGGTTCGGCTCTTTCAAGGTTACTGCTGAATGTAATGATGTGGGTGAAATGTACAATCCTGAACTCTGGCCTGAAGGGGCTCTGGTCCGGCGTTTTTATGAACCTCGTAAGCCCGGTACGGTGGTGCCAAACTCAGTGGATCCAGCAGGGGAGATAACTGCGCCTTCTGGTACCAACGTATCAACATGAAGATGTCTATTAGGGTATTATCTTACAACTGTCGTGGTCTACGTTTGGGACAGAGTGCAGGGGACAAAGCTCGACGGATTGTTGTGGACAGTCTGCTTGCAGAATGTGACATTTTATGCTTGCAGGAGACATGGTTGTCCAAACAGGACCTGGGAAAACTTAACTGTCTAAATGCAAGTTTTTGGGAGTGGGGAATCAACAACTGATCTCAGCACAGCTATCGTCAGAGGCAGAATACCTGGAGGGGTTGCTGTGCTTTGGGACAAAAAAATAGACCCTGTGATAAAGCCCATTAGACTGGATGTAGACTGGTGTATTGGTATACAATATACACAGAATAATAGTAGTTTTATCATTCTTAATATTTATACTCCCTATGAATCTTGTCAAAATGAGCAAGAATACCTCAGTAGGCTGGCTTTTATTAATGCATTTATTCAAGACAACGATACTTACAGCATATATGTTTTGGGTGATTTTAATGCTGATCTCACAGACAGCAGTTCTCGGTTTGCTAACCACTTAACTCACTTTTGTGAAGTTAACAATCTTATCCTGTCTACCAAAGTGTTACTGCCTGCAGATAGCTATACATACATAAGTGAAGCCTGGCATAGTACATCATGGCTGGACCATTGTATTTGTACAGCTGATGGACATGCAGCTTTAGCAAACATGACTATTAGGTATGAGGTAACTGTGTCAGATCATATACCTTTTGGTTTTACTGTGAATGTGGAACAAATGCCAGCAACAACTGGAAATAATATTGCTAACATTGCAATCAGTGTAAAATTAGACTGGTCAGCATGTAGTGAAGATGATTTCTTAGCTTATCATAGTAATACCGATATACATCTGAACAACATTTCTTTGCCCAAAGAAGCTATTTTGTGCAAGGATGTCAACTGTAAGAATGCTGTGCATAAACATTTACTCTGCTCCATGTATGATGATATAGTGACTGCTCTGTATGAAAGTGGTACACTGCTTGATAAACAATATAAGCATAAGAAACCTAACATCAGACCTGGCTGGAAAGAACATGTATCCATGTACCATGATGAAGCTCGTGTAGCTTATAAATGTTGGGCCATGGCTGGAAGACCTAAACAAGGCCCAGAATTTGAACAGAAAAAATGTGCGAATGCCAGATATAAGTACGCTGTTCGCTTTATAACTAAAAATGAGCAAATGCTGAGAGCAGATTCTTTGGCCAGGAAAATGCTGTGTAATAATATGACAGATTTTTGGAAAGAGGTGAAAGCTCTTAATAACTGTAAACCATCTTTACCATCAACTGTTGAAGGTGTTTCTGGGGCAGATAACATTGCAGCATTATGGAGACAGCATTACAGCGCGTTGTTTAACTGTATAAAAAGTGATCCATATGAGGACAATTTTGACATGAGTAATGACACAATAAGTGTAAGGACACATGAAGTATATGAAGCCATTCATATACAGCCATTCATGTCTGATAATAAATCCTCTGGTTTGGATCACATCACTGCAGAACATTTAAAACATGCTAGTTTAAGGCTAGCTCCTCTTTTAGCACTCTGTTTCACTGGGTTTATGATTCATGGCATATTACCAGACTCAATGCTGTGTATTTTACTGGTACCAGTTATGAAGGACAAAGCTGCAAAAGTGAGCTGTTTGGATAATTACAGGCCGATTGCACTAGCCAGTATTTTATCTAAGGTGTTAGAAAGAATCTTGTTTGACAGAGTTAGTGTGTTCATCTCTTCTGTGGATAATCAGTTTGGCTTCAAACCAAAGCACGGCACTGACATGTGCATATATGCACTCAAGGAAATAGTCAGTTTGTATAGGGCTAAAAATTCATCTGTCCTCATGTGTTTCATTGATGCCTCTAAGGCTTTTGATCGAGTGAACCACAGAAAACTTTTTGATAAATTGAAGAGACGGGGAGTTCCTCAATACATCGTGAGGATTCTCTCTTACTGGTACGCTCATCAGAGCATGTAGGTTAAATGGGGAAGTAGTATTTCTGCCCCCTTTGGTGTCAGCAATGGTGTCAGACAGGGTGGGATTTTGTCTCCAATTTTATTTAATCTATATGTTGATGATCTGTCCATGCAGCTGAGAGCCTGTAACACTGGGTGTATATTAGGTAAAACACTGATAAATCATCTTATGTATGCAGATGACCTGGTTGTTTTTAGTCCAAGCAGTGCTGGGTTACAGGATCTTCTTAATGTCTGTACTGAATATGGTGTGCAATATGACATAGAGTACAATGCTGCTAAAAGTGCTGTTTTGATATGTAGAACCAAGCAGGATAAACAGCTAAATTTCCCTTTGTTTAAACTGGCCCAAAAAACTCTTGAAGTTCATAAAAAGGTGAAATACCTCGGTCACTTTATTACTGAGCAAATGAATGATGATGATGACATATACAGACAACGGTGTAAGCTCTATGTGCAGGCAAATACTATTGCACGCAAATTCAGCTTTTGTTCACTTCCAGTTAAAGTGGCTTTGTTTAAAGCGTATTGCACACCGCTATATACTGCCCCCTTGTGGTCATCCTACAAACAATGTAGCATGCAGAAGCTTCATGTTGCATATAATGATGCGATGAGAATCCTTTGCAGGATACCTAGAAGTGGTAGTGCCAGTCAGATGTTTGTAGCTGTGGGTGTTTGGACTTTTAAAGCACTTTTAAGAAAGTTAATGTACAATTTTAGAGAACGACTGGATGGTTCGAGTAACAGTATAATTTTAGCACTTACAGATCCGACACTGAGTGGTTCCCGTTACTCATCCAGTCTGAGAAAGCACTGGTTAAAGTGTTTGTGTATTTATTGATTTATTTTAAGTAATTGTGTTTTATGTATATTATGGTTTTATATTTTTACAAATTTTTTACAAATGTTTTATATTTTTACTAATGTTTTATATACTTATTTATCTATATATAGATATATATGTGTGTGTGTGTGTGTGTGTGTGTTTCTGTCTTGTTTTTTATGGACATGAAGTCTGCTAATAAAGATTGAATTGAATTGAATTGAATTGAATTTAATGGGTGGAGGTCCCGACCGCTGACAAGTTACTATTTATCTAAATCTCAACGTTCAGGCCCAGAATCACAGAGTTCATTGACGAGAGGCTACAAATCCACACACCTGTGTCTCATCAGGACTCAGATTCTTGAAGGAAATTAGCAGTAGCTGCTCCACATGAGTGTTAGACCCCATATCACAGAAATAACACAAGAAATAAACGATTACAGCACAACAACAGACTTTTACACAACATAGGAGACATTAGATCATAATCTCAGCCCTGAGTTTTCTGCTTAATCAGCTTAAGTTACTTTTGTTTCTGTCTGATTTGTAAAGTGTCCTTTATGCTGTTTGGAGAACCAGTGTTCATGAGCAGAACTGTTTCTCTGGTGTCCTTTCAGTTGAATGTTTCTCATAAAAATACAAAATATGTTAGAAGAAAAGATGCTCAGGAAATATAAATGTGCAACATTAAAACTGGGTCCTACCCCACAGTAGTGCAGCATCCACTGAGTAGGCGCTTCCACCTGGAGCGATGACCATTCCCAGCTAAAGTCACCAGACAAGAACCATCTCACACAAATTCACCCGATAGGACGAGATAGCCCAAAATACCAGCTGTGTTTAAAAATGTACAGAAAACAAACATTTCTTTCATAGACAATTACATTAACTCTGAACTTGGCTTCACACCCGTCATCTTAGGTAATCAGGCTTAACCTCTAGATTTCTATAAACTCATCATAACTCATTTCAAATATACCAAAGTTCACAGCACAGGAGGACACACCAACAGTGGGCTCCTTATTGTGACAGAAAAAATAAAAACACATGGGGAAAAATCCAGAACTGCACTATGTGGCTGCCACATCACGCTGACATCAACGTTGTATGTTCAATGACAATTAAAGAATTGTAACTATTATGCACCAACAAAACCACACCCACTCCTGTGAGAGCAGTGTGGCCTCCAGCTTTGAAACACACAAAGTTCACAGTGAAAATCAAATGCACAAACTTGTTCCATATTTAAACAGAAAAAAATGAGCAGACAAGATAACTAACATTTTCATTCCAGAAATCTTGGTAATCTCCCTCCCTTTAAAATATGTAACATGCATCTTTCCTGTTACTCTTCTTTAAAGATCAATATTTTTTGCTATTGATACCAACTTCTTTTACTGGAGACATACTGTTTGAGTCAGTATGTTTTAAAATAAAATGATATTGCAATTTAAAGTCAAAGTAAACTTTATAGTTATCCCCCCTGTATACAGTCCACAGTACAGAATATAGAGAGATGAGACCACTCCGGTTGCATCAGTACAAAAAAGCTTATAGATATAAGAAAAGTAATGAATGAAATAAAAATACATCTCACACAAGTTGTAGCTTATTGGCAGATTTTACGTTTTTAAGTACGTCCCTGCTGCATCAACAGAACTTGAATAGATTTTTCTGGCATTCTGATCATTCAGCCATTATTCCACCATTCTTGCATGTTTTGTTTTTAAAAAACAAAAACGGCATGTGCTAATGTGTACAGAAACAACTAGTCAAAAGGTGTGTAAGAGTGTGTGTCACTGGCATTCTGGGTATTCTTCTATATAGTTTTGTAAGTGTTGCTATGAGAAGCTCTTGTGGCTGTAATGGGGTATCAAGGGTGCGATGCTGCTGCTTGTAGTGTGAACTATATCATGCATTTGTTAGCCCACCCACTATCACTGCTAGCCACCACTGTGAACAGGTGTACCTAATAAAGTGGCAGGTAAGTGCCCATAACAGTTAGTGAATCAGAAAAGCAGAGACCAAGCCACAGCAGCTGAAGCTTCAGGTTTTTCAAACCTATTTAAATGTCAGCACTTGGTAAAATGAGGTTCCTGCAGGCATAAAGGTGATCCACAAACTCTTCAGCCTCACACTTTGTTCAACAGCCAACACAAACCATCAGCATCACTGAGCATCTGCCTCACACAACACTTCCTGTTACACCAAAACTAAAATGAAACTATCAGAGTCACAGCTGGAGGAGGAGCAGGGAAAGGAGGAGTGTTTGGGAGCTGCTTTAGTCAGGTTAACAGGACACAGCAGCAGGATGAAGATGTTGCTGCTGTTGCTACTCATCATGAACGGTAAGAAACTCAATGTTTGAACCAATGACTGTTGAACCTGCAGTTAGAGCATCATCAAGAATTCTGCAACAAATGCTGAATTTAACTCATTTTGCATGTCATTTAGTTTCAGAAGTACAGTGAAAATGTTGCATTCAGTGGAATCTGGTAAATGAAATGTACTTGATTGTTCTACATTCATGTTATACCAGCACACTTTCCTTGAAGATGGCATATTTGAGTAAATAACATTTGATTTTATACATTTCAGTTCTATTTTACACATTTTTTAGTAAAACTAAGTTCTTGCTTTGTGTTTGTTGAGAGTGAAAAATCAGTTACACACAGGTAAGTCCATGCAGAGAACACAGCGATTTAATGATGTGAGGGCTGGTCTGAGAAAGGCTCGTACTACCACACTGTGGACTCTGAAAGAGGAGGTTTGTATTCAGGCTGAAGCAGCTCGTTGTGAAACAGACGTTTGGTGGGTGTGGCTTTTAGGACGAATGAGGAAACATATTTGCATATTTCATGGTAGGTAGCAGCTTGATAGGCTCCAACTTTAGTCAAGTGTAACAGGTGATCACAGTGAGAGAAACTGCTGCTACGATACAGGTGACGACACACCTGCTTGTTCATAACACTGTTAACAAATGGCTCGATTATCTCCCAGATGTTGTTATTAATCTCATATGATTTGGGATTATCAGCTCTAAAACTGAAGCATGCTGTTTGTATTATGGAGTGGAGACGGTCTGTTAGTGCTACCTGTAGCACAGCGCCCTAACCTACACCCAGATCAACACACAGATCCACACTTCTGCACCTGGACCCGTTCAGACCAGAGTTTAGAGCTTTAGCACCTTTAACATTCCGATCAGCCATGAGTTGTCACTTTAAGTCTCTTTATTATCAGTCAGTTATCAAGAGTTCCTACATGTGGAGCAGAGGAGGTTCCAGTTATAACTAATGCAGTTTAAAAATGCTCCTCCCTGTGATTGAGGATGATCTTCACATGTTGTTTCTTTTCAAAGGAAAAATAAGATCATTTATTGATAACAATGTGACATTTTAACACTAGTGCAGTATTCATACATAATATATATTCATACATTTTCTGTTATGAAATCATTAACAAAATAGGAGATGTGATCTGATGTTTTCTTTCTGCTGTAAGCTGAACAGGACATTTGATTTAGTTAATAGTTTTGGCCAGCTTGAACAGAAACACACTGAAAGCTGCAGAAACAGGATTAACAGGATTAACAGGAATGAACAGGTCAGAGTTCCTTGTTTTAGCCCCAGTTCTCCTTCTGGTCTTTGAACATCACTGACTTTGTGTTCAGGCTTTTCAGGCAGTTTTCATCCTTTCTTTTGTTATCTGGATTTTGCATTTGGATTCTCTCCTTGCGAATCTTGAGAAATATGCTTGTTTCTGATCAATTCCGCTGACTTTCAGCCTGATTTCCAGATCTGTTTGTTTTCAGTGTAAACATGTGTCCTTCCTTCCTGAAGGAAGCTTCTTCACTGAGAATATGAGTTCTGCAGATACAAACTGTGCTGCTTACTGGACACACTGGTGATCCAGCATTAGTTCTAGTCAGTCTTTACACTGTGCAGGGTTAAAGGTGAAGGTATCAGGAAGAAGCAAAAGTGTTGCTAACTCCAGCGTGTTTGCTGCACTATTCAAATATGCAGTCAAACAATATGCAAATATGAGTATAGTGGAATCCATCTTTCCACTCACTCCCCAGGTGTTTATACATCACTGCTGCATGTCAGTCATTTAGTCCTTTCCCCCCCAGTTTGTCTCATCTCTGTGATCTCCTTTCCTCTTCTCTTTCCCCCATAGGCAAGTTTAGATTGCTGGGGGGGGGGTGTGCTCAAGTACCCTTAAATTTAATCATAACACCCCTAAAAATAAATATACAAATAGTAGTTGTGAAAACATTTTTTGTTATTATCTGACGTTGTCTTCTCATGCTGCAGACGTACAGGATAGAATGAAAACAGGTTTATGTGCCGTGTTCTTGATGTGATGATGTCACAGCGCACTCACACAGAGGCTCTTTGTGTTTCACCACAGTGTGGCTGTCATTAGTGATTCAGACTTGTGTTGCTGTGACAGAAAGAAGATGAAGAGGTAATTTAATGACACAAAGCAGTGATGCAGGATGCATTGGGGAGAATAAACAGAGAGATTGTAGAGGATGAGGAAGAAACAGGTGAGCAGGTGGTGAAGTTAGAAAAAAATTAATGATCTCAACAAAATCATTTTTATACATTTCATGGAGCTTTGTGAGCTTTCCAGAAACACAGTTAAATGTCAGTAGATGTTCTAAACAGAACATATTGATATGAATAATATCATTTAGCAGGATTCATATGAATTATTAAACATGGTTGAACAGGACTCTGCCACAGACTGCAGATCAGTTCTCCTCTCTTGGATTTGGGTCTATGATGCTCTGTGCTGACTCTGCACAACAAAAGGAGGATTCAATCCAGAAACTTTAATATGAAAGCAACTCTATTTCCAGTCGGCTTCCTGTCCAGGTATTTGCAGTGGCAGGATGATTGTCCAGTGTCTGTATTGAATGATGCTGCTTTAAGTGCTTCATGAGTTGGTGGACTGTCTCTGTGTGGTTTAGAGGCTGAAAGAATGATGTGCACGTTTCTGATCTGCTTTGTCCCAAGTTTTTCTTTAATTTTGGAAAGTCCGTCTCAACATAACTGATCCTTCGCCTCAGGCTTGAAATGTATACCCCAAACTGGTGTATTATACTGAAATCTGTGATTTTTCATTCTGAATCATTCTTAGACACTACAACAGCTCATCCAACTGATCATTGCATCATTGTGCAACATTGTGATTTGTACCAAACTGACATGAAGCTTTAAATGTGAAAATGGTTGACCACATTTGCAAGCAGCATTTTTCCATTAATATTAATTGCACATCACTGAATGTGTGACATTACGACCTTATGCAAAAATTCAGTTAACCAAATGTTTTAAAAAACAACAACAACAACAAAACAAGCAGGTCCTTCAGTTTATTTGTCCCTCTGTGATCACTATAATTAACTATGAATAACAGCTCATTAGTCTGTTATGTTCGTGCTTCCATTAAGATCACTCTCATCCCCTCCTCTTAATAAAACACCAAGATATTACTAAGCTGCAGAGCCTTCATAGATATTTAGGCTCTATTAAAAGTTGGATGGCTGACAATTTTCTCACAGACTGGTGAAGAGAAAGCAGAAGTCCATGTATCTTCAGATTTGTGTCTGAAGTAATGAAACTCTGGGTCCCCTTCAGGTAACTTGTGGTTCAGCTTTGGATGATGTTTGTGTCAAATCTCTGGTTCTTTCTGACTTCTATCACTTTCTATCAATATTACTAAGCAGAGTTTTACTCTTTCACCACTGAACTGGACATTGGTGCTTTTTCATGTCTTTATTTCATCTTGTCTGGATTATTTTCCTTCTTTGTTCATTTGTCTTAACAGAGCCTCGTTAGAATACATGCAGGTTGTTCAGAGCACTGCTGCGAGGCTTCTTGTGAAGTATTCAGTGTACGCTCATGTCACACAGTTGGTGGTTCAGCTGAACTAGCTCACCATTAACTCCACAGTCTGCTTTAGGATTCTGGTTTTTACTTTTCTCTGCAGGGATGATCAGTTTTGTAATTGTATCATCAGATCTGTGGCCATATGTTCTGGACACTCAGGTGAAGAGAGGTGCTGAGCTCTCAAATGGGCAGACTTGGAGCGCCTAAACGTTTGTGAGGGTGTGCCAGGAATGCGTGGCAGAAGCCCCCATCTGTGAGATATTCAAGTGCCACCTTAAGCAGAGCTTCGACAGCATTCAGAGGCAGACATTCAGTCATTTTAATTATTTTATTTTTTCTTTGTGATATTTTATGCTTAAGTCGTTTTTTGTTGGATTTTAGTTTGTTTTTGTCTGTTTGGGAGCTGACACAGTGTCTATGGAGATGGGTTTTGGGAGATAACAGGAGGAGAGACGCTGCAGAGAGGCGTGTAAGACTGCAACTCTGTTTCCTGGTCCCAACTCTGGATAGTCACGTTTTGGGGGGTTTAATAAATTGGTCCATATTTCTAGAAATGAGAGCTGCTCCATCCAAAGTGGGATGGATGCCGTCTCTCCTAACAAGACCAGGTTTCCTCCAGAAGGTTTCCCAATTATCTATGAAGCCCACATCGTTTCTGGGACACCACTCAGACTTCAAGCAATTTACAAACATGCGGTTAAACATTTTCTCTCCTGGTCTGATTGGGGAGGGGACCAGAGAAAACTACAGAGTCCGACATTGTTTTGGCAAAGTTACACACCGATTCAATATTGATTTTAGTGACCTACAGTTGATGTAACAGGGTGTCATTTAGGGGTGGAGCTGAACCCAAAAGGCACTGTCAGGGTTTCTGGGTGTTCACCCAGTGTTTTCAGTTGTTTCATGTTCAGTTTATTCACCTGTTCACATTTCCTGTTTTCATGTTCGCTTCCTTTGTGTTATTAGTTAATTTATGTTCAGCCGTGCTCCCACCTGTCTCCAATCGTCATCACTGTCAACCTGTGTATTTAATTCCCTCAGTTTCATCAGTTCTTTGTCTTGTCATTAATGTTGTCTACTCCGCACGTGCCAATTTTTCAGTCAGTCAGTCAGTCCGTCAGTCAGTTAGTTGTCTTCCCTTCAGTTCTGTTCTGTTCATCACAATAAACTCCATCAACCCAGTCCTGCGTTTGGGTCATCTTCTTCTCATCCACACACAAAGCGCCCTGACAGAATGTCAAGACCCGTGCCACAAAGACACGAGGATGACCCAGCGGACTCGGACCTTTTCAAGCGGCAGGAGGCAACGCTTTCCCTTTGGGCAGAGAAACTCCGGAAGAAACAGCGGCTCTCCTTAGAGAGGGAGCACATCTTTGACGGGACTCCTTTCGCTCTTGGTGGGCCTAATAGATGCCGTGATCCTCCACCTGTTGCCTCACCTGCACATGAGCATTCACAGTGGAGAGTGGGCATCATTCACCATGCTCCGGTCGCTCACTCTCTCACAGCTCCGCTCCGTGCTCGCCCACCAGCCGCCTAACTCACCGGACCTTCCACCTTGTTGGGCCGCGACGGCTTCGCCTCCCACCGCGGCTCAACGGAGGCTCCCTTGCTCAGTGGCTCAGCTGTTGCTGCTCAAGAGAAGCGAGGCTTACGCCGCCATCACTCTTTGTGTTCAAAGCAGCAGTGTCCAGTGTGAGTGAAACTGACTTTTTTCTTCCTCGTCACCACAACCCGGAGACTGTAAACCTGCCAGAGACTGTTCACCGTTCACCAAGGTGAAAGACTGTTTTTGTGACTATATTCTGGACTATCCAATTAATACTCACCATGCCACTTCCAAAGAGACTGTTTCATTATCCCAGGCTGTTAAAAGTCCGCTTGTTCACTGTAACTGTTTAGACTACGTTACCCATGATGCACCTCGGTATCTGTACTTCCGGTTGGGAACGTGTTCAGCGCAGTTCTGCACAGATGAGAGGTGTGTCGGAGGATTAACGTTTTTACTTGCATTCCTGTGTGAGTTAACCCTGTGTGCGTGCTTATCATATGACCACACACTCATATACACACTCACACTCCCTTTACCTGCATGTGAATGCTGTAATGCAATCGCCTCCCCACCAAAGCTGTACATCCTGTTGATGTCATCTGCCACCTCCTTATTAAAGTTATTTGAACTACGTCCCTGTGGAGTACCATTCCTTCTGACCGAGGACGACTTAGTTGAAGCGTGATTGGCAATCAGTGCAAACATATATTACACAGGCTGTTACTAATGACATTCACACCACTAGATCCAACAATTTCCTCACTCATAGTTCAGCCTTTTCCTGTTAGTGAACTGCGACAGACTGGTGACCTGTCCAGGGTGCACCAGGGTATGGTAGCTGGAATAGCAACCTATCCAAGGATAAGTGTAAGAGAATGGATGCATATGATGAAACTGGGATTTTGTTACACTTAATTATTTCCATTTTTTTAACAGTCTTGCCCCTGGTATGTAGCTCGTATTGCAAACAAGACTAAAACTATAACTATAAGTAGGGATGGGTACCGGTAATGGCACCTGTTCTGACATAAACGGTAGTAACCAGACCGAAAAGCAGCGCACATTTCGGTGCTTTATTTCGGTGCTTTTTTTTTCCTGAGATGTCATACACTTTGGATTCTAGCCAATCATTTTACGTTTTCAAGGATAGTAGGCGGGCCCAGGTACATACGTTCTTTGAGAGCAGAGCTACAGATTAAAAATGCCCAAGGCGAAGCGGTCAAAAGTCTGGCTGTACTTCACAGCAAAAGATGCAACTTCAGCAGCCTGCAACAAATAGTGATGGGATTTCCGGCTCTTTTTAGAGAACCGGCTCTTTCGGCTCGGCTCACGAAAAAGAGCCGGCTCTTTCGGCACTGAACCAGCTCTTCAGGTTGTTTTGTTGCTTTAAATAATTTATTATTAACAATAATATAAAATTATGCAAAAAAGGAATTACTAATGTAAAAAAAGTGATTTTATTTATATATGTTAATATACATAAACATATATAAATAAAACCACTTTTTTTACATTATTAATTCCTTTTAAGCTCCAAAGAACTGAATTTTGGAACTGAAACTGAATGATGAGAAGTGAAACTGAAGTTATTCGAGAGCCACATTTTAAAGGATAAAATACAGTTTCAAAGCAAATGAATTCATTTTCAAAATTTAAAATTAAATTTCACTTTAGTGACGATCATTTTCAAACCAATACATTAAACTTCAAATTAGGCTAATTCAAATTCAGTTTTTAAAAGCATTTGTTCAAGTTACGATTCAGATTCAATGTGAGCAATTTCAGTCAGTGTTTGTTGGATAGGAAGAATCCGTGTTTGAATACTTTTCATAAAACATGGCTGAGAGTGACGTTACATATTCTGCAAAAAATCCACTGCATACGCATAATAAGTGTTTTTGTTGTGTGTGCTTGTGTCCCCTTCCAGTTTCCCAGCATGCCCTCTCCACAGTGGTGGAGGTGTATGAGGGGGAAATATCTGTCCTGTTGGCTTGCGAGTACTCGGGTTTTATACCTGAGGAAAACCCCACAGTGCTGTGGACTCGCAATGATCTCAACCCCAAATCTGTCCACCTACGGCGAGAGGAAACAGATGATCTTAAAGGGCAAAACCAGCGTTACAGAGGGCGCACATCAATGAGGTCTGATGCTCTGGACACTTTAGACTTCAGCCTCACTCTGAGAAACCCCCAAATGACTGATAGCAGCAACTACACCTGCTCCATCGGAAATGAAAGGGAGGAACGGAAACTGACAGATATACAGCTGCATGTCAAAGGTAAGAAACCCAACACCCGTGATTATAAAGGTCAGAGGTCAAAATAAAGAGTAGTAGAACTTTCTTGTACTGAAAAACCTGATAAGATAGCAGTAACATTTTCTAGACGTAACTACTCTGGAAACATCAAAACATGAACACCAAAGCAGAAAATAGAATCTTATTGGTACAATTGTTTAGTGATGTTCGATTCGTGAACGAATCGTTCAATACTCGAGAGTTACTTTACTGACTCGTGAATCATGATTCACAAGCGCAACTGACTCACTGACTCATCCCTGTTGCTGTTAGCAAACTAATTCCATTAGCAGAAATATAACTAGCTTATAATTAAAATTGTGGGGAAAAAAACAACAGCCAGTTTATTAACAAAAACATTCCTGCTCTGAACCGGAAGAAAAAACCCTGAATAGAAGCTCACATCAAGACAATAGCTCCTCGGTTCACAGTAGCATCGCTCAGCTAGCATGCTAACAGCACATTTAAGGTACTCACCCCTCCCTTGCTGTGCTAAATCATAGCATAAGCAAATTACTCAGGACTCTCTAACCCCCTTCATCCTGGCTCACAGCTCAAACGAGTTGAACGAATCACTGACTCACTCACCCCCTCCCTCCTGGCTCACAGCTTCTTCTTCTTCTTCTTCTTGGTTGGCAACCAATGTTAAGGCACTTTACCGCCCCCTGGCTCACAGCTCAGTGGACATTTAGATGAGAAAATATATATTTGACACATTTAAGGAAAATACCAATAAAATAAAATAAAAATAAATAAATGTTCCCTTTAGAATTTTTTTGCTCTTTTTTGCTCTAAAAAAATAGTTGTTTTCTTTTACAATCATTCATCTTAGCAGTAGGATTTACATTAAAACAGAAACAAATTAAGTTTGAGTGAAAATATACATTTTTGCACTCTCTGGTCAACTGACTCAGTGACTCAAATGACTCAAGAAACCCGATTCACTTTGGTGAGTGACTCATTAAAACTCGATTCAGTGAAAAGAATCGAATTTACCATCACTACAATTGTTGGTGTATCTACAAAATTTGGATGATTTGATCCAGAAATTCTTACATATGCAGGAAAACCAGCAGCTCACAGGCCTAATAGGGACAGACAATAACCCCACAGTGCTGTGGACTCACACATTAGTACTGTGAAGACTTGGCTCACAATCTATCCTGATATTTTAAAACAGAATAGAGATTTGAATGACTTGATACCACAAATGGGTAATTTAGGTCCAAAAACTTTACCTCTGATAGAGCGATATCTGGATGGATAGTCCACAGATCAGTGTTGCCATAATATCACCAGCTGATAATTTGCAAGTTACCTACAGCATGAAAAGATGCAAAATTAGTGTTGTGGAATGTGTTTGTAGGGATATTTCTACGGTTTAGGAATCATTTAAATCAAGATGAGCCAAAGAATCATAAAATTAATTTATTTATTTTTACTGGCAGCAGAGTCAGAGGTCAGTTACACAGATGTTGAGATCTCAGAGAAGGTCAATTCTACGATTAAAAGTGTGACCTCATCTGCTTCTTTAGTTACAGTAAAATACACCACAAATAAAATGTGACAGAAAACTCGCTCTAGTGCGGCCCTCCTGCATGTGCAAAAGAAGACATCTGTCTTCTCCAGCGCTGATAATTGGCGTCTGTATTGTGTCAGTGACGTAAAAGACGGATTTAATGCGACATGACCATACACACAGCAGTCGCTTTCTAAAACATCAAATATGTATCAAATTCAGTACCACATACGAAAGTGAACCAGGTCAGATTTAAAAATATTGGATTTGTGCCGTTCACACTGTCATACCATGATCGGATATCGCATAGGGTCAAAAAAGTCGGATTTGATGTGCTTTCGCCTGCAGTGTGAACATAGCTAAAACTTGAGCTCAGTTGATAATCTGTCAGATGTTTCTTGATTGGAGTCTACCTGTGGTAGATTCAGTTGTTTGGACATGATTTGGAAAGGCACACACCTGTCAGCATAAGGCTCCATGGTTGACAGTGCATGTCAGAACACAAATTGAGCCTTGAAATCCAAGGAGTTGTCTGCAGACCTCTGAGACAGTATGCATTGTATCAAGGCACAGATCTGGGGAACGGTCCTGATGAGCACAGTGTCTGTAAATGGAAGAACACCCACCAGGACTCTTGCTAGAGTTCACTGTCGAGCCAATCTTAGTTACTGGGGTAGAAAGGCCTTAGTCAGGGAGATGACCAAAAACCTTATGGTCACTCTAAGAGAGCGCAGGTGTTTCTAGGTGGAGAGAGGAGAACCTTCCAGAAGGAGAGCTATATCTGCAGCACACCCACAATCACAATCTGTATGGTAGAGCAGCCAGACTGAAGATGCTCACTGGTCAAAGGCACATGACAGGCTACCTGGAGCTTACAAAAAAAGCCCCTGAAGGACTCTCAGATCATTAAAAAAGAAAGAAAAGTCTCTGGTCTGATGAAACCAATATTGAACTCTTTGTCCTGAATGCCAAGTGTCATGTCTGAAGAAAACCAGGCAACACTGGTCACCTGGTCAATACTCTCCCTACAGTGAAACATGGTGGTGGCTAGGGATGGGTATCGTTTAGGTTTTATCCGATACCGGTGCCAAACCAGTACTTTTGAAACGGTGCCGGTGCTTAAACGGTGCTCAAACCGGTGCTTAAAGAATGGAGAACACAAAATTGGTCCAAAAACCTCATGTTCAGCTGGGTTTTTTTTGTAAAAAGATAACAATGTTAGCCTTTTCTGCAGCTATAGGGCATATATGGTCACACTCTTGGCTGGAAGCAGTGCTTAAACAATGGAAAAAACACAAACTTTGTCCAAAAACCTCTCATGTTTAACTGTTTTCCACTTTTTTCTTTGGTCATTTTAGCCTTTTTGGCCAGGGTGAAGGAGTATCTGCCATCAAACAAGAAGACAGCCGCATGTAACTACGACGGTGTTTGCTAGTTCACCTTACATGCATTAATGTAATAATGTGGTTAGCGTACTCAACGTAAATTATACACGAACAACATGAAGCTACTCACGCAGAGGAGAACGGCTGCTGCTGCCATCATCATCCGTCATCATTTCTGCTACGCTGACAGGGCTAGGGGCCAGGACTCTCCTCTTCGGGTTTTTGGGGGATGTTGCTAACTCCGGGTCCGATAACAGGCACCACACCCGCAGTAGATGTGCACGGTGTGAGGTCTCGTAGCAAGCTATCAAACACGGCGCATTTCTCGGCTTTAAAAAAACCCGCTATGCGTCGCCAGGTGTTTCATCAGATTTGAGGTGTTACCTCCTTTGACAGTATCACAGTATCAGCTTAAAGCACTTGTTGCAGGCTGCTGAGTTTGCATCTTTTGCTGTGAAGTACAGCCAGACTTTTGACCGCTTCGCCTTGGGCATTTTTAATCTGTAGCTCTGCTCTAAAAGAACGTACGTACCTGGTCCCGCCTACTATCCTCGGAAACTTAAAATGATTGGCTAGAATTGGCTCAGGAAAAAAAAAAAGCACCGAAATAAAGCACCGAAATGTGCGCTGCTTTTCGGTCTGGTTACTACCGTTTATGTCAGAACCGATGGCACCGGACACCGGTACCCATCCCTAGTGGTGGCAGCATCATGCTGTGAGATATTTTTCAGTGGAAAGAACTAGAAGATTTCCTGAATGCACCAATGTATAGAGACCTTCTTGATAACAACCTCCTCCAGAGTGCTCTGGACCTTGGACTGGTTGAAGGTTCATCTTCCAACATCAAAACAATCCTAAACACAGAGCCAAGATAACAAAGGATTGGTTTGGGAACAATTTGTGGTCTTTGTTCTAGAGTGGTCCAGCCAGAGTCCAGACAAGAACCCAATTTAACATCTCTGGAGAGATCAGATGATGCCTTTGCACTGACACTCCTCATCCAGCCTGATGGTGCTTGAGAATGTCTGCAAAGAAGAAAAAAATTTATATTTTTTTGGTTTATTGTCCTCTCAGACCAACAGGTGGAGGTGAAGGTCACTGAAGGATCAGAGTCTGTCATCCTCCCATGCAAAACAATACCTGACCTGCCTGAGGACACCACAGTGAAGTGGATGAGATTTGACAGAGAAATCATGATGGTCCATGAGTATTCAAATGGAAGTGACCAACTTAAGAACCAAGACGACCTTTACTGTGGTCGCACAAAGATGAATGAAGACCTGCTGAGAACTGGAGACCTCAGTCTGACCCTGAAATACCCCACAGAGAGAGACAGTGGAGGATACATCTGCACCATCTACAGGGACAAAGACATCCTGAGACAGAAAGTAGTGCTGCGGGTCAAAGGTCAGTGATGATGCCCCAGGTCAAAGGTCAGAGATATAGATAAAGGTCAAGTGTCAGTGTTACAACAGCACATCAGAGTTCAGAAATCATGTTATTATTTTTATATTGGTCCACAGAACAGTTTCCATCCTGGGCCACAGCTCTCCTGGTTCTCCTGGTTCTTCTTGTGGTTTCTGGATGTCTTCTATTTTATTTCCGGCACTATTTCATGTCAGGTGAGTGTCTCCTACTACACTACCATAATGCCGATGGTTAGCAGGTGTCCTCTGGTGGCTCCTTGACTGTGGCTCACACAAACTTGTTCCAGAAGCTGAAAGAGTTGAGAGTTACAAACAGCTGATACAGAGAGCTGAAGAGAAACTTCCAGGTTTGTTCCTGTCAGTCAGAAAACCTCCTTCAGACTCAGTCATTGATCAGTGAAACAGCTCCACAACATGACTTTACTAAACAGTGTGTGAGCTTCACTGCATTGATCTGACACAGAGGCTGCATGTGGACAAGCTGTTCTTCTTCTGTGGTGGTAAACAGCAGGCTGACATGGAAACATGTGCTGACAGTAAATGTTGCAGCAGCTTCAGTAAATGTTCCTCCTTGAGTTGTGCTCAGTCATGTGGTGGAGAGCTTCAGATGTTCAGAGCAGACACATGAGATCTTCATGCTTTCTGTGCTGATGTGTGTGAGACATGGCCGACTGTGGAGGCTCAGTCTGTCTGTTCTTCTGCTCTTCATCCAACATGTCTGCAGCACTTTACAGGAAGCTGCAGACTAGTTACCAAAGAACGAGTCAGGAACACATCAGGAACAAACTGAGACACAATCTGACTGAGACTAGAAGACAAGGAGGGGACAGGGAGGTCATGTGACCATCACAGCTGCTGCTGATGTCATCATGTTGTGCTTTGTTGTTCTCTCAGTTTATAAGGTGGAGGTGGATTCAGGGGTGGAGTCTGTCCAGCTACCCTGTAAAGCCATAGTTTGCCTGTCAAAAGATGCGAAAGTGGAGTGGAAGGAAAATTACATGATTGCCAACACACCAAACAACAGGAAGGTCCACGTGTATGAGAACGGCTCTGACCAGCCTGAAAAACAGGACGATAAATACAAGAACCGAACAAAGATGAAGAGAAACTTACTGGAACCTGGAGACCTCAGTCTGACCCTGAAACACCCCACAGATGGAGACAACTCCACCTACACCTGCACCGTCTACAGCAGGGAGGGAAACATGCTGATGAAGAAAGAAGTGCTGCTCACTGTCAGAGGTCAGTGCTGTAGATGCAGGTCAAAGGTCAGAGGTCAGACTCATGATGGTGGTTCAGTCTCAGTGGGCTCCATCCAATAATGTTACAGTGTTAGCATGTCTGATGTTTGTGGCTGTTTTGGTTTTTATTTGATTTCCAGCCAAATGTAAAAGCTTCAGCAGATGAACTGTAGGAGCAAAGTTCATGTGTGAGACTTCATCTGAAAGGTAACATCTTCTAGTTTCTGAACATGTGTTTGTTTAGCATGTGGCTAAAACACAGGCTAAGCTAAGTCAGTTCAAATCTCAGTAAAAACCTTCTTTGGTCCTCATCTATAATCAGTCATATCTGAGTCACAATAACTAGAAGATGATTTCTAGCAGAACTGTGAAAATCTCCACATCCTTTCTCCATGTTATCATCCAAAGCTGTGTGAAGTTTCAGAGCTCTGCAGCTAACAGAGACTTTCAGTTTGCTGCTCTCTTCCTCTGACAGCTCCATTCTTAGGGAGCGTTAGTTCTCTGTTTCACTTTATTCCACTTATTCAGTCTGATGTTCTCTGATCTGTTTCTCTTGTTTAGTGTCTTAAATGCTGCCAGTGCCTCTCTTTGCTTTAACCAACCTTTCTCTTTATTTCTGAGCTTTTTAAGGACTTTAACTGATGCATCAACCTTTGAAAATGGAAAGAAATCAGTCAGATTCATGGCTGCATCAAAGTGTCACATGTAGTTCTCCCACATCAGCTGGATTATATCTATAGCAGCAAACAGCAGCTGATCCACAAATCTTTGTCTGTGTTAATAAAGTTGGATCAGTTCAAATAGTTTGTTGCTCTGCACTTGAAAGCAGCAGTTTTCTAATGCACCACCTTCATGTTTCCTTCATATTTGAATCCCCTGTAGATACTGACAGGTAACCATGTCACACAGAGCTCAAGCCTTTGAATCCAGCTGTGATTGTTGATTTTCTATTGAATGGACTTTTTCAAATCCAGCTGTAGGCCTGTGTTTGTGAGCTCATTAACAGCTGTTTATTTAGAGATACGTGGTCCTCACAGGACAGCCACTACAAACATATGATTTTATAGAATATGATGCATTACTGCAGATTCAACACAATAGAAAGGATTTGAAATGAGCTCAGCCTTAAACATGTGCAGCAGTAATATTGATCCATAGACACTGATGGGAACATTTTTCTGCACAATAAGTACTTTGACTTTTCAGACTTTATGTCCAATTTGCCAGTACTGCAGTTTTGTGTGTAGTGAGGTGTTTTCATGGTGTTTTATTGGTGCTTTTACTAAAGGAAGGCTTCTATCAAATTCTTCCAAATGTTGTCAAACTGAGCTGTGTGATGAAGTGAGTGTGACAGAAACACTCAGACTGTGTTTCTCTGCTTCATCAAGTCAAATCTGGTCCTCAGAGACTGAATAAAGTCCTGTCCCACTAACAGCAGCTCCAACAGTCTGTTCACTGCTTTCTTCCTGTCAGTCTTCATCTTTCTGCTGCGTCTCCTCTTCACACTGACCACTTTCTATCTAACAGTGAGCTCCCAGTGAAGCAGCAGCATTCAGCCTGTTAGAGTCAACACAAATGTCTCCATCCAAGCTCATGTTGTGCTTTGTTGTCCTCTCAGTCCCCCAGGTGGAGGTGGATTCAGGGGTGGAGTCTGTCCAGCTGCCCTTCAACACCACACTTCACCTGCCTGAAGACGCTAAAGTGGAGTGGAAGGACAATTCTATCTACAACAGGAAGGTCCACGTGTATGAGAACGGCTCTGACCAGGCTCACAAACAGCACCAGGTTTACAGAGACCGAACGAAGATGAATGAAGACCTGCTGAAAACTGGAGACCTCAGTCTGACCCTGAAACACCCCACAGACTGGGACAACTACACCTACACCTGCACCGTCTACAGCAGGGAGGGAAACATCCTGCTGAAAAAACAAGTGGCGCTGAAAGTCAGAGGTCAGTGCTGTAGATACAGGTCAAAGGTCAGAGGTCATGTAGGAGTTTATTCTCTAAAAGCTTTTAGTTTGTATCTATTTTCAGTTCATTCAAACAAAATAAATTCTTTGATGTTTTGATCTAAAAGCCAAAAATGTCAGGCGGAGCAACTGTGTGTTTAAATGAACAGACTAAGAAGACCATTAAAATGATCCTAACTTCAAAATAAAGCCTCTGGCATGATTTGAGTTTGGATCAAATCAATAGTTTTGTTAGTTTAGTCCAAATCAATGTAAATGTATAAATATCAATAGTTTTAAAGCTGCTGAGATCATTCAAACACTTTGATCCAGTCATTTGGATGTTGTCACATGTCAGGGTGGAGCAGCCATAAATATGAGGCTTTTATTGTGAAGTGAAAATGATGAGTGTGATGATCCAGATGTTGGTGTGATTGAGAGTGAATGAAAGTGAGTGATGGAGGCAGCAGGAAACTAACAGGCTGTTTGTTCTGAGAGGTCACATGACTGTTTTTCTCAGCAGAGTCTGATGGATTTGATGAGACCATGAGAGCGGCTTCAGTTCCTCATCAGAAAGAGTCTGACAGAAGCTCCTCCCTCTATACCCCAGTAGACTTCTATTAGACTGCTCCAGATTCCTGAGAGTTCACACAGAAAACTTTACAAACAGCCAAAGAAAAACTATTGAAAAGGCTTCAAGATGACAAAGAGCTCTTTCACAGCACATATGAGCCATTAAGAAGTGCACATTTGTGTTTTCCATAGTCCATCATCCAATAATATCAAAGGACAAACTGTGAGGTAAAAAGCCTTCAGCTCTTTGTGAATGAAGCAAAAAGACTTTGGTCCTGAGAGATGGTTCAAAACACAATTCAGACCTACCAAAGTATTATTGGTGCCAAACACATGAAGCCTTCAACTTTGTATTTGTCCAGTCAGTGTGGCAATAGAAGTCACTGTGAGGATTTTCAATGTGCTATCAAAGAGCATCCAAACAATCAGGTGAGAATGAAGAGAATTAGTGTGGATGGACAGAAAATCCATATCCAGTGTGATTTAGGAGCAGTTCATATATAATGAGTGAAATGAAAGAAGAGCACAGACAGTAAGAACATGAGTGAGCAGACATTTTGGAGCTGCTGATCCACACAGGGCTGGATGGAAGGAGTGGGAGTCCATGATGGCTCAAAGTCTCTGATCCTAACTGTTCCTGAGCCTCTCCCCTGCCTCCTCTTTGGATCTTCTCCTCCTCTTCTTCCTTATCTGCCTCCTCCACCACTGCTCTCTCCTCCTCATCTCCTCCTCAGCTGAACTGAAGTCAGGGCTGTAACATGAGGAAACGTGCAGAAATGACTGAGTCAGCATGTTGTTGAAGTGAGTTGAGTGATTGTGAGCAGATTAGATGTGCGAGCCTCCCCTGTAGAGAAAAGCAAATCTTCTCCAGAGTTTCCCACCTCATGTTTTCCTGTGTCACAGCTGATTGTCAAATCCTGGCTGTCACTAAATGAGTGGTCCAAAGGTGGAAGGAGGAGCACAGTTAGATTGTTCACCTCCTAACCTGTGAAATCAATCAGCTGAATGAAAAACACTGTGATCCTATGAGTGTCATGAACCACGGTGTACATACACAATAAGGACCCCAGAAACAGAATCAATGCGCAGCCACTCAGAACAATATACAAGTTTATTAATAAACAAAAAAACTCGATGAAATCAAGGGAACCAAAACTGAAATCTTGAGCCAGGGAAAAATAACTGTGAAGACAAAGCCCTGGAGCGCCGTAATCGGGACTGTGGGAAAACTGCAAGGAGCAGTCATGTGTGCCGGGTGAAGTAGTCCTCCAGTGATTGCCTCGAATGGAATGGAGGTGAGCTGGAGGCGGCCCGGCCCGGGTGTGGTCACCGCAGCATCCTGTGGCTCCCCGGATACTGAGCCATGGACCATGACAGTACACCCCCCCCCCCCCAAGGGTCGCCTCCAGGCGGCCGCCTTGATTGCTGCCTGCGGGGGGGAAGCATGGAAGTCAGCGATGACAGACTGGTCCAGAAGAAATGACCACGGAATCCACAGACAGTCTTCGGAACCATACCCCTCCCAGTCCACCAGATACTGCCATCCCCGCCCGCACCGACGAGCCTCCACGATCCGTTGGACCATATAGGCGGGATCACCATCAATGAGCCGGGCGGGAGGAGGTGGCTCGGACGGAGGGTACAAAGGGCTGTGGTGGACCGATTTCATTTGGGAGATGTGGAACGTGGGATGTATAGGAAACAGGAAGCTTAAGCTGAACTGCCGCTGAACTGATGACAGTCTCGATTTCATAAGGGCAGTGTCGAGCCAATTTGCGGGATGTCTCTCTCAGCGGGATGTTTTTAGCGGCCAGCCACACCTTCTGCCCTGGCCGATATTCAGGGGCGGGGTTCCGGCGGCGGTTGGCATTGTTCCTCGGTTTGCAGGAGAGCTTGGCGAACTCTGTGCCAGATCAGTTGGCAGCGACGAAGATGATGTAGTGCAGAGGGGACGGCGAGGTCAAGCTCATTCTTGGGGAAAAGCGGAGGCTGATACCCAAGAGGGGCTTCGAACAGTGACAGCCCTGTAGCGGATTAGGTAAGTGAGTTATGGGCATATTCCACCCAGGAAAGATATGTAACCCAAGTGGAGGGGTTTTGAGATCCGACGCAGCGTAGTGCAGCCTCCAGCATTAAGTCGCTCAGTTTGACCATTAGACTGCGGGTGAAAGCCGGAGCTCAAGTTAATATAAGCTCCTAGAATTGAACAAAAGATCTTCCAGACTTGTGAGGTGAACTTTTTTCTCTGTACCTATGAAGGGCCTTGAGGGGACTTTTGTTGTGATTTGGCGCTATATAAATAGAACTGAATTGAATTGAACTGTGGCCCCCGGTCAGAGACTATTTCGAGGGGAATACTATGGAGCCTAAAAACATTGTGTATTAGAGTCTGTGCAATTTCGGCAACAGTGGGCAATTTTGCTAGAGGGATGAAGTGAGCAGATTTTGAAAATCTATCAGAGATGGTAAGAATTGCACTTTTCCCTGAGGAGCTGGGGAGACTGGTGACAAAATCTAGAGAAATATAGGACCAGGGCCGGTGTGGTGTTGTGAGTGGGTGGATCAAGTCCACTGGGTGTTTAGTGGACAGTTTATTACGTGCGCAAGTGGCACAGGCTGACACAGATTTTTTCACATCCTTTATAAGAGATTTCCACCAAAAATGCAGTTTGAGAAGGTTTATGGTTCTACTCACGCCAGGGTGGCACGAAAACCACGACAATGATTGCTCCACGGGCGACAGAAGGGGACAAAACACTGTCCGGGAGGCCCGGTACCTGGGTCAGGATCCCCTGGGAGGGCCTTGCAAATAACATCCCAAATGTCCCATGTGAGAGGGAGTGAGTTGGCGTGAAAAGGTGCACGGCTGGAGTTTCCCTTGGGGCCCAAAACGTTGAGACAGCAAAGCCCCCACTCCCTTGTCAGACATGTCCACCTCCACAGTAAATTGTTTATTGGTATCAGGGTGAATTAGGATTGGGGCCGAAGTGAATAATTGCTTCAGTTTGGTGAATGTCGTGTGAGCTTCTGAGTGCCAGGCGAACGGTACCTTAGGGGAGGTGAGACAAGTGAGTGGAGTGACCACCTGGCTGTAGTTTTGGATGAAACGCCGGTAAAAGTTGGCTAACCCAAGGAAGCGTTGGAGCTGCTTGCCTGACTCTGGGACGGGCCATTCCAAAACCCCTTTGACTTTCACCAGGTCCGTCTTCACCTGTCGTCCTGCCAATATATAGCCCAGAAAAGAAACAGATGAGACGTGAAACTCACACTTTTCCGCTTTGACATATAGTCTGTTCTCCAGTAAGCATTGTAACACAGTCCTCACATGAACATAGTGTTCCTCAGGGGTTATGGAAAAAATAAGGATGTCATCCAAGTACACAAAAACAATAACATTCAGAAAATCTCGAAGCACAGTTCACCAGGGCCTGGAAGACCGCAGGTGCATTCGTTAAGCTGAACGGCATCACCAGATACTTGAAGTGCCCCAGCAGAGTGTTAAAAGCGGTCTGCCATTCGTCTCCTTCACATATTCGAACCAGGTGGTAGGCCTTCCGTAGGTCCAGCTTGGTGAACACCGTGGCCCCCCTGAAGAGTCTCAAAAAACAGAGTTAATCAATGGCAGTCGATATTTATTTTTTACGGTAATGTAATTCAGCTCCCAATAGTCAATACACGGCCGCAGAGATCCATCTTTCTTCCCCATAAAGAAAAAACCTGCAGCAACCGGGAAGAAAAAAGGTCAGATAATACCTGCTGCGAGGGATTCCTGGATGTAGTTTTCCATGGATTCTCTCTCAGGGCAAGACAAGTTGTGCAATTTACTGGAAAGCAACGGAGCTCCGGGCAGCAGGTTGATGGAGCAGTCGTAAGGACGGTGAGGTGGTAGTGAGCGAGTCTTATCCTTATTAAACACTTCTTGTAGATAATGATACTCCGCTTGGATTGAGGTGAGATCTGGTGGTTGTGAAACTTGTGGGGTGGATTTAGTAGGTGTGGTGGGAACGGCTGACCTCAGACAGTTCACTAAACAAAACAAACTCCAATTGGCAATTTTCTTTCCAGCCCAATCAATGCGAGGATTATGTTTCTGTAACCAGGAGTAACTAAGGATAAGTGGAGTGTTGGGGGAAGGAAAAGTGAAGAAAGGAATCTGTTCGTTATGGTTTCCGGAAGTAACTAATTTTACTGGTCTGATGAGTAAGAGAGGGAGTCCATGACAGCCGCTAGAGTCGGGAATTCAAGCACATATTCCACGACACTGCGTCTGCACTGCCCGAGTGCTAACAAATTTTGCGTGGAATTTGCTTCAAAAAGAGGAGGCGAAAAAGTCGCTTTAAACTCCTCGAGGAAATTATCATAGGAGCAGTGACTAATCGGATGGGAAAATAGATACGCTTCAGCCCACACCAACGCTCTTCCCCTCAGCAGTCCCACGAAGTGGGAGATTTTAATGGCATCGTTGGGGAAGATGTGTGGCGTGCGGGTGAAGAAAAGAGTACACTGAAAAAGGAACCCTCCACACAGGTCCAATTCCCTGTGTAAGCTTTCTGGCTACAGTGCAACTCATCCTGTGTCTCACTAAGCTCCTGACACTGACCCTGGAGCGACTGCACAAGCTGGTCATGCCGACTCAGCATGGCCCCCTGCTTACTTATGGCGGAGCGGATTGGGTCTGCGAGGTCCATAGTGCCCGGTCCATACTGTCACAAACCACGGTGTACACCATCACGATTAGGACCCCAGAAGCAGACTCAATGCACAACCACTCAAAACTGTATACAAGTTCATTAATAAACAAAACAACTCGATGAAATCAAGGTAACCAAAACTGAAAACTTGAGCCAGGGAAAAATAAATGGGAAGACAAAGCCCTGGAGCGCCATAATCGGGACCGTGGGAAAACTGCAAACAGAAAGGGGAAACACAGTTAATAAAGCACTGGGGAATGATGTGTGACAGCCAGAAAACGTTAAATTTCAGAGCTTACAGTCAGAGTCGGACCGTGGAACTCAGAGGGGAGGGGATCCAAGGAGGCAGGAACAAGGATGGGAGGCAAACAGGCAGGAGGACAGGCAGGTTGGAGGCTTCCAGTGGCGAACGCTGATCACTAGGTACACAGTAACAAGATTAAGATGGATTCCGAAATTCTCAGGTAAATGCAAAACTTACGAAGAGCCTAGTTACCACCGAGGGGTGACTAACGGACTGGAGAGGAGCAGTCATCTGTGCCGGGTTAAGTAGGCCTCCGGTGATTGACTCGAATGGGATACAGGTGTGTTGAGAGCAGCACAAACAAACTCCATCAAAGTGATTTGTGCTGTTGCAGAGCTGTGTGACTGCATTTGTCTTCATTATGGACACATTTCTACAAATGGGACTAAACATGTGACCCTCTGCACATCCATGGGCTCAGGTATTCTTTGTATTGTGGCTCCTCCCCCTTGACCTCCGTGTTAGCTTCAGGTGAGTTTAGCTGTGTTTCCTCCAAATCCCAGAATTCCTGAGGAGCAGGAATATGTGGGGCTGGGCTCTAAACACTCAGGGTGAGGACTGAGTGAAGAGCTACAGGACAGAGCCAAAGTTTCAGCACTGCGCTCACAGCTTTGAGACGTCCAATCAGCAACTGGTCCTGATAACATCTCCCCTCTCATTCCACATACATGAAGACTGCTAGAAGCAGCTATCAGCCACATCAGGCTCACATCATGCTTGGTATTAAACATGCTGCAGTCTGCAGTAAACTCCCTGCCACAAAGCTTTGAGTGCTCTGAAAGGGAATCTCCTCCAAATCCACCTGTAACAAGGTCACCTGCAGAAATAACTGTGTCCACGGGCAGAGTCACTAACACTCTGCACCAGAGCTAAACCTGCTTTGGAGCTAAAAAGCTGCTGTCAGGGTTTCCTGCAGAGGTTCACAGTAAATGTGGAGACTGAAAGCTGTGGACAGTTTCTGTGGCTGGATTATTTCATATGTGTTTGTAGGAGTTTCACTTTCAAAGTTTGGAGTAAAGTGTTGAAATAAATCAGGTCTGTGACGCACACTTTACTGCAGATTGTTCTCAATGGAACACAAAAAGCAATCAAAATGTGATTGATCCTGATGTGGTTGTGATTGTTCAATTCAATTCAATTCAATTTTATTTATATAGCGCCAAATAACAACAGCAGTCACCTCAAGGCGCTTTATATTGTACATTATATACAGAGAAAAACCCAACAATCATATGACCCCCTATGAGCAAGCACTTTGGCGACAGTGGGAAGGAAAAACTCCCTTTTAACAGGAAGAAACCTCCGGCAGAACCAGGCTCAGGGAGGGGCGGGGCCATCTGCTGCGACCGGTTGGGGTGAGAGAAGGAAAACAGGATAAAGACATGCTGTGGAAGAGAGACAGAGATTAATAACAGACATGATTAAATGCAGAGAGGTCTGTTAACACATAGTGAGTGAGAAAGGTGACTGGAAAGGAAAAACTCAGTGCATCATGGGAATCCCGGCAGCTCACGCGTCTATTGCAGCATAACTAAGGGAGGATTCAGGGTCACCTGGTCCAGCCCTAACTATATGCTTTAGCAAAAGGAAAGTTTTAAGCCTAATCTTGAAAGTAGAGATAGTGTCTGTCTCCCGAATCCAAACTGGAAGCTGGTTCCACAGAAGAGGGGCCTGAAAACTGAAGGCTCTCCCTCCCATTCTACTTTTAAATACTCTAGGAACAGCAAGTAGGCCTGCAGAGCGAGAGCGAAGTGCTCTAATGGGGTGATATGGTACTACAAGGTCATTAAGATAAGATGGGGCCTGATTATTTAAGACCTTGTATGTGAGGAGCAGGATTTTGAATTCAATT
Source organism: Oreochromis aureus (assembly GCF_013358895.1). Taxonomy (NCBI): domain Eukaryota; kingdom Metazoa; phylum Chordata; class Actinopteri; order Cichliformes; family Cichlidae; genus Oreochromis; species Oreochromis aureus. Next base: position 93,010,136 of record NC_052944.1, on the reverse strand, counting down.
CTGGATTTAACAAGAAGCCAATGAAGGGAAGCCAAAACAGGAGAAATATGCTCTCTCTTTCTAGTCCCTGTCAGGACTCTTGCTGCAGCATTTTGGATTAGCTGAAGACTTTTCAGCGAGTTTTTAGGACATCCTGATAATAAAGAATTACAATAGTCCAGCCTGGAAGTAATAAATGCATGAACTAGTTTTTCAGCGTCACTCTGAGACAGGATATTTCTAATTTTAGAGATGTTGCGCAAATGGAACAAAGCAGTCTTACATATTTGTTTAATTTGTGCGTTGAAGGACATGTCCTGGTCAAAAATTACTCCAAGGTTCCTCACAGCATTACTGGAGGCCAAGGTAATGCCATCCAGAGTAAGAATCTGGTTAGATACCATATTTCTAAGATTTTCAGGGCCGAGTACAATAACCTCAGTTTTATCTGAATTAAGAAGCAGAAAGTTAGCGGCCATCCAGGTCTTTATGTCTTTAAGACATTCCTGCAGTTTAACTAATTGGTGTGTGTTACCTGGCTTCATGGACAGATAGAGCTGCGTGTCATCAGCATATCAGTGAAAATGTATACTGTGTCTTCTAATGATGCTGCCTAGGGGAAGCATGTATTATGTAAACAGAATTGGTCCTAGCACCGAACCCTGTGGAACACCATAATTGACCTTAGTGTGTGAAGAGGACTCTCCATTTACATGTACAAATACAAACCACTGCAGCACAGTACCTGTAATACCTCCACCTAGGGCTGCTCGATTATGGCAAAAATGATAATCACGATTATTTTCACTGAAATTGAGATCTCGATTATTTGACGATATTTATTTAACAATAACAATGTATTGAATAATGGCTTTAAAGATGTCAAAAAATAATATAAAATAGTGTGAAAATACTGATAACAGTGCAAATGTTTGCAACATAAAAAATAAATGAAAAATGTAAACATCTATGTTTAGTGAACCTCAAAATACTGCATAATACTGGTTGTTCACTGTGTTAATTGAGCAGTGGTCTTTGGCGAGGAAAACGTTACCGCGTTTGTTATCTCCTCGTGTCTCTGGGAGCTGGTGGGATATTTAGTCGCGTTGTACAGGGTAGCGTGAATGGAAGTCTGTGAGGATGAAGCAGGTGTTGTCAAGAGTTTTTTCTCTATGTTCCTTCATTGTTTGATCGTATGTCACTTTGTGAGCGGTCTTCAAATGATTGAATAAATTTGTAGTGTTGCTCTGTGGTGCAGCTACGACACCGTAGCAAAGTTTACACACTATGTCTACTTGATCCACGTCTGACTCCACGAACCCATAATGTTTCCACATCACTTAAGTCGTTTTACTTCTCTTTTCAACCAACGGCATTCTTTCTTCAGCAGCCATTATCCTCTCCTCTCCAAATAACTTCTGCTTAGCTTTCCGAGCTTTCCGAGCTTCCCTCGGGTCCTCTTAATTGTTGTGATGTGTGTTCGAAACGCAGAGAGGTGCGCTCGATTTGCCACACGGAGCAGCGCGAGAGTAAAGCACGAGGGAGGTGCTAATAATCGGCTCAGTCATTTTTAATGATCGTTGAAAGCCCAGATCGTAATCAGCCCTACCTACAGCATGTTCTAATCGCTCTAATAGGATATTATGATCAACAGTATCGAACGCAGCACTAAGGTCTAGCAGGACAAGCACAGAGATGAGTCCACTGTCAGAGGCCATAAGAAGATCATTTGTAACCTTCACTAAAACTGTTTCTGTGCTGTGATGAGCTCTGAAACCTGACTGAAACGCTTCAAATAAGCCATTCCTCTGCAGATGATCTGTTAGCTGTTTGACAACTATTCTTTCAAGGATGTTTGATATGAAAGGAAGGTTGGAGATTGGCCTATAATTAGCTAAGACTGCTGGGTCTACAGATGGCTTTTTGAGTAAAGGTTTAACTATGTTAGAACAAGATCTAGAGTGTGATTAAAGTGGTGGGTGGGTTCTTTTACATTTTGAGAGAAGCCAATTGAGTCTAATAACAGATTAAATGCCATGTTGAGGCTGTCATTTTTAGCATCTACATGGATGTTAAAATCACCCACAATAATTATTTTATCTGAGCTGAGCACTAAATCAGATAAAAAGTCTGAGAAATCAGAGAGAAACTCTGTGTAAGGCCCAGGTGGACGATAGATGATAACAAGTAAGACTGGTTTCTGAGTTTTACAGCTGGGGTGGACGAGGCTAAGCATCAGGCTTTCAAATGAATTAAAAGTCTGTCTTGGTCTTTCGTTAATTAATAGACTGGTGTGTGAAAAATTGCTGCCACACCGCCCCTCGGCCTGTGCTTCGAGGTTTCTGGTAGTTAGAATGACTCGGGGTGTTGATTCATTTAAACTAACATACTCATCCTGCTGCAACCAGGTTTCTGTAGGGCAGAGTAAATCGATTTGTTCATCAATTATTAAGTCATGTACTAACAGAGACTTGGAGGAGAGAGACCTAATATTTAATAATCCACATTTCACTGTTTTACTCTTTGGTTCAGATGTGGATACTGTATTGTTCTTTCTTTGTGATTTTTATGTTTAAGTTGTTTATTGCTGGTTTTAGTTTGTTTTTGTGTCTTTTGGGAGCTGACACAGTCTCTATGGAGATGGGTTTTGGGGGGTAGCAGGAGGAGAGAAGCTGCAGAGAGGCGTGTAAGACTGCAACTCTGCTTCCTGGTCCCAACTCTGGATAGTCATATTTTGGGGGGTTTAATAAATTGGTCCATATTTCTAGAAATGAGAGCTGCTCCATCCAAAGTGGGATGGATGCCGTCTCTCCTAACAAGACCAGGTTTCCTCCAGAAGGTTTGCCAATTATCTATGAAGCCCACATGGTTTCTGGGACACCACTCAGACAGCCAGCAATTTAAGGAGAACATGCGGCTAAACATGTCACTCCTGGTCTGATTGGGGAGGGGACCAGAGAAAACTACAGGGTGGGCCATTTATATGGATATGTAGCCGCTAAACTGGTGACCTAAATCTTCGCCACCACGTCTATATACATACAAGCATAAGGGGAGAGAGTGAATCAGCGCTCGGAGTACGGACACTGGGCCGGCTTTAAACACACCATTTATTTTTTAGAAGAACAGCCAGAATCACAAGTACGAGTTAAAATCCCCACTGTACAATAAAAAATAAATGTTCCCAACCCGCTAAAAAGCCCTGCCGGCAGAGATAAATATACAATTAAAAAAAATCAAAGCTAAATGAATGTCCTTTTTATACAATAAAAACTTCCCCCCCCAGAGTCCTCTATTCCCAGTGTCCAACCACACACACTCGGGCAAATGTTCCTTAGCTGAAAGAGACAGAAGGGGAGCTCCTCTTCCGGGATGGGGAAATCTCGCCAGCAGAAGGCCAGGGAGGAGGCTCCTATCCCCACCTGGCAGCGCGTGACCGTGCAGTCCAGCCACTCTCCGCACCCGCACACGGCTTCCCTCGTAGCCCGGCCCTAAAACAACAAACACGGGCCAGCAACGTTGTCGGCACAGCCACTGTTACCCTTCCCCGGCAAAGCCACGCCTAGCGCCCAACAGTGGGAAAGCGATACTCACGGATGCAGGCAGAGGCGTCCCCTCTGCCCTACTGTGGATTTCACGCGTCGCCTCCCACTGTTGCTATTCTGTCCGTCAGAACTGAATCGCCGGGTTATGCTGGCCGATCGCCGGAAGTCTCGCGACGCCGCACAGGCAGGCCGGTCCTTCTATACATGCGCTCGTCTGCACACGTTCAGTTTCCTGCTCTTCGCTTTCCGTGTGTCTCTCCTCCCGTCTTTGCGCTCACTATCTCCCTTAAGTCAGTTTGGCGGCCAATAGGCCACCTCGGGGGGCACGCCCCCACCTCACAGGTGCACGCAATTATCTGTCCAATCCACAGTGGAATAAAAAAAGGAATACTGTACAACAACACAAAACACAGTATAAATATGGAATAAAATCATGCAATAAAAATTATTACAATAAGATCATGCAACTAAAATTGACACTATGCACCAACACACAGTCCAATCCAAAACAAAACATAAAAACACAATTTTCCACTGTGTGACAGATACACCGTAATAAAATGGGAATGGTTGGTGATATTAAAGTCCGTTTGAGGCACATTAGTATATGTGAGGGGGCAAACTCCTCAAGATGGGTGGTGACCATGGTGGCCATTTAGAAGTCGGCCATCTTGGATACAACTTTTGTTTTTTCAATAGGAAGAGGGCCATGTGACACATCAAACTTATTGGTAATGTCACAAGAAAAACAATGCTGTGCTTGGTTTCAACGTAACTTTATTCTTTCATGAGTTATTTACAAGTTTCTGACCACTTATAAAATGTGTTCAATGTGCTGCCCATTGTGTTGGATTGTCAATGCAACCCTCTTCTCCCACTCTTCACACACTGATAGCAACACCGCAGGAGAAATGCCAGCACAGGCATCCAGTATCCGTAGTTTCAGGTGCTGCACATCTCGTATCTTCACACCATAGACAATTGCCTTCAGATGACCCCAAAGATAAAAGTCTAAGGGGTCAGATCAGGAGACCTTGGGGCCATTCAACTGGCCACGACGACCAATCCACTTTCCAGGAAACTGTTCATCTAGGAATGCTCGGACCTGGCACCCATAATGTGGTGGTGCACCATCTTGCTGGAAAAACTCAGGAACGTGCCAGCTTCAGTGCATAAAGAGGGAAACACATCATCATGTAGCAATTTCAAATATCCAGTGGCCTTGAGGTTTCCATTGATGAAGAATGGACCCACTATCGTTGTACCCCATATACCACACCAAACCATCACTTTTGTTGTTCCAACAGTCTTAGAGGGATCCATCCAATGTGGGTTAGTGTCAGACCAATAGCGGTGATTTTGTTTGTTAACTTCACCATTCACATAAAAGTTGCCTCATCACTGAACAAAATCTTCTGCGTGAACTGAGGGTCCTGTTCCAATTTTTGTTTTGCCCATTCTGCAAATTCTGTGCGCCGATCTGGGTCATCCTCGTTGAGATGCTGCAGTAGCTGGAGTTTGTAAGGGTGCCATTTGTGAGTAGCTAATATATCCACCGAAGGGATGTTCGACTAATGCCGCTCTCCAGTGACATGCGGCGAGTGCTACGCTGTGGGCTCTTGCTGAATGAAGCTAGGACAGCCACTGATGTTTCTTCATTAGTGACAGTTTTCTTGCGTCCACATTTTGGCAAATCCAACACTGAACCAGTTTCATGAAACTTAGCAAGCAGTTTGATAACTGTAGCATGGGTGGTCTCGTAGGGTGTCTTGCATTGAAATCTGCTGCAATGACCCGGTTACTGCGTTCACCAGATATCAGCATAATTTCGATCCGCTCCTCACGTGTTAACCTCTTCGACATGTCAATGGCTGTGAACAAAGAGAAACTTCTAAATAACTCATGAAAGAATAAAGTTACGTTGAAACCAAGCACACCATTGTTTTTCTTGTGACATTACCAATAAGTTTGATGTGTCACATGGCCCTCTTCCTATTGAAAAAACAAAAGTTGTATCCAAGATGGCCACCATGGTCACCACCCATCTTGAGGAGTTTGCCCCCTCACATATACTAATGTGCCACAAACGGACTTTAATATCACCAACCATTCCCATTTTATTACGGTGTATCTATATAAATGGCCCACCATGTACAGATTCCGACATTGTTTTGGCAAAGTTACACACCGATTGTTGCTTCTAGCAGTGTTCATGTATTTGCACAGAGAGGGGGAGATGTTATCAGAGTGTGTAACTGATCAGATCTGATGGTAAATCGTGTTCATGTACAGTCAGCTGATCCTCACAGTTCACTTTGTAATCATGCAGCTCTCCTCTGATCAATCCTGAGCTCCACCTGAGTCTCAGTCCTCAGGACCTCACACAGTCCCAGCAGCTTCTATCTTTATACATTTATATATAAATATAAATATTTTTTAAATATATTATATATTAGATTTCCTCTCATTCATTTGATCCTTCAGAAAGTTTAGAAAGTGAAGACGTTCCTCACTCGATGCCGTAATCTGATGAAAACTTGCAGGATGTCAAAGACGCTCCACTGAGCTCCAAAGAGCTCCAAAGAGCTCTGGGCTGTGCTTATTAGAATGAATTAAAGGAGAGAAATAGCCGGCCCTCGCCTCGTTCACCTGTTCATTGAAAGCAGTCGTTCATGCTTTCATTTCTTGATGACGGAGCTGAAGATTCACCTTCTTCCGTCTCCTTTCTGCCCTCCGGCATTGTCTTTTCAGACTGTGAATGTCTTTGTGAATCCAGGGCAGCAGCGGCGAGCACCACGTTTAGTCCTGATCTTAAAAGGTGCAGTTGAATCTAAAGTGGATGTACAAAGGAGGTTCAGATCATTCAGAGTGTTTGTGTGTGTGAGGGAGGAGGAATACCAGTGGTGGTAGGAAACACTGATGAACATGTTTCTCCTGTTTCCTCATGAAAAGAGCGTCAGCGTACTGACACAGCTTCTTTTGCCTGATCACTTGGAAAAATGATCTCAAACAGAATCCATCAATGATCAGATAGAAACACATCAGCTCAAAGCCTGGAGTTCATACTGAAGCCCACAGTTATATGTAGGCCAACAACACGCTGTTTGAAACCAATGAATTTACTGTACTGAGGAACTCTGTGGCAAATGAGTCAGTAAGATCATCAACATGGATTTTTTTTTTCTTGCCCGCCTGTCCCGTTTGGTTCTTTTGCCTACAGAATTATTGTCTAAATTCCAAGAAAGATGCCCAATGGATTTACTTTACCAAATGGACCATCCCGGCCTTGCCGTATTGGTCCATTTGATTGACCTTGTTTTTATTGTTTATTTTATTTTCAGTTGTTACATACGGAAAAGACATGACTGGGGGAAAGGAAAGGGAGAAAGAAAGAAAGAGAGGGAGGGAATGAAAAACAGTGGGTAAGAAGAACGGTGATAAAGGCACAAAAGAAAAAAGGGGTGGGGGGACAAAAAATACATACATATATCAATCACCTGGATCAACTGTTGAGAGAAAAAAACGGCAGCCAGCTGTGCCAGAGTGGAACTAGCCCCAGGCCCAGAAGCCGAGGGCACCCCACCCCCTCGAAGGGGCCCGACCGAGCCACAGGCACCAGGCCCTGACAAGCAGCCATCGGGAGTGAGGCGGTGCATAACCCTAACCTCTATAGGGACAGCTCAGGCCCTCAAAGGTATGGAGGCTTATCTCCCCTCACCACTCCCCCTGCCAGTGGCTGACGCCCTAAGACACCGGTGTATTGATGGTTCTTGGTGTCCAGGGCTGCGCGGTCAGGATCCTCTGCTGAAGGAATCTGCTTTCTATCCACAACCTGTTGATCCGTATCTGACTAACAGCAGCGCAGGAAGCCCTGCAGTTATAGAGAAACTGTCTGAGTCGCATTGTTGCTGCAATTTACCTGCAACTGCTGATGAAGAAAAAGTCTCAATGTGTTTGTGTTTGGTCCTAATCTGCTGCCAAGTCTGTTTGACACTGCTGGATTTCCAGCTGATAGATGACAGATTAGAAACTGATCAGTCTATTGATCACACAATATTCCATCAATAGAATTGATTTGACTTTGATTTGTGTAACAAAGTGATTTCCACGTCTCCTTCATGATGTGACAGTGTCAGAGCTGAATGCACTTGTAGAGTATCATGTTTTTATGGCTCACATTTAAAGTGTTCCAGCTCTAATGTACAGCTGTCATATTAGAAATAGAAGCAGCTCTGATTTTAGTGCTCAAATAAATCTATGAAGTGATGAATTCACACATGAACAGTTTTCTGCAGCGTTCCTCTCGGCCTTATTTGCAGCTCCACTCTTGTTTTTGCTCTAATAATTATTTCTCTCCATGAGCTGTTTCTCTGCCTGAAGGAGGCGCCACTCCATCGCTTCATTTAGTGCAGAACAAGAGTCACATGATGCTGCTCTGTCAACACCAGTCACACTTTGTACAGCTCATGTTGTGTTTGTTGTCCTCTCAGTCTGTCAGGTGGAGGTGGAGGAGGGGGCGGAGTCTGTCCAGCTGCCCTTCAAAACCACACAAAACCTACCTGAAGATGCTGGAGTGGAGTGGAAACATCTTGAATCTAAACCAATAATCAAGGTCCACCTGTATAAGAACGGCTCTGACCAGCCTGAAGAACAGCACCAGGTTTACAGAGACCGAACGAAGATGAATGAAGACCTGCTGAAAACTGGAGACCTCAGTCTGACCCTGAAACACCCCACAGAGAGAGACAGTGGGAGATACAGATGTGACATCAGCAAAAGTTTGGGACGTTGGAACTTCGATGACATTTACAGATACAAAACAGTGCAGCTTAAAGTCAAAGGTTAGTGTGTGTGTGTGTGTGTGTGCGCGCGCGCAGACATGTGTGTGTGTGTGTGTGTGTGTGTGTGTGTGTGTGTGTGTGTGTGTGTGTGTGTGTGTCTGACTGTCTTGTGTCTCCTCTGCAGGGAGAGTTCAGGTCCAGGATCAAACAGGGGACATCAGGAACAGAAGCAGCTCCATTGATCCGACTCCTCTGATGGCTGATCAATCAGTTTGATCTGTGTGTTCTTTGATTATTGATCAGTGATGTCAGAGTGGAGTCAGTGTGATGTTGTTGTTGTGTGTTTGAGACTTTTAGTGTCCATGAAGGTCTCTGCTGCCGTAGATCCTCTGAACTGTGACAGAGGTCTCACTCTGGAGGAAACTCTCAGCACTTTCCAGCAGCTCCTCCATCATGGAGGACGTTCCCTCACTGTAACAGGTGGAGGAGAGAGGAGAGGAAGCACAGGTGGATCCTCTGAGGAAGAGAGAGCGTTCCTACAAACCACATGATCACATGACCAGAGGGCGTGGCCTTCAGTGGTAGTAATAAAGGAACAGTCCACATGTTGCACTTTGAAGGCTCATCTCCAACAAAGCAGACCTGTGATCACTTTAACTCAGTATGATGGATTGTTTGGATTTGTCTTTGTTTCTCTGGCTTTTCTTGTGTGTCTGTGTGTCTTTGTATGTTGGATAGAGTCATGTGACCTGCCCAGGGACTACACATGGAAATGAGCAGTTGAGCTCAAATCTGGCAGGTTTCCATCTTCTGTTTTTATCCTGATGTCCATGAACATGAACACTGTCCCTGTCAAATAAATCCAGATACAAAGATCAGATCTACTGAGCATCATCAGCGTGTCAGCCGCTAACTGCATCTTCAAATAAATAAATGTGTCTGATCAGCGGTGAAAGTGGAGAGACGCTGAGCGAGTGAAACTTTAAAAACTGACTGAAAAAATTCTTCTTGGCTTCATTTTTCCTTCCAGTCTGCAAAAAATTCAATTTAATGATTCTGTGGAAATATGAGACATTTGAAGACCTTCGTTTATTTGAATTTCAGAGTTTTTAATGAGCCACAGCAGCCCTGAATAAACACTTGAATTACTGTCTGAGCTGCTGCAGTTTCCTGCTGCGTCCACTGGGTGTCAGTAAAGCTGCAGGTGTCTCACCTGTGAGTCCAGCTGTGGGGAAACAGTCCAGCTGCTGGTTCTGCCTCCAGCTGAGGAAACACTTCATTCCTTTTATTGCTGATCTCTCTTTATGAATCCACCTGAACTCGTCTGATCCTGGAAACCTTTCACTTTCCTTCCTTGCTGTCTCCGTCTGTCTCTCACTTTCACATTGGTTGGTTCCTCTCTGAATCTCTTCTCTTATCTGTGAACATTCATGAGGAAAAAGCAGTTTGTCTGATGCACATCACGTCATGGCTGCCTGCGGCCAAATCTTCACACCTTCTTTCTGCGAGTGCTGAAGACACGAGTGCATTTACAGCAATATTTGTTAGCCTGCAAAAAACAGCTCCAACCACAGTAACAAATGTGTGACATCAATGATTCATTGTTCAGTTGCTCAATGTTCAACCGTTTATTTGAACTAAACGTGACGCTTGTTGTGTTAGGCTCTTGAATAAACTCCCGCTCAAGCGATAACGTGGAGCAACAACAATCTTTTATTTTAGCTTACCCTCGTGCTGTTTACATACCACACATTTCCTGTTTAGTGGGTAAGTACTGCCGCCTAGTGGCGCATGCATGTATATCAATATAGATTACACCACATCCCCCTTACTGAAGTTAGGCTGGTACATTCTTTTGCTCTTCAAACAAAACATAACTGCATAATATTTTATTTCAATACAGACATACCCCAGCATTTCAGGAAACATAAACTCGGTAGTTTCATAAACACTTTCTTTAATCCAAGGCCTGCCCTCCAAGTAGGCTCACGAGTGGCTTATGGTCGGTCTCAAGCTCAAAGTGTAGCCCTAGAATAAAGTCACTGAATCATTCACAGGCCCAGGTGAGCGCCAGCGCTTCTTTTTCCAGCTGAGCATAGCGCTACTCTGTGGGAGTCAATGATCGTGAGGCATACGCGACTGGTGACCACACGTCACTGTCTTTCTGTAGCAAAACTGCCCCCAACCCGTATGAAGAGGCATCTGCTGAGATCTTTTGGGGTTTGTTTGGGTCGTAAAGCTGCAGTACTGGAGCGGATGACAGTTCTTCTTTTAAACTGCTAAACGTGTTTTGTTGCTCGTGCCCCCAGTACCACATGTTTTTAGTTGAAAGCAAGTCTCTCAGTGGTTTGTCTTTTTCGGAGAGGTTTGGGATGAATTTCCCCAGCTGATTCACCATTCCTAAGAAGCTCCTAAGCTCACTCACGGTGCTTGGCTCTTTCATATTCTGCACCGCACTAGTTTTGTCAGGGTCAGGACTCATGCCTTCAGATGACACAATGAATCCTAAGAATTTCACTGCTCTTTTGCCAAACTCACATTTTGACATGTTCAGGGTGACGCCCGCCTTCTCTGCACGGTCGAGGACAGCGTGGAGTCTCATGTCGTGCTCCTCTTTCGTGGATCCCCAGACCAGGATGTCGTCCATGTGGCACACGACTCCCGTGAGGCCGGCTGTCACTTCCGTCACCATCATGTTTTGGAAATGCTCTGGTGCACTGGAAATACCAAATGGCAAACGACTGAAATGGTATCTACCAAATGGCGTAATAAATGTGGTGAGGAGAGCAGATTCTTTGGACAGTGGTATTTGCCAAAAGCCCATGTTAGCATCGAGCTTGGAGAAATACTGCGCGCCTGTGAGCATGCCTAGTGTTTGGTCTACAGAGGGGAGGATATATCTTTCACGACACACTGACTCATTTAATGGTGTCATATCCACACAGATGCGGACATTCTCTTTGTCCTTTTTAGGGGCTACGACCATGTCCACCAGTCTGTGGGCTCTTCCACACGACTGATTACTCCCAACTGTTCCATCCTCTCCAGCTCTGTTTTGACTTTGCCCAGTAGTGGCAGTGGAACACGCCTTGGCACTTTCAGTGAATAAGGTTTAGGGTCAGGCTTCAGCTTAATCGTGTATGGTTTTTGAACAAGCCCGAGCCCATCACATAGTTTCGGGTACGCTTTCTTCACTGGCTCAAGGTCGACATTGTCCATTCGGACAATTAGTTTCAGTCTCACAGAAGCTGTCCTGCTTAAGAGAGCTACACGCAGATTTCTGACTACATAGATTGTCTCTGTAGTGCTCCTGTCACTGTAGGAAATGTCCTCCTTTGTAGACCCAAGTAAAATGGTAAATGGCCTGTATTTATATAGCGCTTTTCTGGTCCCTAAGGACCCCAAAGCGCTTTACATATCCAGTCATTCACCCATTCACACACACATTCACACACTCAGTGCTGCACCTCCTGGTCCATACAGTGGCTTTTCAGCTTTTTGCAAATGTTCATTTGGCTGCTTAATGTCTTTGAATGTCTCCTCTGAGATAGCTGTGACATCTGCCCCCGAGTCTAATTTAAATGTCATGCTTTTGCCTCTCACGCAGATGTTAGCAAGCCACGGGTCTTCTCCTGAATCCAGTTCACCTAGGAAAAGTCCATCTGCACTATCTGCCACCTCATGCACAGTTGTAGACCTACAAACTCTCCCGTAGTGTCCACGTTTCCCACAGTTGTGGCATTCTGCATTTTTGGCTGGGCACTGTGCTGCTGGGTGCATCGGTGCTTTTCCACATTTGGAACATGTTTTATTCTTTTGTTTTGTTATTTGTGGTTTTTGTGGCTTGAACTGCTTTTGGCCTCTGCTTCTGAATTTATTTGACTGTGATTTTCTGACATGCACGGCATCCACTGCTGTTTTGCCAGTGCTGCTTTCACCTCTTAGGTCAGTTTGCTGTCCTTTTATTTCCTCAGATTGTCTCGCCATTGTGATAGCTTTAGCTAGGGTCAAATCTTTGTTGAGCTGCATTCTCTCTGACAGCGATGAATCTTTAAGACCCACAACGAGCCTATCCCTCAAAAGTTCATCGTGAAGTTCACCATATTCACAGTTTTCAGCGAGAGCATATAGAGCTGTTATGAAGGAGTCAACTGTTTCTGCTGGCTGTTGTACTCGCTTACTAAACTTTGCTCTTTCATAGATCACATTCTTTCTGGGGACAAAATGTCTATCAAATGCGTTTCTGACTGCATCGTACTGCTGGCGCTGCCCGTCTGTTAGGTCAAGTCCCCTTAGCACGTCGTCAGCCTCGTCTCCCATGCAGTAAACTAATGTGTTCACTTGGTTAGCATCTGTTGAGCTGTTCAGATTACTTGCCATTCTAAAACGCTTGAAACGTCTGATCCACTTCTCCCACTCCTGGGGCTTTGCGAAGTCGAATGGTTCCGGTGGCTTGATGGTGAAAGTAGCCGCTGGTGGAGCTGCCATAACCGGGCCAGGTGTCGCCGCTTGCTCCGTCATGTTTGTCGCTAGCCAATGGCCAAGCTGACTTTCTTTTCAGTTTTCTCAGTTCACCGATTAGAGCGAGTGCACTTCTGACACCATGTTGTGTGGGGCTCTTGAATAAACTCCCGCTCAAGCGATAACGTGGAGCAACAACAATCTTTTATTTTAGCTTACCCTCGTGCTGTTCAAATACCACACATTTCCAGTTTAGTGGCTAAGTACTGCCACCTAGTGGCGCATGCATGTATATCAATATAGATTACACCACAACGCTCCCCCCATGTTCTTCTCTAATTGTCTTCTATGTCCTCCCTCCTCATCCAAGCCGTGCCAGCCCACAGACCATAATCACCCCACACACTGAACTCACACATGAAACTCCACCTGACGTGGTTTTACATCAGCATCAGCAGATTGGACGCAGCTTTGTGTTCATCTGTAAATCAGCATCTCCCTGGAATCGTTTGATTCCTGTGGATTAAAGGCAGACAGTAAACTGAGCTTCCAGGCATGTAGGCAGCTACAGTAATGCTGCACTAGACAGCACGTCCTCGCCCATTAGCAGGCATCATCTTTACATTTGATTTTATAAAAACAAATCATGAATTAAATCCAAACTGAACAACTGCAGACTCATGAAAGGATTTGCAGTTTTGCAAACTCCTGTTAAAAGGGAGTTTTTCCTTCCCACTGTTGCCAAAGTGCTGCTCATGTATGTATTATTGTAGGTCTACCTTACAATATAAAGCACCTTGAGGCGACCGTTGTTGTGATTTGGTGCTGTGTAAATAAAACAGAATCTTTAATAGAAGAAATGCAGTTTTTAAGAGCAGCTGTGTCATTTAGAAATATGAAAATCTTTTCAAACTGTTAAATAGTTTTAATTACAAATTCATCGTCTGAAAAACCAATGGCTGTTTTTATCAAATTATATTTCAAATGTTTGTGTGAAGAGTGAAAAAGGGGAACTTTTCTAATGTATTGTAAAGAGCAGCATAACTGGAAGTTGAACTGCTCAGTCAAAGCCTTTTTTCCTTTGAGCTTCATTTCAGGTGGAGTCATTCTGGATTCTGAGTGTGTCCCAAAGGCCACAAGGATCCTCCAGGATAGAGGTACAGACTGCACTCCGGGACAGAGGAGCAAGGAAACATGTTGCTCTTCATAACTTGATGTCAGAGCTTTGAACTAGTTTGGGATTCAGCTCCATCCTGTATCTCTGTGAAACCTGACCTGTGTGGCTTTTGTCCCCTCTGTGAGAAACATGCACATTATAAAGCCGACACATTCATTCAGTTTACTCTTTCATTCTAAAGTGAAAGTGACTGTGTGAGCTTTCTATACAAAGATGTGTAGTTGTGTTTACTTGACTTCAGTTTCAGTCAGAATTAAAGAGACTAATTGTGTTTAAGAGAGGAGGCAGAGACACCATTGATGTCACAGTTCCAACTACTCACACCAATCACATTCAGTCCAGTTCATGTGGACAATAATTAGATGTTGTAAAAGCAGAATGGGAGTCTGCATTTAAATCAATAATGAGTTCAGAGTTATTTTTCAGGCCGACCACAGTTATTCTATAACATGCTGGTAAAAAGGAGCCTGTATATTTGATGGATCTGCTTGAATGCAGAAGTTTGTGAAAGAAGTTCCTCCAGTGATTCTCTGCAGTTACCTTGAGTGGGTCCAGTCCAGCTCCAGTTCCATCATGACCATTGTACAACATCTGTTGCAGCTGCATGCATGAACCAATAACAGCTAATACATTGTTGAAAACGTGTCTCTGTCCTTGGAGCAGATGTCTGTTCATGCAGGGTTTTACTGCTGGTTTCTTATTCCACCTTATTACCCACTCTGATACATGACTGAGTGCCCATGTGCATCAGTGGGTCTGGGCTGCTTCTCACAACAAGAGATTTAAGAAGAGTCTTCCTTTAACTAGGAAGTGATCCACAGGTGGCCTAACACATGGAGACAGACGAGCATTGGCACATTTAGACTCAGCAAATAATCCACGCAGACGTGGGGAGAACATGCAGACTTCTCACAGAAAGGCCCGACGGTGGGTTCAAACCCGTCGGCTCACACGGAGAAAATCTTCCCTTATTACCCGCCGACTCAGCAGATTTGTGTCTCTACAGCTTTGTGTTCTTCTTCAAAATGAAATTCAAATGGAGGGTTTTGTTTGACACTAGAGATCAGAGATGCCCCACAGACCAACACATGAAGTACTTTCTATTTGTGGATTAGAAGGAGAAATATATCTGTATTATCAGTTTATTATAATCTACCTGAATCAGTGTTTGGGATCAGATTTCTGTGTGGCCTGGTTCACTCACTTCATCATCATTTTAACATCATTTTCTATTGACTTTGACTGTATAGAAATGATGCACACTTAACCTCCGTCTGTAGATTTCTTTGGTTAGTAGACACCTGCCTTTGTTAGCTCTAGAGTGGATATTATAATATGATTCCTGACTGGTCTCTACTCTGTGTGGGTCATGTCTAAACCCTGGGCTTCAGACTTGGGGCAGAGCTCCCTACAGCCATGTTAAAGAGCTGGAAAAGCTTCAACGTTGTGAATTGACTGGCAGAGCTTACAGGCTCATAAAGGTTCACCTGTGATTTACAGGAAGCACTTCTTTGATCTTTTTAAGTCTTTAAATCAAAATCATGGAAACTTCCTCCTCCAGTGACAAACATCACAGTTTCATGTCTGACCGCTCACGGCACTTTTACACTTTTGTAGCCTTTTAGGTACGACTGCAAAACTTTGGACATTTCCATAAATGAAGACATTAAAGACCTCGGGGAGTGATGCTCCCTTTATTGGATTTTGGCTCATGTCCTTGCAGTTTCTCACATTACAAATATCTTTGTTGTCTTCTGTGTTACACTTCAATGATGTTCTCTCAAGGGCAGCAACATGTCTGCCATGTTTCTGCAAACAGACAAAAGAACAGTAATAATTAGGATTATTAGCCAATCGGTGCCTCTTCCTGTTTATCACAATGTTACCGTTATTTAGAAAATAGCTGTTGGTGAACAGACGAGATCAAACTTTCCTCTAATCAGCGATGTTTGATAGTGCTCTATGTTGAGGCTCATAATGACACTGGCACAGTGACTCGTACTGTTTAATAAGCTGTCAACAAACTAAAGTGTGCATGTGAAACATGTCTTATCTTTGTATGTGGCACACCAAGGGCTTTATTTACATATCCGGCTTCTTGACTAAACTGAGAGCATCATGTTTCCCATTTCTGTGAGCACAGAAACACACGGTCATACATCCAGCTGTAGCAAGTTTGCAGTAATTTTAAATACATGTGTTACTCTAATGACACCTGGTGACCAGTCTGTCACAGGTCTAACAGAGAGACCTGTGACAGACTGGTCACCTGTCCCGGTGTGCTCTACCTATGACTACTGGGACATACTCTAGCCCCCCACCCTCTGCTGTGACCCTGAACTGAATATGCAGAAGGAAATGGATAGCCCTACAAATCTGAGCTGTTGGTGTGTCCTTGGATTTTGTGGTATTAATATTCAGTTTTGGGCAAGTTACTCTGAAAAAGTTATTTGTTATAGATACTTCTTCAAAAAAGCAGATGAGTTAGTAACTGAGTTATAATATCATAAAAGTAACTAATTACCAGGTAAAGTAACTATTATTATAGTAACCATTAAAATAAGTAAGTAAAATAAAGTAACCAGTAAAAGGGTTGGATATGTAAAAGAACTTGAATCCTCTCTTAATGGAACATTACTACAACACTAAAATATATATTCAACTGTTTGTGATAAAACTGAGTATATAATTGAAATAAACTCACACTTAACATGAAACACTGTTCACTAATCTAAACTATTCAAGTGTGACTCTGTGATCATATGAAATAAAACACCAATCAGACAAACTGTAGATGGAACTATTTTTATTTTCAATAAATAAAACAATAAAACACAATAGATGTTTTAAACATTGCTTTTATCTCTTTAAGAGAAAATAATTTCTGTGCTTCCACTTAAAAATGCTACATTTGAATCTGGGCTCTCCATGACTTTGTCTCATCACTGTGCGAATCTGTTTGTCTGGCTCTGGTTGGTTGACCATGACTACTTTACTCTTCCTCAGCCAATCAGCAGCTCTCGTGCGATTGCTAATGTGAGGCAGCAAATCTTTCTTACAGAATCTCTACTGTGAGCCATCTTCCCTGAGATGATTCCTATATATCCTGATGGTCCTGACAAATGTGCCGGGTACCTGAAGGATGTGAATCCAATCTTGGCTGCTTACAGTTATGAAACACATTCATGTTTAATTTAAAATAATTTTCTATAAATCTGTGATCGGTTTTTGATTACTGTTTCCAAGATGGTCTTCATGCAAATCCTCTTTGTGTTTTTTAAATGTTATTTCCCTTTTTCAGTTTGCAGGGCAGCTCTGCACAGGTCCTGTCCACAGTGGGAACAATCCCGCACGTTCTCACTCCTTATGGACGCTTGGTCAGGTCCTTCTGCTTCACTTATCAACATGCCGGGTCATTAATCAGCGTGCAGGGGACTCTCACTGAATACTATAGAGCTCCTTAAACGTTGGTAACTGACAACATGAGACTGTTGTCTCTATATTTCTGTGGTTCTGAAATCACATTATAGTCACAAATACTGAACACAATAAATGATATCATGTAAACAACTGAGTGAAAATTACAGCAGATAAATTAATTCCAGGTATTACTTTAGTATCGGTTATTGCATTGATGAAGGAGCTGATGCATGCTGGGTAATGTCACAGCTAGAAACTGACTGACTTTGTTGAACTGGCTTTATAAAAATGTTCTAACATCCTTTTCATAGTTTCACAGTTTTTGAAATGATTAACTTTTTTTTTAACAGCTTTAAAATTTTTTGTCCAGCTTCTCTGATCCATGCAGTCATTTTACCATCTGCAGTTGGATAATCACACTCTTAACTATTTAAAATAAATAAATGAAAAGTTTAATGTGAGGTAAAGCACGTGTGGTGCTTGTTTAAGTTTATTACAAAACAGAAGGTGAGTTGCGTGTAAAAGTTTTTTTCATATTAAATCAGCGTCACTAACGTCATCATATGCGACCGTACCACAGGTAAGTAAAAACATCAATCTGTAGATTTTTTTTATTTTTGTAATATAAAACAAAAAATCCAGAAAGAGTCAGATCACAAAGTTGTTGTTAGAACTTCTAGGAGTGAAGAGGAGTGAATGGAGCGAAGGACTTAAAACATTTAAGCACTTAAATGCACACTTAAAACGTGTGCAGTCAGCTAGTGTAGAATTACAGGGATTATTTTACATAACCATCATCTTTATCATTGCATTAATTATCATTTCATCCAAGCATTTATTGAAGTTGCTGGCATTATGTTATAATTTGTATTACAGGGGTTATCATAATCACATAGTAACATGTTTATTACAGGTGCAGTTACAACCACTTTAAATCGTTGAGTTAAATCTATAATCTTAAAAGCTTATATGCTGAGTATATTGTTACAGTAAAATAGTAGCTGAGCAAAGGCCTGAATGTATTCAGCTTCTTGTTGCATTTGAGTTTGCCTAGCAACAGGTGACAGAAGGAGGACAAGTCCATGGGGAACTCAAAGGCCTGAGATCATCACCATATTTGGAAGAGGATGCCAGAAAGGGGAACTTCTGTGTCTGCATTTATTTCTTAGAATTGATCATTGTCTGTACAAGGGGCAAATAATGTTCTTAAGATGTGCTTGTAAACGCAAGAGGGGGCGTTACAATACCCTGATGTTATAAAAGCAATCTGAAGTGTATTTTGGGGTGGGGATTTACAACTGATGGTTTCCAGTGTACATCTCCCCACGCTGCGTGTATTCATTAAAATCAATTGTTTGACCGACCTCTTCTGGACCATCATTGTTTTACTCCCGTCCTCAATTTCGGACCCGTAACACTAGCTACATTAGTTTCTGTTAGCCAGTCAAGTTGAATGTCATCATCCAGACAGAGAAGTTTGCTCATGTTTCTTGTTGTCACCACTTTGTAAAGTTTGAGGATCTAATAAGGGTCAGTGTTGTAGGACTGGGTTGATGTTCAACATCTGGATATATTTTGATCTGTCAGTGTCTCTCTCTCTCTCTGGAGCTATGAAGTGGACAGAATGTAAAATCAAATCAGCTTTATTTCTCATTTCATGGATTTTATGCTTTATTTTAAACGTTAATACTTTTTTCTCCTCTTTGTAAGCTGGACTTGGAGTTTGTCAAGCTCACAGCAGGAAAGACGGATCGTTTTTATGAAGATGGGAAGCCAGAATCATTCTGAAACTCACATCAGAGGAAACAAGAACGTCCTCTCTGCTGAAGGACTTTGAAGAGAAGACTGAAGGTATTTTTCCATAAACATAAATCCCCCTCATGTGTACCGCTAGAAAGTGAAAACAAATGGATGATCAAATTAAGAAGTCTCCTTACTGTCTTTAGGTGACGAGTATGTGGATGTTTTTATGATGTTAATAGAAAAATAATAAGTTTTCTCCAGTTTTGTCTGAGAAGACAGTTTATCACATAGAAGCCAAAGGAGGAGCCTTTAGCCTCTGCATTTCTGATTTCAGCCATTCATAAAAAAGACAAAGTCATTTTTGTGAATGGCATTTTAATGTGATCATTATTTAACATTTAGCGTTTATTTCTGAAGTGATGGCTGCACGTTAGAGTCTGAAGCTTTAAACCCACACAAACAGTGGAAAAACATGCAAACTCCACACAGAACAACTCCGGCCTGATGGGGGAATTAAACTAGACCTTCTCGCTGTGAGGCAACGGTGCTAACCACTGCACCGCTGTGCAGAATGCTACCTTTAAAAAAGTCTGTAAATAAAAGAATCAGTGAAAAGGTGGCACTTCTAAATGATTTACTCTACAGATTACAAGTTTTACAGTTTTACTAAGTCTGTGCAGGTTTTCAGTCATAACGGCTTGAAGGCAACAGGGAACGTTCCCTCTAAGGTGGAAGAGAAAGAAAAGGAACATTAAAACATGTGGTTATTCAAACTGGGCCTTTATGAAACTAGTGAAGACACAACAGAAGGAGTCTGAGACAGCAAGCAGAGAAGGGAGCAACAGAAAGAACAACATCATCCCTTATGTAGCAGGTTTATCAGAGAAACTCAGGAGAGTCGTCTCCAAGCACGACATCCCAGTGTACTTCAGACCCAGCAACACACTCAGACACAAACTGGTTCACCCGAAAGACAAAACTCCAAAACACAGACTGAACAACGTGGTGTATGCTGTACAGTGCAGCGAGGAATGCTCAGACCTCTACATTGGAGAGACCAAACAGCCACGTCATAAACACACAACATAGAAGAGCCACCTCCACGGGACAAGACTCAGCTGTCCATCTGCATCTAAAGGTCAAAGGTCACTCTTTCGAGGACACCAATGTTCACATTGTGGACAGAGAAGACAGATGGTTTGAAAGAGGAGTGAAAGAAGCATCTATGTCCACTGTGAGCGACCATCTTTGAACAGAGGGCGGGGCTTACAACACCAACTGTCTGCCATCTATAATGCAGTCTGAGATCCTTCCCAGACGCCTCAACACCCACTCACAATCAGGTGACCTCAGCAGGTCACATGATAGGCTGAGGCAAGTCACACCTGTGATGGTAATGACCCACGCCATGTTTCACATGTTGGTTATGTGATGAGTCACATGATCAGTAGCCTGTCAATAACCCTCAGCACCACCTCCAAGGTGACAGCCCCTCTAGGAGTAACATACCTGAGACTCTCCAGGTATCACATGAGAGCAGAAACATCTTCCAAGAACCAACAAAGATCCTTCTTTAAGGTTTTACTACGCTGTCACCATCTTGAAGTCCAGGCTGGTGGAGCTTCTCTGGTTTTCCCAGCTGGAAATCTGATTTCTGACACTGAAATCTGACATTGAGGCTGTGGACAGCTACAGGTACCTTGGTGTTCATCTGAACAATAAACTGGACTGGACTCATAATTCAGACGCCCTCTACAGGAAAGGGCAGAGCTGTACCTGCTGCGGAGACTCAGGTCTTTTAGAGTGGAGGGCCCACTCCTGAAGACCTTCTATGACTCTGTGGTGGCCTCAGCCATCTTTAACGGTGTGGTCTGCTGGGGTGGCAACATCTCTGCCGGGGACAGGAAGAGACTGAACAGGCTGATCCGCAGATCCAGCTCTGTTCTAGGATGCCCTCTGGACCCAGTGGAGGTGGTGAGTGACAGGAGAATGGCGGCTAAGCTGTCATCCCTGTTGGACAACATCTCCCACCCCATGCATGAGACTCTGACAGCACTGAGCAGCTCCTTCAGTGGCTGCGGCACCCACGGTGTGGGACGGAGAGATTTCACAGGTCTTTCCTCCCCACTGCTGTCAGACTCCACAACAAAGACTTCAACTGATCAAACACACACATCCACACATGTGCAATAGCAATAACACTAAGTGCAATACCCTCTCTCTCTGGCATCATTGTATTATAATCATATTGTATATAGCATTTGTATTCTATGTTATTCAATTGTATATAGTATTTTATTTTATTTTATTTTAATTCTATTCTATTGTGAACAGTATCTTATGGATATATTATTCCAGTGTTTTTTCTCTAATTTTTCTGTGTAACTTTGCACTGTCCACTGCTGTAACAAAACAAATTTCCCATACGTTGAGCTTATAAAGGTTATCTTATCTTGTTATCTTATCTTATCCTATCTTCCCATTTAAGCTGGAATGAAGCATGTGTGCTGCTGGTTCAATGACTGTTCATAGGCTCTGATACGAAAACAGAGGATCCACCACAAATCACATCAGACTCATAAAAAGCATGACTACAATCTCATAGTTTTAATTATGCTTTGTTTTTACTGATTAAAAAATAAAAGTAAAATAAACAAAAATCCCAAAACAGATTCCCACTGATGTCAACATCTCCCATTGTTACTACTTAAATGTTTAGCAGAGTAAATTTTGAAGGATTCAACACAGACAATTAAATGTGAAAATGTCACATTTGACTTCTTTTCTCATCAATATATGAGCATTTATATCATAAATCACATTTATAAAAGGTTATGTCAGATCTCAAATTAATGAAAGTTATGATTTAAGTGAAAGTTAATGAAAGGTGATGATATTACTCTTAATTTATTAAGGTTATTCCATAACTCACATTATGTTATTAATCTGTTGCAGATCTTATTACTGCCTCATGAATCAGATTTTAACAGGATGTGTTCAGTTTAACCTTCTTACCACTATAAAGGCTGAAGCTTTAAATTATAATATTATAACAATGTTTTATTTTTATAAAACACATTTTAAATGGAAACGCTTTTATAATTTCACCATAACAAAGTTCACTTCCTGCATGAAGGTGATCCACAGCTCCATGAAGTATTCACACAAACATCACTGAGCCTCAGACTTTCTTTAACAGGCCTGTCAGACCACAATGATCCAGCTGTTTGTGTTCATGTGCCACATTTATACGTTTTATTTAAAATCTACTTCACACACATTTTATTATCTGATATCTGCCACACACGGAGACTTCCTGTTAAACAGAAAGTAACCTTTGTGCGTGGGCGTGTTTGGGAGCTGCAGGTGTGTCCAGGTGTGGGTTCGTTGGGTCAGCAGAGGATTTAACGGGACTTTGTGTCGGTTTGAGTTGTTTTTAAAGGAGGATGAAGACGCTGGTGGTGTTCCTGCTCCTCATGAACGGTAAGAAAGTCTCTGTTTAACCTGCAGCAGCTCCGCAGACAGTCCTCTGTGACCGGAAGTGCTACACTCAGGTGCAGCTCGCGCCTCTGACGTCATGGAAATTCACACAGTGTTGGAAATACAGATTTAATGATGAGGCTTTAATAGTAAAAGTATGAGGGAAGGTTAGAAACAGACCAGACTAACAGACTGTGGACTTTGTAGTCACAGATTGGACACTTCCGGTATGGCAGAGCTAGCTAACCATGCTAAAGTAGCCTCGTGTCTGCGCTGTTTCCGGTCTGAGCCGAGCTCATTCAGCCCTCTGAGCTCCGTTTCTCCGCACTAAACACAGCACAGGTGCACCTGATCAACGGTGATGCAGGATTGAGACATTTATACCACAGGTGCATCTACTGGGAGGCTGAGGGGAGCACTGGTGGCTGTCAGTATTTTTCACAATATAATAATGTTTTTGTGTTTGTCTGCTTTTCCAAAAGAAATACAAAATGATGCTGATTAATAGTTCTGATTATATCCAGAGAATGAGCTGGATCAATGAGTCTGAAAGATCGTCCACTTGATTAAATCTCTCTGTTTTCCATCCATGGAGATCAGGATCCTGGGTGTTCAACTCGGCTCCTTGACTTTGTCCCCTTTACTCTGTCGGGCCCCTGCTGGGGTGTGTGAGGCACCCTTGAGTCTCAGGATTCTGGGCCTGGTGCGTGGTCTGCTCTGGCATAGCCAGCTGCCGGTGGAGCCTGCAGGCACATCGTCAGGGCCCCCTGGGGCTTCTGCACTGTGTCTGCTGGCTGACCCCCATCCAGGGGTCTGCTTTGCTCTTTTCTGAGTAGGTAGTGCAATTCCCCCTGCGGTGAGCCTCTTTGGGCTCTCATACTCTGGGGGCATCTAGATGTCTGGAACCTGCATCTCCTCCATGCCTGCTTCATCTCCTGGGGGGGGCGGGGCTATGGCTCCACATACCCACTATTAGACAGTTACATGGTAAAAGCTTGTGAACACAAGCACGATACACACACAGGTGTACACACGCGTACTCACAGACACACTATCTTGGTTGGCTGCTGCCTCTAAACATATCATGTAGTCCTGTGTGCTGCTCAGTGTGTCTTATAAGCAGGTTTGGAGCAGAGCCTCAGTGTTTCTTTCTCTCTCTCTCTCCTTCTCTAAACTTCCTCACCAATTTCTTTCTTTCTTTTTCTTTTCTTCGGAAGGTCTTTTCTGATCTCAAATAAAAAATCCTAATAAATTTCTAATAAAATATGACTGATAGCAAAAGCAGTAATGATGCACTTTGGAAAATAATTCTTTGGGGCATTTTTTTGGCCTTCAGACAATAATTCTCATTCTCGTCTTGTCCTGTGCAGCTACACTGCCGGACAGGACAGGCAAAAAAAAGAATAATCAGGGCTGTCAGTGTTAACGCATTTAAGCCCCATTAACACGTTAACACAATCTTCATGACTAACGCGATTAACAATTAAGCCATCTGAGCGCAGACTGACTCAAAATCCCTGAAATGTCTCTGTCAATGCATTTTGGGCAGTTTGTCTAAAGCTTGTGCAGAAGCCCCCCTGCTGGCTGAGCCCCATCCAGGGGTCTGCTTTGGTCTTTTCCGAAAGAAAAGAGAAAGACTGCAGCAGTCCAGGAGTTTGGTTAATTGTCTTTAATTAAGTCCCACAAAAGAATTGTTTACATGAAAATGTTTGTGAGGCTTAATCTGAATTCGGTGCAGCCAAACTTGAACTTCTTGTTTTATAGTAAACAGCACGTGTGACTATAAACATGGTTTTCTGGAAACAGAAATGGGCAATTTTATAATTAGTAGAGTCACAGATAACTAGGAAAACAATCACAACACACCATCTACTCAACACAAGCAATATCTCACAATGTCCACAAGGGGTCACTGCAGACCCAAAATTGGCTAAATAGCACGTCTTAAGCTGGGCATACACTGTGCGATTTTTTTTTCAGTCGCGTTATTCAGCTCCTGCTCAAACTGCACGATTGACTCGCAGGGGTTAGAAGTTCGTAGTTCACGATGCAGGGTCTCACACTATACCGCCCGATGCTCTGATGCGACCCGAGTGCTCACACTGTGCGTCCATAAAAATGAAGGTTATAACAGAAAATCTGTTGTTCGCTCTCCCTCTCTGTCTTTCACTCACACAGACACGCACACCACCACCATCAACTTTGCTAAATTGCTGATGAAAAACATTGATCAGGCAGCTGTGATTGAGCAGCAATGTAGATTCAACTATTTTCACGGTTGTTGTGGTCGTGATGATTTTGTGAGGCCACATGGAAAAGGCTCGGATGAGCTTTCCAAAGTTCTACAAGTGCCTCCATCGCTTGTGTCCAGATCACACGCTGCACTGCCGTGCTACTCCGTCTTTTTCACTGACGTTTATGTGTTTGCGCGTGCGCAGTGTGAGCAGCTGCGGTGACACCCTCATGACGGTCGTGAGGATTTCAAACAGGTTTGAAATCCTCACGACCAAGCGATTGATGATCGGGAGCTGGTCGTGAGGTGTTAGTCGCTTCTCGTTACCCCATGTATACTGCACAAAGCACGATGCACGATGAAGGCCAAAAATTGGGCCGATCATCAAAACGGTCGCACGACTGAAAAATCGGCTCAAAATGGGCCAAAAATCGCACAGTGTATGCCCAGCTTTACAAGTTGCTAATAGTGAGGCATAAATATGACAAGCTAGCAACAGTTAAAGGAAACCATAGAAAAGTCCTTTATTCCTCATCCCGCTGATTGTAGTCATTGCAGGAGATTACAGCCAGATTATAATCAGGATCATGTTAATGAATCTGCCAAAGTAAGAACACTTACAGATTCATCAACTCACTCAGTCACACAAAACTGCATTATAGCTGCGTTACAGCAGCTCCTTCAGTCATTCCCACTCTGTGTGCTGAGCACGTGACCACTGGTGCGCTTGTTTCCTTTGGGTGCGCTTGATTCTTGCTTCTAGACATCCTGAGGCCAAGTCAGAGCAGGAAATTGGAACAATGTTTTTGTGCAAAGCTAACTGACCCTTGTGCTGTATTAACATAATGATAAAATCATATCAGTATATGTGAGTACAAACTTTAGTCTAACTGTTTTATTCTAATTGTATTCAGCTTGAACCAGAAGAAAAAGAAGGAAAATAAAACTATATTTCTATTTCCTGTTGCTACATTGTAGAGGGCGACTTTGCCTCTAAACAGGAACATGTGTACAGTCCTGCATCAGCAGCTTCATTCTTATACAGACCTTTCTACTCTGTTTGTTAAACTGAGCTCTATGTTTGCTACATAGCAGTCAATAAATCCAGTTTTTATACCACAGTTAAGTTAATGTAGTTAAATCTGTGTATTTGTAACTCAAATATTCAGTGATCTGTTTTAAACAGAAACCTGACTTTGACATATTTAAGTTGGTATGAACACAGTCAGAGCTGCTGCTGCTTTTATTGTTCTGTTGCTTTTTAAAAGCTTTCTGTGCAAATCAATAGAAATATTTATTGTTGCATTTTAAAGCTGACAGCACAGCAGCAGCATGAAGAGTGTTTGCTCAGGAAATACACGGGTCCCTGAAGAGTTCAAACAGGAAGTATTCCTGCATTAAATCTGCAGTTCAATCATCAGCAGCTCTCAGGTTGAATCAAAGCACAGATTACTGTCAGTGTCATCTGTCACCAGGCAGGTTTTAACAGGCGTGTAAGCCACATATTATTATAACACCCTTTTATATTTGTATGATAAACACATGTCATTTAGTTGTGTTTGGTCTTTAACTTGTGCTCAGTTTGCACAATGAATTCATGATGGAAATCTCTAATAAACTATCAAAATAGACACTATTTTCCCCCCAACACACTCTCTGTTGGTGGCTGGTACCCCCATCCTCTGGTGAGTTGGTGGTTCTTGGTGCTTGGGTGTTCTAGCTAATGGCTGCTAGGCGGGGCCTGGCCCCCTGGCTCCATCAGGCCCCCGCTTGGGGGTGAAGGGGCCCTTGGGTCTCGGATCTCTGGGCCCGTGGCGCGCTCTGGTCTGCCACAGCGGCTGAGATTCTGCAGGCTCTTCACCGAGGCCCCCTGTGACTTCAGCACCATGGCTGCAGTTTCTTTGTTGTCTGGTTTTGTTATATGTGTGTGTTTGATTCTTTTTTGTTTGTTTGTTTGTTTTTTAAGCAGGTTTGGAGCAGATCCTGTGTTTTTTTTTTCTTTTTCTTTTCTGTTCTGATTCTAATATCTCAAAATAAAAAATCCTAATACATTTCTAATAAAATATGACCATTATAGCAAAAGCAGTAATGATGCACTTGGGAAAATCACAACACATGTAAGAAGTAGAAAGTTCAGATATGCGTTTAAACTTGTAGGGAGTAAAAACTAGTTAAAGAAACTACTCAGGTAAAGTACAGATACCTTAAAATTGTACTTAAGTACTTACTGCCCAACTCTGGAGAAGAGAAGTTTTTTATTACTCACGTTATGTAAATAATAATGTAAACTTTATTGATCCCCGTGGGTAAATTCCTCTCTGCATTTAACTCATTCACTCAGTGAAGCAGTGGGCAGCCATTGGGCGCCCGGGGAGCAGTGTGTAGGGACGGTACCTTGCTCAGGGGTACCTCAGGGTAGCTGTTCAGGGGAATCAAACCCCCGACCTTCCGATCATGGGCCACCACTCTACCTACTGAGCTATCCCTGCCTGATAAATTAGTTAGCTGTTAGAATTGTCATCAGTTACTATGAATCTATGTAATAAATATACACTAATAATGTAACATTACAGTATTAACCTGAATGAGTTTTGCCTCCTGAGGGTTACAGCTGTGTATGATGTGTTTAACAGGCACAAACTAAGATTTACAGACATGTTCATCCAAACTTAACATTAAATACACCTCCATGAGTCACCTGATACACACCTGTGCACGTGTAGTTTTGGGACTCTGTCAGCTTTCAGTGAGCTCACATTTAGGCTGCGTCCACACGTACACGGGTATTTTTGAAAACGCAGATTTTTCTATGTTTGCACCTTTCGTCCACACGTAAACGGCGTTTTCGATCACTGAAAATGGAGATTTTTTAAAACTCCTGCCAGGGTGGAGATTTTCAAAAAGTCAGTTTTTTGCTTTTACGTGTTGACAAGGAAAACAGAGATTTAGTCACACGACGTCAAAGGAGTGCGCCTTTTTCGACGTGACGCTGTGCGCCATGTTATTGTTTACATGAGATTAATTTCTATAATGGTGGATATACACAAAATACTGTTGCTGTGAATCTGACTATCTGCAGTTTTTACACACGTACATATACACAGTTACTGTCCCTCCATTCACAAAGACAGGGACGTCAGAGTGAACTTCTCCATTCAACACAGACGCTCTCACAGCCTAAATCCAGACACCACGTCGTTGTCGGTTTAGTATAAATTTAATTTGTATTTAATTAAAATTTATGCATATTGTATGCATTTGTTCATTCCTAAGTTGTGAGTCTACAGCAGCCAGAATACTGTTTTTGGTTATTAACATTTGAAATGATGAAGACACTTGAAAACACAAAAACTTTTCAGCAGTATTTAAAGTTTGCATAAAACCCTGCTTACTCTTTCCCTCCCAGGCTTCTAGACTTCTGATTGGCCAACATTTCTACACGGCGTGGATTTGACATGTTCTTGACAGTGTTTGACTGCGTTTTTGGTGTTTACATGTGGACGGAGATATTTTTCAAAACTGCACGTGTGGACGGGATTTTTTAAAAAAACAAAAAAGGAAAATTTCAGTTTTCCAAAGTACGTGTGGACGTAGCCTTAGTGTGTGCAGCCAAACATGATGGCAGACTGCCACAGATCACTTCTGAGGAAAGAGGAGGCGTTCAGCTTCCTCATAGTTTCACACCTGCATGAAGCAGCCTCACCCTGACAGCTTCAAATCACTGTGTCAGCTGATCACTTCCTGTCCTGTGATTGGCTGAGCTTCAGGCCTTCTCTCAGTCAAACTGGAAACAGGGATTGAGACAGTGTGAGGGTTTGTGGAGTGCCACAGTGCTGTAATGAATACTGTAGTGGAAGAAGTTCTTTCACACTCTTCATCCTGGAGCTGCTTTATGTCCATGATCTGCATGGAAACACATCTATGGAGAGCAAATCCAGCTGCTGAGGGTCACATCTGCATCATTGTAGCTACAGTGGATGTTTCAGTGTCAGGACCAGAGATGGGCAGTAACGCATTACTTGTAACACAGCAGAAAATAAATAAAATCAAAGACTAGCGGTCCTGTTGCTCTATTTTCACCTATAAAGCAGGAGTGGGGTAGGCGGAGGTTTACCCTGGTGCAGGTGTGCCGCAGCGGTCAGTGGAAGAATCCGCGAGTTTCTCTGTGAGTTTCCCATTACTTCGTAGCACTTGTAACGCATTACTGTAATCTGATTACTTTTTTCAAGTAACGAGTAAAGTAAGGGATTACTATTGCAAAAATGGTAATTAGATTACTGTTACTTTCACGTAAGCACGCTGCGTTACTGCGTTACTAAAACCGTGATTTTTTGCGAGAATGTCTCATGACAGTGACGTAAGCGAGTGCGACGTTCGTGACAACAGCTGTCTGCAGATCAACAATGGATAATATATCGAGTGCGTTAGAGAGTATGAGCGTGCAGCGTTTCAAGCGTGGAAGTACTGACCTTATTTTGATTTTGATTCCATAAAAAGTGACAAAAACATTAGTGTCCGTTGTGCGTGGGAAGAAAACTTCTTTTTACAGCGGAAAAAAACCCCCCTAAACTTCCAAGCAAGCACCGAGTGTGCTACGAAGTAATGGGAAACTCACAAAGAAACTCGCGGATTCTTCCACTGACCGCTGCGGCACACCTGCACCAGGGTAAACCTCCGCTTACCCCAGTCCTGCTTTACAGGTGAAAATAGAGCAACAGGACCGCTAGTCTTTGATTTTATTTATTTTCTGCTGTGTTTTACTTGCATCTATTTGAAAGAGTGAGTGTAAAACACAAAAAATATTTTATTTTATGTGCTGGAATGTGCAGAAAATAGGTTTAAATGTTAAACAAATTTCTTCCAGTCAGAGAATGTTGCATATAATTAAATTTTTGCTTGATGCATAAAGTTTAAAGATTTAAAGTTTAAAGTTTTAAAAAGAGACGTTTCCATTTGATTACATTTTGTATGATGAATTATGCAGAAAAAGTAGAATTGGGCTGAAAGATCTATCGCTTTATCACCTATTCAGGTTGTAAATCGTGTTTTTGAAAAGTAACTAAGTAACTAAGTAATTAATTACTTTTGAAAATAAGTAATCAGTAAAGTAATGGGATTACTTTTGGGGGGAAGTAATCTGTAATTAGTTACTGATTACTTTTTTCAAGTAACTTGACCAACACTGGTCAGGACTGAAGGTGGAGCTTTGTGCGTGTCAGGGTGAGGCCGCAGCAGCCGCCTCCGACCGGAGCGCTCAGGCGTGAAACTAGGAGGAAAGCCGACATAGTTTCTGATTGTGACCCACACCCGTCTTCACACCTTGGCTTATGTGATTAGGTAGAGGATCATGAGGGGGTCCATTGTCCGTCTTGGGGGGGACACTCCCACAGGGCTTAAATCTGGGGCTCTCCATGATTTGACCCTAGAACTGAAGAAGCTTCTCGGATGAGAAATGCACGTTTTCAAGCAACTTCAAAAAGTCCAGACACTTTTCTTTCTAAGCTCCTGAGACTACCATGACCTGGATGACTGAGAACCTTCACAGACAGATTGTTGAGGTTACACATTTGTTGATTATGATTGTAATCTAGAAGTAATGAGAAAAGGACATTTACTTTGTGACTGGACCATATAAAGAATCAAGCCATGACCGGCTTTGTGGTGGGTCAGTGATGGTCTGGGGAGATATGGATGGGGGGTTGCACAGACCTCTACAGACTAGAAAATTTGTTTTATTCTTTTTAATTTTCTTCTAGAGAAATAGTTTACCCACCAAATACGTTTTTGCTTTTACATGTCTCCCCAGCCTTTTTACTAATTTGTAAAAGCAGATTAATTTTTTTTTTCTTTTACCACTGATTAAATCTACCTTTTCATGGCAAGGTTGACTGTAAAAGTTGTCTTTCTGGTTCCTTAAGATAATGCGACCTGCACTTCACCATGTGGGCAATAAAGTTAGAAACATGCAGTTAATTTCAGTTTCTCTTTGTGTTTTCTCCCAGTTTCCCAGCATGCTCTGACTATGTTGTTAGAGGTTAACAAGGGGGTAGAGTCTGTCCTGCTGCCCTGCCAGTACTCCGGTATTATACCTGAGATAAATCCCATTGTGATGTGGACTCGCTATGATCTCAATCCCAAATCTGTCCACTTACAACGAGAAGGAGGAGATGATCTTGGAGAGCAAAACCAGCATTACAGAGGGCGCACATCAATGAGGCCTGATGCTCTGGACACTGGAGACTTCAGCCTCACTCTGAGAAACCCAGAACTGACTGACAGCGGCAACTACACCTGCTCCTTAGCTGATATAAAAGAAGAGCTGAGATGGACGGATATACAGCTTGAGGTCAAAGGTCAGCAATTAACCCTGACTGATTAGTTTAAAAAAAAAACCTGCCTGCTCATATTTTGCTTGAGTTATATATACAAGCTGTACAGTAACTCTCAGGCTTCAGGGGACTGGAGACTGAGAAACACACATACATGTGGGGACAGGCTGTGGTTTAGGAGGTAGACTTAATTATCCACCAAGGTCAGTGGTTTAATCCTAGCTATAGATAGTCAGTTTGTTAAGTGCACTTTTTCAACTGCTTGTTAATGCAAATCTCTAATTCATTTATGCAAACACAGTTCACAAGGCAAAGGCAGTGAGTGCAGTGATTTAAGTCCATAACTCCTTAGTTTCACAGAAATCCAGAAACCCCCTGGGGTTTTCTGGAGGTTCCTGCTGGAAAATTACATGCCAAAAGTGAACTGACTATTTCTCTGCAATCACAAACTCAGTGTAAACTATGTAAGTATCAAAATAAACACTTCAGAGGTGCAAGTATAACAGCAAATACCTTTGTGTCAAAGTAACTGAGGATAAAACAGAAAAATATGAATGAGATTTTCCTAGCCTGGCTTTTTATAGCAGATAACCGCCTTAAAAATATTCTGCAGTAGATCAAAAATACTAGAAAACCATGAATCAACATATGAACATTACCTGATGCTGCTGAAGTGAAGCAGAGCAAAGTTACAGAGGTTTGATTAGAGACACAGCTAGCACAATAGCAAATGGGATTCCATGAAGATGGAAGACCTGAACTGGGAACAGCTGGGTAATACAACCTTGATGCCAATAAAGCAATCATATGCAAGACTGTATTCTGATATGTTGACATTTCAATTTTGAATCTTTTAACATTACCAACCGTAGTCTTAAAACTTCTGCTTAGTCACCTTTCCTGCTCTCTTGATGTGTCAACAAATGTATTTCACAGTTATGTAGGAATTCTGATTCAGTGAGGGTAGCATGGTTGCAGTGCACACAGTCACAGACTACCAGTGTATCTCCAAAGAGCTATGTTGTTAATTGAGACAGTGTACAAAGTATGTGGTACAACCGGTCCGTGGGCCACCCTTGACCTTTCTGTTGTTGGTCCGTCAGCTAGCGGCAGAGAAGGGCGAAGTTATAACATACAAAGTGTGGTTTATTGTCCTCTCAGACCAGCAGGTGGAGGTAAAGGTGGAGGAAGGCTCAGAGTCCGTCCTCCTGCCCTGCAAAACAAAACCCGACCTGCCCGAGGACACCAGAGTGGAGTGGACTCGCTCTGACTTGGAACTTCTATTGGTCCATGTGTATTCAAACGGTGACCACATTAAGAACCAGGATGGTGTTTATAGAGACAGAACAAGGATGAATGAAGACCTGCTGAAAACTGGAGACCTCAGTCTGACCCTGAAATACCCCACAGAGAGAGACAGTGGAGGATACATCTGCACCATCTACAGGGACAAAGACATCCTGAGACAGAAAGTAGTGCTGCAGGTCAAAGGTCAGTGCTATAGATACAGGTCAAAGATCACTGCTCCAAATTAAGGTCAGAATTCAGAGATAATTTCTTTTTTATCTTTCACCACAGAACCATTTCCATCCTGGGCCACAGCTCTCTTGGTTCTCCTGGTTCTTCTTGTGGTTTCTGGAGGTCTTTTATTTCATTTCCGACAGTATTTCATGTCAGGTGAGTGTCTCCTACTACGCTACCCGTAATGCTGATGGTTAGCAGGTGTCCTCTGTTGGCTCCTTGACTGTGGCTCACAAAAAAAAATGTTCCAGAAGCTGAAAGAGTTGAGAGTTGCGAACAGCAAATACAGAGAGCTGAAGAGAAACTTCCAGGTTTGTTCCAGAAGTGCAGTTGATGTCTTTACAGCTCATGTTATGTTCTGCTGACCTCTCAGTTTACAAGGTGGAGGTGGAGGAGGGGGTGAAGTCTGTCCAGCTGCCCTGCAAAACCACAGTTCACATACCTGAAGATGCTAAAGTGGAGTGGAGAAACAGTTATGGGACAGTCCACGTGTATCAAAACGGCTCTGACCAGACTCAAGAACAGCACCAGATTTTTCAAAGCCGAACAAATATGAAGAGAAACCTGCTGAAAACTGGAGACCTCAGTCTGACCATGAAATACCCCACAGATGGAGACAACTACACCTACACCTGCACCGTCTACAGCAGGGAGGGAAACATCCTGATGCAAAAAAAAGTGCTGCTCCATGTCAGAGGTCAGTGCCCCAAATATAGATCAGGCTCATCATAATGTTTGACTCATTATCAATCAGATTAAAGCCCGTCCCTTCCTTCAGTGCAATCATCACAGACATAAATGTCATGGTAATTTTGCTAATCAGGGTTAGCATGTTAGCCTGCCAGCAGTGTTAGCACAAGTGCAATGTTGTAGGTCTGTACGTTAATACGTTTGTTGATGTGGAGAATCTAACAGATGGAAGCATGTGTAGCTCATGCTAAGAAAAGTTTAAGGGCTCATATTTGTGTCCAAAACGTGAAAGCTCTTTGAAGCAGCTTAAACAGGTGACTGTCAGGTTAAAGATGTTTGGTCTTTTTTGGATAGTACAGTGAGCCAGAGACAGGAAAGCAGGAAGAAAGACTGAGGAGTGGACATAGAACAAAGGGCTGTTACTAAAGCCAGGCTGCTGCTGTTGGGCCTTCGCTCTGCTACATTGACACATGTTCTACAGGCTGAGCTACAGGCTAGCTTTGAATAACTCCTTTAGCACATTAGCAAAGAGAGCCTTCATGATGGAGAGGAGACGTCAGCTCCTGCCATGTGCGCTTTAATAAAACAGGAAGTTGAACAGGTGGAGGCTCAGTAGCACATCACAGCACATCTGTAAGAAATCACTTGCTTGGCTGAATGCACAAAGTTGAAGTAGCAGTTTTTCTAATGCACCACCTTCATGTTTCCTTCATATTTGAATCCCCCTGTAGATACTGACAGGTAACCATGTCACACAGAGCTCAAGCCTTTGAATCCAGCTGTGATTGTTGATTTTCTATTGAATGGACTTTTTCAAATCCAGCTGTGGGCCTGTGTTTGTGAGCTCATTAACAGCTGTTTATTTAGAGATACGTGGTCCTCACAGGACAGCTGAAACTAAAGGCCTTTCACATAGGAAGTGGCATGTGCCTTGCAGATCACTAGCTGGGGAGAATGGCCCAAACTTTGTTCCTGCTCTGCATGTAATTGATGTGTCTGTGCCTTCTCTTTCATCCTTGACATGTTTAGCCGCATGTTCTCCTTAAATTGCTGGCTGTCTGAGTGGTGTCCCAGAAACGATGTGGGATTCATAGATAATTGGCAAACCTTCTGGAGGAAACCTGGTCTTGTTAGGAGAGACGGCATCCATCCCACTTTGGATGGAGCAGCTCTCATTTCTAGAAATATGGACCAATTTATTAAACCCCCCAAAATATGACTATCCAGAGTTGGGACCAGGAAGCAGAGTTGCAGTCTTACACGCCTCTCTGCAGCTTCTCTCCTCCTGCTACCCCCCCAAAAACCCATCTCCATAGAGACTGTGTCAGCTCCCAAACAGACAAAAAACAAACTAAAACCCAGCAATAAACAACTTAAACATAAAAAATCACAAAGAAAGAACAATACAGTATCCACATCTGAACCAAAGAGTAAAACAGTGAAATGTGGATTATTAAATATTAGGTCTCTCTCCTCCAAGTCTCTGTTAGTACATGACTTAATAATTGATCAACAAATCGATTTACTCTGCCTTACAGAAACCTGGTTGCAGCAGGATGATTATGTTAGTTTAAATGAATCAACACCCCGAGTCATTCTAACTACCAGAAACCTCGAAGCACAGGCCGAGGGGCGGTGTGGCAGCAATTTTTCACACCAGTCTATTAATTAACGAAAGACCAAGACAGACTTTTAATTCATTTGAAAGCCTGATGCTTAGCCTCGTCCACCCCAGCTGTAAAACTCAGAAACCAGTCTTACTTGTTATCATCTATCGTCCACCTGGGCCTTACACAGAGTTTCTCTCTGATTTCTCAGACTTTTATCTGATTTAGTGCTCAGCTCAGATAAAATAATTATTGTGGGTGATTTTAACATCCATGTAGATGCTAAAAATGACAGCCTCAACATCGCATTTAATCTGTTATTAGACTCAATTGGCTTCTCTCAAAATGTAAAAGAACCCACCCACCACTTTAATCACACTCTAGATCTTGTTTTAAC
The DNA here is from genome assembly GCF_013358895.1 of Oreochromis aureus. Classification (NCBI taxonomy): domain Eukaryota; kingdom Metazoa; phylum Chordata; class Actinopteri; order Cichliformes; family Cichlidae; genus Oreochromis; species Oreochromis aureus. Next base: position 92,974,773 of record NC_052944.1, on the reverse strand, counting down.
ATATGGCATAGAAACTGAAGATTTAACAGTGTTTCCTGAAAACCCTCTGCTGTCTGATCATTTCCTGATAACATTTACATTTACAATAACTGATTACACAGCAGTGGAGAGTAGACTTTATCAAAGTAGATGTCTTTCTGAAAGTGCTGTAACTAAGTTTAAGAATATAATCCACCCACTGTTATCATCTTCAATGCCCTGTACCAACATAGAGCAGAGCAGCTATCTCAACGCTACTCCAACAGAGGTCGATTATCTTGTTAATAATTTTACCTCCTCACTACGTACGACTCTGGATACTGTAGCTCCTGTGAAAACTAAGGCCTCAAATCAGAAGTACCTGACTCCGTGGTATAATTCTCAAACACCTATCCTAAAGCAGATAACTCGTAAGCTGGAGAGGAAATGGCGTGTCACAAATTTAGAAGATCATCATTTAGCCTGGAGAAATAGTTTGCTGCTTTATAAGAAAGCCCTCCGCAAAGCCAGAACATCTTACTATTCGTCACTGATTGAAGAAAATAAGAACAACCCCAGGTTTCTCTTCAGCACTGTAGCCAGGCTGACAAAAAGTCAGATCTCTGTTGAGCCAACAATCCCTTTAACGTTATTTATTTGTAAAAAATGTTTGGAATCATGTATGATTTTCGTTCCACTCCTCACGTGTACACCACTTTGTATTGGTCTTTCATGTGGAATTCCAATAAAATTGATTCATGTTTGTGGCTGTAATGTGACAAAATGTGGAAAAGGTCAAGGGGGCCAAATACTTTTGCAAGCCACTGTATCTGAGTTTTAGTGTGTCTGCAAATCAGATCATGTTGGAATGTACAGAGCTGTTGTGTGGAGTTCCTCAGGGCTCCATGCTGGCACCTATTCTGTTTTTAATATACATTCTACCTTTAGGCCAGATAATACGGCAGTTTCCTGAAGTTTCTTATTGTGGGGTCTGTCTGTCACAGACCCACCGCTGGAACGAGACAACAGCAAAAAGCATTGAACACCAAGCAGAGCTCTTTGATCTCGTGCACGAGGGAGAGAACTATGACAAGTGCCGTTCCTTCGCGTGACCCCAGTCGCTCTCGTCTGCTCTCTCGTAACACTGCTCTTTATTGTGGTTACATGACTATGCATAAGTTCATTAACATATGACATTTTATATAGGTGTACATGTGAACAAAGAGTACCAGTGTGTGTACGCATAGGCGTGCGTGTGTGTGTGTGTGTGTGGTGGTGGTGGTGGTGGGGGGGGGGGTCAAGATGTGACCCTGTGAAGACTCCCAAAGCTGGTGCCAGGAGTCCAGCGGTCCACCTAAACAAAGGGCTCTTATACTTAAACAGATACACAGTAGGTGTCCTCCTATACCATAAATCAGTAAGTATGACCTCTCTCATGACCCCAAGTTGTGTGTGCATGCCAGAGTGCTCTGGGAGGCACACAGTCTTTCTTACCTTTCTCGTAAAGCACTTTGCACATGTCTGTGAAAGGTGCTATATAAATAAACTTTACTTACTTACTATTATTGTAGGGTCTACCTTAAAATATAAAGCACCCTGAGGCGACTGTTGTTGTGATTTGGAGCTGTGTAAATAAAACTGAATTGAACTAAATTAAATCCTTAAAAAAAATAAAGCGCTGGCACTATCTCTACTAGTGAAAGGAAGGTACAACTGAGGTATTCAATTAACTTTTTTGAGTACCAAAAATTTAAGTAGAACCATCATCCCAAAATTATGTCTTCCATGTTTTTGTTCACTAAGTGATTGAACTGGTTTTTTCTATTTTGTGTGTATGTGTACATCACATGACACAGCGGTCAAAGTTCAACCCAGCTGAACTCTGTAGTTGATAGACAAGCTCTGCAGAACTGTTTGGTCTGAAAGCTCCTTCTGTGTCAGAGTGTAATACGAGAAGTTCTATTTCAGTAAACAAAAAGCTGCTGAACTTTGACCTCCAGGAGAAAACTAGATCATCAATTCGGTGAGAGAACATGGGGGAATTTGAAAGTAGCTTTTGTTCTGTTCTCAGAGACTGAAGTTTTGTCCTGTTTTCTTCATCCTGCAAATCCTGCATGTTCAACATGACTGATGGAGCAAATCAACTCAGTGATTCAGTTCATTTGGAGCAAGTAACTCATCTGAGATCATGTGATCAGCAGCAGCTTTCAGTGGAGCTGAATTGGATTCATTCAATTTAATTGAATTCACTCTAATTGTCTCTAACAGCTTTAAAAGCTGCTTTAACTTTCATTTTGTTACCTCTTGCTCTGATCTGCTTCAGTTCGTTAGCGCTCTCTACAACTATAAAAATCTGCTGCTGCTGTCTGTAAAGCTCATATTATGTTTGTTATTATCTCAGATTGTCAGGTGGAGGTGGAGGAGGGGGCGGAGTCTGTCCAGCTGCCCTTCAAAACCACGCAAAACCTACCTGAGGAGGCTAAAGTGGTGTGGAAACGCAAAGAGCCTAAACCAGTGATGATGGTCCACGTGTATCAGGACACCGCTGATCAGCCTGAAGAACAGCACCAGGTTTACAGAGACAGAACAAAGATGAATGAAGACCTGCTGAAAACTGGAGACCTCAGTCTGACCCTGAAACACCCCACAGAGAGAGACAGTGGAGAATACAGATGTAGAGTCTACAGCGAGATCAAGAGATACAAAAGAGTGCTGCTCAGAGTCAGAGGTGTGTGTGTGTGTGTGTGTGTGTGTCTGACTGTCTGACTGTGTGTGTGTGTGTGTGTGTGTGTGTGTGTTTGTGTGTGTCTGACTGTCTTGTGTCTCCTCTGCAGGGAGAGTTCAGGTCCAGGATCAAACAGGGGACATCAGGAACAGAAGCAGCTCCATTGATCCGACTCCTCTGATGGCTGATCAATCAGTTTGATCTGTGTGTTCTTTGATTATTGATCAGTGATGTCAGAGTGGAGTCAGTGTGATGTTGTTGTTGTGTGTTTGAGACTTTTAGTGTCCATGAAGGTCTCTGCTGCCGTAGATCCTCTGAACTGTGACAGAGGTCTCACTCTGGAGGAAACTCTCAGCACTTTCCAGCAGCTCCTCCATCATGGAGGACGTTCCCTCACTGTAACAGGTGGAGGAGTATGGCGTTATTTTTGTGCCACTATTCTGAGAGCACGTAAAAAACATTTGCAGGTGCAAGTGTTGCATTTTGAGCAGAAATTTATTTTGAGCAAAGAAAAGCTAAATTTGAGTGAACAAAATTCATTGCTGCGTGCAAAAAATGTATTTCAGTGTTTGCTATTATCCACACACACACACAATAGCAGCCCCTCTCGCTCAGTTTTTGCATTTGCGCTCGTCAATAATGTGTTGCTTGCGCTCTAAACATTTCTGCCGTGTTGGCGCTCAACTCTTTCTGTACACCGTTAGTGCCACAAAACCAGCCAATCACAGACTTGGATGCAAAATAATCTGATTGGCTGTTTTGGTCTCCAATCAGCTCGAAATGACGAAATGCAATATCCCAGAATCCATTTCATCCAAAACTCAAACGAGGCAGTGGCGGAGCAACACAGAGTGGCGAAGTTTGAAATATTACTCTTTCTGGGTCACAAAATAAAGTTTTAAGATATTTTCATGCGAGAATGTTGCTGTGTAAACTTCAAATATCTGCTCGATTTATCAAGACATCACATATTTGCATAAGTGGTCTAAACGTTTTTGGAGATACCTGTTACCCACCAGCTGACCGGGTGGTCACTCGGGTTAAACATAATATATAAGGCTGACAAAAAAATCATCCGACTACACCACCAGGTATTATAGGAAAAATCATAAACCCTTTGAACTAAAACAAACGCCGTTGTGACAGTGATGTACACTGTCTTGTTGGTATATATGTATGATTTGTATCACCTACATGTTTCCCTCTCACCACATATCCAAACCGATATCATGACCAGCAGCTTTTACAGCTGTGGCTCCAGCAAACATCAGCTGATACTAGAAAGTAATATTAAATAAATTTATATTTATATGATATACTAGATAAATTCTAACAACAGCTGATCAAGCTTGAACGTGCTGCTGTTGTTGTTTAGCGTGACATCCGCTGGTTTCCTCTTTCTGGCGCAAAGTGAGCGATAAATAAACAAGAGAGTCGGGACTTGTGGCAGAAAAGATCAGTTTCATGATTGAAGTAGCAACAGGGGAGGGAGGGGGAGAGAATGAGAAGAGGCAGTTGTGCAGCAAAAACACAATAACTCCAGCTTTGTGTCTTTTTCATTCTAGCTGAAGTCCGGGACGAATCGCGTTCCTTTTCCTCTCAATACGGATGTATTGTAATTGGTCCAGCCCAGAGTTGATCATGACCAATTGGCTAATCCACCACCTTTCATTGTTTATACCGTTACAAAAACAAATAAACAAACATAATTGTGATGTCTTGATAAATCGAGCAGATATTTGAAGTTTACACATCAACATTCTCGCAAGAAAATATCTTAAAAGTTTATTTTGTAACCCAGAAAGAGTAATATTTCAAACTCCGCCACTCTGTGTTGCTCCGCCACTGCCTCGTTTGAGTTTTGGATGAAATGGATTCTGGGATATTGCATTTCGTCATTTCAAGCTGATTGCAGACCAAACCAGCCAATTAGATTATTTTGCATCCAAATCTGTGATTGACTGGTTTTGTGGCACTAACGGTGTACAGAAAGAGTTGAGCGCGCACGGGCAGAAATGTTTAGAGCACAAGCAACACATTGCGAGCAAGCGCAAATGCAAAAACTGAGCGAGAGGGGCTGCTATTGTGTGTGTGTGTGTGTGGATAGTAGCAAACACTGAAATACATTTTTTGCACGCAGCAATGAATTTTGTTCACTCAAATTTAGCTTTTCTTTGCTCAAAATAAATTTCTGCTCAAAATGCAACACTTGCACCTGCAAATGTTTTTTACATGCTCTCAGAATAGTGGCACAAAAATAACGCCAGAGAGGAGAGGAAGCACAGGTGGACCCTCTGAGGAAGAAGAGTGCTCCTACAAACCACATGATCACATGACCAGAGGACAAGCATGTGTAGAAACACATTGAAGTCAGCCTGTAAACACGTTTGTGTAAATTCTAGTCGTGTTTTTCTGTTACATTCAAATAAAAGCAGAGAAAGCAGAACAAATGCTGAAACTGTCTGTATGAAATAAAGAAGTTAAAGTACTCACACACACACACACACATCTGTCTCCAGCAGCTGTCTGAGCTGCAGTCTGTATTGTGTGTGTAATATCTTCATATGTTTCTAATATTACAGTTTTATCTTCAGGTGTAAAATCAGCTGCTCTGCTGTCTTATCCCCTGATCCTGTGTGATTGATTAGATCCTGCAAACGCCACAAATTTCATTTCAGCTTTTATTTGAAAGCCAGCGAGTAAAAGGATTAGCGATAGTTTTCAGAGCGATGCCAAAGCTTGGGTTCCTCTCCTACAGCAGCTTTTCTTTTCTTTCTTTTCTCTCCCTGTGAAATACAGCAGCTGGACCTTTAGCTGCAACACACTGTGAGACAAACTGCACACAAACAGTTTGTGTGTTTGCTGATGTTTGTTGAGCTGATAGAAACGCTGCATTTGAAATTAGCTGACACTTCAAAAACGTTCCTCCCTTTATGCTCGCTCCTCTTCAGCAGGGCTAGCTAGATGCTAAAGTAGCGCTAACACAACTTACAGACACCTGCAGTAGTTCAGCTGTTGTCCCAAAAACATATCAAATAAAAACATGGCCCACTTTAAGCCCTGACTGTGACTCACAGTTTGACTCTTTGGTCTCATTTTATGTGATTAATAAACAGTGTTGGGGAGTAACGGAATACATGTACCGCCGTTACGTATTTAGAATACAAAATATGAGTAACTGTATTCCGTTACAGTTACCGTTTAAAAAGGTGGTATACAGTTACTTTGTTGAAATAAATGGATTACACGGCGGTACTTCCCTGTTTCATATTGTCGCGGGTCAGGACTGTTTGGGTTTGTTTGACAGCTACGTAATGTTGTTCCAGGCGGCAGCGTTACGGTTGCCATGGTTACAGGGTGACGCGCTCTCTCTGCGTGTTTCCTGGGTGAGAGAGCGCTTTTTTGTTGTTGTTGTTGTGCTAAGCTAATAGGCAGAATGCTACAGGCATGGCCCTAAAGAATGTAGCATCATGGGCAGTGTACTCCGTGCTGCAGCGAGAATGGCCTGCCATACACGTTATGTGTCTCTGAGCGAGGGAGGGAGAGAAAGGAAAAGTCGGGAGCTGGGAGCAAAAACGGGAGCTGGAAGCATGTAAATATAATAATAACCACTGCAGCCAAGAAGAGTGCCTGACGAGCCCATTTGTAAGTAAGCTATTAAGACTCAACTGTACACTGTGTTCGTGTTTTCCTCCGGGAAAAAAAAGTTCCGTTGGAGCAGCCTTTCAACGCCTCTCTCTGTCTCTGGCAAGCAAAGTTGACCCAGACAACAAAGTAAAGCTAGTTTTCGGCTACCAGCCCGACACGGAACCCACCGTATTAGCCAGAGGTCCCTTTACTACGGTTCGGAGCCGCGGACCTTCAGTATCAGTAATAAATCACTGCAATAGTACATTCACGTAGTTGTAAACAGCACGATAATATATTAAGTAATCCAAAGTATTCAGAATACGTTACTCTCATTGAGTAAAGTAACGGAATACGTTACAGAATACATTTTGGGGCATGTATTCTGTATTCTGTAATGGAATACATTTTAAAAGTAACCTTCCCAACACTGTTAATAAATGAACAGGATTTCCTTTCATGTGTTTCTGTTTAGGCTCAAATCACTTTGATGTTTGAAGACTCGCACTGATGAAATAATAACTCCCCTCAAATGTGTTAAACCTAAAGTAACCAGCCTGTTTGAACATGTAAGGAGTAGAAAGTACAGATACCTGTAAATCCTACTTAAGTACAGTAACAGAGTATTTGTACTTTGTTACTTCCACCTCTGGCCCTACCGTTTTATCCCATATGACTAAAGCCAGGTAGGGGCTGGCTGGATTCAGCAGAGCAAACATCTAATGTAGTCGTGGGCTCACAAGTTTCTCTCTGGATGCTGTCATGTTGTAGTTGCCATGGTTACACAAGGTTTGGCCCTGACCAAAGCGCTCGGCACAGACATGGTAGAGAAGGCCGTCACTAAATGATGGAGGCGGGAAGCGAGACTCAGAGGGGTCAGGTATCCTGGTGTTACTGAGGAGAACTCTGCTCTCTCTTTCTAGTCCCTGTTATTTACTCACACTGTCCCATTTAAAGCAGCTGAATCCTCTGTGATGCTGTTCACACAAATATGGTTGGATCACGCTGAGACTGAAGGGACTCTGACTGTCAGCTCACTCTTGAACACACTGAGTTTCTGGGAGTCTGGCAGATATAAGACCCTCTTCAGGAACTGACTCAAAGAAGAAAAAGTGTGGATTTTTTCATTTGTCCAGATTGTCATTTTCACTGGACGTGGGTAAAACTCCTGGATATCAAAGACATTCTGAGGATCACTGAAGTTAAACGGCTGTTGCTGAAAGTTTAAAGAGAATTGTAAAATGATAAGATAATGATTGACTAATAAGATTATCTGACAGGTCCTTAAAGTGGCTCCCTTGGTGGAGCTCAGCAGGACGACAGGTGGCTGTGAGCTCATTTTAAAATAATCATAGAATAAACAGAAACATTAGCAGATGACGTTTGAAGGCTTTACATGTGTTGGATATGAATGTTTGGAGCCCAGATCATCATTTGTCTTGTTTCAGTGGGAATGTTTTTCTCCATGTTGGCCTGAGGGTGGTGCTGTTTAGCCTGTACTGAGTATTTGTCACTATGCTGAGTTGTGGGTGGAGTCAGTGATTGGCTGAAGGTGCCTTCTTTAAAGCGGGAACACTGGCTCAGCTTTCCTACCTCCTTACTCCCAGCTGGACCACGCTGCATCAACAAGTGATTGTCTGTGTGCTGTAGAAATAAAACTGAAGGAATTTTGCAGGTAGAAGATATTTGATTTACAGCTTCTCACACACGAGACCAGGCCTGCAGCTATCCATTATTTTAGTGTGTAAACAGACTCCGCCTCTCTGTGTAAACAGACTCCGCCTCCACGTTAAACTGTGACATCATCATCACTGCTGCTGTTATCAGTGTTTGTGTGTAACACTGGAGGCTGTGTGGGCTTAATGTGCTCAGACTTTTATTCACACGCTGCTCATAAACACGTTTCTATTGGAGGTCTGTGAAACATGGAAGCAAAGAATTTTATAATCCAATTATTGGAATTACTCGATGAATCGTTGCAGCTCTACACGAGACACTTTCTTTAAAAGTCATCAGACTGGTTTCATACATGTTAACACTTAAATACAGAAAACTTCAGCCTGATATTCCCGACGATGAAACTATGTTCAAATCCAGATGAACTTTTTACAAAGACCTGTTTCTGTTAATATTATATCAAAAGTCTGTGATGGTGTTCTGTCTCGTTTTCCCAACATTAACCTGTGAAATGTTCATATTTATGTACCAGTCAAAGGTAAAACATGTTTTCTAATAAATTGTGTTTGTAAAATCTGCTGGTTGTAAGAAGAAGTGTGTAAATGTCCCCAGTGGCTGCTGTGGTTTACATGGTGAGATAACATGTGAGAAATCATTCAGATACTGAATGATTCAGACAAAGTATTTCAAAATGAAATTCAAATGGAGGGTTTTGTTTGACACTAGAGATCAGAGATGCCCCACAGACCAACACATGAAGTACTTTCTATTTGTGGATTAGAAGGAGAAATATATCTGTATTATCAGTTTATTATAATCTACCTGAATCAGTGTTTGGGATCAGATTTCTGTGTGGCCTGGTTCACTCACTTCATCATCATTTTAACATCATTTTCTATTGACTTTGACTGTATAGAAATGATGCACACTTAACCTCCGTCTGTAGATTTCTTTGGTTAGTAGACACCTGCCTTTGTTCGCTCTAGAGTGGATATTATAATATGATTCCTGGAAAAATATGTAGAAGAGCTTCTAAAGGAGGTGAAGCTTTTTCAAGCTTCTGCTTTTTGTTTGTCCTTAACTTCTTCCCTGTCAGGAAAAGACAGAAATCATAACAGAAAAAGGGCTTTTTGAAGTAAACAAATTCACATTTGTTCTTCTTATTCAAGCTGACGTTTCAACCAGCTGCCATTCAGCAGCACAGAGGTTACACTCTACTGTCTTATTAAAGGACTGCAGGACGATCCATCTCCACAGGTTTGTGGTGCTGAACTGACATTTTTCTTCATCTCATCTAACAGGTACATGAAGGGACACAAAGATGTAAATCCAGCTTTAGTTATGTCCCAGACACATGGGCCTAGAACATTTGGCAGATTGCTGCAGTTGCACACAGTCTGCATAGAAGTTTACCTGCAAAATCAACAACATGAGAAAGTGCAATCCAAACGAGAGACATAGAGCTTCACTTTCAAAGTAAAAGCTGGGCTTTACCTCTGCAACCAACGTGCTTCAGCTTCAACTTTTACTCTAAAGGCACTTTCCACGGATTCACTAATCCTCAGCGAGTGTTTACAGGCATGTTGGTGTCTCCCATGCAAGCTCCAGCCAATCAGGACAACCTTCAGTCCATCAAAGCAGTCACATGGAGGTTTTTGGTGGATGACCCTCTTTGTGACTAACTTCACCAGCCAGCAGTCAGGTTGGAGAATGCACATTTTGCACCAGCAAGCAGACATGCCAGGGGGTCTGAAGTGTGTTGGTCTCAAGGTTTATGTGACAACGTACACTGCCATGCAAACATGTGTTGTCCAGTGTGATTAGGTACTACTGTACAAATATAAGAATTATTCAAAGCATGTATTACTCATAAAACTGTCAGTCAAAACTAAATAAGAAAGGTAAAATTCTGCAACTTAAAGTCAGCATATCACAAGTTTACCATGTTTTTTTCAATGGAGAGGAGGTGGGAGAAGAGTTGAAGTCATTGAGGAAATGTTCACTCGTTCCCTGAATGTTGAATAGTAGCAAACAATGTTTCTACTTTTAGCTCCACTGACATCGAACAATATTCTAAGAAAAACTATTAGAGAGCTGGAAACCGTTCACAACACCAAGTATTACTAATAAAATACTCAGAAAATCATCTGCTGCAAACAATAGCCATTACTTTCTGACTGCCATCTTCTTTCACCTCAGTGTTTGTCATTCAGGCAGCAACGCTCTCAGCTGTTGCCGCCCTTCAAACAGCAGACTGTGATTTTATGTTTGCTGTTCAGCTGGAACGCTTAAAGTGTCACAGCTTTGTGTTTCTTAGTACGTTGGTGTTTCTCTAGATTAGTGTGATGTTGAACTGCACAGCACACAGCTGTGACTAATCACACATGACAAGACCGAGAGGAAGCAAAACAGGATGCACTAACACAGGACACGGGATTGTCAAAGTAAAACAGGAAATACACAAACATCAAAGACAAGAGCGAGACGTAACACAAGGGACAGAAGAGACGCACAGAAACAAAACCTAAAGACTAGAAAGCACCAAAATAAACCAGAAACTACCTGAAATGAAGCATTCTTATAAAAACACACAAACACGGAGTCATCCTGCTCTGGACCGTGACAAAGTGGCCCTTCTTGTGTGAGTTGATTTTTTATACCTTTTATGAGATATAATGGAGTTTTCTCAGCGTCCTGCGTTGGTGTGTGAGCTTGTTTGGAATCTGGACTTTCAGCATAGCAAATCTAAAATACAGTGTTCTGAAACATTACATTGAAAAGAAAGTCCCGTGTTTCCCACGGTCTCTGAATGCAGCAGCAGTGTTCCAGGTTGTGTGTGATGTCACACACATTTAAAAATAAGTCTTCACTGAAGCTGCTGAAGCAGCTGAATGTCTTTATGTGAGCACTGATGTCCACCAGCAGAGGGCGCCCTCGCCCTGCTACAGGGATGCATTTAAGGCCTTCCATGAAGGTTTGTTGGACTGGGAGAAACGTGCTGAGAACCACAGAGCTCCAGTAACAGACTCTTAGTGTCGGACTGAAGCTGATCAGACCATCGCAGAGAGCCTGTGGGGGACCGCTGACCTCTCAGCTTTGTGAAACACAGACGTTTCCTTCAAACACTCACAGAAGTCAGAGTCAGTTTATTATTTTAATGTGTTTCAGTTACACTTTGGTCAGGTTCAGGCAGCAGAACTACTCGGCTAGATTTAGGTTAGTTTAATAAAGTTTGGGGTTAAAGTCGACTCTTCCTCAGGTCAAATCTATGAGTTAGTGCAGTTTGTTCTTTAGTATAAACCATAAAGACAAATTTGTCACGTGTCAAACCTCCTTAAAGGACAGCCTCTCCCATCTGTGGACCCTCAGTGCTGCCGGACTCATCTCATACTGAACACACCCACTCTGTGTCAAACATCAGTGGATTCACTGTTTCTCAGGGTTCATTAAAGGTTAACATTTCTACATTCTTTGTTCCTGTCAGAGCGTCACGTGAGTCATTAAACATCAGTGATCAGTATCAAATATGGAACATGTACAGGACACGTCAGTCTGTGTGGACCTGCTGATGTCATCACTGTGTTTACTTTATTGTTTGTTGTCTTATGGTTGGGATTCAGAAATGTTCACTGCCATCACGTGTGTGTGTGTGTGTGTGTGTGTGTGTGTGTGTGTGTGTGTGTGTGTGTGTGTGTGTGTGTGTGTTTAGTTTGTGGGGCGTCCACACTGTAACACTATGTCAGGTTGACTCACTGTGAGAGGAGAACAGTTACTGGAACAATCTGAGCTCATATTGTGAATAGAAGAAGAGAGAGCTGTGCCAACTGGAGCTCAAACAGAAACATTAAGATTCATTAAACATGATGAAGAGAAGTAAACCACTTAAACTAACTTAAACGTCTGAATGATTAAGTTAAGTGTTTGCTCATAGGGGGTCATCGACCTCATGTTTGTCAATGTGGGAACTTTGTGTCGACTAAATGCAACTTAAAGCTCGACGGTTGCCCAAATGTTTTAAAGAAGTTGATAAATTCAAAAAGCTGTGACACTTGTTGCTCAACATTTTTTAAGTTTTGGTTTCAAAGCTTCTTCTGGTACGAGACTGACATGCCAGTGGGAGGAGTCAGCAGACGACCTGCTCTACCTGCTGAGCCACAGGTGGAGTCATCAGGGTGGAGTCGTTTCAGGAAGGACAGATCAACAGAAAGAATGAAGATGAGTTATTGATGAGCAGAATATAAGATAAGATAAGAGATAAGATAAGATAAAACTTTATTAATCCCTCGGGTGGGTTCCTCTGGGAAATTTGGTTTCCAAAAGCACAGCACCGACAGAAGTTACAGAACATGAGCAGAATATTATATATACACACATATATAAATACAGAGACACATTTAAATAAAATATACGAAGGGGATAAATAGAATAAATAGGAATAAGAACACAAGGGAATTGCACATTTCAAGTATTGAAGTCTATTGCACCGTTGACTATTAACAAAAAGTATTGCACAGTGAAATGAAAAGGCACTACAGCTTAGTTGTTCCCCCCTCCTTTGTCCTCCTGTCTCTCCTCCCTCTCCCCTCCAGAGAGGAGTTAAACAGTCTGATGGCGTGTGGGACAAAGGAGTTTTTAAGTCTGTTGGTTCTTGTCTTTGGGAGAAGCAACCTGTCACTGAACAGACTCTTCTGGTTGTTTATGGCCGTGTGCAGAGGATGCCCAGAATTGTCCATAATGTCCAGCAGTTTTTTTAGTGTCCTTTTCTCTGCCACTGACACCAGAGTGTCCAGCTTCATGCCGACCACAGAGCCAGCCTTCCTGATCAGTTTTTCCAGCCTGGATGAGTCCTTCTTTGCTGTGCTGCTCCCCCAGCACACCACAGCATAGAAAAGTACTCCAACCACTGACTGGTAAAACATCCTCAGGAGCTTCCTGCAGATGTTAAAAGACCTCAGCCTCCTGAGGAAGTACAGTCGGCTTTGGGCTTTTTTATACAGGTGCTCTGTGTTGCATGACCAGTCCAGTTTGTTGTCCACCCACAGCCCGAGGTACTTGTACTTGTTGACCACCTCCACCTCCTCTCCCTCTATCTGAACCGGCAGTGGACCTGCTCTGTACCTCCCGAAGTCCACAACCAGTTCCTTGGTCTTTGTGGTGTTGAGTTGCAGGTGGTTTGTGTGACTCCATGTGACAAAGTTCCTCACCAGACTGCTGTACTCCTCTTCCTGATCATCCCAGATACACCCCATGATGGCTGTATCATCTGCAAACTTCTGAATGTGGCATAATTCAGAGTTGTAGCAGAAGTCAGAGGTGTACAGGGTGAAGAGAAGAGGGGACAGCACAGTTCCCTGTGGTGCTCCTGTGCTGCTGACCACAGTGTCAGACGTGATGTCCTTCAGCCTGACGTACTGTGGTCTGTCAGTGAGGTAGTCGGAGATCCAAGCCACCAGGCAGGGGTCCACCTGCATCCTGTTCAGTTTTTCCTGGAGCATACAGGGCCGGATGGTATTAAAGGCACTGGAAAAGTCAAGAAACAGGATCCTGACCGTGTCTTTCCCCCATCCAGGCGTGAGTGGGCTCTATGCAGGAGGTACAGGATGGCATCCTCCACTCCGACACCCGCCTTGTATGCGAACTGTAGTGGGTCCTGGGCATGTTGTACCTGTGGTCGGAGGAGGTTGAGGAAGAGTCTTCATAAGATGTGACATCAGTGCCACCGGTCGGACAGACTCCGATGGCCCGTCTCAGCAGAACTGAACCCAGCTGTGACGAGGATTAGAGCAGGACCCCAAAGAAAGGAAGTGATGTCACCACAGCAGAGTTCTGGTCTACAGGGAAAAGAACATGAGCGTTAAAGGTGATGCATGGCACAGGTAAGCATAGCAAGCATGAGCACAGAGAAGGGTGAGAAACTGAAGAAGGGTCTGGAAGATCCCGACCAGGTCTAGAGGCCAGTCTGCTGACCTGAGGAACAGACGCGCAAAGCATCTGCGTGAGTGTCGGGCAGCCCTGTGATAGCAAGAAAAGGGAGACAGTGAAAGGGCAGAGGGATGCAGAGGCTAGGTGAGTTTGATCCGATGACAGCAGAGAATGAAGAAATGGAAGAAAAACTACAGCCCATATTAGTCTGAGGAGCTTGGAAAGCTGCCCGAGCCTCCAAACAACAACAACAACATTCACACATGTGACCCTCACAAATATCACTGACAACCAAAAGTCCCATTTTTATATTGCTGTCAGCTTTATTCCATCATGAAGCAACAATAGAAACACGTCTTCATTTCATCTCTGTTGGAGCTTTTTGTTCAGTGAAGGACAAAAAGCTGTCAGTAAATCAGATTTACTCTGCTGCACTGAAACACTGTGGACACAGTCTGGAGACACGCAGACTTTAAACTTTTTTTTGCATGATTTGAAAAGAAACCACATCATAAATGTGATCATGTGGGACTTTAGAACCAGAGGATCGCTGTGATCAGAGAACCCGGCCTCGTTAATAACCTGTATTGATCTTTCTGTAGCTTTAAAGTCCCCACAGCTCCACACAGTCACACATGTGAGGAAGTAGAAGTGAGCAGTAAATGATCTGCAGGCCTTATAGTTTAATACATCCTCTGTTTTATACTCACTCAATAACCACTTTAATGTTTCCATGGTAACCTGTGATCAATCACAGCAGCTGAAATAAATAAACTCTTTCAGTTTGAATGTTTCACTTTTTTTCCTTCAGTTTCTTTTTGATGTATAAAAATCATAAATGTGGTTTTCTTCATATTAAGGGACAGTTTGTTAACATCAGACACATTTTAAGGACTTCCAGCTTCCTGCAACAGCAACAACAGATCCTGTAAATTTATCACACAATTAAATCAGTTTGGATCATCTGCAGAAATAACACATGTGAACAAACCAGCAACATCACAAACATCATGAATATAAAGTAGAAAAAGCTGTGGACCAATCAGAGGTCCCGGGCTAGCACATGTGACCTCTCTAAATCCTGACATAGTGTCGTTAATCTGCTCACATTGTTGTCTGTTTTCCACACAGCTGATCCCACACTTCTCCACTGTGGTCAATAACTGACTGTGATCGATGGGATCAAAGTTTTCTGTAGATCAATAGAAAAACAACACAACACTCATCATTTTCAACAGCTTCTCTTATTCCTCCAACCGTCTCCATCACTGCATCAGTCGTAGCTCATCCAATCATTTCTATTGATCAATAAACAGATCACATTGTTTCACAGATCATTTCTCTGATATTTGTGAACATTGATGAAGGAGGGATCCTGCTGCCTTCACTGTCTCTGCTTCTCTGCAGTAAAAACTGCTTCTAAAGTGGATTTTTCTTCCTGCGTGTCCTCTGCAGACCTTTAGTCATCCACAGCTTTTCTTTCTCCTCATCTTTAAGCAACATTTCCTAACAGGACAGAGTTTATGATGTGATTCTCAGGATGGATTTCAGATACACTGTATGCCTGATCAGGAACGTCAGCACACACTTCATCCCAGTGATGATCTGTTAGCTCCGTCTTTAAGGCCTCACTTCTTCCTGCTGTCATGTCAGTCGTGTTGTTTCACTCACTGATTTTCTCCAATATTTTCTGTTCCTGACACTAAATCTAAGCACAGCTCACAGCTGAGTGTGTTCCAGTAAAGTGTGAGCAGCACAAACACAATCAGAGTTTGTCTCTGTCAGCTTTCAGCCAAACATGATGGCAGACTGCCACAGGTCACTTCTGAGGACAGAGGAGGCGTTCAGCTTCCTCATAGTTTCACACCTGGTTGGTCTACTTTATGTCAGCATGAAGAAGAATCCCACGTATGCACTTATACACCTTCAAATGACTGAACGTCCTCCTCTTTCCTCAGAAGTGATCTGTGGCCGGCCGGACTTCATTCCACAGATGCTTTTAACAAAGTGTGAAGCTGAACTCTGAGCTGTGACAGTGTGAGCAGTGTGAGAGTGTCAGTAGATGATCAGCAGAGGAAAGTGAGAGCTGCTGTGAGCTGATGTCCTGAAGGGCTTTTAAAGAGTCTCTGAGTTTGACAGGAACATGAAGATGTTTGTGGTGTTTGTGATCCTCCTGCACGGTAAGTACACCTTCCTCTCTCTGCTCTCATCATCATCTCTCTCTCTTTAATGTGTTGAAGTGCAGCAGGAGGAGATTTCCATCAAACACTGGATTCTGATTCAGATCAAACTAACAATCCAAAGCAGCAACTTTCAAATCACTGGATTCTTCTTGGTGGCTTTCAGATGAGCTCATGTTACAATCAGCTGCTGTGTGTGTGTTGTTGTGTAGCTGAAGCTCTGACTCACATTTCATATGTGACCAAAGGAAACTTGGTGCTGTGTGACACACTTTAGATTCTCTGCTGCTGCTTTGAACTCTTCAAACTAAAGAGCCAAACTGATGATTGACTGTGCAGCTCTGACATGGCACCAAATGTCCCTGTTATCAGCTGCTGGATGGACGTTATCAGAGCTTTTTAGTCCCACACGGATCACCAGGAGCTCCTCCTCTGTCTGCAAACAGGCTCAGCAGCTCTGATCATTCATTGAGTCAGCACAGAGTGTGGAGACATCTAGTGGTCGTGGAGAGAAGTGCATGTAACATGTGTGTGTTGTGTTAATCAGCATGAGTAGTTAGGGGGACGTGCCTCCCTGTGCCTGATGGGAGTCCTTGTAATTACCCAGCATGCTGTGCTGTGTGTTTCATTTCTAACACTGGTTTTACTGAAGAGCTTTCTGAGCTTCTTTCATTGATTGTGACCAACATACATGTTTGCTGTGGATCCACATCTGCTCTTACTGCTAATGTCATGAAGCTGTTTGAGTGGTGAGCAGTCAAAGAAGCAGGTCCTAACAGGGACATAGCAGGATATTCCTGCCTCTAAATGAGCTGGAACTGCACATATGAGCACAGCTGGTCTGCATGTAGTGAACACAAAGAGTCTGTGTGAGCTGAATTTACACCAGTCTGTTTGTGTTCCTGTTATTTTGGCACTTTGTCAAACTCAAATGTATTTAAGCTTAAATGAAAGTGCACTTCTAAAAATGCTGTAAAATCACAGTCCTGCTGATTTTCCTTTGGTGGACACCAAACATTTTTATCTGCAGGTGAAACTCTGCAGTGACCTGAGCGTGTGCTGTTCTCTGGCATCTCTCTGAATAATGTTACATGCTTGATGTTCTTGTCTGTGATCACGAGGATCTTTTCTTCCATCCCTGCTTCTGTCTCTTGCTCACAAACCTGCATCCATCTCAGCGTCTAAACTCAAAGTCAGCAGCAGCTTCTTAGCTGTCTCTGCCCTCATAGCCCTGATCTCAGGGACTCTTAGATCATTTCAATATGTACATAGAAATCTGTTCTTGATGGCATCGCCCCTTTGAAGGTGAAACATCAGAAATATAATGTCCTCCATGGCTCAGTGATCACAGCAGAGATATAAAAACACAAAGCAGAAGCAATGAGAGGAACTGGGAGAAAGATGAACAACCCCAGGGTTTTATTCCAGGTGATAAAGCCTCCTGGATCCTCCTGTCTGAGTTAATCTTAGACAAACTTCACACCTCCTGTTTTTATCTCAAACTTTGAAAAGTCTGCGGCTTCTCAGTTAATCCCACATATATACAGCAGAAATATTTCTAGAAGTCTCTCTCAGGTTTGTTCCTACAGCACAGAAACAGCTCTGATCTGTGCTGATTCTGATCTTATGTTGATCTAATGTTAAATGCTGGATGTCACACTGGGAATTTTCCCCAGTGTGCGAACACACTTTTGGGCTGATGAGCTGGACTGAGGCTGCCCATAGACATGAAGAGCTGGATGGCTTCTAATTTTCTGATTCTACATTCAGAGAAATCTGAGGTTTTTGTACTCTATCCTAAAAATCTTAGAAATATGGTATCTAACCAGATTCTTACTCTGAATGACATTACCTTGGCCTCCAGTAACACTGTGAGGAACCTTGGAGTGATTTTTGACCAGGATATGTCCTTCAATGCACATAGTCTAAGGAGCTTGGAAAGAAAAGCGTCTGGACTTCTTTAAGTTGCTTGAAGACGTTTCACCTCTCATCCGAGAAGCTTCTTCAGTTCTAAGGTCAAATGGTGGAGAGTCCCAGATTTAAACCCAGTGGGAGTATCCCCCCAAAGAGGGACAAAGGACCCCTGATGATCCTCTACCTAATCACATGAGCCAAGGTGTGAAAGTGGGTGTGGGTCCTAATCAGCCAGGGTTTCAGGTGAGCTCATTGTGAAACCTGGCCCCACCCTATCATGTGATTTCCTGAGGTCAGATGGCCCAGGATGTGAGTGGGCGTTAAGGCGTCTGGGGAGGGAACTCAAAACTGGATTATAGATGGCAGACAGTTGGTGTCGTAAACCACCGCCTCTGTTCAAAGCCACTGTTTGAACAGAGGCGGGAGTGGCCTAGTTGGAGCCAAGTATTAGTGACAAAGAAGATGTCTACGCTTTGAGAGGTTATGTCACGGCAGGGGGGGACAGACTCAAGTGCAGACAGAGAATCCCAGTTAAACAGTTCTTTATTTACAACGCCAGGTGCTCAATACACATGTGGGGGAAAGGCCAGGGTTCCAGGGATCCACGGGGAGATTAGGGAAAACAGGATCTTCACACTTGCACACGCCATGCCAAACTGCAAACACTCACGCTCAGGGTTCCGAGATTCAGTATTAAAAGACGGGCCCAGGGATTCTATGTACAAAGACGAGAAGTCACTGCAAGAAGATGCACGAAGGCACACAGAAGTTTGCAGAGCCGGGATTACACTAACATGTGTTACTCAATAGTCCAGCAACGAGTAATTCAGAGCCACTGCCTTATGAAGTGGCCAGCAAACAGAGTGATGAACCACAGGTTAGTAATTATCTGCAGGTGCATGGACCAAAGGCTGGAGCCCATGATGAGCTCCACCCAGACAGGGTGATGCGAGCGAGAGAGATAAAAGTAATCTTCCAGGTCTTCACAGATTAAATGTTCAGATTTAATAAATAAATACATTAAATTTGAATGTCTGACTGTAAAACTGGTCTCTGTGTCCTGCTGATAAATGAGACAAACACACAGCATGCAGTTAATTTGTGTTTCTGTTTGTTTGTTCTTATAGTTTCCCAGCATGCCCTGGCTGTGGTTGTGGAGGTGAATGAGGGGGAAAGATCTGTCCAGCTGCCCTGTCTGCACTCAGGTTTCATACCTGAAGAGCCCACAGTGATGTGGACTCGCTCTGATCTTCATCCCAAATCTGTCCACGTACGACAAGAAGGAAGAGATGATCTTACAGGACAAAACCAGCATTACAGCGGGCGCACATCAATGAGGTCTGATGCTCTGGACACTTCAGACTTCAGCCTCACTCTGAGAAAACCAACAAAGACTGACAGTGGCAACTACACCTGCTCCATCAGTGATGGGAGAGGAAAATGGAGACTGAGAGATGTACAGCTGCAGGTCAAAGGTCAGTCAGAACTCTGGGTGGGTTAGAGACTCCACATGAGCCTGTTATCTATGTGACATCTCAGAGTAAGAGGTCAAACTGAAGGGAACGTTTTGTAAATTGTTGTGACTAACCTGAAGAAACCAGCAGCAACATGTAGCTCAGAGCTAACCTCAGTGGAAACAGGATCTCACTGCTACAACAGCTGGAGTCTTTACTGCATGTGGAGGTTTACACTCACAACATTTACACACTGTACACAGTGGAGAACATGAGCTCTCTAACTGCAGCTCACAGAGCAGCAGGAAGTGTCCTGATGTTGTACAGACTCAGACTGGAGGAGCTGCTATGAAACGCAGACAGAGCAGAGATGGTTCATCATGTTTCATCCATCCTGATGTCACTGAGACTCTCAGGTTAATAACTGCTGTGTTAGGATATGTAGTGTAAATCATAGCGGGGTTCAGGTAACAGTGAGGGGACTGCAGAGTTAATGGCATAAAACTGTAGGACTGATGTTTATATTTTGATATTGTTCTGCTTAAGTTTTTATCTGTTACATTTATCAACCATCATCTCAGACAGCTGCTGCCTGACAGAAACACTTGAAATAGTTTCGATAGACTAGACTTTCCTGTAAGTTCATTATACACAAACAAAGCATTTACTCATTTGAGAGACATTTGTAAAAAAAAAAAAAAAAAAACTAAATAGAAAGCATCTTTTTCAGTGGACTGGCTGTCCCAGAGAAAGATCCAGTGAATATTTTATGAAACCATTCAAGAGTAAAAGCAAAAGATCCCAGACACCCTCTCTACTTCTAAGGTTCGACTCCAAACTTTCCTTTTTTGATAGAGATTATAGTTTTTACACTTATAGGGCTATAGATAGAAACAATATGAATTTGGCCAACGGTAGAGATTTTGACTATAGCTCAGTGGCAACTAAAGAGTCAAGTATGAGTCAGTTAAGTACTGTATCTACATTTCTTTCATGTATGTTGTCCAATAGAGGCTGAACCATTTGAAGTCCGGCATCACTTCTGCTCTGACTGCTGGTGGTTGAGACAGACAATGTATCTGTTAGACTTGGAGAGGAGGGCTCTTCCACATGTTGCTTCAGGACAGTCAAATCTGAGGGTGACAAATAAAAATATTAGAATATAAGGTATATACAATCAAAAACACAACACAACAAAGATACCATTTATGCACACAGGGCCAGTAAATTGCACGCTTTGATTAAATTATACTTTCTCCCAGGAGAACAGATGGTTATTTTGTATTTTATTATGGTAATATACAATTTACATACCACAAGGTGTGAGTGTCACATAGTGTGTTAGGTCTGAGCAGTCACGCAGCTTCTTGGATGATTCTGTTTCCAGGATGTCTGAAATGCATGTGATAAATCCAACTTACTGTTGAGCCATGAAAGCAGCATTTTCTGATTGTTACCACAGGATATTAGACAAATTAAAAATATTTATTTAAGAGTAACTGTACAAATCAAATCCTTCAAAATCTATCAGAGCATATATTTACTTACCTTCACCTGTATGACAAAACACACCTCTTTGACTGCTGCAAGTTCAGGAAAGACATCCTCATCCACCTCTATACCCTGCTCATCTGTGACTTTCAGTGAGGCATTTTCTGGTATGAGAAACTTCTGCTGCACTGAAGTAAAATCATCACTCAGTTAATAACAACATTAGTAAGAACCATAACTTACCTGCTCTCACAAAGTCTGTGAACCTGACTTCTTCCAATTTGACATATTTCTTTGTCTCTCTGTGTTTTACTTTTATCAATATCTTGGCCACCCACGGAAAAAAATACCTTTACTAATATGAAACACAGCACAAGAAGAAGAGGTTGTTTATGGTAACTTTATGTGAACTGTGTATAACTTAATCAATAAACACTTTCTTACATAGAGTTAGCCTGCCCACACTAAATATTGCTTAAAATCTATTTAGCTAGGCTAGGCTAGGTTTAGCAGACAATGTGACTGCATGTTTGCTGTGTCCTTGTCTTTTCAGTTCTGGAGACAGGGTTGTGTGCATATCTCAGTGTGCAGCAGGACTAACTAACTGATGTTAATGGTACCTCGACATCTCATCAGTGCAGGCTGCACCTCTCTTTGGTTAAATACGGGCATTACCATGAGTCTAAACAGAATATTACTGTAGTTAGCTAACGTTAAATTAAATGTTAGTGTTAAAAATAAGAAATAGAAATAAACCTTTTCACTGACAACGTGAAATGTGTATCTTAAAATACAGTAAGATAAGTTAGTTAGCTAACTTTTGACTAGCGTTAGCCTAGCTGCTATCTCCAAATCAGCATAACATACAGAAAACACATGTAGTGCTAGTTAGTCAACTTTATATTTTACTTATGCATACATCCCGGAATGTAACTCTTGCGCACTTTAATGCCTAACTCCAGGATATTTAACTCCAGAGATTTGCTGTGTAGATACTCAGCTGTGCTTCAGTTACCATCAGTGTGACTGCTGCTGCTTCTACACCTGATACTGTGGTTTATTGTCCTCTCAGACCACCAGGTGGAGGTGGAGGTGGAAGAAGGCTCAGAGTCTGTCATTCTGCCCTGCAAAACTACAGCTGACCTGCCTCAGGACACCAGAGTGGAGTGGACTCACTCTGACCCTGAACTGATGGTGGTTCATGTGTATCCAAACAAAAGTAACCAGGACAGTTTTTACAGAGACCGAACAAAGATGAATGAAGACCTGCTGAGAACTGGAGACCTCAGTCTGACCCTGAAATACCCCACAGAGAGAGACAGTGGAGGATACATCTGCACCATCTACAGGGACAAAGACATCCTGAGACAGAAAGTAGTGCTGCAGGTCAAAGGTCAGAGATGTAGAAAAACACCAGGTGTTAGTGGAGGAAATTGAGGTCAATGTTCAGCAGTCATGTTGATATTGTTTTATGTTTCTCCACAGAACCATTTCCATCCTGGGCCAAAGCTCTCCTGGTTCTCCTGGTTCTTCTTGTGGTTTCTGGAGGTCTTCTATATTATTTCCGGCACTATTTCATGTCAGGTGAGTGTCTCCTACTACACTACCCATAATGCCGATGGTTAGCAGGTGTCCTCTGGTGGCTCCTTGACTGCGGCTCACACAAACTTGTTCCAGAAGCTGAAAGAGTTGAGAGTTACAAACAGCTGATACAGAGAGCTGAAGAGAAACTTCCAGGTTTGTTCCAGAAGTCAGAAAACCTCCTTCAGACTCAGTCATTGATCAGTGAAACAGCTCCACAACATGACTTTACTAAAACAGTGTGTGTGCTTCACTGCATTGATCTGACACAGAGGCTGCATGTGTACTTTATTTATCAAAATTCAAATTCAAATTCAAATTTTATTTGTCACATACACAGTCATACACAGTACGATATGCAGTGAAATGCTTATACAACTGCTCGTGACCTAAAGAAAAAAAGAAAAGGCTATGAATAAGATAGGAAATAAATATGAAAAATTAAAAAGGGTAAATTTAACTAGGAAGGAATAAAATAAAATATATATATATGAGTTTGTTGAAAATAGAATAACTGTACAACACAAATTAGAATGAAGGGCAAATTTAACTGGGAAAGAATAGGATAAAAAATATATATGGATTAAAGTTTAAAATAAAATAACTGTACAGCAAAATACACAATACACAGTATAGAAATATATAAGAATGTATGAAGAAATATAAATATATATACAATAACAGCAGCATTTTACAAGTATTAAATGGAAATGAAGAAATATAATGTCCAGTGTTGTGCAAACCACATTGTAGGTGTCTTGTGCAGTGCAAATATGCTTAAAGTGATTAAGTGTAAACAAAGTCCAGACTGTCCAGTGTGTGTATGTAAGAACCATATGTGTGGGTCAGTACTGTGTGGTGGTGTGATTGAGAGACCGTATCGCCTGCGGGAAGAAGCTCCTCCTCAGTCTCTCTGTGTTGGTCTTCAGGGAGCGGAATCGCTTTCCTGACCTCAACAGAGAGAACAGTCCGTTGTTGGGATGGCTGAGGTCCTTCACGATCTTCCTGGCCTTGGTCCAGCACCGCCTGCTGTAGATTGAGTGCAGGTCAGGGAGCTCGGAGCGGATGGTGCGCTCAGCTGATCGCACAACCCTCTGTAGAGCTCGTCTGTCCTGCATGGTGCTGTTCCCGAACCAGGTTAGGATGTTTCCCGTCAGGATGCTTTCTATGGTGCACGAGTAAAAGTTCCTGAGCACCTTGGAGGGCAGTCGGAAGTCTCTCAAGCGTCTGAGGTGGTAGAGACGCTGTCGGGCCTTTTTCACTACGCTGTTGATGTGACAGGACCATGACAGGTCCTGCGTGATGTGAACTCCGAGGTATTTGAAGCTGTTCACTCTCTCCACTGGGCACTCGTTGATGACGGGGGTCTGGTAGTTCCTCTCCTGCTTAGTACTGAAGTCCACTATCAACTCCTTTGTTTTACTGACGTTTATGCACGTAAAAGTCTCACTGGGATTAAAATCTCTTTTACAAGAGAGACCAGCGGAGAGCAGCAGAAGTTACAATGAAAACAACCAATACAAGTGAACAGAAACATGAATAATATATAATAACTTTACATTACATTGTAGAAAACCTAGTATAATGTCGGCAGTAATGGTGACATTTCTGTGGAAGTCCATGCCTAAGTTTTCTATGTGAAGAAAACTCCTCACAAACTGGAATCTATCAGTAGGGGTTTAACCCACTGCAGTGAATTTCCTTTAATAACTCTGGTGTGTTCTAGTGTTTGCAGTAAAATGTTGTGGTCTACACTGAGGTCTAACAGGACAAGGACACAGTACAAGGACAGGTCCACTGTAACAGGTCATAAGGAGAACATTAGTAACTTTCACTATAGCTCATGTTGTGCTTTGTGTCCTGTCAGTCCCCTGGGTGGGGTTGGATTCAGGGGTGGAGTCTGTCCAGCTGATCTGCAAAACCACAGTTTGTCTGCCTAAAGATGCTAAAGTGGAGTGGAAGGATGCAAACAACAGGAAGGTCCACGTGTATGAGAACGGCTCTGACCAGCCAGAAGAACAACATGAGGATTATAAAGCCCGAACGAAGATGAAGAGGAAGGTCCTGGAACCTGGAGACCTCAGTCTGACCCTGAAATACCCCACAGATGGAGACAACTCCACCTACACCTGCACCGTCTACAGCAGGGAGGGAAACGTCCTGATGGAGAAACAAGTGGAGCTGAAAGTCAGAGGTCAGTGCTGTAGATACAGGTCAAAGGTCAGAGGTCAGTGATGGTGGTTCAGTCTCAGTGGGCTCCATCCAATAATGTTACAGTGTTAGCATGTCTGATGTTTGTGGCTGTTTTGGTTTTTATTTGATTTCCAGCCAAATGTAAAAGCTTCAGCAGATGAACTGTAGGAGCAAAGTTCATGTGTGAGACTTCATCTGAAAGGTAACATCTTCTAGTTTCTGAACATGTGTTTGTTTAGCATGTGGCTAAAACACAGGCTAAGCTAAGTCAGTTCAAACATCAGTAAAAACCTTCTTTGGTCCTCATCTATAATCAGTCATATCTGAGTCACAATAACTAGAAGATGATTTCTAGCAGAGCTGTGAAAATCTCCACATCCTTTCTCCATGTTATCATCCAAAGCTGTGTGAAGTTTCAGAGCTCTGCAGCTAACAGAGACTTTCAGTTTGCTGCTCTCTTCCTCTGACAGCTCCATTCTTAGGGAGCGTTAGTTCTCTGTTTCACTTTATTCCACTTATTCAGTCTGATGTTCTCTGATCTGTTTCTCTTGTTTAGTGTCTTAAATGCTGCCAGTGCCTCTCTTTGCTTTAACCAACCTTTCTCTTTATTTCTGAGCTTTTTAAGGACTTTAACTGATGCATCAACCTTTGAAAATGGAAAGAAATCAGTCAGATTCATGGCTGCATCAAAGTGTCACATGTAGTTCTCCCACATCAGCTGGATTATATCTATAGCAGCAAACAGCAGCTGATCCACAAATCTTTGTCTGTGTTAATAAAGTTGGATCAGTTCAAATAGTTTGTTGCTCTGTACTTGAAAGCAGCAGTTTTTCTAATGCACCACCTTCATGTTTCCTTCATATTTGAATCCCCCTGTAGATACTGTGGAATTACAGGGATTATTTTACATAACCATCATCTTATCATTGCATTAATTATCATTTCATCAAAGTGTTTATTGAAGTTGCTGGCATTATGTTATAATTTATATTATAGGGGTTATCATAATCAAATATTAACATTTTTATTACAGGTGCAGTTATAACTACTTTAAAATGATTGAGTTAAATATATATGTATCATAACTCATATGCTGAGTATATTGGTATAGTAAAAAAGTAGCTGAGCAAAGGCCTGAATGTATTCAGCTTCTTGTTGCATTTGAGTTTGCTTAGTTACAGGTGACGGAAGGATGTCCAGTCCATGGTGACCTCAAAGGCCTTAGGTCATCACCATGTTCGGAAGAGTATGCCACAAGGAGGAACCTCTATGTTGCATTTAATTCTTAAAATACATGAATGTTCTGTACATGCAAATTATGTGTTTGTAAACGCAAGAAGGGGCGTTACAATACCCTGATGTTATAAAGGCAATCTAGAGTGTATTTTGGGTAGAGATGTACAACTGTTTGGCAGTTTACACCTCTCCACGCTGCGTGCATTCATTAAAATCAATTGTTTGATTGACCTCTTCTGGACCATCATTGTTTTACTCTCATCCTCAATTTCGAACCCGTAACAATACTGACAGGTAACCATGTCACACAGAGCTCAAGCCTTTGAATCCAGCTGTGATTGTTGATTTTCTATTGAATGGACTTTTTCAAATCCAGCTGTAGGCCTGTGTTTGTGAGCTCATTAACAGCTGTTTATTTAGAGATACGTGGTCCTCACAGGACAGCCACTACAAACATATGATTTTATAGAATATGATGCATTACTGCAGATTCAACACAATAGAAAGGATTTGAAATGAGCTCAGCCTTAAACATGTGCAGCAGGAATATTGATCCATAGACACTGATGGGAACATTTTTCTGCACAATAAGTACTTTGACTTTTCATACTTTATGTCCAATTTGCCAGTACTGCAGTTTTGTGTGTAGTGAGGTGTTTTCATGGTGTTTTATTGGTGCTTTTACTAAAGGAAGGCTTCTATCAAATTCTTCCAAATGTTGTCAAACTGAGCTGTGTGATGAAGTGAGTGTGACAGAAACACTCAGACTGTGTTTCTCTGCTTCATCAAGTCAAATCTGGTCCTCAGAGACTGAATAAAGTCCTGTCCCACTAACAGCAGCTCCAACAGTCTGTTCACTGCTTTCTTCCTGTCAGTCTTCATCTTTCTGCTGCGTCTCCTCTTCACACTGACCACTTTCTATCTAACAGTGAGCTCCCAGTGAAGCAGCAGCATTCAGCCTGTTAGAGTCAACACAAATGTCTCCATCCAAGCTCATGTTGTGCTTTGTTGTCCTCTCAGTCCCCCAGGTGGAGGTGGATTCAGGGGTGGAGTCTGTCCAGCTGCCCTTCAACACCACACTTCACCTGCCTGAAGACGCTAAAGTGGAGTGGATGGACAATTACACGATCCTCAGTATACCACACAACAGGAAGGTCCACGTGTATGAGAACGGCTCTGACCAGCCTGAAGAACAGCACCAGGCTTACAGAGACCGAACGAAGATGAATGAAGACCTGCTGAAAACTGGAGACCTCAGTCTGACCCTGAAATACCCCACAGATGGAGACAACTACACCTACACCTGCACCATCTACAGCAGGGAGGGAAACATCCTGCTGAAGAAACAAGTGCTGCTCACTGTCAGAGGTCAGTGCTGTAGATACAGGTCAAAGGTCAGAGGTCAGACTCATGATGGTGGTTCAGTCTCAGTGGGCTCCATCCAATAATGTTACAGTGTTAGCATGTCTGATGTTTGTGGCTGTTTTGGTTTTTATTTGATTTCCAGCCAAATGTAAAAGCTTCAGCAGATGAACTGTAGGAGCAAAGTTCATGTGTGAGACTTCATCTGAAAGGTAACATCTTCTAGTTTCTGAACATGTGTTTGTTTAGCATGTGGCTAAAACACAGGCTAAGCTAAGTCAGTTCAAATATGAGTAAAAACCTTCTTTGTCTGTCAAGAGATGTATTCTAAGACACTTCTTCAGCTTCGAATCAGAGAGGAGAAACACACAGCTTTTACTTGCAGCAAAGGTGGTGACAGAAACACTCGCACGGAAGTGAGGGCTCATTTGTTCATTACATTGGGATGTGATGTGTGTGTGTGTGTGTGTGTGTGTGTGTGTGTGGGGGGTCAGAGTGTGACCCGTGAAGACTTCCCTAAACATGCTGGTCTGGAAGTCCAGCAGTTCATCCAAACAAAAGGCACTTAGAGTAAAACAGACATAGATACGTCTATCCTGTCATAAAACAATAAAAGAAGGTATACCCTTTCCCATGCTCCCAGGATGTGGGTGTGGGTGTGAAAGCCAGAGCACTCTGAAGAGGAGTGAACGCACCTCCCTCTTCATGCTACACAGACCTCCTAGGATGAGACATTCTTTCAATATGCCATCTACTATATACTTCTAAACACAAATGACTACATGCAGTATTCTACCATAAGTAAACTTATATTATTAAAAGATTATACTGACTACTAAGTACAATTTCCCATTGACATTGGTCCTCATCTATAATCAGTCATATCTGAGTCACAATAACTAGAAGATGATTTCTAGCAGAACTGTGAAAATCTCCACATCCTTTCTCCATGTTATCATCCAAAGCTGTGTGAAGTTTCAGAGCTCTGCAGCTAACAGAGACTTTCAGTTTGCTGCTCTCTTCCTCTGACAGCTCCATTCTTAGGGAGCGTTAGTTCTCTGTTTCACTTTATTCCACTTATTCAGTCTGATGTTCTCTGATCTGTTTCTCTTGTTTAGTGTCTTAAATGCTGCCAGTGCCTCTCTTTGTTTTAACCAACCTTTTCTATTTATAAGGTTTTTAAGAATTTTAACTGATGCATCAGCCTTTGAAAATGGAAAGGAATCAGAACGATTCATAACTGCATCAAAGTGTCAACTCCGCCAAGGATGGTCCCAAGCCGGCTGCAAAGGAGGAGGGTGGTTGCCCTGCCGAAGGGACCAGAACCAGGTGTCTGGGGAAATGGGGCATGAAACTGTATGGATCCAAATCGATCAATGTCGACGTTCAAGATCCCACATCCAGGGCAACCGATGCGACAGCATTGGGGACCCAGGATGCTGGTGAGAAGTGGACTACTGGCCAAGGCCAATTCGAATTTCACCAAAAGTGGCGATCAACATCGGTGTATGGAATGTCCGCATGGGACACCACCAGAAAGAGATCATCGTCCAAGAGATCTAGTGGTGTAAAACTGCAGCTTTGTCTGAACTTCATCTAATGGGATCAGGTGCTACCAGCTTCAAGCCCTCTTTCACCAACGATCTGATGACACTCTATTATAGTGAGAAGCAGGGGTCTGCTTCATGGTTTACCACAGAGTTTCTACCAGCGTCCTCGCCTTCCAACCCATCTCAGAACGCCTTGCCACCCTCACCATTAACAAAACAATTACGACGCACACCATCTCTGCCATGGGTCAACAGAGACCAGCTTGGATGTGGTCAAGGACAACTTCTATAACAGTCTGTGGCTCATCTTGGACATGATGGCGACAGCAGTATGCACGGCGTCACGTCCGTCAACTCTGCTAGCTTTGCTTTGGCTTTTGCTAGCCTTATCCTTCTCTATTCTATCCCAAAATGCCGTGGAACTACTAGAGAGCAGAGTGCATCTTTAGATGGATCCTGCCTGTTGTCCCTGGAGCTCCCATGACAATTGATCCGCCGCTCTCAGCATTCTATTCCTAAGTGGCCTCGGACCCGTGGATGGAGTGTGGACCAGAGAAACCTTCGCACACTTAACCGAGCTGGAACATCTGATGTTAGGATCTACACACTTCAAATGGCTCTACTAAATGTAAGATCTTTAGCAAACAAGACATTTGTATTAAACGACTTCCTGAAGTCACAACACCTGGACTTTCTGTTTTTGACAGAAACATGGCTGTGAGTGAGCCAAACCCAGTGAGTTTGTAGCTTTTTGAACTGGTTCCTCCTAACTTCTCATTCTTCAGCCTCCTCGGTCCTCTGGTAGAGGGGAGGCTTAGCCACCGTGTTCAATGCTCGATTTCATTGCCATCAAACATTACAGCACAATTCATTTTCTAGTTTTGAATTCCAGCTGTTTGAGTTACACCTAAACTCTGCTGCGCCTTTGTTCCTGTGCCTTTGTTGTATACCCTTATATACTGTCCTCCCAAGCAGAGGTGTGGACTCGAGTCACATGACTTGGACTCGAGTCAGACTCGAGTCATTAATTTTATGACTTTAGACTTGATTTTAAAAAGGTTGTAAGACTTGTGACTCGACTTGGACTTTTACACCAGTGACTTGGGACTTGAATTGGACTTGAACCTGTTTACTTGAAAAGACTTGATCTTTTACCCAAATCTAAAATTTAACATACATATTATATAAAAACTGCGGACCATTAATTCACTTTATTCATTCATTCATTCTTACCGCACTCCGTATGTATGTGATCGTGGGCTGTAGCACAGCCAATCAAATTAACCAGATTTGAAAAAAACAAGAACAAAAACGCTCGAGCCAAAAAAATGCTTCCAAGAGTAATTTCTTTCGGTACATAAACTACGAAGTAGTCAACAAAAACGAAATGCAATATGCAAAACATGCAAGAAGAGAATCACAGGCGGAGATGGAACAACTTCCAACTTTGTCCGACATTTGAAGTTGCATAAAGAACGGTAGGTGGTGCTTTTTTTTTTTTTTTTGCTACGATGAAATAGCTGACTTAGCTAACTTCATCTTATTAGCAAATGTTCTCCGGGCTACGTTGATGATACTGTTTGGCTTTAACAGGTATGATATGTTTGTCATGCTATTTTAAATCCGGTCCTGCAAGCCCATCCAAGAATAACATGCAACTTGTTAGCTCAGAATTGTCGGTGAATGGTGAGCAGGGTCCGTTTCAGAAAGTGGGTTCTGTAGCTGTACTCAGTCTCTCTCCGTCTCCTCCCCATCATTAACCCCGTAGATTTAACCCAGTTTAGACTGACAAATATTTATTTTACCATCACATCACAATTCAAAATCACTGTGTTTAATTTGCAATTAGTGTATGGTCGTAATTAACTTTTGCATGTCTGAGCCTGGGAAATTTTTTTTTGGTTAGAAAATCTGGCCCACCTTAGTGTGTAATTGAGTAGTCCTGCTATACATGGCCTTTTTCTTCTGTCATTTATGTCAATACATCAAATAAAATACTTTGATCTTATATTATTAGCTGTTGTTTATTTGCAAAGGTTATTCTCAACAGGGATGCTAGACAAAAACGGCGTTTTCCACAGACAGCCTAGCATACGCGCTCCACTTGCGAGTGAAAAAAGAAAAAGAAAAAACACCCCTTCCCTATTGGTGTTAGAGTTTAACATGTCAGCCAATCAAAAAAATGATAAGGCAACATGTGACATTTGGTTGTTTAGGGAGAAGGGGAAGTTTTTAGGAGCAACACCCGCGACGGAAAGCGGGCGAGCGAAAGAAAGAGAGAGAGAGAGTTTTCATATGTGAGACATTAGTGACGTTTAGCGTGTTTGTTGTTAGTTTGTTGTGTAGTTATTGTTGTGTATTGTGTGTCAGTTAGACTGCTGAATTTCATATTTGATCTAAAAAAGCTGTCAAAGGCAGATTCCAGGGTAAACGCTGTCTCCACATAGAAAACTGGACTGTTGCACCTCCAGTTGTCAGACCTGCAGGGTTTAGGCCTGTGGTGTTCTCCTCTGTCTTATACTGAACACAAACTACATGTTTTGGACTGGCACAAATAATTTGTGTGCCTTCTTATTTGATGCAGCACACCTGATTGTTCTGTAAATAGATTTAAATGGTTATATAAAAAACGCCTGAGGCCTTGGCTGCATTTTTAGGTAAATAGTACCAGATAACTTTGTTGTTTGCAAAACTTGTGCATAATTTTTAGAAATGTACAATTTCTATTTGCATTTCAAGTTATGAAAATGATTCGTTAAACATGTAAAAAATATAACTTTTTTTCTACTCGGATTCTGAATTTTTGTCTGAATTTAGATCAACTGTGCTAATATAGTATACCAAAATGAAAAAATAACTCAAATTTCAGATATTTGAGGTTGTGCTGTAAATAATGATACCAAACAAGGCAAGAAAAACATATTTTAAAGGTGAAATATAGAGGTAAAATCAAAAGTAGTCAAGAACGGCCAATTATACCCTGGACCCCAGAGGGTTAAAAAAAGACTTGAAAGGACTTGAAATTCAAAGTTTCGGACTTGGGACTTGACTTGAAAGTTGTCTGTCTTGACTTACGACTTGACTCTGACTTGCTTGACTTTACTTGAGACTTGACTTGTGACTTGAGGATAAAGACTTGAGACTTACTTGAGACTTGCAAAACAATGACTTGGTCCCACCTCTGCTCCCAAGTTTAATAAGGATTTTATCAAAGAGTTTTCAGGTTTTATGGCTGGAATAGTTCTTAATTTTAATTGTTTTTAATCCTTGGTGATTTTAACATCCATGTATGCTGTGACTCTAAACTTTTGGTCAAGGACTTTTAAATATTATTGACTCTTTTAACGGCGCATGAAAAAGGTCACACACTGGACTTGGTGCTTTCCCATGGGCTGGATGTGTGTATCACGGAAATATCTGAGTTGCACATCTCCGATCATTTTCCTGTGTTGTTTACTCAAACGCTGTGCTGCTCGGTAGATAAGCTGTGCGCCCCAGCGGCATAAAAATCTGAGCGCTTAATCCTCTAAAAGCACTCGCTTTTTCTGCTGCCTTTATGGATTCTGGAATAATGAACTCCAACTGTAAAAGTGTTGAGGACCTTACTACAGGCTGCGTCCCATCATGCTTTAAACAAGCTTTAGTTCAGCCTCTTCTTTAAAAAACTAACCTCGACCCATCTGTTCTGTCCAATTACAGGCCAATCTCAAAGCTTCCTTTTCTGTCTATAGTTTTGGAGAAAGTGGTCTATTTACAGTTGCATGCCCACCTTGATTTTAATATGATCTCTGAAAACTTTCAATCTGGTTTTAAATCTCTTCATAGCACTGAGACAGTGCTTTTAAGGATTTTAACGATATTTTTAAACTCTGGACTCTGGCAGCCCTGCTGCCCCTTTTTATTGTTGGATCTGTCAGCAGCTTTTGATACGGTCGACTATGACATCCTGTTATCACGGCTAGAATTTCATGCTGGCCTAAAAGGATCTACCCTACAGTGGTTTCAGTCCTACTTGTCAGAAAGGTCTTTTCGTGTCAATATGGGCCCCCATAACGCCAAAATAGCCCCTCTTAAATACGGTGTACCTCAAGGCTCCATTTTGGGTCCTGCCCTGTTCGCATTCTAGTCGCCATTGGGTTCCATCTTCTCACAGTACAGCATTTCATTTCACTGTTTTGCTAATGATTGCAGATTTATCTACCTTTAAAGGCTGGGTTGGACCATCCCCAGCTCTTATTACGCTGCCTTGACTGCGTCAAACAGTGGTTGTCATTACATTTTTTTTAAAGCTAAATGAAAAGTCATTTATGGCAACTTTAATGACATCGATAGCACTCTGGGCCCCCCTTTCCTCCTATTGTAAAACACATGTAAAAAACATTGTTGTCTTCATTGATGGTTCTTTTAAATTGAATAAGCAGGTAATAATAATAATCATGGATTGGATTTATATAGCGCTTTTCAAGGCACCCAAAGCGCTTTACAATGCCATTATTCATTCACACTCACATTCATACACTGGTGGAGGCAAGCTACGGTTGTAGCCACAGCTGCCCTGGGGCAGACTGACAGAAGCGAGGCTGCGATATGGCAGCCCCGCTTCTGGACTACTGCACTACAGCCTGAGTGCAGTAGTCCAGTCCTTCTTCGTTTAGTTAAGGCAGCTAGCCAAGGTAAAGCCGGCTAACGTCTTTGAATGTGTTATTCACATTTTCCTTACTTGCAGATTGGACTACTGCAATTCATTGCATTACGGTCTAGATCAGGCCACCATCCATCGTCTTCAGATGGTCCAAAATGCAGCTGCTTGCCTGCTAACTGGTACCAAACTGAGAAAGCATATAACCCCAGTTTTAGCGTCTTTACATTGGCTTCCTGTCTCCTACATGATCCAATTTAAACTTTTACTTTTTGGTTTTAAGTCACTTAACGCCCAAGCGCCTCCTTACCTGTCTGAGCTCCTCTCTGCTTATGCTCCAGGAAAAACCACGAGGTCTACCTCAAAATTAATGCTGTCCATCCCGCGGACTTATCTCAAATCTTGTGGTGATAGCCTTCTCTGTGGCAGGTCCCAGACTTTGGAATAGTCTTCCCCTAAATATTAGATCTGCACAAACACTTGAGCAACTTAAATCATTATTAAAGACATTTGTATGCCCTGACTTTTAACACACCCAAGCAAAACTATTTTAAATAGTTTTAGTTATTGTTTTGATTCTTTTATTGTCCTATTAATGTTTTATACTGTTATTATTGTATTACATTGTTGCTCTTTAATGCCATTTTTATATTGTTAAGCACTTTGTGCAGCATTGGCTGTTTGAAATGTGCTATATAAATAAACTTGACCTTGACCTTGACACAACTTCAAAGATCGACCTCATCATTATTGCGGGTGATCTGAACACCCATGTTGGATCTGAACGACTTGGCTGGGAGGCTACCTTGGGGCATTCAGGCCATGGAGAGATCAATGACAATGGACTGTCTTTTGTCCTTTGCTGCGACCAAGAAAATGGTAATGGGAAATACCATCTTCAAGCACCCCATTAAACACCAGCTCACCTGGAGAAATCCTAGTGGAAAGGACTCAACGATGCTAGACTATGTGCTAATAAATGCCAGATACCGACCATCCATTTAAGATGTTCGTGCAATGAGGGGCGAGACTGTGGCTTCGATCATTACCTCGTTCACGCTCGACTACAACTGAAACTCGGGCACATGAAGCAGACGCCATCCAAGCTGCCCTGCCTTAGCTGGAAACAGCTCACAGATGATGGATGTCGCCAAGAATTCCAATTTGCTTTGCTGAATTGTTGTGCCGGGCTGGCTGATTCAGACAATGTGGATAAAGAAGAGCAAAAAGAGCCAAGGCTATCTTTGAAAGTGCCCGCCCACTCTGTCCCCCCAACTCGGCACCACACCCAGTTATGGATATCTGATGAATGTCTCGATCTGGTAGCAGAGCACAAGCAAGCAAAACTGGTAGACCTTGAGCGTAACTGCCTGCTCAATTGAGAAGTACAAAGGATGATCTTGAGGGCCGGAAAGCTCACTGGGACCAAAGTGGCTGAAGACCTGGAAGTGGCATCGTCGAGACATGACTACCTCACACTTTACTGCTCGTTGTGTCATCTAAGCAGCAAAATGATGTCCACAAATGACAACATCAAGAAAGTTGAAGATACCTTCGTGCGCTCTGCAACTGAACGCCTGCATCGCTGGAAGGAATTCTTGGATGTCTGAAATCATGACACGCTGCAAGGCCCAACTGCAGTGCCTCCCAAAATCGACCCCAGCGCAAATGTCAGATGCCGACTCGGCAATTGAAGAAGTTAAACATGCAGTCCATGACTATGCATGCCATCTTTGCTATGCATGCCATCTTTGCGGAAATGATGCTGGACCAAGTCAATGCGGAAGCAATTAAAACTGGAGGACACATAGTCCTTTCTCGACTTCTTGGACTAATTCAACAGATCTGGAGAACAGATGAGATACTGAAAAGGTGGAAGAAGGCCATTGTCATCCCACTTCACAAGAAAGGTAACATCCGAGAGTACAAGGACTATTATGGTTTTAGACTCCTTTCCATCACTGCTAAGGTCTTAATGAAAATCATTCATTCACACCTACAAAAGCATCATGAGCAGTCAAGCAGAGAAGAGCAAGCCAGCTTTCGACCTGGGCGTGGATGCTGTTATCAGATCTTCGTTGTTCGCCAGTTGATTGAGCGAAAGGCTTGATGTAGACAGTGATTGCCTTTATTGACTTCAAGTCTGCTTTCAATTACATCGATCTGACTGCCCTGTGGAGAATGTTGGAAGCAGAACATATCATTATCATGGCTCGACCAGCTTTGTGTGCATACAAAAATGACTTATTTGAAGAATTCAAAATAAAGACTGGCTTCGGGCAAGGTGATGTAGTATCCCCTCTGCTCGACAACATTGTGATTGATGCAATCATGCACAGGACCTTCAATGGCCACCATGTTGTCCAGTACACTGATGATCTGCAACCGACTTGATGTTCACAGATGACAGTGCCACCTTTGCCGAAAATGATGCAGAGGTTATGGATATGCTACACGATGTCGCCCAGTTTGCTCAACCATATGGTCTCAAGACCAGTGTGCAGAAGACCAAATTCCTTAGTACTAATGGGTTGCCAGCCACCGTGCATCTCGAAGGCGTGGAAATCAAACAAGTGCGAGAATTCAAATATCTCGGCTCTATGGTCCAAGAAAGGAAAGTGGCATCAACAGCAGAAATACACTCAACAATTGGTCGAGCGGCGGCAGCTTTCACCTCCCTCTGATGGTGCGTCTGGAAGACGACAAATGTCACCCTCACTACCAAAATCCACCTGTACCGTACACTGGTGTTGCCCTTTCCATTCTACTCTATGGGTCCGAGGTCTGGGTTATCCTCAAATACAACCTCAATGACCTCGAGGTCTTCCAAATCCACTGTTTGAGTAAGATTCTTTGAGTGTCTTTGAGCACCCCGCCCACTGGAGAATCAAGCGTGATGCGCCCAAGAAGACTTGGATCAAGCAAATTGAAGAAAATCTTAAACAACAATGTCTTACTCTCGAGCAAGCGAAGGTGAAGGCAAGAGACCACAAGGCCTGGAAGTGCATTGTTGATCAAGATGGAAGCCCTATGGCACACACAGCAACGTATTGGCTTCGTATTCGCTGCCAACCACCAGCTAGGGACAAAAGAAGAAGAAGAAGCATTAAAGTCCCACATGTAGTTCTCCCACATCAGCTGGATTATATCTATACCAGCAAACAGCAGCTGATCCACAAATCTTTGTCTGTGTTAATAAAGTTGGATCAGTTCAAATAGTTTGTTGCTCTGCACTTGAAAGCAGCATGTATAGTTCACGAGCAAACCCCACAGAGCTTCAGACTATCTCATGCTCTCTTTGCTAACGTTAGCAGCATTAGAGTTAATGACAAGTAAAGGGCATTTAAAGGGAGGGAAATACTCGTGTGTGATTAATTTGAAGTGTTCCAATATGGTTAAAAAGTAGGGTTAGCATGTAAGCCTGCTAAATGTGTTAGCACATACGTGACATTTGAGCTGTGTAAGTTACTAAGTTTGATGTGGAAATCACTTT
The DNA here is from genome assembly GCF_013358895.1 of Oreochromis aureus. Taxonomy (NCBI): domain Eukaryota; kingdom Metazoa; phylum Chordata; class Actinopteri; order Cichliformes; family Cichlidae; genus Oreochromis; species Oreochromis aureus. Next base: position 92,937,771 of record NC_052944.1, on the reverse strand, counting down.
CTATCTAACAGTGAGCTCCCGGTGAAGCAGCAGCATTCAGCCTGTTAGAGTCAACACAAATGTCTCCATCCAAGCTCATGTTGTGTTTTGTTGTCCTCTCAGTCCCCCAGGTGGAGGTGGATTCGGGGGTGGAGTCTGTCCTACTGCCCCTCAAAACCACACTTCACCTGCCTGAAGATGCTAAAGTGGAGTGGAAGGATAACAATGCAAAGGTCCACGTGTATGAGAACGGCTCTGACCAGCGTCACAAACAGCACCAGGTTTTCAGAGACCCGAGCGAAGATGAATGAAGACCTGCTGAAAACTGGAGACCTCAGTCTGACCCTCAAATACCCCACAGACTGGGACAACTGGACCTACACCTGCACCGTCTACAGCAGGGAGCGAAACATCCTGCTGAAGGAACAAGTGGAGCTGAAAGTCAGAGGTCAGTGCTGTAGATACAGGTCAGCGGTCATGTAGGGTTTATTCTCTAAAAGCATTTAGTTTGAATCTATTTTCAGTTCATTCAAATAATTTAAATTCGTTAACGTTTTAATTTAAAAAAAGCAAAAGATGTCAGGCGGAGCAACTGTGTGTTTAAATGAACAGACTAAGACGATTAAAAATGGAGTTTAAATGATCCTCACTTCAAAATAAAAGCCTCTGGCATGATTTGAGTTTAGTCCAAATCAATGCAAATGTATAAATAGCAATAGTTTAAAAGCTGCTGAGATCATTCAAACACTTTGATCCAGTCATTTGGATGTTGTCACATGTCAACCATCCAACACCTGTGTGGAGTCCCACCTGAAGCTGAGAGATACTCAGAGATCAGAGACAGAAGCAGCTGTATGTAAGCGTTCTACAGGACGGCTCACACAAACCTGATATTACTGATGTCTCCTAGATAGATCTCATGGACCAAAGGCTCTCTGTGTCATCTTGGCTCCAGCCAAAGTTAAGTTGTCACTTAACTCGCTGTCAACAGACGTTAAAAGACTAGTTAAGCAACAAGGAATCTTAATGACTTTAATGAACCAAATGAAAGAATTAAAAAGCTTGATTAAGGAAAAGGATAAAACAATCCAGCTCTTAGAAAGGAGAGTTGATGATTTAGAACAGCATGCACGACTGGAGGACATGATTATTACCGGTTTGGAAACCAAACACAGGAGCTTCGCGAGAGTCACTGAGACTGGGATTGGTGTGAAGTCTGGCAGAGATGAGACCCCAGTGGAGGAGCAACAAACATTAGCGCGCCAGGTAGTGGAGTTTCTTGTGAGTAAAAAACTTCCCCTGCATAGCAACACTATATCGGGGGTTGTGGTCATAACCTGGATAGTGGCTCTGGTTGATCTTAGAGGGTGTTCTCCTCGTGGCTGTGTGCAGCAGGGCTGGGGGAGTTTCTGTGCTGGCAGACGTAGGTTACTGGCCTGGTAGCCTGGCTGCCCCTGAGTGGATCCGGGGCAGGCGTGGTGACTTGGGGTTCGGGGGTGCTTCGCCTCCGTGCTAGGGCTCTGGCTGGGCCTTGGGGGCTTCGGTCCTCGTCTGTGTGTTGCCGAGGTTGTGGGCGGGTGGGTGCACGGGGGCTCAGCCCTGGCGCAGGGGGCCTCTGGTCCATCGGCCTAACTGGGGGGCTCTTCAACTGGCAGGAAGGTTGTTCCATCCTTGCAGGAGTCCACTCTGCAGGTGGGGGAGAGACATAGGAGAGGTGTAGAATAAACTTAACCAGGGTGTCTACTGTCTTGTGTAGTCTGGGAGATGATTGAATGTTGGGGTGGGTACAGTTTCCTCTGCGGTGGGGTAGGGTGGGCTCCCCCGGGTCCTGTGGGGCTTGGCGCCCCCACCTGTGCTTAGACATCCACATTACTCACACTCTCATAACATATATACACATATATATATATATATATATATATACATATCTATATAGATAGATAGATAGATAGATACACATATAGGGCCTTGAGGGTGGCCGTACATCTGGTGCCAGTGCCCACCTCTCAATTTTAAATCCATGTAGACATTGAGGATTCTCGGGAGGGGCCGTGCTAACACCTGCTGCTCTCTGGCAGCAACACCATGCCCTCCCTTGTTTTAAATGCACTTTAGAACAACACGCAGCAACACTACACATGAGCAGGAGGAGGGAAGTATGGGGTCTTCACACACCCCGCTCTCTGCTGGCCATTGGGGCGGGGGCTGGGAGGAGGTGTTGGCTGTCCGATTGAGACAACAACACAAAAGAAAATAAATAAAATTTAAAAAGTTTGTTAAACAATATTTACCTCAACAGAAACAAAATAGTCAAAAAATATTGTGGGCCCACACGCACTCTCACCGACACACACACACACACACCTCAAGTGCTACAGTCTTTCTGTAAGCAAACCCTGTTGCTCTATTTTCACCTGCATAGCAGGCGGAGGTTTGCCCTGTGGCAGGTGTGCCACAGCGGTGAGTGGAAGAATCATGGTTTCTCTGTGAATTTCCCATTCCTGGTAGCTGTGCTTGCTCGGAAGTTTAGGGTTTTGTCGCTGTAAAAAGAAGTTTTCCTCCCACGCAATGAACAGCGGACGCTAATGTTTTTGTCATTTTTATGGAATCAAACTCAAAATAAGGTCAGTACTTCTACGCTTTAAACGCTGCACGCTCATACTCTCTCCCGCACTCATATATTATCCATTGTTGAACTGCACACAGCTGTTGCCACGAACTTCGCACTCGCTTACGTCATTGTCATGAGACACTCTCGCAAAAAAATTACAGTTTTAGTAATGCAGTAACGCAGCGTGCTTACAAGAAAGTAATAGTAATCTAATTACCTTTTTTGCAATGGTAATCCTTTACTTTTTTCAAGTAATGAGTAAAGTAATCAGATTACAGTCACGCGTTACTGCCCATCTCTGGTGCAGAATAGTGTCAGAGTGTATTTTCGGTTGTAAGTGCCTACTTCTACTGTCACAGATAGGGGGCAGGTGTCAATAAGAATTTATTCTTCTTCCTGCTTCTTTTCATGCATAGAAACAGTGTTACTTTTAAATAATTGAAAGGAAGTATAGGAAATGAATTACTGCTGTACCATATATGAAACAAACTAAGAAAATGAAAAATCCAGTTCATCTCCAGGCTGTCTTTAAGTATTCTGGGACACAGCCAGAGGACAGACAAGTGTTCATTATTGGAAGCAGCCGAGGGCAGGGACATCCCAAACTTCACTCAGGAACTTTGGAGGAATCATATCTACACAGCTTGATGAGCGTTTCAGTTGTGCCACAGTCCTTCAAAGCTCCTCCACAGAGACTGGCAGAAAAGAAGATCAGATATTGTGTACACTAACATGTATTAGTGTTTAGAGTGGAACTGAGATGATAGGGACTAGGACCTGGGGACGTCAGTCAGTGACGGAGTGGTCAGCAGGTGTGGGCAGGTGTGGACAGGTACTTGATGGAGTGTTTCCTGCACGCTGGACTCCATATGATATGTTAGCAGAGAGGATCTGGCTCCTGATTGGTTGAAGTGGAGCCCATCTGCTGCAGAAAGATGCCTCCTGTCCCAGAAAACATTGAAGTTGTCTCTAAAGCCCAGGCTGTGGGAGTCACACACAGAGGAGAGCCAGGTGTGGAGGCCGAGCAGCCGCCCAAACGCCCCACGGCCACAGGTGGGAGTGGGGCCGGAGATACAAACACTACGGTGGGCTTGTTTCACAGCCTCACAAAGACACACAAAGTCTAGTTTGAGGAAGTGGGAGCGCTGTTTGGAATCCGGTTTGTGCCCATGTGGATAAGGATGGTGTCGGCCTCCGGACGGGATCGTATTCTGCCAGGAAACTTGTCTAAAATGTCCCAGAGCGTCGGGCCGGGAAAAGACAGAGCGTACGCCTCCTTTATTGTGAAATTCCTCACCATGGTAACTGAACACATCAGCTGGTCTGCAGCAGGTTATGTTCAGAGTTTGAGGCTCAAATTGGCTCAAAGTGTCCCATTTTCACTGATTGTTTTCCCGACGACATGCTTCAAGTGTGATATGGATCCTCTGCTGAAGGAATCTGCTTTCTATCCACAACCTGTTGATCCGTATCGACTAACAGCAGCGCAGGAAGCCCTGCAGTTATAGAGAAACTGTCTGAGTCGCATTGTTGCTGCAATTTACCTGCAACTGCTGATGAAGAAAAAGTCTCAATGTGTTTGTGTTTGGTCCTAATCTGCTGCCAAGTCTGTTTGACACTGCTGGATTTCCAGCTGATAGATGACAGATTAGAAACTGATCAGTCTATTGATCACACAATATTCCATCAATAGAATTGATTTGACTTTGATTTGTGTAACAAAGTGATTTCCACGTCTCCTTCATGATGTGACAGTGTCAGAGCTGAATGCACTTGTAGAGTATCATGTTTTTATGGCTCACATTTAAAGTGTTCCAGCTCTAATGTACAGCTGTCATATTAGAAATAGAAGCAGCTCTGATTTTAGTGCTCAAATAAATCTATGAAGTGATGAATTCACACATGAACAGTTTTCTGCAGCGTTCCTCTCGGCCTTATTTGCAGCTCCACTCTTGTTTTTGCTCTAATAATTATTTCTCTCCATGAGCTGTTTCTCTGCCTGAAGGAGGCGCCACTCCATCGCTTCATTTAGTGCAGAACAAGAGTCACATGATGCTGCTCTGTCAACACCAATCACACTTTGTACAGCTCATGTTGTGTTTGTTGTCCTCTCAGTCTGTCAGGTGGAGGTGGAGGAGGGGGCGGAGTCTGTCCAGCTGCCCTTCAAAACCACACAAAACCTGCCTGAAGATGCTGGAGTGGAGTGGGTACATAAAGAACCTGAATACAGGAAGGTCCACGTGTATGAGAACGGCTCTGACCAGCCTGAAGAACAGCACCAGGTTTACAGAGACCGAACGAAGATGAATGAAGACCTGCTGAAAACTGGAGACCTCAGTCTGACCCTGAAACACCCCACAGAGAGAGACAGTGGGAGATATGAATGTGATGTGAGGAGGAACGGACGGGTTAGATTCAAAACAGTGCAGCTCAACGTCAAAGGTTTGTTTGATTGTGCGTGCGTGTATGTATGTGTGTGTGTGTGTGTGTGTGTGTGTGTGTGTGTCTGTCTCTGACTGTCTTGTGTCTCCTCTGCAGGGAGAGTTCAGGTCCAGGATCAAACAGGGGACATCAGGAACAGAAGCAGCTCCATTGATCCGACTCCTCTGATGGCTGATCAATCAGTTTGATCTGTGTGTTCTTTGATTATTGATCAGTGATGTCAGACTGGAGTCAGTGTGATGTTGTTGTTGTGTGTTTGAGACTTTTAGTGTCCATGAAGGTCTCTGCTGCCGTAGATCCTCTGAACTGTGACAGAGGTCTCACTCTGGAGGAAACTCTCAGCACTTTCCAGCAGCTCCTCCATCATGGAGGACGTTCCCTCACTGTAACAGGTGGAGGAGAGAGGAGAGGAAGCACAGGTGGATCCTCTGAGGAAGAGGGCGTTCCTACAAACCACATGATCACATGACCAGAGGGGCGTGGCCTTCAGTGGTAGTAATAAAGGAACAGTCCACATGTTCCACTTTGAAGGCTCATCTCCAACAAAGCAGACCTGTGATCACTTTAACTCAGTTTGATGGATTGTTTGGATTTGTCTTTGTTTCTCTGGCTTTTCTTGTGTGTCTGTGTGTCTTTGTATGTTGGATAGAGTCATGTGACCTGCCCAGGGACTACACATGGAAATGAGCAGTTTAGCTCAAATCTGGCAGGTTTCCATCTTCTGTTTTTATCCTGATGTCCATGAACATGAACACTGTCCCTGTCAAATAAATCCAGATACAAAGATCAGATCTACTGAGCATCATCAGCGTGTCAGCCGCTAACTGCATCTTCAAATAAATAAATGTGTCTGATCAGCGGTGATAAGAGGAGAGACGCTGAGCGAGTCAAACTTTAAAAACTGACTGAAAAAATTATTCTTGGCTTCATTTTTCCTTCCAGTCTGAAAAAACTTCCATTTAATGATTCTGTGGAAATATGAGACATTTGAAGACCTTCATTTATTTGAATTTCAGAGTTTTTAATGAGCCACAGCAGCCCTGAATAAACACTTGAATTACTGTCTGAGCTGCTGCAGTTTCCTGCTGCGTCCACTGGGTGTCAGTAAAGCTGCAGGTGTCTCACCTGTGAGTCCAGCTGTGGGGAAACAGTCCAGCTGCTGGTTCTGCCTCCAGCTGAGGAAACACTTCATTCCTTTTATTGCTGATCTCTCTTTATGAATCCACCTGAACTCGTCTGATCCTGGAAACCTTTCACTTTCCTTCCTTGCTGTCTCCGTCTGTCTCTCACTTTCACATTGGTTGGTTCCTCTCTGAATCTCTCCTCTTATCTGTGAACATTCATGAGGAAAAAGCAGAATCAGTTCAGGCTTCGCTCTCACAGGATTTTAATGTTTGTGCTCAGAGTCTTTTCAATGAGCTCCATCTTTTTCCTGGAATCATCAGAACTTTGTAAAAACAGGAGAAAGAAATGTGCCAGTTTATTAAACACGTCTCGTTTCAACTTCCCGATGAAAGTGTCGCTTTGAAGTCAAAATCTGAATCCAAGACTGAGCTGTGTTTTTGTTTCTGCAAAGTTCTTCCACAAACTCAGGTTTTCAAACAGCTGTGACAGCTGCCTCTGTGTGTCAGTAAGTCTTTGAGCTTCTTTATCATAATATCAGCAGCCTTAAAAATAAAGACGGACTGATGTGGGACGATTATCAGTAATCAATGAGACCGATCACTGATATCTGGAGCTGACACAGATTTAGAAACAAATCAAATCCAGCAAAGAAAATGTATTTTTCTGTTGTGGCAGAAACGGTTGGTTTCAAATATCTGATGATGTTTAAGTTCATGCAGCTGTTACACATCTGTACTCACAGCCAGCTGTAGTGCTCAGGCCTGCTTAGCCTCTAATCTGCTGGCAGAGAGCTAATAATCTACTAATAATCTCACTCATACGTTACAGGATGGCTGACAGTGAACATCACAGCAGTTGTGTTACTGAGGTATAACAGGGCAGCACTAACCATGAATGTGCATCAGACCAACTCACCAGAGGAGTTTGTGTGATCACAATAACTCCTGGACACAGCTTCAAAGTGACTCCTCACTCTGACAGCACATTACACTCATCAGTTTCACTCACACACATTTTATAAACTCATCATAACTACTTTGAAACAAAGTTCCAGCACACAGAGGAAAATCCACAGCTGCAGTGTGTGGCTGCCACGCCCACATCAACATCACCGTGGCGTTCACTGACCATTAAACAGTAGGAAATGTCACTCAGCAATGAGACCTGGGTCACGCTGACATCATGGTTGTGTTCTGTGTCCATATGAGTTTGAATCTGCTTCAGTGAGGAGAACATCACAGTCCACGCTTCCTTCAAACAGTCCACAGACCCGTCAGGTCTGAGCGTCGGGGACATTTCACGCTTTTTGAAATCAGCTCTCAGGATTACAGCAGCTCATGGATGTCATCAGTTTCCTGTTCTGGTGAGTTCACAGCAAACAAAGTTCCTCCTCGTGTTCCTCTGTGAATCCAGTCGTGCTGGAAGATTTGACAATATTCCCACAGTAATGATGTCATTTCTACAGGAATTGGTTTTATAGAAACATCCTGATATCTGACAGCTCATGGGAAGGACCAAAGGAGGAGGCCAGATATGATAGCTTAGCAAAAATGTTCTATAACAAAAGTAAAATAAGCAAACTCATGTAGCTCAGTGAAGTCAGCGGGATGTGCAGTGTCTGGATCTGTGACATGGACTGAAAGAAACCATAACACAAAGCAAACAGCCAAAATCAAACTCCAAGTAGAGACAGAAATCCTGCTGCCACCATTCATTTCTGTGTGGAAGCAGACATAAAGTCCTCGTGCTGTCAAATCCAGAACCACTCGAGCCTTTTGGAGCCGTTTACATCTGTGAAAAAGGTGGAAACATGTCAAACATGTGAGGAAGAACCAGCAGCAGCTCACACGTTTACCACAACCACACACAGTCCTCTGAGAGCAGCGTGGCCTCCATCTTTGAAACAAAGTTCACAGTGAAAATCAAACAAGCTGATTGATTATTGATTGATTTTCAGAGATGATGTCAGATCGGAGCTGCTCAGGGTGCTGTGGCTGTAAAACGCCAATCATATCCACTCAGAGAGCCTCACTAAGCCCCGCCCCTCTTCATACACCTGCTCGTCCCGGTCAGGGTCACGGGGGCGGCGGTCTCAGCGCACACGCTCACACCTCTTTCCACGTCCTCCAGCTCTTCTGGGACGCTGAGGCGTTCCCCAATGAGTCGACAGACTGAATCTCTCCAACGTGTCCTGGGTCCGCCTTGGTCTCCTCCCAGTCGGACGCCTCACCCAGACGCCCTTCAGAGGAAGCTCACGGATGGCGTTCGTACCTTCAGCCTGATCCTTTCAGTCACAGCTCGTGCAGTCACAACACTGCTGCCAATAAAGTGAAACAAAGCTTCTTAAAGCCATTTCAATAAATGCACACACAGAGTTATCACAGCACTCATGAAACATGCACACTGGGCACAAACTAACTTCTAACATGTTGAACTTTGCTCCAGTTTGTTCTGATTGGCTGAAGCTTGGTAGTCACATGGCTGCCTGTGAGTGTGTTTAAACACTGAGAGAAGCTGAAGCTTCACATGTTGTGTTCTTCACACAGTCGGATCAAACGTGTAAACTTTGTGACACAGCCTGGTCTTCATGTGTGTGTGTGCACGGTCTGAGGAGCTCTCAAGCTTTTCATAGAGGACACACACACTGATGCAGGAACAGATGGATGCACATGAAAGCTTCACACACTCCTGATGAGTGAGGACACACACACTCACAACATGAGCAGCCAGCAGGCTTTAAATGCTCAGTGTGAAGAAGTTTCACACTTACCTTAATATCATCAAGCAGCCTTCTTCTTCTACTGGTTCCCACAGTTCCCAGTGTTAATAAATGCACAGCCACATGTGCTCTCTGTCATCAGCTACAGATCTGAGATCAGCAGCTTGTCCACTGTAGGCTTTATCTTTTCCATGTAACTGTGCTGCTTCACAGAGAGGGAGAACTGCAGCGCTTTGTTTGCTTGTGAACAATATGTGCATGTTAAATATGAACAGCTGCTCCAGCATGTGTTAGTGTGACAGACTGAAATGTTGCTCCTTTTAAAGCTTCTGCAGGAACTTCATTTGAACAGGCAGGAATTAGTTGTTCAATAAAGGCATGAATTGGACCTTAAAGGTGGCCAATCGATACCAACGCTGGTATTGGTGTCGGATCAATACTAGTGTGATGGGACTGAGACTTTGTTTCTATGCTCTAAGTTCATTATACAGACACTGGACTGTGTTACATCAATATTTTGGGGAAAAACAAAGTAGGTCAAACATGCACAATGAAAACTGTCTGAAGCTTTTGGTGTGACTATCACACCTATTTTATTTGTAGCCTGCAGCACATTGTGTTTTACTGAGACGCACATTTATATTCAAGGTGTCCAAAAAAGCTCAAAGCTGTGTTTTTATTGTGTTAACTAATTATTGCAGAATGTGAACATCACAGTGATTTAGTGTCATTAAAATGTGTTCAGAACATTGATGATGGTTCATCTCATAAATGCTGACACACTGCTCTCCCCTACATATACATACATATACTGCCATTAGAAGTGACACAGAGCAGTATTAGTATTGATATGAGCAACACTGCTCATGGATTTACTTGGTAGTGCACAGCACTGCTGGCCTTTCATCACACAACTTGGTCCTTTGATACAGCGAGTTCAAAAAGTTGTTGAATGGACTCATTTCATGTCAGTGATTGTAATGATTGTTTTTCTTCTTTCAGCCCTTAGAACTGCAGATATTTGTGTTGATGTTCTTTCCACACAGATGATCCTTCTGCTCAGCCCTGCTGTGTCAAACCAAACAGCTCGTCCACTTACAGAAACACAAACAGCAAAAACAAAGAGTTGATCTTTATTAACCTTGGAGCAGATTCCAGTCATGAGACATTCTGCTGAGTTCATTTGGTAAAACTCCTCCCAGCAGCTTATAGAGACCTTTTCTAGTGGAACTTCAAGCTTTGCTGTCATTGCAGTTTGTGTGATGCACATCACGTCATGGCTGCCTGCGGCTAAATCTGCACACCTTCTTTCTGCGAGTGCTGAAAACACAAGTGCATTTACAGCAATATTTGTTAGCCTGCAACAAACAGCTCCAACCACAGTAACAAATGTGTGACATCAGTTGCTCAATGTTCAACCGTTTATTTGAACTAAACGTGACGCTCCCCCCATGTTCTTCTCTAATTGTCTTCTATGTCCTCCCTCCTCATCCGAGCCGTGCCAGCCCACAGACCATAATCAGCCCACACACTGAACTCACACATGAAACTCCACCTGACGTGGTTTTACATCAGCATCAGCAGATTGGACGCAGCTTTGTGTTCATCTGTAAATCAGCATCTCCCTGGAATCGTTTGATTCCTGTGGATTAAAGGCAGACAGTAAACTGAGCTTCCAGGCATGTAGGCAGCTACAGTAATGCTGCACTAGACAGCACGTCCTCGCCCATTAGCAGGCATCATCTTTACATTTGATTTTATAAAAACAAATCACGAATTAAATCCAAACTGAACAACTGCAGACTCATGAAAGGATTTGCAGTTTTGCAAACTCCTGTTAAAAGGGAGTTTTTCCTTCCCACTGTTACCAAGTGCTGCTCATGTATGTATTATTGTAGGTCTACCTTACAATATAAAGCAGCTTGAGGCGACTGTTGTTGTGATTTGGCGCCTGTGTAAATAAAACTGAATCTTTAATAGAAGAAATGCAGTTTTTAAGAGCAGCTGTGTCATTTAGAAATATGAAAATCTTTTCAAACTGTTAAATACTTTTAATGACAAATCCATCGTCTGAAAAACCAATGGCTGTTTTTATCAAATCATATTTCAAATGTTTGTGTGAAGAGTGAAAAAAGGGGGAACTTTTCTAATGTATCTTAAAGAGCAGCATAAGTGGAAGTTGAACTGCTCAGTCAAAGCTTTTTTTCCCTTTGAGCTTCATTTCAGGTGGAGTCATTCTGGATTCTGAGTGTGTCCCAAAGGCCACAAGGATCCTCCAGGATAGAGGTACAGACTGCACTCCGGGACAGAGGAGCAAGGAAACATGTTGATCTTCATAACTTGATGTCAGAGCTTTGAACTAGTTTGGGATTCAGCTCCATCCTGTATCTCTGTGAAACCTGACCTGTGTGGCTTTTGTCCCCTCTGTGAGAAACATGCACATTATAAAGCCGACACATTCATTCAGTTTACTCTTTCATTCTAAAGTGAAAGTGACTGTGTGAGCTTTCTATACAAAGATGTGTAGTTGTGTTTACTTGACTTCAGTTTCAGTCAGAATTAAAGAGACTAATTGTGTTTAAGAGAGGAGGCAGAGACACCATTGATGTCACAGTTCCAACTACTCACACCAATCACATTCAGTCCAGTTCATGTGGACAATAATTAGATGTTGTAAAAGCAGAATGGGAGTCTGCATTTAAATCAATAATGAGTTCATAGTTATTTTCAGGCCGACCACAGTTATTCTATAACATGCTGGTAAAAGGAGCCTGTATATTTGATGGATCTGCTTGAATGCAGAAGTTTGTGAAAGAAGTTCCTCCAGTGATTCTCTGCAGTTACCTTGAGTGGGTCCAGTCCAGCTCCAGTTCCATCATGACCATTGTACAACATCTGTTGCAGCTGCATGCATAAACCAATAACAGCTAATACATTGTTGAAAACGTGTCTCTGTCCTTGGAGCAGATGTCTGTTCATGCAGGGTTTTACTGCTGGTTTCTTATTCCACCTTATTACCCACTCTGATACATGACTGAGTGCCCATGTGCATCAGTGGGTCTGGGCTGCTTCTCACAACAAGAGATTTAAGAAGAGTCTTCCTTACTTTAAATTTTTTAAACATTTTTCTAAACAGGCTCCACCACTCTGCAGTCTGCCCCTCCAACCCACTACTAGCAACCATTATGATGCCCTGGCCAGCTACCGGCTCCTTTCGCCAACCTACACAGCTATGCAACCTCCCCAGCAAATAGTCTGCATTCAGTGTCTTCTCTAACGACGGTATGCTTTGAAACAACACTTTTATCTCTAGAAAATTAGGCTTTGAGCTTTTCAGCTAATGGCTCTTTGAGAATCAAAGTGAGGCAGCAGTTTGTTGTTTTCTGCCTTATGACTTTCGTATTAATCAACCTAGTAGTTTAGATACTTTCTCCCTGCTCAAGACAATTGACAAGAGGTTATTTATATCCATCCATCCATCCATCTTCATCCGCTTTATCCGAGGTTGGGTCGCGGGGGCAGCAGCCTAAGCAGAGAAGCCCAGACCTGTCTATCCCCAGCCACCTCCTCCAGCTTATCCGGGGGAACACCAAGGCGTTCCCAGGCCAGCCGAGAGATATTATCTCTCCAGCGTGTCCTGGAGGCGCCCAGGAGGCATCCTTGTAAGATGCCCGAACCACCTCAGCTGGCTCCTTTCGATGCGGAGGAGCAGCGGCTCTACTCTGAGCCCCTACCGGATGGCCGAACTTCTCACTCTATCTCTAAGGGAGAGGCCAGCCACCCTTCGGAGGAAGCTCATTTCTGCCGCTTGTATCCGCGATCTCGTTCTTTCAGTCACTACCCATAGCTCGTGGCCATAGGTGAGGGTAGGGACGTATATCGACCGGTAAATTGAGAGCTTCGCTTTTACACTCAGCTCCCTCTTCACCATGACGGACCGGTGCAGCGTCCGCATCACTGCAGCCACAGCCCCAATCCGTCTGTCGATCTCCGGCTCCCTTCTCCCATCACTCGCGAACAAGACCCCGAGATACTTGAACTCCTCCACTTGGGGCAGGAACTCATCCCCGACCCGGAGTGGGCACTCCACCCATTTCCGTCTGAGAACCATGGTCTCAGATTTGGAGGTGCTGATCCTCATTCCCGCTGCTTCACACTCGGCTGCGAACCGTTCCAGTGCGAGCTGGAGGTCTTCACCCGATGAAGCCAACAGAACCACATCATCCGCAAAAAGCAGAGATGAGATTCTGAGGCCACCGAAGTGAAAGCCCTCTGCCACTTGGCTGCACCTAGAAATCCTGTCCATAAAAATTATGAACAGAACCGGTGACAAAGGGCAGCCCTGGCGGAGCCCATCACCCACCGGAAACGAGTCCGACTTATTGCCGGCAATGCGAACCAAGCTCTTGCAACGGTTGTATAGGGATCGATTGGCCCGTAGCAATGGGCCAGACAGCACCTCCCACAGGACACCCCGAGGGACACGGTCGAATGCCTTCTCCAAGTCCACAAAACACATGTAGACTGGTTGGGCAAACTCCCATGCACCCTTGAGAGGATAAAGAGCTGGTCCAGTGTTCCGCGACCAGGACGAAAACCGCATTGGTCTTCCTGTATCCGAGGTTCGACTAACGGACGAACTCTCCTTTCCAGCACCCTGGCATAGACTTTCCCAGGGAGGCTGAGGAGTGTGATCCCCCTGTAGTTGGAACACACCCTCCGGTCTCCCTTCTTAAAGATGGGGACCACCCACCCCGGTCTGCCAGTCCAGGGGTACTGCCCCTGATCTCCACGCAACATTGTAGAGGTGTGTCAACCAGGACAGCCCTACAACGTCCAGAGCCTTCAGGAACTCGGGGCGGACCTCATCAACACCAGGGGCTCTGCCACCAAGGAGTTGTTTAACTGCCTCAGTGACCTCGCCCCCAGAAATTGGCGGGTCATTCCCCTCATCCCCAGACTCTGCTTCCTCCTTGGAAGACGTGTCAGTGGAATTCAGGAGGTCCTCGAAGTATTCCTTCCACCGCCTGACAATTTTCTCAGTTGACGTCAGCAGCGCTCCGCCAGCACTATGCACGGCGCAGGTAGAGCACCGCTTTCCCCTCCTGAGATGCCTGACGGTTTGCCAGAATCTCCTTGAGGCAGTCCGAAAGTCTTTTTCCATGGCCTCTCCAAACTCCTCCCACACCCGAGTTTTTGCTTCAGCCACTGCCCGAGCCGCATTCCGCTTGGCCTGTCGATACCTGTCGGCTGCCTCCGGAGTCCCACAGGCTAACCAAGTCCGATAGGACTCCTTCTTCAGCCTGGTGGCTCCCTTCACCTCTGGTGTCCACCATTTGGTTCGGGGATTACCACCACGGCAGGCACCAACGACCTTGCGGCCGCAGCTCAATGCAGGAGCTTCGGCAATGGAGACGCTGAACATGGTCCATTTGGACTCAATGTCCCCAGTCTGCCTCGGAATGCTGTTGAAGCTCTGCTGGAGGTGTGTGTTGAAGATCTCGTGGACTGGGGCCTCTGCTAGACGTTCCCAGCACACCCTCACTACGCGTTTAGGTGCACTGGGTCTGTCCAGCGTCCTCCCCCGCCACCTGATCCAACTCACCACCAGGTGGTGATCAGTTGACAGCTCAGCCCCTCTCTTTACCCGAGTGTCCAGAACATATGGTCGCAGGTCTGGTGATACAATTACAAAATCAATCATCGACCTGCGGCCTAGAGCGTCCTGGTGCCACTTATGGACACTCTTATGTTCGAACAAGGTTTTCGTTATGGCCAAACTGTGATTTGCACAGAAGTCCAATCACAAAACACCGCTCGGGTTCAGATCCTCCCAAACACGCCCCTCCAGGTCTCGCTGTCGTTACCCATGTGAGCATTGAAGTCTCCCAGCAGGACAACAGAGTCTCCAGGTGGAGCACCTTCCCCCCCCCAGGGACTCTAAGAAGGCTGGGTACTCTGAACTGCCACTCAGAGTACCCAGTGCAGATGACAGTCAGGACCCGTTCCCCGACCCTAAGGCGCAGGGAACAAACCCTCTCATCCACCGGGAAAAACCCCAACGTACCAGCAGCAAGCCGAGGGCATATTAAAATACCCACCCCTGCCCGCCGCCTCTCACCAGGGGCAACTCCAGACTGAGACAGAGTCCAGCCCCTCTCCAGGAGACTGGTTCCAGAGCCCATGCCATGCGTACAGGTGAGCACGACTATATCTAGCCGGTACCTCTCAACCTCACGCACTAACTCAGGCTCCTTCCCCACCAGAGAGGTGACATTCCATGTCCCTATTGCCAGTCTTGGCAGCCGGGGATCAGTCCG
Source organism: Oreochromis aureus (assembly GCF_013358895.1). Lineage (NCBI taxonomy): Eukaryota > Metazoa > Chordata > Actinopteri > Cichliformes > Cichlidae > Oreochromis > Oreochromis aureus. Next base: position 92,922,575 of record NC_052944.1, on the reverse strand, counting down.
CCAGGGCCTCCGCTCCTGGCCGCCACCCAGCACACAATGCACCCGACCCCTATGGCGCCTCCTGCGGGTGGTGGGCCTGCGGGAGGATGGGCCCATGTCTCCTCTTCGGGCTGTGCCCGGCCGGGCCCCATGGACTAAGGCCCGGCCACCAGGCGCCGCCCTCGGGCACCCTCCTGGGCCTGGCTCCAGGGCGGGGCCCCGGTAACCCTATCCCGGGCAGGGTAAACTGTTCCCTCGATGTTCTCTTCATAAGGGTCTTCTGAATCGCTCTTTGTCTGGTCCCTCACCCAGGACCAATTTGCCATGGGAAACCCTACAAGGGGGCAAAAGCCCCCAGACAACATAGCCCCTGGGATCCCTGGGACACACAAACCCCTCCACCACGATAAGGTAGCGATTCACGGAGCGGGGTTATTTATATTTAAGCTCTAATTTGGCCTTTTTTTCTTCTTTTTCTGTTTGTTTGTGTCCTAGATGGCCTGACTCAACAGGTGGGGGCAGTGCAGAAATGTCTCCGCTATGCTCCAGATCACATGGGTGGTGCAGCATGCCCAATATCCAGCTCGATCCCAGAGTAAACAAAAAAAAATAACTGACCTGTAACCCATACATGTAACAAAGAAACTTTTTTTAATATGTGACGGCCAGTGGGCTGGCCTTGTGTTTTGCTTTTTCTGTTACCTGTTTCTTGCAGGTAGGTGCAGCTGACCCAATTATAGATGCAGCACACCTGAGGGGGCCAGTCCCAGTATATATAAAGACACCTTGACTGAACCAGCTGACTCTCTTGCTGGCTCTCGCTCTCTGGCACCCATCATGTTCATTTGGAAGTTTCAGTTATGGCTGTTGTGTCCTTTAAATTGTCTTTAAGTCGCTTTACCTTATTTTCATTAAATATGTCTTACAGCCTTTAAAAGCCTGTGTGTGATCTCCCTCTTGATTGTCACTTCCTATGAGCCGGGTTGTGACAAATGGGGGCTCGTCTGTGCACTTATCCTGGTTTTTTAAGCTTTCTAACACTTGATTGAGAGCTGGTCTGTTTGCAGCTGATTGCAACTAGTGCTGTTTGATTTCATCTGTTTAGGTGACTTTGTCTAGTTGTGTCTTGGCTAAGACTTGCCTTGTAGGCAATTGTTGTGTTAATTGCTGATGAGTTTGGTTATTTGTGGTGATCTGATATTCTGGGTTTGCTGTGTATTGTTTTTAGGAGGCCACATGGTTAGGAATACTGTTGTTTTGTATTAGACTTGAGTTTACTAGAGCTGCTGTTGGTGTGCTGTCTTGTGTGAACTTTGTGTAAACTATAGCATGCGCTGTGTTGATTATTGAGTGTGCATAAGTTAAAATCAGTGCTTTCCCTGTTAGGTTGATGGAATGTTTCTCTCTTGAGAATCATTCATTGAAATTTCTGTTGCGGTAAACACGGTTAGAGCAGTTGTCTCGGGAGCACGTCCCCAGAATTGAGGGGGCCGCTGTTGTGCAGTTGCCTTTCTCTTTCTGGCGGTTTTTAGTGCATAAGTACCCACTGTAAGTAACTGCATGAAGACTAGGCTTTAGTTAAGTAGACTTTGGTTAGGCAGTTAGTGGGGAAGTGCTGATTTCACTTGCATTTTAAGGATCAATACTTTGCTGTTATGGCTACAGTTGATGCTTTTCTTCAGTCTCCATCGGAGGAACTCTTGAATAGTTGTACTAAAGAACAACTCTTGAAACTTGCTGAACATTATGATGTCGATGTTGGGGATAAACGGTTGAAAGATGAGATTAAAGTAGTGTTAAAGGCTGCATTAGTAAAGAAAAGCGTGTTGCCAGGTAAAATGCAGACTTTAGTGGCTGAGGTTGATCAATCTGTGGTCTCAACCGCCACTGCTTTGTCTTTTGAGCAGCAAAAGGAGTTGTTACTCTTACAAATAGAGACAAGCTGAGTATTGAGAAAGAACGTGTAAGGCCTTCTTTAGAAAAGGAAAAGATGGAGCTAGAGCAGTATCGGCTAGACCTAATCAAGGCGGGCAAGTTATCAAGTGGTGTTGAGGCTAAAGAGTCTTCTCCACAAGGACTTGAAACTTTTGATGTTGTGCGTAATTCGCGTTTGGTGCCTAATTTGATGAAAGAGAGCCAGATGCCTTTTTCTCCCTTTTTGAACGCATTGCCGAATTGAGAGGATGGCCGGAAGCTGACTGTGTGATTATGTTACAGTCTGTTTTGACTGGAAAGGCTCAGGAAGCTTATTCAGCACTCAGTGCAGCTGATTGTCAGAGTTTTGCTACTGTTAAAGATGCAGTTCTAAAAGCATTTGAGTTGGTACCAGAAGCTTACCGTCAACGTTTCAGATCGTGGAGGAAGTATGATAAGCAGTCGCATATAGAGTTTGCGAGGGATTTAACTAAACACTTCAACAGTTGGTGTTCTGCACTGGGAGTGACTACTTTTCAGGATTTATGTGAGTTAATGGTATTGGAGCAGTTTAAAGTTTGTGTTCCTCCTGAGGTTGCCATTTACATTGCTGAACGGGAAGTGACAACAGTTTCTGACGCTGCTAAATTGGCAGATGAATATATTTTGGCACATAAGGGGCAGTTTGGTAGATACTGTTTTTCAGTTGGTGCTCCTGCTAGAGCTTTTGGTCAAGCTAAGTTCATGTCATCAGATCCTGCGAAGGCCAATGGTGGTGTGAAGCCCAGTAAGTTTGGTCAAGCTTGCAACTACTGCCATGGCGATGGACACTGGAAAGCAGAATCTCCCTTGTTGAAAAGCAAGTTGGCACGCACAGGCAAACAGGTTAAGCCTGCGGCTATTACCATTCCTGCACGGGAAATTTCAGTAGTCTCTCGGGAAACGCTAGTTTCGACTAAGTCTGGCTCAGAGAGCTATTCGGGGATTGAGGATTTTGTGCCAGATGGGTTTGTATCACTCCCAGGTGATGTTCATAAAGTTCCTGTAAAGATTTTGCGTGACACAGGAGCGAAGGATTCTTTTATCTTAGCCTCCGTGTTGCTATTTTCACAGGTTACTGATACTGGTGAGTGTGTACTTGTTCAGGGCATGGGTTTAACCACTATCTGTGCCCCATTGCATAAAGTCAGGCTGTCATGCAGTTTTGTGGATGGTGATATCTGCCTTGGTGTTCGTCCTGCTTTGCCACTTGAGGGCGTACATATGATTTTGGGGAATGATTTGGCTGGAAATCAAGTCTGGGCTGACAGTTCTTTGCCTGTTAAATCTAGAGTTCTGAATGAGTCCCATGAGTGTGAACAGGGTTTTTCTGACTTTGCAGCTTGTGCTGTTACAAGGGCTGCAGCTAAAAGGGGTGCAGAGCCTGTAACTCAAGCAGAAGAGTGTCAGGTTGAACCAGATTTGATTGTTCCTGAACATTCTTCACTTTCCCAGCAAGAGTTAATTCAAGCACAGCGTGCTGATGCTTCACTGACTGAGCTGTTCCACAAAGTGCAACCTAGTGTTGACACTAGAAGTGTGGCCTCTGGTTATTTTCTGCAGAGGGATGTACTAGTCCGTAGGTGGATTCCGCAAGGGTTGGACTGTGTTGGAAGTCCAGTTGTCCAGATTGTGGTTCCGACTAAATACCGTGACGAGGTGTTGATGTGTTCTCGTGACAAATCTGGGCATTTGGGAGTGACGAAGACTTACAATTACATCTTGCGCTACTTCTTTTGGCCACGTCTTAAGCGTGATGTTTCAGCTTATATTAAGACCTGCCATACTTGCCAAATTGTAGGTAAGCCAAATCAGTCTGTTAAACCTGCTCAACTTTGTCCCATCCCTGCTGTGAGTAACCCATTTGAACATTTGATAATTGACTGTGTGGGCCCTCTTCCTAGATCTAAATCTGGTTCGTAGTATCTGTTGACTGTAATGTGCCCGGTTACGCGTTATCCTGCTGCATATCCGCTGCGTACCATCACAGCCAAGTCTGTGGTGAAGGCTTTGACACAGTTCATTTCTATATTTGGCATACCGAAGATTATTCAGAGTGACCAGGGATCAAACTTTTCGTCAAATCTATTTGCACAAGTTCTCAAGCTGTTGAACATCACACATAATAAAGCCTCTCCTTATCATCCACAGAGCCAAGGTGCTTGAGAGCGCTTCCATCAAACACTGAAGTCCTTGTTACATGCCTATTGCACCGAAATGAGGAGTGACTGGGAGGAAGGTTTACTGTGGCTTCTGTTGGCAGCGCGAGAAGTGTGCCAGGAGAGTACTGGGCTGAGCCCAAATGACTTGGTCTTTGGCCACAAACAGGGCCGTGCAGAGACGTTTAAAGGGGCGGGTGCTCAAAGTTAAAAAGGGGCACATTGAACCAGGCTAAATAACAACAACACACATTCATCAAGAATCTAATATGGGATCGCATCATACTATATCACGGTTGTGAGGTGGCAACAAGGCAAAGCAAACGTAGCCTATGTTTTACCTGATGGGTATAATGTTGCTGTTGAGGGGTTTCTGCTGCTCCTGCTGCTGATAGTGCTGGAGGGCAGGGCTGTGTTGATCTGAGACTGCAGACATTAGAAAGTCCATAGGAGAGATGGGAGCTGATTAAACAAGTGTCATGAGATAATAACAAAATGCAAAGATTGGTGACAGCGATTGGAACCATAAGGCAACAAAAGACTGTGAGAAATAAATTAGGCTCTGCCTGTGAATCACTCTTTGCTTCTCTTCTTCCTTCCATCCAATCATTTCATATATCACTCTCCACTTGCTGTCTATCTGAGAACAAGGCACAACTTGCTATTGCAATAAACTATAATCTAATTATCCACACCTAACAACTCTTGCACTTAATCTATAATAAAATGATGACAGAAAAATGTTATAGCACTGCCTTTAGTAGCCCCACACAGCTCCTACTGTTTCCTCCTCATGTCCTTACCAGGCATGTCTGGACAATGTTATATCATGAGTAATAATTTTAAAAAATCCATATACATAAAACAAACACATGCACACACACACAGTGACACTTTAGACCTTCTTCAGAATACTGTATATACTATGGGCATCATGGCACTGATCCAGAATCCTTACATTATTATTTATTACTAGAGCTACAATAATAAAGCAATGAGGAGGGGGAATTAATAAATATGAAATAATGTCATTATGATGATTCCATTTGTTTCACTATCCACTCTGTGCAGGCAGAAAGCTTATTACATTTTTAAACTGTAGAGACACAATAATTTTACTGCTATAAAATCCTAATTTTGTCTTATTTAAAATATAAATCTAATATAATCTGCTTCTTAATGTATGTTCTTTAAAATACAGCGTGTTTTTTAAAATATTATAATAATGCATAATTATGTGGACATGCATATTAGATCGTTTTTTAGTGAAATATAATCCCAGGAAAAGCCCTGTAACTTACTTTAAAACTAAATATGTTCCCTAAAACGGTGACAGAGCTACAGACCCATGACACTCTTACCCAGTGAGCTAGCAGCTATGACCAGCACTACTTGTGCAGTTAATAAAAGGACAGGTAATGTTTGTCGCGCTGTTGCACACACAGCACGCTCATTTGTTTAAATTCGTCAGTTGCCACAAGACAGCTTACCAACGTGTACGTAATAAGCTAATACTCCTGGGTGCTATACACTACAGTGTACGCTGTACACCTACTTACTGGTTTTGTCCCATCAGTCTGTGTCTCTGAGTTAATTTGTGTTTCTCCTACAGCTCCGGACTGCACAAAATGCGCGTGCTCTTTGTGAGCTCATTCCCAGCTCGTAACCAGCGCGTTCTGCTGTCAAGGGCGATCATTGGTTAAATGTGATCATGTGACTGATGCAAGCCAGATCCTTTTATTTAGCAAAACTGTGATTAATAGTATATATTATTGTTGAGGGGCACAGACAGGACTCCGCACGCCCACACACATTAAAAAAAAAAAATAATAATTTTTTTTTTAAAGTTGCCTCAACAAAAGGGCACTTTGGGCACCCATCAGGAAAGGGGCGGGTGCTCAAGCCCCTCCAGCCCCCCCCCTCTGCACGTGCCTGGCCACAAAGTTCGGGGACCCTTGAAAGTGCTGTGTGATAAGTGGTTATCAGGTTATCAGGTTTGCTGGGCCTTACACCGTGGTACAGAAACTGTCTGAACTGAATTATCTGATTGCTACCCCAGATCGCCGGAAAAGAAATCAACTTTGCCATGTTAATTTGTTGAAACCATATCATGTTCGTCCTTTATCCATCGGTCTGTCAGGCTCTCTCATTTCTCCTTCCACATCAGGTCCAGCGTTGACTGCTTGTACAATGGCGCAGTCAGATTGTGGGGGGGGGGGGGATGTGGCAGCACCTGATGATCCTTTATTGCTTGGTCGTCTGAAGAATTCAGAAACTCTTCAGAACTTGGATGTGCTGTTGGGCCATTTGCCTGCTGACAAATGCGCAGATCTCGCAAAAGTTGAATTCCAACAATGGCGGCAGCTACTTAGTTGTAATATTACTCTTTCTGGGTCACAAAATAAACCTTTAAGATATTTTGAGGCGTGAATGTAGTTGTGTAAACGTCAGATATCTGCTCGGTTTACAAGACATCACATATTTGCAAAAGTGCTCCGACGTTTTCGGAGATGTATGACACCCACCATCTCGAAGCTAACGGGAGGTCAAGACCTACTACAGCCGGGAGGAACACCGCTCTCCCAGCACATCATGCCTCGACCTCCCAGTCGGCTTCGAGCTGGCGGCCTCCGAAGAACGCGGCTAAAACTTTTGCGAGTTTTCCCGAGTTAGTCTTGCGAGATCTCGCAAAAGTCCGTCTTAATTTTTTTTTTTCTCCCATGTCCCCTGCGGGGCTCCGTATCTGACTGATTTGTTGAGGCAAACTGCGTGGAGTGTGAAAAATGGACCCAGGTGCAGACATTCTAAAACTCAAACTGATGAGCTGTTTATTAAGGCAGACTGAACAGTACAACAAAACAATGCAAACTAAGCAATAACCTAAACTGGGTGAACTAGAAAGGAAACACAAACTATGAAAAACTCTGGCAAATAGAAAAACAAACAAAACTCTAAACATGGCAATGATGATGCGGATATATGAAAACCTGAACGCAGGACATGGCATGGGAACAACGCAGACGATCCGACAAAGACTGAATGAAGGCACAGACTAAATACACACAGGAGTAAATACACCACGGGCGGGCGGCGGGGGTCCAGGACGGAGGGCCAAAACAAAGTCCAAAACAAAACGTCCACCAGAATCACAGGGGACAGTCCAAAACTCAGTTCAGCAGGCCAACCCGGAGGACAGCAGCACCAGAGTCTAAACAGTTCATTACATTCCAGGGTGGCGACCAAGACTCCAGGCGCAGAAAGTTCAAAAGCACCACTCAGGAGGCCGACCCGGAGGATGGCTGCACAGGAGATTATATAGGTCAGGGGGCCGACCAGGGGGCCGATGGCTTAACAGTCCATGACTGAACACCTCAGGGGGCCGACCGCGGAGCCAGCGGCGGGGAAACAGGTCAGGGGGCCGACCGTGGGGACGGCAGCGGCGTAGAAACAGGTCAGGGGGCTGACCTCGACAGCAGTGATGTCCAGCTGGTGGCCCGGAAAGTGGCCGGCGATTCCGAGGTGAAGCAGAAGCCGGACCAGGCGAAGCAGAAGCCGGACCAGGCGAAGCAGAAGCCGGACCAGGCGAAGCAGAAGCAGAGGCCGAGGCTGGACCAGGCGTAGCAGAAGCAGAGGCCGAGGCTGGACCAGGCGTAGCAGAAGCAGAGGCCGAGGCTGGACCAGGCGACGGCGAAGCAGAGGCAGCTGCAGGTGGTGGCTGGACGGGCTCCTCGGGCCCTCCAGCTGACGTGGCATGAGGCTGGACGGGCTCCTCGGGCCCTCCAGCTGACGTGGCATGAGGCTGGACGGGCTCCTCGGGCCCTCCAGCTGAAGCAGTGGCAGGACCAGTAGGGGCAGAGACTACTGGCTGAACAGAAGGCTGAGCGGGTGACGGAACAAATGACTGAGCTAAACACTGGGGAGCTGGCTGAGCTGCACAGTGGGCTAAGGGCTGAGCTAACGGAAACAAAGGAAAATGAGTTATGGACTCGGGTGCTAACAGAGCTAATGACTGAGCTATAGACTGAAAAGCATGCAGTAGTGATGGTGGCGATGGTTGTGGACTGAACTCTCCTGAGCCTCTGGAACACAGGGAGGACTGCTGGGTGGGCTTGCCTGAGCCTTCAGCAGAAACAAGAACGGGTGCAGGCACCTGCCGGACACTAGCCGCTCCCACCCGAGGAGTAGGTACGGGTGCGGAGACGGGCTGTATCCTGGCTGACCTCACCCTGGGGACCGGCATGGGTGCAGGGGTGGACTGGTTCACAGCCCCCCTCACCCTGGAAGCCGGGACAGGCACCGGCAATGGCTGGGCAGCTGCTGTTCTCACCCGAGGAGCTGGTACGGGTGTAAAAACTGACAGAGCCTCAGCCGGCCTGGAAACCAGAGCAGGGACCAACTGGACCTCAGCTTCCCTCACCTGAGGAACTGGTACGGGTTCAGGGGTACGCTGGGCCCAAGCTGCCCTGGCAGCAGAAACACGAACAGGCAAAGGAGCAGGCTCAGAAAAAACAGTCTTAGAATTGGCAGGCTTAGGGTTAATATGTACTGGGTCGACAAAAACAGACCTAGCAAAAATGAATTTTGCATTTTTCCACCATGTTTTACAGTCTTTGTTTTAGCAGTTTTTGAAGTCCTTGGGTTAACAGTCTTAGAGGGAGCTGACTTGGGGATGACTGAACCAGACTTGACAAAACCTGAACTGAGTGTTTTAGACCTGGTAACATTGCTCACAGTTTTTCCTTTAATAGCATTTACAGCCTTTGGCGAGTGCTTATTGTCTTTGATTTCTCCCTGTTCAGAGGGAGCAAAATGAAAAAAACTTTTCCCAGTCCATGTCATCGTCCAAAAGGGAGATTCCAACAGTATCTGGGGTGAGTTTATTGTCCTTTTCGGTAATGGCTTCAGGTGCAATGTGTGAAAGGCAGTCATTATAACTCACCACCGGGAGTTGCTCAGCAGGTGAAAAGTGACGGCGGCGTGAGCGTCGCTTCCTATGAGGTGAGGAAGCTGACGGGGCATACAGCTGAGCCTCTGACGTGCGGGACGGCAATGCAGAGGCTGGAGCATGAGCATCCGAAGAAAAACGGAGCACTCCCACCTGAAGCGGCCGAGGCTTGGGTGCGAGCGGGGCAATAGGCGGAGGCTTTTGGCAACTTCGGGGACCTCCAAAAGCCAGCCGAGTTCCACGGAATATATGCTCAAAACCGAGGCGCCACGGCTTCCAGCGAGCTCCTCCTCCAGCTGGGCGATGGCTGCCTCCTGGCGCTCATATAGCTCACTGTCTGCTGGGTCCATGTAATGGTCGGATCGTTCTGTCACAGTTTGCCGAGGCAAACTGCGTGGAGTGTGAAAAGTGGACCCAGGTGCAGACATTCTAAAACTCAAACTTAACTGATGAGCTGTTTATTAAGGCAGACTGAACAGTACAAAAAAAAGGGCAAAAACAATGCAAACTAAGCAATAACCTAAACTGGGTGAACTAGAAAGGAAACACAAACTATGAAAAACTCTGGCAAATAGAAAAACAAACAAAACTCTAAACATGGCAATGATGATGCGGATATATGAAAACCTGAACGCAGGACATGGCATGGGAACAACGCAGACGATCCGACAAAGACTGAATGAGAAGGCACAGACTAATGTTAAGGTTCAAAAATATAGGGAAGGAAACACAGGAAGAATGCAAGTAACCACACTGGTCCAAAGGGTAAAGACGATGATTTTAATGAAATGACACGCGTGGGAGAATGAGTGGACTCCGTAAGCAGACAGCCCCACAATCTCATCCTCCTAACATCAAAATACAGTTTTATATGCATCAGAGTATATTTAGTGACGCCCCCTCATTGCGTCATCACATACATCAGCTTCAAAACCACAAATGTTCTGTTCGACAACCTAAGGCCCAATTAAAAGTACACTGGCTTCCATCTTCTCCCCGGTGGTTTCCCGTAAGCCAGCTCCGCTCTCGCATCGTGCATCTACTGCTTCATCAGTCAACTTTCACCTACACCCTAACAGTGTGTGTGTGTATGTCTGTGCGTACACGTGCGAGGGCGCGTGCATGCTGTGTACTGCGTACGTGTCTGGATGTGTATGTCTCGCCCTTAAATGCTCTCTTTGCTTTCAGTTTCACTTCTGCAAAAGCTGCAACTTCAAAGACATAACTTCCTGTCTCACAAAGTGTATTTTCCTGTCTCTGCCCTCTACACAGAGATCATAAAAGCATTAATAACATTTAAATTATAGATTCAACTCAACCATTTAAAATGGTTCTTCTTTGGACCTGTAATAAAGGCTAATATAATACCAATATATTTGAACATCTGAATGCATCTATGAAAGCAACATCCCTATTAACATGAAATGGTAATGATGATTATAAAAATAGCAGCAAATAATAGCAGTAAAATATTTCTATTCCTGACACTTCCTTTTGACCTCTGGATGACATCCAGAGGTCACCAAAACAACGAAAAGCATGACCGAAACTAATAATTCACAGAATAGACCCTAGTCTAAGACTAGATCCACCTTAACTGTAATGGATAAGAACCTTCTCCCTACTATGCTCTAAGTTACTCTGTTCCTCGATTGTTCTCAAAACATGAACCTAATTTCATATTTGGTTTTTGACTTTTATTTTCAAATCTTAATCAACCGTACTCAGCATTTGTAAAACTCTTAAAAGCACTGCCTTTAAGAGAATCTAAGGAAGCACGTCTCTGCATGTGCTTCCTCTTTTGCTCCTTATCTGATCATCAACATCCTGTGCACAAAACTGTCACTGCTGCAAGGGCCTACCTCTCATCTAAAGTCACCTTTCACAAGAAAAATCCTAAACACTTATTCTACTAAAGGATCAAAGAAAACAACCATTTTAATCAACTAAGTTTAAGCATATAATCAATTACTCCTAAATAACTTTCATCATAGCTAAAAGCTCCCTAGGAACAACTTCTGTGTGTTGACACTAACTTCATTGTAACACTCACAGTTCCTGTGTTATAACCTGTTTTAATATATCATTTTATTTCATTTACTACTCTTAATGTAATGGTACATTCTAATTATATTTTATCAGTCATTATATTTTATCAGTTTTAACCAAAATACATAAGCTTTTCCCCTTGGACCTGGTTTAAAGCAAAAACTTGATCCCTTCAACAAGTATTTGTTATCCTGTAGCTGCACTTTATATAATAAGACTCATTTTGGAGCTGCATGTGTTATCTCAATATTTTACCTGTCACACAGTTTAGTTACAAGCAAAACTCCTTTTCGGTTCCTCTTGTCTGTCACTTGTTACAGGGCCAACTCAAATTCAGTTAAAAGCTAAATGAACTTCAGGCCCTAGGCCTCAAATCAATACTGTCCTGTGTGTTGATGAACTCTATATGTCTGTAAGCGTGTGCAATCCTTCAAAACTCAGGTCATTCTCACAGTAGATTGGCCAATCATAACGTTAACCAAAAGTCTGTGACCCTCAAGAGACGACTCTCTGAGCCACAACTCCGTTAAAGACACAAAAATGCAATGTGTATGAAAAAATCCTTTCTACATATATAATCTCCAATATTATTCATTTGAGTCAACGAGACTTTTAACATCCTCATAAAAGCTCTCCTCTACCCTAAAAATAAATCTATTTACTATCTGTTTCTAAAGCCTACATTATAACAACATTCTAACATTATGTCACTGTGACATCTTATCCTAAAAATCAAAAAGAAATCCCACATTTTCTACTCATAAAATCTTCACTATTTTCCCCAAAGCATATCCTTTATTCCCACAGTTTCCCCTTTAAGTTTTGTATACAACTTCTTATTAACACCAGCAATTTATCTTCTAAACAGAATTCAGTTCATTTTAATCCTTTCTTTTAACAAATCCTCAGTTTTACTATATCTAGATTATCAAACAACCCCAGTCATTATAAAATCCTAGTAAAACCCCTTTCAAATTAAACAAATTAAATCTTAAATCCTCTCTCTTTTTGACACATCTCATGTGGCAAAAACTCAAAAAATGCTCCACCCAAGCTTAACCAATTAAAAGGAAAAAAGGTTAGTCATTTCATTTCTCAGAACAGCTCAGCAATTCTCCTCTCCGGTGTTTTGCTCCAGCCCTGAAAACCTGTGTTTAAGGAACAAAATCAATTAAATTATCATGTCAAATCTCCTCCAAATCGTTGCTCCATGGAAAGTCTGGATCCTTGGAACTTCCTGGAAACAAAACCTGTATTTTACATTTCATACTCTCCCTCTATGATCCAGTCTGTGTCATGACAAAATAGACTTAAACCAAACAGTTATTAATCATGAGTTACCTCAGTTAATGGTAACTTGAATCTCATCAAACAATGTTTCCCTTTTAGCATTTTGCATTTTATAATGTAATAACATGGTCTAACCCAAATCAACAAAACAGACCTTCACTCAAAGGAACATCAACATCCCCAGATTTAAGTCTTCCACTTCTCCTGTTTGTCAACCTTTTATTCATTTCCCCCCTTGGTCCAATCACTCACATTCACTCCCATTCACTCACATGCATTCACACATGATATTTTTGCTGATACTGCAGCCTTCTGCGCACGTCATCAGATGCTCCACATCAGCAAAATGAGCTCATTCGTATGTTGTATTTCGTTTTCCTTTTTAGGAAAGTAGTTCTCTATACTTTTGACTGGATTGACTCGCTACAATCCTTCTTTAGACAGAGACTCGCCGCCAATTGTGATCTGAAAAGCCCACCTGATTTCGTACTTGGTAATTTTGTCAGCGCCGTCAGTTCACTTTCTTCCAGGCCTGCTTAGAACAAAAATGAAAAAAGAGAGCTGATTATTAGCTCATCAAAGTACAAAACAAAATCACCTGCCCGGTTTTTCCTAAGTGCACTGTTACAAAAACTATGGGCCCTTTTGGACATGTCCATGTTTATCAAAACTCCCTCTCTTGAAATAGAAACAACCGCCTCAAAAATCTAAAACAATCTCAAAGTTCACCCGTTCAATGCACTGAAACCTCGTCAAAAGCTGCACCGTTTTACACACAACCATGTCTCCTTTGACACTTAACCATACTTAGATTCAGCCTAAAATATAAACACGTTATAACAATGTGTCCACACTAAATTATAAATTTCTTGTCCAAATCTGCACCTCTGAACTGTCTACTTTGCTTCCTTTCCTCAAGGCCTCAATCACACACACAGGAAGCTCCTCTGTCGTCACTCACTCGAGCTAATTTGCATACTGTTTCATCTCAACAAGTCAACGTGACAAAAGAAATACCTGTTTAAACCTTATCACCTTATTCAATTATTTTCATTTTCTTTCTATACTAATCACTTACTTTTATCAATCAGTGCAAAAGCACTCCTAAGTCACCTTTTAAACTACTTTAATCACTTCTCTTTTGTTTTGTTTTGTTTTTTTTGTTTTTTTTTCCTTTTTTTTTTTTTCCATAACTCACTCCCTTCTCATACAGCTTCGTTTGAGTTATTCCACAACAACTCTATTTTATCCAAGTGTGTTTTGAATGTATTTTCTTCAACATTCACACCATTTTAACCCTCATGAAATTACCAGGCTGATTTAATTACATATGTTTGTGTTCTTAGCCAAGTTTTAATTACTATCTATGCATTACTCTTCATGAGCTTATCTCTGTAAGGTTAGTGCATTTTCTGTTTGTATGTGGGATTTTCATAAATATTTCTTTATGATCTTGTAAATGTTTCTTTTGCAGTGTTTCAAACTCCTTTTGACAGGGTGTGTTTTCTCTCTTTGGCTCATCACTGGTCATTGTTAATGACATTTCCCCTCCGCCTGTGCCCAGTGGCCTTACCTGTTAAATCCCGTCTCCTCCAGTGACTCCAAGGTCACTCCGGGACTTAGGTTCAAGCAATCGTGACTGCGCCTTGCCTTAGGTTGTCCCAGGGTTTCGAGGTGGGATCTTACCCGTCATGGGCTGTCCAGCCTTCCATGCCCGCCTACTACAGGGGCCAACTGGGCAAGGGTGTTATCAGGTCTAGGGAACAAACTGGTTCTGGAAATTAAAGGAGTGTAAACTGCTTTCTTTATTAAACTTTTCCAACAATAATTTCACATGTAACAGTTTGTGTACGTGCGTTTTCAATTCATTAATGTAATTGTTAGTTCATGTATTTATTTCTCTCGGTCTTTCTCTTTTCTAAAACCTGTAATTAATATAATTTTATTACTTTATTACTTTTTCTTAAAACATGCATTCGCTTCATCTTCTTAGAATTTAACTCTGTCTATTTCTCTGGGGGCTCCCCTGACATCATCAGTCACACACACCTTCCTCTCACACACCCTTTTAAAGGTTCTAACCTCTTTCAGACGCCATGAGTCGTCTCACACACCCTGCCTTTTTCTCTCACTCCGAGAACTCACGCAGAGTCACTCCAACCAAATACTGACAGCATTCACACAGTTAAAATCACACAAAATACGCTTTCATACGAGTATTTTGGACATGCCTTCCATGCCCAGAAAGAGCAAGTCAAAAGAAAAAGAAAAAGAAAACTGAAACCTCTCATCGTCTCGCAGCTTCTCCCCACACACACATAACTGAAAAATAAAACACACCAACATTTATGGCTCACGAAATATACATCTATCAAAATTCAGTCATTTACTATACATCCACACTAATATATTCAAACTGTATTTACACTCTCATAATAAGCAAAACCAACCTCTTATATACAGGCATTTAGCAAAAAGCTCTCAGTCCTCTCGAAATTGAAACCACCCTCTCTGCGCGTCTCCGCTGCTCATTTGCATTTACACACCATCATTGCACATCCGGCTGTGCATTACTGACACAGAGACTGATCTTACTCATAGATCTCATATTTTATATTACAGACGTCTTTAATTACAACTGCACAGATTTTAGGCCTCTTAAATCCTACGAAGTTTAGACAAATTTATCCATAACGGTCCGACCGATAAAGTCCCTGACTTTTTTGCGACCAATTTTAGCCAGTATTCCGTCCCTGACGGTGGCCCGATTGCTAATGCCCTAACCAAATTTATCGTAGCCAAAAAAGCGCAGATACCGTTCCAAACGGTAAAGTGGTCCAACCACTGGCTTATCTCAGGATGCCCTGTACCCCACGGTCAAGCCAAACCGAGCTAACCCTACTCTGTGATAGGTCAACAATGCGCGTCCACATCGAGGAGGGATCGCAACGTCCGGGCTATGCGCTTCTTAAGGGTCCCAGACTCCTCGTCCTAAAGTAATTTAGAATAATTTGAAACAACAATCTACACCCAAAACAGGATTAAGATTAAGGACAACCCTCAACAGTTTTGGAGATTCCCGAGTCCTCCTCGAATGTTGCCCGAAACTATCCCTAGTCATCGCTAGGTGAAGGATAGATTTCTCTATCCAGCAGGGAGCGTCACCTCCGAGAAAGTTCTTAAGGATTGCATAACCAATGGGACTTGAACCCACACAATGACCAAATTCCCTATCATTCTAAGAGTTCACTTAGCAGCTCCAACTGCTTTAATTCTCTTTTCATTCCTTTATTCTCATTAACTCAGTACTGTCACTTATAAACTTCCATTTCATTATCATTACTTCAACCTTCAACTTTTCACCAAAATCAAAGCAGACATCTACCAGTAGTTTCAGTGAGTAGACTTTCAATTTACACAGCCCAATTTGACACACTTTGGTTCATAAGATCAACAGGTGGTGCCTACCTTTTGTTATATGCCGGCTTGTCACTCACTTAGACCACTGACCAATGCCTGAGCGCCTGACGCCTCGGACCTTTCTCCATCCTGTCTCACTTCCCCCCTCGGACGAAGCCCCCAAATGTTAAGGTTCAAAAATATAGGGAAGGAAACACAGGAAGAATGCAAGTAACCACACTGGTCCAAAGGGTAAAGACGATGATTTTAATGAAATGACACGCGTGGGAGAATGAGCGGACTCCGTAAGCAGACAGCCCCACAATCTCATCCTCCTAACATCAAAATACAGTTTTATATGCATCAGAGTATATTTAGTGACGCCCCCTCATTGCGTCATCACATACATCAGCTTCAAAACCACAAATGTTCTGTTCGACAACCTAAGGCCCAATTAAAAGTACACTGGCTTCCATCTTCTCCCCGGTGGTTTCCCGTAAGCCAGCTCCGCTCTCGCATCGTGCATCTACTGCTTCATCAGTCAACTTTCACCTACACCCCTAACAGTGTGTGTGTGTATGTCTGTCGTACACACGCGTGCGAGGGCGTGCATGCTGTGTACTGCGCGACGTGTCTGGATGTGTATGTCTCGCCTTAAATGCTCTCTTTGCTTTCAGTTTCACTTCTGCAAAAGCTGCAACTTCAAAGACATAACTTCCTGTCTCACAAAGTGTATTTTCCTGTCTCTGCCCTCTACACAGAGATCATAAAAGCATTAATAACATTTAAATTATAGATTCAACTCAACCATTTAAAATGGTTCTTCTTTGGACCTGTAATAAAGGCTAATATAATACCAATATATTTGAACATCTGAATGCATCTATGAAAGCAACATCCCTATTAACATGAAATGGTAATGATGATTATAAAAATAGCAGCAAATAATAGCAGTAAAATATTTCTATTCCTGACACTAAATACACACAGGAGGCTAATGAGAGAAGTGGGAACACATGGGGGAACAGCTGAAACACATGAACATAACGACCTCACAGTGGAAGAGTAAAACTAAACACGATGAACACAGGAACACAAGATCTCTTCAAAATAAAACAGGAAACATGAGACGCAGACATGACAACCAGAACTTGACAACGTAAGACACAGACATGAAACACATGAAGGGCAGGGGAGACTTAACAGGGGTTGGAAGACATAAGGGGAATCTAATAACAAAGAACTAGAACAACCAAGGCATGATAAAAAATGAACTTAGAAAATCTGACGGGCTTAAACATAAACTAAAACTCAAAACGCTGGGTCAAAAGACCCAGGATCGTGACAAGATCCTTCATATTATAGGGATATTATTATGGACATGACAAATTGTAAGACTACGTCCAGCATATTATGGGCTTCCTATTTGTGGATCATACACAATCGTCTTTTGTGTTTAAGTAGGTTTAAGTATTGCTGGTAATTTGCAGTGGTGTAGTATTAATACAAATACCTGTTAAGTACTGATTTTTAATCATGACTTTATCGTTGTTTCAATAGTAACCAAGGGTGCAAAAGTGATGAAAAATCAACATCAGAGTTCAGTGATTCAATATCAGAAATTGATGTCAAATCAATGTCAGCGTTAAACATTTATTCAATATAAAAACCTGATGTTGTTTCAAATATTAAAAAAGGGTGCAAGAGTGACGTTAGGTCAATGTCAGATTTCAACGTTGATTCAATAGAATCACCTGATATTGACTAAACATTGAAACAATGTCTCCTTGCTATCTGGGGAGTGTGTTCCAGTTAAGTGTGAGCAGCACAAACACAATCAGAGTTTGTCTCTGTCAGCTTTCAGTGAGCTCACGTTGGCTGTGTCCCAATTCAGAGACTGCACGCTTGAAGTACGCATTTTGAGTGGTGGGCAAGAGACGAAAACAGGGCGTTGTTGGAATGCTACTACGCAAGTAACCCTGGCGGAAGGGGTTACATGAATAGGATGAGGGACCTATGGATTCTTCGATACCCAACATCCACAATGACGGCTAAACAACTGGTAGCTCAGTGTTCCAACATTCGAAAGAAGCGACTGCTCTCACAGCTAGAGATTGACGAGGTACAACATAAATGCTACGGCAAGGAGGAGTCAGGACGCCAGGTCAGGGGGGAGATATCATCACCCCCACCCGAGATTGGGTACATAGCCCCAAGTGCGATAGGAAAAGGATCGTTGAGTGAGAGAGGAACTGACCTGAAAGATAGGATCATGGCCAAGCTTGAAACCTGGATCCCCCGTAGCCGGTTACCAAGATTACGTGAAGTACCCTCAGAAGGTCTGCTAGATGATGTTAATGCAGCACTACAGATGAACCACGATTACCGACACCAACAAGCTGATCTACAATACGGCAGCAGTGATCAGTGAGATGCTTGGCTACAAGTTGAACAGCCACAAGGGGCAGTACCCTCCATGGAGAAGGAGGCTAGAGGGCAAGATCAAAGTAGCACGAAGGGAGGTAAGCCAACTAACGGAGTTGCAGAAAGGCGCGACAAAGAAGGTGCATAAGAAATACAGCAAGCTGTCCATACCTGAGGCCTTGGAAACTGCCAAGCAACGACTCACAGCCTTAGCCAGCCGCTTGAGGAGGTACACCAGAGAGATAGAAGGCAGGAGAATAAACCAGCTGTTCTCCACAGAACCAGCAAAGGTGTACTCTCAGTGGCAAGGGAACAATAACAGAACAGCACCACCAAGGCTGGAGACGGAGGACGCAACCCATAACGGCAATGCTCAGTGGCTAGTGGATCTGAGGGCAGACCATAGCGACCTCCCTGAACAGGGTCCAGTAACCATCACAGTGGCAGATATCCAAGAAAGGGTCTCCAGTATGAAGAGTTGGACAGCACCAGGGCCCGACATGGTCCACGCCTACTGGCTGAAGAAGCTGACTGCACTCCACGAGTGTCTGGCAGCACAACTGAACCAGCTGCTAGTTAATGAGAGACACCCGGAATGGCTAACCGAAGGTCGGACGGTCCTGATCCCCAAGGACCCCAAGAAGGGACCGGTCCCATCCAACTACCGACCAATAACCTGCCTCAGTACTACATGGAAGCTCCTGTCAGGCATCATATCGGCTAAGATGAACAGGCACATGGGTCAATACATGAGCGGGCACAGAAAGGATTGGCAAGAATACCAGAGGCGCAAAACACCAGCTACTGGTAGACAGAACAGTCAGCCGAGACTGCAAGACCAGACTGACCAACCTGTGCACAGCCTGGATTGATTACAAGAAGGCCTATGACTCAATGCCCCACAGCTGGATACTGGAATGCCTAGAATTGTACAAGATCAACAGGACCCTAAGAGCCTTCATCAGGAACTCAATGGGGATGTGGCGTACAACTCTAGAGGCCAACCTCAAGCCCATAGCACAAGTCACCATCAAGTGCGGGATCTACCAAGGAGATGCTCTGTCCCCACTGCTGTTCTGCATAGGCCTGAACCCCCTCAGTGAGATCATTAACAAGACTGGCTACGGATACCGACTACGAAACGGAGCGGTTGTCAGCCACCTCCTGTACATGGATGACATCAAGTTGTATGCCAAGAGTGAACGAGACATCGATTCACTGATCCACACCACCAGGCTATACAGGAATGCCATTGGAATGTCGTTCGGTCTGGAGAAGTGTAGTCGGATGGTAACATAGAGAGGCAAGGTAGTCAGAACTGAGGGGATTGAACTACCAGAAGGCAACATTGCAGACATAGAGGACAGTTACAAGTACCTGGGGATCCCGCAGGCAAATGGGAACCATGAAGAGGCCGCTAGGAAAGCTGCAACCACCAAGTACCTGCAGAGGGTCAGGCAAGTCCTGAGGAGTCAGCTGAATGGTAAGAACAAGATCCGGGCCATCAACACCTACGCCCTGCCCGTGATCAGGTACCCTGCTGGGGTAATAGGCTGGCTAAGGGAGGAGATAGAAGCCACTGACATAAAGACAAGAAAGCTCCTGACCATGCATGGAGGGTTTCACCCCAAGTCCAGCACCCTGAGGCTGTACGCTAAGCGGAAGGAAAGGGGCCGGGGACTGGTGAGTGTCAGCACCACAGTCCAGGATGAGACAAGAAACATCCACGAATACATCACGAAGATGGCCCGAACTGACAGCGTGCTCAGTGAATACCTCAGGCAGCAGAAACCCAAGAAAGAGGAGGAAGGCGAGGAACCATCATGGAAGGACAGGCCCCTGCACGGTATGTACCACCGGCAGATAGAGGAGGTGGCTGATATCCAGAAATCCTACCAGTGGCTGGACAAAGCTGGACTGAAAGACAGCACAGAGGCACTAATCATGGCAGCACAAGAACAAGCTCTGAGTACAAGATCCATAGAGGCTGGGGTCTATCACACCAGGCAAGACCCCAGGTGCAGGCTGTGTAAAGATGCCCCTGAGACAATCCAGCACATAACAGCAGGGTGCAAGATGCTAGCAGGCAAGGCATACATGGAACGCCATAACCAAGTGGCCGGCATAGTGTACAGGAACATCTGTGCCGAGTATAACCTGGAAGTCCCGAGGTCAAAATGGGAGATGCCCCAAGGGTGATGGAGAATGACCGAGCTAAGATCCTGTGGGACTTCCAGATGCAGACGGACAAAATGGTGGTGGCTAACCAACCGGACATAGTGGTGGTAGACAAACAGGAGAAGACGGCTGTAGTGATCGATGTAGCGGTTCCGAATGACAGCAATATCAGGAAGAAGGAACACGAGAAGCTGGAGAAATACCAAGGGCTCAGAGAAGAGCTCGAGAGGATGTGGAGGGTGAAGGTAACGGTGGTCCCCGTGGTAATCGGAGCACTAGGTGCGGTGACTCCCAAGCTAGGCGAGTGGCTCCAGCAGATCCCGGGAACAACATCGGAGATCTCTGTCCAGAAGAGCGCAGTCCTGGGAATAGCTAAGATACTGCGCAGGACCCTCAAGCTCCCAGGCCTCTGGTAGAGGACCCGAGCTTGAAGGATAAACCGCCCGCAGGGGCGAGATGGGTGTGTATATATATGTATATCATTATAATCTGACAATACATATAATATTGGCCATATTATATTTACATTACCACAGTGAGATGACTTTAGTCTCATGAACAACATTAGCTAATTGTTATTTACTAACTAATCTTGAAATGACTGTTCAGTACAGAAATGAAGCCCAACTATCATGTTTTACAGTCCTGTGGTCTCAGCCTCAGATACTCAACTAATCAAATTGATGTCATGACAAAAATGAATGACCAACAAAACATTTTTCTCCTTCATTTCTGTCAAACAATGCTGTATGAAACGTTTCTCGCGGTTAGTATCATGGTTGCTAGGCAACCTGAACAGCGCAACCAATGGCTAGACCGTCCCATTTCACAAGCCTCTCACTTCCGCACTTCTCGTACTTATAGCACGCACTGTACGTAGTACGCGTAGAGCGCATACTTCAAGCGTGCAGTCTCTTAATTGGGACACAGCCATTTAGTGTGTGCAGCCAAACATGATGGCAGACTGCCACAGATCACTTCTGAGGAAAGAGGAGGCGTTCAGCTTCCTCATAGTTTCACACCTGCATGAAGCAGCCTCACCCTGACAGCTGATCACTTCCTGTCCTGTGATTGGCTGAGCTTCAGGCCTTCTCTCAGTCAAACTGGAAACAGGGATTGAGACAGTGTGAGGGTTTGTGGAGTGCCACAGTGCTGTAATGAATACTGTAGTGGAAGAATTTCTTTCACACTCTTCATCCTGGAGCTGCTTTATGTCCAAGATCTGCATGGAAACACATCTATGGAGAGGAAATTCAGCTGCTGAGGGTCACATCTGCATCACTGTAGCTACAGTGGATGTTTCAGTGTCAGGACTGAAGGCGGAGCTTTGTGCGTGTCAGGGTGAGGCCGCAGCAGCTGCCTCCAACCGGAGCGCACGGGCGTGAAACTAGGAGGAAAGCCGACGTCCTCCTCTTTCCTCAGAAGTGATCTGTGGCCGGCCGGACTTCATTCCACAGATCTGGTTTAACAAAGTGTGAAGCTGAATTCTGAGCTGTGACAGTGTGAGCAGTGTGAGAGTGTCAGTAGATGAGCTGCTGTGAGCTGATGTCCTGAAGGGCTTTTAAAGAGTCTCTGAGTTTGACAGGAACATGAAGATGTTTGTGGTGTTTGTGATCCTCCTGCACGGTAGGTACACCTTCCTCTCTCTGCTCTCATCATCAGCTTTACTTTTAACATTTTTAACAACACTATCAAACTTTGTAAGTAAGTAAAATCTTTTTATACATTGCTTTTTTATGGATAAAAATCACAAAGTGCTTCACAATACAGAACGAAAATTAAAAGGAATGAAAATACAACAAATAACAATGTAAAACAAAAAAATTCAACATAAAAACAACAAATTAGTTGAAAACTTGTCCATAAAAAAGTGTATTCAGCTGCTTTTTAAGAATCGGTGGAGTCTATACAGCGTAAAACCAGTGGAGAGAATTCCACAACCTTGGTGCCACTGCCTGAAATTGCCCGATCACCATGAGCTTTAAATTGAGTTCGTGGGGCCACCTGTTTGTTTTTTTGCACTGACAAGAGTTGAGCATTTGAATACTGTTTCAGGGCCCTAGAGTGCGGCCAATTTTTTTTAATGGTGCAACAAAAAACAATCCTTGGTCGGTGCAACCAACTGTTCGAATAAAAAAAAAAAAAAAAAAAAGTTTCTGCAAATCTGAAAGTCTCCGTGTGGTCAACAACTGACACACATTATGCGTGGCCCAATCAGAGATAGTCAGGGGCGGGACCTCTCTGATTGGCCGTGGTCCTGTAGTTGTCCTGTAGTCATTTGTGTGTACTTTAGAAAGTGAAGGAGGATAAAGAGAGGTGAGTAGCTTGTATAAAGCGATATCGATTCATTAAATCCTGAATTGACTTTTCAATATAATTGTATTTTGCAATAAAAGCCAGAATCTCAGGTTAAAGCTCTCAAAACTATTTCAACAAACAGCAAATTAGAGCAGGCAAACGGACTCCACATAAAGACGTCAACACAGAGCGGACCCGACGAATCAGAATCAGCTTTCTCTTTATTGGCTTTCTCACCCGACGGCCCGCACACGAACACGACGTTGGGGCTGAAAGCCGACAGCTCACTGATTCTGTGGCGTTGGCTGGTCCGCGCTCTGTGTTTACGTCTTTTTTGCTTTAGATTCTGAGCTGCAAGTTGTTTCTCTCTCCAACAAAAATTCACTGAACCAGCAGCAAAACAAGCAGAAAACTACAATTCACATTTGATAAATATCATCATTAATCTTCTCTTACTTTTGCTGTGGGGGTGGTGTGGTTGGCTGGACCCTCAGCTTCCACGCCAGGATCTGTCGCATGACCTCGCACTGGCCCCAGGGGCATGGGAAAAGTTGTTAGCTCCCGAAAAAGATGCTCTTGTTTCTAACAAAATTCGTTATAACATGTTTTATTTTTATTGGTACTATAGGCTGTGCTGAACAAAGTAAGTTAGCACAATTTAAATTGCAAAAATTGTTGTTTGCTCAAATGACTGGTATCTGACATGGCTAGACCATCACTTGGACTCGGTGGGTGATAGGAGCCTTAATAATAATAATAATGATGATAATAATAATAATAATAATCCATCCATCCATCCATCCATCCATTCACTTCCGCTTATCCTATTTCTGATCGGGTAAAAATTAAGCCAACAACCAAATGTAAAAAAAAACCTGTAATGCCTCTATAGGCTGGGTAAGGCAGGTTCCAAAAAGCAAGTCAGTCCCTAAAGCCAATGTGTAAGGAAGGTCAAAGGGAAAATCCTTGGCACGCTATGAAATCCGAGGAGTTGTACTTACATCTTATGCCTTCAGCTTGTCCTAGGTCACGTTTTCCTTTGCAAAAATTGCATAAAAAGCACTTGCAGCAACAAAAACATAATATTCTAGAAACACGCTATGCGAATCCGATCAGCTGTTCGTAACACTTCCTACGTAAAAATAGACGTCAGCACGAACTATCGCATGACCGCCATTACCTGCCCGAAACCGGAAATGGGGTCATTTCGCGGAAAATTTAGTTTTTTACTTATAGGCCTTATAAGCCTATATTGGTGTTTTTAAAAGTCATGTTTGACCTAGTACTTTTCTGAATAGTTTCTGGGATGTAGAATTCAAATTGCACAGCTTTAAATAGTTTATTTTGATGCACATGCTGTTTTCTTTGCAAATTTGCATTACAGGATTTATTTTCGTTTTTTCTGCAGTATATAAAAATTGGTGTATCTCAAAAATAAATCTATGAAGACACTCAAAATAAATTTCCTGTTGTTGGAAGCTATCTTTTTTGTATTTAAAGTTTTGAGGGATAAACCTCTTAAATTTCTGTAAATAGAAATATATGTAAAAAAAAAACCCCAAAACAAACGATTTTCAATTTTCCAGAGTAAGAATCTGGTTAGATACCATATTTAAAGTTTTTAGTTTTATCTGAATTAAGAAGCAGAAAAGTTAGCAGCCATCCAGGTCTTTATGTCTTTGAGACATTCCTGCAGTTTAACTAAATGGTGTGTGTTATCTGGCTTCATGGATAGATAGAGCTGGGTCTCATCTGCATAGCAGTGAAAATGTATGCTATGTCTTCTGATGATCCTGCCGAAGGGAAGCATGTATAATGTAAACAGAATTGGTCCTAGCACCGAACCCTGTGGAACTCCATAATTGACCTTAGTGTGTGAAGAGGACTCCATTTACATGTACAAATTGGAATCTATTAGATAGATATGATAGAAATCACTGCAGCGCAGTACCTGTAATACAGCGTGCTCTAATCGCGCTAATAGAATATTATGGTCAAAAGTATCGAAGGCTGCACTAAGGTCTAGCAGGGCAAGCACAGAGATGAGTCCACTGTCAGAGGCCATAAGAAGATCATTTGTAACCTTCACTAAAGCTGTTTCTGTGCTGTGATGAGCTCTGATACCTGACTGAAACTCTTCAAATAAGCCATTCCTCTGCAGATAATCTGTTAGCTGTTTGACAACTACTCTTTCAAGGATTTTTGATATGAAAGGAAGGTGGGAGATTGGCCTACAATTAGCTAAGACTGCTGGGTCTAGACATGGCTTTTTAAGTAAAGGTTTAACTACAGCCACCTTGAAGGCCGATTATTAGAGATAGGTTGATCATATTTAAGATTGAAGCATTATTAATTGCAGGACTTCTTTGAGCAGTTTTGTAGGAATGGGGTCTAAAAGACAAGTTGATGGTTTGGAGGAAGTAAATATTGAAGTTAACTCAGAAAGGTTAGTAAGGTGACCTATCATATAAAGGAAAAACAAAAGTACACACATACAATCTAGCTCCATCAACTGAAAATCTGCATCAAAAACTCAAGTAAGATGTGAGCTTTATTTAAGTTACACTTGTCTAATGAAGCCTTCCTCAGCAAGACTTCATTTTTAAAGCCAACAAAAATTTGAGTAATTTTCAAGAAGCGACATTTGTGAATGAAAAATTTTGCAAATATAATTAAGTTGTTAATTCTAAATTCTATTTGTTTTTACTTTCTGTTTGTAGGCCAAATCTAATTACTTGAAAAGTTAGACAAGGGCAGTCAATATTTTTAGTAGGGGTGCAACAATACATGTATCGGTATTGAACCGTTCGATACACTGCTTTCAGTTCGGTACGCATATGTATCAAACAATACAAAATGTTTTATTTATTTTATCAACTTTTCTTCTGACGATGCTGTTTGTGTTGAGAGCTCAGTGGATCTGCGTTCGACTACTCCGCCTAGGCTGCACTGTCGAGTGCAGATCCACTGAGCACAGCGCAAGCTAGCAAGACAGAAGCTAAGCTCGTTGCAACATGGCAACTGCCTCAACGCTACCCGAAAATGAACCTCCCCCACTCTCATTCAGATCTGGCGTTTGGAACTATTTTTGTTTTCATGTGAAGCATGACCCTGAAGGTAAGTACTCCTGCAGATTATGGACAAAAGTAAAACAGTATGTCGGATGTGCCACGCAATGTTCAATTGGTGGGAACTAGTGTGTTAGCGCAGTTAGCTTGTTGACGTGTTGACGCCATCCAGCCCCACGCACAGGGCGATCCGCGGTAACTTGTTAACGGAGATTCGCCGCATTATGGCGTTAATGTCATTTTAACGAGATTAACGCTGACAGCACTAGTGGGAACACAATGAATATGACTGCACATTTACGCCGACATCATCCTAGTGCAAAGACAAGTGGAAGCAGACAAAAACAACAAGCACGCATGCTACAAACTTTACCCGAGTCATTTAGACAGCCGTTAGCACATGATTCTCCTTATGTGTAGCAGTCCCCCGGACCAAGGAAGAAATAGAGAGAGCCTCGACGGGTGCAGTAATTTTTACTTTGAGATTCATTCAGAATCTAACAGTGCTGAGGTGCGCCAATGCACCGTGAAAACTAAACAGAAACACAAAATACATTTTCTTAGACGCTCATCACAAATATGAACTCAAATAAAGCAGAAAATACAACAAAATATCAACTAAGCAATCAAATACAACTTAAAACATGTACCTCGCTCCGCATTCCAAGGGCTGCAAATTGTTAATTACGCTAGAGTCCGGTATCACGCTGCTTCACGCTTCATTGAGAGCTGCCTACTGGGACATGTGCGCCACAAAAAAACGGTCTGAGCTGGAAGTGCAGCTTGCCGCTAACTAAGCAACAGAGCCCTCTACTGGACACTACACGTAGCTGTTCAGGCTTAGATCAATAAACAAAACTGGACCTTTACATTATGGGACCTGATATGTTTAATATGCTGCTGAGAATATAGCCCAGAAAAAGCGTATAGTATAGCTTTTATTTTGGAAAGAGCCATTTCTCTGTAATAAACTCTCTTTTCCAAAGATGAGTGATTTCTTGATCAGATAGATTTATTTTTTTTAATTTTTATTATTTTGTTGTTTCAGCAACATTAAATTTAAAAACTGTACTTTTCAGTTAAAATATATATTTATAATTTTAATAAATGAGAAAAAGGCATGAACATTTTTTTGTATCGGAAAAATATCGACACCAAAGTATCGAACTGAACTGAACCATGAATTTTGTGTATCGTTGCAACCCTAATTTTTAGAGGTTATCCAGTACTGAAAATTACCCCAAAAAGATCTGGAACTTTCACGTGAATAAAAAAGATGCTCTGTAGTTTCAACATCAGTATTGCGGAAAGTGCATGTGTTTGCATCTATATTTGTTACCAGGAGGTCAGCAGTGCAAGAATCCAAAACAGTTCAGTTCTGGACGCCGGCCACACGGAAGGCAGTGGCAGCGACAGAGCAGGTCCCGAGGCCGGCCACGCGGAAGGCAGCAGCGGCAACACAGGCAAAACAGGTCCGGAGGCCGACCGTGTGGAAGACAGCTGCGGCGACGACCCCATTCAGGGGGCCGCCCTCGACAGCGATGATGTCCAGCTAGAGGCTTTAAAGATGGCCAGCAAAAACGAGGTGGTTCTGGCCGAGCTGGATCGGACAGCGTTGTAGAGGTGGCAGAGGCTGGAACAGGCAAGGCCGAGGCTGGAACAGGTGAGGCAGAGGCTGGAACAGGCGAGGAAAGTGGTGGACCAGAAGAGGAAGGTGCTGGACCAGGCATGGCTGCTGCAGAAACAGACGGCTGCGTGGCTGCTGCGAAACCAGCGGAGGCGCTACAGGCGACGGCGTGGAAGCCAGAGGTGGAGGTGCTGCAGGCGACGGCGTGGAAGCCAGAGGCGGAGGCGCTGCAGGTGACGGCGTGGACGGGCCCCTCGGACCCTCCAGCGAGGCAGCAGAAGGCCGGACGGGCCCCTTGGACCCTCCAGCAGAGGCAGAAGGCTGAAGCGGTCCCTTGGAGATTTTCTCCCTGCATCGAGATGATGGAAGGCTGAGTAGCTGACAGAACTGAAGACTGAGCTACAGGTAGTGGGGACACTGGAGACTGAACTGAGGTCGACTGAGCAGGAAACTGAACTGAATTGGTGGAACTTTTTTTTTTTCAATATTTTATTTTAATTTTTCCCAGCATAGAAAACCCCATCAAAGAACAAATACAGCTCAAGCGCTCAGACAATAGGAAAAGAAATAGCACAATAATAATAATCAATAGAGAAACACAAAAAAAGAAGGAAAACATTAAAATTAGAAACTACCAGTAACCATAATGAATTAAATGTCATGAATATGCAATAAACAGGGAAATTGCAGTGCCATGGTACAATTATATATAACGTGAGCTTTCTCAAGGTGAGTACAAAACGGAGTCCAGGATATTGAGAAAACATTTGCTGCAGGTGTTTGCAGGTATCAATTGAATGAATGATAACATGTCATTCAGCCAGACACTGAAGGAGGAAGGAGCAGCAGACTTCCATTCCTTTAGAATAAGTCTTTTCGCGATCATCATTCCGAGATCAATCGGTACCCGCACAGTCGCAGGGATAGTTCTCGAACGTACACAGCCAGAAACTGCAATTTCTGGATTGGGTATCGATCCGCAAATCACTACCTTGTATTTTTGGATGTGCTCTTATCTTAATCGCAAGGGGCTCTAATGCCAGAGCAAACAGAGCAGGCGAGAGGGGGCAGCCCTGCTAAACAGAGCGCTGCAAAGGAAATGGCGCCGACCTCTCTCCATTTGTGAGAACTGAACAGATTGGATTTGCGTATACTAATTTTACCCAAGATATAAATATTTCACCAAACCCAAACTTCCGTAATGACTCGAACATATAAAACCACTCAACCTGATCAGAGGCTTTGTGTCAAGAGCTAAAATTGCTGCTCCTCCCCAACTACCATGGTCAGAATAGATGGTGTTGAGAAGATGCCTAACGTTGAAAAAAGAAAGTCTGCCAGGGATAAATCCTGTTTGATCAGGGTGAATAATGGAGGTCAAGTACTTGTTCAGTCTAGTTGCTAAAATTTTGGTTATCACCTTTCGATCAAAATTTTGAAGAGCAATTGGCTTGAAGTTAGCAGGATCAGAGTCATCTCTGCCTTTCTTCAAAATTAACAAAACATTTTCTTCATACAGAGTTTGGGGTAGTACACCCTTGTTTTTAGAATCACGCATCATCCTATCAAGAATGGAGCAAGACCATCACAAAATTTCTTATAAAATTCTATGCCAAAACCGTCAGGGCCTGAAGCCTTCCCAGATGCAAATGACTTAATAGCAGCTACCACTTCTTGCAATGTGAAGTCCGAATCGAGTTGATCTCTGGCAGCTTCATTTAGCCTAGGCAGACTGAGAGAATCAAAAAAGTCATTTAAAGCAGATTGTGTTACATTCAGCCGGGAAGAGTACAATTCCTGATAGAACTCTTTGAAGCACTTATTAATTTCTATAGGATTTGTTAGAAAAGCACCCGATTTGGATCTTATTTTATGAATTGCTCTTGAGGCTTGTGTTCCTTTTAGTTGTTGCACTAGCAATTTACTGGGTTTGTCTCCTATCTCAAAATGTTTAGGTTTCAGCTTCAATAGTAGATTGGTAACGTGGTCACTCATAATTGCATTGTATTCATATTTGAGTTTTAATATTTCTCTGTAATCCTCAGGTGATTTAGAGTTCTGGTAAGCCCTTTCTAGACGAGGAATGGCACTATTATTTTCATAGAGTTGCTTCATCTTCTCCCTTTTCAGGACTGAGCTATCAGAGATAATTTCGCCACGCATTACAACTTTTAATGTTTCCCACAGTGTTGAATCAGAGACCTCCCCGTTGTTATTTGAGTCAAGAGTTTGGGTGTAATATATTTAATAAAATTTTTGTCACTGAGAAGGGTTGGATTGAAAAGCCAGGAATAGTTCTCTTTGGGCAGACTAAGACTCAGTGATATAGATGTGGGACTGTGATCAGAAATCAAAATATTATGATATCTAGATATTATTACGGTGTATCCATATAAATGGCCCACCCTGTAGTTTATGTCTTTTGTACTTTCAAAACAAAACTTGTCTGTCTAAACACATTTTTTTTTTAAAGTACTATTCTTATTATTTTTTAAAACGTAATTTTAACCGAAATGTTTGTTAAATATAAAAGCAGTTTACTTATGTTGTTAAAGAAAGGCTAGATTTGACATTAATAGATGCCGCAGATGTTTAAAAGCTGCAGGTTACAATAGAATTTAAAGCTGATTTGTTAAAACAAGTGAAAAGACCATTGCAATAATTCAAACTGGAAGAAATAAAAGGATGAATAATCATCTCAAGTTCAGCTTTTGACACCTGTCTGGGTCTCACCTAATCTGAGTTTTGCAATATTCCTTAGATAATAAAAAACAGTTCTGAACCAGCTGTTAGGAATATTGCTCAAGCGTCAAATATGACACTGAGGTTTCTATGGCTCGATTTAACAGAAGGGTCTAAGAAGCTGATATGCTGCCTAATTTCTGAAATCAGAAAGCAATAGTTAAAGTTTCTGTTTCATCAGAGTTTAGCTGGAGGAAGTTGTTGTTTAAGCATTGCTTGATTTCTGTCAGGCAATTACTTAAACTAGACAATTATTATATACAGAGAAAGAACAAACAAGTTCTTGAGGCTGTTTATCATGATACTCTGATCTATAGATCTTTGATACAAAAAAGCAGTTTGAATATTGGCCTGTAACTGTTAGGAAGGGATTGATGCAAATGGGGTTTCTTTAATATTGGCTCAACAACAGCTTGTTTAAAGAAGCTGGGAACTGAGACAGTATGAAGAGAAATATTTAACATTTCCACAATACAGGGATCAATAGAGTCAAATGGAAAATGGGGCAGGAAGGACATCAAGGGGGCTTGAAGTCAGTTTCATATGACCAAGCAAAGCCCGGATGCCCTGTAGTGTAACAGGAGTAAAGGAGAACCAAGTTTCAGAGGTAAGTAAACTGTAAGCTTGATACTGAGAAGACGATGAGAGATAGTTGACCTGGTGGTAATGACCTTATTTGTGAAATAATTCAAAAACTCATTACAACCAGACGCTGAGTAAACTGGTGTATTAGTAGCATCAGGAGAAACAATAGTCATAATTGTGTTGAAACAAGAATTTAGGATTTTTCTTTCTTGAAGCTATAAGGTGTGCAAAAATACTCTGTTCTGTAACCAGTGTTGGGAAGGTTACTTTTAAAATGTATTCCACTACAGAATACTGAATACATGCCCCAAAATGTATTCTGTAACGTATTCCGTTACGTTACTCAATGAGAGTAACGTATTCTGAATACTATGGAATACTTAATATATTATCATGCTGTTTACAACTACGTGAATGTACTATTGCTGTGATTTATTACTGTTACTGAAGGTCCGAAACGTAGTAAAGGGACCTCTGGCTAATACCTCGGGTTAGTGTCGGGCTGGTAGCCGAAAACTAGCTTTACTTTGTTGTCTGGGTCAACTTTGCTTATGGAGAGAGAGAGGCGTTGAAAGGCTGCTCCAACGGAACTTATTGTTTCGGAGGAAAACAAGAACACAGTGTACAGTTGAGTCTTAATAGCTTACTTACAGCTGGGCTCGTCAGGCACTCTTCTTGGCTGCAGTGGTTATTATTATATTTACATGCTTCCAGCTCCCGTTTTTGCTCCGTGACAGCTCCGACTTTTCCTTTCTCTCCCTCCCTCGCTCACAGACACATAACGTGTATGGCAGTCCATTCTCCCTGCAGCACGGACTACACTGCCCATCAGGCTACATGCTTTAGAGCTATGCCTGTAGCATTCTGCCTTTTAGCTTAGCACAGCAACAACAACAAAAAAGCGCTCTCTCACCCAGGAAACACGCAGAGAGAGAGCGCGTCACACTGTAACCATGGCAACCGTAACGCTGCCGCCTGGAAAAACAGAACGTAGCTGTCAAACAAACCCAAACAATCCTGACCCGCGACAATATGAAACAGGGAAGTACCGCCGTGTATTCCATTTATTTCACCAAAGTAACTGTATTCTGAATACCACCTTTTTAAACGTTAACTGTAACGGAATACAGTTACTCATATTTTGTATTCTGAATACGTAACGGCGGTACATGTATTCCGTTACTCCCCAACACTGTCTGTAACTTAGATTGTTTAAGATGTAACCTATGAACCTCAAGCTTGGAAGCCTTCCACAAAAGTTCTAATTTGCGAAAGTATCTCCTAAAATTACGAACATCCATCCATCCATTCATTTTCTTCCGCTTATTCAGGGCCGGATCGCGGGGGCAGCAGCCCAAGCAGAGAAGCCCAGACCTCCCTCTCCCCAGCCAAATCCTCCAACTTGTCCGGGGGAACACCAAGGCGTTCCCAGGCCAGCCGAGAGATATAATCTCTCCAGCATGTCCTGGGTCTGCCCCGGGGCCTCCTCCTGGTGGGACATGCCTGGAACACCTCACCCAGAAGGCATCCTTGTCAGATGCCTGAACCATCTCAACTGGCTCCTTTTGATGTGGAGAAGCAGTGGCTCTACTCTGAGCCCCTCCCGAATGGCAGAACGTCTCACCGTATCTCTAAGGGAGAGGCCAGCCACCATTCAGAGGAAGCCCATTTCCGCCGCTTGTATACGTGATCTCGATTTTTCGGTCACTACCCACAGCTTGTGACCATAGGTGAGGGTAGGGGCGTAGATCGACCGGTAAATTGAGAGCTTCGTTTTTACACTCAGCTCTCTCTTCACCACAACAGACCGGTACAGCGTCTGTATCACTGAGGCCACTGCACCAGTCCGTCTGTCGATCACCCGCTCCCTTCTCCCATCACTCGTCAACAAGACCCCGAGATACCTAAACTCCTTCACTTGGGGGAGGAACTCGTCCCTGAGTGGGCACTCAACTCTTTTCCGGCTCAGGACCATGGCCTCAGATTTGGAAGTGCTGAATCTCATTCCCACCGCTTCACACTCGACTGTGAACCGTTCCAAGGTGAGCTAAAGGCCATCACCTGATGAAGCTAACAGAACCACATCATCTGCAAAAAGCAGAGATGAGATCCTGAGACCACCCAAGCCCATCACCCACCAGGAACGAGTCCGACATATTGCCGGCTATGTGGATCAAGCTCTTGCAACGGTTGTATAGGGACTGAATGGCCCGTAGCAATAGGCCAGACACCCCATACTCCTGGAGCACCCCGCGCAGGAGCCCCCGAGGGACACGGTCAAATGCCTTCTTCAAGTCCACAAAGCACATGTAGAGTGGTTGAGCAAACTCCCATGCACCCTCAAGTATCCTCCAGAGGATAAAGAGCCGATCCAGTGTTCCACGACCAGGACGAAAACCACATTGTTCCTCCTGTATCTGAGGTTCGACTCGAACGGACTCTCCTCTCCAGCACCCTGGCATAGACTTTCCCAGGGAGGCTGAGGAGTGTGATTCCCCTGTAGTTGGACCACACCCTCCGGTCCCCTTTCTTAAAGATGGGGACCACCGCCCCGGTCTGCCAGTCCAGGGGTACTGCCCCTGATCTCCACGCAACATTGTAGAGACGTGTCAACCAAGACAGCCCTACAACATCCAGAGCCTTCGGGAACTCGGGGCGGACCTCGTCCAGCCCAGGGGCTCTGCAACCAAGGAGTTGTTTCACTGCCTCAGTGACCCCGCCCCCAGAGACTGGGGTGTCCAGAACATATGGCCGCAGATCTGATGATACAATTACAAAATCGATCATCAGCCTGTGCCCTAGAGCATCCTGGTGCCACGGGCACTTATGGACACTCTTATGTTTAAACATGGTTTTCGTTATAGCCAAACTGTGGTTTACACAGAAGTCCAACAACAAAACATCACTCGGGTTTTGATCCTGGGAGGCCGTTCCTCCCAATCACACCCCTCCAGGTCTTACACTCATTGCCCACATGAGAATTGAAATCTCCCAGTGAGACAACAGAGTCACCATGGAAAGCACCCTCCAGCACTTCACCCAGGGAGCCCAAGAAGGCTGGGTACTCTGAACTGCTGCTCGGTGCATAAGCACAGCCGATGGTCAGGACCCATTCCCTGACCTGAAGGCGAAGGGAACAAACCCTCTCGTCCACTGGGAGAAACTGCAACATACCAGCAGCAAGCCGAGGGGATACCAAGATACCCACCCCAGCCTGACGCCTCTCACCAGGGGCAACTCAAGACTAAGACAGAGTCCAGCCCCTCTCCAGGAGGCTGGTTCCAGAGCCCAGGCCATGCGAGGTGAGCCCGACTACATCTAGCCGGTACCTCTCAACCTCACGCACTAGCTCAGGCTCCTTCCCCACCAGAAAGGTGACATTCCATGTCCCAATTGCTAGTCTTGGTAGACAGGGATCGGTCCGCCAGGACCTCCACTCCTGGCCACCACCCAGCTCACATTGCACCTGACCCCTATGGTGCCTCTTACATGTGGTGGGCCTGCAGGAAGATGGGCCCATGTCCCTTTTTCGAGCTGTGCCCGGCTGGGCCCCATGGACTAAGGCCTGGCCACCAGATGCTCGCCCTCGGGCACCCTCCTCGGGCACCCTCCCTGGGCCTGGCTCCAGGACCGGTAACCCTATCCCAGGCAGGGTGAACTGTTCCCTCAATAGTCATTTTATAGGGGTCTTCTGAATCGCTCTTTGTTTGATGAGTGACTCATTACTGATGAGTGACTCATCAGTGAGGTTTGTATAGTGTGCCTAAAATGTTGCATAATTGAATTTTGAAGCACCCACTGCATATTTTGAAGCGAAATTTGCATACTTTGAAGCGCCAATTCATAATATGCATTCGCGTTGGTCGCACATCGAGGTGCGAATGTGCACGCGACCACCAGAGGCGTCTGGTGCTTTTTGGTCGCGTCTATTGCGTTCGGTGGGAATGCACCATAAAACTGTACCAGCAAGCTGCACAAGCGGCAAAGCCAATCACAGGCGCCATCTTGTCCATTCAACTAATAAAAAGTAAAGTTTTTGGTAGTGCTTCCTGAGTTTAAATAAGGAGAAAACATCTATATTAAATATGTTGAGATTAGCCTGTTATTTCTTTATGTTTCTTTACCTGCAGATTGGACTGTAATCCACACCGCTCACAGATAATTTGTGTTTCTGTTTATGTGTCCTCAGTTTCCCAGCATGCTCTGGCTGTAGTGGTGGAGGTGAATGAGGGGGAGATGTCTGTTCTGCTCCCCTGTCATTACTCAGGTTTAATACCAGAGTACCCCATAGTGATGTGGACTCGCAATGATCTTCATCCTAAAAGTGTCCATGTGAGACAAGAAGAAACAGATAATCCTACAGGACAAAACCAGCGTTACAGTGGGCGCACATCAATGAGGCCTGATGCTCTGAACACTTTAGACTTGAGCCTCACTCTGAAAAACCTCCAACTGACAGATAGTGGCAACTACACCTGCACCATCGGTGATAAAAGAAATGAAGAAGAAATGAGACTGGGAGATGTACAGCTGCAAGTCAAAGGTCAGCAGTACAGTGTAACTCCACCTGTAAGAAGCTGAAACGGCAGAAATGAAAGATTTTCATCCAGGGCATCCTTATAGCATCTAGTTAGGAAGGGTTTAGGATAGGGGTGGGTTTTGATAATCGATTTATCAATTAAAATCGATTCTGGCTTGGATAACGTGATATCGATTCATTAAAATCCTGAATGGATTTTTTAACCCTTGTATGGTGTTCGGGTCTGTGAGACCCGTTTTCAGGTTTTTAAAAAGAAAAATTAGACAATTAATTATTTTTTCAGCCTGAAATTCATTGGCTTTGGCTTATTTTCTGTGAAGAACATAAATCCGAACTAATTTTGAATGACCTCATACTGTACCTCCCCCCACGCATTTACATTACATACAAGGTGTTTGGGTCCACTGGACCCAGGTCTAATAAAAGTGTTGAAAGTGTAGGTCCTGTGTTCCCATACTCTGTCTTCCTTCTTTCTGGTGCTGCTGATAGTGTTTTTTTCCCCTCCTGCTCCCGCACAAAGTTGCAACATTGTTGAAAATTCAAATATCCACACCTTCTTACACCTCTTACATTCCCGCACATTTTACCCTCTTTCTTGAGGGATCCAAATTTTATTTTCTCACACCCTGTCCCACCTGCAAATTAGGGGCATAATACTATAGATAAGACTTTGCCAGTGTGGTTCTTTATCACAACTGATCAAGATGGCAAAAAATTATCTGCTGTGAGGGCCTTCCGATTGATTTTGGAAGAGAGAGGAGCTTCGGATGATGATGTTGACAAAGAGGTTTCAGAATATTTCACATTTCTGAAAATTCAGAGTCTGACAGTGACTTTGAAGAAGAGGATGAGGTTGAGCACCATTTAGTATCAAAACAAAGACGAGTACCCCATCAGCAGATAGCTCCAGGACCAGAACAAGCCCACCAGACAGCAGGTGAAGAAATATGGATGCCAATAAATGGTGAAATTGAATGGTCTTCTTACCCAAGAAATGAGCCACCCTGCAGAGCTGCTACTGTGATAAGCCAGGGCCACCACGGCTGACAGTTACTCATGTGCAGGACATCAAGTCTTCATTTGATCTTTTCATCCCAGATTCCATCCAGAAAATTATTCTGGATTGCAGTAATCTAGAAGGAAGCTGTGTTTTTGAAGAGAGTTGGAAGGAGATGGACCAAATTGATCTAAGAACCCCAAAGGCCTACTTTAGGGTTCTTATCCTTGCAGGAGTTTTCAGGTCCAAAGGGGAATCCACAGAATCCCTGTGGGATGCAGAAACCGGCAAGAACCTTTCTGTGCATCAATGTCTCTGGAAAACTTCCACAAAATTTCCAGGATTATCCGTTTTGATAACCGAGACGACAGAGCAGCTCGACGGCAGAGAGACAAGCTAGCTACCATCAAGACAGTGTGGGATAAGTAGGTGCACCACCTCCCCTTGTTTTACAACCCTGGGCCTAATGTCACCATTTATGAGCAGCTGATCCCATTTAGTTGTGAAACATATTGCTTCACGTGTAAATGTGTTGTGTCTTTCCACTAACTCCACTTGATTATAACTGATTTATTTTTTATAACATTTTATAAAAAAAACACAAAAAACGAGAAGCACATTAATTAATAAATGTGATCTAACAAAGGTAAAGGGAAAAAATTAACCATGTTTGCTGTTCATATGGCTTGTAATTGGGATGAAGTAAACATCTGTTGAGTAATTTAACATAAAATTGTTTGATAGTGTTAATTTGGAAAGCCAAAACTCTAGCGGGTCCACCAGACCCATGAACACTGGCTGAGTAACAAAAATACGAACACCACACAAGGGTTAATATTAATTTATTTTGTCCGAAACGCCAGAATCTCAGGTTAAACCTCATAATATTTCAACAACCACCAATCATCTAAAACAGTAAATGAGAGCAGGAACACGGCTTCTGCACAAAGACGTAAACACAAAGCGCGGACCCGCGGATCAGAATCACTGAAATGTCGCCTTTCTTACCCGACGGCACGGACATGGTCGGAGCTGAAAGCCGACAGCTCGCTGATTCTGATGTTTCGGCGGGTCCGCGCTTTGTGTTTACGTCCTTTTTGCGCTGATTCTGAAGCTGCAGGTTTTATCTCTCTCCAAACAATATTGACCGAACCAGAAGCAAAAGAAGATCCAAACTACCCTACACATAAACATCGTCATGGATTCACTCTGACTTTTGCTGTTTTGCTTCCACCACGATAAAAATCACACTTAATGCACAGCTCTCTCTCTCTCTCTCTCTCTCTCTCTGTACTTCAAGAACAGTTTCCCGTCTAAAAATCTGTTTTCTGCATTATTCGCTTGCTTGTTACGCACAAGTCTACCGCTGTTTACAGCGCTGGTTTTTTTTTTCCTTTTACTTACTTCCGAAAAGAAAACCTAATTTCTGCTGTTCAATAGGCTTCTGAACAAATGTAAACTCTCTAAAATTATGCAAAATGCAAAACGCTTAGCCGTGTCTCTAATAAAAACCGCTGTAACTTCAGAGGTAATGTTCATATGTTACGGAGCCCCGCAGGGGTCATGGGAGAAAAAAAAATTAAGACGGACTTTTGCCGCCAGCTCGAAGCCGACCGGGAGGTCGAGGCACAATGTGCTGGGAGAGCGGTGTTCCTCCCGGCTGTAGTAGGTCTCGACCTCCCGTTAGCTTCGAGATGGTGGGTGTCATACATCTCCGAAAACGTCGGAGCACTTTTGCAAATATGTGATGTCTTGTAAACCGAGCAGATATCTGACGTTTACACAACTACATTCACGCCTCAAAATATCTTAAAAGTTTATTTTGTGACCCAGAAAGAGTAATATTACAACTAAGTAGCTGCCGCCATTGTTGGAATTCAACTTTTGCAAGATCTCGCAAAACTTTTGCGAGATCCCGAGTTAGTTTTGCGAGATCTCGCAAAAGTCCGTCTTAATTTTTTTTTCTCCCATGTCCCCTGTGGGGCTCCGTAATATGTTGATTAATGGTTTTCTTTCGTTTTTGATGTACTGCAGAATATTTTTATAAAATCCCAGGCCAGGAAAGCCACCTTCATGTTTTTCTGTATTTTATCTTCAGCTACTTTGACACAAAGGCATCTGCTGTGATGCTCACACCTTGGATAAAGTCTTGCCAGTGTCAGCTTCCTTTTTATAGATATAAAATTATGTAAATGTACTGATCTGAATTATAATATTTCTGACTGTCTGAGGCAAAATTTCCCAGATTTAAATCGAATTGAATCGAATTCAACTGAATTGAATCGTGGATCGAATCGATTCGGGACCTTGTGAATTGGAATCGAATCGATTCTAAAAATCAGTGACGATACCCAGCCCTAGTTTAGGATGTTTCCATGTGGAACCTACAAAACAGTCTAACACTGATGCTAGTGCTGAGTTAAAGCACAGTAACATGCTGGACAAACACACTAATGATATCTTACATTTTACCTTTATCTAAGGCAAACTATAGTTTTTAAACACCGGTCTATTTTCAATTCACTTCAAAAAGTTTACATTTTGTTTGAGGCTCTGTGTACCTAAAAGAGAAGGATATACCTTAGAAATATTAGATTCAATCTGGGTGCCATTCAGGAGGCGTCCTTGTCAGATGCCCGAAGCACCTCAACTAGCTCCTTTTGATGTTGAGGTGCTGTGACTATACTCTGAGCCCCTCTCGGATGTCCAAACTCCTCACCTTATCTCTAAGGGAGAGCCTAGCCACCCTTCGGATGAAGCCGATTTCAACCACTTGTATCCGCGATCTCATTCTTTCAGTCACTGAAAACATAAGTGAGGGTAGGGACATAGATTGACCAGTAAATTGAGAGCTTTGCTTTTATGCTCAACTCTCTCTCTCTGTTACTGGTCCATCGGTACAGCATCGGCATCACTGCAGCCACAACACCAATCCATCTATCGGTCTCCCGTTTCATTCTCCCCTCACTGAAAAAGACCCCAAGATACTTGAACTCCTCCACTTGGGGCAGAAACTTGTCCCTGGCTCAGTTTGGACGCTCCATCCTTGTTCTACAGGTAGAAATTCTGTCCATAAAAATTCTGAACAGAATCACTGACAAAGGGCTGTGATCCCCCTATAGTTGATGAGAACTACCAACCCGGTCTCCCAGTCCAGAGATACTACCCCTGATCTCCATGTAACATTGTAGAGGCATGTCAAGCTACAACTGCCTCAGATGACAGCTCAGCACCTCTCTTGGCCCAAGTGAAATTTGACATTCTTTGAATAAATCTGAATTGAATAGTATGGAATTGAACTGGAGAATTATTAAAAACTTCAAATCTTCACCTTCACTGCAGTGAAATGATAGAGATCAATAAAGAAACTGGTGATTTGGAATGTTGCTTTAAAACCAAAAGAATTAAAGACACACACACACACACACACACAAACCTTGACTCAACAAATCTCCAGTTATTATTTAACATTTTTTTATTGTAAAGTGTTGTTGTTGTTGTATATTAACACGATTGGCAGGACAGTAGTAGAGGTCAGGAATACAATACCCAAACTAGATCAGTACTATGACTATCATCTTCTGCTTTTGTAGCTGATATTGTGGTTTATTGTTCTCTCAGACCAGCAGGTGGAGGTGAAGGTGGAGGAAGGGTCACAGTCTGTGACCTTGCCCTGCAAAACAACACTTGACCTGCCTGAGGACACCACAGTGGAGTGGACTCGCTCTAACCAAGAAGATGTGATGGTCCATTTGTATCCAAACAGAAATGACCACCTTAGAAAACAGGATGACCTTTACTGTGGTCGCACAAAGATGAATGATGACCTACTGGAAACTGGAGACCTCAGTCTGACCCTGAAATACCCCACAGAGAGAGACAGTGGAGGATATATCTGCACCATCTACAGGAACAAAGACATCCTGAGACAGAAATTAGTGCTGCAGGTCAAAGGTCAGAGATGATGACACAGGTCAGTGGTCAGTGCTATAGATGCAGTTCAGGTGTCATATTTTTTTTTCTCCACAGAACCATTTCCAGTCTGGGTGAAAGCTCTCCTGGTGGTCCTGCTTCTATTGCTTCTTGTTCTCATTGTTTCTGGAGGACTCATATTTCATTTCCGACACTATTTCATGTCAGGTGAGTCACTTGTTAATATTTGTCATCTGGTGGTTTGTTGACTTCAGCTACAAACAGCTGATACAGAGAGCTGAAGAGAAACTTCCAGGTTTGTTCCAGAAGTCAGAAAACCTCCTTCAGACTCAGTCATTGATCAGTGAAACAGCTCCACAACATGACTTTACTAAACAGTGTGTGTGCTTCACTGCATTGATCTGACACAGAGGCTGCATGTGTACAAGCTGTTCTTCTTCTGTGGTGGTAAACAGCAGGCTGACATGGAAACATGTGCTGACAGTGAGGGGAGTGTCCAAATTCAAGGTCTGCATCCTTGGAGGACCTGGCCTTCGCGGTCTACATGGGTCCTCGAAGGCCGAAAGTGCGAGGCTTGTGAAATGGGAATTCTAGCCTCCGCTCTATCGCACTGCCCATGTTGCCTAGCAACCATGATACTAACAGCTGGAAACGTGTCATACAGCTTTGTTTGACAGAAATGAAGAAGACAATCTTTTTGTCACCTGTTTGTTTTTATATGAGCTTTGTTTGATTTGATAAGTATCTGAGGCTGAGACCACGGGACTGTAAAAACATGATTGTTGGGCTTCAATTCTGTACTGAACAGTCATTTTAAGATTAGCTAGTAAATAATAATTAGCTAATGTTTATGAGACTAAAGTCATATCAGTTTGGTAATGTAAATATAATATGGCCAGTATTAAAGTTATTATTATATTTATCATGATTAGTTATTACAGCAGTGAGCTTGAACTCTTTGTCAAATACTGAGCTTCAGTAAAGATTTAAGTTGCAGTTATTTATATTTCCTATCACCTTAAATCTTCAGTCAAAGACAAGTATCTTTGACGGTGTATCTATAGATGTATTATATATAAGAGACAAATATTGTTCGTTTAATATGTTGGCATTACATTACATTTGGCTCAATGCTTATATATGTGTGTAAAAAGAAAATGTATGAGCTGTGAAAACTGTTTCTGATAGAATGAAGAGTAGACTGATATATGAAATATTCCTTTATTGGGTGAGAAAATCACGCCATGTCATAACTGCTTTAAGTCATACAGAATAGATATCAGAGCCTTAAACAGGCTGACTTCTGCTAAATGGGTCAAACTGGGCAGAAAGTATACAAACACATAACATCCTTATAGAATATGATGTAACACTATAGATCAACTTACCTCAAAATATATAAAGCTGTCAGAGTTTTACCCCTGATACTGCTGGATAAACAGAAACTGACTCAGGAACGAGGTCACACAGAGCTCAAGTTTTCACTCGCGAGAGGGAAGCAGTTGTCTCCAACCCAATTCAACTTGCTTTCCCCCTGCGGGTTGTTTTTATTGGTTACACACATGAATATTCATAAAGCTCGTTGCTGTATTACCTAAGAGAAATTACTATATCTGGTTACAAAGTGTAATTGTGCAAGCATGGTTATACAATGTGTGTGGTTATA
Organism: Oreochromis aureus; assembly: GCF_013358895.1. Lineage (NCBI taxonomy): Eukaryota > Metazoa > Chordata > Actinopteri > Cichliformes > Cichlidae > Oreochromis > Oreochromis aureus. The sequence continues at coordinate 92,880,743 of NC_052944.1, read as the reverse complement.
TGATGGGAGTGCAGCCCTCCCAGGATGTTGTCGGTATCTCGTCCCAGCCAGGTGGCTTCCTTCATTGAGTAGAATCTGTTCGTCTCAAGGCTGATTGTTCCCTTTATCGAGGTCATGCATGTACTCATATGCGTGGGTTACATAGAGAGCAAACAGAAGCATTCTAGCTTTTTAAATGGCAACCTACAATACATACATTAAACCTAACAAAAGCATATAAATAGCATATATAGTACTACTAATCCAAAATACTCAAAGATTTATAGAACTGAAAAAAAAACTGAAAAATTCAGGACAGACAATTAGTTATTTTAAACTTTCCTAGCAGTCCTTCACAAACAGGGAACAGTCTGTCTATTCTCTCCATCTGTCAGCTGCTGGCTCAGCTGCAGTATTCAAACACAAGTGTAACTTATAAATACATGTTCATACTTTTATTCCACAATCAGAGAGAAAGAAAAAGAGAGAGAGTGCAGGACAGACAGACAGGTGACAGTCTCAGGTGTATACACTGCTACAAAACAGCACAAGAGAAGGAGGATTAAGTGTTTGTGTTATTACGAGTGCTAAACAAGAAGAGTTCCCAGATGGTACAGTGGACACATGTGTGACTCCTGTGATTAAAGCATCTTTCTTTCAGCTTAACGAGTGAACCGTCAGCTCGTTCAAACACACGTTAAAGTCCGTTTGGCTCGACACCACCGAACAGAGGCAGCAATATAACATAGCTAACATTAACAGTGCAGTGAATCCTGCTTGTGCCGTCATATTCAGGACTGCAAACCGAGCAGCATCACTGACTTTCAGCTTGTTGTGTTTGTGGATATATGACTGACTTTAATTATCCATAAAATCATCACATTCTCTGTAAGATTAAGTTCAACTATTGAACGATGTATATTTTACAGTAAAGGCTTTAAAACCAAGTTAACGCTGAAAGTACAAACATCACTAATGTCACATAACTTTGCCGACATGTGGCCAACAGTAATATATTAATGTTCTCCGTTATTAAACACTTGCACGTAAATAAGTGACATAATATTCAGTACTTACTTTTAAAAGTTTAGTCTTCGGCCAACCTGCTTCATCCATCCGCTGTTTTTTGTTTTTGTTTTTTTTCTGGAAAATTATCCACAACAACCAACACCAATTCTGGCGCCACGAAGGATATAACTGAACCATCCTTCAAATTCAGGGAAGTAAAAGACGCATTTGTTGCCTGCATTTGGAGCAGCCTTCTAATTTGGATAGGCTTCATCGCATCGCTGTGATGTAATCGGCCTTCAAATGCTGCCTTGAAAAATGCAGACAATGAATTTGGACACCCCATAAATGTTGCAGAAGCTTCAGTAAATGTTCCTCCTTGGGTTGTGCTCAGTCATGTGGTGGGGAGCTTCAGATGTTCAGAGCAGACACATGAGAGCTTCATGGTTTCTGCGTTGATATGTGTGAAACATGTCCCACTGTATCTGCAGCACTTTACAGGACGCTGCAGACTAGTTACCAAAGAACGAGTCAGGGACACATCAGGAACAAATTGAGACACAATCTGACTGAGACAAGAAGACAAAAAAAGGGGACAGGGAGGTCATGTGACCATCACAGCTGCTGCTGCTGACGTCATCATGTTGTGATTTGTTATTCTCTCAGGTTACAAAGTGGAGGTGGATTCAGGAGTCGAGTCTGTCCAGCTCCCCTGCAAAACCACAGTTTGCCTGCCCAAACAAGCTAAAGTGGAGTGGAAGGACATGAAAGACAGAAAAGTGCACGTGTATGAGAACAGCTGTGACCAGAATGAAGAGCAGCACCAAGTTTACAAAGAACGAACAAAGATGAATGAACACCCACTGAAAACTCGAGACCTCTGTCTGACCCTGAAATACCCCACAGATGGAGACAACTCCACCTACACCTGCACCGTCTACAACAGGGAGGGAACAATCCTGATGGAGAAACAAGTGGAGCTGAAAGTCAAAGGTCAGTGCTGTAGATACAGGTCGAGCTTTAGATCAGACACTGGGAGAAAAAAAAAACATATTTGACTCTGCATCAACTTGAAGAGGACTCATAACTACAAAAAATATGTGTAGTTCGTCTACTAGGGCTGGGCGATATGGCCAAAAATCCATATCGCGGTACAATTTGAAGCATGTGTGGTTACGATATATATCGTAATATATTATTTTCTTCTGAACAGTATACAGTATGTTCCCCATTATAAGGCAAACTTAAAATCCTTTATTTTTCTCAAAAATCGACAGTGTTCATTATACTCCGGTGCACCCTATGTTGTGGTTGTGCTTACTGACCTCAAACCGATTTTATGTGGTACACAGCGCTCAAAAATCTGTCAAATAATGTTTTAGTACAACTTTGGCAAGCTACGAAGCGGAACTGCTTGATGGATTGTCGGAGCATTACGGCTACCATAGTCAGGAGCCTTGTGGGGTAATCTGGGTCCAAAACTCCGTCCGATTCAGGTCCCAAAGTCAAACGAACACTGCAGCATCACTGAGAGTTAAAAAATGTCTAAACTCTTTAATGTTTAATAAAATGATCAGCGTTTCTGCTTTATCAGGTTTAACATCTAGGCATCCATGAAAACAGAATTGATTAAAATGAAGTTAGCAGGAAGTTAGATCGCTATTTTCCACCTAAACATTGTTGGGTCCAGAAATTGAAGGAGAGAATACAAAATAATGACCACTGATCCGGCCAGGTGAAATTAGACAAGATTTATTGACGCATGCGGAGAGGCCAATCCCGTACGCAGCCAGCATTGATTTCTGAATAACAACAACACAGCATTAGTTTTATGCATCGAGGTATTCTTAGTGACGCCCTCTCTACGTCAGTACATGCATCAGTTTCAAAACCACAAATGTTCTATTTGACAACTTGAGACACAATTAAAAGCCCACTGGCTTCCATCTTCTCCCTGGTGGTTTCCCGCAAGCCAGCTCAGCTCTCACATCCTGCACCTGCTTCTTCATCAAACGGTCACGTACACACAGAAATACAGTCATAGCAAACATGCTTAAACTTTCACCTACAAATGATTCTCTCTAACCAAGTGTGTGTGTGTGTGTGTGGTTACGTGTGTGTCTATGTGCTAACCAAATAGGGTGCTAACCACAATTGCACCCTACCTCACTTCTTCGCTTATGCAACCAGTGTGTAATAATCTTGACTTATATGTAAAATGTATTAAACAACTGTTTCAATCTAATCCAACTCCTTACAACTTAATCAAAGCTTAATCAAAGATATAAATGCATAATAAAACAACCTACTCAAAGTAGCTTGCACTTAGACTCTGCTTTCAGTTTCACTTTTGCAAAGCATGGCGTTTCCTGTCAGCCTGCAACTCAATCTCTCAACCACTGAAGTCTGTGCAGATTCAGTGTAAGAATATAAACACATTCAAAAGGCCTTTAAAATTATAGATTCAACTCAACAGTTTAAAGTGGTTCTTACTGGACCTGTAATAAAGACTAATATGATACCAATATATTTGAACATCTGAATGCAATATCACTATTAATAGTTAATGGAATGGTAATACTGATTATAAAAAATAGCAACAAAAATATCTTTTACACTCCTTACACATGATACATCATGTTCTGACTGAGAGATTTCTGTCAACATTAAAACAAAGAGCTCTGCTATCACTTCCAACATAAATAAAGACAGAAAACTAAACAGCAGTGACGTTTGTAGGGTTACTAAAGTTGGGCTAGCTGGTATATAATGATATGCTACGTGATCGCTAGCAACACAGCTAGGTTAGCATAACATAAACAATGAAGCTAGAGGATGAACGCTAACTTTTTTCCACTCGATAAAAATAACGAGAGGGTTTTGATGGTTAGGGACAAGTGCAATCGCATGACAGGATAATCCATCCACGATACCAGGTTACTCATTAATATACTGCAACAACATGGGAATAGAGCAGCTGTAAGAGAATTAATAATTAATTTCACGGACTAATAATTACATTAATAATTCAATTGTACGGAAGTGGAGGAAGCACAGTTTTTGGTTTTCCACATATTCCAAAACGTGTTTTATCCCTTTGCTATTACTGTCGCTCGGCATAGTTTGCAGATGATGGGATGCTTTGAATCAAAAAAACGCACAGCTTGATGACACCATCAACATGCGCTATCGCGGTAGAGAGGTGTAGTCAAAATCTCTACCACTGGCCAAATTTATATCGTTTCTACCGTATACTGATTATACCGCCCACCTCTACCTTCTACTCTCTCTAATTGAAGGTAAATTAAAAGTAAAACACAGTCTAAGCTAAGTCAGTTCAAATATCAGTAAAAACCTTTTTGGTCCTCATCTATAATCAGTCATATCTGAGTCCCAATAACTAGAAGATGATTTCTAGCAGAGCTGTGAAAATCTCCACATCCTTTCTCCATGTTATCATCCAAAGCTGTGTGAAGTTTCAGAGCTCTGCAGCTAACAGAGACTTTCAGTTTGCTGCTCTCTTCCTCTGACAGCTCCATTCTTAGGGAGCGTTAGTTCTCTGTTTCACTTTATTCCACTTATTCAGTCTGATATTCTCTGTTTCTCTTGTTTAGTGTCTTAAATGCTGCCAGTGCCTCTCTTTGCTTTAAACAACCTTTCTCTTTATTTCTGAGCTTTTTAAGGACTTTAACTGATGCATCAACCAATGGAAAGTAATCAGTCAGATTCATGGCTGCATCAAAGTGTCTCATGTAGCAGTGAGGCAAGACAGCGCTGGTGTGCGGCTTGTATTCTGTTTGTGGTTATTTCGTTTACATGTGTTTTCTTAAAAAATGTCACTACTCTTCTGGTTTAATACTTTCAGTTGGTTTTAAGGATCTAATATCCTGTATCCCAAGTATCCTGTTTTTGGTAGGTTGGCTCTGATTAATGATAGGTCACTAGCAAACAAGACCTTTATCCTCAGTGACTTCTTCACCTCTTGACACTTTAATTTTCTTCTACTGACAGAAACTTGGCTAAACTTGGGTGACTTTAGCCTGTTTTCTGAACTTGTCCATCCGGACTGTAAATAATTGAGATCACCACAGACAACCGGCAAGTGTTGAGGGTTAGGAAAAGACAAGATAAAAAGTGGACAGTACAAAGTTAAGAGCAGCAAAAAAAAAAAACCAACAAAAAAAAAAAAAACAAACAAACAGAAATGAATAAGATAAAATAGAATACTATACAATATAGAATAAAATTGAATAATAATTGAATTATACTATCTTGTATCAGAAAAATCGGACTTTAGGGAGACAGGACGAAGGGTAACATTGTTTAAGGTGAGCATATTATGATTTCCAAAAAAAGAGATCACTTGGCCCAGTCATGAAGAACTATAATAATACTGTTTGCTCAAAGAAAAGTTTAAGATATTAAAACAACTCTTTTCTGTGCAGTTACTTAATGGTTAAATAAAAAATGTCATATAGGCTTTTACAAGTCAACAAGTGCAAAGAAAAAAAAAAAAAAAAAAAAGGACAGTTGGTCCAACAGGATGACAGCTTGTCCACTATTCTAATGTCACTCAGCCCCTCAACTGGGTCCAGAAGGCATCCTAGAACAGAGCTAGCCCTCCGGATCAGGCTGTTCAGGCTCTTCCTGTAGCCAGCAAAGATGCTGCTGACCCAGCAGACCACAGTGTGAAAGATGGCTGAGGCCACCACCGAGTCATAAAAGGTCTTCAGGAGGGACTTCTGGAGTCACTCTAAAAGACCTGAACCTCTGCAACCGGTACAACCTGCTCTGCCATTTTCTATAGAGGGCATCTGAATTGTGACTCCAGTCCAGTTTATTGTTCAGATAAACACCAATGTACCTGAAGAAACCTCTGGCAGAAGAGCCCGTTCCACTCCCGAGGGGTATCATACTGAGGATTTGAAGCTTTTGCAAAAGGTGACCTTCGGCATTCTTATGGTACGTGCTGGGTTATGGATGAAATCCAGTAAAATGACGGTCCCGCGGTAATAGACGTAATCCAGCCCTAAACCTAACTTTATCCCTAACCCTAACCTTATTCCTAACCTTAACTAGCACTTTATTGATGTAATATAGTGTTTTCCAAAGGAATTTTAAGAAAATGAACGAACATGTGTAGACTGAGTCCAAACGGTTCTCATTATTTCTCATTTTTTCTGACCTCTTCATTTAGGAACATGTTGGGTACCCGAAAGAGTAATATGTTCAGGATTTGCCACATAACTTAAAATATTACGCTTAGGGAATGAGAACTTGTTGGGCACAACCAGGCTCAGCGAGAGGCAGCCAACTGCCATGACCCGTTGGGGTGAGAGAAGAAAGACAGGATAAAAGGCATGCTGTAGCCTGAGATTAATAATAAGTATGATTCAGTGCAGAGAGGTCTGAGTCCACTGTCAGAGGCCATAAGAAGATCATTTGTAACCTTCACTAAAGCTGTTTCTGTGCTGTGATGAGCTCTGAAACCTGACTGAAACTCTTCAAATAAGTCATTCCTCTGCAGATGATCTGTTAGCTGTTTTACAACTACTCCTTTGAGAATTTTTGAAATAAAAGGAAGGTTGGAGATTGGCCTATAATTAGCTAAGGCTACGTTCACACTGCACGCGAAAGCGCATCAAATCCGACTTTTTTTACCCTATGCGACCCATATCCGATCATGGTATGACAGTGTGAACAGCACAAATCCGATATTTTCAAATCCGATCTGGGTCACTTTCGTATCTGGTACTGAATCCAATACATATCTGATGTTTTAGAAAGCGACTGCTGTTTGAACGGTCATGTCACATTAAATCCATCTTTTACGTCACTGACACAAGACAGACGGCAATTATCAGCACCGGAGAAGTACCCAAGAAGACATTGCGAATGCTTCCTGGCCATCCAGTGTAGATGTCAGTGAAACTGTTGGGAAGACAACGTTGGAGAAGCGTGAACATTTTATTTGTACTGTATAATCTGCAGATTCTCACAGAAATCTGCAACTATCCTTTGAATCACAGCTCCTCTCCTAAACAGCAATAAGGATAATTATTAGGTTATTTACATTATTATGTAAATAACAAAATAACTTAAAGAAAAATTGGGAAATGTAAAGTCTGAAAAAAGTCTTTATATTAAGGTCCATCAGTCAAACCATACTGCTTGGTCTGGATCTAAACAGAGCGCCTTGTGTGTGACATCTTGTTTTGCGCATGCGGGCCGCTTTGAGGGTTCACACTAGAGCGCGTTTGCTGTCACGTTTTATTTGTAGTGTGAACAAGCAGACAAAAAAATCAGATTTGATCAAAAAATAGAAATTGCGCATTAAGACCTGCAGTGTGAACATAGCCTAAGACCACTGAGTCTAGAGATGGCTTTTTAAGTAAAGGTTTAACTACTCCCAGCTTGAAGGCCTGTGGTACATAGCAGATTATTAGAGATAGGTTGATCATATTTAAGATTTAAGCATAAATTAATGGCAGGACTTCTTTGAGCAGTCTTACCACATAGTGAGTGAGAAAGGTGACTGAAGAAGAAATATTCTTTTTTCTTTTTTTTTTT